>NC_142474.1:73927500-75177500 GCF_049115385.1 Moschus berezovskii | reverse complement strand
GAGAAAAGGAAAGATAAAGCATCTGAATGCAGAGTTGTAAAAAATAGCAAGGAGAGATAAGAAAGCCTTCCTCAGCGATCAATGCAAAGAAATAGAGGAAAACAACAGAATGGAAAAGACTAGAGATCTCTTCAACAAAATTAGAGATTCCAAGGGAACATTTCATGCAAAGATGGACACAATAGAGAACGGAAATGGTATGGACCTAACAGAAGCAGACAATATTAAGAAGAGGTGGCAAGAATACACAGAAGAACTATACAAAAAATATCTTCATGACCCAGATAATCATGATAGTGTGATCACTCACCTAGAGCCAGACATCCTGGAATGTGAAGTCAAGTGGGCCTTAGAAAGCATCACTACAAACAAAGCTAGTGGCGGTGATGGAATTCCAGTTGAGCTATTTCAAATCCTGAAAGATGATGCTGTGAAAATGCTGCACTCAATATGCCAGCAAATTTGGAAAACTCAGCAGTGGCCACAGGACTGGAAGGGGCGAGTTTTCATTCCAATCCCAAAGAAAGGCAATGCCAAAGAATGATCAAACTACTGCACAATTGCACTCATCTCACACGCGAGTAAAGTCATGCTCAAAATTCTCCAAGCCAAGCTTCAGCAATACGTGAACCGTGAACTTCCAGATGTTCAAGCTGGATTTAGAAGAGTCAGAGGAACCAGAGATCAAATTGCCAACATCTGCTGGATCATGGAAAAAGCGAGAGAGTTCCAGAAAAACATCTATTTCTGCTTTACTGACTATGCCAAAGCCTTTAACTGTGTGGATCACAATAAACTGTGGAAAATTCTGAAGGAGATGGGAATACCAGACCACCTGACCTGCCTCTTGAGAAACCTATATGCAGGTCAGGAGGCAACAGTTAGAACTGGACATGGAACAACAGACTGGTTCCAAATAGGAAAAGGGGTACCTCAAGGCTGTATATTGTCACCCTGTTCATTTAACTTATGTACATCATGAGGAACACTGGGCTGGAAGAAGCATAAGCTGGAATTGAGATTGACAGATGAAATATCAGTAACCTCATATACGCAGATGACACCAACCTTATGGCAGAAAGTGAAGAGGAACTAAAAAGCCTCTTGATGAAAGTGAAAGAGGAGAGTGAAAAAGTTGGCTTAAAGATCAACATTCAGAAAACTAAGATCATGGCATCTGGTCCCATCACTTCATGGGAAATAGATGCGGAAACAGTGTCAGACTTTATTTTTTGGGCTCCAAAATCACTGCAGATTGTGATTGCATCCATGAAATGAAAAGACACTTACTCCTTGGAAGGAAAGTTATGACCAACCTAGATAGTATATTTAAAAGCAGAGACATTACTTTGCCAACAAAGGTCTGTCTAGTCAAGGCTATGGTTTTTCCAGTGGTCATGTGTCAATGTGAGAGTTGGACTATAAAGAAAGCTGAGTGCAGAAGAATTGATGCTTTTGAACTGTAGTGTTGGAGAAGACTCTTGAGAGTCCCTTGGACTGCAAGGAGATCCAACCAGTCCATCTTAAAGGAGACCAGTCCTGGGTGTTCATTGGAAGGACTGATGCTGACCAATACTTTGGTCACCTTGTACAGAGTTGACTCAGTGGAAAAGACCCTCATGCTAGTAGTGATTGTGGGTAGGAGGAGAAGGGGATGACAGAGAATGAGATGGCTGGATGGCATCACTGACTCAACTCACATGAGTTTATGTGAACTCTGGCAGCTGGTGATAGACAGAGAGGCCTGGCGTGATGCAATTCATGGGTTCGCAAAGAGTCGGACACGACTGAGCGACTGAACTGAACTGAAGAGTTCACTTAAATATATTTTTTAAAGAGCTTTAACAGTTCACCTAAAAACATGTGTTCTTTAGTTATGTTTTAAAACAACTGAAAAAAAGAAATTTAATAAGTGCTCCTAAGAACCGACTTGAATCCTGTGCAGTATTTTAAGTTCACAAATCTGCAAAACATATATTCATGTGTTCTCACATTCACACACCTATATTCATGTAAAGTATTTTAGAGTTTTTAGATCCACCTCTATATTATTCAGAACAACAAAGGGTAAGCGTTGTATTAAGTGGTAGCATAGTATTATCAGTGCTTGTAGTGGGCTTCTGGAGGCATCTTGCACGAGGTTGTAAGAGCCAACTGATCAATTTTCAGAAGTGCTACTAGTTGGTGGACATCAAGTTGGCAGTTTGAAATCAAACATGTGGGATTAGTTACCACAGAGAAATTGGCAAACTCAACTAATCTGAGCTTCTCAGCCTCAGGGATGTGGGTTGTTGATCCCACAAGTGATCAGCAGTGTCAGTGATCCAGCAAATCACTGACAATTGGGCTAAATGGTGTTACACAGAATCTATCCTACCACGTCTGTAATTTTGAAGTATTTCCCTCCTGCTCGCTGGTGGGGAACATCTGAACGCTGGCAGGCCAAGATCGGGGAGTTGGGAAGTGCTGGAGAAGGAAATGGCAACCCACTCCAGTGTTCTTGCCTGGAGAATCCCAGGGATGGGGGAGCCTGGTGGGCTGCCGTCTCTGGGGTCGCACAGAGTCGGACACGACTGAAGCGACTTAGCAGCAGCAGTGCCTGCTGCACAGAGTTTGATTTGAGGATTGATATGGGCGCCATCTGGCGTGACTCTGTCTCGGGCGTGAGGTGCCTTTGTGCTCGGCCCTGTCTTCGCCAACAAACTACTGTAGCTCTGAGCACCACATAGGTGTATCTGATTCAGACTTGACACATAAGTGATATCACATGATATTTGTCTTTCTCTGTTTGAATACTTCACTCTGCATGACAATCTCTAGGTCCATCCTTGTTGCTACTGCTGCTGCTGCTGCTAAGTCACTTCAGTCGTGTCTGACTCTGTGTGACCCCATAGACGGAAGCCCACCAGGCTCCCCCGTCCCTGGGATTCTCCAGGCAAGAACACTGGAGTGGGTTGCCATTTCCTTCTCCAATGTGTGAAAGTGGAAAGTGAAAAGTGAAAGTGAAGTCGCTCAGTCGTGTCCGACCCTTAGCGACCCCACAGACTGCAGCCTACCAGGCTCCTCCATCCATGGGATTTTCTAGGCAATAGTACTGGAGTGGCTTGCCATTGCCTTCTTCGCCTTGTTGCTACAAATGGTATTATTTTGTTCTTTTTATATAGCAATAGTCCACTGTATCAGTTCAGTCACTCATTTGGTCCGACTCTGTGATTCTATGGACTACAGCACTCCAGGCTTCCCTGTCCACCACCAATTCCTGGACCTTGCTCAATCTCATGTCCATCGAGTCAGTGATACCATCCAACCATCTCATCCTCTGTCGTCCACTTCTCCTCCTGGCTTCAACCTTTCCTAGGATGAGGGTCTTTTCCAGTGAGTCAGTTCTTCACATCAGGTGGCCAAAGTATTGGAGTTTCAGCTTCAGCATCAGTCTTTCTGATGAATAGTCAGTACTCATTTCCTTTACGATTGACTGGTTTGATCTAGTTGCAGTCCAAGGGACTCTCAAGATTCTTCTCCCAACACCATAGTGGAAAACATCAATTCTTCGGGACTCAGCTTTCTTTATAGTCCAGCTCTCCCATGTAAACATGACTACTGGAAAAACCATAGCTTTGACTAGAGCAGACCTCTGTCAGCAAAGCAATGTCTCTGTTTTTTAATATGTTGTCTAGGTTGGTCATAACTTTTCTTCCAAGGAGCAAACATCTTTTAATTTCATGGCTGTAGTCACAATCTGCAGTGATTTTGGAACCCAAGAATATAAAGTCTGTCACTATTTCCACTGTTTCTCCATTTACTTGCCATGGAGTGATGGGAACAGATACCATGATCTTCGTTTTTTGAACGTTGAGTTTTAAGCCAGCCTTTTGCCTCTCCTCTTTCACTTTCATCAAGAGGCTCTTTAGTTCCTCTTCACTCCCTGCCATAAGGGTGGTGTCATCTGCATATCTGAGGTTATTGATATTTCAACTGTCAATCTTGATTCTATCTTGTGCTTCATCCAGTCTGGCATTTAGCATGATGTACTCTGCATATAAGTTAAATGAACAGGGTCAAAATATACAGCCTTGACATACTCCTTTCCTGATTGGGAATCAGTCTGTTGTTCCATGTCTGGATTTAACTGTTGCTTCTTGACCTGAATACAGATTTCTCAGAAGGCAGGTAAGTAGATCTGGTTTTCCCATCTCTTCAAGAATTTTCCACAGTTTGTTGTGATCTACACAGTCAAGGGCTTTGACATAGTCAATAAAGCAGAAGTAGATGTTTTTCTGGAACTCTCTTGCTTTTTCGATGATCCATTGCTGCTGCTGCTAAGTCACTTCAGTCGTATCCGACTCTATGTGACCCCATAGACGGAAGCCCACCAGGCTCCCCTATCCCTGGGATTCTCCAGGCAAGAACACTGGAGTGGGTTGCCATTTCCTTTGTTGGCAATTTGATCTCTGGTTCCTCTGCCTTTTCTAAATCCAGGTTGAACATCTAGAAGTTCAATTTTCACACAGTGTTGAAGGCTGGCTTGGTAAATTTTGAGCATTACTTTGCTAGCGTGTGAGATGAGTGCAGTTCTGTGGTACTTAGAACATTCTTTGGCATTGCTCTTATTTGGGGTTGGAATGAAAACTGACCTTTTTCCAGTCCTGTGGCCACTGCTGAGTTTTCCAAATTTGTTTGCATATTGAGTACAGCACTTGTACAGCATCATCTTTTAGGATTTGAAAGAGCTCAACTGAAATTTAATCACCTCCACTAGCTTTGTTGCTTTGTTCGTAGTGATGCTTCCCAAAGCCTGCTTGACTTCCCATTCCAGGATGTCCAGCTCTAGGTGAGTGATCACACCACAGTGGTTATTTGGGTCATTAGGATCGTTTTTGTGCTTCCCTGGTGGCTCAGATGGCAAAGAGTCTGCCTGCAATGCAGTCCCTGTCTCGGAAAGATCCCCTGGAGAAGGAAATGGCAACCCTCTCCAGTATCCTTGCCTGGAAAATTCCATGGATGGTGAAGCCTGGAAGGCTACAGTCTATGGGGTCAGAAAGAGTCAAACACGACTGAACGACTTCACTTTCTTTCTTTATGTTAATGCTTTAGTGGTACTACTACTAATTTTTGTGAAATGAGAACTTTTGATCAGTCAGATTTTAGTTGTATTTTCTCCTATAGAATGTACCCTGTTTTCTCAGTCTTATCAGTAGCATATAAATTCAGTTCAGTTCAGTTCAGTTCAGTCGCTCAGTCGTGTCCGACTCTCCGCGACCCCATGAATCACAGCACGCCAGGCCTCCCTTTCCATCACCAACTCCCGGAGTTCACTCAAACTCATGTCCATCGAGTCGGTGATGCCATCCAGCCATCTCACTCTCTGTCGTCCCCTTCTCCTCCAGCCCCTAATCCCTCCCAGCATCAGAGTCTTTTCCAGTGAGTCAACTCTTCGCACAAGGTGGCCAAAGTATTGCAGTTTCAGCTTTAGCATCAATCCTTCCAATGAACACTCTAAACATTGTCTTCCAATGAACATTCTAAAGGACTGATATCCTTTAGAGTGGACTGGTTGGATCTCCTTGCAGTCCAAGGGACTCTCAAGAGTCTTCTCCAACACCACAGTTCAAAAGCATATAAATTACTACCTAGTAAATACCTTGGACTGTGAAGAAAGCTGATCGCCGAAGAATTGATGCCTTTGAACTGTGGTGTTGGAGAAGACTCTCGAGAGTCCCTTCTACTGCAAGGAGATCCAACCAGTCCATTCTAAGGGAGATCAATCCTGGGTGTTCATTGGAAGGACTGATGCTAAAGCTGAAACTGCAATACTTTGGCCACCTTATGCGACTAGTTGACTCACTGGAAAAGACTGATGCTGGGAAAGGTTGGGGGCGGGAGGAGAAGGGGACGATAGAGAATGAGATGGCTGGATGGCATCACTGACTCTGTGGACATGAGTTTGAGTGAACTCTGAGAGTTGGTGATGGACAGGGAGGCCTGGCGTGCTGTGATTCATGGGGTCGCGGAGAGTCGGACACGACTGAGCGACTGAACGGAACTGAACTGAACTGAAATACCCTAGGGGCTTCCCTGATAGCTCAGTTGGTAAAGAATCTGCCTGCAGTGCAGGAGACCCCAGTTCTATTCCTGGATCGGGAGGTTCCCCCAGAGAAGTTCCCCCACTCCACTATTCTGGCCTGGAGAATTCCATGGACTGTATATCCCATGGGGTTGCAAAGAGTCAGACAGGACTGAGTGACTTTCACTATCATCCTTCAAATATCCTAGATTATCTTGTTAGGTAAAAAGCAAGACATTCAACACCTGGCCTGCATTATCTAATATTTTAATGCCTATCTGTATCTATATTTAAAAATATTTAGTTCATTGCAGCACTGTTTATAATAGCGAGGACATGGAAGCAACCTAGATGTCCATCTGCAGACGAATGGATAAGAAAGCTTTGGTACATATACACAATGGAGTATTATTTAGCCATTAAAAAGAATACATTTGAATCAGTTCTAATGAGGTGGATGAAACTGGAGCCTATTATACAGAGTGAAGCAAGGCATAAAGAAAAACACCAATACAGTATACTAATGCATGTATATGGAATTTAGAAAGAGATAATGATAACCCTGTATACGAGACAGCAAAAGAGACACAAGTATATAGAACAGTCTTTTGGACTCTGTGGGAGAGGGCAAGGGTGGGATGATTTGGGAGAATGGCATTGAAACATGTATATTATCATATGTGAAATGAATTGCCAGTCCAGGTTCGATGCATGATACAGGATGCTCGGAGCTGGTGCACTGGGATGACCCAGAGGGATGGGATAGGGACGGAGGTGGGAGGGGGGTTCAAGATGGGGAACACATGTACACCCGGGGCAGATTCATGTCAATGTATGGCAAAACCAACCAATATAATATTGTAAAGTAAAAAAATAAAATAAATTGTGATACTGGTTGTCAAGAAAAAAATAAAAATATTTAGTAATTTATTTAGCTGCACCTGATCTTAGTTGTGACATGTGGGATCTCTTTCCCTGACCAGGGACTGAATCTGGACTCCTGCATTTTCTTGGCCACTAGATGACCAGGAAAGTCGCTGTCTGTTTATAATTCTGGATTTTGAAATTGTGCATAATGACAGAGGGAGAGGAGTTTGAAATAAGGGTAAAAAATATGGTTAGGAATATGAAGTTTATTAAATGGTGAACAGTTATCTCTTTATCTTCACTGAAATGTAAACAAAACAAAAGGAAGCACTGTCTAAATACATGAATTAAGTCTTTGGGAAATATCTGGTTCAAATATCAAAAATAGTTACCAAAATGAGATCTATAAAGTGAATTCTTGTATAGATATCAAGAACTAATGATTTAGTTAACAGGTTTTCTTGCCTTGGAGCCGAACAATAAACTCAAAAGACATCTTTGCTGCTTTCCAATTTCTTCTTTAGAATAAAAACATATATTGACTAAATGTGTTAAGTGCATGCATACAATTAGCTCCTAATTTCCCAGGTTTCAGATACAAAAGACAACAGATATTTGTTCATAGTAAACATGGCTTAGATTTTTTAGCTTTTCTCTTTACGGTTGAGAGTTTGGAGGTTCTAATATTTTCTTATTATCAGGGCATTATCTCCATCTGAAATTTTCTTTATCTGTTCTATTCCTGTCTCCATATCCGAGTAGCTCTAAGGTGCAATATGGCATGTTCTTAAGTCTTCCTATTACAAAATGTTCCCAGTTCAGTTCAGTTCAGCCACTCACTCTCGTCTGACTGTTTGTGACCCCACAGACTGCAGCACGCCAGATTTCCCTGTCCATCACCAATTCCCGTAGCTTGCTCAAACTCATGTTAATCAGGTTGGTGATGACATCAACCATCTCATCCTCTATCGTCCCCTTCTCTTCCTGCCTTCAGTCTTTCCCAGCATCAGGATCTTTTCCAATGAGTCAGTTATATCGCATGAGGTGGCCAAAGTATTAGAGTTTCAGCTTCCTTTCAATGAATATTCAGGACTGATTTTCTTTGGGATCGACTGGTTGGATCTCCTTGCAGTGCAAGGGACTTTTAAGAGTCTTCTCCAACAACATATTTTAAAAGCACCAATTCTTTGGCACTCAACCTTCTTTACGGTTCAACTCTCACATCCATTCATGACTACTGCAAAAACCATAGCTTTGACTAGATGGATATTTGTCAGCAAAGTAACAGCTTTACTCTTTGACATGCTGTCTAGGTTGGTCTTAGGTTTTCCTTCAAGGAGCAAGCGTCTTTTCATTTCCTGGCTGCAATCACCATCTACAGTGATTTTGGAGCCCCCCAAAATAAAATCTCTCATTGTTTCCATTGTTCCCGCATCTATTTGCCATTAAATGATGGGAGAAGACAATATGATGTTCATTTCTTGAATGTTGAGTTTTAAGCCAGCTTTCTCACTCTCCTCTTTCACTTTCATCAAGATGCTTTTCAGTTCCTCTTTGCTTTCTGCCATAAGGTGGTGTCATCTGCACATTTTAGGTTATTGATATTTCTCCTGGCATTCTTGATTCCAGTTTTTGATTCACACAGTCCAGCAGTTCACATGATATGTTCTGCATAGAATTTAAAAAGCAGGGTGGCAATATACAGACTTGATGTACTCCTTTCCCAATTTGGAACCAGTCCATTTTTCCATGTCTGGTTCTAACTGCAGCTTCTTGACCTCCATACAGATTTCTCAGGAGGCAGATAAGGTGGTCTGGTATTCCCATCTCTTTAAGAATTTTCCAGTTTGTTGTGATCTAGACAGTCAAAAGCTTTGGCTTGGTCAATAAAGAAGTAGGTGTTTTTCTGGAACTTCCTTGCATTTTCGATGATCCAATGGGTGTCAGCAATTTGATCTCTGGTTCCTCTGTCTTTTCTAAGTCCAGCTTGAACATCTGGAAGTTCTTGGCTCACATACTGTTGAAGCCTGGCTTGGAGGATTTTGAACATTACTTTGCTAGCATGTAAGATGAGTGCATTTGTGTGGAATTTTGAACATTCTTTGGCATTGCCTTTCTTGGGATTGGAATGAAAACTGACATTTTCCAGTCCTGTGGCCACTGCTGAGTTTTCCAAGTTTGATGGCATATTGAATGAAACACTTTCACAGCATCATCTTTTAGGATTTGAAATAGCTCAATTGGAATTCCATTACCTCCACTAGCTTTGTTTGTACTGATGCTTCTAAGTCCCACTTGATCTCACATGTCAGGATGTCTGGCTCTAGGTGAGGGATCACACCATCATGGTTACCTGGGTCATTAGAAAGGAGAGTGAAAACCTGGCTTAAAACTCAAAATTTTAAAAACAAAGATCATGGCATCTGGCCCCATCACTTCATGGCAAATAGATGGGGAAACAATGAAAACTGTGACAGCTTTTATTTTCTTGGGATCCATAATCATTGCAGATGGTGACTGCAGCCATGAAATGAAAAGATGTTTGCTCCTTGGATGAAAAGGTATGATCAACTTAGATAGCGTATTAAAAAACAGAGACATTACTTTGCCAACAAATGTCTATCTAGTCAAAGCCATGGTTTTTCCAGTAGTCATGTATGGATGCGAGAGTTGGACCATAACGAAAGCTGAGCTCTGAAGAATTGATGCTTTTGACCTTTGGTGCTGGAGAAGACTCTTGAGAGTCCCTTGGACTGCAAGGAGATCCAACCAGCCAATCCTAAGGGAAATCAGTCTGGAATATTCATTGGAGGGACTGATGCTGAAGCTCCAATAATTTGGCCTCTGGATATGAAGAACTGACTCATTGGAAAAGACACTGATGCTGGGAAAGATTGAAGGCAGGAGGAGAAGGTTGATTAGCAGAGGATGAGATCACTGGATGGCATCACTGACTCAATGGACATGAGATTGAGTAAGTTCTGGGGGTTGGTGATGGACAGGGAAGCCTGCTTTGCCACAGTCCATGACATTGCAAAGAGTCAGACACAACTGAGTGACTGAACTGATAAGATCTTTTTTGTATAGTGCATCTGTTTATTCTTGCCCCTCTTCTTAATATCTTCTGCTTCTTTTAGGTCCATGCCATTTCTGAGTAGAAGGACTTGCACTCATCTCCTCTTGAGAGAATGCCAAAACTGCAGCTCTCTGCTGAACAACCATTGACAGGAGAAAGTTGGGTCCCACCAAATAAAGATACCCCACATCCAAGGGCAAAGGAGAAGCCCCAACAAGATGGTAGGAGGGGCAAAATCACCTTTAGAATCAAACCTCATTCCCTCCAGAGATGCTCAGTGGGCTTAAACAAAACCTTATGTGCACCAGGACCGAGACCCCACAGAGACTGTGCCAGACCTGCCTTTGAGTGTTTGAATGTCTCCTGCAGAGGCATGGGTCAGCAGTGGCCTGCCGCAGGGACAGGGGCTCTGGCTGTAGAAGACCTGGTACATGCAGAGGATTGCATAAACCCTCTTGCAGGAGGTCTCCATTAGCCCCTTCACAGAGCTGCTGAGCAGACGACCTACTAACTGCTGAATGATTATACCAAAGAAATTCTCACACTGTTCAGAAATTTCTAGGTCCCACACAGATTTCCAAACCCGGGGATCCAGCAAAGAGACTGAGGACTCCTAGGGATTTGACTTTGGAAGCCAGTGGGATTTGACTACAGAATTTAGACAGGACTGGGGAAGCAGACTCTTGGAGGGCACAAAGAAAATGTTGTGTGCACCAGGAGCTGGGAGAAAAGAGCAGTGTCCCCACAAGAGACTGAGCCAGACTCGCCTCTGAGCCAGACTCCAGGAGTCTCCAGTAGAGGCGTGGGTCAACTGTGGCCTCCTGTGGGGTCAGGGGCACTGAATACAACAGTACGTGGATAAGTCTGTTTGAAGGAGGTCACCATTACTGACATTAACCCTACCATAGTTAGGCCTCAGGACAAACAACAGAGAGGAACACAGTACTCCCCCCACTTCCATCAACAGAATATTGGATTAAAGATTTACTGAGCATGGCACTGCCCATCAGAACAAGACCCCTACAATCAGTTTCTCTCATCAGGAGGCTTCCATAAGCCTCTTGTCCTTACACATCAGAGGGCAAACAGAATGAAAACCACAATCACAGAAAACTAACCAAACTGATCACATGGATCACAGCCCTCTCTAACTCATGAAACTATGAACCATGCCATGTAGGGCCACCCAGTATGGACGAGTCATGGTGGAGAGTTCTGACAAAACGTGGTCCAATGGAGAAGGGAATACCAAACCTCTTCAGTATTCTTGCCTTGAGAACCCCAGGAACAGTATGAAAAGGCAAGAAGATATGACACTGAAAGATGAACTCCCCAAGTCTGCAAGTGCCAATATGCTACTGGAGAAGGGTGGAGAAATAACTCCAGAAAGAATGAAGAGATGGAATCAAGTGAAAACAACACCCAGTTGTGGATGTGACTGGTGATGGAAGTAAAGTCCAATGCTGTAAAGAGCAGTATTGCATAGGATCCTGGAATATTAGGTCCATGGATTAAGGTAAATTGGACGTGGTCAATCAGAAGATGGCAAGAGTGAACATCAACATTTTAGGAATCAGTGAACTAAAATGGACTGACAGGACAAATTTATTTCAGATGATCATTATATCTATTACTATGGGCAAGAATCCCTTAGAAGAAATGGAGTAGTCCTCATAGTCAACAAAAGAGTCCGAAATGCAGTGCTTGGTTGCAATCTCAAAAACTACAGAATGATCTCTCTTCATTCCCAAGGTAAACCATTCACTATCACAGTAATCCAAGTCTATTCCCCAACCACTAATGCTGAAGAAGCTGAAGTTGAATGGTTCTATGATGACCTACAAGCCCTCCTAGAACTAATACCCAAAAAAGATGTTCTTTTCATCATAGGGGACTGGAATGCAAAAAGTAGGAAGTCAAGTGATACCTGGAGTAACAGGCAAGTTTGGTCTTGAAGAACAAAATGAAGCAAGCCAAAGGCTAACAGAGTTTTGCCAAGAGAAGGCACTGGTCATAGCAAACAGCCTCTTCCAACAACGCAAGAGATGACTCTACACATTGATGTCACCAGATGATCAATATCAAAATCAGATTGATTATATTTGCATCTGAAGATGGAAAAGTTTATACTGAGTCAGCAAAAACAAGACTGGAAGCTGACTGTGGCTCAGATCATGAACTCCTCTCTCTCTCTGGGTATCCCACAATTTGGGTTGCTGTCTCACATTAGTTCCCTGAGATTTCCCTCAGGGCATTTGGGCCCGGTCCTTACCCGAAGCAATGCAGCCCATGCCTCCCTGTTCAGCCCCGGCTTGCCGGTGGCGGCTGCAAGTCCTGGGAGTTGCTGTTAGGCACGTTATCTGTGGGTTTTATTTATTTATTTTTCCTCCCAGTTATGTTGCCCTCTGAGATTCCAAAACTCCCCACAGACCCGCTGGTAAGAGTGTTTCCTGGTTTTTGGAAATTTCTCCTCTTTTGAGACTCCCTTCCCGGGACGGAGCTCTGTCCCTACCTCTTTTGTCTCTCTTTTTATCTTTTATATTTTGTCCTACCTCCTTTTGAAGACAATGGGCTGCCTTTCTGGGTGCCTATTAGCCTCTGCCAGCATTCAGAGGTTGTTTTGTGGAATTTGCTCAGCATTCAGATGTTCTTTCGATGAATTTGTGGGGGAGAAAGTGGTCTCCCTGTCCTATTTCTCTGCTATCTTAGAACTGCCTCCAGATTATGAACTCTTTATTGCCAAATTCAGACTTAAATTGAAGAAAGTAGGGAAACCTCTAGGCCACTAGGTGTGATCTAAATCAAATCCCTTGTGATTATACAGTGGAAGTGACAGATTCAAGGCATTAGATCTGATAGAGTACCTGAAGAACTACGGATGAAGGTTTGTGACATTGTACAGGAGGCAGTGATCAAGACCCTCTTCAAGAAAAAGAAATGCAAAAAGGCAAAATGGTTGTCTGAGGAGACCTTACAAATAGCTGAGGAAAAAGGAGACGCTAAAGGAAAAGGAGAAAAGGAAAGATATACCCAAAATGCTCTAGACCGTTGAATAGTTAGTGTTTTCTGAGCATTATTTCAATCGTTACCATTTAATGTTATTAATGCCTCGCTCCTTAAGAGTGGAGACACACTTTTATTGATCTCATGGAACCTAGCACAAGGCCTGCACACAATACATGCTCCACAAAATTTGTTGACTGAAATGACGACATCAGCTGGTACACTCCAATATCTAGGGCCTGATTATTATTAGAGACTAGCTAACATCACACATAATATCTAAACTTGGCTCATGGCAGGTTTGTTTTTCCTTTTCATGTACAATTCGCCAGACTTGTAGCGCACAATTGCTTTGAGTAAAATTTATGCCCCTCTCTTTTCCAGTTTCCACTTAACCCTAGTTTAAAACTGGCATGCTCGCTGGGTTCCCAAATACCATGCAATCAGAGAATATAGTCAAACGGTGGGGGGACAAGTCGTTATAGAAAGGGAGCTATTGTATTTAGAGTTCACTGAAGACTTTTTGTAATTTTGGGGTGGCCGGTCTGAATCACAGCAGTTTGGACTCCAAAGGAAATCACAGGGAATCATCAAATAAGCTGCATTTGCAACTATAAAATGTCCTTTTTCTGATCTGCAGTATGTACCTACAGTTTGTCATATTCATCTGGCATTTGGATTTCTTCTCTGTATTTATATTCTTTTCTGTTTTCCTTATTGGGCTATATACCTTTCTCTGAATTATTTGTAGAATTTCTTGAATTTCAGGGATACTAAACCTTTATGTGTTGTAAATATTTCAGGTCATTTTACAGTTTGGCCGAAGACTCTTGAGAGTCCCTTGGACTGCAAGAAGATCCAACCAGTCCATTCTAAAGGAGATCAATCCTGGGTGTTCACTGGAAGGACTGATGCTAAAGCTGAAACTCTAATACTTTGGCTACCTCATGCAAAGAGCTGACTCACTGGAAAAGAGTCTGATGCTAGAAAGGATTGGGTGTGGGAGGAGACGGGGATGACAGAGAATGAGATAGCTGGATGGCATCACCGACTCGATGGACATGAGTTTGGGTGAACTCCGGGAGTTGGTGATAGACAGGGAGGCTTGGCGTGCTGTGATTCATGGGGTCGCAAAGAGTCAGACACGACTGAGCGACTGAACTGAACTGAACTGAACTGAACTGAAAATTGTCTAACTGGGTAGCAAATTTACCAGAATCCCTTTATGGATTCATTGTTTCTTTTGTTACTCAGGAAAGCTTTCCCCATCAGTTCAGTTCAGTTCAGTTCAGTCGCTCAGTCGTGTCTGACTCTCCGCGACCCCATGAATCACAGCACACCAGGCCTCCCTGTCCATCACCAAATCCCAGAGTTCACTCAAACTCATGTCCACAGAGTCGGTGATGCCATCCAGCCATCTCATTCTCCGTCGTCCACTTCTCCTCCCGCCCCCAACCTTTCCCAGCATCAGAGTCTTTTCCAGTGAGTCAACTCGTCGCATGAGGTGGCCAAAGTATTGCAGCTTCAGCTTTAGCATCAGTCCTTCCAATGAACACCCAGGATTGATCTCCCTTAGAATGGATTGGCTGGATCTCCTGGCGGTACAAGGGACTCTCAAGAGTCTTCTCCAACACCACAGTTCAAAAGCATCAATTCTTCGGCAATCAGCTTTCTTCACAGTCCAACTCTCACACCCATACAGGACCACGGGAAAAACCATAGCCTTGACTAGACGGACCTTGGTTGGCAAAGTAATGTCTCTGCTTTTCAATATATTATCAAGGTTGGTCATAACTTTCCTTCCAAGGAGTAAGCGTCTTTTAATTTCATGGCTGCAATCAGCATCTGCAGTGATTTTGGAGCCCCCAAAAAATAAAGTCTGACACTGTTTCCTCTGTTTTTCCATTTATTTCCCATGAAGTGATGGGACCAGATGCCATGATCTTTGTTTTCTGAATGTTGAGCTTCAAGCCAACCTTTTCACTCTCCTCTTTCACTTTCATCAAGAGGCTTTTGAGTTCCTCTTCAGTTTCTGCCGTAAGGGTAGTGTCATCTGCATATCTGAGATTATTGATATTTCTCCCAGCAATGTTGATTCCAGCTTGTGCTTCTTCCAGCCCAGTGTTCCTCATGATGTACTCTGCATATAAGTTAAATAAGCAGGGTGACAGCATACAGCCTTGACATACTCCTTTTCCTATTTGGAACCAGTCTGTTGTTCCATGTACAGTTCTGACTGTTGCTTCCTGACCTGCATACAGGTTTCTCAAGAGGCAGGTCAGGTGGTCTGGGATTCCCATCTCTTTCAGAATGTTCCACATCAGATGATCATAAAAGTATCATCCCAAAACTTTTCCAAGAGCATTTATTATAGTATGCTATTTCACTAGTGAATCTGAAAATTATTTTGGTATATAGATTGAGTCAGAGGTATTTATTTTTTTCTCGAAGGTGAGGAAATTGTCCTAACACTATTGTGGATGCATCCAATTGCTCCCACAGATTTGAGATGCCATTTCTGGACATTATTGCTGCTGCTGGACATTATTAGTGTGCATCAATAATCAAGCTCTCATGCATGACCACCGTTAGTATAAGGGCATGCTGAGATGCTTCAGTCGTGTCTGACTCTATGTGACCCTAGGGACAGTAGCCCACAAGGCTCCTCTGTCCATGGGATTCCCCAGGCAAAAATACTGGAGTGGGTTACCATGCCCTCCTCCAGGGCATTTTCCTGACCCAGGGGTCGAACTTGCAATCTCTTACATGCCTTGCATTAGGAGGCAGGTTCTTTACCACTAGCACCACCTGGGAAGCCCATCCTACAAGTGAGGCAGTCATAATCAATTCTGGCCAGTAAGTCATGAGCTGAACCAGGATGTGCTGCTTCTGGACTAAGGAAGCCAGAAGCTCCTTGTAGCCTTTTTCTTTTCCCTTTCCCTGCTGTAATCACGGAGAAGGCCTTGCATTGAGATGGCAGAGCTGTGAGAGTGAAGCAGCCTGGATTGTGTACCCTGCATAATGTTCAGTTTCCCCAGAGTCTCTGAGACAGAAGTGGATTTTCACGACATAGAAAGGAGCTTTCTGAGTCAAACCTCTGAAATTTGGGAGACTTGTTATTTGTTAACGCAACCGAAGTCTACCTTATCCAGTTAACTACAGCACCTTTAAGATATACAAATATCCATACACATATAGTTTCATTTCTTGAGTCTTTACTCTGATTCATTTATCTATTTGCTTCTTCTTATACCAATACCTCCCTGCTTTACTGTAACTTTATTGCAGATTTAATACTCAGGCAAGACCTACATCACTGTATTTTTAAAAATTCTGTTAGCTTGACTTAAGCATTAGCTTTTTAAGATAAATTTTTAGAATGCTATGTAAAAGAACGTGGTCGCATTTTGAATCCTATTGCATTGGATTTATAGATTAATTTGGGAAAATTGACATCACCATACAAAATCCTCTAGCTTTCTTCATATGCCTTGCATGTTTCTCTCCTTCTTTCTTTAGGTAATTTTATAGATTTTGTTGATGAGATGTTTGTCCATATTACATTTTAAAACTAATTCTTACTGGTATAGAAGAAGAGAATTAATCTATGTCTATTTCTGTTGTATGCAGCTTTCCCTGAACTCACTTAATAGTTCTGAAAAAAATTAACTGATTTCCCCAAGAGGTCATCCAGGAGTTGCTGTTTCTTAGAGGCCTATCAAGGTTCCTTATGGATTCATTTCTAGTCACTATCTTGGGACAACTCAGTTTACTTGAATCATGTATGGCTTCTTCTACCATCTGTTCTAGGAAGTGTCCTATTTAATAATTCTCCCTCTTGTTCCCATAAGGCATTTAGCAAATCTGTTTGTGTAATTAAGTTCCTGTGCTATTATTATTTTATGGACTAGTTTTTACAGCACTGAGTAGTTTATTTAATATTTCCATACCAGTTTCCCCATCCTCTTAGGAAAACAATTGTGCATTACTTCTATGCCCTATTATTACAGAGTTTACAATCTGAACACAATCTCCTCAACCCTCATTGATTATCTTCATAATATTAAGCCCTATATTACCAATTTTACATTTTACCAAGGTCTTTGTTCATTACCATGTATTTGAACTTTCTACCATTGGACTATTTGTTAACTCAGTTTCTTTTCCTATTAGGAACCATGTGTTTTTGTATAACCATAGCTGCCTCATAGTGCCATCATTGGAAACTACCCTAGGGACAAAAATTCTTTTTCCCATTACTGTGTACCAATCTTCTATAAAGTGTGATCCCATGCTTTAAATGCAAAGAAGGATTGAACACTGGCGTTTTATTTATCTCATTTAATCTTGTAGCCACCATCTGCAGTAGGCTCTATTATTACCTGCATTTAAACAGAAAATTGGTGTTAAATGATTTTAGCCCCAAGTCACAAAGGTAAGAAGTGTCAGGCCAGTGCCATCCCTCATCTATGCCACCCCACCACATTCACTTGCCCACACATTCTTGCTAGACACCTTCCTACTGACTCTAGTCTGAAGGCCGTTTCTGTTAGAAATAAGGAAGAGCTTCAGCCATGATACACTTTGCAAATTTTCCAGCCTACACAAAGGTAGAGAGAATAGCAAAAATGAACTTAGATTCAGCTTTGATTGATGTGATGTCACTTTTGTTTCATGCATCTTCCTTCCAGCCCCCCAAATTTTATTTCTGGAGTATTTTAAAGTGAATTCTAGACATCGTATCACTTCACTCATAAATAATTCACTATCTGTAACTAATAAAGACTTTATAAAATATAGTCATAACACTATCATCACACCCAACAAAATTAATAGTAATTTCCTAATATCAGATCCTCACATCCATACATAACCACTGGAAAAACCATAGCCTTGACTAGACGGACCTTTGTTGGCAAAGTAATGGGAAGGACTGATGCTAAAGCTGAAACTCCAATACTTTGGCCACCTCATGCGACGAGCTGACTCACTGGAAAAGAGTCTGATGCTGGGAAGGATTGGGGGCAGGAGGAGAAGGGGACGACAGAGAATGAGATGGCTGGATGGCATCACCGACTTGATGGACATGAGTTTGAGTGAACTCCGGGAGTTGGTGATGGACAGGGAGGCCTGGTGTGCTGTGATTCATGGGGTCGCAAAGAGTCGGACATGACTGAGTGACTGAACTGAACTGAATATCAGATCCTATTTTTAAGAAAAAAAAATATTTTGCCAATCATATACATAAACAAAAGAAAGTGAAGTCACTCAATTGTGTCTGACTCTTTATGACCCCAGGGACTATAGCTTGCCAGGCTTCACTGTCTTGTGGATTTTCCAGCAAGAATACTGGAGTGGGCTCCATTTCCTTATCCAGGGGATCTTCCCAACCCAGGGATTGAACCAGGTCTCCCACACTGCAGGCAGACTCTTTACTGTCTGAGACACCAGTGAAGTCCCTTACATATATAAGGGACACTGAAGAGAATGATAGAATTTCTGTGTATGATATTTCTTTTTAAAAACAAAATATTTTCCACTGAGTTTATAGGATTGATCTGTAAAAAATAGCTGATTTTAGGTAACATTTATTTCAAGGACTTCATCCAAATTTCCAATGGTTTGTAAATTTGGGTCCTATATTTTGACTGATTCCACATAGAATTGAGCGACTACAATTAACACCTAATTCAGGTATAATCTCTTGACTTCCTACTTTTGCATTCCAGTCCCCTATGATGAAAAGGACATCATTTCTTTGGTTCTAGAAGGTCTTATAGGTCTTCACAGAATCATTCAACTTCAGCTTCTTTGGCATTAGTGGTTGGAGCACAGACTTGGATTACTGTGATATTGAATAGTTTGCCTTGGAAATGAAGAGATCATTCTGTCATTTTTGAGATTGCACCCAAGTACTGCATTTAGGACTTTTTGTTGACTATGATGGTTACTCCCTTTCTTCTAAGGGATTCTTGCCCACAGTAGTAGATATAATGGTCATCTGAATTAAATTCACCCATTCCAGTCCATTTTAGCTCACTGATTCCTAAAATGTTGATGTTCACTCTTGCCATCTCCTGGTTGACCACTTTTAATTTACCTTGATCCATGAACCTAACATCCCAGGTTCCTATGCAATACTTCATTGACTATGCCAAAGCCTTTGGTTGTGTGGATCACAATAAACTGTGGAAAATCCTTCAAGAGATGGGAATACTAGACCACCTGACCTGCCTCTTGAGAAACATATATGAAGGTCAGGAAGCAACAGTTAGAACTGTACATGGAACAACAGACTGGTTCCAAATGGGAAAAGGAGTACATCAAGGTTGTATATTGTCACCCTGCTTATTTAACTTATATGCAGAGTACATCATGAGGAACGCTGGGCTGGAAGAAGCACAAGCTGGAATCAAGATTGCTGGGAGAAATATCCATAGCCTCAGATATGCAGATGACACCAGCCTTATGGCAGAAAGTGAAGAGGAACTCAAAAGCCTCTTGATGAAAGTGAAAGAGGAGAGTGAAAAGTTTGGCTTGAAGCTCAACATTCAGAAAACGAAGATCATGGTATCTGGTCCCATCACTTCATGGGAAATAGATGGGGAAACAGTGGAAACAGTGTCAGACTTTATTTTGGGGGGCTCCAAGGTCACTGCAGATGCTGATTGCAGCCATGAAATGAAAAGACACTTACTCCTTGGAAGGAAGGTTATGACCAACCTAGATAGCATATTAAAAAGCAGAGACATTACTTTGCCAACCAAGGTCCATCTAGTCAAGGCTATGGTTTTTCCCGTGGCCATGTATGGATGTGAGAGTTGGACTGTGAAGAAAGCTGATCGCCGAAGAATTGATGCTTTTGAACTGTGGTGCTGGAGAAGACTCTTGAGAGTTCCTTGGACTGCAAGGAGATCCAACCAGTCCATTCTAAAGGAGATCAGTCCTGGGTGTTCACTGGAAGGACTGATGCTAAAGCTGAAGCTCCAATACTTTGGCCACCTCTTGCAAAGAGTTGACTCACTGGAAAAGACTCTGATGCTGGGAGGGATTGGGGGCAGGAGGAGAAGGGGACGACAGAGAATGAGATGGCTGGATGGCATCACCGACTCGATGGACCTGAGTTTGAGTGAACTACGGGTGTTGGTGATGGACAGGGAGGCCTGGCACGCTGTGATTAATGGGGTCGCAAAGAGTCGGACACGACTGAGCAACTGAACTGAACTGAACTGTCATACATTTGATCAGTTTGGTTCGTTCTCTCTGATTGTGGTTTTCAGTCTGTCTGTCCTCTAATGAATAAGGATAAGAGGCTTGTGGAAGCTTCCTAATGCGAGAGACTGACTGTGGGGAAAACTGGGTGTTGTTCTGATGGGCAGGACCATGCTCAGTAAATCTTTAATCCAAATTTCTTTGATGGGTGGGGCTGTGTTTCCTCCCTGTTCGTTGGCCTGAGGCCAAATAGCCCAGATAACCACTATGGTGTGATCACTTACCTAAAGCCAGACATAATAGAGTCTGAAGTCAAGTGGGCCTTAGGAAGAATCACTAGGAACAAAGCTAGTGGAGGTGATGGAATTCCAGTTGAGCTCTTTGAAATCCTAAAAGATAATGCTTTGAAAGTGTTGCACTCAATATGTCAGCAAATTTGGATAACTCAGCAATAGCCACAGGACTGGAAAAGGTCAGTTTTCATTCCAATCCCAAAGAAGGGCAATGCCAAAGAATGTTGAAAGTATCACAAAGTTGCACTCATCTTGAAGAAAAGTTGAAATTTTACATAACCTCCTGCTGCTTCTGCCTCTATATCTCAGCCTGCTCCTTGAAAAGTCTGGATCACGTAGGTCTCAGAAAATGGAGACTCACAATACTAGGAACTAGAGCTTATTTCACTCACCCTTGTCCTGCTCTTTGCAATCACCCAGCCTCTGCAGACACACAAGTCCACTTAATTATGCCTGTCCATGTGTAAAACTCTCTAACTCATTTGTTTGGGGCTCAGATCTTGAAGTGTTAACCCCTCTGGGCCCGCCAGCATAATAAAGCTGAGTTATCCAACTCTTTGAGTGTGGTGCTTGGTTTCTCAAGTACTGATTTCTGCAACAATCTCACATGATAGCATAGTAATGCTCAAAATTCTCCAAGAGAGGCTTCAAAAGTCTGTGAACCAAAAACTTCCAGATGTTCAAAGTGGATTTAGAAAAAGCAGAGGAACCCGAGATCAAACTGCCAACATCCATTGGATCATCGAAAATGCAAGAGAGTTCCAGAAAAACATCTACTTCTCCTTTATTGATTATGCCAAAGCCTTTGACCGTGTGGATCACAATAAACTGTGGAAAATTCTTCAAAAGATGGGACTACCAGACAGCCTTACCTGCCTCCTGAAAAATCTGTATGCAGGTCAAGAAGCAACAGTTAGAACCAGACATGGAACAGTGGACTGGTTGCAAATTGAGGAAGAAGTACATCAAGGCTGTATTGTTGCTGTAAGGTGAGTGCAGAGGGAAAAAGAGCTAGCCGGGCAGTCAGGCAAGAAAAGGAAATTTATTACAGGGAAAAGAGAGGGTGACTGACTCATAAGGAGAACCAGCATTCTCCCTTTCCGATGGAGTCTTTCTTATACCCCACCAATGAAAAATTCTTTGAAGGGATGGTCACATAGCTTGAGGTCTGGAATCTGGTGCTCTCGCAGCTTTGAGAAGTTAGGCACCAGTGCGATAACATGATGCCATTTGGGCAATTTGGTCAGTCTCACAGGACACTGTGATTTATTCTTTGTTTGCGAGGTTGACATAACAAGCCATTTTATCAATGAGACCCCATGTAGTCCCTATCAGTCACCCTGCTTATTTAACTTATATGCAGAGTACATCATGAGAAACACTGAGCTGGATGAAGCACAAGCTGGAATCAAGATTGCCGGGAGAAATATCAATAACCTCAGATATGCAGATGACACCACCCTTATGGCAGAAAATGGAGAGGAACTAAAAAGCCTCTTGATGAAGGTGAAAGAGGAGAGTGAAAAAGCTGGCTTAAAACTCAACATTCAATAAATGAAGATTGTGGCATCCGGTCCCAACACTTTGTGGCAAATGGATGGGGAAACAACAGAAACAGTGACAGACTTTACTTCTTGGGCTCCAAAATCACTGCAGATGGTGACTGTAGCCATGAAATTAAAAGATGCTTGCTTCTTGGAAGAAAAGCTATGACCAACATAGACAGCATATTAAAAAGAGAGACATTACTTTACCAACAAAGGTACGTCTAGGCAAAGCTTTGGTTTTTCCACTAGTCATGTGAGAGGAATGTGAGAGTTGGACTATAAATAAAGCTAAGCACTGAAGAATGGATGCTTTTGAACTATGTTTTTGGAGAAGACTCTTGAGAGTCCCTGTAAGGAGATCAAACCAGTCCATCCTAAAGGAAATCAGTCCTGAATATTCATTGGAAGGACGGATGCTGAAGCTGAAGCTCCAGTACTTTGGCCACCTAATGTGAAGAATTCACTCATTGGAAAAGATTCTGATGCTGGGAAAGATTGAAGGCAGGAGGAGAAGGGGATGACAAGGAATGAGATGGTTGGATGGCATCACTGACTCGATGGACATGAGTTTGAGCAAGCTCCAGGAATTGGTGTTGGACAGGGAAGCCTGGCATGCTGCAGTCCATTAGGTTGCAAAGAGTCAGACACAACTGAACAACTCAGCTGAACTGAACTAAGGTATGATTGTCTCTGCAGGCAAAATTCACCTCTCTCTTTCTCACCTGTAAGTACAGATTGGATATTGATCTCATGTTCCTTGCAATACTCTTAGTTGTATAGTTGTCTTTAAGCCCAGGACAGAAATTACTGTTTTTCATGATAAGTGGACCACACTATGCTTTACATATGTAATAAATTCTTTTAAACCACACTTTGTAAAAGCACACCCAGCCTCTAATGGTAATTGTCATACATTCTTGAGTGTAGTAATCTCAAGGTACAGATGCATCAAACGTGTATCTGGAAAGAGATTTGGAAATAATTTAAGGTTACTCTCATTTTAGATCTGACAAATATGTAGCCAAGAGGAGCTCGAGGTCCATTTTATTGCAACTGGCACTATTCCTATAAACTGATTCATTTTATCTGTTAGTATCCATGCTTTAAATAATCTTTTGTGTGTGAAATTAAATTCATTTTTGTAAAATTTAAAACTGCGTGGTCTGGTTTCATTATTTACTATTAGGCAGTGCTACTTCATTGTATACATGCAAAGAGTACTTAAAATTTCCTCTCCTTTTCAGTAAGGGATGCCTAACGCATCCTTTCTTTTTTCATTACAGTAAAACAGTTTACTTGCAGTCCACTGTTGCTATTTTTGCTATCATTGAAGAGAGGATGCATATTTTAATTACTGGCCACTTTTCTCTTTAGAAAGAAACCACATTACTTGGCACTAGCCAGTCAGACTGATTATGCAACATTGGGCCACTGCTTTCTTCAACACTGTTGTCCGGAAGGAAGGACGGCCGTTGCCCAGGCAACCGACACCCCGGGCAACGGCGAGTCTAGGCGGAAGGGGGCGTGGCCTCGGTGGCCCGGGCCTGTAAGAGGCGGGCCGCCGCCGGCGCAGCGGGCAGGGCACGTCTGCGGTCCCGGCGAGGCGGCGGGCCGGCCTCTCGGCGCACCACCTGGGAAGGCCGGGTCGGCGGGTCCGCTGCGCCCTTCTCCGTAGCCTCGGGAGGAGCCTGGCTCCGCGTTCCAGTATGGCGGGCTGGCGCCGCGGCCCGCTGTTCGCGGCGCTCCTGACCGCCTGGGTCCTGGCGGTGGCGGAGGCGGAGACCGACCGGGAGCAGGCCGCGCGGCCGCCGGAGCGGAGCCTGGTGCGGCCCATGACAGCTTCCAACTGGACGCTGGTGATGGAGGGCGAGTGGATGCTGAAATTGTGAGTGTGCCTGCCCGCTCCCCGCCGCACGGTCCTTGCAGGCGCCGCTCCCGCGCCAGCACTGCCCCCTGGTCTCTACCTGGGCCCAGACCCGCGCAGCCAGGAACTTGCCTGGCCTGCCTGAGCCCAACCTCCCCGCCGCGCAGGCTTGTCTGGCCTGCCCCATGAGGGCCCTGGGTGCAGGGCGTCACCCTGCCTGGCTTCTCTGCTGCTTTGGGTGGAAGTGTTCTACGGACGGGGTGGGTAAGCGGTTTACCCAGGGGATGAAGGGGAACAGAAATCCTAACGGATTGGATTTAGGTCCTACCTGAATTGTCTAGTGGTTTTTCCCCACTTTCTTCAATTTAAGTATGAATTTGGCACTAAGGAGTTCATGATCTGAGCCACGGTTAGCTCCCAGTCTTGTTTTTGCTGACTGTATAGAGCTTCTCTATCTTTGGCTGCAAAGAATATAAGCAATCTGATTTCTGTATTGACTATCTGGTGATGTCTATGTGTAGAGTCTTCTCTTGTGTTGGTAGAAGGTGTTTGCTGTGACCAGTGCATTCTCTTGGCAAAACTCTATTAGCCTTTGCCCTGCTTCATTCTGTACTCCAAGGCTAAATTTGCCCGTTACTCCATGTATTTCTTGACTTACTACTTTTGTATTCCAGTTCCCTGTAATGAAAAGGACATCTTTTTTGGGTGTTAGTTCTAGAAGGTCTTGTAGGTTTTCATAGAACCGTTCAGCTTCTTCAGCATTACTTGTCGGGGCATAGATTTGGATTACTGTGATATTGATTGGTTTGCCTTGGAAATGAACAGAGATCATTCTGTCATTTTTGAGATTGCATCTAAGTACTGCATTTTGGACTCTCTTGTTGACTATGAGGGATACTCCAGTTCTTCTAAGGGATTCTTGCCACAGTACCTGAAGAACTATGGATGGAGGTTTGTAACATTATACAGGAGACAGTGATCAAGACCATCCCCCAGGAAAAGAAATGCAAAATGTATGTCTGAGGAGGCCTTACAAATAGCTGTGAAAAGAAGAGAAGTGAAAGACAAAAGAGAAAAGAAAAGATACACCCCTTTGAATGCAGAGTTCCAAAGAATAGCAAGGAGAGATAAGAAAATTTTACTCAGTGATCAGTGCAAAGAAAGAGGAAAACAATAGGATGGGAATGACTAGAGATCTCTTCAAGAAAATTAGAGATACCAAGGGAATATTTCATGCACAAATGGGCACAACAAAGGACAGAAACGATATGAACCTAACGGAAGCAGAAA
Organism: Moschus berezovskii; assembly: GCF_049115385.1. Classification (NCBI taxonomy): domain Eukaryota; kingdom Metazoa; phylum Chordata; class Mammalia; order Artiodactyla; family Moschidae; genus Moschus; species Moschus berezovskii. The sequence continues at coordinate 75,152,284 of NC_142474.1, read as the reverse complement.
ATATTAAAAAGAGGTGGCAAAAATACACAGAAGAACTATACAAAAAAGATCTTCATGGCCCAGATAACCACGATGGTGTGATCACTCACTTAGAACCAGACATCCTGGAATGTGAAATCAAGAGGGTCTTAAGAAGCATCACTATAAACAAAACTAGTGGAGGTGATGGAATTCCAGTTGAGCTATTTCAAATCCTAAAAGATGATGTTGAAGTGCTGCACTCAATATGCCAGCAAACTTGGAAAACTAAGAAGTGGCCACTGGACTGGAAAAGGTCAATTTTCATTCCAATCACAAAGAAAGGCAGTGCCAAAGAATGCTCAAACTACCGCACAGTTGCACTCATCTCACAAGCTAGCAAAGTAATGCTCAAAATTCTCCAAGCCAGGCTTCAACAGTACATGAACCATGAACTTCCAGATGTTCAAGCTGGGTTTAGAAAAGACAGAGGAACCAGAGATCAAATTGCCAACATCTGTTGGTTCATCAAAGCAAGAGAGTTCCAGAAAAACATCTATTTCTGCTTTATTGACTATGCCAAAGTCTTTGACTATGTGGATTACAACAAACTATGGAAAATTCTTAAAGAGATGGGAATACCAGACCACCTTACCTGCCTCCTGAGAAATCTGTATGCAGGTCAAGATGCACCAGATAGAATTGGACATGGAGAATGTTTGGGCTCTGATTCAGGATGACACTTGTAAGCAGAAGTAAGCTATATAGACACTTGAGATCTTTTTAGAAGTTCTCTTTCCATTGAGTTCACTTCAGAATAGGTCAATACAAAGTGAGGCTATAAAAGAAAGAGGTTTTAAACCATTACGTATACCCAAATTCAAGAATCTGTGTGCTCATTCTGAAGAAAATTTGGCTCTTTGTGATACTCCTTTGACAAAATTCAGCACTTTAAAAAATAAAATTTATCTTCAGTACTATTATAGACCTACTATAAATTTCTAGGAATTTTTCCAAACATCCAATAAGTTATCACTTTGTTTAGATGAAACTGGTCATAATAAATGGAGGTTGTTAAGTATCCACCGGTGATATATTTAATTTCTCTAAAGAAGAAAATTAGGAGGCTTGTGATAATGTTGGGCTGGCGAAAAAGTTTGTTCAGAATGGCCCAACCCAGTATTAAAATTTTAACATTACTTTGAATGACAGTTTTTCATTTGTTCATTTGTTTATATGCTACCTCTTCTCTGGAAATTTTTCCTTTTCTGTCCCAATTCATACCAAGCTCCTATAACACAATTCCTGGTTAGATCAGTGTCAATAATTTATTTTTAAGGACTTAGTAGTGTTTGTTTTCTCCAAGAGCCAAAAAACCCCTATTGTAAAATTTAATTTGTTGTATTTCCTTTGTCTTTCAAACACTCAATTTTTTGTATCCTTGCAGTTGAATTTTCAGTTTTTAAAAAAGCACTTCTCTGTTAAAGAAAAATATCAACTAAAACTATATTTGTAGTAATTTACCATTTCTGTTCTGAAACCTTTTTTAAAACCTGAAAAATTTTTCCATTAACATTAACATTTCCTTTAATGCTGTGGACTTTTTGTACCTTCAGTTTTTCTGTTTGTATTTACTTTCATATATTCTTTTATACATTTTACTCCTGTTTCTGCTGTGTCTCTATGATTGGCTTGCTGTGCTTTTTTTTTTTCTTTAAACTGTCTCCAGCTATTTTTATTCAGATGATTAATTTCATAGCTTACCATTTTTTAAGCATTGGGGCTCCCTGTACTCATGTACTGTGGATTATGGCTCTTTAATTAATGAGATTTCACTCTGCTGTTCAGAGGTCAACTAAGGGCTTCCCTGGTGGCTTAACTGGTAAAGGTTTCACTAATCTTAAGTAAAGAGTTTATTTATTTATTTATTTCGGGAATGTTTGGAAATTTTTATAATAAAATATTCAGGAAAGTACAGAGCAAAGAACAATGAAAACCAAAATGCACATGAAGTATAATTCCAACTTTAAAAATATGCGCTGAAACATGATGGGGAGGAAATGGGTTAGAATATGCACTGTGGTGAAAGTAATTATGGTTTTTGCTTACTTTTTCACACTCCATGCACTGACCAAGTTCTTGTCCCAATATCCACAGACTACATTTTCCATAATAAAAGTAGCATCACCTTCCCTCTGGCCCAAGGGAGACAGGCTTACTGGGCAGCATCATCACTTGTGCTTCCCTCCTCGTGACCTGGGTTTGAGCACATGCTGGGGCTCCCCGAGTCCTCCAGTCACAGCTTGAGAGACGGGTCCCTGTTGGCTTCACAGGGCTGACCAAGCCTACGGCTGACTCATCTGTTTCGAGTCCCAGGTGCAGCCCCACTCGTCCTGGCTTCATCTTGGCCCATCACGGAACTACCCACCTTCACTTACTTCTCTCTCTCTCTCTCTATATATATATATATATATTTCAGTGTAAAGTAAATAGTTTATTGAAAGTACATGTGGAAAGGCACACAGGTGAACTCGGAGTGAATTGCCCGCCACCCCTTAATTCTTTCAACGTACACCCTCTAGCTTCCTGGAGATTTCTTTTTTTTTTGGCCCTCAGCTTTCTTTATTTTTTTTCTTTTCTTTTAAATTTTAATTGGAGGCTAATTACAGTATTGTATTGGCTTTTTTGACCTTACAGAGCTTAGATTCTTTTTTCTTTCTTTCTTTTTTTAAATTTTAATTAGAGGCTAATTACTTTACATATTGTATTGGCTTTGCCATACATTGACATGATTCCGACCCGGGTGTACATGTGTTCCTCATCGTGAACCCCCCTCCCACCTCCCTCCCCATCCCATCCCTCTGGGCCATCCCTGTGCACCAGCCCCGAGCATCCTGTGTCATGCATCGAACCTGGACTGGTGATTCGTTTCACATATGATAATATACATGTTTCAATGCCATTCTCCCAGATCATCCCATCCTCGCCCTCTCCCACAGAGTCCAAAAGACTGTTTTATACATCTGTGTCTCTTTTGCTGTCTCGTATACAGGGTTATCGTTACCATCTTTCTAAATTCCATATATATGTGTTAGTATACTGTGTTGGTGTTTTTCTTTCTGGCTTACTTCACTCTGTATAATAGGCTCCAGTTTCATCCACCTGATTAGAACTGGTTCAAATGTATCCTTTTTAATGGCTGAGTAATACTCCATTGTGTATATGTACCACAGCTTTCTTATCCATTCATCTGCTGATGGACATCTAGGTTGCTTCCATGTCCTCGCTATTATAAACAGTGCTGCAGTGACCATTGGAGTACATGTGTCTCTTTCAATTCTGTTTTCCTCTGTGTGTATGCCCAGGAGTGGGATTGCTGGGTCATATGGCAGTTCTATTTCCAGTTTTTTAAGGAATCTCCACACTGTTCTCCATAGTGGCTGTACTAGTTTGCATTCCCACCAACAGTGTAAGAGGGTTCCCTTTTTTCCACACCCTCTCCAGCATTTATTGCTTGTAGACTTTTGGATAGCAGCCATTCTGACTGGCGTGAACTGGTACCTCATTGTGGTTTTGATTTCCTTTTCTCTGATTATGAGTGATGTTGAGCATCTTTTCATGTGTTTGTTAGCCATCTGTATGTCTTCTTTGGAGAAATGTCTGTTCTTTGGCCCATTTTTTGATTGGGTCGTTTATTTTTCTGGAATTGAGCTGCAGCAGTTGCTTGTATATTTTGGAGATTAATCCTTTATCAGTTGCTTCATTTGCTATTATTTTCTCCTATTCTGAAGGCTGTCTTTTCACCTTGCTTATAGTTTCCTTTGTTGTGCAGAAGCTTTTAATTTTAATTAGGTCCCATTTGTTTATTTTTGCTTTTATTTCCAATATTCTGGGAGGTGGGTCATGGAGGATCCTGCTGTGATTTATGTTGGAGAGTGTTTTGCCTATGTTCTCCTCTAGGAGTTTTATAGTTTCTGGTCTTAGTTTAGATCTTTTAATACATTTTGAGTTTATTTTTGTGTATGGTGTTAGGAAGTGTTCTAGTTTTATTCTTTTACAAGTGGTTGACCAGTTTTCCCAGCACCACTTGTTAAAGAGATTATCTTTTCTCCATTGAATATTCTTGCCTCCTTTGTCAAAGAGAAGGTGTCCATAGGTGCATGGATTTATCTCTGGGCTTTCTATTTTGTTCCATTGATCTATATTTCTCTCTTTACGCCAGTACCATACTCTCTTGATGACTGTGGCTTTGTAGTAGAACCTGAAGTCCGGCAGGTTGATTCCTCCAGTTCCATTCTTCTTTCTCAAGATTGCTTTGGCTATTTGAGGTTTTTTGTATTTCCATACAAATTGTGAAATTATTTGTTCTACCTCTGTGAAAAATACCGTTGGTAGCTTGATAGGGATTGTGTTGAATCCATAGATTACTTTGGGTAGTATACTCATTTTCACAATATTGATTCTTCCAATCCACAAACACGGTATATTTCTCCATCTATTAGTGTCCTCTTTGATTTCTTCACCAGTGTTTCATAGTTTTCTATTTATAGGTCTTTTGTTTCTTTAGGTATACATATTCCTAAGTATTTTATTGTTTTCGTTGCAACGGTGAATGGAATTGTTTCCTTAATTTCTCTTTCTATTTTCTCATTATTAGTGTTTAGGAATGCAAGGGATTTCTTTGTGTTGATTTTATATCCTGCAACTTTACTATATTCATTGATTAGCTGTAGTAATTTTCCGGTAGAGTCTTTAAGGTTTTCTGTGTAGAGGATCATGTCATCTGCAAGCATGAGAGTTTTACTTCTTCTTTTCCAAGTTGGATTCCTTTTATGTCTTTTTCTGCTCTGATTGCTGTGGCCAAAACTTCCAGAACTATGTTGAATAGTAGTGGTGAGTATGGGCACCTTTGTCTTGTTCCTGACTTTAGGGGAAATGATTCCAATTTTTCACCATTGAGGATAATGTTTGCTGTGGGTTTGTCATATATAGCTTTTATTGTGTTGAGGTGTGTTCCTTCTATTCCCGCCTTCTGGAGGGTTTTTATCATAAATGGATGTTGAATTTTGTCAAAGGCTTTCTCTGCATCTATTGAGATAATCATATGGTTTTTATTTTTCATTTTGTTAATGTGGTGTATTACATTGGTTGATTTGCGGATATTGAAGAATCCTCACATTTCTGGGATAAAAACCCACTTGGTCATGATGTATGATCTTTTTAATGTGTTGTTGGATTCTGATTGCTAGAATTTTGTTAAGGATTTTTGCATCTATGTTCACCAGTGATATTGGCCTTCTCTTAACCTCTTTTGAAAAGTTTGTTCTTTCTTGGGTTAGGGAAGATTATCTAATCTTTAAATGGCCTTCTGATGTTTTCTTTTTTCTATTCCCATTGTTTCATATTATTATTCATTCAGTTGTCTTGTAACCTTTTGCTATTTTAAACACTTGCTTGGCCCCCATCATAGAAGTTCTTGAGAATACGAAAGTATGCAATCTTTTAAAGTAACGAAAGTATGCAATATAATACAATTTTGTATACTCTTCTGGTGGCTTTTTTCCCCAAAGACATCAATAGATATCCATAAAGGTTAATTTTGGCCCATATACTTTAAACAGATATCCAGAGGAAAAATGAGTCTTTGGGTTAAATTAATTTATGATCGTGTTTCAGAATGGAAACTAGTGAGTCTGGTGATGGAGGAAACCCTGATTTATTTCCGTAGGATCTCTTGGATTTACCATTGGTTCTCCAGTATCCTTCTTATACTTGGACAGAACATCATTGCCTTAACTTACCCATGTTAGATAGTTATAATTTCTTGCAGTTTCATCGATTGTCATGATTTGTTGATTGAATGTGTAAGAGATGCTTGTTATGTGTTAGATTCAAAATTGGGGACTTGAGAACCTGAAGATGAATGAATTACATTTCTCAGTTTCTGGAGACTGGCAGTCTACTGTGTGTGGAGGAGATAAGTAGCATAGGTAGCACTTGTTTAGCAAATTTTTAATGGCTGCTTCCTTTTAGTGTTCCTCAGCAGTTCTCACCAGGTACTATTGACATTTTGGCTTGCACAGCTGTTTGATATGTGAGGATGGCTCACACACTGCAAAACCTTTGGTACTCCTGGTATCCCATGACATGCTAGCAGTCATGTGACATCAGCAAACTTTTAGTCCATCCCCTATGTACACTTCTAAATGCTTCTGATTAGAAACCACTGCCCTGGGTACTGTATGAATAAACATGCCAGAGAGGAGCTTGTCGGCTAACATAGAAGTCTCGCTCTTTGACTTCAGATTGTTCCCACATCACAGCCATTGTCAGCGTCGTCATTCCAGTCACAGTAAACAGTTGCACTGCTCACATCACGTGTTCAGAATGCCTGTCTCAGAATTTGAGCATTACAGTAATCTGGTGCAGAATCATTATTCTCATCCTCATTAACTAGAGGAACTGAAACTGGGAAGGGTAAAGCTTTAAGCCGTATCTTTAATAAGTGGTGGGTATGGCCAGGACTAGAATGCTGGCCTGAGCTTTACAATCCCTGGTACAAGCTGAGGAGAGTAGCTATGCCATGGGGAAACCTGGAGGAAGGCACAGAGCCTGGCTGACTTGTTCTTAGACTCTCAGTACCCGACCCATGTAAGGGGCCTTTTCCCTAAAGGATTCAGAGGCCCACCTATGGATTTCAGTTCAGTTCAGTTCAGTCGCTCAGTCGTGTCCGACTCTGCGACCCCATGAATCACAGCATGCCAGGCCTCCCTGTCCATCACCAACTCCCGGAGTTCACTCAAACTAATGTCCATCGAGTCGGTGATGCCATCCAGCCATCTCATTCTCTGTCTTCCCATCTCCTCCTGCCCCCAACCTTTCCCAGCATCAGAGTCTTATCCAGTGAGTCAACTCGTCGCATGAGGTGGCCAAAGTATTGCAGTTTCAGCTTTACCATCAGTCCTTCCAATGAACACCCAGGATTGATCTCCTTTAGAATGGACTGGTTGGATCTCCTTACAGTCCAAGGGACTCTCAAGAGTCTTCTCCAACACCACAGTTCAAAGGCATCGATTCTTCGGCGATCAGCTTTCTTCACAGTCCAACTCTCACATCCATACATGACCATGGGAAAAACCAGCGCCTTGACTAGATAGACCTTGGTTGGCAAAATAATGTCTCTGCTTTTTAATATGCTGTCTAGGTTGGTCATAACCTTCCTTCCAAGGAGTAAGCGTCTTTTCATTTCCTGGCTGCAGTCAGCATCTGCAGTGATTTTGGAGCCCCAAAAAGTAAAGTCTGACACTGTTTCCACTGTTTCCCCATCTATTTCCCATGAAGTGACGGGACCAGATGCCATGACCTTCGTATTCTGAATCTTGAACTTCAAGCTAACCTTTTCACTATCCTCTTTCACTTTCATCAAGAGGCTTTTTAGTTCCTCTTCACTTTCTGCCATAAGGGTGGTGTCATCTCCATATCTGAGGTTATTGATATTTCTCCCAGCAATCTTGATTCCAGCTTGTGCTTCTTCCAGCCCAGCGTTCCTCATGATGTACTCTGCATATAAGTTAAATAAGCAGGGTAACAATATACAACCTTGACGTACTCCTTTTCCTATTTGGAACCAGTCTGTTGTTCCATGTCCAGTTCTAACTGTTGCTTCCTGATCTGCATACAGGTTTCTCAAGAGGCAGGTCAGGTGGTCTGGGATTCCCATCTCTTTCAGAATGTTCCACAGTTTATTGTGATCCACACAGTCAAAGACTTTGGCATAGTCAATGAAGCAGAAATAGATGTTTTTCTGGAACTCTCTTGCTTTTTCCATGATCCGGCAGATGTTGGCAATTTGATCTCTGGTGCCTCTGCTTTTTCTAAAACCTGCTTGAACATCTGGAAGATCACGGTTCACATATTGCTGAAGCCTGGCTTGGAGAATTTTGAGCATGACTTTACTAGCGTGTGAGATGAGTGCAATTGTGCGGTAGTTTGAGCATTCTTTGCATTCCCTTTCTTTGGGATTGGAATGAAGACTGACCTTTTCCAGTCCTGTGGCCACTGCTGAGTTTTCCAAATTTTCTGGCATATTGAGTGCAGCACTTTCACAGCATCAGCTTTCAGGATTTGAAACAGCTCAATTGGAATTCTATCACCTCCACTACCTTTGTTCGTAGTGATGCTCTCTAAGGTCCACTTGACCTCTCATTCCAAGATGTCTGGCTCCATGTGAGAGATCACGCCATCGTGATTATCTTCGTCGTGAAGATCTTTTTTGAGAGCTTGTTTGGAGGTTCTAGCAGGGGAGCGCAGCTACTCGTATACCCTTGACCGAAGACCGGTCCTCCTCTAGCGGGGATGGTCGTCCTCTTCGACCGAGCGCGCAGCTTCGGGAGGGACGCACATGGAGCGGTGAGGGAGGAAGGGGACACCCGCCTAGCCAGCCAGATCAGCCGAATCAACCCTGGTGATCAATGGGGTGACAGATGTCGCAACCAGATCGCCCTCACATCCTGAAGTTCTTTTTTGAACAGTTCTTCTGTGTATTCTTGCCACCTCTGCTTTATATCTTCTGCTTCTCTTAGGTCCATACCATTTCTGTCCTTTATCGAGCCCATCTTTTCATGAAATGTTCCCTTGATATCTCTAATTTTCTTGAAAAGATCTCTTGTTTTTCCTATTCTGTTGTTTTCCTCTATTTCTTTGCATTGATCGCTAAGGAAGGCTTTCTTATCACTCCTTGCTATTCTTTGGAACTCTGCATTCAGATGCTTGTATCTTTCCTTTTCTCCTTTGCTTTACACTTCCTCTTCTTTTCACAGCTATTTGTAAGGCCTCCTCAGACAGCCATTTTGCTTTTTTGCATTTCTTTTCCATGGGGATGGTCTTGGTCCCTGTCTCCTGTACAGTGTCACGAACCTCCGTCCAGATTTCATCAGGCACTCTATCTATCAGATCTAGTCCTTTAAATCTATTTCTTATTTCCACTGTATAATCATAAGGGATTTGATTTAGGTCATATCTGAATGGTCTAGTGGTTTCCCCTACTTTCTTCAATTTAAGTCTGAATTTGGCAATAAGGAGTTCTTGATCTGAGCCACAGTCAGCTCCTGGTCTTGTTTTGCTAACTGTATAGAGCCTCTCCATCTTTGGCTGCAAAGAATATAATCATCAATCTGATTTTGGTGTTGACCATCTGGTGATATCCACGTATAGATTCTTCTCTTGTGTTGTTGGAAGAGGGTGTTTGCTATGACCAGTGCGTTCTCTTGGCAAAACTCTATTAGCCTTTGCCCTGCTTCATTTCATGCTTCAAGGCCAAATTTGCCTGTTACTCCAGGTGTTTCTTGACTTCCTACTTTTGCATTCCAGTCCCCTATAATGACAGAATCTGGTCCATTGGAGAAGGGAATGGCAAACCACTTCAGTATACTTGCCTTGAGAACCTCAGGAACAGTATCAAAAGGCAAAATGATAGGATACTGAAAGACGAACTCCCAGGTCAGTAGGTGCCCAGTATGCTACTGGAGATCAGTGGAGAAATAACTCCAGAAAGAATTGAAGGGATGGAGCCAAAGGAAAACAAATACCCAGTTGTGGATGTGACTGGTGATAGAAGCAAGGTCCGATGCTGTAAGGAGCAATATTGCATAGGAACCTGGAATGTTAGGTCCATGAATCAAGGCAAATTGGAAGTGGTCAAACAGGAGATGACAAGAGTGAACGTCGACATTCTAGGAATTAGAGAACTAAAATGGACTAGAATGGGTGAATTTCACTCAGATGACCATTATATCTACTACTGCGGGCAGGAATCCCTTAGAAGAAATGGAGTAGCCATCATGGTCAACAGAAGAGTCCGAAATGCAGTACTTGGATGCAATCTTAAAAACAACAGACTGATTTCTGTTCGTTTCCAAGGCAAACCATTCAATATTACAGTAATCCAAGTCTATGCCCCAACCAGTAATGCTGAAGAAGCCGAAGTTGAACGGTTCTATGAAGACCTACAAGACCTTTTAAAACTAACACCCCAAAAAGATGTCCTTATGGATTTACCATCTCTCTAAATTCTGCAAATGAAGAGCATTGCTTTGAGCTCATTTCTGACACCTCACCATTCAGACAGGTGCCTGCCTTCCCTGTACCCCAACCAACAGGAAACTTCTTTCTCACTGTGCCTTGTTTGTATCTATTGTGGCCTTATTTCCCAATTCATAAATTAATTTATATGTTTTATACTTGATTTTTGTCTTATTCCTCCTATAGATGATAAGCTTTTAAGTAGAGGAACAAAGTTGTTCTTCCTGTTTATCTACAAAACCTTAATAACTGTCAAATTCTAGGTGTTCAGTAAATACTTTGACTCAATGAATGAACAAATAATGTATTTTAATCAAGAGCTAGTGTATCACTGAAGGAACAGTGGTTTCCTGGTATCCTTGGTACCCAAGGATACTCACTGTCATCTCCCCTTTGTTCATTGACATAATACATATTTGTTGTGACCTGGAATGTGCCAGGCTCTGTTCTAGGTTACAGGCAAGGCACCAGTTGTTGCCTTCGTGGAGTATTAATTCTAGTGAAATTATTAAATTTCTCTAGCAGGTGTCATGGTTTTCACAGAGCTGTCAAATTTTATTTTACCTCTACATTTTATGATAGCATGTCTTAGAAATGATCTTCTGAGAAAGAGAATTGAGCATCATACTTTCAACTCTTGGCTAATAAGAGTTTATCCTGACTTTCCAGAAAGAAGAATAGCACTTGTAGTTAAGGCATTATTTGTTGACATTGTGATTTGGTTTTATATAGTAAGTCATACAAAGATGAACCTAGTATACCGATGTTGTCTTCATTGTGACAGATTCTTCTGAGTATGTTGGTCAAAGTAAAGTTCTAAGTGAAAATTAACTGTACCTGTCATGGTTCATCTCATGTCTGCAAGGATAAGAAACGAGAATGTACTGGGAAACACTGGTAAAGTTTAAGACAAAAGAAAAATTGACCATTATTGGGGAATAAAAATTATTTTCATGGAATTTATTTCTAGAAAATATATTTCTCTCTCTTGAAATGTTTAGTATGCTTAGTGAAATCTCATACAAAATTCAGTGAGTTCATGCAGTTAGAGACTCAAGAGTCTTCAACCACCTTACATGTAGCAGATGTACACGTGTGATTTGTACGTGAATACCAGTATAGAGAACAAAAGCTTGCTGTTGAATTCTGTTTCCCAGCAATGGTTAAAAACATTAGACTGACACCTAAGTTCATGGATTTAGCAATATTTTGCTTTCTGGAATATATAATACTTCAGATGTCTTTATGAAGCGTACTACTTTTACATGCCACTGTCACCTTCAAAAAGTTTAAAAATACTCTTTTACAGTTTCCATGACTATAAAGGTACTAATTCCTCTTGGAAATTTTTTTTTTTTTTTAAAGTTATAACATTTTATTGAGCAGAGAAAGCACATCCACAAACACAAAAAAAGGTATGGGTTATAGCACAAAATATAAAATAAATATCCATGATCTATATTGATATAAGTAAATGGTTAAGTACATAAGTAAAAGGGGGAATAAATACCTCCATGCCTGATTGTCTTTCACCTTTTTGGAATGATGAATTCTCACTCTATCTTCAAGGCTTAACTCTAAAACGAAGTTACCTTTATCAGTTCTTTTATCAGTTCTTCCTCCAGACTTCCATACTTTATTTAAACTGTTTTTACAATCAGCTGCAGAGTGGTTTTCAGTCTCCTTAACTAGAGTAAGAATTTTCAGACAGGTCAGATGATGTCCCATGGAGCTTTGAACCATAGCACAACCCACAGTGTAGGGGCACAACAAATAACTGTTGAACCAAATTGAATTGAAATTTTTTTTTTTTTTTTTGAACAGAGGAAAATTTATGCGTCGAACCTGGACTGGTCACTTATGATAATATACATGCTACAATTCCATTCTCTCCAATCATTCCACCTTCACCCTCTCCCACAGAGTCCCAAAGACTGTTCTAAATGCCTATGTCTCTTTTGCAGTCTCTTATACAGGGTTCAGGAAATTTTTAAATCAAAGGATTAATTTATATATAAAAGACAAAATTAGAGCAGGCCAACTCTATTATAGTTCTTAGAAGACTGCCACTATGAGCACTTTTTTAATATAAATGTGTTCAGTCTGTTGTAATTAGTCATGTATCTGTGCATAATGAGGGAGAGGAAGGGAGGGTGGGAAGGAGGAAGAGACACGGAAGAGGGGAGCGGGGAGAGGGAGAGAAAAGAGAAACATCACTGCGATCATGTGCTTTTCCTTCTTTGTATTCATTTGGGCCCTGGAGGTATTTTACTTATAGTTCAGTTCAGTCATTTAGTCGTGTCCGACCCTTTGCAACTGCATGGACTGCACCACGCCAGGCTTCCCTGTCCATCACCAACTCCCGGAGCTTGCTCAAACTCAAGTCCATGCAATCAGTGATGCCATCAAACCATCTCATCCTCTGTTGTCCCCTTATCCTCCCGCTTTCAATCTTTCCCAGCATCAGGGTCTTTTCAAATGAGTCAGCTCTTCACATCAGGTGGCCAGAGTAATGGAGTTTTAGCTTCAGCATCAATCCTTCCAATGAATATTCAGGACTGATTTCCTTTAGGATTGACTGGTTGGATCTCCTTGCAGTCCGAGGGCTGCTCAAGAGTCTTCTCTAACACCACAGTTCAAAAGCATCAATTCTTCGGCGCACAGCTTTCTTTATGGTCCAACTCTCACATTCATACATGACCACTGGAAAAACCATAACTTTGACTAGATGCATCTTAGTTGGCAAAGCAATGTCTCTGCTTTTTAATATGCTGTCTAGGTTGGTCATAGCTTTTCTTCCATGGAGTAAGCATCTTCTAATTTCATGGCTGCAGCCACCATCTACAGTGATTGGAGCCCCCCAAAATAAAGTCTGTCTTTGTTTCCCTTGTTTCCCCATCCACTTGCCATGAAGTGATGAGACCACATGACATGATTTTAGTTTTTTGAATGTTGAGTTTTCAGCCAACTTTTTCCCTCGTCTCTTTCACTTTTATCGAGATGCTCTTTAGTTCTTTGTTTTCTGTCATAAGGGTGGTATCATCTGTGTATCTGAGGTTATTGATATTTCTCCTGGCAATCTTGATTCCAGCTTGTGCTTCATCCAGCCTGGCAGTTCGCATGATGTACTCTGCATATCAGTTAAACAAGCAGGGTGACAATATATAGCCTTAACGTACTCCCTTCCCAATTTGGAACCAGTCTGTTGTTCTATGTCTGGTTCTAACTGTTGTTTCTTGACCTCCATACAGATTTCTCAGGAGGCAGTTCAGGTAGTCTGGTATTCCCATATCTTTAAGAATTTTCCATGGTTTGTTGCGATCTACACAGTCAAAGGCTTTGGTGTAATCAATAAAGCAGAAGTAGATGTTTTTCTTGAACTCTCTTGCTTTTTCTGTGATCCAGTGGATGTTGGCAATTTGATCTCTGGTCCCTCTGCCTTTTCTAAATCCAGCTTGAATGTCTGGAAGTTCACAGTTAATGTACTGTTGAAGACTGGCTTGAAGAATTTTGAGCATTACTTTGCTAGCGTGTGAGATGAGTGCAATTGTGTGGTAGTTCAAGCATTCTTTGGTGTTGCCTTTCTTTGGGATTGGAATGAAAACTGACCTTTTCCAGTTCAGTGGTCACTGCTGAGTTTTCCAAGTTTGCTGGCATATTGATAGCAGCACTTCCACAGGATCATCTTTTAGGATTTGAAATAGCTCTGCTGGAATTCCATCACCTCCACTAACTTTGTTCATAGTGATGCTTCCTAAGACCCAGTTGACTTCACATTCTAGGATGTTTGGCTCTAGGAGAGTGATCACACCATCATGGTTATCTGGGTCATGTACTCTTTTGTACAGTTCTTCTGTGTGTTCTTGCCCCCTCTTCTTAATATCTTCTGCTTCTGTTAGGTGCCTACCATTTCTGTCCTTTGTGGAGCCCATCTTTCATGAAATGTTTTGTTGGTGTCTCTAATTTTCTTGAAGAGATCTGTAGTCTTTCCCATTCTATTGTTTTCTCTTTCTTCTTCTATTGTAAGGTTCGGATGAGCTAGCTAATGCACCATAAATATGTCTCTGAAACCAAACCGTTTATTACAGATGTCATTTACGCTAATGATTTTCTTCATATGTGTCTGCTTTACATGCATCATCTAATCTCTAAATAACCTTCTAAGGTAGCTGCTGTTACTATCTCATTTAACATTTGAGAAAGCTGAGGCATGGAGGGATTATGAACTTGCTCACAGTCACATGGTTAATTTGTAGTTGGTCTTTCTGATTCCTCCAGCATAATTCTTATCCAATATATTGAAATGCCTCTTGAAATGGACTTAATAATAAAATGTTCCTTTTCACCCTAGAGTTTACCAATTGTTTCCCCCCGTCCAGTCTGCCATTTGGATATTTAGAAAATATGGAGAAAATAACAAATTTTCTCAGATGAAGAATATAACTTTCTTTAAATTTGGCTCATTTATTTATTCTGTAAACATTTATTGAGCACTTACTGTATACCAGGAATATTTTGCCTTGGAAATGTAGGGATAAAGTGTTTATAGAAAAATCCACGTTCAAAGATGTCATGTCAGCGGATTGTTCTTGGACTATGTTCTCTGGTCCCTGTCATCTGGACATGAGTGCTTGGACAGTGAGCTGTAATAGCATGATTAGTGACTTTTTAGAATGATCTTGGACTTGGCTATACTAGTCTTTTTTAAAAGATGGAACTAGACAGGGCTGGCCTTCTTTCTCTTCTCTTTGCTTCCATCTTATTCTTCCCTGATCCATTATCCACAGAACTGCTGGGTGAGTTTTACAAAATGTAAATCTGATCATAATTCTCTTACCTTCTTAGGGCTAACCAAAGAGCTTCAAATAGAGTGCTGACCCCTTACACAACTCTTAAATGCTCATTTCTCTGCACCTTCAGATATATTGTTTTCTCTGCTTAGATGAGGACATTTCTGGTCCCTCTCTGGCTGTTAACTCCTACTTTAGCACAGATGTTCTTTTTCTTTGGTCCCTTCTGAGATCACCCAGCTTCTGAGGGTCTCTACAGCATCTATTCTGTACTCACATTTGCCTCTTGGATTCTAATTACCTCTTTGGGCTGTAAAATCCATGAGGAGAGGAGATGCATTAGTCTTGTCCAGAGTTGTAGCCTCAGCTTCTAAGGTGGTGCTCAGTTCATGTTTATTGAATGAAAAAAATAAATGTAAATAGCAGAGTTCTAATTAAAGACATGTGTTTTTCTAACTCTTTAGTGTCAGAGTTGATTTAGCTATCAGTTCAGTTCAGTTCAGTCGCTCAGTCGTGTCCTACTGTCCACAACCCCATGAATCACAGCATGCCAGGCCTCCCTGTCCATCACCAACTCCCGGAGTTCACTCAAACTCTTGTCCACAGAGTCGGTGATGCCATCCAGCCATCTCATTCTCTGTCGTCCCCTTCTCCTCCCGCCCCCAACCTTTCCCAGCATCAGAGTCTTATCCAGTGAGTCAACTCGTCGCATGAGGTGGCCAAAGTATTGCAGTTTCAGCTTTAGCATCAGTCCTTCCAATGAACACCCAGGATTGATCTCCTTTAGAATGGATTGGTTGGATCTCCTTGCAGTCCAAGGGGCTTTCAAGAGTCTTCTCCAAGACCACAGTTCAAAAGCATCGATTCTTCGGCGATCAGCTTTCTTCACAGTCCAACTCTCAGATCCATACATGACCACGGGAAAAACCATAGCCTTGACTAGACGGACCTTGGTTGGCAAAGTAATGTCTCTGCTTTTTAATATACTATCAAGGTTGGTCATAACTTTCCTTCCAAGGAGTAAGCGTCTTTTAATTTCATGGCTGCAATCAGCATCTGCAGTGATTTTGGAGCCCAAAAAATAAAGTCTGACACTGTTTCCACCGTTTTTCCATCTATTTCCCATGAAGTGATGGGACCAGATGCCTTATACTTTCTTTCTCAAAATGCTTTTCAGAACTGCCACAGAGGTTTGGATGTGACTCACTTTCTGGGGACCCACCAGTAACAAGTCTGGTCTTCTTTGCTCATCACATTTATATCTTTGATGGATTTGAAACCGGTTTAGCTAGTTTACGGGTACCCTTTTGAAAATTATCCTTCTTTAGTAGCACTTTCAAAGCAGTGTTCACCCTCAGATATCAAAAAGTATATGTAAAGTGATAAAATTTGGGTTGATTATAGCAATAACATTGAAATAAAGTATTTTAAGTATAATAATTGTGAAAAATCTTAAACTTGGTGAATTTTTCCCTAGGAAGTTGATATTCATAACATTAAATTCGAGGGGGAAATATACTTCTGTATCAAGTAACTTTGGAAAAACTTGCTTCTGTGCCTCCTTTTAGTTAAGAATTTATTTTGTCAGTTTAAATACTCTATTTCTCTATTTTGTTTTATTGATATTTTTATGTGTATTGAACAGCTATTATTCTTTTATAGTTATGCCCCTTGGTGTCCATCCTGTCAGCAGACTGATTCAGAATGGGAGACATTTGCAAAGAATGGTGAAATACTTCAGATCAGTGTGGGGAAGGTAGATGTCATTCAAGAACCAGGTACTGTAAATGTTGAACATTAAATACAAAAGTTTGTTGCTTTTAATTTGAATTTTTTCCACACATGCAGAAAAGTTGAAAGACTAGAATATTGATTACTGTAAACCGACTACCTGAAATCAACAAACAATATTTTAGCATATATGTATCTGTTTGTGTATTCATATTTACACATACAGATGTGTGTATATATTTTTATGATTTTTTTGCTAAGTCATTTGAATATAAGTTGCAAACATCATGAGACTTCACCCTTCAATATTTTAGCATATTAATGTGTCCTTAATTATTTTCCATGTCTTTTTTTCGTTTTTTAAACCAGGATCCAGTCAAGGTTCACCAGTTACATTTCGTTGTTAAGTGTTTATAGTCTCTATCAATCTAGAACATTCCGTTTTTCCATGCCGTTGTTATTCTGAAGAGAACAAGCTAGGGATTTTCCGAGATGTTTCCTTATGGTGACATTTAACTTGCTCTTGCATTTTCTGCAAATTTGAACCTCTGTCTAAAGGGGTGATTTGAGTTAACACTTATGGAAGAGTGATCCTGTGACTTTATGTTGTGTCCCATCAGAAGACGCGTCCTGCCACTATTAGTGGTGCTGAGTTTGAGCACATGGTTAGGGTGATGACACTACACATCTCAATTATAAAGAAAAGGCCACACTTTATAGCTGGCAGGTAATCTGTGGGGCGACACTTTGGGGTTTTAATATCTGTGATGATCTTACCTGAACAAGATATTTTATTAAGAGTTCCAGATGGTGAATTTCTAATTCCTTCACCATCTACATTCATTAGTTGTTAATGATGAAAGTTAAATAATAATGAAATAATGAATCAATAATGGAATGAATAATAATGAAAAAATTATAGTGATACAATTTTTCAAAAGAGGGAGATAGAGACTAGACTTCTGAAAAAATACAATAAATTTGTATTTATAGTTTAAAAATAACTGTGTAATATATGTAAATTGAGAAAAGTTGGGTTTTTATGATTTAAGTCTCAAATTTGACAATTTTCAAACTGTATAAGTAATTTTTTCCTATCTACATTTAATTTCTACCTGTTGCATCCTTTCACAGGAAAGAAAAAGATAGTAAATGTGGAAATATAGCTTTTCCTTCTCTGTAATAGCTGTGAGTCTAACAATCACAAAATAATGAATTACCAGTTACATGGACAACAAAATGAATGGTGTCAGTTAATATCTATGTGTTGACAAAGCCATGGAGAGAGATTTCTGCTACACGCTGTGAGTCCTTAAGCCTCCGCCATTTTAAGCATTTAAACCAAAACCACTAATGCCTATCTCCTATTTAGAGATGGACAGTTACCATTATTGGGCTTCCCTGGTGGCTCAGACAGTAAATAATCTGCCTGCAAGGCAGGAGACCCGGGTTTGATCCCTGGACCAGGAAGATCCCCTGGAGGAGGGAATGGCTACTCACTCCAGTATTCTTGTCTGGAGAATTCCTTAGATAAATTAGCTTGGCAGGCTAATTCAAACAGTCGGCCACGACTGAGGGACTAACAGTTATCATTATTAGTTGATGATTTGGGCTATTATATGGGCTTCCCTGATAGCTCAGTTGATAAAGAATCCCCTGGTTCCATTCCTGGGTCAGGAAGATCCACTGGAGAAGGGAAAGGCTACTCACTCCAGTATCCTTGGGTTTCCCTTGTGGCTCAGCTGGTAAAGAATCAGCCCGCAGTGATGGAGACCTGGGTTCGATCCCTCAGTTGGGAAGATCATCTGGAGAAGGGAAAGGCTATCCACTTCAGTATTCTGGCCTGGAGAATTCCATGGACTGTTAAAATTCTGCTATTTTAATGAGTTTTTATATTTGGAGATCAAATCATTACAATTACATATCTGCTGTAAACTTGTTTTTGTGTTTTTAAAAGTTTGAGTCCAGTGAAGTCAGGTGTAAGCCTTGTTAATTTGTGAGTACCAGACACATTTTACGAGTTTCTTAGAAATGTAGCATCTGGCCTATTCTCATTTCAGCCTTTTGGGTTACCTGCCGGAAATTCACAGCATAGTTTGAATTAAACAGCTTTGTGATGAATTCATAGATCTAAAACCTAACTATTAATAAATATAGTCTCCCCTTCTAAAATGTAGACTTATAGCTATTTTTCCCTTGTGAATGGATTAAATGTATAATGAAATAAGAGAAGTTGACTATGAAAAAATATTTCAAAAGCAAATTCATCATTGACTTATAGTATTAATATAAATATGATACATCTTCAGAGAAGGAAAAATCTCACTGGTCTAGTGTTCCATGAAAATCGGGAAGAAATAAAGACCAAAAAAATCAAAATATGGTTGTTTTATGTCTTAGTTTTTTTTAAAGTAGAAAGTCTAGAATTTTTTTAAATGGTAGCTACTGAAAACCTGTAACTGATTAAAAAAAAAAATTAGGATACAAAATTCACATACATGACTGTGTCACCTAGAGAATATTTCACTTTATATTATTTTATGCTTATAATTGTACTTTAAATTACAAATGTAATGCTTTCAAATAATATTTTAATAGAGTTTAGAAATAATGTGTTTCTTCAACAAATTTTTGAGTTGGTATCATGCACCAGGCCCTGTTCTGTATACCAGTGATAAGATCAATGATGCAGGTAAATAAAGATGCAAATGAATAAGAAGGAAAAACGTGGTTCCGCACTGAGTTTATATTCTAGTGAAGGGGATAAACGGTCACAAAAGTAAAATGGGAAATGATGTCTGGTGGTGGTAAGGGCTATAATGAAAAAGAAAGCAAGGTAAAAATGTAAAAATTGGTGGGAGCCACTGTTTTAATAGGATGTCCAGGGAAGGACTTTTTAACTGTAGGTCTTGATAAATTAAGGAAATGAATTTCAATGAGGTTTAGGAGAGGAGCATTCCAGGTGGAGCAAACAGTATGTGCAGGTAGGGGTACTTGGCTTATTTGAGAAACAATGTAGCCAGTGGGGTCCTTGAGACAAATGGGACTGGAGAGGTAGCTAGAGACCAGATCATGTAGGCTTTTGTTGGCCATAGCAAAGTGTTTAGGTTTTATATCAAGTATGATAGAAAGGAAGCTAACTGGAAGGTTTTTAGTGGGGGAGTTACATGATTTGATTCATGTTTTAAAAGTATTCACATGGCTGCTATGCGAAAATTTGTAAGAGGTTGGAAGTATAAGCCAGAGGAAAAGTTCAGAGTTCAGTTCAGAAGCCTAGAGTGGAGGGATGAGGGCTTGGATGGAAGCAGCAGTGTTAAGTTGGTGGATTGAAGATACGCATTTGGCTGGAATACCCAGAAGGATTTCCTGAGAGATTGGTTGCAACACTTGTGGAAAGAGTGAAGATGGAAGAGACTAAAAGAGGATCAGGTTTGGAACAGGGTTTAGCTTTGAGATGTTTGGTATAAATCCAAATAGAGATGAGCTAGAGAAAGACATTTAAGAATTATCAGGTAGATGGTATTTTAAGCAAAGGGACGAATTGAGATTCAGTTCAGTTCAATCGCTCAGTCGTGACCGATTCTCTGCAACCCCATGAATCACAGCACGCCAGGCCTCCCTGTCCATGACCAACTCCCAGAGTTCACTCAAACTCATGTCCATCGAGTTGGTGATGCCATCCAGCCATCTCATTCTCTGTCGTCCCCTTCTCCTCCCGCCCCCAATCCCTCCCAGCATCAGAGTCTTTTCCAGTGAGTCAACTCGTCGCATGAGGTGGCCAAAGTATTGGAGTTTCAGCTTTAGCATCAGAATTTTTTCCTTCTACTTCTCTCTTTGGTGATAATAGCTAACATTTAGTAAGCATTTACTTCAGCCTGTAATTGTGTTGAGCACTTACATTTTAGCATCATTACAATCCTAGGAAGAACAAACTATTTATATATTACTCAGAAACAGGCTCAGCGAGGTTAATTAACAAAAGCTAATAGCTGTCCCAGACTAATCACATGGACAACAGCCTTCTCTAACTCAATGAAACTATGAGCTATGCCATGTAGGGACACTCAAGAAGGACTGTCATGGTGGAGAGTTCTGGGAAAACGTGATCCACTGGGGAAGGGAAAGGCAAACTACTTCAATATTCTTGCCTTGCGAACCCCATGAGCAGTATGAAAAGGCAAAAAGATAGGACACTGAAAGATGAACTCCCCAGGTGGTAGGTGCCCACTATGCTACTCGAGATCAGTGGAGAAATAATTCCAGAAAGAATGAAGAGACGGAACCAAAGCAAAAACAGTACTCAGTTATGGATGTGACTGGTGATGGAAGTAAAGTCCAGTGCTGTAAACAGCAATATCGCATGCTGCTGCTGCTGCTGCTAAGTCGCTTCAGTCGTGTCCGATTCTGTGCAATCCCATAGACGGCAGCCCACCAGGCTCCCTGTTCCTGGGATTCTCCAGGCAAGAACACTGGCGTGGGTTGCCATTTCCTTCTCCAATGCATGAAAGTGAAAAGTGAAAGTGAAATCGCTCAGTCATGTCCGACTCTTCAGGACCGAACCTGAAATGTTAGGTTCATGAATCAAGGAAAATTGGAAGTGGTCAAACAGGAGATGGCAAGAGTGAACATCGACATTTTAGGAATCAGCGAACTAAAATGGACCGGAATGGGTGAATTTAACTCAGATGACCATTATATCTACTACTGTGGGCAAGAATAATTTAGAAGAAATGGAGTAGCCATCATAACAAACAAAAGAGTCCAAAATTCAGTACTTGGATACAATCTCAAAAACAACAGAATGATCTCTGTTCATTTCCAAAATAAGCCATTCAATATCACAGTAATCCAAGTCTATGCCCCAATAAGTAATGCTGAAGAAGCTGAACTTGAATGGTTCTGTAGACCACAAAAGGTTCTAGAACTAACACCCAAAAAAGATGTCCTTTTCATTATAGGGGACTGGAATGCAGAAGTAGGAAGTCAAGAAATAGCTGGAGTAACAGGCAAGTTTGGCCTTGGAATACAGAATGAAGCAGGGCAAAGGCTAATAGAGTTTTGCCAAGAGAACACACTGGTCATAGCAAACATCCTTTTCCAACAACACAAGAGATGACTCTACACATGGACATCAACAGAAGGTCAGTACCAAAATCAGATTGATTATATTCTTTGCAGCCAAAGATGGAAAAGCTGTATACAGTCAGCAAAAACAAGACCAGAAGCTGACTGTGGCTCAGATCATGAAATCTTTATTGCCAAATTCAGACTTAAATTGAAAAAAGTAGGGAAAACCAATAGACCGTTCAGGTATGCCCTAAATCAAATCCCTTATGATTATACACTGAAGTGACAAATAGATTGAAGGGATTAGATCTGAGAGACAGAGTGCCTGAAGAACTGCAAAAAGGCAAAATGGTTATTTGAGGAGGCCTTACAAATAGCTGTGAAAAGAAGAAAAGCAAAAGGCAAATGAGACAAGGAAAGATATACCATTAGAATGCAGAGTCCCAAAGAAGAGCAAGGAAAGATAAGAAAGCCTTCCTCAGTGATCAATGCAAAGAAATAGAGGAAAACAACAGAAAGGGAAAGACTTTCTCTTCAAGAAAATTAGAGATACCAAGGGAGATTTTCATGCAAAGATGGACACAATAAAAGACAGAAATTGTATGGACCTAACAGAAGCTGACGGAGAAGGCAATGGCACCCCTCTCCAGTACTCTTGCCTAGAAAATCCCATGGATGGAGAAGCCTGGTTGGCTGCAGTCCATGGGGTCACTCACTCGGACACGACTGAGCGACCTCACTTTCACTTTTCACTTTCACGCATTGGAGAAGGAAATGGCAACCCACTCCAGTGTTCTTGCCTGGAGAATCCCAGGGACGCAGGAGCCTGGTGGGCTGCCGTCTATGGGGTTGCACAGAGTCGGACACAACTGAAGCGACTTAGCAGCAGCAGCAGCAACAGAAGCTAAAAATATTAAGAGGTGGCAAAAATACACAGAAGAACGATACAAAAAGATCTTCATGATTCAGATAATAATGAAGGTGTAGTCACTCACCTAGAGTCATTCATCCTGGAATGAGAAGTCAAGTGGGCCTTAGGAAGCGTCGCTACCAACAAAGCTAGTGGAGGTGATGGAATTCCAGCAGAGCGATTTCAAATCCTGAAAGATGATGCTGTGAAAGTGATGTATTCAATACGCCAGCAAACTTGGAAAACTCAGCAGTGGCCACAGGACTGGAAAAGGTCAGTTTTCATTACAATCCCAAAGAAAGGCAATGCCAAAGAATGCTCAAATTACCACACAATTGCACTCATCTCATAGTCTAGCAAAGTAATGCTCAAAATTCTCCAAGCCAGGCTTCAACAGTACGTGAACTCTGAAATTCCAGATGTTCAAGGTGGATTTAGAAAAGGCAGAGGAACCAGAGATCAAATTGCTAACATCAGTTGGATCATTGAAAAAGTGAGAGAGTTCCAGAAAAACATATACTTCTGCTTTATTGAGTATGCCAAAGCCTTTGACTGTGTGGATCATAACAAACTGTGGAAAATTCTTAAAGAAATGGGAATACCAGACCACCTTACCTGCCTTCTGAGAAATCTATATGCAGGTCAAAAAGCAACAGTGAGAACTGGACATGGAACAACAGACTGGTTCCAAATCGGGAAAGGATTATGTCAAGGTTGTCTATTGTCACCCTGCTTATTTAACTTATATGCAGAGTACATCATGAGAAATGCTGGACTGGATGAAGCACAAGCTGGAATCAAGATTGCCAGCAGAAATGTCAATAACCTCAGATATGCAGATGACACCACCCTTATGGCAGAGAGCGAAGGACTAAAGAGCCTCTTGATGACAGTGAAAGAGAAGAGTGAAAAAGGCTTAAAACTTAACATTCAGAAAACTAAGGTCATAGCATCTGTTCCTTTCACGTCATGACACATAGATGGCAGTGGAAACATTGACAGACTTAATTTTTTGGGCTCCAAAATCACTGCAGATGGTGACTACAGCCATGAAGTTAAAAGAAGAAGAAAAGTTGAAAGAAAAGTTATGACTTGGAAGAAAAGTTATGACCAACCTAGACAGCATATCAAAAAGCAGAGACATTACTTTGCCAACAAAGGTCCGTCTAGTCAAAGCTGTGGTTTTTCCAGTAGTCATGTATGGATGTGAGAGTTGGACTATAAAGAAACCTGAGTGCCGGAGAATTGATGCTTTTGAACTGTGGTGTTGGAGAAGAGTCTTGAGAGTCCCTTGGACTGCAAGGAGATCCAACCAGTCCATCCTAAGGGAAATTAGTCCTGAATATTCATTGGAAAGACTGATGCTGAAGCTGAAACTCCATTACTTTGGCCACTTGATGTGAAGAACTGACTCATTAGAAAAGACCCTAATGATGGGAAACATTGAAGGTGGGAGGAGAAGGGGATGACAGAGGATGAGATGGTTGGATGGCATCACCAACTTAATGGGCATGAAATTTGAGTAAACTCCAGGAATTGGTGATGGGCAGGGAGGCCTTTCATGCTGCAGTTCATGGGGTTGCAACGAGTCAGACACGACTGAGCAACTGAACTGAAACTGAATAGCTGTCCTAGTTTTCTTCATATTGAATTTAGGTAATTTCTGTTGTGTCTTTACATATGAAGTTCCCTGCTATGTTTTTTACTTCCCTAATCTTTAATTCCTCTTTTTGTTTTGCTGTATGTGTTTAAGATAAGGTTGTTAATATGGAATTAATTGTTTAATATTCATTTTAAAGTAGAAGTTACCTTTAAGGTATAAATTGTATGCCTAAGTTTTGGGACACCTTGTGGTCAGACTTTATCTCTTTAAGTATTTAAGAGGTGCATTTGTTTCTTCCATACTTTCTGAAGTTTGTTTCAGTGAACCATTATGCAAGCTTTGAAATGAGCTGCTTCCCTGTCATAATTCTTTAAAATCTATACATGTTTTTAAATCTTAAAGTCACAACCTGACAGGGTGCTTCTCTGTTCCAGAGTGGTTATGGTTTAACTTTTCAGGTGATGAAAGTCTCCCTTAACGTTTCAGTTCAGTTCAGTCGCTCAGTCGTGTCCGACTCTTTGCGACCCCATGAATCACAGCACGCCAGGCCTCCCTGTCCATCACCAACTCCCGGAGTTCACTCAAACTCATGTCCATCAAGTCAGTGATGCCATCCAGCCATCTCATTCTCTGTCGTCCCCGTCTCCTCCCACCCCCAATCCCTCCCAGCATCAGAGTCTTTTCCAGTGAATCAACTCATCGCATGAGGTGGCCAAAAGTACTGGAGTTTCAGCTTTAGCATCAGTCCTTCCAATGAACACCCAGGATTGATCTCCTCTAGAATGGACTGGTTCGATCTCCTTGCAGTCCAAGGGACTCTCAAGAGTCTTCTCCAGCACCACAGTTCAAAAGCATCAATTCTTCGGTGATCAGCTTTCTTCACAGTCCAACTCTCACATCCATACATGACCATGGGAAAAACCATAGCCTTGACTAGACGGACCTTGGTTGGCAAAGTAATGTCTCTGCTTTTTAATATGCTATCTAGGTTGGTCATAACTTTCCTTCCAAGGAGTAAGCGTCTTTTAATTTCATGGCTGCAGTCAGCATCTGCAGTGATTTTGGAGCCCAAAAAATAAAGTCTGACACTGTTTCCACTGTTTCCCCATCTATTTCCCATGAAGTGATGGGACCAGATGCCATGATCTTAGTTTTCTGAATGTTGAGCTTCAAGCCAACCTTTTCACTCTCCTCTTTCACTTTCATCAAGAGGCTTTTGAGTTCCTCTTCACTTTCTGCCATAAATAAGGGTGGTGCCATCTGCATATCTGAGGTTATTGATATTTCTCCCGGCAATCTTGATTCCAGCTTGTGCTTCTTCCAGCCCAGCGTTCCTCATGATGTACTCTGCGTATAGGTTAAATAAGTAGGGTGACAATATACAACCTTGATGTACTCCTTTTCCTATTTGGAACCAGTCTGTTGTTCCATGTCCAGTTCTAACTGTTGCTTCCTGACCTGCATACAGGTTTCTTAAGAGGCAGGTCAGGTGGCTGGTATTCCCATCTCTTTCAGAATGTTCCACAGTTTATTGTGATCCACACAGTCAAAGGCTTTGGCATAGTCAATGAAGCAGAAATAGATGTTTATCTGGAACTCTCTTGCTTTCTCCATGATCCAGCGGATGTTAGCAATTTGATCTCTGGTTCCTCTGCCTTTTCTAAAACCTGCTTGAACATCTGGAAGTTCACGGTTCACATATTGCTGAGGCCTGGCTTGGAGAATCTTGAGCATGACTTTACTATTGTGTGAGATGAGTGCAATTGTGCGGTAGTTTGAGCATTCTTTGGCATTCCCTTTCTTTGGGATTGGAATGAAGACTGACCTTTTCCAGTCCTGTGGCCACTGCTGAGTTTTCCAAATTTGCTGGCATATTGAGTGCAGCACTTTCACAGCATCATCTTTCAGGATTTGCAAAATGTTTCAT
Source organism: Moschus berezovskii (assembly GCF_049115385.1). Classification (NCBI taxonomy): domain Eukaryota; kingdom Metazoa; phylum Chordata; class Mammalia; order Artiodactyla; family Moschidae; genus Moschus; species Moschus berezovskii. The sequence continues at coordinate 75,126,218 of NC_142474.1, read as the reverse complement.
AATACAGTATTAATAGATAGAAGACATTCGTGTCAAAAACTGTAAATTTTTTATATCCTTTAATCTAGCCATTTTGGGAACAAGTTTGCTGTTGTACCATCTAACCTGAATGAGAAAGATGCAGAAATCTCAGAGACCATCTGTCACTGTGTTTCTTTTTTCTTATTTTCTCTTTACTCTTTGATCTTCGTAACTGCATTTATTCATAAAGTTTTAAGTTATGTTATTCAAAATAATACAATGTCCAAAGCACGCAACTAAATTAGTGTTTGTTTATCCTCTTATTTTATTCTAACTTTGAATCAAAGATTTAAATAAAGAAAATAATAGCATGTATTTAGTACTTATTTTATGAATTTCCCTGGTGACTCAGTAGTAAAGAATCCTCCTGTAGTGCAGGAGCCAAAGGAGACCTGGGTTTGATCCCTGGGTCAGGAAGACGCCCTGGAGGAGGAAAGGAACCCCCTTCAGTACTCTTGCCTGGAGAATTCCATGAACAAAGGAGCCTGGTGGTCTATAGTCCATGGGATCACAGAGAGTCAAACTTGACTGAAGCGACTTAGCAGCAGCAGCATATATGAGACAGTCTTTTCTGTGTAGTATATAAATATAAAACCACTTACTGTTACAATACTGCAAGATAGAAACTGTGATGTCCATTTATAATTAAAGCCTAGAGTGTTTAAATTAACTGTCTCATATTAAAAACTAATAAGAGGCAGAAGTGGCGTTTAGCCCAAGGTAAGCCACAAGCTGCTTGTCAATTTGGAAATTCATGTTGTATAATTTAGTATGTTTTATGAACTCCTTTTAAGATTTTGTATAGTTTAATGTGTTTTATGAACACATTTTAAGGTTTATATATTTTTTATTTATTGCCATGGCCAATGATGACCAAGAGCACATGAAGGATTTTAAAAAACAAGTTAAAAATATCTCTCAGTAATACCTAACATTTTTAGACATTCTATTTATTCTATAAAAATCTGAATAGAAATGAGGTAGTGATGAGATGCTATTTGTTCATTATGTTTTAAAAGGTCATATATGAACAAAGCATAATTCCTCAACACAGTCATTCCTTAGAAAAATTTGGATGGGCGTAAGAATCTCTAGCTAGGAGAGAAATGAGATATGAAACTGGAATAATTATTTGAAGCTTAAAGCATGTACTAATTCAGAATCACCAGTGCTCTTTCCCCTAGTAATTTAGAGTTGGAAAGTTATTAAGAGCTACCGTGGTTCTCTCCCTGGGCTGGATTTCCAAACAGTTTTTGAGGTGAGCATGCTTGTTACAGTCCTCAGTGGACTTCTCAGGTCACCTGAGGTTTTGTCACTGCCAGTACAACCTTTATTTTTCTCCAGATGTGTCATGAGAAGTGTTTGTAGTAAATGTTTCTTTTTGTAAATTGATTTTTATTACCTTCAGAATATTTTCTTTTAAATGCCATAGGGATGTTTTAGTTTATCAAACTATCTACATAGTAGGTATTATCTACTATGTAGATAGTTTGATATCAGAAAAAGTTTTTTGAAGTCTCATCATTAATTAATAAATTATTTTACTGAATATGGTTTAGTTGCTCAGTTGTGTCGGACTCTTGTGACCCCATGGACTGTAACCCACCGTGTTCCTCTGTCCATGGGATTTTCCAGGCCAGAACACTGGAGTGGGTTGCCATTTCCTTCTCCAATGCGTGAAAGGAAAAGTGAAAGTGAAGTCGCTCAGTCGTGTCCGACTCTTGGCGATCCCGTGGACTGCAGCCCACCAGGCTCCCCCGTCCATGGGATTCTCCAGGCGAGAGGACTGGAGTGACTGCCATTGCCTTCTCCAGTACGTGAAAGGAAAAGTGAAAGTGAAGTCGCTCAGTCGTGTCCAACTCTTGGCGAGCCCGTGGACTGCAGCCTACCAGGCTCCCCCATCCATGGGATCTTCCAGGCGAGAGGACTGGAATGGCTGCATTGCCTTCTCCATGCCACCCTATTTACAGTCCTAGTTGTGATTATTTGATTAAGTTTTTCCTTCTGCCATTGGACTGTGCAGTCTGTAAGAGCAAAGCCTAGACATGTTTTTGCTTATGTGTATCTTGAATAGTAATCACAGTTCCCAGAACAAAGAAGGTGCTTGGTAAATATTTGCTGAATGACTAAGGGTTTTCTTTGTCTTTATCTTTGCATGTATCTGGCATAACAATCGATGTGTAAGTAGTGTTCAGAAAAGGTTTACTGAGACAAATTGGAAAAAAAAAATCTGTTTAATATACATAGAAAAAACATAGCTCAAACAAAACCTTGTGCACACCAGGATCCAGAGACCCTGCAGAGACTGAGCCAGACCTGCTTTTGAGTGTTTGAGTGTCTCTTGCAGAGGCATGGGTCATCTGTAGCCTGCTGCAGGGGCAGGGGCTCTGACTGCAGCAGACCTGGATCACACAGCCTGTGGCATAAGCCGTCTTGGTGGAGGTCACCATTAGCCCAACCATAGAGCTGCCAAGCAGATGGCCTACAAACTGTAGAACAATTATACCAAAGAAATTCTCAGATTGTTAAGAAAGTTCTAGGACCCACAACAGATTTCCCAACCTAGGGATCTGGCAAAGGGACTAAGAACCCCCAGGGATTTGACTTTGGAGGCCAGTGGGATTGGATTCAGAACTTTGACAGGACTGGGGAAACAGACTCTTGGAGGGCACAAAGAAAACCTTGTGTGCACCAGGAGCCAGGAGAAACGAACAGTGTCCCCACTAGAGCCTGAGCCTGACTTACCTGTGAGTGTCCAGGAGTCTCTAGCGGAGGTGTGGGCCAACAATGGCCTGCTGAAGGGTCAGGGGCACTGAATACAACAGTTTCTGCACAAATGCTTTGAAAGAGGTTACCATTATCTTCATTGCCCTTAACATAGTTTGGCCCAGGCCAAACAATCAGGAGGGAACATAGCCCATCGAAAGAAAATTGGATTAAAGATTTACTGAGCATGGCACTGCCCATCAGAACAAGACCCACTTTCCCCCACAGTGAGCCCCTCTCATGAGGAAGCTTCCATGAGCCTCTTATCCTTATCCACCAGAGGGCAGACAGAATGAAAACCACAATCACAGAAAATTAACCAATCTAATCACATGGACCACAGCCTTGTCACCTCAGTAAAACTATGAGCCATGCCCTGTAGGGCCACCCAAGGTGGACGGGTCATGGTGGAGAGTTCTGACAAAACGTGGAGAATGGAATGACAAACCACTTCAGTATTCTTGCCTTGAGAACCCCAGGAACAGTATGAAAAGGCAAGAAGATATGACACTGAAAGATGAACTCCCCAAGTCAGCAAGTGCCAATATGCTACTGGAGAAGGGTGAAAAAATAACTCCAGAAAGAAAGAAGAGATGGAATCAAAGTGAAAAGAAATACCCAGTTGTAGATGTGACTGGTAATGGAAGTAAAGTCCAATGCTGTAAAGAGCAATATTGCATAGGAACCTGGAATGTTAGGTCCATGAATCAAGATAATTGGGGAGTGATCAAACAGGAGATGGTAAGAGTAAGCATTGACATTTTAGGAATCAGTGAACTAAAATGGACCAGAATGGGCAAATTTAATTCAGATGACCATTATATCTACTACTGTGGGCAAGAATCCTTTAGAAGAAATGGAGCAGCCCTCATCGTCAACAAAAAGTCCTAAATGCAGTACTTGGGTGCAGTCTCAAAAATGACAGAATGATCTCTGTTGGTTTCCAAGGCAAACCATTCAATATCACAGTAATCCAAGTCTTTGCCCCAACCACTAATGCTGAAGAAGCTGAGGTTGATTGGTTCTGTGAGTACTTACAAGACCTTTTAGAACTAACACCAAAAAAACATGCCGTTTTCATCATAGGAACTGGAATGCAAAAGTAGGAAGTCAAGCAATACCTGGAATAGCAGGCAAGTTTGGCCTCGGAGTACAGAATGAAGCAGGGCAAAGGATAACAGAGTTTTGCCAAGAGAACGCACTGGTTATAGCAAACCCCACCTTCCAATAACAGAAGAGATGACTCTACACATGGACATCACCAAATGGTCAATACCGAAATCAACTCGATTATATTCTTTGCAGCTGAAGATAGAGAAGCTCTATACAGTCAGCAAAAACAAGACCAGGAGCTGACTGTGGCTCAGATCATGAACTCCTTAGTGCGACAGGAAAAGTCTCTCAGTCGTGTCCGACTGAGCAACCCCATGGATATACAGTCCATGGAATTCTCCAGGGCAGAATACTGGAGTGGGTAGCCTTTCCCTTCTCCAGGGGATTTTCCCAACCCAGGGATTGAACCCAGGTCTCCCAGGCGGATTCTTTACCAGCTGAGCTATCGGGGAAGCCCCCTTATTGCGAAATTCAGACTTAAAATGAAGAAAGTAGGGAAAACCACTAGACCATTCAGTTATGACCTAAATCAAATCCCTTAAGGTTATACAGTGGAAGTGAGAAGTAGACTCAAGAGACTAGATTTGATAGAGTGCCTGAGAAACTATGGATGGAGGTTCGTGACATCATACAGGAGGCAATGATCAAGACCACCCCAAGAAAAAGAAATGCAAAAAGGCAAAATGGTTATGTGAGGAGGCCTTACAATTATCTGAGAAAAGAAGAGAAGTGAAAGGCAAAGGAGACAAGGAAAGATATACCCGTTTGAATGCAGAGTTCCAAAAATAGCAAGGAGAGATAAGGAAGCCTTCCTAAGTGATCAATGCAAATATATAGAGTAAAACAATAGAATGGGAAAGACTGGAGTTCACGTCAAGAAGATTAGAGATACCAAGGGAACTTTTCATGCAAAGATAAACACAATAAAGGACAAAAATTGTATGGACCTAACAGAAGCAGAAGATATTAAGAAGAGGTGGCAAGAATACACAGAAGAACTACAAAAAGGTCTTCACGACCCATATAATCATGATGATGTGATTACTCACCTAGAGCCAGACATCCTGGAATATGAAGTCAAGTGGGCCTTAGGAATCATCACTACCAACAAAGCTAGTGGAGGTGATGGAATTCCAGTTGAGCTATTTCAAATCCTGAAAGATGCTGCTGTGAAAGTGCTGCACTCAATATGCCAGCAAACTTGGAAAACTCAGCAGTGGCCACAGGACTGGAAAAGGTCAGTTTTCATTCCAATCCCAAAGAAAGGCAATGCCAAGGAATGTTCAAACTACCACAGAATTCCACTCATCTCACACGCTAGCAAAGTAATGCTTATTTTCCTCTGTTCATTTCTTTGCATTTGTGCTTTTTTAATAAAATTCTTTTTTAGATATAAAAAAAAGAAAAAAAAAAGAAAAAAAAATTCTCTAAGTGAGGTCAACTGGTGAGGTCAACAGGAAGTGAGAACTTCCTGGTGTTCAAGCTGGATTGAGAAAAGGCAGAGGAACCAGAGATCAAATTGCCAACATCCAATGGATCATCAGAAAAACAAGAGAGGTCCAGAAAAACACCTGCTTCTGCTTTATTGACTATGCCAAAGCATTTGACTGTGTGGATCGCAGCAAACTGTGGAAAATTCTTAAAGAGATGTTAATACCAGACCACCTGAACTGCCTCCTGAGAAATCTCTATGCAGGTCAAGAAGAAACAGTGAGAACTTGACATGGAACAACCGACTGGTTCCAAGTTGGGAAAGGAGTACGATAAGGCTGTATATTGTCATCCTGCTTCTTTAACTTCTAGGCAGAGCACATTGTGCAAACTGCCAGGCTGGATGAAGCACAAACTGGAATCAAGATTGCCGGTAGAAATATCAATAACCTCAGATAAGCAAATGACATCACCCTTATGGCAGAAAGCAAAGAGAAACTATAGAGCCTCTTGATAAAAGTGAAAGAGGAGAACAAAAAAGCTGGCTTAAAACTCAACATTCAAAAAATGAAGATCATGGCGTCTGGTGCCATCATGTCATGCAAATAGATGGGAAACAGTGACAGACTTTATTTTCTTGGGCTCCAAAATCACTGAAGATGGTGACTGCCAGCCATGAAATTAAAAGACACTTATTCCTTGAAAGAAAAGCTATGACCAACCTAGACAGCATATCAAAAAGCAGAGACATTACTTTGCAAATAAAGGTCCGTCTAGTCAAGGCTGTAGCAACAGTTAGAACTGTACATGGAACAACAGACAGACTGGTTCCAAATAGGAAAAGGAGTACGTCAAGGCTGTATATTGTCACCCTGCTTATTTAACTTATATGCAGAGTACATCATGAGGAACGCTGGGCTAGAAGAAACACAAGCTGGAATCAAGATTGCCGGGAGAAATATCAATAACCTCAGATATGCAGATGACACCAGCCTTATGGCAGAAAGTGAAGAGGAACTCAAAAGCCTCTTGATGAAAGTGAAAGAGGAGAGTGAAAAGGTTGGCTTGAAGCTCAACATTCAGAAAACAAAGATCATGGCATCTGGTCCCATCACTTCATGGGAAATAGATGGGGAAACAGTGGAAACAGTGTCAGACTTTATTTTTTGGGGCTCCAAAATCACTGCAGATGCTGATTGCAGCCATGAAGTTAAAAGACGCTTACTTCTTGGAAGGAAAGTTATGACCAACCTAGATAGCATATTAAAAAGCAGAGACATTACTTTGCCAACCAAGGTCCGTCTAGTCAAGGCTATAGGGTTTTTCCCGTGGTCATGTATGGATGTGAGAGTTGGACTATGAAGAAGGCTGATCGCCGAAGGATTGATGCTTTTGAACTGTGGTGCTGGAGAAGACTCTTGAGAGTCCCTTGGACTGCAAGGAGATCCAACCTGTCCATTCTAAAGGAGATCAATCCTGGGTGTTCATTGGAGGGACTGATGCTAAAGTTGAAACTCCAATACTTTGGCCACCTCATGCGACGAGTTGACTCACTGGAAAAGACTCTGATGTTGGGAAAGGTTGGGGGCGGGAGGAGAAGGGGACGACGGAGAATGAGATGGCTGGATGGCATCACCGACTCTATGGACATGAGTTTGAGTGAACTCCAGGAGTTGGTGATGGACAGGGAGGCCTGGCGTGCTGTGATTCATGGGGTTGCAGAGAGTCAGACACGACTGAGCGACTGAACTGAACTGAGTCAAGGCTGTGGTTTTTCCTTATTCATGAATGGATGTGAGAGTTGGACTATAAAGAAAGCCGAGTGCAGAAGAATTGATGCTTTTGAACTGTGGTATTGGAGAAGACTCTTGACAGTCCCTTGGACTGCAAGGAGATCCAACCAGTCAATTCTAAAAGAAATCAGTTCTGAGTATTCATTGGAAGGACTGATGCTGAAGATGAAACTCCAATACTTTGGCCACCTGATGCGAAGAACTGACTCATTGGAAAAGCCCCTGCTGCTGAGAAAGATTGAAGGTGGGAGGAGAAGGGATGACAGATGATAAGATGGTTGAATGGCATCACTGACTCAATGGACATGAGTTTGAGCAAGATCCAGATGTTGGTGATGGACAGGGTAGCCTGGCATGCTGCAGTCCATGTGATCTCAAAGAGTCAGACACAACTGAACTGAGCTGAATTGTATATAGAATTTCTTGACTGTACTTGCAAAATTTATGAACGTGAAAAGATTATACAGGATTTTATTATGTCATGTTCATTATTATTTTTACATACATGGCTGATTTAATAATATGTATAATTTATTGAATAATTTAATCATCTAAGATAACTTCAGAACAATTCAGCTAGGGTTTTATATCCCCATTTTATATATGAGGTAACTGATAATCAGAAAGATTATCTAAGGACACTTATCTAAGGACACAAAGCTAGAAAGTGGAAAATTTAGTTATTTAACCTCAGTTGCATGTCTTTACAATCTATCCTTTCAGCCACCATACAGTTCTTAGTATTATATAAGCCAGAAAACTCCAGTTTAACATATCAAAGATAAGCAAGTTTTATGTCAGTGACTGGAAAGTATTGGGTAAATAAAGATGGTTAAAATTTTATTTTAAAAAATAGTAAATGTGATTCAGTAATGGGAGGGATTTTACTTATGTGGCTGTAATAACAAGATCAAGGCTGCTTGTTCTTACAACCTTAGATGCTTGTGTTAGTCTGAGTGGCTTATAACTTTTTGTTTCTGCTTCTTGTAGGTTTGAGTGGCCGCTTCTTTGTCACCACCCTCCCGGCATTTTTCCAGTAAGTTCAAATCATTTTCTGGCCTTGTAATGGTTAGAAATTAGCAGGTGTGTGTGTAACAAGTGTGTCCTGGGATTCTTCAGTTACTGTCCACACCTTCATTTGTCCAGCGTCGCATTTGAAGGGAGAGAGACCGGTCTGCCCTGAACCATAGTGATGAGAGGGGTGCCCAGGTGCTTCAGAGAATCTAACGTCAGGCAGCAAATAGGTGAGGAGCCCAAAGAGGGCTTTTCTGACGACATGAAAGATGGGATGATTCTTAATAGACAACAGGAGTATGTGAAGCAGGTAAGGTAGAGAAGATCTTTCCAAATAGAGGATGTATCATGGAAAAGCCCAGGAGAAAAGGAGATGCCTTCTGAGAACTATAGCTCTTTCTCTGTGGCTGGCCCGAAAGGCACAGGTGGATCATCCCAGGTGATGGTGCTAGAGAGGCTCAGGTCGTGAGGGGGAAGGAAACAGGCAGAGGTGGTTTCCAGAGATGCTGAGGAGGTGGGATCATTGGTGACTGATTACCCATAAGAAAGGGAGAGCCTGTGCTGACTTACTGACAGGCATGTTTAACTAGTAAAGCTATTGAGAAGTTGTTAGAATAAAGTGCAGTTTGGAAGATAGAGACCAGAATGGGAAAGATAGTGTGAAGGGTTTGTGCTAATTCCAAATGAGAAGTTTAGGTGATAGTTTAATTTCAGGATCATCAGAAAGGTCTCGACTGGAGGTACATACCAGGGTTTAGATAACAGTAGAAATATATACGATGAGAGAATAGATGCGGTGGGTAAAGCAGCAGGCTAAGGATCAGTGACCACCATTAGGACATCTGCGAAGGAACACAGGGAGCATGGAACTGAGAAGGACTGGAGACCTCATGTCAGAAAAGCCGAGGGAAAGGAGGGAGGAAGGGACAGTGTCCAGGACACACACAGGAGAAATGGCAGAAGAGCGCTCCAGGGACACTGCACTGAAGAGTCATTGGAGACCCCAGTATGAGCAGTTTCCGTGCAGTCATGGAAACAGGACCCCCGATGGCAGAAGTAGTCAATGAGTTAATGTTAGAGGAAAAAGTGTAGACTTCGCCCTTAGGAAACTTAGCTGGAGAGAAGGTGAGAGGGAGGGAAGACTGAAGGCATTTGTTGTTCAGTCGCTTAGTCGTGTCTGACTCTTTGTGACCCCATGGACTGTAGCCCGCCAGCCTCCTCTGTCCATGGAATTCTCCAGGCAAGAATACTGGGGTGGGTTGCCATTTCCTTCTCCAGGGGATCTTCCTGACCCAGGGGTCAAACCCAGGTCTCCTGCCTTGACAGGCAAATTATTTACCACTGAGCCACCAGGGAGACCCAGTTTTCAGGGGAGGGACTTGGATGATATGGATTTGGAAATGTGGATAGAGTTTTTAAAAACTTGATAACAACTGAACTCCGGGAGTTGGTGATGGACAGGGAGGCCTTTCGTGCTGTGATTCATGGGGTCGCAGAGAGTCGGACACGACTGAGCGACTGAACTGAACTGAACTGAACTGAACAACTGCTGTTTTGCTGATGTAAGAGAAAAGTTGAAATAATTTGTAGCAAAAATAATAAAAAGTAACTTGTCAGATTAGCCACTGCCAGGGACTTTGCTTACAGTCACAAATTGTGCAGTAATAAAATAGAATGTTAATTCTCTCTGCTTTGGAATTTCTCATTTGTAATAAGTATTTGTGCATGCTTTCTTATTTATGCCTAACTATATTTCTTTTTTTTTTTTTCATTTAAGTGAAGTTAAAATTCAGAGTGGAGTTCTCATGTAAAACCAGTACTTATTTTCGTTTTTATTATCTGTAATACTTGTTATTTTAATTGTTTTTTTTTTGTTTTTATAATTTATAGTGCAAAAGATGGGATATTCCGCCGTTACCGTGGCCCAGGAGTCTACGAAGACCTGCAGAACTATATCTTAGAGAAGAAGTGGCAAGCTGTTGAGCCTCTGACTGGCTGGAAATCCCCAGCTTCTCTAACGTAACTTGTTTTTTTAATGACAGAGTGTTACTAATAGAACAGACAGTCTCAAGTTAACAACCCATAGACCCTGAAAGTCTACATTTCTTTTCATATTTACTTCTGATTTCCCAGATTACACATGCCCCTGCTTGGCCCATGTTGTTTCTGGTTTTGTGACCCCGTGTGTTTCAGCTGGTTGTTGGGGTGGTAGGGTTAAGTATCCAGATTCAGGTGGGTTACAGAGAGCTCTCCTCCAACTTTTGCACCGTCACCTCTTTTCTCTTTACCAAATATGGTATTGAACACCATTTACCATGCTTCCTTCCTTATAAATTATTGAGAAGGTAGAGGAGAACCTTTTTCTTGAGTTAGAGTTCATGAAGGAATTGCTAAAGTATCTATCTGTGTGGAGAGTAAGACCTATGGTGTCTTTGGCTGCTTAGCAGAATACTGCTGGGGTAACCTTTGGCCAGGACGGTAAATTGTATAATGCTTAATGAGGCAGATAAGGTCAAGCAATAATACTTTGTTCACAGTTTTCATCTGGAATGAATTGTGGTATTTGTAATTGATTTTATGTTGGTATATGTAAGCATAAGGAATATCCCTGCTGAAATAGGATCAAATCATGTTACATTTTAGGAATAAGTGATCTGATAGCATCTATAGGAAATACATGGCTTATTCTGAAAGCAGCTCACCTCTGACGTTTCATTCTACATATTTTCCTTTTTTAAAATCAGTGAGCATTGATTTTATGCAGGTACTATTCTCGGTGCTAGATGTTCAGCAGTCAACATGACAGATGTGACCCCTCTGATCTCCTAGGGTGACTTACAGTAAGATAGATGACAAAAAAAGTTAGGGATGTAAATAATCACAAAACAAAACAGAAAACAAACCCTTACTAAGTCAGGGCTTGACTGTGGGAGCGCGGGCCCCCGTTAGATGGGTACTAGGAGAGCTGGCTCTGAGGGGTCGCTGCGGATGGGGTCTGCAGGGCCGCAGGGTCTGGCGGGCTGAGGAGCGGGTGAGGACTGCTCCAGGAACGGAGGTAGCATTCGCACATGCCCCTCACTGGAAAGAGCTCGGTGTATTGAGGAAGAGTCAGGTGGCCAGGGTTCGGCACAGCGAAAGAGAAGGGGGAGCAGTGTAAACAGAGGGCAGGGGCAGACGGGCAGCCCTGTGGCTGGTGAGGAGCCGGGGTGTGAGCAGTGCAGGCCGTGAGCAGAGGCTGGAGGGGACTGTGTGGAGCAGCCTTGCCCAGGGATGGTGGCAGTGGGGATGCAGAGCATGGGTGGATTTAAAATACGTTCAGACCTCAGTCCCGCATGCTGGAAGCCAGCTTGTGCCGATGGCAGGGCCCCTGCCACTCTGTGTCCCACCCTTGGCTCTCCTGCAGGGTCATCATGAGACCAGCTCGTCTAAACTTTGAGGGAAATTTTGAGTCACTGTATTTTGCAGAACTTGCTGAAAAGCAGCCATGGTGGCCCAAGGTTTTTGGACAGGAATCTGGGCCTATAGCCGAAAAGTGTAGCCTGGCAGCCCAGCTGTTAACTGGAGGTGTCACTGGATAATGTACAGGTTTCATCGCGCAAAAGGCTGGAAGTGAGCTGGAACAGGGACTGATCCACAGGGTTTTTGAGACTTTATGAATTCTGAGGAGGCAAAGAACTTAGAATTCTTAAACTTGCAGGTGATCCCTTGCAAAATGTATGTTTTTAAGACATTCCTTTGTCTTTTAACTTATCTTGGGAGTGATGTATTGAATTTGGAAATTGTAGCTACTAGTGGATGTGTGGAAATTTTAGAAATTCATCTATTTGCATTTTCTCCTTATTACAGTAGTATTCTAAGGTAGCATGTTATTTTGCTTGTAATATGTATAAATCATACATAAATCATAATGGTATGAGCCACTTTATTCCAAATTTTTGTACAAGAACTCAAAATTTTTTTCACTTTTTATTACAGAAACTTTCAAACATACATAAAAGTACAGAAAATAGTACAGTAAGGTGGCTCAGATGGTAAAGCGGCTGCCTACAATGCGGAAGACCTGGGTTTGATCCCTGGGTCTGATCCCTGGGTCGGGAAGATCCTCTGGAGAAGGAAATGGCAACCCACTCCAGTACTCTTGCCTGGAAAATCCCACGGATGGAAGAGCCTGGTAGGCTACAGTCCGTGGGGTCGCAAAGAGTCGGACACAACTGAGCGACTTCACCTTACTTCACCTAAACCCCCAAGTACATATCACACACCTATAATGACCATCAAATTATAGCTTGTTTTATCAATTGTTTTGAAACAAATACCAAGTGTGTCATTATATTTTGGTACGTGTCTGTAAAAGGTAAGAACTCTTTCTAAAAATCGTAAATAAAATACCCTATTATTATCCCAATCTGACCCCACCCACGCCAGTGGAATGAGGGCTGCAGTACCTAGGTGAAGTGTCCTGTGCCCCTCTGGGTTGCAGGTGGAAGGGCGTGGCCGCTCTTGTGGAGTGGGCGTGGCTTTTCTCCATCAGTTCTTCCTGTGATTATTGGTGATGACAACAAAGATTAGCAGTTGCTTTAAGCTGCTTTGAGGGGGTTATAATAGACATTAATAATGGACTGAAATAGGATTCGAGCTTCCTCCTCAGGGACATGGGTGAGGGCAGTGTTGCAGGTTGGCCTCATCCCACTGCAGTGAGTGGCTTTGCGTTCTGCCTGCTGAGCAGGGCCACCACTGGTGGCTGTGCAGAGTGGGTGCTGAGTTTAACAGTGGCAGTACTCTTGCACAGCACTGGTGGCACTTAGGAGAGCTCCCTCAGGCATTAGGGGAGCCTCTTAATGGAGGCCCTGTTGCAACTTTGCTGCTGCTGCTAAGTCACTTCAGTCGTGTCCGACTCTGTGTGACCCCATAGACGGAAGCCCACCGGGCTCCCCTTTCCCTGGGATTCTCCAGGCAAGAACACTGGAGTGGGTTGCCATTTCCTTCTCCAATGTGTGAAAGTGAAAAGTGAAAGTGAAGTCGCTCAGTCGTGTCCGACCCTTAGCGACCCCAGGGACTGCAGCCTACCAGGCTCCTCCATCCATGGGATTTTCTAGGCAAGAGTACTGGAGTTTGCTTCAGGTGGTGAAATGAGAGAGATTCCCCACAGAACAGTTGCTGCCCCCTGCAAAACTGAGATACCAGGAGCAAGGCCCGCACCCGTGTGTGCTTCATTCTCCGACTGGAAAGGCATGCATTTAACAAGGAAGGCATGCCTTTCTTTTTCCAGTACCAAGAATCCAGTAACATACTGGGCCTCCTTCTTAGTCATGGAGGTTGAGGAGACAGTGACTTTTCTTGGATGGAAGGATTAAGTGTTTCTAGCCCTCACTCTGACTGTGTTCAGGGGTCAGCTTCCCTTGCTCAGGGCTTCGTCCCTGTGGTTTGGCCTGGAGACCTCTGACAGCTGCTTGTCAGAGCACCTGTGAGGCTCTGCTGCATTTTCAGTCCTCACCCAGAGCCTCCCTGTGCTGCTCCGGTGTCCTCCCAGCATCCCTGCCACTCTGAACCCTTGGATCCAGTGTCTCCCCACCACCCCACCTTGTGATGGCCCTGCTAGGGTGGGGAGCTGTGAGCTGAGGAGCAGAGAGGGATCCAGGGCACTCTCACTTTCCAGCTAGGCCCACAGGTAGACTCCTGGGTTTTTACTCTTGCTGAGGCCGGAACGGTTCACACGAGCAGCCCCGTTGTCATGAGTGTCACTGTCATCGTTATAACGAACTAGACTCCCTGCCCCTGCCCACTCCCACCTCTCACCTCAGCCTCACTCCTCAGCCTCAGGGACGGTCATCAATAGGCTGGGGGTGCGGAGTGTTGACTCTTGCACCTGACCTGCCAGCTGGGCGAGAGTCCTCCCTGCTGGACTTGCAGAACACAGGCCTAGTTAAAGGAGTGAGTCTTACATGATTCTAGTTAACATACCCTTGTGCTGTGGTTTTGAAATGCCCAACTATTGACATTGGCCAGAAAGATGGGCATGACTAATGCTTGGGCTTTTATTTGAAACTTTACATTTGTATAGTTTGGAAAATGGAATAAATTTCTGGTTTAAAAAAAAAATGGTGCAGGGATATATTTGAACTGAGTATCATTAGTGTTTCATGATGATGTCAGTTTCCTCTCTGAGGGAAATTTAGTTTCCCTTAAGGTTAGTTTTCGGAGAAGGCAATGGCAAGCCACTCCAGTACTATTGCCTAGAAAATCCCATGGATGGAGGAGCCTGGTAGGCTGCAGTCCGTGGGGTCGCTAAGGGTCGGACACGACTGAGCGACTTCACTTTCACTTTTCACTTTCACACATTGGAGAAGGAAATGGCAACCCACTCCAGTGTTCTTGCCTGGAGAATCCCAGGGACGGGGGAGCCTGGTGGGCTTCCGTCTATGGGGTCACACAGAGTCGGACACGACTGAAGTGACTTAGCAGCAGCAAGGTTAGTTTTAGACCCTGTAGGCCAAATTGGAGCTGTCTCTGCTCCCTCCACAAACTAATCAGCTTTATTTCTTAGTCATGGATTCCACGTCTGGGGCCTTCTTATTCACTTATACCATATTAGTGTGATCTCCTTGAGAACTGGGCAGAACCCTATTGTGGACCTGATTTCCTAGAAATCATACAGTGTGGCTTACGTCTGTGATGTTGGATTCTTCTTAAGGAGACATGAGTACATGAGTATCAGGAGCACTGGTTTTCTAGTGAAAAATGACAGTGTTGCACTTGCTTCACATTTTCAGAAAACTGTAAAGTCAGCTTATTGACTCACCAAAACTCTACCTCTCTGAATTTGAAATGGTGTGTGTGTGTGCGTGTGTGCTAAGTCACTTCAGTCATGTCCCAGTCTTTGCAACCCTATGGACTGTAGCCCACCAGGCTCCTCTGTCCATGGGAGTCTCCAGGCAAAAGTACTGGAGTGGGTTGCTGTGTCCTCCTCCAGGGTATCTTCTCGACCCAGGGATCAAACCTGTGTCTTTTATGTCTCCTGCTTGGCAGGCAGGTTCTTTATTACTAGTGCCACCTGGGAAGCCTTTTGAAATGGTAAGAATTGCCATTGCGATGATTGAGAGCAGTGATTTGCATCCTCACTTGCCCAGGGGAATCACCTGTGGACTTTTGAAAACTACCCACACATGGCTACTGTCCTAGAGACCGCGCTGGCACTGGTCAAGCAGCCTCAGGTGTTTCTTTGAAAGTTACTCAGTCGTGTCCGATTCTTTGCGACCCCATGGACTGTACAGTCCATGGAATTTTCCAGGCCGGAATACTGGAGTGGGTATCGTTTTCCTTCTCCAAGACAAGTGAAATTGCTCAGTCATGTCTAACTCTTCGCGATCCCATGGACTGTAGCCTACCAGGCTCCTTAATCCATGGAATCCCCTTCTCCAGGGGATCTTCCCAAACCAGGGATTGAACCCAGGTCTCCTGCATTGCAGGCAGATTTTTTACCAGCTGAACAAGCTCCTGCTAATAAAATTACAGTTTTACTGTTAACAAATGACTGCTGAACAGGGCTTTAAAGCTTTTAAAGTTAAATGCCATACAACTTCAGATGCCTTCTGAATACTGAATGTAAGTACAGTTTTCCAGTTAAGTGTTATAGGAACTGTGTGGATTGGATGTGTGAGAGTAGTGTGATGGCAGACCAGGGCCTTTGACATTATGGTTGTAAAACTCTTAGAAGATTGTGGAGTAATGGGGTATTCACATGGTGCCAACATATCACCCCACAAATGACCTAGCCATTATCAAGGGAGACCACCTTCCAGTGGAGAGGTCTGTCTCAATCACTAGTTAACCAAGTGACTTAGCATCACTCAGAGCCCACTTACATCAGACTTCTTAGTCTCTGTACGGAGATGAGATCATAGTCCTCACCTTCCCAGCTCTTTCCTGAAGACCGAGATTCAGTGCTAATCATGGCCCCAGATAAAAAACACTTGATAAATGTTAGGCTTCTTTGATGGCTTTTGTTTCCCTGTATATCATAATTATAGCAAAGAAGAAAAAGGTTGAAATCAATGTCTATTAATAGATGTTGAATTAAACTAAGACAGGACTGAATTTAAAGATAGAAAGGAACAATTGTTTGAAGATTTAGGAACCCTAAAGGAATATATCTAGGGAAAACATTAAAGCACTCTGAAACTTGAGTAGTTAACAAAAATAATTTTGTAATAAAGCACAAGAAAGCAGTCTCTTTGATCATGTAGTGATTGCTAATGTGAATCTAATACCACTATCAGTTGATACTTTTAAATGAAATTTAGATTTGTATATGATATAAATGTAGTTGTAAAATGTTTTAATAATTGTTTCACTATTAAAAAATAAAATAGGTTTTAAAGGTAGACTCCACTAAGGTGAAGGAGAGGGAAGATTCATACACAGACACACACTCCAAATATGCACACACACATACAACTCAACTCCTGGGTTTTTGGTTTGAGAACTTGACGGTCTTGGTACCAGTTACTGGTTTGAGCAAGACAAAATCAAGGGTTCAGCATTGAACATATTGAGTTTGAGATGCAGACTTCTTTGTAGAGCTTCCAGGTTGGATGCATGGAGATAGGTCTCCATGGAGAATTGAGGGACACAAAAGGCATATAGATGGTATTTTAAGTTTTAGAAGAAAGGGGGTCACCTGGAGAGAGAGAAAAAGAAAAGTGCTTGGGACTGAGGCACAGGACACTCTAAAGTTAAGAAGCTGGGTAGAGAAGGAGTCAGCAAAAGGGAAACTGAAAATGAGTGCCAGGGAGGCAGGAGGGCAGGCAGGGGTGTGCGATTTCCTAAAAGGCAAGTAGAAGGTGCATGAAGGAGAGAGTAGTCCCTTGTGTCTCATGTCTACAAGGGGTTAGGGGAGCTGCAGTCTGAGACAGGACATTGAGTGAAGCAGAGTGATGTCACTGTGGCCTTAACGGGAGTCAGGGAGCGCAGCAGTGAGGACAGAAGCCGGATTTGAGTGGCTTAAAGGCAAGGTGAGGAAGGAGGAGCAGCAAGTGCGGGCTCCTCTCTGGAGACTGGGAAGCTGAGTTGGAGGGCCATCTGCGGTCCCGTGATGCCCCTTTCCAGAGATGAGGGAGAGTAGAACGTGTTTTCCTGCAGTGAAGTGATCCATCAGAGAGGGAGAAATGCTGATGCAGGAAATGGGGTGAAGGGAAAAACCAAGTCATTAGCGAGACAGAAGGGATGGGATCCGAGGCACAAGTGGAGAGTTTGGACTGTGGTTGCGGGGGTAGTTTCCTCCGTCGGAACAGAAGAAGCTGGATGCAGGCAAACACCAGGCTAGACGTGCTGCTGGGACGGTGAGAGAGGCCGCCTGACAGCTGCTGGTTGCACAGTGACAGTTGAGTGTGTGTTAGCTGAGGACACGGGGTGGAGAGGGTGTGTACAGTTTGAAGGGAGAGAAGGACATGAGCTCTCATCTCAGGTACGAGCCTAGAGGATTCCAGCCGGACGGCACCCTCCCAGATGCCCACTGAGCTTGTGACCGTGAGGGCAGAGTGTGTGACTTTTCCCCCGAGACCTGCAGCTGCTCAGTGTTGGGGATGTTGCCAGGCACGCACCATGCAGCAAGAAAGGACCAGCGGACCTGACTGCCTTTACTCCCAAGTAATCCAGAACCCGGCCCTGGGGTCTAAGCTCTGTCAGAACGGAAGAGAATCCAGGAGAGAGCATGATGTCTTACACAAAGTGGAGGAGGAGTCCTTGTGACTTGAGGTTTTGTTTTGTTTTGGTTTTTTTATGCTATCCATCACCAGTGGTTCTCCTTTCTTTTATTTTTTTTTCAGGATGTCTGGAATGGCTGGTCTTTTTAGCATCTCTGGCAAGATATGGGTGAGTAAATAAGGCCCTTTATGATTATATCAGCAGAGGGGTTTTTAAGAGTGAGACGGTAGCTTCTGAATAATAGGAAAATGAATATTTATAAATGGTTTTATAATTTCACTTTTCTTCTTAAGCCACACAGCTACTCTTACCTGGAGTCATAGTGGGAATGTGTCTTTGTGGAGAAGGACTTAAATTGGACAGGGACCAAAAGACCAAAGTCATATTTTCATAGATCAGTAGTGAATCCCTTTGTCAAAGCTGAAAGGGCTTCTGTGGTTTCACTTTCTCTTATTTTTCATTGTCATAATCTCCCTACAGATCAAAGATCTGTTAGGGATCAGCAGACTTCACCTTGTGGGCGGGCTGGGCTGCCTATTTCGTTTAATAATGTCTTGTTGGAACATAGTCACATTCACTTATTACCTATTTTCTGTGACTGCTTTCATACTACAGTGATAGAGATGAGTTGTTGTGAGCAAGATCATATGGCTCACAAGCCGAAATACTCATGATGTAGCCCTTTAAGGAGAAATTTGCAAACCCCCTTTATGTGGCTCAGACAGTGTCATGTCTGACTCTTTGTGACTGTAGTCCACCAGGCTTCTCTTTGCATGGGATTCTTCCAGCAAGAATACTGGAGTGGGGTTCCATTTCCTCCTCCGGGGCACCTTCCTGACCCAGGGATCGAACCCATGTCTCGCGTCTCCTACACTGGCAGGCGGGTTCTTTGCCACTAGTGCCGCCTGGGAAGCTGCTCTGTGTGATTGTATCATTTCATTCCGTCTTCGCAGTAACTCAGAACTGCTATTTAGGTTACAATGCTGAACTTTTAGATAATATTGAACGTATCATGTAACCTTTGCTCCTCTCTACATGTCTGGTAATCTAAATCCTTCCAGATTTGACAAAACTGCCGGGGAATTAAGTATATATTTTTAAAGTATTTCAAAAGATCTTTATATGTGATTACCTCCCTGTATTTGTCTTTTATGACCAACCTAGATAGTATATTAAAAAGCAGAGACGTTATTTGCCAACAAAGGTCCAGCTATGGTTTTTCCAGTGGTCATGTATGGATGTGAGAGTTGGACTGTGAAGAAAGCTGATCGCCGAAGAATTGATGCTTTTGAACTGTGGTGCTGGAGAAGACTCTTGAGAGTCCCTTGGACTGCAAGGAGATCCAACCAGTGCATTCTAAAGGAGATCAATCCTGGGTGTTCACTGGAAGGAATGATGCTGAAGCTGAAACTCCCAATACTTTGGCCACCTCATGCGATGAGTTGACTCACTGGAAAAGACTCTGATGCTGGGGAGATTTGGGGGCGGAAAGAGAAGGGGATGACAGAGAATGAGATGGCTGGATGGCATCACCGACTCGATGGACATGAGTTTGAGTGAACTCTGGGAGTTGGTGATGGACAGGGAGGCCTGGCGTGCTGTGATTTATGGGGTCGCAAAGAGTCGGACACGACTAAGCGACTGAAATGAACTGAACTGAAGTTATGATTATACATCATTTGTCATATTTGGAACTTAATATTCAAGGACATATTAACAACACGTGGCAAGAATACACAGAAGAACTATACAAAAAAGATCTTAATGACCCAGATAACCGTGATGGTATGATCACTCACCTAGAGGCAGACATCTTGGATTGCAAAGTCAAGTGGACCTTAGGAAGCATCACTGCGAACAAAACTAGTGGAGGTGATGGAATTCAAGCTGAGCTATTTCAAATCCTAAAAGATGATGCTGTGAAAGTGCTGCACTCAGTATGCCAGCAAATTTGGAAAACTCAGCAGTGGCCACAAGACTAGTAAAGGTCAGTTTTCATTCCAATCCCAAAGAAGGGCAGTGCCAAAGAATGCTCAAACTACTGCACAACTGCACTCATTTTACATGCTAGCAAAGTAATGCTCAAAATTCCCCAAGCCAGGCTTCAACAGTACATGAACCGAGAATTTCCAGATGTTCAAGCTGGATTTAGAAAAGGCAGAAGAACCAGAGGTCAAATTGCTAGCATCCATTGTGTCATAGGAAAAGGGAGAGAGTTCCAGAAAATCATCTACTTCTGCTTCACTGACTATGCTAAAGCCTTGAACTGGGTGATCACAGCAAACTGGGGAAATTCTTAAAGAGATGGGAATACCAAATCACTGTACCTGCCTCCTAAGAAATCTGTATGTAGATCAAGAAGCAACAGTTAAATCCAGACATGAAACAACAGAGTGGTTCCCAATTGGGAAAGGAATACATCAAAGCTGTATATTGTCACCCTGCTTCTTTATATGCAGAGTACATCATGCAAAATGCTGGTCTGGATAAAGCACAAGCTAGAATCAAGATTGCCGGGATAAATATCAATAACCTCAGATACGCAGATGATGCCACCCTTTTGGCAGAAAGCAAAGAGGAACTGAAGAGCCTCTTGATGAAGGAGAAAGAGGAGAGTGAAAAAGCTGGCTTGAAACTTAACATTCAAAAAACTAAGATCATGGCATTTGGTCCCATCACTTCATGGGAAATAGATGGGGAAACAGTGGAAACAGTGTCAGACTTTATTTTTTGGGGCTCCAAAATCACTACAGATGGTGATTGCAACCACAAAATTAAAAGATGTTTGCTCCTTGGAAGAAAAGCTATGACCAACTTAGACAGCATATTAAAAAGGAGAGATATTACTTTGCCAACAAAGGTCTGTCTAATCAAAGCTATGGTTTTTCCATACAGTCATGTATAGATGTGAAAGTTGGACTATAAAGAAAGCTGAGTGCTGAAGAATTGATGCTTTTGAACTGTGGTGTTGGAGAAGACTCTTGAGAGTCCCTTGGACTGCACAGAGATCAAACCAGGCCATCCTAAAGGAGATCAGTCCTGGGTGTTCATTAGAAGAACTCATGCTGAAGGTGAATATCCAATACTTTGGCCACCTGATGCGAAGAGTCAATTTATTAGAAAAGACCCTGATGCTGGGGAATTTTGAAAGCATGAGGAGAAGTGGATGACAGAGGATGAGATGGCATCACAAACTCAATGGACATGAGTTTGAGCAAGTCCTAGGACTTGGTTAAAGACACAGAAGCCTGGTGTGCTATAGTTCATGGGGTGGCAGAGAGTCGGACATGACTGAGTGACTGAACAGCAACAGTTCATGGAGCTCATGAAAACTCTGCTTTTTGTGCATATTAATATGTGTTTGGAGAAATTTAAAAAGAACTTTTGTGTCTCAGTTTTTCAGTTGTATTATATTTTTTGCTTTTTGAGATATACCTACTTTAGGTTTTTTTTTTTCTTTAGCAACAGAAAATAAATTGGTGACTTGAACTTAATCTTTTTTGTTTAAATTCTGTTGTCTTTTTTGACATTTTTATATCATATTAAAAAATAGCATTTGTCCTCTTATATAGTTTGAGTTTCATTTGGTTTTCTTCTGATATTTTCTTTTATTGGTGAGAAGTTTATTCAAAGGTTGGGAATTTTGCATTGCAAACCAGGAACTGAAAGTAAGGATTCATCCTGTTGCAATATTTTCACACTAAATATATTTAGGAGTCATATATTTTGATGGCTATCTGAAAACCTTATAGATATATACTCTCTAAACCAACAGGATAATTGTAATAGGTGTCAGGAATCTTCAAAAGCTTAGCACAGAATCTGTTATAACTGCAGGTCAGGAGAGAATTTGTTCTGAGGGTTAAGAAGAGATTGTGAAAGTTGCTCAATCATGTCTGACTCTTTGCGATCTCATGGACTATACAGTCTGTGGAATTCTCCAGACCAGAATACTGGAGTGGGTAGCCTTTCCCTTCTCCAGGGGATCTTCCCAACCCAGGGATTGAACCCAGGTCTCCAGCATTGCAGGCAGATTCTTTACCAGCTGAGCCACATGGGAAGCCCAAGAATACTGGAACCCCTTCTCCAGCGGATCTTCCTGACCCAGGAATCAAACCGAGGTCTCCTGCATTGCAGGATTCTTTACCAACTGAGCTATCAGGAAGCCTTAAAAAGAGATTAGATGGAAAGTAATTGTGACCCTCACACATTGTTATAAAGTAGTTTTCTTTTCAAAGACAGTACCAGGGAAAAGAAATAATTGTTCAAACCTCTTATAGCTTGACTGATAACAAGGAGTTGCCATTTTTTCATTATGTCATGCAAATGATTTCTGTGGGTAGCATTTCAAGGCCAGGAGTTGATGTTTTATCTCTGTAGGCACAGGGCACAGCCTTGGGCAGCATGGATGGATTCTGTGTGAATGCATTGGACTGCAGAGAAAAGGCCATTTGAAGAACAGAACATGATCCATCTCTGAATAATCAGTTAATATGTTCTTATTAGTGATTGAGAAATACAGTATATATGGTATATATATGTATATTTGGACTTTGCAGATGTTTTTAAAAGAACAAAAAGTTTAATTTTATAAGAAATTGTAAAATTTGACACATAGCAATTGCATTTACATTCTGTAAGGTCACTTTTTCTAATATTAATACTGTAATTTTTTCTTTCTGGTTAGTGCCTACCTGGAATTATTTTTTTCAACTTTCAACCTTTCTGTTATGTTTTGAGTGAATCTTATAAAAAGCTCCACCTCTGAACCTTGGACACCTTATCCTGGCTCCATTCCTCAAATCCATCTGACCACTGGTTGGAATGTCCTCCTTTTTTTCTGCTGTAAACAGTGTCTTCATTTGTCCTCTCATTCAAATCTGTTTATAGTTAAAAATTAGCTCTAATTCAGTTACCTGTTACAAAAATATAATATTATAAAGTATTGGGCCCAGCAGGTGACATTTGCATGCATTTTAAGGAAATAATATGATGCTTCCTTGTAATGAGCACATATAATATTGAACTCAGGCAGGTCAGTATTTTCCACAAGTGGAAAGTTACTTTGCCTGGCAGAGAAACAAACACAGAAATCTAAAATTGAAATAGGTCGGTTTTAATCAGTCATTACTTGGAAACATGTATACATAAAACTTCATGTGCCTAGTACAGGAACCCTAATAGTCTTAAAGGTACTCTGAAACTGTTGTAGACTCAGACAAAGTAAATGATAAAGATTTGTGGCTACAGGTTTGAAAACACAACTTGATTAATGAGGCTTTAGTAATTTTTTAGTAATAACCTAGAAAGACCACAAGATGGCAGAGTTTCTCTAAGAATCTCAAGCAAATTCCTTAAAGAGTATGGCAGTACAAGAAAATTGAAGTGGAATATGTAAGAGGATGTTTTTGAATGCACTGAGAATATGACTCAATGCAGTGATTCAAAGGCACATCATTTACTGAATTCTAGAAAATAACTTAGAAAATTTCTTAAGTACTTCTTAAATCATTTATTTTGCAAAAGGGTTAAGACACTGTCCAGATGGACTTATAACTGGATGTGTTATTCATTGCAACTATATGGGCAGATACTACTTATAAAGCAAATTAAAGAATTCATATGTCCATGGGTCAGCACAAATGCACACTGGCTTTCCATGTCTTCTAATTCCTTGGCCCATTTCAGAGTTTAATTGTGATGATGACATTGAATAATCAAGACAAGCATAAGTAGGCTATGTTCAGTATGCCAAATTTCCTAGAGAACTGTACAATGCATCTTAAAACTTCCACTGAACAGAGTTTGAGCAAAACAACCTTTTATGTCCTAAATATCTCTTTTGTCTATAGAGTACTAGATTATTCTTAGATAGTTGCCCTGGCTGAAGATAGAACAATGACCAATGCCATCAACAGAAGACAGATGACAGTTTTATAAGTCAGGAGTTGTGTGCATTCCTGTGAATAGTTTAAGGATTTGCTAATGTGTTTTATTTATTCAATAAATATTTACTGAACACTTTGATTGCATGTGTCAGTATTTAAAAACTTGAGGGGTCTTTAGACGTGTCTCTGCTGCTGAGTAAACATCGGAGAGGAGAGATCTCAGACATCTAGATCAGCTAACAGTCTGTTTAGTTTATTCTGAGTTAAGCCGGAACCAGACATATTATCTAATTGTATTGACTGTTACAAACTGAGGAGCCAGTGGGAGAGACTTGAGTAACTTCAGTTGTGAGAAACATTTAAATAGCATCTTGGACTAGTTTTCATTAACCTCATCAGTTATGAGCAAGTCATTCAATCATTATTTCTGTTTGCTGGTGGCATTTAGTTTGGAGCCATTTCATGCTGTGCCCAGTAATCTCATAGATAAACTATCTATAGACATAAAAATATCATAAAGCTATTGGCTTTTTAATGAATTTTTTTAAGCAAAAAGGGCCTAAAATAGATGATCACAAAGCCGTCATGAGGCAGCATGACTCCTTCAAGTCCATGTCTAAATGGGCTTTGATTCTACACTAGCAAGTTCATATCTGTAATTCCTGTATGATTTAGCATGTGATACCTGTAGCTCAGATTGTATCTCCGCACTCATTTTTCACTGTTTGAGTGAAAAATAGAGTCCCAGGGGATAGTAAACAAGAAGGAATGTGCACTTTCTTCAAAGACTGATGAAACCTTATTTGCTCATAATGAATTAACTGAAAAATGTCTTAATTTTATGGTGATTAGGAAATTTGTAAAGGATGGCTGGGTGTCAAGCAATAAGAATATGAGTAGAAAAAGGAAGTATGGAAATATTTAAATGGTTGATGTTCCATGAGCAGTAATTTAGTTCTACTTAAAAACTGATAAAGGCCCAATTAAAAAAAAAAGTTTAATTTTTTATGGATATCATAAAATGAGTAAACATTAAGGTATATAAGTTATTAGGGGATAGTGACCAAAAAAAATCTCATGATGGAAGAAGGATAAACAATCCTACCAGAGTTCTGTTTGGTCATTTGCTTCAAAGAAGTATAGCTCATACTAGATCCGACCTTGATTTCTACTCTCAGATTCTCGGTGTTATAAAATCTGACTTCCTCTTGAAAAATAATACAGATGCATAATCTGCTGGATGATTTCTGTGGGAGCTCATATAAATAGAACTGTAGACTTGAGTAAAGGGGTAAAGAGGGAGATTCAAACATTTTTAGTTCTCTTTATAAATATATATATATATATATTTTTTTTTTACTTTTTCCTTCTGATTACAGCATCTTCACAACTATTTCACAGTGACCCTTGGAGTTCCTGCTTGGTGTTCTTACTTCATTTTTGTGATAGCCACCTTGATTTTTGGCCTTTTCATGGGTCTGGTAAGAGATAATGTGAATTTCTTTTCTTGTCTTTAAATCCAATTGGTTTCATGCAAAACTAGAAAGCAGCCAAGAAAGAAAAAGCACATAAACAAATGTCATTTTGTGTATAATCTAAGCAGTTAAATAACATTTGCTTGTATGATACTACTTTCAATGGAAATTTGAGATGTAATGGAAAATTCATTAAATTATTATCCCCCAATCCCCCCTCTTAAATATTCTGAAGATACGTGCCACCCAAAACATAGGCAGTGTTGAAGAGAGAAATAGAGACTTAACTTGAGTTGATAAGTTAGTTTCCAAGACAACTGAATCAGCTGTGAATTCACACATTGCCTGCTTGATTGGAACACTGTTGTGATAAGGCCAAAGCTGTGAATTTGTTCCTTGGATGAGCAAGATGATTTTTCCTGTTTGTATCCTCAAATTGAAAATCTGAATGTGACCAGCTTCTTATACATATACTCCAGTTTTCCCAAGGTAGATTTTGTAAGATAATGTGGATTTTTAAAAAAATGACAATCATTGTTATGTGAAAAAATGAGATGCAAACCACATCACTATGTCTTCTTTGGATTTAAAAATCCCTATCCATTAGGCATCTATACTTTCTTCCTAGAGTTTTAGATAGGGCTTGGAATAATTTCATACTTTATACTTATTTATATGGGCAACTGTAAATGCTTGGGTGTGTTTTTCTCTTGGTTATATATTTTTGAAATCTTTTTCTTTACCTACTCTTGATCAATTTGAGCTTTAAACTCGAGAAGTTCATAAAAATTATTATACTATATACTCATCACATAGTTCTTAAGCACTATATTATAGATAGGAATAATTGATGACTAAAAATTTATAGAAAAAAGACCGCCCTTTAGGTACGTTTGTCTTAAAGTCTGTCCTTACATTTTGTAATGTATTTCAGCTCTTTCACACGGTCTTTTACAAAATAAACTTAAGGAAAATGTTAGCAGTCACCTCTATTGCAAGCCATAACTTGGTACTATAGAGTCATACTCCAGGGTACCAGGGAGGCTTGATTTTATTTTGCCATGAGTATGCTCACCTCATATATGGTTTGTATTTGTCATTTGACTACTGATGTTAACTTCATGGGTAGGGACAGAACTTAAGTAGTCCTGGGTAATTCAGTAGTCCTGGGTATGTTCCATTCTGCTGTATTAATCTTATTGCTAATTAATGTGTTCTTAGTCCTCTGGCCTAAAATAATTTGACTTTGGATATAACTTTGTGGATATCAATGTATTTCTCCCATCCGCTGTCTACTCTGGAGCTGCATGAGTGTGTGGCTTCTGTAGGGGAAACAATATGAGATCCTGGGTGATTCTGAGATGGAGTTATAGTTGAGTATGGGCCTATTGGAAGTAAAAGTGAAGTCGCTCAGTGGTGTCAGACTCATGTCCCCAGGGACTGTAGCCTATCAGGCTCCTCCGTCCATGGGATTTTCCAGGCAAAAATACTGGAGTGGGTTGCCATTTCCTTCTCCAGCAGACCTTCCTGACCCAGGGATTGAACCTGGGTCTCCCGCATTATAGACAGACACTTTACTGTCTGAGCCACCAGGGAAGTCCAAACACTGAAAATTCTTCTCAGCATAAATAGCTTTAGAATTTTATTTTTGAGGTTGACTTTAAGTTGAAAAAGTCAGGCCTGTCTGGGCCCTAAGTTTATAAAATTATCAGTGTAGGAAGGTTATTAGAGACTTGATCTGAAGAAGGGAGTTGATTCTAGACTAGTCAAGTGACCAAGTGATACTGTTCCTTTAAAGAAGTTGGGAAGAGAACATTATTTAAGGAAATAATTTCAAAGCAGTAATAAGACTCATACGTTTTCTATTAATACATTTCCGAAAAACAGCAAGCGTGTATCTCTGCTCAGCGTGCATTTTCTTCACCTGTAATGTGTGTTGAAAGTGACACAACTAGAAGCTTTGTCTTCAGTGAGATCTCAGGTTCACTGATCCCCATTACCTTTGCCTTTAACTGAGGACTGAAAGCAAGGCATGGGGTGTCGTCATGTGAAGCTTGATCTCGCTGACCTCAAAGGGTCTCCTTCCTTCTGTGAGGCATCGTTTCAGTCCAGTTTAGTTGCTCAGTCACGTCCGACTCTTTGCAACCCCATGAACTGCAAAACGCCAGGCCTCCCTGTCCATCACCAACTCCCGGAGTTTACTCAAACTCATGTCCATGGAGTTGGTGATCCATCCAATCATCTCATCCTCTGTCGTCCCCTTCTCCTCCTGCCCTCAATCTTTCCCAGCTTCAGGGGCTTTTCTAATGAGTCAGTTCTTCGCGTCAGGTGGTGAAAGTATTGGAGTTTCAGCTTCAGCATCTGTCTTAATGAATATTCAGGATGATTTCCTTTAGGGTGGACTGGTTTGATCTCCTTGCTGTCCAAGGGACTCTCAAGAGTCTTCTCCAACACCACAGTTCAAAAGCATCAATTCTTTGGCGCTCAGTTTTCTTTATAGTCCAACTCTCACATCCATACATGACCACGGGAAAAACCATAGCTTTGACTAGAAGACCTTTCTCGGCAAAGTAAAGTCTCTGCTTTTTAATATACTGTCTAGGTTGGTCATAGCTTTTCTTCCAAGGAACAAGCATCTTTTAATTTCATGGCTGTAGTCACCATCTGCAGTGATTTTGGAGCCCAAGAAAATAAAGTCTGTCAGTGTTTCCATTGTTTCTCCATCTATTTGCCATGAAGTGATAGGACCAGATGCCATGATCTTCATTTTTTGAATGTTGAGTTTCAAGCCAGCTTTTTCCACTCTCTTCTTTCACTTTCATCAAGAGGCTCTTTAGTTATTCTTTGCTTTCTGCCATAAGGGTGGTGTCATCTGCATTTATGAGATTATTGATATTTCTCCCAGCAATCTTGATTTCAGCTTGTGCTTCATCCAGCCCAGCATTTTGTGTGATATACTCTGTGTGTAAATTAAATAAGCAGGGTGACAACACACTGCCTTGATGTACTCCTTTCCCAATTTGGAGGCAGTCTGTTGTTCCATGTCCAGTTCTAGCTGTTGTTTCTTGACCTGCATACAGATTTCTCAGGAGGCAGTTCAGGTCGTCTGGTGTTCCCCTCTGAGAATTTTCCACAGTTTGTTGTGATCTACACAGCCAAAGGCTTTGATGTAATCAATAAAGCAGATTTTTTTCTGGTATTCCCTTGCTTTTTCAGTGATCCAATGGATGTTGGCAATTTGATCTCTGGTTCCTCTGCCTTTTCTAAATCCAGCTTGAACATCTGGAAGTTCATGGTTCCTGTACTGTTGAAGGCTAGCTTGGAGAATCTTGAGCATTACTTTAGTAGTGTGTGAGATGAGTGCAATTGTCTGGTAGTTTGAACATTCTTTGACATTGCCTTTCTTTGGGATTGGAATGAAAACTGACCTTTTCCAGTCCCATGGCCACTGCTGAGTTTTCCAAGTTTGCTGGCATATTGAGTGCAGCACTTTCACAGCAGCATCTTTTAGGATTTGAAATAGCTCAACTGGAATTCCATCACCTCCACTAGCTTTGTTCATAGTGATGCTCTCTAAGGCCCTCTTGACTTCGCATTCCAGGATGTTTGGCTCTAGGTGGGTGATCACACCATCATGGTTATCTGGGTCATGAAGATCTTTTTTGTATAGTTCTGTGTATTCTTGCCACCTCTTCTTAATGTCTTCTGCTTCTCTTAGGCCCATACCATTTCTGTCCTTTATTGTGCCAATTTTTGCATGGAATGTTAATATACGCATTGGCCAGGAAGGGCAGGACATTTCCCATAGAGAAATGATTTCCTGATCAAGTCTTTGTTTCTCATAAGCCTCATCATTACATCTTTCTTTTTTTCCATAATTTTAAAAGATAGGAAATCCAAGTACGACTGCTTGTTTGGTTTTTGTTTGCTGTCTTTATTGAGCCTAGTAATGGTTGAAATATTTTACCAAGTGTTATTCTTTTGTTGTTAATTAATTATTTTAATTGGAGGCTAATTACTTTACAATATTGGTAAAGTGGTTTTTGCCATACATTGACATGAATCAGCCATGGTTGTACATGTGTTCCCCATCCTGAACCCCCCTCCCACCTCCCTCCCCATCCCATCCCTCAGGGTCGTCCCAGTGCACCAGCCCTGAGTGCCTTGTCTCATGCATCAAACCTAGACTGGCGATCTGTCTCACATATGGTAATAAACATGTTTCAGTGCCATTCTCTCAGATCATCCCACCCTCGCCTTCCCCCAGAGTCCAAAAGTCTGTTCTTTACATCTGTGTCTCTTTTGCTGTCTCACATATAGCATCGTCATTACCATCTTTCTAAAGTCCTTATATATGCATTAATGTACTGTATTGGTGTTTTTCTGACTTACTTTGCTCTGTATAATAGGCTCCAGTTTCATCCACCTCATTAGAACTGATTCAAATGTATTCTTTTTAATGGCTGAGTAATACTCCATTGTGTATATGTACCACAGCTTTCTTATCCATTCATCTGCTGATGGACATCTAGGTTGCTTCCATGTCCTGGCTATTTTAAACAGTGCTGCGATGAACACTGGGGCACATGTGTCTCTTTCAATTCTGGTTTCCTCAGTGTTGTGCCCAGGAGTGGGATTGCTGGGTTGTATGACAGTTCTATTTCCAGTTTTTTTTTAAGGAATCTCCACACTGTTCTCCATAGTGGCTGTACTAGTTTGCATTGTTATTTTTCACATGTACTCCAAGGGCTCAGTTTTAGAAATCAAGTATATATTTTGCATTTTAAACTAATATGGGGAAGATCCATAAGTGTACATGAGATTACTCTGGCCTCATCACTTTCTGACATCAGCAACTGTGCTTTGAAGGATGGAAAACAGCAAAGCTGTGGACAGGCAGAAACGCCATGGAATATACGGGAAGCAAACTTTTGCCTCTCTTATCTGGTCTCCATTTCAGTTGGTGTAATACTGTCTGAATTGTGCAACTTGGGTGAACCATTTTTCTATTGGATTGGCCAGTAGTTCATTTGGGTTTTCCCCAAGATCTTGTGGGAAAACTGGAATGAACTTTTTTGGTCAACCCAGGATATGCTGCTGACCGCTTCCTAGCGCAGAGCTTCCACAGAGAGGGTCTCCAGTATCAGGAGGGGTAGCTCTCACTGTCCATGAAAGATGGAAAATCTGTCTGCTCTCCTCTTTCAGATGCCTGGCTGTCTGCTAAGCTGAAACCTGAAAATCTGACTGTTGGAGGGAAGAGGGAGAGGAGCGTACCATTCCTGTATAGGCTGTTTGTGAACGGTGCCATGTTTAGTGGCTCAGAAAGCAGCCCATCATGAGAGAGTGGGTCTTTGGACTGGAAAATAGATCCTGAACTGATGGAACGAGAGGATTTTCCCCCCAGTTTCTGGGAAGAATGACGGTGTAATGGAGTTATGTAGTATTGGAGATATGAAACAGGCCTTAGTGGTAGACTGACCCCAGACTTGTCCTTTTGAGAGAATGCAAGTGAGAAAACAGTTAAGTGACTTGCCCAGGGTCATACAGCTGACAGGGTTGAGGCTGGTGTCCTGTAAGTCTCTTCTAGGCCCCCTTACGTAGCATGCTAGAAGGCCCAGGTATCTCACAGGTGGGACTTACTCCCTTACAGGCTTTGTTGTAAATGCCAATTATTTGTCACTGGCAGGTGTTTCTTCTTCCCTTTGCAATGTGACCAAACCAAAAATTTCTGCTTCAGTTGGTATTAAGAAAGGAAAAAGGAAAAAAAAGTCCCAAAAAAGCATTATGTTGAGTGAATAGCTGCTCTAAGCATGTGGCTATCATTTGGTTCGCAGACTCTTCTTTTCAGGCGGAAGTGTTTTCCTCTTTGTTGTTCACATCAGTTTAACAGCTTGGAGCTCGCTCCTCTGCAGCCCACGGTGCGCCGTGCATCCCACTGCCCTGTACGTGGCTTTCCTCTGTCTGTCATTTAGGCATTTCTCTGGATCCAAGCTCCAATACTTTGGCCACCTGATGCAATGAGCCGCCTCATTGGAAAAGACCCTAATGCTGGGAAAGATGAAAGGCAGGAGGAGAAGGGGACAGTAGTGGATGAGATGGTTGGATGGCATCACCGACTCAGTGGACATGAGTTTGAGTGAGCTCCGGGAGACACTGAAGGACAGGGAAGCCTGTTGCTGCAGTCCATGGGGTCGCAGAGTTGGAACTGAGTGAGCGACTGAACAACGGATCCAAGAACCTCTGTGCGCAGCTTGGTGCTGCTCACCCAAGTCAGACTGCTGGTGGGGCTCGTCCTCCTAACCGTGTCCAGGGCCCCAGAGGCCACCTCTCCCAAGCGGTCATTCTGGATCCTTCCCACCCCCAGAACTGGCTGTTGTCTCTGTATCTCTGAAGTATCTATCAAAGAGCTGTCTTCATTTTTTTATGAGTTCCCTGTTACATATTGCTTTACAACTTCCTTTTTTATCTTTTTCTGAACCCTTCCCCCTAGATTTTAACATGGTATCTTAAATGTAATGAACCAAATGTTAATAAATGAATTTGCAGGTGGTAATAGTCAAAGTGAGTTACTCATTTGACGTTTATAAAATTGAATCAAAAGGACGTGACTTTGGAGTTTTAAACTTTTGAACCCCTTAAATTTATGAAGTACTGTTCCTATTTTAAAGATTGGGCAGTTGTTCACAGTGAAGGTGAAACCTAGGAGTTAGTTCGGTACAGGAGGACCACTGCAGCCCTTCTCAGCGGGCGGCTTCCTCCCCCTGGCCTCTCTCTGCTGCGCGGTACTGTGCAGAGGCCATGCGGAGGGTATAGGGAGCGAGGGACCCCGACTGCCTCAGCCCCGTTTCACACGTCGTGCCATCAGTTTCATCGGCGCAGCCCACAGTCTGGGTGTGGAACATGAGCCAGAATGAACCTTCCTCTCAGAAGCTTGTAGTTTACCAAGGGAAACAGCTTATTAGTAGCAAGTAGAAAGTGAGTCAATGCTGCAGAAAGGTTGGAGGTGAGGCCAGTCAATCACTCTTTAAAATAAGATCTAGTTCACATCACTGATGTGTTTTCTCAGTTTGTCCCTCTAGTAATTTCTTTTTATTATTATTATTGTTACTATTTTCCCACTGCTTTTCTTTAAATTGGAGACCAGTTACAGTATTGTGGTGGTTTCTGCCGTACATTCACATGAATCAGCCGTGGGTGTACATGTGTTCTCCATCCTGACCCTCCCTTCCACCTCCCTCCCCATCCCATCCCTCAGGGTCCTGCCAGTGTACCTCTAGTAATTTCTTGCAGCACTGTTAGTAATTCTACACCCTGAAACACTCTTCCATGTAATCAGGAGTTTCCCACTGGTGAGGGACAACGAATATACAGACTCCTTTTATTTATCATACTGTTGTGCAGTCACCAAGTCATGTCGACTCTACACGACCCCATGGACTCAGCACTCCAGGCCTCCCTGTCCCTCACCATCTCCCACAGTTTCCCAAGTTCATGTCCGTTGACTCAGTGATGTTATCCAACCATCTCACCCTCTGTTGCCCTTTTCTCCTTCTGCCTTCAGTCTTTCCCAGCATCAGGGTCTTTTCCAATGAGTCAGCTGTTTGCATGGGGTGGCCACAGTATTGGAGCTTCATCTTCCAAAGAGTGTTCAGGGTTGATTTCCTTTAAGACTGACTGGTTTGACCTCCTTGCAGTCCAAGGGACTCTCAAGAGTCTTCTCCAACACCACAGTTCAAAAGCATCAATTCTTCAGTGCTCAGCCTTCTTTATGGTCCAGCTTTCACATCAGTACATGACTACTGGAAAAACCATAGCCTTGACTATATGGACCTTTGTTGGCAAAATGATGTCTTTGCTTTTTAACACAATTATCTAGGTTTACCTAGTCAGAGCTTCCCTGCCAAGAAGCAGTCGTCTTCTGATTTCATGGCTGCAGTCACTGTCTTCAGTGGTTTTAGAGCCAAGAAGAGGAAATTGTGTCACTGCTTCCACCTTTTCCCCTTCTATTTGCCGTGTAGTAAAGGGACCAGATGCCAGGGTCTTATTTTTTGAATATGGAGTTTTAAGCCGGCTCTTTCACTCTCCTCTTCCATCTTCCCTCATCAAGAGGCTCTTTAGTTCCTCTTTGCTTTCTGCCATGAGTGGTATCATTTGTCATAGTAGGGTTTTTTCAAGGATCACTTCAGACTTGGCTGAGAGTGTCTGTTTTCTTGTACTTGCTTATTAATTCATCTGTTTTTAGTGGACTGTGTGTATACATTTGACTTTGTGACCTCTGTTTGAAATTAATAGTGTTTTCCAGCATTATATCCACATTTGAAAAATAGACAATTCTTAATTATACCCTTGCCTTGTTTTTTTGAGGACTTTTGGCCAATTGCTCTGTATTTATCTATGACTATCTGGTTATGGAAGCAAGGCCTAACTTTAAGGTTGTTTGGTAATAAATGTCTATTCACTCACTGTAAAATCACTTTTCCCTCCAGGTCTTGGTAGTAATATCAGAATGTTTCTACTTGCCACTTCCAAGGAATTTATCTGAACATTCTGGTAAGTATGACAAATTTATGAGATAGAGCATCTTTAGAAATCTGTGGCACGCCCTTCTGAGCTCATAGTGAATTTCCCCGTGGTTTGCTGGTGACCAAACCGTAACCACTGCCAAATTCCTTGAATGTGTTCTCTGGATGGATTTGAGCAAGCATTCTTTCATTTCCTCTCTTACATTAAAGAACATTTCATTTTGGCCATTACTTTTCCCCTTGAATTGTATGCCCTTCATTAATCAGTTGACATGTTTTCCTTCATTCAGACTGGGATGAGCAAGGCAGAAGGGGAAGTGGCACTCACCGAGTTTCTCCTGTGTACCAGTAATGGCTCTGAGCTATAAAAGCAGTCTTCCCAAATCCTTTCACTACTTCACACTGTCTCTGGGACCAAACATCCCTGGATTTCCATGCTTTTATTCCTGTTGTTTGCAGGAAGACTTTGTTTTCTTGGCCATACTTGTGTCCTATGGGATTTTAGTTTCCTGACCAGGATTGTACCTGCACTTCCTGAAGGGGACGTGCAGAGTCCTAACCATTGGACCGCCAGGGAAGTGTTGA
Organism: Moschus berezovskii; assembly: GCF_049115385.1. Lineage (NCBI taxonomy): Eukaryota > Metazoa > Chordata > Mammalia > Artiodactyla > Moschidae > Moschus > Moschus berezovskii. The sequence goes on along the minus strand of NC_142474.1, from coordinate 75,091,908 downwards.
AGACTCATGAGACTTGGTAATTGTTGAATTTTACGTGAGTTTAACTAAATAAGCTTATATTTCTTTCTTAATTTTTAAAGTTTTTAAGGCTTTCAGACTTCCATATATAAACTATGAATTCCTTAGAATTCTTAAAAGTAACAGAATCCCAGTTTAAGGTACCTTAGGGGAAAAAAGAAAAATCTATTAGTTTACAAAGCTGAAAAATCCAAGGATGTTCTGGTTTCATGCTCAGCCCAAAGATGATAGGTTTCTGTCTCTGTGAAGCTGACTGAGTGGCTTTCAACAGCCCCAAATTACATTTTATCAGTTTAACAATCCCTATAGAAGGAGAGAAAGTTTTCCTCCTCACTCTGGCCAAAAATTCCTGGACAGGACTCCAACTGGCACTGCTTAAGTCAGAGTTTGAACCAGTCACCATGACCAGTGAGTGTTTTGCTGAGCATTCTACAAGGTACATAAAACAGAGCACAGAGGAACCTTTGCCCTCCATGCCCCTGGGCTGTGCCCAAGTCAGCTTAGTCAGCGAGTCTCCAGAGAGAGGTGGAGACACCCTGGTGGGGCTCGGCTGCCATCCAGAGATCTGTCCTTTGCGGTAACATGGTTTCAAGGTGGAGAAAGCCATCCTGTGCCCCACTGTTTCCATTTCACAGCTAAATGCAATCGAATGCTGAATGACCTTTTTAACACTGAAGGATAGTTGATGTCCAGCGTTGTATTTGTTTCAGGTGTACAGTAGAGTTGATTAAATATTTTTATAGTTTACTCCATTTTAAGTTATTATACTGGTTATATCCCTATGCTGTGTATTACATCCTTGTTTCTTGTAGATTTTATACCTAGTAGCTTGTGCCTCTTTTCCCCTTCCCCTGTCTTGCCCCTCCTGTTGCTAACCACTAGTTTGTTGAGTCGGTACAAACCATTAGTTTGTATGAGTCTGTTTCTGTTTTATAATATTCTTGTTTTTTTAGATCCTACATATAGTGAAAGCATTGTGAATGCCCATTGTTTAATCGGAGAATGTTCCCCTTCTCTTTCTTCCACAGAGCAGAATCTCAGGCCAGAGGAGGTTCATTTAACTGAACAGTTGCAGGATGTAGAGGAGGAAAAGGATGATTCAAATGAAGAAGAAAACAAGGACAGCCTTGTAGATGACGAGGATGAGAAAGAGGACCTTGGTTACGAGGAGGAAGCAGAGGAGGACGAGGAGGACGGCCCTGCTGTTGGTGCGGATGAGAAGAGCGATGCCCAGGACCCGGAGCCCCCACGGGAGGCCCGGGAGGACGAGGGGTCCACTGAGGTGGGAGATGATAGCCTGGCGCAGCCCCATCCGGCTGGCACAGAGGCGGTGGGAGACTCGTTGAGACAGCGCAGAAGTCAGCATGCTGACAAGGGACCGTCGGCCTGAGGACAGTGTTTCCAAGAACATAGACCAAAAGAATATGTTAACTTCCCCTTTTGTCTGCAGTTTAAACCAAATTCTTATTTTTTTTGATTTAGCAAGCTTCTCTTAAACGATAATCTTTAGCCATTTAGTCTCATGGCATTAAGCCTCGTGTATGTTAGGGAGAATCTTTCAGGCATGACAATCAGGACACAGAAAAGCAAACATGGTGTCAGGGTCTGTTTGGGGCCGGGGGTGAGCACATGTTTGTTTACTTGGGGCCACAGAGCTCTGACCAGAGAGCACGGTCCCCAGTGTCAGGGGCACTGTTATGGGCACAGACAAGGCTGCAGGCCCTTAACGTGAGGGCAGGCGAGCTGAGCACCCTGAGTGTAGCAGACATCTTGCTTCCTCTTGTTTATTTATTTTTGTCAAACTGTAAGAAACATCAGGTACTATATACAGGGGTACTCTTTAGAGACAGAAGTTGAGAGGGCCTTGGAGATTATTGTAGAAAAAAGCTTGGAAATGTTCCTAACTCTGAACCTCCCTTCTTGTGTTTTATTTCTTACCTTTAACATTTCCAGTTTTCCCGCCATGGGCCTGTGGGCTCCACACCCTCTGAACAATACTTCCTCAGTGAGAGGACTCAGGCAGCAGTCAGCTCGATACTCAGTTCAGTTCAGTCGCTCGATATTAGCTGTATTTATTTTGCCTTAAGGGTTTAGATAATCAAGCAGCACAGCCCATGAAGCCATGACTGCCAAGCATCTCAAACAAAATGTAACCTTTGGAGATTCAAAAGGAAGTAGCAGTTTTACAGAAGAGATTTTGGTTGTTTTTAGGCAAAACATCATCTTCTTTTATTTTTCAAAAAGCTCCTTTAGCGATATTCTTTTTGAAGCCAGAAATCCCCTACGTCTTGCCAGTACAAGGTAATCTTATGACGAAAACTTGAACACTGTGTTGTTTTGTTTCCCTTTCAAGGGGTTCCCTGGCTCTTGAATCAGTTTAATAATAACTGAAAAAACATTTCTGGTTTTCCTTCAGTGATATGCTTTTGATGAAAGAACTAATGAAAGTGTGTATCTGGAAATGAAAGGTTTGATTTCATTTCCTTCATCCTTAATCTTGTATAGAACTTTATTCCTGTAAATCTCAATACTTAGTCTGCTAAAAGTACCCAGGGAGCCCAATGTCCTTTAAAAAAATCCATCCATCTATCTATGTCTTAGAATAAATTTATAATATTAGATTCCAAGCTTATGAAAGATGTCTAAAGTTTATCATACACCCCTTGAGTCCAGGTGGACTTGAGTCCAGGTTTATGGAATTCAAAAAGCTTCTGTCATTTTTTTTCATTTTTTTATTGAAGGATAATTGCTTCACAGAATTTTGTTGTTTTCTGTCAAACCTCAGCATGAATCAGCCATAGGTATACATAAATCCCCTCCCTTTTGACCCTCCCTCCCGTCTCCCTCCCCATCCCACCCCTCTAGGTTGATTCAGAGCCCGTTTGAGTTTCCTGAGCCACACAGCAAATTCCTGTTGGCTATCTGTTTTATTGGAGAAGGAACAGCCCACTCCAGTACTCTTGCCTGGAGAATCCCATGGACAGAGGAGCCTGGTAGGCTACAGTCCATGGGGTCACAAAGAGTTAGACATGACTGAGCAACTTCACTCATCTATTTTACATATGGTAATTAAGTTTCCATGTTACTCCATCATCTTTAAAAAGAAATATGCAGTACACTCCCATCTGCTGTTTAGATAACCCCTACCGTTGAACATGGGCTCACTGGAGGAGGGGGAGGGTTCTGAAAGCCTGCCCTGGCATGGCTGAATGAGCCTATTGCAGGCATCACACAAAGGGAGTTTTTATTCTGACAGAATCCAGTTTTTAGAGTTGGTTGTTTTCATCGTTCCCAGTTAGTCACCTGACAGTCTCATCCCCCAGTGTGATGACATTAAGAGTTGCTGATAATTTTTCTCTTTAGACAGCAATACAACCTCAAGTTTGAGGCCATCACAGAACTGACAGGCTGGGAAAACCTTGACTTATGCTCACTTCTCGCCCGACCACCGTCTGGGGCTCTGACACCTCACCCAAAGCACCTGTTCCAATGGTACCTCCAGGGAGGCAGCTCCATCTTCCTGATACCAGGAAGCCTTTCTGGAGCAGAGACAAGCTGAACCTGCCCTCCTGGCACTGGATTCTGTTTCTTTTCTAATCAGCTGAAACAAAATTTTCAGAGATAAGTGAATTCACGTTCAACAGTATAGAATAAGAAAGGCTTCATAGTTAGGCTTTTCTGTATGATACTTCCCCCCAAGTCCCCTCCCCCATATTGAAATAATTCTTTTTCTGTAAGTGGAGTATTTTACTAAAGGGGACGAAATGAAGAAATAAAATCTACTTTGGGTTTTTATAAATGTAAAGCCAATTTCCATGTGTTTTCTTTCTCAGCAATATTTTAAAAAAAAATAGAGGAAGAGGAGAAAATAGTTAGATGTGGATTCATTAAAAGTTGAAGTATTTGCTATGGGGAATATTTTTATAGTTTTTTTTTTTTTTAATATTCTGGTGAAAGATGTACACAATCAAATTTGATTTCTTTCCACTTACAACTTTTAGGTTCATTTTAAGTACTTCTTGAATATAAAACTAAAGGAAAATATCAACCCAAAGTAATTTAAAATTAGATTAACATTTCAATAGGAGTTGATAGATTTTTCCTGTGTGTAATATATTTAATCCAGAAGTGCATAGAAATATGATTTTTATTTTAAAAATAAATTATGATACCTCCCTGTATTGCAATATCAGTTATTTAGTTATAGAATATCAAAGTTAGGTAAATTAAATAAACGGTTCATTTGGGAATGGGAACAGTGCCTTCTGTGTGAGAAGTGAGAGCAGAGTGCCTGTTCACTGGTTAGAGGGAAAGTTTGAAACCTCAGTTACTGTTTCCTTGATTTCTTCCTTTTATTATTTATCTCTTGGTGAATGACCCCAGCTTGCTTAGAGTTCTCATTCTGAAGCAACATGTAGGTAGTCTACTTTCTTTCTTTTCCGTTAAACTGTAAGTGTGAATGGATAAGAAGTTGGTTCATTCAACTCACATGGCTTGACACCCATGAGTACACACCTGCTGCATTATCTTGGCACAAGATCCCAGTTAGCCACAAGCCTCTCTGACTTACAAGAAGAAATCCAAAATTACTACTGTGATAAAAAGGAAGCAAGCTTTGGACAGGCTGACACTGACAGTGGAGAAAGCCAAATTTTGACTCTTTTATGGCCCAGATCCTTGTTGATAGCTGTGGTATTTCTACACGATTTGGGTATGTGTGATTTGGGTAGAGATAGAAGTGTCTTTTAAAGCAAGTACTTGGCATGTGACCTTTTATTACCAAGACCTTTAAGAGTGGAGCCTGATTTACAGAATGAGAAACATTAAAGAGTCCGAAGAAGAGTAGAAATGATAAGACTAGCTGAGCTTTTAGCCTAAAACCTTAAATTGGCATGAAGTAACAAAAGGAAGGGGAGACTGGTGCTTTTGTTAATGTGTATCAGTAGTTTCATTATGTTGTTTATCTCAGTGTTAAAGTGTTATTTCTGCCAGTATTATAAATGTGTGGTTCATCCAGCCTTTCAAACAATAACATTTGGGGAAATGGTGATGTAAAATCTTCTGTGCCAATAGAAAAGTTCCTTCTTGTTCAGTATCTGCTTACATCAGTCTACATTATGATCCCCTTAGGAAGATTATAGCTTATTCTGAAAACCAAACATGGAGTCAAGTCAGATCGATCTGGATGGGGCAGCTTTTTGAGTATCTTTCCTGAGCCAGGAGGTTTGCTTGAAAGGCCTTTGATAGTTTCAGATCAGGACACATGGCCTTCAGATGGCTTATTCTCAGTGAAACTTCATGTGAACTGTGACACTGTATATATGTGACTCATACAACTTTAACTTGTTTCTGGTGTGTTTTAATCTTATTTGTTACTAAGCAGTGCAAATGTAGCTTCTTCATGCAAATATAGCTTTATACTAAAATTACTATTTATTTGTATTGCAATACATTATAAATTTGTTATTTATATTCTTATAATTGTCTTAATTTTTTAGCCTAGTGATACTTATTTTTCTCTTCATCTGTGTATTTTCCTCAAATGGCATCAGCAGCAACTGGAGTAGGAAATCAAGATATGAGCCTCAAGCAGCACACTGCCTGAATCACAGATCACCTTATCACAGAATTGTATGTGATCCTTGATGCTATTTGTTTTCATTTTATTGTAAATTTCCACTTGCATCAAAACCTAATGATGGTGATAACTTTACAGAAGTTCTTTTTCATACAAGAAATTCACATAAGTCATATGCCTAGGCAGTGAAAAATATTACTTTGTTAAAAAATAATTTTCATGTGTCCATCCTCCATCCTGTCCATCCTGCCTGTTCATTGTCCCTCTCTTCCTCGTTCTCCTTGACTTGATGAATCCCGAACGCTTGCTTTAGCTGCTCTGAGAGGTTCACACTCAACGCTCCCTCCTCATCATAGTTGTTATGTTGCCTATGGAAACCCACTGCCCTCAGGTCCCCTGTTTCCTGAGGTCTGGAAGTGGCCAGTGCTGGAGCAGATGGCAAGGGATGCTGCTAACCCTTCAGGACATTGAGCTGACCTGGTCTCCTGGGGCATTCAGAAGACTTCACCTGACCCTTCCTGTCAGTATAGCAGTGGAAAATCCCAAAGGACCAACTCCCTCAGAGACTGGGGTGAAATAATGGATATTAGAGTTTTCTCTTTTTTTTTTTTTGAAAGATATTAGGAACATGTGTGAACTTCCCTGGTAGCTCAGCTGGTAAAGAATCCGCCTGCAATGCAGGAGACCCCGGTTCAATTCCTGGGTCGCGAAGATCCCCTGAAGACAGGATAGGCTACCCATTCCAGTATTCTTGGGCTTCCCTGGTGGCTAAGCTGGTAAAGAATCCACTTGCAATGAGGGAGACCTGGATTCGATCCCTGGGTTGGGAAGATGCCCTGGAGGAGAGCATGGCAAACCACTCAATATTCTTGCCTGGAGAATTCCATGGACAGAGGAGCCTGGCAGGCTGCAGTCCATGGGGTCACAAAGAGCTGGACATGACTGAGCACACAGGGACGTGTAGTAAGTACAAAATTATTAAACTTCCATACCACCAAGTCCTTAGAGAAACTCAGGCAGCGTGCTAATGGAAGAACATCCACTATGTGGTATCTCGACCTACTTTCGGTCATGCATCCTTGGTGGAAGCAAATCGTGCAGCTTTTGAAACCAACAACACATGCCATCCCCTTCTTTGCTCCAATCTTGGATGTTCTTTGAAGCCTATTCCACAATAATAGGTCATATCTTCTTAGGACATGTGACCCTCTTGAGACTTGGAACAGGATTAGGTGGTCTAGGCTGTGTTAACAGACTCCCAAATCTCAGGGGCTTTCAGAACAAAGCCCCTGAGAATTTTTCAGCCATCCCAGACAACAGAGGCTGTCAAGCAGGTTTTCCTGTGCATGACCGCAGTCAAGGAGACTCCGGCTGTGTAGTGTGTGACTTCTGAGGTGGCTGTGTTCACTCTGCCTCAGTCACTGCGGAGGTGGGAGCACAGGAGTGCTTCCAGGGGGTGTCAGAGCCGGGCTGAGTCCCTCCTGTGCAGATGTCCTGGGAGAGGTCACGGCTGACCTGCAGTGGGGCTGGGCTGTGTCGTCTTGCCATGTGCTTAAGAAAAGTGAGGATTGTGAGCCAGCATCTCTGCCACAGTGACTTATCTTACCTGTCTCTGTAACTCAAGTGCCTCACAAAAGGTAAGCTCCTGAGAAATGTTAGTAATATGAATGTCATGTCACCGGAGAGGGAAGAACACGTGCGGGCCTAGGGCTGGCTTCCTTCTGAACATTCCTATCACTGGTCTTCAAGATACCGGAGTTTTCAGAATGTTAGAGGTATGTTCTCATAGAGTTCACGTTTGGAGAGATGGAAATTAATGAGTGCAATAAAAATGACAAATAAAAGAATTAAGACATGCTATGTGTGTTTACAAAGAAAGGAACCTGGTCCGGGCGGAGAGTTTGAATGATATGTGTGACCAGGAGGGAAAGATTAGGAGTTTCTCACTGGAAAAGAGTCTGATGCTAGGAGGGATTGGGGGTGGGAGGAGACAGGGATGACAGAGAATGAGATGGCTGGATGGCATCACCGACTCGATGGACATGAGTTTGAACTCCGGGAGTTGGTGATGGACAGGGAGGCCTGGCGTGCTGTGATTCATGGGGTCGCAAAGAGTCGGACACGACTGAGCGACTGAACTGAACTGAACTGAAGACAAATATGGACATGGAACCCCTCTGATGAACACAAGCAACCTTTAAGCTGCAAATATTGAAAAACAGGATTAGCATTTATCACAATGGGAGATTCTTTGATGAGCATTCAGAGTGGATTCTGGACTTCATTTTCCTTTTTTTAGGGAACGAGCGGAACAGTTTCTTGTTAACCCTTGCTTGAGATTTTTCTCCCATTTCTGTATCTTTGATATCTAATCAGTAATTTATAAATCTCCCTAAATGGGTTTCTAGTTAATAGACGTCTGATTAATCATGTTAACCTTAAAAATTATACTTTGGAAATTTTTATACCATCAGAATTATTTGTGTTCTGTTGTCCCTGTTGGGGCATATAATTCCTAAAATTATAATTAGTTACTTTGATAGAGTTCAGAGGATAAGGCCCAGACTCAGAGGGACAACCTGCCAAGTGTACAAAATTACAGAGCTGTCACTCTATGGAATTGTCCTTCAATCTCTAGTTCTCCGTGCAATAAATTCTGAGCATGAGTCTTAATTTAATAAGTAGCATTAGAAACCAGAAGGTTAAGGATTAACCATTGACTTTTAACTGTTTTGACTAATAAAAATACTCTACAGAGTATTCTAAGACTTTTCACATCCTTTACTCCTTAGATGGGAAGCAGCTGTGGGCAAAGCTATAGTTATACTGTGGCATCAGGTTTTTTGACCCTCCTTCAGAGCCTTTATTCCACTGACTCTGGAAAAGTGTCACTTCCTGACAGTCAAATTGTCCTATTAAATGGCATAAAATAGGGTGATTTTTTTCTTCTGCGCTTCTAAAGACATGTGAATAATATTGACATTTGTTTTAAAACTGCTACCTGTTTTCACGATATAGCAGAAAGCAACCTTCCTACCCACCTCCATCCTGTGAGTACAATACAATCCTATCGACAGGTTAAAGTAGTGACCTCAAGAAACAGTTAAGCCCATGACCATGACCGTCTATGAGCTTTCTCATAAGAGAAACTGCACTGTGCAAACAACACAGTGATTCAGGGGCAAACCCACAACAAGAGAAGTTTTAGCATACATTGTTCAAAAAAGGTTTAAATTTAAATTGTTGTCTTTTGCAGGTAAATGACACAAATCTCCAAGGAACAAAAAGGGGGAAAAAAAATCTCCAAGGAAGAGATTAGTTTTTTATCTAAAACTTATTTGATAAACAACATTGAGGGAACAGAAAACTTGAAAACTCTCCCACCACAAAAACTAGAAATCTTGGCTAAAATGTAGCTGACATCTTTTTAAAGGCAAAGTTAACCACTAAAGAAGGAAAAATTCACAAGGGTCAAAAACATGAAGTAAATAAACGACCTATTACTAGGACTGCCCTAGTAGAGGTGGTGGTGTTGGGGTGATGTTAGTGTTGGAAGCTGTGGCCCTAGGTAACCAGAGGGTGTGTGGTTTTCTAACCATATAGCTATGGGATACAAGGTCTTGACTATACCAAGGTGGGAAGTTGGAACCAAAACTGTAAAATTCCCAATTACATCCTCAGTGAAAGAAAAAAAAATCTACTCACTAGCACATGGGGAAAGCTTATCTGTCTTGGCCTCATCTGCGTGTAGAAAACAGTAGTCTTCTTTGGGAAATCATAACCACAGGCCTGACTTACAAATTTAAGTTTGGATTTACATAAGCTTCATAGTCTCAAAAGGCCCCAAATAAGAACATTTTCATAAATTTGGGGCAGGAGGGTATACTAGCAAAAGGAGGACAAAACTAAGTACTCTTGAAAACACTGTTGACCTGGCATAAAAATTCCATTGATAAAGCCCACTTAGAGATTAATTCACAATTCAAAATTACAGATTACATAAGGAGACTTTTCACCAGACACAAGGATTAGATTTGCCCTAGTCCCTGAGATAATATCAGATAAAAACTTTAAACTTTTAAAACATAAAAGAAAAGGGCACTTTCCCCTTAGAATAATGTATTTTAGTTTCATCCATGCTGCAGGTATCAACAGCTCAGTCCTTTTTATTGGTGTGTAGTACTTCATTTTACGAATATGCAACATGTTCTGTTAACAGACATGCAGAGTACTTCTAGGTTTTGGCTGGCCCATGTTATCTTCTGACTATGACATATTCCTCAATTACTTTACTATTATAGTAATCTTTAGTAGAAATATTGGAGTGAATACCAGAAATATATTCCTTAGGATTTTCCAAGGTTTGTTCTTATGTCTTACCTGTTTTCTGAGAAACCTGTATGAGGTCAAGAAACAAGTTAGAACCCGGTATGGAATGACTGGTTCAAGGCTGAGAAAGGAATATAGCAGGGCTGTCTGCTGTCAACCTGTTTGTTTAACCTATACATTGATCACATCACGAGAACTGCTGGGCAGGATGAGCTACAAGCCAGAATCAAGATAGGCAGGAGAAACATCAACAGCCTCAGATATACAGATGACACCACCCTAATGGCAGAAAGTGAAGAGGAACTAAAGAACCTCTTGATGAGGGTGAAGGAGGAGAGTGAAAGAGCTGGCTTAAGACTAAATATTAAAGAAAACTAAGTCATGGCATCCGGCCCTATTACTACATGGAAAATAGAAGGGGAAAAGGTGGAAGTAGTGACAAATTTCCTCTTCTTGAGCTCTAAAATCACTGGGGACAGTGACTGCAGCCATGAAATCAGAAGACAATTGCTTCTTGGCAGGAAAGCGATGGCAAACCTAGACAGTATGTTGAAAAGCAGACACATTACTCTGCCGACAGAGGTCTGTATAGTCAAGGCTATGGTATTCCCAGTGGTCATGTACGGTTGTGATAGCTGGACTGGAAAGAAGGCAGAATACCAAAGAAATGATACCTTCGAACTGTGGTGCTGGAGAAGACTCCTGAAAGTCCCTTGAACAGCAAGGAAATCAAACCAGTCAATCTTAAGGGAGTTCAATCCTGAATACTCACTGGAAGGACTGATGCTGAAGCTGAAGCTCCAGTATTTTTGTCATCTGATGCAAACAAACGACTCACTGGAAAAGTCCCTGATGCTGGGAAAGATCAAGGGCAGGAGAAGAAGGTGTCAGAGGATGAAATGGGTGGATGGCATCACCGATGCAATGAACATGAACTTGGGCAAACTCCAGGGAGATGGTGAGAGAGAGGGAGGCCTGGTGTGCTGCAACCCATGGGATCGCAGAGAGTCAGACAGAACTGGGCAGCTGAACAGCAACAACTATCTTTGATGGAAATACTGGAATGAATACCAGAAATATATTCCTCAGGTTTTTCCAAGATGTGTTCTTATGTCACCAAAAGGCAATGTATTTTACCCCTGCAGGCAGCAGATACTGGAGCAGGTCTTCCTGGGGTGAATCCCAGGTCCACCATTTGCCATGATTCGAACTTGAGCAAGTTATGTAACTATTCTGTGCCTCATCTTTACGGTGGGTATATTAAGGGACATTCATATCCATTAATGACATTCTAGACAATTCTAACCAATCCTCTTGTAATGAGGGCAACTAGAAAAGCCACTATGTATACACACATGCATATGTATGCATATGAAAATGTTAGTCACTCAGTTCTGTCCAACCATTTGCGACCCCTTCATAGCCCGCCAGGCCCCTCTGTCCTTGGAATTCTCCAGGTAAGAATGGAGGGGTAGCCATTCCATTCTTCAGTCCAGTCACTCAGTCGTGTCCGACTCTCTGCGACCCCATGAATCACAGCACGCCAGGCCTCCCTGTCCATCACCAACTCCCGGAGGTCACTCAAACTCATGTCCACAGAGTCACTGATGCCATCCAGCCATCTCATTCTCTGTCGTCCCCTTCTCCCACTGCCCCCAATCCTTCCCAGCATCAGAGTCTTTTCCAGTGAGTCAGCTCGTCGCATGAGGTGGCCAAAGTATTGCAGTTTCAGCTTTAGCATCAGTCCTTCCAATGAACACCCAGAATTGATCTCCTTTAGGATGGACTGGTTGGATCTCCTTGCAGTCCAAGGGACTCTCAAGAGTCTTCTCCAACACCACAGTTCAAAAGCATCAATTCTTCGGCCATCAGCTTTCTTCACAGTCCAACTCTCACATACATACATGACCACAGGAAAAACCATAGCCTTGACTAGACGGATGTGTATGTAAATGTTCAGACAGTAAGATACATTTTACAAACACGCACATACATCTTGCTTAAGAGCATCAGAGTTTATAAGTTAATGAAGGATTCCCAGGTCAGGATCTAGGGGAGACAGAAAGGTCAGGACTGTGATCTGGTGTTAGGGGCAGTTTTCTACTGAGGGCATTTGCTGTTTCTAGAAGTGGAGATGGTGGGTGTGTTAAGCTGAGTGATATTTCTGAGAGCACTGTCTCTCTGAGGAGTCAGTGACTGGCTAAGGACAGGATGGCCTGTTAACCCCCTCACTTGGGCTGGATCTCTGAAAGGACTAACAGTAGAAATGAGGATGAACTAGAAGCAGGCACAGCCTTGGTCTATCCAGTTCCTGAAAACAGAATACTGTGACCCGGATGCAAATGCAAATCCTGGGAGGAAGAAATTGGTAATGACTGAGTTCTTGAATGGAGGACTCTCTTGCATTTTTCATTTTGCTGTAAGATTTCATGATCTAAATAAATCCTGGTCTCATAAAGCCCTGTGGATTATTGCATTCAAAGAACAATAATCTAGCAATCAAAAGTAAACTCGGATTTCCATATATTTATTTCTCTGCCTCATGTAGTCCCAAAGCAATCAATCCCCTTCTGCAAGCCAACACTATTCCCTCCTTTTAATCTCTAGTCTATCCCCAAATAATTCTCTCTGGTATTCCCAAAGACTGAGCATTAATCCATCTCACCTAACCTCCATTTTCCTGTCACCTACCACCTCTCCTTTCTTACCCTTTCTGGAGAAAGACCCTTTCTCTACAGATCCTTTCTGATAGAGATACCCCATCTCAGCTCCTAAGTTTCTTTCACTGTACAATTAGGCCATATAGTCCAGAAAAGTTGTAAATACCAAAATGACATTGCCAGAATTTTGCTTGATTGTGAGGGGAAGTGGGAGAGAGGCTATGCAAGGACATGTGTCAAAAGAAACTGTGCTGATTACACTTTCCGTCTGCTACCCGCAACTTCCCTGGCTCATACCAGGAAGATCAAAATCCCTGTCAGGGGTCTCTGTCAGGAGACACTGTCAAATTCAGCAGCTTCTGCCAACATGCATCACTGGAGGCAGAAAATGGGAAAATTCACTAATGGAATTTCTAGAAACATGAGATTGAGTAACAAATCCCCCTGCCTGCCTAGAGAATCTCAGGCCCTCTGCTACAGTGCCCGTTCTTCAAATAGGGAAATATGATTCATCTGACAAACCTCCTCGAGGCAGAGGCCCCATTAGAAGCCCCTCTCCATGGCAGATGGGGACAGTGTGTACACCCAGCCTTCCAGGTCCAACCGCAGAAGCGGAGGGTGAGCCCTGCGTGGACTTCTTTCTGGTTTCCACTTGTTGGAAAACTGCACTGGAAGCACATTAGTGCCAACCCTGTGAGAACTGTCTTTCGGGGTCTCTGATTGGGACTTGGGTCTTGTTTACGCTTCCCTGAGAAAACTTCAGTGAGAGGGAGTATCTCTGCCGAAACTTCCAGTTCCCTAATTCTGCTCCAGGCCTCTGGCGTGAGCCCTACTAGGTGATCCTAAAGGCCGTAAATATGCATTCTTTATCCTCTTCAGCCTAGGTCTCCTTCACTAGTAGTGAGAATTCATGAGGCTCTTGCTTCAAGATTAAAATCCAGCGAATTTTTGCTCCCTCACTTAATTGTTCCAACCAGGTTTGCCAAGCCTCCTTCCATCACCCTTGGCAGACAGGCCACCTTGGGCGTGCTTTCTGCCTCATGCGGGCACATCCTCTCAGAGCCATTCCACATTATCTGCAGCTTGTACGGCTTCTGACTTCCTCAGTCGTGGGGTCGGATGTCAGATGCTGCAGCGTCTCACTATTTCTGTGTCTGTGCAGATTTGTATCACTTTAGCAGGATGGTCAAATCAGAACTATATTTTTTACTTGACCCTTACTTGGCATGGTATTTCCCACAGATTTCTCAATGTTCTGGGGGCAATTATTTTGTTCTGGTGGCTCAAAATTCTGAAGTCAGCTTCCACAGCAGCAGCCAGAAGCCAGATCCCCCAGAATAAAGCTGTTCACCACCAGTGAAAATACTGCTTTGACCATCAGGCCCAATTCCCAGTTTCACAAAAAAAATGTTTCCCTGCAGTTTCAGAGTTGCATCAAGACAGGACACAGGACACACTGTATGTGTGTACAGGACACACTGGGCCATCCATACGAATGAGAAGGGCTTCCCTTGTGGCTCAGCTGGTAAAGAATCCACCTGCAATTCAGGAGACCTGGATTCGATCCCTGGATTGGGAAGATCCCCTGGACAAGGGAAAGGTTACCTACTCCAGTATTCTGGCCTGGAGAATTCCATGGTCTGTATAGTCCATGGGGTCACAAAGAGTTGGACACGACTGAGCGACATTTCAGCACTCAAGCAAGCCTGCAGTTTCAGAACTGTGTAAAGACACATCTTGGACACTCTGTACCATTCCATGAGAAAAAAGATTAGGGGAGAGTGTTCTGTGAGTGTTGACTGCCATACCTGTTGTTGCCTTGATTTGGTGAAACTCCACTGTCAAATGACTTCCCACAAGAAGTGGCAAGCAGCCTGCTTCTTTCAGACCACTCAAATACTTGATCATAGTAGTTGTTGTAATGAAGAGAAAAATGAAATAAGAGTGTTTTTCTGGCAGGTTTGAGGAGGCAATTATCCAGCTTTCACAGGGGTAAAACTGCTTTTGCATCAGGCCTCAATTCCCTGGTTCACAAAGATATTTTCCCTGCAGTCCCATAGTGGTATAAAGACACTCCTGGGACCCACCGTATCATTTCTTGAGAAAAGAAGTCAGGAGAGTGTTCTGTGAGTGCCAACTGCCATACCTATTTTTATTGTCATTAGGTGAAATTGTACTGTCAGATGACATCCCAGAAAAAATGGACAGACAGCCTGTTTCCTTCAGGAAACTCAAATACTTGACCATAGTTGTTTTAATAGAAATTGTGTTTTTCTGGCAGATTTGAGGGTATGATTTTTCAGGTTTCACAGGGGGAATATACCAATTTTGCCATCAGACCCCAATTCACAGGCTCACAAAAGGATGTCTCCCTGTAGTTTAAGAGCTGTGTAAAGATCCTCCTAGGACACACTGTACCAGTCAATGAGAAATTATGTCAGGATAGTGTGTTTTGTGATTGTTGACTACCATACTTTGCTTACCTTGATAAGGTGAAACTGTAATGTCAGATAAATTTCCAGCAAGTAGTGGTAAGCAGCCTGTTTCTTTAGAAAGCTGTTTAGAAAACTCAAATATTGACCAAAGTTGATGTTTTAATAAAGAGAAAAATGAAAGTGTGTTTTCCTGGCAGGTTTGAGCCTGAAACCATCCAGCTTTCACAGGGGGAAAATACTGTTTGTTCCATCAGGCCCTAAATCCAAGGTTTAAAAAAACATGGTTCCTTGCAGTTTCAGAGCTACGCAAGTGCACACTTGGACACAATGTGCTATTTCATGAGAAAAGATATCAAGGGAGTGTTCCGTGAGTGCTGACTGCCATACCTGTTGTTACCCTCATTAGGTGAAACTGTACTTTCAGATAACTTCCTGGCAAGAAGTTGCAAGCAGGCAGTTTCTCTCAGAAAGCATAAATACGTGACTAAAATTGTTGTAATGAAGAGAAAAATAAACCAGTGTATCTGGGGGGCAGGTTTGAGGCTACAACTAACCAGCTTTCACAGGAGGAAACATCATGCCCCTTTACCAGGTTCCCAAAAGCACATTTTTCCTGCAGTTTCAGAGCTGTGTAAAGACACTCCTAGGGCACACTGTACCATTCCATAAGAACAGATGTGAGGGGAGTGTTTTGTAGTCATTGATGGCCATAAGTATTGTTACCCTAATAGGGTGAACATGGAGTGTCAGATGACTTCCCAGAAAGGAGTGGCAAGCAGCTGTTTCAATCAGAAAATTCGAATACTTGACAAAAGCTGTTGTTGAAAAGGAAGAGAACAAGGAACCAGGGTGTTTTTCTGGCAGGCTTGAAGCACCAACTATCCAGTTTTCACAGGAGGAGACTACTGCTTTACCATCAGGCCCCAGTTTCTAGGTTCACAAAAACATGTTTCCCTGCAGTTGCAAAGTTATTTAAATATACCCCTAGGACACTGTACCATTCCATGAGAAAAAAATATCAAGTAATCAGAGGTTAACAGGTAGGAAGGCCAGGGGTCTCCAAACAGAGGAAATAGGCTCAAGCGTCAGGTATTTTTTATGTCTCTCTTAAGCAGCAGGAGGAAACAAACTACAAGTGTTAAGATTTTTTCCCCTTCTCTATACAAATTTAAAAGGTTTCTCTTAAAAATTCTGTGTTGCCATGATGACACCTGGCTCCATCTGAACTTTTCTCAAACCTTGAGCTAACCAATGCGTTTTTCTTATGGCAATGTTTTTCTTAAGCTATATTAATGAACCCTATGTTATTTACCCTAGACTCAATCTTCAAGTTGGTTCGCCTAAGACTCAGAACCAACCTGACAAACCATGTTTTACTCATGCAGATGTTCTCTTAGCTATGTTAATGAGACTGTATTTGCTTGGCAACCTGCCTTTCTTCAAGATTCATGTCAGATTATGGCCCGGGACAATTCAGTTTCTGCCAATGTTATCTCAAGATGCATGTTGTGGGTGAGTGAGGGGCCTGGTGCCAGTCTCTGAGTTTTAAGACATTTCCTTCCTCTAACTAGCAGACTGCTAGTAGCTACATAACATCCAACTAAAGACTAGCAGGGGGGCACACTTCTGGCGTCTATGTCAGAAGCTTTATCTCTTTTATACTTTAATAAAACTTTATTACACAAAAGCTCTGAGTGATCAAGCCTCGTCACTGGCCCCGGATTGAATTCTCCTCCAGAGGCCAAGAATCCCAGCATCTTTCGTGGTTCAGCAACAACATTTCAGTAAAAGTGTTCTGCAAGTGCTGACTGCCACAGCTGCTGTAACCCTAATTAGGTGTAATTGTACTGTCAGCTTACTTCCCAGTAGTAAGTGGCAAAGTGAAGTCGCTCAGTCATGTCTGACTCTTTGCGACCCTGTGGACTGTAGCCCACCAGGCTTCTCTGTCCATGGGGTTTTCCAGGCAAGAATATTGGAGTGGGTTGCCATTTCCTTCTCCAGGGGATCTTCCCCACCCAGGGATCGAACCCAGGTCTCCTGCATTGGAGGCAGATGCTTTACCCTCTGAGCCACCAGAGAAGCTGATAAGTAGCCTCTAAAACTTGACTCCAGTTGTTGCAATGAAGATAAAAATGAATCAGTGTGTTTTTCTGGTAGGTCTGAGGGTGAAATTATCTAGCTTCCAAAGCAGAAATACTAATTTTGCCATCAGGCCCCAATTCACAGGTTCACAACAGCATGTTTACCTGCCAGTTCAGAGCTGTGTAAAGATAATCCTAGGACATACTGTACCATTGCATGAGAAAAGAGATCAGTGGAGAATGTTCTGTGTTGACTGCCATACATGTTGTTACCCTGATGAGGTGAAACTGTACTATCAGATGACTCCCAGCATGAAGTGACAAACAGGCTGTTTCTTTCAGAAAACTCAAATACATGACCAAAGTTGTTGCTTAATGAAAAGAAAGATGAACCGGTGTGTTTTTTCTCACTGGGTTAAAGCTGCAACTATACAGGTTTCAAAGGGGGGGAATAGTATTTTGGTATCAGGCCCCAATTACCTGTTTCACAAAAACTTGTTTCCCTGCAGTTTCCAAACTGCGTAAAGACACTCCTAGGAAATACTGTACCATTCCATGAGAAAATATATCAAGGGAGAATGTTCTGAGAGTGTTGACTCCCATACCTGTTATCTTGATTAGGTGAAACTGTACTGTCAGATGACTTTCCAGCAACAAATGGCAAGTAACCTGTTTCTTTCAGACCACTCAAATAATAGACCAAAATTGTTGTAATAAAGAGAAAAATTAACCTGAGTATTTTTCTGGCAGATTTAAGGGTGCAACTATCCAGCTCTCACAAGAAGAAAATAGTGCTTCCTTCATCAGGCCCCAGTTCCCTGTTCACAAAAAACGTGTTTCCTGGATGTTTCAGAGTTGTGTAAAGACACACCTAGGACACACTCTGTCATTGCATGAGAAAAAAAGGTCAGGTTAGAGTGTTCTGTGAGTGTTGACTGGCACAGTTGTTGTTACCCTGATTAGGTGAAACTATATTGTCAGATAACTTGCCAGAGATAAGTGTCAAGCAGCCTGTTTCTTTCAGAAAACTCAAATACTTGACCAAAGCTGTTGTTGTAATGAAAATAAAAATGAACTAGTGTGTTTTCTGGCAGGTTTAAGGGGGAATATATTAATTTTGCAATTACACCCTTTAACAGTCACATAAAAGTGTGTTTTCCTGCAGTTTGACTGTGTAAAGACACTCTTAAAATACCCTGTACCATTCCATGAAAACTATGTCAAAACTATGTTTTGTGAGTTTTGACTACCATATCTGTTGTTACCTGATAAAGTGAAACTGCAATATAAGATGACTTTCCAGCAAGGAGTGACAAGCAGCTAGTTTCTTTCACAAAACTCAAATGCTTGACCAAAGTATTTGCTGTAATGAGAAAAAAAATGAACCAGTATATTTTTCTGGCAGGTTTGACACTGCAACTATCCTGCTTTCATGGGGGGAAAATACTGCTTTTACCATTGGGCCCAGGTCACAGATTCATTAAAACGTGCTTACCTGAAGTTTCAGAGATTTTAATGATACACCAAGCCAGGGTAAGTGTACCTGTATACAGGTAACTCTTGTTACCCTGATTAGGTGAAACTGTCCTGGGAGAGGACTTCCTAGCAAGAAGGGGCAAGCATCCTGTTCCTGTCAGAAAACTCAAATACTTGACCAAATTTTTGTTGTGATAAAGAGAAAAATCAGTGTGTTTTTCTGGCTTGTTTGAGGCTGCAAATATCCACTTTTCACAGGAGGAAAATACTGCTTTAAAAATCTGCACACAGTTCCCAGATTCCCCAAAAAAGGTTTCCCTGCAGTCTCAGAGCTGTATAAAGACACGCCTAGAACACATTGTACCATTCCATGAGAAAAGAAGTCAGGGGAGAGTGTGCTCTGTGAGGGTTGACTGCCATACCTGTTGTTACCCTGAATAAGAGAAACTGTACTGTTTGAGTTCCCAGCAAGAAGTAGCAAGCAGCCTATTTGTCTCAGAAAACTAAAATACATGAACAAAGTTGTATTTTTAACAAGGAGGAAAATAAGCCAGTGTGCATTTCTGGCAAATTTAAGGGTGTAACTATCCAGCTTTCATAGGAGGAATATACTAATTTTCCCATCAGGCCCAATTCCCAGACTCAAAAAAGCATGTCTCTTGGCAGTTTCAGAGTTGTGTAGAGACGCTCCTAGGACACACTGTACCATTTTATGAGAAAAAACGTCAGCAGAGAGTGTTCTGTGAGAGCTGAATGCCATACATGTTGTTACCCTAATTAGGTGAAACTGTATTATCAGATGACTGCCCAGCAACAGGTGGTGAGCACCTCTTGCCAGTTTCTTTAAGAAAACTCAAATGCTTGACCAAAGTTGTGGTTGTAATGAAGAGTAAAGTGAACCATTGTTTTTTTCTGACAGATTTTAGGCTGCAACTATTCAACTATCATAAGGTGGAAACACTGCTTTTGTCACCAGTTCCCAATTCCCATGTTCACAAAAACATGTTTCTCTGCAGTTTCAGAGCTGTGTAAAAACACTCCTGGGATGTGCTGAACCATTCCATGAGCAAAGGGGTCAGGGGAGAGTTTTCTATGTGTTGACCGCTATAATGTTGTTACATCAATTAGGTGAAACTGTACTGTCAGATGACACATACCAAGAAGTGGCTTGCAGCCTGTATCTTTAAAAAACTCAATAACTTGACCAAAGTTATTAGTGTAATGAAGAGAAAAATGAACCTGGATGTTTTTCTGGCAGATTTGTGGCTGTAACTATTTAACTTTCACAGTGGGAAAATACTTCTTTTGCCATTAGGGCCCAAACCCAGGTTCAAAAAAATACGCTTCCCCGCACTTTCTCAGCATTGTAGAGACATAGCTAGAATATACGATACCATTTCATAACAAAGGTGATTGTGGGAGAGGGTTCTGTGAATGTTGACTGCCATACTTGTCACCAACTGATTAGGTAACACTAGTGTCAAATGAATTCCCAGTAAGAAGTGGCAAGCAGCTTGCTACTTCTGAAAACTCAAATACATGACCACAGTTGTTGTTGTAATGGAGAGAAAAATAAACGACAGTGTTTTTTCCCCGCAAGTAAGTCTTCAAATATCTAGCATTCACAGGAATCAGTTCAGTTCAGTCGCTCAGTCGTGTCCGACCCTCTGCAACCCCATGAATCACAGCACGCCAGGCCTCCCTGTCCATCACCAACTCCCGGAGTTCACTCAAACTCATGTCCACAGAGTCGGTGATGCCATCCAGCCATCTCATTCTCTGTCGTCCCCTTCTCCTCCCGCCCCCAACCTTTCCCAGCATCAGAGTTTTTTCCAGTGAGTCAACTTGTCGCATGAGGTGGCCGAAGTATTGGAGTTTCAGCTTCAGCATCAGTCCTTCCAATGAATACCCAGGATTGATCTCCTTTAGAATGGACTGGTTGGATTCACAGGAATAAAATATTGCTTTTATCATCAGGCTCAGTTCCCAGTTTCACAAAAGCATTTTGGATTTTCAGAGCTGTGTAAAGACACAAGTAGGACATACTGTTTCATCCTGTGATAAAAGAGGTCATGGGTGAGTGTTCTGTGTGTTGACTGCCATAATTGTTGTTGCCCTGATTAGGTGAAACTCTACTATCAGGTGACTTCCCAGGGAGATGTGGCAAGTAGCTTGCTTCTTTCAGAAAAATCAGATACTTGATGAAAGTTGTTGTTATAATGAAAAGAAAAATAGATCAGTGTGTTTATCTGGCAGGTTTGAAGGTTCAACTTTCCAGCTTTCACAGGGATATTATACTAATTTAGCCATCAGGCCACAATTCTCAGGTTCCAAAAAAACATGTCTCTGCAGTTTCACAGCTGTCTAAAAACAGTTCTAGAACACACTGTACATTTCCATGAGAAAAGAGGCCAGGGGGTGTGTTCTCTGAGTGTTTACTACCATACCTACTGTTACCCTGATTAGTGAAACTCTGTTACACGAGTTTCAGCAAGAAGTGGCAAGGAACCTGTTTCTTTCAGAAAACTCAAATACTTGACCAAAATTGTAGTTGTAATGAGGAGAAGAATGAACCTGTGTGTTTTTCTGGCAAGTTTGAGACTGCAGCTATCCACCTTTCAGAGGAGAAAAATACTGATTTTACCATTAGGCTACAGTTTCCAGTATCAAAAAAAAGTGTTTCCCTGCACTTTCAGAGCTGTGCAAATACACACTTAGGACACACTGTACCACTCCATGGAAAAAATAATCAAGGAAGAGTGTTCTCCGTTGACTGCCATACCTGTTGTTACCCTGCTTAGTGAAACTATCCTATCAGATGAGATCCCCAAAGAAGTGGAAAACAGCCTGTCTCCTTCAGAAAACTCAAATGCTTGACCAAAGTTGTAGTTGTGATGAGGAGAAAACTGAACCACTGTTTTTTGTGTTTTTTCTGGCAAGTTTGAAGTTGCAACTATCTAGTTTTCACAGGAGGAAAATAACTGTTATTACCACCAGCCCCCAGTTCTCAGGTTTCCAAAAACATATTTCCCTGCAGTATCAGACTGTTTAAAATCACTCCTAGGACACACTGTGCCATTACGTGAGAAAAGATGTCAGGAGAGTGTTTTGTGAGTGTTGACTACATTACCTGTTATTACCCTGATAAGGTGAAACTGTAATGTCAGATGACTTTCCAGAAAAGAGCAACCTATCTTTTACAGAAAACTCAAATATTTGAACAAAGTTGTTGTTGTAATGGAGAGAAAAATGAACCAGTGTGTTTTTCAGGTAGGTTTGAGGGTGCATCTATCCAGCTTTCACAGGTTAATATCCTAATTTTGCCATCAGACCCCAATTAACAGTTCCACAAAAGTAGGTATGCTTACAGTTTCAGACTCTATAAAGGCACTCCTAGGACACTCTACCATTGCAGGAGGAAAGACGTCAGGGGAGTGTGTTTTGTGAGTACTGATTGCCATACTTTACCATGATTAGGTGAAACTGCAACGTCAGGTGACGGCACAGCAAGGAATAGTAAGCAGTTATTTCTTTCAGGAAACTCAAATACTTTACCAAAGTTGTTTTGAAATGAAGAGGAAAATGAACCACTGTGCTTTTTTCTGCCAGTTTTGAAGCTGCAACTATTCATTTTTCACAGGAGAAAAACACTGCTTTTACCAACAGGTGCCAGGTCCCAGGTTCACAAAAACAGGTTTCCCTACAGTTTCAGAGCTGTGTAAAGACACTCCTAAGTCACACTGAACCATTCCAGGAGGAAAGCGGTCAGGGAGATTTTTCTGTGAGTGTTGACTGCCATACCTGTTGTTACCGTACTTAGGTGAAACTGAAAGGTTCTGTTTGTTCCAGAAAACTCAAAATACTTGACCAAATCTGTTTTCTTAGTGAGGATAAAAATGAACTACAGTGCTTTTTCTGGCAGGTTTGAGGCTTCAACTATCTAGATTTCACAGAAGTAAAATACTGCTTTTACAATCAGGCCCCAGTTCCTAGGTTCACAGAGACATGTTTCCTTGGAGTTTCAGAACTGTGTGAAGACAGTCAGGGACACAATTGTACATTGTGTCCCCATGAGAAAAGATGTCAGGAGAGTGTCTTTTGGGAGTGTTGACTACCATACCTGTTGTTACCCTGATAAGGTGAAACTGCCATGTCAGATGTCCCAGCAAGAAGTGGCAAGCAGCCTGTTATTTTAGGAAACTCATATGCTTGACCAAAGCTGTTGCTGTAATAAAGAGAAAAATGAAATAGTGTGTTTTCCTTGCAGGTTTGGGGAGGCAATTATCCAGCTTTCACAGGGGGAAAATACTTCTTTTGCCATCAGGCCTCAATTCCCAGGTTCGCAAAAACATGCTTGTCTGGAGTTTCTGTGCCTTGTAAACACACCCATAAACACCCTGTACTATTCCATGAGAAAAGAGGTTAGGGGAAAGTCTTCTGCGAGTGTGACTGGCATACCTGTTGTTACCCTGATCAGATGAAACTGTCCTGTCAGATGAATTCCAAGCAAGATGTGGCATGCAGCATTTTTCCTCCAGAAAACTCAGATATTTGACCAAATGTGTTGTTTAAATGAAGAGAAATGAAGCAGTGTGTCTTTCTAGCAGGTTTGAAGGTGCAACTATCCTGCTTACACAGGGGAACATTATTGCTTTTGCCATCAGGCCCAAGTTCCCAGGTTCAAAACATCATCTTTCTCACAGTTTCAGAGGTTTGTAAAGACACTCCTAGGACACACTGTACCATTCAATGAGAAAAGAGGCCAGTGGAAAGTGTTCTGTGGGTACTGACTGCCATACATGTTGTTACTCTGGTTAGGTGAACGTGTACTGTCAGATAACATCCATCCCATCTAAAAGTCACAAGCGCCCTGTTTCATTAAAAAAACTCAAATCCCTGACCAAGATTGTGTTTGTCTTGAAGAGATTCTGGTTCATTTTCTTTCATTACAAGCACAACTTTGTTCAAGTATTTGAGTTTTCTGAAAGAAACAGGCTTCTTGCCACTTCTTGCTAGGAAAACATCTAACAGTATACTTTCACTTAATCAGGAAACAAGAGGTATGGCAGTTGACACTCAAGAAAATCCTCCCCTGAACTTTTTTTCTCATGGAATGGAACAATGTGTCCTAGGAGTCTCTTTTCACAGTTTTGAAAGGGCAGGGAAACATGTTTTATGAACCTGAAATTGGGGCCTGATGGCAAAAGAAGTATTTTCCTTCTGTGAAAGTTGGATATTTGCAGCTTTAAACCTGGAGGGAAAACACACTGGTTCATTTCTCTCTTCATTGCAATAACAGCTTTGGTCAAGTTTTGAGTTATCTGAAGGCAATAGGCTGGCTGCCACTTTACTGGGAAGTCATCTGACAGTACAGCTTCATCTAATCTAGAGGTATGGTAGTCAACACTCACGGTACCTCTCCCAGACTTCTTTTCTCATAAAATGGTACAGTGTGTCCTAGGTGTGTCTTTATATAAATGTGAAGCAGCCAGGAAACATGATTTTGTGAATCTGGAAAATGGTCCCTTATGGTAAAAGCTGTATTTTCCAACTGTAGAAGCTGGATAATTGCAGCTTCAAACACTTTTTTCTGCATTAAAACATCTTTAGTCAACTTTTTGAGTTTTCTGGGAAAAACAGGCTGCTTGCCACTTCATGCTGGGAAGTCAACTGACACTACAGTTTCACCTAATCAGTTTAACCTAATCATAACTAGAGGTATGTCAGCCAACACTCAGAACACTCTCCCCTGACCTTTTTTCTCATATAGAGTGGTACAGTGTGTGCTAGGTGTGTCTTTACACCACTCTGAAGCAACCAGGAAACATGATTTTGTGAACCTGTGAATTGGGCCCTTATGGTAAAAGCAATATTTTTCAACTGTGGAAGCTGGATTATTGCAATCTCAAATCTGCAAGAAAAGCACACTGATTCACTTTTCTCTTCGTTGCAATAACTTTGATCAAGTTTTTGAGCTTCCTGAAAATAATGGGCTGCTTCCTTCTTCTGGCTGGGAAGCCTCATGGAATGGTAGAGTGTGTCCTAGAAGTGTCTTGCACAGCTCTGAAACTGAAGGGAAACATGCTTTTGTGAACCTGTGAATTGTGGCTGGATGGCAAAAAAAAGTATTTGCCCCCACTGAAAGCTGGATAGTTGCAGTATTAAACTTCCCAGAAAAACACACTGGTTCATTCTTCTTTTCATGACAACAGCTTTGGTCACAATTTTGAGTTTTCTGAAATAAAAAGGATGCCTCCGACTTCTTGCTGTGAAGTCACCTGACAGTACCATTTCACCAGATGAGGGTAACAACAGTTATGGTGTCAAAATTCACAGAATACTCTCCCCCGACATTTTTTTTTCTCATGGAATGGTACAGCCTGTCCTAGGTGTGTCTTTACACAACTTTGAAACAGCCAGGAAACATGTTTTTGTGAACCTGGGAATTGGGCCCTTATGGTAAAAACCAGTATTTTTCTTTTTTGGATCCTGGATAATTGCAGCTTCAAACCAGACAAAACCATGGTTATTCATTTTTCTCTTCATTAAAACAACAGCTTTGGTTGAGTTTTTGGTTTTCTGAATGCAACAGGTTGCTTGCCACTTCTTGCTGGGGAGTCATCATATAGTACAGCTTCACCTCAGTTCAGTTCAGTTCAGTTCAGTCGCTCAGTCGTGTCCGATTCTTTGCGACCCCATGAATCACAGCACACCAGGCCTCCCTGTCCATCACCAACTCCCGGAGCTCACTCAAACTCATGTCCATTGAGTCGGTGATACCATCCAGCCATCTCATTCTATGTCGTCCCCTTCTCCTCCCGCCCCCAATCCCTCCCAGCATCAGAGTCTTTTCCAGTGAGTCAACTCTTCGCATGAGGTGGCCAAAGTACTGGAGTTTCAGCTTTAGCATCAGTCCTTCCAATGAACACCCAGGACTGATCTCCTTTAGAATGGACTGGTTAGATCTCCTTGCAGTCCAAGGGACTCTCAAGAGGCTTCTCCAACACCACAGTTCAAAAGCATCAATTCTTTGGCCATCAGCTTTCTTCACAGTCCAACTCTCACATCCATACATGACCACTGGAAAAACCACAGCCTTGACTAGACGGACCTTGGTTAGCAAAGTAATGTCTCTGCTTTTTAATATGCTATCTAGGTTGGTCATAACTTTCCTTCCAAGGAGTAAGCGTCTTTTAATTTCATGGCTGAAATCAGCATCTGCAGTGATTTTGGAGCCCAAAAAATAAAGTCTGACACTGTTTCCACTGTTTCCCCATCTATTTCCCATGAAGTGATGGGACCAGATGCCATGATCTTAGTTTTCTGAATGTTGAACTTCAAGCCAACTTTTTCATTCTCCTCTTTCACTTTCATCAAGAGGCTTTTTAGTTCCTCTTCACTTTCTGCCATAAGGGTGGTGTCATCTGCATATCTGAGGTTATTGATATTTCTCCCAGCAATCTTCATTCCAGCTTGTGCTTCTTCACCTAATCAGAGTTAAAAATGTTGTGACAGTCAGAACACTCTCCCCTAACATATTTTCTCATGGAATGGTACAATGTGTCCAAGGAGTGTCTTTACAGGGCTCTGAAACTGCAGGGAAACATATAGTTTTGAACCTGGGAATTGGGACCTGATGGCAAAAGAATTATTTTTCCCAGGTGAAAACTGGAGAGTTGCAGTCTTAAACTTGCCAGAAAAACATGGTCTTTTTTTCTCTGCATTACAACAGCAGCTGTGGTCATGATTTTGAAACAAAAAGGCTGCTTCCCACATCTGGCTTGACAGTGATCTGCCAGAACAGTTTCACGTAATCAGAGGAACAACAATTATGGCAGTCAAAGCTCACAGAACACTCCCCTGACATTTTCTTCTCATGGAATGGTCCACGGTATCCTTGGTGTGTCTTTGTACAACGCTAAAAACAGCCAGTAAACGTGCTTTTGAGAACCTGTGAATAGGGCCCTTATGGTAAAAGCAATATTTTCTAGCAGTAAAGCCTCAAACCTGCCAGAAATACCCACTGCTTCAATTTTCTCTTTATTACAACTACTCTAGTTATGTTTTTTGAGTTTTCTGAAAGAAACATGCTGCTTCCTACTTCTTTCTGGGAACACATCTGACACTACCATTTCACCTAATCAGGGTAACATCAGGTATGGCAGGCAACATTCAAAGAATACTCTCCCCTGACCGCTTTTCTCATGGAATGGTACAGAGTTTCTTAGGTTTGCCATTACAAAAGCTCTGAAAAGTCAGGGAAACATGTTTTGTGAACCTGAGAATGGTAGCTGGATGACATAAAGTATTTCCAACTGTGAAAGGTGGATAGTGGCAGCCTCAAACCTGTGAGACAAACACAGGGGTTCTTTTTCTCTTAATTGCAACAAAAATTTTGAACTGTTAGTTTTCTGTAGGAAACAGGCTGCTTGCCACATTTTGGTGGGAAAACATCTGACAGTACAGTTTCACCCAATCAGGGTAACAACAGGCATGGCTGTCCACTCATACAGAATAGTCTCCCAGACTTATTTTCTGAATAGTACAAGGCATTATGAAAAAACTGATCTTATCCATGGAGGAAATGGTGTGAACTGGTAGTTATTTGTGTGGTGAATAGCATCCCCATTCAAGGCAGTAAGAACCTACATGTTTTATGAGATATGCTCCTAGTAGGAGATGTAAGCAAAGTGTTTTCTTCAGAAAAGTCATTTGCTTCACCAAACATGGATTATAGTGAAGAGAGAATCAGCACCCAGGGTGTTTTCCTAGGTGGGTTTGAGAGTGAAATATTCTTACTTTTCTAGGCTGAGAGTGTTGGTCTTGCCAATAGGGGCAAATTGGCAGGTTGGCGCCCAGTGTATTTCCCTGCAGTGTCCCAGAATTGAAACTACATGTGTGGGACAAACTGATGCGTCCCACGAAGGAAATGTCAATAACTGGTAGTTCTCTGTTAGTGAGGGGCATACTTAAGAGTTCAGGAGATGTGCTCTTAGGCAGGAGATCCAAGCGCAGTGTTTCTTTCAGAGAAGTCCCCTGCTTGCATCAAGAATTAACTATAGTGCAGAGAGAATCAGAACTCAAGGAGTTTTCTGAGGGAGGTCTGAGAGCGAAACATTCCAGCTTTGACATGGTGAGAACACTCTATTTTCCCAGAGAGCCCAATGAGAACGTTCAAACCCAGCATGTGTCCCTGCAGTGTTCCTGCACAATACACACTTGGGAGGAACTGGGCTTTTCCTTGAGGGAAGTGTTGAGAGCTGGTAACTGACCATCTGGCCAGTAGCCTACCCATATGACACCTTAGGTGCCTAAACGTTCTTTGAGATGAGCTCACAGTAAGAAGATTAAGAACAGTGTTTCCTTTAGAAAACTCATTCTGTTGTGCCCAGAATAAACTACAGAGAAGAGAGAATCAGAACCTAGGAGGTTTTCCTAAGGGGCTTTGAAAGTGAAACATTCTAGCTTTCAAATGGTTTGAACAATGTTTTTGTCAAAGACTCCAAATTAGCATTTTCACAGCCAGCCTATTTCCCTGCATTGTCCCAGCAGTGCAAATACACCCTGGGGAGACACTGATGTTTTCCATGAAGTGTTATGAACTGGTACTTCTGAGTGTGGTGTCATACCCATACAAGGCAGTAGGAAGCAAAGAGTTCTAGGAGATACGCTCTTAGGCAGGAATCGACGCACTGTGTTTCTTTGAGAGAATTCCCCTGCTGTGCCAAGCCTTAACTATAGTGTGGAGCAAATCAGTACCCAAAGGCTTTTTCAAGGTGTGTTTGCAAGCAAAGCATGCTTGTTCTCACACATTGAGAACACTCATTTGGCCAGCAGACCCCAATTAGCATTTACATCCAGCATATTTCCCTACATTGTCCCAGGGGTGCAAATACACACTGGGGACAAACTGATGTTTTCCATGAAAGAAGTGTTGTGAACTTGTACTTCTGTACAGTTTCATACCCATACAAGGCAGTAGAAACCAAAGAATTCTAAGAGATGTGCTCTTAGGGCAAGAATCCAAGCATAGTGTTACTTGCAGAGAACTCCCCTGTTTCTGCTAAGCATTAACTATAGTGAGGAGAGCATCTGAACCCAGGGAGTTTTCCAAGGTGTGTTTGAGAGTGAATCATGCTCGCTTTCACAGGGTGAGAACACTTTTTATGCCAACAGACCCCAATTGGCTGGTTCTCACCCAGCGTATTTCCCTGCAGTGTCCCAGCACTGAAAAGACCCGTGTGGGACAAACTGATGCTTTCTGTGAAGGAAGTGCTGTGAACTGGTAGTTCTCAGTGAGTGGCACCCCCAAGTTCTAGGAGATGCTCTCTTAGGCAGGAGATCCAAGGGCACTGTTTCTTTCAGAGAAGTTACCTGCTTGTGCCAAGAATTAGCTACAGCGTGGAGACAATCAGAACCCAAGGAGTTTTCCAAGGTGGGTTTGTGAGTGAAACATTCTGCCTTTCACATGGTGAGAACTCTCTTTTGGCCAGAAGATTCCAAAGAGGATGTTCAAACCTAGCATGTTTCCCTGTAATGTTTCAGCACAAAAATACACACTTCTGGGGAACTAATCTTTATGGTGAGGGAAGTGATGTGAAATGGTAATTCATTGTGTGGCCAGTGGCATACTCATATGATGCAATATGAAGCTACGTGTTCTAGGAGATGAATTTTTGGTAAGGAAGCCCAGGCAGGGTTTTTCCTTTAGAAGGTAACTGTTGCACTGAGAATGAAATGAACTAAAAGGAACTGAAGAGAGAATCAGAACCTAGGTGGTTTTCCTAGCTGGGCTGGAGAGTGAAACGTTCTGTCTTTCAGATGGTGTGAGCATTGTTTTTGTCAGAAGACCACAGATAAGCATTTTCACACCCAGCATATTTCCCTTCACTGTCCCAGGAGTAAAAATACACACTGGGGACAAACTGATGTTTTCCACGAAGGAAGTGTTATGACTGGTAGTTTTCATTGTGGTGTCATACATCAAAGGCAGTAGGATGCAAAGAGTTTTAGGAGATGAGCTCTTAGGCAGAAGATTCAAGCACAGTGCTTCTTGCAGAGAAGTCCCCTGCTTATGCCAATCATTAACATAGTGCAGAGAAAATGAGAAACCAAGGAGCTCTGTGAGGTATGCACAGAGTAAAACATGCTAGGTTGCACATGTTGAGAACTGTCATTTGCCAGCAGAGCCCAGTTAGCATTTTCGCACCCCACATATTTCGCTGCATTGTGCCATCACTGAAAACACACTGGGGACTCACGAGGCTTTTTATGGAGGAAGTGCTGTGAATTGGTTCTTCTCAGGGTGGTGTCATACCCATACAATGCAGTAGGAAGCAAGGAGCTCTAGGTGATGTGCTCTTAGATAGGAATCCAAGCAGAGTAATTTCTTGCAGAGAATTTTCCTGCTTGTGACAAGCTTTGAGTCTAGTTGGAGAGAATCAGAAGCCAAGGAATTTCTGAGGTGTGTTTGAGAGTGAAACATGCTATCTTTCACAGGGTGAGAACACTCTTTTTGACAGCAGACCCCAGTTGGTAGGTTCTCACCCAGCACATTTCCCTGCAGTGTCCCAGAACTGAAAATACACACTGGGGCCTAATTGATGCTCTCTGTGAAGGAATTGCTCCGAACTGGTAGACCTGTTAGTGAGCAGCATGCCCATACAAGGCATTAGGAACCTAAGTGATCTAGGAGATGGTCTCTATTGTAGGAGATCCAAGCACATTGTTTCTTGCAGAGAAGGCTGTGATTCCAGTTAGAATTAAAACAGTGTGTAGAGAATTAGAACTGAAGGAATATTCCAAGGTGGGTTTGAGAGTGAAACATAGCTTGGACCCAGGGAGAACACTCTTTTATCAGGCAGACCCCCAATGAGAAGGTTCAAACCCTGCATGTCTCCCTTCAGGGTCCAGCACAATAGACACTTGGGAGAAGCTGGTCTTTTCTGTGAGTGAAGTGGTGTGAGTTGGTAATTGACCGTGTGGCCAGTGGCCTTCCCATACAATGCCTTATGAAACTAAATGTTTTTTGAGATAAGCTCCTAGAACAAAGTTCCAGACACAGTGCTTCCTTTAGAAAAGTGACTTTGTTGCACCCAAAATTAACTATATTGAAGACAGAATCAAAACCTAGGAGGTTTTCCTAGCTGGGTTTAAGAGTGAATCATTCTTTCATACAGTGTGAACAATTTTTTGGTCAGAATACCACATATTAGCATTTTCACACCCAGCATATTTCCACACATTATCCCAGCAGTGAAAATACACACTGGGGACAAACTGATGTTTTCCATGGAGAGAGTGTTGTGAACTTGTCCTTCTCAGTGTGGTGTCATTCCCATACAATGCAGTAGTTCATGAGCAATTTTAGGAGATGTGCTCTTAGGTAGGAATCCAAGTAGAGCAATTTTTGGCAGAGAATTTCCCTGCTTGTGACAAGCTTTAACTATAGTTGGAATGAATCAGAACCCAAGGATGTTCCAAGGCATGTTTGAGAGTGAAACATGGTAACTTTCACAGGGTAAGAACACTCTTTTTGACAGCAGACCCCAAAAGACTGTGCTCATCCAGCATATTTGCCTGCAGTGCCCCAGAACTGAAAATAAACACTGGAGACTTTCTGATGCTTTCTACGAAGGAAGTGCTGTGAACTGGTAGATCTCTGTTAGTAAGCGGCATACCCATACAAGGCATTAGGAACCTAAGTGATCTAGGAGTTGCACTCTTAGGCAGAAATTCAAGCACAGTGTTTCTTGCAGAGAACTTTCCTGCTTCTGCCTCCTTCTCTCACACTTGGAGAATCAGAAAGGAGTTTTCCAAGATGTGTTTGAGAGTGAAACATGCTCGCTTTCACAGGGTGAGAACACTCTTTTTGACAGCAGACCAGAATCGCTGGTTCCAGCCCAGAACATTTCCCTGCAGCTTCCCAGCACTGAAAAGACACCCTGGGAATAACTGATGCTTTTGTGCTATGAACTGGTAGTTCTGTTAGCGAGGGGCATCCCTGTACAAGGCATTAAGATCCTAACTGTTTTAGGAGATGTGTTCTTTTTTTTAATTTTTTTTTATTGAAGGATAATTGCTTCACAGAATTTTGCTGTTTTCTGTCAAACCTCAGCATGAATCAGCCATATATTCCCCTCCCTTTAGAACCTCCCTCCCATCTTCTGCCCCATCCCACCGCTCTAGGTTGATTCAGAGCCCCTGTTTGAGTTTTCTGAGACATACAGCAAATTTCCGTTGGCTATCTAGTTTACATGCGGTGATGTAAGTTTCCATGTTACTCTCTGCACACATCTCTCCCTCTCCTTCCCTCTCCCCACGTCCATAAGTCTGTTCTCTATGTCTGCTTCTCTACTGCTGCCCTGAAAATAAATTCTTCAGAACCATTCTTCGAGATTCCGTATATATGCATTAGAATACAACATTTATCTTTCTCTTTCTGACTTACTTCACTCGATTCTATGCTCATCCACCTCATCATAACTGACTCAAACACATTCTTTTTTATGGCTGAGTAATGTTCCATTGTGTACATGTATCACAACTTCTTTATCCATTCATCTGTCGATGGACATCTAGGTTGCTTTCATGTTCTAGCTATTGCAAATAGTGCTGCAGTGAACAATGGGATACATGTGTCTTTTTCAATTTTGGTTTCCTCAGAGTACATGCCTAGGAGTGGGACTGCTGGGTCATATGGTGGTTTTATTCCTAGTTTTTTAAGGAATCTCCATACTGTCTTCCATAGTGGCTGTATCAATTTACGTTCCCACCAACAGTGCAAGAGCATTCCCTTTTCTCCACACCCTCTCCAGCATTTATTGTTTGTAGACTTTTCAATGATGGCCGTTCTGACCACTGTGAGGTGATATATCATTGTAGTTTTGATTTGCATTTCTCTAATAATGAGTGATATTGAGCACCTTTTCAAGTGTTTTTTAGCCATCTGTATGTCTTCTTCCTGGGTGTTCATTGGAAGGACTGATGCTGAAGCTGAAACTCCAATACTTTGGCCACCTCATGGGAAGAGCTGACTCACTGGAAAAGACTCTGATGTTGGGAAGGATTGGGGGCGGGAGGAGAAAGGGACGACAGAGAATGAGATGGCTGGATGGCATCACTGACTCGATGGACATGAGTTTGAGTGAACTCCGGGAGTTGGTGATGGACAGGGATGCCTGGCGTGCTGTGGTTCATGGGGTCACAAAGAATCGGTCACGACTGAGCAACTGAACTGAACTGAATGAACTGATGTCTTCTTTGGAGAAATGTCTCTTTTAAGTCCTTTTCCCACTTTTTGATTGGGTTGTTTGTTTTTCTGGTGTTGAGTTGTATGAGCTGCTTATATATTTTGAAATTTAATCCTTTGTCAATTGTTTCATTTGCTATTTTCTCCCATTCTGAGGGTTGTCTTTTCACCTTGCTTATAGTTTCCTTTGCTGTGCAAAAGGTTTTAAGTTTAATCAGGTCCCACTAGTTTACTTCTGTTTTTATTTCCATTATTCTAGGAGGTGGGTCATAGAGGATCTTGCTTTGATTTATATCATCCAGTGTTCTGCCTATGTTCTCCTCTAAGAGTTTTGTGGTTTCTGGTCTTACATTTAGGTCTTTAATCCATTTTGAGTTTATCTTTGTATATGGTGTTAGGAAGTGTTCTAATTTCATTCTTT
This sequence comes from Moschus berezovskii, assembly GCF_049115385.1. Taxonomy (NCBI): domain Eukaryota; kingdom Metazoa; phylum Chordata; class Mammalia; order Artiodactyla; family Moschidae; genus Moschus; species Moschus berezovskii. The sequence goes on along the minus strand of NC_142474.1, from coordinate 75,058,659 downwards.
TACATGTAGCTGTCCAGTTTTCCCAACACCATTCATTGAAGAGGCTGTCTTTTCCCCCATTGTATATTCCTGTCTCCTCTGTCAAAAATAAGGTACCCATAAGTGCATGGGCTTATTTCTGGGCCTTCAGTCTTGTTCTGTTGGTCTGTATTTCTGTTTTTGTGCCAGTATCATACTGTCTTGATGACTGTAGCATTGTAGTCTAATCTGAAGTCAAGGAAGTTGATTCCTCCAGTTCCATTCTTCTTTCTCAGCTTTGGCTATTCGGGGTCATTTTTGTTTCCATGTGAATTGTGAAATTTTTGATTCTATATCTGTGAAAAATGCCAATGATAATTTGATAGGGATCACACTGAATCTGTAGATTGCATTTGATAGTTTAGTTATTTTCACAAAACTGATTCTTCCTACCGAGAAACATGGAATATCTCTCCAACTGTTTATGTCATCTTTGGTTTCTTTCATCAGTGTCTTATAATTTTCAGTGTACAGTTCTTTTCTTTCCTTAGGTAAGTTTCTTCCTAGATATTTTACTCTTTTTGTTGCAATGGTGAATGGGATTGATTCCTTAATTTCCCTTTCTGATTTTACCTTGTTGGTATATAGAAATACAAGTGATTTCTGTTTATTGATTTTGTATCCTGCAACTTTGCTAAATTCAATGATTAGCTCTAGTAATTTTCTGATACTATCTTTACGGTTTTCTATGTACAGCATCATGTCATGTGCAAACAGTGAGTGCTTTACTTCTTTTCTGATCTGGATTCCTTTTATTTCTTTTTTTTCCTCTGATTTCTGTAGCTAAGACTTCCAGAAATATGTTGAATAATAGTGGTGAAAGCAGACACCCTTGTCTTATTCCTGATCTTAGGGGCAATGTGTTCAGTTTTTCACCGTTGAGAATAATGTTTGCTGTAGGCTTATCATATATGGCCCTTGACACTGGCTGTGCGACAGACGGTGCAGAAGCGCAGCCTAGTGGAGCTATGCCATGTCCGAGGCCAGGGGCGGCGACTGAGAGGAGCTACCCTACGCCCGAGGTCAGGGGCGGCGGCCGAGAGGAGCAACCCCATGTCCAAGTGGCCGCAGACGCGCGGGCACAGGAGGGCCAAGAGGAGCTACTCTACATTCAAGGGCAGGAGGGGCGGCTGTGAGGAGATACCCCTCGTCCAAGGTAAGGAGCAGCGGCTGCGCTTTGCTGGAGCAGCCATGAAGAGATACCCCACGACCAAGGTAAGAGAAACCCAAGTAAGACGGTAGGTGTTGCGAGAGGGCATCAGAGGGCAGACACACTGAAATCATAATCACAGAAAACTTATCAATCTGATCACATGGACCACAGCCTTGTCTAACTCAATGAAACTAAGCCATGCCGTTTGAGGCCACCCAAGATGGTCGGATCACAATGGAGAGGTCTGACAGAATGTGGTCCACTGGAAAAGGGAATGGCAAACCACTTCAGTATTCTTGCCTTGAGAACCCCATGAAAAGTATGAAAAGGCAAAATGATAGGATACTGAAAGAGGAACTCTCCAGGTCAGTAGGTGCCCAATATGCTACTGGAGATCAGTGGAGAAATAACTCCAGAAAGAATGAAGGGATAGAGCCAAAGCAAAAACAATATCCAACTGTGGATAGGACTGGTGATAGAAGGAAGGTCCAATGCTGTAAAGAGCAATATTGCATAGGAACCTGGAATGTTAGGTCCATGAATCAAGGCAAATTGGAAGTGGTCAAACAGGAGATGGCAAGAGTGAACGTTGACATTCTAGGAATCAGCGAACTAAAATGGACTGGAATGGGTGAATTTCACTCAGATAACCATTATATCTACTACTGTGGCAGGAATCCCTTAGAAGAAATCAAGTAGCCATCATGGTCAACAAAAGAGTCCGAAATACAGTACTTGGATGCAATCTCAAAAACGACAGAATGATCTCTGTTCGTTTCCAAGGCAAACCATTCAATATCACAGTAATCCAAGCCTATGCCCCGACCAGTAATACTGAAGAAGCTGAAGTTGAACGGTTCTACAATGACCTACAAGACCTTTTAGAACTAACACCCAAAAAAGATGTCCTTTTCATTATAGGGGACTGGAATACAAAAGTAGGAAGTCAAAAAACACCTGGGGTAACAGGCAAATTTGGCCTTGGAATACGGAATGAAGCAGGGCAAAGGCTAATAGTGCCAAGAGAACGCACTGGTCATAGCAAACACCCACTTCCAACAACACAAGAGAAGACTCTACACATGGACATCACCAGATGATCAATACCAAAATCAGATTGATCATATTCTTTGCAGCCAAAGATGGAGAAGCTCTATACAGTTAGCAAAAACAAGACCAGGAGCTGACTGTGGCTCAGATCACGAACTCCTTATTGCGAAATTCAGACTTAAATTGAAGAAAGTAGGGAAAACCACTAGACCATTCAGATATGACCTAAATCAAATCCCTTATAATTATACAGTGGAATTGAGAAATAGATTTAAGGGAGTAGATCTGATAGAATGCCAGACAGAGGTTCGTGACATTGTGTAGGAGACAGGGATCAAGACCATCCCCATGCAAAAGAAATGCAAAAAACCAAAATGGCTGTCTGAGGAGGCCTTACAAATAGCTGTGAAAAGAAGAGAAGCGAAAAGCAAAGGAGAAAAGGAAAGATAAAGCATCTGAATGCAGTGTTGTAAAGAATAGCAAGGAGAGATAAGAAAGCCTTCCTCAGTGATCAATGCAAAAAAATAGAGGAAAACAACAGAATAGGAAAGACTAGAGGTCTCTTCAAGAAAATTAGAGATACCAAGGGAACATTTCATGCAAAGATGGGCTCAATAAAGGACAGAAATGGTATGGACCTAACAGAAGCAGAAGATATTAAGAAGAGGTGGCAAGAATACACAGAAGAACTGTTCAAAAAAGATCTTCACAACCAAGATAATCACGATGGTGTGATCACTCACCTAGAGCCAGACATCCTGGAATGTGAAGTCAAGTGGGCCTTAGAAAGCATCACTATGAACAAAGCTAGTGAAGGTGATGGAATCACAGTTGAGCTATTTCAAATCTTGAAAGATGATGCTGTGAAAGTGCTGCACTCAATATGCCAGCAAATTTGGAAAACTCAGCAGTGGCCACTCAGTCTTCATTCCAATCCCAAAGAAAGGCAATGCCAAAGAATGCTCAAACTACTGTACAACTGCACTCATCTCACACGCTAGCAAAGTAATGCTCAAAATTCTCCAAGCCAGGTTTCAGCATTACGTGAACCGTGAACTTCCAGATGTTCAAGCTGGTTTTAGAAAAGGCAGAGGAACCAGAGGTCAAATTGCCAACAACCACTGGATCAAGGAAAAAGTAAGAGAGTTCCAGAAAAACATCTATTTCTGCTTTATTGACTATGCCAAAGCCTTTGACTGTGTGGATCACAATAAACTGTGGAAAATTCTGAAAGAGATGGGAACAACAGGCCACCTGACCTGCCTCTTGAGAAACCTATATGCAGGTCAGGAGGCAACAGTTAGAACTGGACATGGAACAACAGACTGGTTCCAAATAGGAAAAGGAGTACGTCAAGGCTGCATATTGTCACCCTGTTTATTTAACTTATATGCAGAGTACATCATGAGAAACGCTGGGCTGGAAGAAGCACAAGCTGGAATCAAGATTGCCAGGAGAAATATCAATAACCTCAGATATGCAGATGACACCAGCCTTATGGCAGAAAGTGAAGAGGAACTAAAAAGCCTCTTGATGAAATGAAAGAGGAAAGTGAAAAAATTGGCTTAAAGCTCAACCTTCAGAAAACTAAGATCATGGCATCTGGTCCCATCACTTCATGGGAAATAGATAGGGAAACAGTGGAAACAGTGTCAGACTTTATTTTGGGGAGCTCCAAAATCACTGCAGATGCTGATTGCAGCCATGAAATTAAAAGACGCTTACTCCTTGCAAGGAAATTTGTGACCAACCTAGACAGCATATTAAAAAGCAGAGATATTACTTTGCCAACAAAGGTCCATCTAGTCAAAGCCATAGTTTTCCCAGTAGTCCTGTATGTATGTGAGAGTCGGACTGTGAAGAAAGCTGAGCGCCAAAGAATTGATGCTTTTGAACTGTGGTGTTGGAGAAGACTCTTGAGAGTCCCCTGGACTGCAAGGAGATCCAACCAGTCCATCCTAAGGGAATTCAGTCCTGAATAGTCTTTGAAAGGACTGATGCTGAAGCTGAAACTCCAATACTTTGCGCACCTGATGTAAAGAAATGACTCACTGGAAAAGACCCTGATGCTGGCAAAGACTAAAGGTGGGAGGAGAAGGGGAAGACTGAGGAAGAGATGGTTGGATGGCATCACCAACTCGATGGGACTTGAGTCTGAGTAAACTCCAGGAGTTCTGATGGACTGTGAGGCCTGGTGTGCTGCAGTCCATGGGGTTGCAGTCAGACAGGACTGAGTGACTGAACTCAACTGAACTCCCATATAGTAAACATCAATAGACATAAACAAAACTTCCTTGAAATTCTCAATAATTTTTAGAAGTATAATATGATCCTAAAGCCAACAACTTTCAGAATCACTGTTTCAAAAGATTATGTCTATCAAATAGTCATTAAAGTATGATTACTTCCCCTACTTCTAATAATCAAAGACACCACAAACTCACACACACACAAACACACACAGTCTGCTAATGAAAACATTTGATTGGCCTACAGTCATCTGTGTAACAACATTATAACGAAATAATTACAAGCTGAAATACAACTGACATATTAGCAAGTGAAATTTTACTCTAGGGAAAGGTGAGAGTTCAAACAAGCATTTTGGGCATTGGAAAAAACTTAGAGTCTGAAATTTAATCTGTGAGATTTCCTGAGAATTACAGAGACTCCAAACTCGGAACTTCAGAGTGTCAAAACATATATAGAAACATCTTGAGCTGAAGCTTACAATTTAAAATTTTCTTGCTCTTATGCTTGTAAATATCTTTTGTTTCAAAACACAGGTATCAACAATAACATTTGCCTTATGTATGTCCAATTCTTCAATTAAATTTGCAAAGAAAACGTTAGAAGTATGAAGACTGAAATATTTCAAATATTTCAGTGTCCCTCTTTCCAGAGTTAACTGTGTACTGCAAAATTTACCTGAACTGGATGCTTGTAAATCCTCCATTCTGACTGTTATATTAGGAACAGAATCTCATTCTGACTGCTGGCTGAATGGGGTTTGGAAACAAGCTGATTATGAAATAATGTACATATGAGACAATCCACAGTTCAGAATTCAAGATAAAATCATAAACGTTTTTACCTTCATGTTAGGATATTTCCCAGGAGAATCTAAAAGGCAAAATGGACATAGAGTTAATTACATGTAAATATGAAAGCCAGCTGCACATTCATGCAGAGTTAGTACCGAGCAGAATCCTCGCACTCAGCCATGGCACTGAATGCACTCAGTTTTACTGTCTTGTTTTTAGGGGGATCGTAGGACACTGGTAAGACAGACATAGGAATCCACTAAAGATAGTGAAGAAAAAATAGGAATACAGGTTCACCAAAACATGCAGTAAGATTTCAAAAGTAACACTACGTTTTCAATGACTTTAGAAAGTATCACAGAGCACACAGACCAATGTGAACATGCTGACTGATGAGGAGAAATGGATCTTAATCAGAGGAGCAAACCATGACCCCAAGAAGACAAACGTGAGAGCTGATGGCAAAATGCAACAGCACATCCTGAATGCAACACAGCAGTTATCATTTCCACTATTATACACTAAGTATTTATCAAGTTCTTCAACCTGTCCAGTCATTTAAGAAGTGCACAGTGGGGCTGACAGGCCACCAGAATGTATCATACGTTTCTCATCAAAGACAGAGTGATGAACTGATTAGCCTGGATATGCACTTGTAGAAAACTGGCTCATGAAATATTCATTTCTTTCCCATATCCGTGTGGCCTACTGGTATGCCTACATGTCTTGGCTCCTCTAGTCTACCCATCTTAAAGTTTCTCAATCCACTCATGCAAGAAGTTATATAAGACACATCTAGGAAATAATGTATAATAAATTCTCAATACTGAAATACAATTATCAAAAAGGAAATAGTACATTTAACTGCTACAGAATTATTAGAAAGTAAAACTCTTGCATGTTTCAAATCAGTGTAGTATTTCTTAAGTATTTGTAGCCTTTAGGGAATGAACCCTATTAATCTATCTGGCTTCAAAATTTAGTTTGTTTGGTACATCACGCTAATGCTTCAAAGGATTTCTATGAAACAACTTTCAAAAAATCAGCTATCTTTAAAAGAAAAAGTCAATGCCTCCTTTTTCAAATTAATCTAATTTGAATCACAAATACCGGTACAACATATATATCTTTGATGCCTAAGAGTTACTCAGAGGGGCTGCGGTTTCCCCACTTCTAGCACCCCCTCCCACCTCCAGGATTCTCTGGGGCAATAATGATCTTATCTCTTTTCAGGGTAAATACACTGAAGCCACCTAGAAGGAGTTCTCTCAAGTGTCCTCATCACCTCCAAACTCGACTCCCGAAGCCCTCGCTTTCCCCCTTTGTCCTTGCACTAGAGTCCTTCCTCTCTAAAGGGGAATCTCTGGACCCGTAGTTTTAAATCTTCCCCCTTGACATCCTTTCTCCCTCTTTGCTTAGCAAACTGCTACTTCGACTCTTTGCTTCCCTCTGGCTATAAACACGCTCAGAAAGAAACACAAAATAATGCTTTGCCTTGATCCTGTTCTGTCCTGCATGATCCAATGCCCTTCTTCCAGATTTCTCTAAAGGCAAGGCTACACCCTTGCTACCCAGAGAGCTTGTTAGAAATGCAGAATCTCAGACCTCCTGCTCAGCATGTGCACTTCCCACACGGTCCCCAGGCATCTAATTAAAATTTGAGAAAAGCTGGTCTACAGGGAGTCTGCTTCGACATGACTCCAACTTAATTCATTCTCCGGTAATCTCAGCCTCCGTTTCCTCACGCGAGCACGTCCCCCCAAAACTGAAATGGCATTAGAAGTTGGAAACCTTCCAGCGGACTCTCTATCAGGCTGTGCATTCCTTGGTCTCCCCGTCACGCCCCCTGCTCTCTCCTCCTTTCCAGTTTTCTTGTTTTGTCCCATGTGACACCATCCTGGAAAGCAGCAACACTTCATATGACACCAACTTGCACACATTACAGTTGAGGACCTATACCCATGCTCCCCTAGAGGATGACAGACAGCTCAGTTCAGAATGCCTTCCTAATAATAAGTAAAACAGGAAGAGGGGAGAACTTTTCTGTTCTTCTCTGACAAGTTTTGGTGCTGGAAGCTCACTTAAATCCATCGTCCATGTCAAATACTCTCCCTTTATCGAAACACCTTCATTACTTATTGCCCCCTTTCCCCACAGACCTGTGCTTCCTTTTCTTCATTTCCTCCCTGTACCCTCTGCCTCTCTCATCCTTCATTCCCTCTTGCCTCTTATTTCTTGACCTTCCTTAGGTTGTGGAGTATCTTGAAACAGAACTAATAATTTGTTTTTGTTCATGTGTCACATGGAATCTTAATTCCCTGAGCAGGGATCGAAACTGCACCCCCTGCAGTGGAGCGTCTTAACCGGACAAAGTCTTAAACATTGGACAGCGAGTAAGTCTAAGAACTGATAATTTAGCTCCTTAAACTGGACTCTCAATGGAATCTATGGCTGACACCTGATCAGAAGCATAACTGCCCTCCTTTTCTCTCCTTTTTTCTCACTACCCATCCCACAGGTGATTTTCTTTGCTATTAGAATAGATCAGCATTCCTATTTTCAATCAAAGTTCTGTCAAATGATTTTTCTGTGAAACACAGTTCTTACCTTCTACTTGTCCATCTAATGTCTTTTGTCTTCTTTGACCATCAGTTGCAGGTAAATGATCCACATACTTTTGTGGAAGGCTCTCAGAGATACTCTGCTAGAACGAACGATAACAGTGAGTTGCATAAAGAGTTCCTAATCCCTTTTGAAGAAAGTACCCTACTTTTAACCCGGTGAAGACAGGTTTTGCTAAGATCCCACAGCTGCTATGTGACAGAACCAGGATGCTGAATTCAAACACAGTGCTGCATCACCAGGCAGGGGCTACCGCATCTAAGAGATCAGGCCCATCCTACCTCCTTCCACAGCTGCACCTTCAAACGCGGCACTGTCCCTTTGTGTTACTGCCAGAGAGGCAGTCTGCGCGTGCTACTCAAGATCCAGGAAGGTTTGCACTCACGAAAACACCACTGAAGCCAACAGCTGTCAGTATAGCCCCACATATGTATCACCATTCCCATGCTTCTGCCTCTCTTGAAATGCTCCTTGCACATCAACCTGACAATGCAAATGTAGTAATCCCGTAAAGCTTCAAGCACTATCCGGTCAACGTCGATGTGGAAAAAAACCACAATCGAAATGAAAATCAAAACTACAACGAGATACCACCTCACACCAGTCAGAATGGCCATCATCCAAAAGTCTGCTGCTGCTTCTGCTTAGTCGCTTCAGTCATGTCCGACTCTTTGTGCCCCTATGGACTGAAGCCTGCCAGGCTCCCCTGTCCATTGGATTCTCCAGGCAAGAATCCACTGGAGTGGGTTGCCATGCCCTCCTTCCGACTCAGGGGTCAAACCCAGGCCTCCCACTGAAGGCAGATTCTTTACTGCTCAGTCACATCGAGGTACCACCTCACACCAGTCAGAATGGCCATCATCAAAAAGTCTACAAACAATGAATGCTGGAGAGGGTGTGGGGGAAAGGGAATCCTCTTGCACTGCTGGTGGCAAGGTAAATTGATACAACCACTGTGGAAGACAGTGTGCAGATTCCTTAAGAAACTAGGAATAAAACCACCATATGACCCAGCAATCCCACTCCTAGGAGTACACCCTGAGGAAACCAAAATGGAAAAAGACACATGCACCCTGATGCTCACTGCAGGGCTATTTATGATAGCCAGAACATGGAAGCAACCTAGATGGCCATCGACAGATGAACGGATGAAGATGTGGTGGTACATATATACAAAGGAACATTGCTCAGCTGTAAAAAGGAACGCATCTGAGTCAGTTCTAATGAGGTGGATGAACCTAGAGCCTATCATACATAGTGAAGTCAGTCAGAAAGAGAAATGTAACTAAGACATACTAACGCCTATGTATGGAATCTAGAAAGATGGTACTGACGAATTTATTTCAGGGCAGCAATGGAGACACAGACAGAGAGAACAGACTTAGAGACACGGGGGAAGGGGGAGGGGGAGAGGGTGAGATGGATGGAAAGAGTAAGGTGGAAACTTACAATTCCATATGTAAAATAGACAGCCAAGGGGAATTTGCTCCATCACTCAGGGAACTCAAAGAGGGGCTCTGCAACAATCTAGAAGGCTGGGATGGAGAGGGAGATTGGAGGGGGGTTGGGAGGGAGGGGACATGGGTGTACCTATGGCTGATTCTTGTTGACGTCTGACAGAAAACAACAAAATTCCAGAAAGCAATTATTCTTCAATAAAGAATACATTTTCTACAGCCCTATTTGAACATTCACATGGTTTCCCTGTAAAGAGCACACTAAATGACTCTAATTTCTTGTCTCTGTCTTCTGGAATGGCAGGTAAAGATTAAAGAAATGATCTAGATTTAAACAAAGGAGTAACGCTATGATGATCCAAGCTGAAGATTTAAAAGTTTTCAAATACATTTATGATGATCAAGCAGGACTCAACATTCACATCGGGAGAGAAAAAACAAACTAAAAAAATCAAGTAACCACAATGACTAACTTTTCGATATGGAAGAACTTACATGTTAGTTTCATATGTATAACAAAGAATTGACATGGTAATTTAACACCTATAAATGGCAACCCACTCCAGTGTTCTTGCCTGGAGAATCCCAGGGACAGCGGAGCCTGGTGGGCTTCCATCTATGGGGTCGCACAGAGTCGGACACGACCGAAGCGACTTAGCAGCAGCAGCAGCAACACTGAAATTAATAAAGTTTCTTAAAAGTAACATGGAATGTACATGTTGCTAGAGATATTTTTAAAAGAACAAATGTCTTCCACAGATAATTTTATAAACTATGGTGGAATTTTTTCTTTCCTTAATGATTTTATAATAACAAGTAGTCTACATAAGAAAAAAGCATAAATCGTGATTTCATTCATTTAATGTATGTAATTACCCATTATTTGCTGACATTCCGGAAATAGAAATCAGAATCTCTCCAGAGGAAAAAATATAGTTCTACATTTTTTCTTTCAGATTGTGGCAGCTGAAAATTTTCTCATTTAATGAAGTCAGATTAAGAATCTCATTTATAAAATTATAAATTACAATTTTAGTAAAAGGAATGGATAAAATGCTTATTTATTTCCTCTTTATTTTCAGAAAGATCCACCAAGGTTATAGCAAACAATAAGATAAATTCGATAAGTACATTAGGCATTTAGCGTTGGACACGACTGAGCGACTGAACTGAACCACAAGTTAGAAACCACAAGAAACAGAAGGGCCAAAAATTCTTAATTCATAATACGTCTCCTAAGGCCTAAAACAGGGCTCATCTTGAATTGCCTCTAAACGAAAGTTTTGCTAGGTTAAATAGAAGACATCGCTTCATTAATTTCAAAGTGAGAATTTCTTTAAAACGAGAAATCACTTCAAATTTAAATGAACATCCAGAGGGAACTATATTCAAAAAACATATATACATACACAAGTATCAACAAATCACGCTGCTGTACACCTGAAACTTAAACAGTATTTTAAACTGACTGCACGTCAACTGAAGAAAAAACAAGAACCACCACCACCGTCGAAACAGCCACCAAAAAAAGTAAGAACACATTTTCTTTCAGTTCTTCATAAAAATCAGCTACACATCATTCAAAAGAGTATGAGCATTGTTTTTTCACAACCTCACTTTCTCCTAAGTTGAATTTGAAATAATGTCTTGCATATTTATAATATAGAGATCCTGGTCTGACTTACCCCCACTAATTCTCTTTTGTTTCTATAATAATCTGCCTCATCATCACCCTCATTCCATCTTATATTCATCTTGTCCTTCTTAAAGGAATTCTTCCCCTTCATCCTCCTCCCCATCTTCATATTCATCTAGTTGTTTTTCCTCAGTGCTTTGTAATTCTCTTCTTTCAGAACGGCATACTTCAGTTCAGTTCAGTTCAGTCGCTCAGTCGTGTCCGACTCTCCGCGACCCCATGAATCACAGCATGCCAGGTCTCCCTGTCCATCACCAACTCCCGGAGGTCACTCAAACTCATGTCCACAGAGTCGGTGATGCCATCCAGCCATCTCATTCTCTGTCGTCCCCTTCTCTTCCTGCCCCCAATCCTTCCCAGCATCAGACTCTTTTCCAGTGAGTCAGCTCGTCGCATGAGGTGGCCAAAGTATTGGAGTTTCAGCTTTACCATCAGTCCTTCCAATGATCTCCTTTAGAATGGACTGGTTGGATCTCCTTGCAGTCCAAGGGACTCTCAAGAGTCTTCTCCAACACCACAGTTCAAAAGCATCAATTCTTCGGCGATCAGCTTTCTTCACAGCCCAACTCTCACATCCATACATGACCACGGGAAAAACCATAGCCTTGACTAGACGGACCTTGGTTGGCAAAGTAATGTCTCTGCTTTTTAATATACTATCTAGGTTGGTCATAACTTTCCTTCCAAGGAGTAAGCCTCTTTTAATTTCATGGCTGCAATCGGCATCTGCAGTGATTTTGGAGCCCCAAAAAATAAAGTCTGACACTGTTTCCACTGTTACCCCATCTATTTCCCATGAAGTGATGGGACTAGATGCTATGATCTTAGTTTTCTGAATGTTGAGCTTCAAGCCAACCTTTTCACTCTCCTCTTTCACTTTCATCAAGAGGCTTTTTAGTTCTTCACTTTCTGCCATAAGGGTGGTATCATCTTCATATCTGAGGTTATTGATATTTCTCCCAGCAATCTTGATTCCAGCTCGTGCTTCTTCCAGCCAGCGTTCCTCATGATGTACTCTGCATATAAGTTAAATAAGCAGGGTGACAATATACAACCTTGACGTACTCCTTTTCCTATTTGGAACCAGTCTGTTGTTCCATGTATAGTTCTGACTGTTGCTTCCTGACCTGCATACAGGTTTCTCAAGAGGCAGGTCAGGTGGTCTGGTATTCCCATTTCTTTCAGAATTTTTCACAGTTTATTGTGACCCACACTTAGTATGCCAATATTTAAAAATCTGAATCATGCACAAGTATGGCTCTTATCACACCATTTCGTATCGTGACTTAGAGGGCTTCTATTTCTGTGGTGGGGTCCTTTCTGTCATCATAAGGATCAGGGGAATGGTATGTGAAAAAGTACAGGGAAGGAAGAGTTACAAACAGAACAACATACCTTTGTACGACCGAGGCCTGCTTCAGACTTGAGAAGTTTTGGAACAGGCTCAGGCGATGGGAAGGCAGGATGACACATGCCCTCAAACCAGGGTGATGGTTTGGGGAATGTTTCAACCACATCTTCAATGTTACTATCGGAATTATTGTCCCCAGAGAAAGTTGTACTCTCCAGTCTCACAATGCCACATTCTGCTTCTACTACAGTGAAAGCAGGAGAGAGTACATGAGAACCCGGGTCATTTGAAATCAGGGAATAACACCAGGAGGACAGTCTTCAAATAACTTACTGTTTCTCTTGGATTGCTGAGAAGGCTTCATTAGCTTTGTTAACTTTGATTTCACCACATGCTGGAGAAGAAAATCAGAGCTTAAATATAACAAGTATCAACCTGAATAAAAGAATTATAACCTCCCCCATTCCTCTCTGATCTAACACAAAGAGCACAGGCTCTGCAGTCATTCAGATGTGGATTCAAACCCCAGTTCTGGCACTGACTGACCTTCTCATGGGGTAAGCATTATGACAGATGACATCAGAAGCCCCGGATGTTCCTCTCCTTACCCCTAACTGACCGCTGTACAAATACTATGACACCCGCTAGATTATTTTCTCTACTAAAACATTCTAGAGCAGGGTGACAACTTACATCCTTGATGTACTCCTTTCCCGATTTGGAACCAGTCTATTGTTCCATATCTAGTTCTAACTGCTGCTTCTTGTCCTGTACACAGATTTCTCAGGAGGCAGGTCAGGTGGTCTGGTATTCCAATCTCTTGAAGAATTTTCTACAGTTTGTCGTGACCCACAGAGTCAAATGGTTTGGCACAGTCAATAAAGCATAAGTTGATGCTTTTCTGGAACTCGCTTGCTTTTTTCACGATCCAGAGGATGTTGGCAATTTGATCTCTGGTTCATCTGCCTTTTCTAAATCCAGCTTGAACATTTGGAAGTTCATGGTTCACGTACTCTTGAAGCCTGGCTTGGAGAATTTTGAGCATTACTTTGCTAGCATTTGAGATGAGTGCAATTATGCGGTAGTTTGAACATTCTTTGGCATTGCCTTTTGTTGGGACTGGAATGAAAACTGACCTTTTCCAGTCCTGTGGCCACCTCTGAGTTTTCCAGATTTGCTGGCATATTGAGTGCAGCCTTTCACAGCATCATCTTTTAGGATCTCAAATAGCTCAACTGCAATTCCATGACCTCCACTAGCTTTGTTCGTAGTGATGATTCCTAAGGCCCACTTGACTTCACTTTCCAGGATGTTTGGCTCTAAGTGACTGATCACACCATCCTGGTGATCTGGGTCATGAAGATCTTTTTTGTAGAGTTCTCTGTATTCTTGCCACCTCATCTTAATGTCTTCTGCTTCTGTTAGGTCCCTACCATTTCGTCCTTTACGGTGCCCATCTTTGCGTGAAGTGTTCCCATGGTATCTCTAATTTTCTTGAAAAGATCTTTAGTCTTTCCCATTCTATTGTATCCTCTATTTCTTTGCATTCATCACTGAGAAAGGTTTTCTTATCCCTCCTTGCTGTTCTTTGCAACTCTGCATTCAAATGGTATCTTTCCTTTTCTCCTTTGCCTTTTGCTTCTCTTCTTTTCTCAGCTACTTGGAAGGCCGAATCAGACAAGCATTTTGCCTTTTTGCATTTCTTTTTCTCCGGGATGGTTTTGATCAATGCCTCCTGTACAATGTCACGAATCTCTGTCCATAGTTCTTCAGGCACTCTGTTTATCAGATCTAATCCCTTGAATTCATCTATCACTTCCACTGTCTAATCCTAAGAGTAAATACTACATGAAACTAAATTCAGAGCAGGAAAACTAATTTCACAAAAGAACACTTTACCTTGGTTTTAAAATCCATGACTTCATCATCTGATCGACACCAGGCCCTAAATCGACACCAGGTTTGCTGGGAAACCTTTAAAGCAAAAACATACAATTAAAATGAGTGAGTTAATTTCTTTGAAGGAAAAAAAAACAAGTGAAAGTTTGTCTATTAAATGAACTTTCTTGACATGAATAAACTTTGGCCTGTTTTATAGAGCTTTTTTAAAATTTTGTTGAAGATTTTTTGATATGGACCACTTTTAAAGTCTTTACTGAATTAGTTTCAGTGGTGCTTCTATTTTATATCTTGGCTGTCTGACCCCGAGGCATGTGAGATCTTAGCTTCCCCGGCCGAGTATCGAACCCACAGTGCCTACACTGGAAGATATCTTACTAACCATCTTAACCACTGCGTCCCCAGGGAAGTCTCCAAAAAAGTTTTTCGTTACCTATTTCTGCTTCCATCTTTCCCAACCTATGAAATATCTAGTTAACACTCATTCTTAGTTTCCATAACACAGAGTGACAGCCAATGTATCAGCAGAGCCTAAAAACAATTTGTTTTCACCACACGTTCTAATAGCTGAACTGAAAATCCAATTGATGGATTGAAATAATTCTTGTTTGCCCAAACTGGAATCAACCTGATGACTTAAACAAAGCAGAAGAATAGGCTTTTCCTTCTCAGTTCTCTGCTCACGGTTCAGAGACGAATCTGAGTCCGTCCAAAATGGGAGTCTTGGTCCGTCAGCAGGGATACCATTTATTGAGATGGCACAACTTCTCTCCTAACTCCAAGAGGGAGCACAGGGAGTTTCCCCACAATGTCAAAACTTAAAATGTATACAAGTCAAAGAACTAACTTATATCTTTAGCTTATATGCTACATGGGTACTTCTCAGTCTCTGCTGACGGCCATGGGAGTAGACGTGGGAGCCAGGAAGGCCAAATGTCAAATCACAGGTCAACTAACCAGGGTCAATTCATTAACCTCCTGAAACCACAGTTGCCTAATTAAGTAAAAGTAGGACACAGCTACTTTACAAAGCTGCTGTGATGACTCTGCTGCCGCTGCTGCTAACTTGCTTCAGTCGTGTCCGACTCTGTGAGACCGCATAGACGGCAGCCCAACAGGCTCCCCCGTCCCTGGAATTCTCCAGGCAAGAGTACTGGAGTGGGGTGCCATCGCCTTCTCCGGTGATGACTCTATGAGGTCACAAATGCAGTAATGCAGTGTCTAACCCAGAGTAGAACACTCAACAAACATTAGTTTCTCTTCTCCATGTTCCCTTAGTTAAACATATAATTTAAAACATCCATAAACTCCTACCACCTTAAAAAGTCTTCTTAAGAACTGTTATCCACTATTAAAGAAAAAAGCAAGACACTTTTTAAATCAACAGAAGAAAAATAC
Organism: Moschus berezovskii; assembly: GCF_049115385.1. NCBI lineage: Eukaryota > Metazoa > Chordata > Mammalia > Artiodactyla > Moschidae > Moschus > Moschus berezovskii. The sequence goes on along the minus strand of NC_142474.1, from coordinate 75,042,971 downwards.
AGAATATTAAAACCTTAAGACTGACGCTTCGTTTAAAAGTATTCCTTTCAAACCACACCTGGAGGCCACATCAGAGGAAGGGTCCAGTGGTTGTACTATACTCGTGGCCACTAATGCCTAAGAACCACTCCTCCCCTTTATACTCATCAAATACAAAATGAAAAAACAAAGAAAGAACTGCTGTTGACAATGACCATAATCCTAACCAAACTCTAGGAGGCTGACAGAAAATGACACACCATTAACAGAATCAGTACTGTAAGCTGACAATGGCACACTTGAACAGCACAGTGTTTCTGGACTTCCATCGCCTGGAGCCTGAACAGAGACTACAGGTGGCTTGTTGGGACATGACAACTTCTCTGGCTCCTCAGTTCACAATGAAAACGCCCCATCATGGGGAAGCTTGGTCTACAGGCACTGAACTTCAGAGCGTGGTAAAACATGGGAAACAAAAGTCTTCTCTTCCTGGCCCTCTTTCCAAAGGCAAGAGAAGCATGAACGATGTAGTCATTCCAGGCTTAGAAAGGATGACCCCTTGAAAGGGAGGTGGGGGAGGGCAAACGGGTAAAGGGGCTCAACTCAGTGGTGAGCCTGGGGACTAGACTTGTAGTGGTGAGCATGCAGTAGGGTACACAGAAGCTGAACATTTTAAAAAAGTTCCAAATATATATATGCATATACACACTAATATGTTTAAAAAGAATCTCTTGAGACTCTCTGCTTCCATTGCTCAAGAGTGTCTGGTCCACATAAAGCAGGATGGGCCCCAGAGTGCTGTGTGCTAGTGAGGAGCATCATTACATCACTCCTCCCCATTATACGGCAAATGTTGATAGAAATTATGCTTTTTCAGCTTGGAAGGCGTACATCGTCACATGCTAAGCTGATGAACAAGGCGAGGGAGTGAAGGAGGGAGGGAGTGATGGACTCCGGTGCTGTGGGACAATGTTTCCCAGGCGCCGTCATGGTCTGATGCTGGAGGGTGACTCAACGTGCAGTGACTCCACGGGGAGAGGAGCACTGCGAGCCTGAGCCTGGAGGGCAGGGGCCGTGACTGTTAAATGTTTGTGCCCTGTGACATCAGAACAATGCTGAGCACATAAAAGACACCTGAAAGGTATCTGTCTAGAGAACAAATGAACAAATAAATAAGCGTGTTTTCTTTGAAAATTTTGTATAGAAAAATACAGAAATTAACCAGAGAAAACTACTCTGAGCGTACTGAAGACCAACACACTGCCATCTCTGTGTCTCCCCTGACTGATGTAATAAACCAACCTTTCTGTAAGCCAGAAAGAAGAACATCAATACCGTATATTAACGCATATATATGGAATTTAGAAAAATGGTAACCTGAACCCTGTATAAGAGACTGCAAAAGAGACATAGGCATTTAGAACAGTCTTTGGGACTCTGTGGGAGAGGGTGAAGGTGGAATGATTGGAGAGAATGGAATTGTAGCATGTATATTATCATAAGTGACCAGTCCAGGTTCGACGCATAAATTTTCCTCTGTTAAAAAAAAAAAAAAAGAAAAAGAAAAAAAAAAAAAAGAAAGGAATAATTTCAGTGAGCCCATACTCTTGCATCTTCCCATACATAGAAAAACACTAAATTTCTTAACTTGAAATATCTGATTTTCTTCAATTAATAATAATGTTTTTTTGATGTTCAGTCTAAAAAAAAAAAAAAAAAAACCAACCTACAGTTCTGTGATAGGTGTTTTTCTTGTTCAGTCACCAATTCGTGTCTGACTCTTGTGAACCCATGGACTATAGCTCACCAGGCTCTTCTGTCCCTGGGATTTCTCAGGGAAGAGTACTGGAGTGGATTGCCATTTTCTTCTCCAGGGGTCTTCCCAATACAGGGATCAAACCGTGTCTCCTGCATGGGCGGGTGGATTCTTTACTACTGAGCCACCTGGGAAGCCCCCTTGGATTAGACAGAGGTCTACTCAGTTAAAGGTATCCTGAGATACCCTGTACAATCTGCTAGATGCCACACACAGTGGACCTAATGCTGTTTCTGGTAATGCAAAGTATTTTCGTGCTTTTATTAGAACCTGCAGAGACCCAAGTTGATCTATTTGAAGATCTATTATGATAATCTTTTCACCCATGGCAAGAGAACATCTTGTTCTTGAAAGGTCGGGTCTCGGTGGCCATCTTGGCTTCTCTTCCCGTGTATATCCTGCCTTTGTCCTTGGTTTTTTATTTTTGCTGGCAGGAAAGTTTCCAACAAGAAGGTCCCTGATAAGACTCTCCACTACAACATCTTGCCACTTGCAACGCTCTGGATCATACCACTCAGAAGGACCAATGGCTGACCGATACAACACCTATGAGCTAACTGTGCAGTTCTGTGCCAGGGGACCAATCCCATCGAGCCATACCAGCACACTTCCAACTGTCCACCACTCAAACTTTGTCGTTTCTGTGCATTGCCCTTTTTGGGATTAAGTGATGCAATTTCCTACTGTCAATCTATATAAACCACACCCTGCCTTTGTTTGGGGCAGAGCCTCTCTGGACTTGTCTTGGGGTCCGGTGGTTCTGCCCAGGAGCGTGCAGCTATTAAAGCCTGTTACTCCTTCTCAGTGTCTGGGTTCTTTTCTTACAGCATTGGGTGCCCAGTCGACCTTACAGTTCTTACAAAACTATACTGTCATGACAATTATCCAACACACAAAAGAAAACATCTGGTCCTAATGAAGTCAACCTATCTCACTCTCTTTGGATCTGTAAGGAATGAAGTTGGTAATATAGACCTGCTTGGTACAACAATAGGCAAAATACCTGGTTCTCAACCAGGCATTGCTTTTCTGCCTTGTGTAGTACTGGTAGGCATCTTTCAGAAATAATCTCTATTATGCCGCACACTGGCTCAGCTTTGCAGTTCTTATTGTTTATCATTTCTTATCCTACCAGGAAGGGATTATCCTACCAGGAAGGGATTAAACTGAATAATCCCAGTTTTAAAGATGGTAACTATTTTAGTGAGACTAATCACTATACAGTAACTACTGACTATTCATTCACTAAATCCAAACAATTTCTAAAAATGAAAGTTCACTTTCATAAGAAGTCCTATCTGCTATACTATGACGATAGATGAAATATACAACATACTCACTTAAAATTTTTTTTCTGATTTACACAAAGATCTAGTATAGGACTTTAGGGGCCGTACTAAATAAATGGATTTCTTTTCAGGCAATACAGTCTTTGATGTTAAATCACCTACAATTACTTCTTAGAGAATTCTGAATAGAGTATTAAGAAATTAATTTAAAAAATAAAATACACGTGGAATTTACACTAATTTTTCCCCAGTTCTTTCATTATTGAAACTTCCTCACTCCTACTTTATCTATGGTAGAATCACCAAGAGTAATTCAGTATCAGATGACGTACCTGAGTTGCTATTTTCAGGAGCCAACTGAATTGGTTGAAAGCTCCAATCACACCTCACCTCCCCCTCAGCTCTTCAGAGTCCCCTAAACCCAACACAACAGACTGGTTCCAAATAGGAAAAGGAGTACGTCAAGGCTGTATATTGTCACCTTGCTTATTTAACTTATATGCAGAGTACATCATGAAGATCGCTGGGCTGGAAGAAGCACAAGCTGGAATCAAGATTGCTGGGAGAAATATCAATAACCTCAGACATGCAGATGACACCACCCTTATGGCAGAAAGTGAAGAGGAACTCAAAAGCCTCTTGATGAAAGTGAAAGAGGAGAGTGAAAAGGTTGGCTTGAAGCTCAACATTCAGAAAACAAAGATCTGGTCCCATCACTTCATGGGAAATAGATGGGGTAACAGTGGAAATAGTGTCAGACTTTATTTTTTGGGGCTCCAAAATCACTGCAGATGCTGACTGCAGCCATGAAATTAAAAGAGGCTTACTCCTTGGAAGGAAAGTTATGACCAACCTAGATAGTACATTAAAAAGCAGAGACATTACTTTGCCAACAAAGGTCCGTCTAGTCAAGGCAATGGTTTTTCCCGTGGTCATGTATGGATGTGAGAGTTGGACTGTGAAGAAAGCTGATCGCCGAAGAATTGATGCTTTTGAAGTGTGGTGCTGGAGAAGACTCTTGAGAGTCTCTTGAACTGCAAGGAGATCCAACCAGTCCATTCTAAAGGAGATCACTCCTGGGTGTTCATTGGAAGGACTGATGCTAAAGCTGAAACTGCAATACTTTGGCCACCTCATGCGACGAGTTGACTCACTGGAAAAGACTCTGATGCTGGGAAAGGTTGGGGGCAGGAGGAGAAGGGGACGACAGAGAATGATATGGCTGGATGGCATCACCGACTCTGTGGACATGAGTCTGAGTGAACTCCGGGAGTTGGTGATGGACAGGGAGGCCTGGCGTGCTGTGATTCATGGGGTTGCAGAGAGTCAGACACGACTGAGCGAGTGAACTAAACTGAAACCCAATACAAGCACTACAGGTAAACCAGAGCAGTTTACAGCTCTGCAGTTTACAGCAGTTGCCACAACCTCCCAGCTGGGGAGCTCAACGGTTTAGAATCTTTCATCCCAGAATGATCGTTGCTAAGCAACAGCTGGAAACACACTGCCCGTGTGCACAGGGGCTTGGCGGGCCAGCCTGACAAGTGTGCATGTCCAAGAATTTTAGTTCATTTTCTGAAACAAATAATATCAATAAACCCTTACCTAAACAAAGAAGGAAAGACAAGAAAGTGAAAAAAACACAGAAATCAAAGCGGCACTAAAACTATATAACTGTCAAAATAACTATACTACCCAAAGCAATCTACAGATTCAGTGCAATTTCTATCCAATTGCCAATGGCATTTTTCATAGACCTAGAATGAAAAATTTTACAGTGTGGATGGAAACAGAAGACCCCAAATAGCAAAGCCAAAGCAATTGCCAAAGCAATCTGGAGAAAGAAAAGCAAGAGCTGACAGAATCAGGTACCCTGACCTCAGCCTACTCTGCAAGCTTCAGTATCACAACACTGGTCCCAGCACAAAAACAGAAATATACTGAATGATCAATGGAACAAGACAGAAAGTCCAGAGAGAAACCTACGCACCTATGGTCAATTAACCTAGGATAAAGGAGGCAAGACGGTACAAAGGAGCAAACAGCCTCTTCAATAAGTGGTGCTGAGAAAACTCAACAGCTACAGGTGTAAGAAGGAAATCAGAACACTCCCTAACATCATACACAAAAATAAACTCGAAATGGACTAAAGACCTAAATATAAGGACAGGCCCTATAAAACTCTTAGAGGAGAATATAGGCACAACACTCTCTGACCTAAATTACAGCAGTATCTTTTTCCATTCACCTCTTAGAATAATGAAAATTCAAAACGGAAAGCAGCAAATGGGATCTAATTAAACTTAAAAGCTTTGGAACAGTGCAGGAAATCATAACAAGACAGACAACCCACATAATGGGCAACACTATTTGCAAATGATGCAACTGACACGAGGGGAATCTCCAACATATTCAAACAGCTCAAAGAGCTCAGTATCAAAAACAAACAACCCCATCACAAAATGAGTGTAGGCTCTAAATAAACATTTCTGTAAGCAACACCCACAGACGACCAAAAAGCACATGAAAGGATGCTCCACATCACTAATTATTAGAGAAATGCAGCAATACTACAGGGAGGTATCATTTCACACCAGTCAGAATAGCCACCATCAAAAATCTACAAACAATAAATGCTGGAGAGAGCGTGCAGAAAAGGGAGCCCTCCTACACGGCTTGTGGAATGCAACTAGTACACCCACTGTGGAGAACTCGAGGTTTCTTTCAAAACTAACCATAAACTTGCCATGTGATCCAGCAATCCCAGTCCTGGGCATATATCTGGAGAAAACCATAATTCAAATAGGTACACGCAACCCAATGTTCACTGCAGAACTGCTGACAATAGCCAAGACACGGAAGCAACCTAAGTGTCCATCAACAGAAGAATGGATAAAGAAGATGCAGTGTACACCCACACCCCACACACAAAATGGAATATAACTCAGCTATAAAAAGAATGAAATAATGCCATTTGCAGCAACACAGAAGGATCTCGAAATTCCAATACCAAGTGAAGTAACTCAGAGAGAAACAAACATCACATCACTTACATGTGCAATCTAACCAAAATAAGCTTATTTACAAAACAGAAACCTACTCACAGATCTCAAAATCAAATTGTGGTTATGAAAGGGCAAACACGGAGGGAGGGACAAATTAGGAGACTGGGGTTAAAACACAGACACTACATTCCAGTAGTGATGTACGGATAAATGAGAGTTGGACCATAAAGAAGGCTGATGGCCGAAGAATCGATGCTTTTAAACTGTGGTGTTGGAGGAGACTCGCAAGAGTCCTTGGACTGCAAAGAGATTAAACCAGCCCATCCTAAAGGAAATTAATCCTGAATATTCATCGGAAGGACCGATGCTGAGGCTGAAGCTCCAACACTTCGGCTACCTGATGGGAAGAGCCGACTCATCAGAGAAGACCCTGATGCTGGGAAAGATTGAAGGCATCTATAGATGACAGAAAACAAAATACAAGATTACAATCAGCCCATGGTCCCACATGTGGCTGAGTATCAGAGTTTCTGGTTTTCTCATTCTTCATTCATTTACTCGATAACTACCTGCTAAGGTGCTGTGACAAACACTGGAATTACTAATGAAGATGGCCCAGCCCACCCTGAGAAATGATAATGCCATAAACTGGAAAAATAGATGAACAATTTCCACAGGAGTCATAAATACTGAGACAGGTATACGAGACGGCACAAGGAACACTCAGAAGGGACCGCCGGCTTTGTGTCAACCCTGCCAGCTTGTTGGCGGAGGTGCTGTGGAAGCAGATACCTGAAGGACAGGAGAAAGCACAGGAGACGGAGGGGAGAAGCACGGACAAAGACCGGCAGTGAGGAAGCGCCCCTGTGGGATCCCACACGGTCTGGCTGGTTAGATGCAGCGCTGAGGGGCAGAGGGGGGTGGTAAAGAGATAAGGCCAACTACTTTGGAAGGACCCAAATTGATGCGGGTGTTTGGAGCTTTTCCTGCGGGCAAGAGATAAACTAGTGACAAAGTCAATGACACAGAAATTATCAAGTCACCCACCGAGTGACAGCTACGCAAACATGACTGCTTGAGTCTGGGTGTTCTAGCCTTAACCACAACCAGACACTTGAGACATTGACGAACTTCATGCTTTCTGAGAACGGTGTCAGGGTGCAGATGGCCACCTCCATAGCGATGGCAGTAGTAGAGAAAGGATACAGCCAGAAATAAATAGAAATACATAGACCTTTTGAGATTTTGTTAAAACTATGGAGCATGATGAATAAATGAGGAAGAAGAATATTTGTCACTATGACTGCTCATTGCTTTCATGTTTTTCACTAGCTATGTATAAGAAAAAATATTTAACATAGTGTCTGTCATCCAAACAATAGGAAGAGAGGCCATTTATTGTTTAAACTGTATTTCAGAAACCAATGTCTAAATTTAATTCATACATTTTGGCAACATACTTCTCTTAGTTCTCTAGTTATACTCCTGGCCAACTCCTCCTGCATCTGAAATAAATCAAATATTATCTATCTTTAAGTTAAGCAAGAGATATTATCTTAAGAATGCTACACAGCTTACTAAATGTGACATTTAAATACTACTTTTAGAGACTAGAACTAACTTGAAGATTACTTAAGTAGAAAAATAATCACATAAATAAAAGAAAATGAATTCCCACTTTTTCCGCTTATAGATAACAGAGAACATGTGTATGGAACGTTATTTAATCTGATAAAAAGTACAGTAAGTACCAGTCTATCGAGAACACGTAATCTCAGAGAATTAGAGAATGACCCATAATCCTCGGAATGACCCACAAGATTATTATCTTCTCACCCCTAACAGCTCCTGCCATAAATACATACTTCTGAGACCTTTATTTTGATTTCTAGGTGAGGATCCTGTTCAAATGGAGGAAGTAGTTTGAGTCGAATGTTAATAAGGAGAACACATCTTCAGTTTTCTTTAAACTTGTCCATTTACAAAAACACAGAAAGGTGAGAAAATTATACACAAGAAAACAATTTACCAGCAAGTTTCTATTCTAAAGGTGTTTAGTGAGAAGGATTATCTCATAGCTGTTAGTTTCCAAACTATGTCCCATAGAAGGGGAAGGTCCCACAGTGGTCACTGCAGGGTTGAGGGACAGAGAAGTCACAAGTGCAGGACCTCTAGCCACTCCTTTGGCTAAAAGGCTTTATACTTGTCTCCGTTTTATATAATATGGTTCCACACAAAAATTTGTTTTTTAAAAGAAAGGTTGCTTTCTTTGATAAAAGAAAAAAAAACTACATTTTTTAAGGTATGAGAGTCATGATTTAGGCAAAGTTCGTATTCTACAAAAGAAGTAACAAAGCCAAGGACTTTCTTACTGAGTCCAGAGTGCTACGCCAGCCACTTCCTCAGATTAAGAAAAAACACATAGATTTTTAACTATAACGTACAGAAAATGAATACATAAACTCTTCTTACGTAGTTCAATAATGCTTGTGGCATGACATGACATAGTAGCTTTCTAACTAAATCATGTTTTAAAGGCAAGAACAAGAATAAATTATTGTCAAACTCTTATATGTAGCAGTCAGTTGATATAGTTAATTTAAAGTATAATTTTTTTATTTTTAAAAACACACGACAGGGAACTTGAAGGAGAAAAGTTTCAAGGTAAGGACTTCTACTCCTACCCTCCTTATGAGAGGTGAGGAGATTTACCTAACGGGTGAGTCTGGGAGAAGGAACTTCTCCCAAAGTGTTGCTTGGTTCCAAATGTCTTCTTTGAAAACATGTTTGTGCCCACAGCACCGTGAACTTGGGTGTGCAGTAGGCAGCCGGCCCCTGGGATGGGGGTCAAGCATTTGCTTTTGCCTCTTAGGCCTGCATGCGGAAGTGTCTAACTTGGGATGAAGTGTTCAGAGGCCTGCTGTAACTGCACGGCTAAAGCACATCCTCCAGTTTCACGGCTCTCAATAGTAAGACCCAAGGTAGCCACGGTGCTGTGGAAGAAATCTTAGATTGCTCTTCTATGATGGAGAGAAGTCAAATGAGAAAATAGATGGAGACTGCATTTAACAAGCGCTATGTTTCTGCGCATCACAAACATCAGGAAAACACCGTCAAAACCATAAACCTGTGTGCACTGACTGAAATGGATATTTTAATCACAATGATTAAACAGTGAAAACTGGTTGCAATTTAAAGACTCCCCATCACTGCTATCTTAGATACCATTCATCCAGGTGATGTCAAGATAGAGATAAAGTGAGCTTCATTTATAGTTCTCAAATGTTTGAATTAACTACAAATCTAGAAATAGCCTACAAATGCTCAGCAAGATTTTTTTTAATTTTAAATAAAAATGCTATAGGTAAAACAGCAATTAAAGAAAATGACAAAAATGTTATTTTTGTAAGAAATGACAAAATTGATGTAAGAAAATGACAAAAAAGGTTAAGCTGAAACTAGACATTAATGTTTTGGTTTAGTATTATAAGCGTAATTCATGAAAAGGATTTATCTAGGATTAAACAAAAAGCACCCGTATGTGGTTAGTGTTTAGATGCCAGTGATTCACTTATGCTTAGAGGTAGAAAAACTTCGTTGGGTACAGCAGAACTTGGAAACGATTATGAACCATTGCCAACTGAAATCAATTAGAAAAGAAGTGAAACATCTCAAAGAATACTGCTGGATACTTGCCAATAAGATTTCATTTCTAAAGTAGAATTTAAATGCAGCCTTCAAGAAATTTAATAATTTAGTAAGTATCTCTTAAAATCAAGAAATCTGGGACAAAAAAATCATAAAACTTCTGTCTCCTTTATTAGCACAGCTAATTATGACTTTTACTTAGTGTGCATTAAGTCAAATAAACAAATCAGAAGTTCACCAAATTAAAAACAAAGATCATTCATATCAGAAACCTGACACCCAGGGGAGAAAAGATAATAGAACTAACCTCAGTCAAGTACATCTCCATGCTGTTATTCAAAGGGCGTGGAACTGAGGAAGAAAACTATACATTTGCTCTTGGAGTAAGATTTCCATTAAGCACTAAAGAAGGGTCATTCATATCAGAAATCTGAAACCCAGGGGAGAAAAGATAATAGAACTAACCTCAGTCAAGTACGTCTCCATGCTGTTATTCAAAGGGCATGGAACTGAGGTAGAAAACTATACCTTTGCTCTTGGAGTAAGATTTCCATTAAGCACTAAAGAAGGATCATTCGTATCAGAAATCTGAAACCCAGGGGAGAAAAGATAATAGAACTAACCTCAGTCAAGTGCGTCTCCATGCTGTTATTCAAAGGGCGTGGAACTGAGGTAGAAAACTATACATTTGCTCTTGGAGTAAGATTTCCATTAAGCACTAAAGAAGGATCATTCATATCGGAAATCTGAAACCCGTGGAGAAAAGATAATAGAACTAACCTCAGTCAAGTACGTCTCCATGCTGTTATTCAAAGGGCGTGGAACTGAGGTAGAAAACTATACATCTGCTCTTGGAGTAAGATTTCCATTAAGCACTAAAGAAGGATCATTCATATCGGAAATCTGAAACCCAGGGGAGAAAAGATAATAGAACTAACCTCAGTCAAGTACGTTTCCATGCTGTTATTCAAAGGGCGTGGAACTGAGGTAGAAAACTATACCTTTGCTCTTGGAGTAAGATTTCCATTAAGCACTAAAGGATTATTGAAATTTCCAACACAAGGGGGCTCCAGGGCTGTTTTCCTGCTAAGAGTGCTGACAAACGATTTGTTCTGTTCATTCTCCACCTCAAGTTTGGAGTTGATCACTGCCAGCCTCCCATGAGTCCTGGGGAAGATGGAAAACACAGACTTTATTCATGTTTCCCAAAATGATTTGCATTTTTAAAGTTGCCATATAGTAAATGGAACACTGAAAGCACAGAGCAGACCTCCTGTAAACAATTATAGCTGTAACCTTGTTCTAAAGAAGTACACGTGCGTCTGGGGCTCCTCAAGTCACAGTTGGGAGAAGAGAGAAAGGGAGGTGGGCTCACAGTGACACCTGCTGCCTCTGGGACACACCTGCCTCCAGGAAACAGTTCAGGGATAAAGAAACACACCATCCCACAAAGCTACTTTCAAGCATTTGCTTTCAGCATCCTTGTATACACGTTTCACTCGTGACCTTGGACAAATTAAGCTTTTGGCTCTGAGGAATCATCTAGAGGCACAATCTCAAGGGGAGGACAAGAAAGTGAATGGGTGAGACTGAAAAGAGTGAAAACAGCCCAGGAACAATCACAAGCATCCCCTGCTTTTCCAAAGTGCACTTTATGTTACTTCACTTCTAGGAAAGGCCTATGTCAGCATCTGTTTTTGATAATAAAAAAAAAAAATTGTTTTTTGAAGAGACTTTTTGATTTCATATAAAAAGGTTCAGTGTACGTTTTACAGCGAGAAGCCTCGTGCTCCCCAAGCAGGGAGACCGGCCGCATGGAGCTCCTTCCCCGGAAGCCACAGCCTACGTCCCAGCATCAAGTCTCCACAGCCCTGACCCCTGTCTGAGCACCTGTGCGCCCCGTGTGCACACTTATTTTAGGCATCGACTAGCAGCACGTGTCCTCGGGTACCTGCTCCTTTGCTGTATGCTGTTTTGGCTTATGAAAGGCTTCCTAGGAATGCTCTGCTTTCAGACAGTGGGGAAACCTGGACTAGGCACTCCAGGTGCGATCTACCCTTTCCATCCTCCACACCCCCTCCTCAGTCAGGTCACCACACTATTTTTAGCCACTCTGTGAATTATCCTGCCTTTCACCCCTGTGTTAATTGCCCCCAATGTCACAAGCATGCCTTTATGCAGTGTAGAAAAACTTAAAAGGACACAGTATTAATAGTTTGTCTTAGGCCGCCCTCTAGCAGTGACCATCTAGTTAGCTTTCACTTCCTACTAAGCTCATAAACTGCCTTCTATAAAAATTAGGCTTTAGAGACAAATTAACCAACTAAATTTACTTTCTGTGATTCTGCGTTTTGACTTACTTGTCTAGTTTACCTTCCAATGACTTTCTAACTTCGAGTTCTACTAGGTAGAGTTGCTTATATTTTTCCAACTCTGCTTTATGAGAATCTTCTTCCAAAGTTTTCACCTTGGAGAGTTCAGATTCCAAGTCGTTAATTCTGAGTTTCATCCGACTTCTTATGGAAGCATTATTCTCCTCGTGTAACTGCTCTACGTTCTTCTGAGACGCTGCCTGTATCTATGGCAAATTTTAAAAGATAGAATTTAAAAATAATCATTAACCTGGAAAATGATATTTGCTCCCTTTAGTTTTGAGTCAGAGATTCAGAAAGCAATTTTAAAGATTAAAAAGAAAGAGCAGAAGTTCAAAACAATCATCGTCACTGTGAAGTGAATTAAATGTGAATTATAAAATTAAAGAGGAATGATTGTTATAGTGATGCTTATATAATCTAATAATTCTAAGAATAAGAGGATCAACTTAAAATTTTAAACATTGAACAAGACAACCTAAAACCAATTCAAGAGGATGGTGCCAGTTCTAAACCACAATATTTTCTTTTCCTCCTGGTAGTCTTCTTTTAAACCAATTGGTCTGATAAATGAAAGGGTTCTCTAGTGAGAATCATTCTGAAAGGTCAATTTGCTGATAACTATGATGGAAACAAAAATATTTAAAGGGAGAAACAAGTGCCCCTTCCTTCCAGAAAACCACCAAACCAACTACTCTAAGAGAAGCAGAGGAAACACATAAGCTGTATCCATCCAAAACGTAATTTACAATAAGGTGAATTCAAGCACATGACAGATGAACAAATTAACCTGCAAAAATAGGTTGACTTCTTTCAATTTCTCTACGAGATCCTGTCTCTCTTTCTTCAATCTCCTGTTTATACTGCTCTACTTGACTGTGTTCTATCATATTCATTTCTATATGACTTTTCAGTGTCACTACTTCTTGCTCCAACTTCTTTTTATTCTTTTCTAGTTTTTCACATTTCTTTTGCATCCCTTTCATAGATAATAACTCCTCTCGAAGAACTTGATTTTTTGCATCCAGGTGCAGACATTTTGAAGATGCAGTTTCCAGCTCTGCTGTAAGATCGTCAATCTTCAAGAATAAAACAATATTGTTTGGTAATGAGGCAAGTGGGCTGAGCACAGCCTAACTCAAGCCCAGGATCAAATAGATACGATGGTATCTGTATTGTAGAATGTAGGACCAGGGATTACTCAGAGAATCCAGAAAGAAGTTCAGACCACCAAGAGTCACAAAAGACATTCTTCACTGTCATCATCTTTGTCACACAGCAATTGCACCTGATTTTACACTCTTTTCTATTTTTTCTCCGTAAAATGACTACAAGTCACCTGTTCGAAGAATGTCTCTTACTCCTTCCCCCCATCTTAATGCCCCATGTTTTAAAGAAGTTTGAGTGATACTGTATTGAGTTATCTAGGGCTGAGTTAATAAACGCTTCCCAAAAGAAGACTGTGAAAATAAGACTCTAATTAATAAATCTTGTAAATATGGATTCTAATCCCGTAAGTCTTTTTCTGAACTATGAACAGTTTTTGCTAATTTGAACTGCATTCCAAAGAAAAATAATTCAAAAGGTTAAAGAAATCCCATCTCCTAATAGCTTAGTGAGATGATCCATACATTTGTCTGAACAAAAAATGCTTCATTCTTGTGACCATTTGTTACTTTTCACAGAACAGAACATACCAAACAAAACAACAAACAAAATTTGCAGGAATTTCAGTGACACTGAGTTGGAAAGAACTTTCCTTTAAACAGAATGATTACGCGCTACGTCGAGGTGAGTGGAGGTGATGGTATTGAAACTGTCTACACATTCTTTGACACTTCTCTGAAATTCCCTTCCCTTAAATATGTGCTGGCCTCAGTAACTGATTTCTACTGGACAGAGTCTGGGGAAACTGACTTTTGCTCCGTGGGAAAGCCCACCCTTAGCATCAGCCACCACGCTGCGAAGAAGCGCAGACCACATACTGAGCACCTTGTCAGTGTCCCCACTGACTGCCCCCAACTAATGTCCCATGCAAAAGCCAGGGCCAACTGCCAGATGTGTGCGTGAACTAATCTTCAGATGACTCTGGTCCCCACCTTTAAAACATCCCAGCTGATGCCGACTGGAAAAGAAACGTGCTGGCCTCACCCACTGAGCCTCGCCCCAACACAAATTTGTGAACAAAGTAAATGCTGTTTTGAGCCACTAGGCTTTGACATGGTTTATTATACAATTTTCTGGCAATATACTGATATTAAAAATGCCATTAAAAAAGAACTAAGAGATGTGAGAATGCCTTTTAACCTGGAGGTAGGTGAGACCTGAATGGATACAGAGAAAAAAATGAAAACCCAAAGAGCTTCATGACATTGTAAACTGAATCCTGATGGCCCTTAAAGAGGCTGCTGGTGACAGCTTCTAAGCAAGAAAATGACACTGAAACACAGGGGAAAGGAGACTCTTGCTACGAACCAGATGAAAGTAACATCAATGAGAGGGATAAGTGATAAAAAAAAAAGCGGGGGGGGGACTATGAAATACATAGGAGCCAGGCGCAGTTATACTTGGGTTCAATACCTGTATCTCCTTTACAGCATCTCCACATGGCCAGCTGTCACATGGCACTACGAGAGCAACAGCTTCTGGGCTAAGATCAAATCTAGGGTGCTGCCAGGAAAACATGGTCTCAAGGTGAAGCCTGTAGACTGTAAAACCCTTCATTAAGACCCTGGAAAGACTTAAGGTGGTGCCTCAAATTCCTTTAAAGATCTTAAGGGCATAAGAATTTTAAAGGCATCATCCTCAAAGCTTCACAAGAAGCCCATGGGACAGAGCTTCTCTCAAAAAAGATTTGTGAGGGTAGTCTCTCCAATGACATGAACCCCAATCCAATTCACAGGACACTAAAAGCTTTAAAGAGAACCTTGGTAGCAAAGAAACAGTGCTTTGCCTAACAGAGACGAAGACACACAAATGAGAATAGGCCTTTGGGATTTTCTTAGAAGTTCAATGAGGAGGAAGCTGGCTTAAGAAACACGACTCAGCTACAGACAGAGGTCATTTCTTATGAAAAGGACAGCACACAGAGCTCAGAGGGTAGAGCAAAGGAGAAGCACTCCTAAGGGCAGGTCCAAGTCCTCATCAAAGAGCTGGCAGCATCAAACCGGACCTCAGAGCTGCTATGCACTATGGTGCCTCCCGTTTCCCATTTCTGAACTGGAGAGTCTAGTCATCCGGCAGAATGGTGGGGGTGTGGGTGGCAGATATCTTGTCCCTTTACTTCTCAAGTCTTAGTACTGAGAGGGCTGTGCTCACAGGGTCACACTCTAGAAATCACACCCAGAAACTGCATCCCCGTGTGCCACCTGTACCTGATGCAGATGGGGAGACCTCGACTTGAGCCCGGGCCTGACGCTGTAACCACTGAGACTTGGGAGGGAATGGGCAGGAAGAAGGGTTTGTTTCATTGGAAGGAATATAGACACTGTGGCCAGTGAGTCACTGTGCTAGTGTTTCAATGCACCCACGGGCTTTAACAATTTATTCTGTAAAAAAGGCAGACCATAGGCCAAGTATAAACGACTTGCTCCTACTGAACAGAAGATGATGAAAGTGATGCTGTGTGCACTGAGAAGCGAGGTTAGACAAGGCAGCAGAGCTTCTGCCTGGCTCTCAACCTGGGAACCAGGCTCCATGCTGAGAGTAAGCCCAGGCTGCAAAGAGAGCCTAGGTGTCCAGGGTAGGTGTTTCACTTGTCTGCCTTCACCAAAGTCCAGCCAACCACAGATACCAACTATCAGACGTGGGAATGAACACACCTGCACCCGATTCCAGCCCCCAGACCTCGAGCTGCCCCATCTGAAGCCAAGGGGATGAGAAGCCAGCTGTCCTGGCCACCTTTTCCTAAGTGTGGATTTTGAATAAAACTAATGTTGTTTAGTGAAGCCACTAAACTTAAAGCTGATTAGGAAAGAACAGAAAAATGGATTTTTGAAAAAGAGAAAATAAAGGAACTTAACTTAAATGCAGGTAGAAACTGGTCTTCTATAAACTGGAATATAATAAAGGGTGAGACTTTTAATGACAAACAATGTGGATGAGAAGAAGCATATAACTAGAGGAAAGACTTAAGAACGCTTCAGGAAGAAGTTTTTCAGGGTTCCCTTCAATTACAATTTCTTACAAATAGGCACGTGTGTCTCCTGCCTTGAGACACTTGAGAATTTTTGCTCAAGTTTGAAAACAATAAAGACTAGTAAGCAATGAGACATATGATTTGAACTATAAGAAGTAACTTGAAATACTTTAATTCCAAAATCAGGATTTTGACCTCAACTCAATTTACTGAAATTCTAAGAGATGGGTAGCTTTGAGCAGTTACTAACCCAGAACTCAATCTTCACTGTCCTCAGAGAAATAAAACACCACGAGATGCCACTTCATACTTGCCAGGATGGCTATACTCACAGAGACAAGTAATGACTAGTGTTGACAGGAATGTATAGAAATCGGAACGTTTTACACACTTTGGATAAAAATATAAAATGACGCAGCCATGCTGGAAAACAGTATGGCAGGTCCTCAAAAGGTTAAACAGAGTTGCTATGCAATACAGCCATTCTATTCATAACTGTATTCCCAAAAGAAATGAAAAAATATTTCATTAGACATAAATGTTCACAACAACATTACTGACATTAGCCAAAAAGTAGAAACCCGCCCAAAGGTCCATCAGATGATGAATGGATAAATAAAATGTGGTACGTCCATACAATAGAATATTATTGAGCAATAAAAAGCAAGGAAACACTGATACATGTTAGATGTACCTTGAAAATATTATGCTAAATCAAAGAAGGCAGTCACAAAGGATCCCACACTGTGTGATTCCACTGACACGAAATGTCCAGAAAAGGGACATCTACACAGTCAGGGAGTGGAGTCATGCTTCCCTCAGGCTGGGAAGATCAGGAAGGGAAAACTGGCACAGGGTGATTACGAAAAGCTGTAAGGTTTCTTTGGAGGGTGATGAAAATGTTCTAATGTGGTAATGCCTGTTTAACCCCTTAAACACAATAGTTACTGAACTGTAGAGTTTAAATGAATGAACTGCATGGTATGTTCGTTAGATTTCAACAAACCTGTCACCAAAAACAACGGATGCTTTGGGGTCATTAATGCTGTGCTGCTCAGCTTCAGACCACCAGCCAGGGTTCAAGACAGAGAGAGTCAAGAGTGTGCCCTTTTTATCTAAAAATGGTATAGGGAAAAGCTGTCTTTTTCACTGGTGTCCAACCTAAAAAATTAATAGACAAATCTGTGTTTCACTGCTCAAAGCATGGAATGATTTACATTTCCCCAAATTAAGTGATTTTGGGGTTCTAAAACTGATGAAAAATTACCTTATGTTTTAGCATACTAATTTGAATAGCCCTTTCAGTTGGACTGGCTTTTAAATCTCCATGGAAACTAAGCTCTCCATTTTCATATTCATTTAACTTCCTTCTTGTCATTTTTAAGAGTTTCCTAAATCTGTGGAAATGTATAGAATGAGTAAGTTCTTTAAGAGCAGATATTTAATAATTAAACAGATATATGTGTATCAGATAAAACAAATAAATCTATAAATTATAATCCTTTCTCATTGTTCAAATTTAATATTCCTTGAAAGCATAATAACTGAATTCTAATCTTAGATAAATATTATGAAGAAAAATTTTATCACATTTAAATATACTGTGTGTGATATATGTAATATATGAGTTCTAATAAGTTAACGTCAATTTTTAGTATGCTAGTGTGAAATATTAATTGATTATTAAATATTAGTTATAAACCAGATATCAGTATTCAAGCTAAAGATGAAGAGATATGATATATGAATGTTTTTTGAAAAGACACAAGACACGTTTGTTCCTACTGATCACAGCCTCTACAAAAAGAAAAGAAAGTAGACACAAAAAACCAACAAGATTCTCACTCAAAATTGAAAAAGAAACAAAGTCTTTGGAGCCTGAGTTAAGTGGGAAATAACCCAGGATGAGAGTTTTAGAAGGAAGGAAATCAGAAGAGAGAGAGAGTGTACCAGTCTCTTCAAGACTGTTTTAAGAGATGTAGAAATCTTGCCCAGCACATTGTTAACAAAATGCAAAGCAATGTAGAGAAAATTAAAAGAGAAAAATATTACTGAATCAGAGAAGAACCCTTTGTATAATCATCCCTTGGCATCCACAGAGGATTGGTTCAAAAATTCCCCAACACTCTGTGGATACAAAATCCACGGATGCGCAAGTCTCCCTAAGCACATCTTCCCTATACTTTCAGTCATCCCTAGATCACTCACATTAACTAATACAATGTAAACGCTTTGTAAATAGTTATAAATACAGTGTAAACACTACGGAAATAGTTGCCAGCTTCAGACCAATCCAAGTTTTGCTTTTTGGAACTTTCTCCAATTTTTTTCCCTGTAATACTTTTGATCTTGGGTTGGCTGTATCTGTAGATGATGAGGGTTAACTGTACTCAGCAAACAAACAGAAGCAGTTTTTCATCTTACTGATCAAAACATGATCACTAATTTTATTATTCTTTAAGTTACACATAGATTTCTGTATGTACATTTTATAACTAAAATTTGGGGGCAAAAAGAAAATATAAGCCAAATCAAGATACTGTTTAACGCTGTTCAACAATAACACAGGTAGGTTTTTAGATAATAAATTACTTGAATGATGAAGGGAAGGAACACAGTTAAAAGAAGGTAGGACTACCAAAAAGAACAAAGATACTTTGCAGAAGTAAAAATTCAGCATAGATGATGAGGAACAGAGAGACATTACTATATGCAGAGGCACGGCTGTTACTGTTTTAGAAACCATTCCAGATAAGTATAACCCTGCTGCACTCAAAAACATTTCAGATTGTGCCGACTTTCCACAGTAAACTTTGAAATAGGATAATGTGCTTAATTATGAAAATACATATAAAGAATGAATTTGTGTCTAAGGTTTCAATAAAATAAAATTATACTTTAATTAACAGTTGAGATTATCAGAAATATTAAAATCTTACCCAGTAATCTCTTTTTCTATATGCACTATTTTTCTTTTCTTGGTCCAAGCTATTTTTCAGAGATTTTTTAAATTCAATATATTTCTTTAATTGTTCCTTTTTGTCCTCAGACTCAGGAAAAAAAAAAAAATTTAAGGAACTTATTTTTAAACACCTAGAGAGGCTTATTCTTTCTTAAAAATATTATTTCTCATGAGTTCACAAGTTAATATGAATTTATAGTAAACATAGTTTTTAAACCTAATTGATGCCAATAACAGATTTCAAAATTGATGACTTTTCTTAAAACAACTTAAAATGATTTTTCATTTCATCATGTTTCTGGAATTTAAATTCCCAACATTTGTTTGTTAAAAACAGAGACTTTTACACATAAAATACTAAATGTTAATGAAAGATTTAAAGAGTGTCTATATTTACATTTTACTTTCTAGAGATGCTCTAAAATAATTTTCATCAATGGTTCAAGATATTCCAGGTTTGTTAAGTCACATCTTACTAAAATAATCTTTGAAAAATTCCCATGCAACCCCCATCTCTTTAAAAAAATAAAAAAAGCCAACAAATGAAAAATATATTCGTTGAGAAAAATGGTTCTATACAGATGTAGTATTCATTCTCAATGAAGAGAACAAACCACAATATTTAAAATGATTCATTCTCAAAAATCTCACAGAAAGATTTGGATTACAAAAGAAACAAAATTCTCAATCAAATCATTACTCAAATTTCTGGACTCACATAGATGTCTGTGTACCAATGTTCAAAGCATCATTATTCACAATAATCAGAAGGTGGAATTCCATTGACAGAGGAGTGAACAAACAAAATGTGGTCTATAGAAAATATTGCTTTTGGACCGTCACAATTTTTTAAATTAAAATCTTAATATAAAAGTCATTAATTTTGGAGAGACGCCCAGCTCCCGGCGGCGCAGACGCGAGAGACGCCCGGCTCCCGGCGGCGCAGACGCGAGAGACGCCCGGCTCCCGGCGGTGCAGACGCGAGAGACGCCCGGCTCCCGGCGCAACCGACCACGTGCAGAATCGTGGCTGAGAGGAGCTGCCCCGCACCCAGGGTTAGGGCGGTGGCCGAGAGGAGCTGTACCACGTCCAGGAGGCGGTGGCTGCTTGGGCACCGGAGGGCCGAGAGGAGCTGATCCACATTCAAAGCAGGAGGGGCGGCCTTGAGGAGATACCCCTCGTCCAAGGTAAGGTACAGCGGCTGCGCCTTGCTGGAGCAGCTGGGAAGAGGTACTCCACGATCAAGTGGAATATAAGAATCCAGTGTTCTGGGGAGGAAGGAACAAGATGGCGGAGGGATAAGATGGCGAGACCACTTTCTTCCCCACAAATTCATCAAAAGAACATTTGAATGCGGAGTAAAGTCCACAAAACAACATCTGAATACTGGCAGAGGACATCAGGCTCCCAGAAAAGCAGCCATTGTCTTCTAAAGGAAAGAGAAGAAATCAAGCTCCACCCACCAGAACACTGACACATGCCTCCCTAACCAGGGAACCCGGACAAGTCACCCGTCCAACCCCACACAGCGAAGAAACTACATAATAAAGAGAACTCCACAAACTGCAAGAAGAGGGAAAGGCCACCCCATGCAAAGCAATATAAGCAAGATGAAGAGGTAGAGAAATACCCAGCAAGTAAAGGAACAAGATAATTGCCCACCAACACAAACAAAAGAAGAAGATATAGGGAATCTACCTGATAAAGAATTTCAAATTTTGATGGTGAAAATGATTCAAAATCT
This sequence comes from Moschus berezovskii, assembly GCF_049115385.1. Classification (NCBI taxonomy): domain Eukaryota; kingdom Metazoa; phylum Chordata; class Mammalia; order Artiodactyla; family Moschidae; genus Moschus; species Moschus berezovskii. Next base: position 75,022,018 of record NC_142474.1, on the reverse strand, counting down.
TGAAAGCAAAATGGAGTTACAGATAAATAACCTGGAGAAAAGGATTGAGAAGATGGAAGAAAGATTTAATAAGGACTTAGAAGAAATAAAAAAGAGTCAATATACAATGAATAATGCAATAGATGAGATCAGAAAGACTCTGGAGGGAACAAACAATAGAATAACAGAGGCAGAAGACAGGATTAGCGAACTAGAAGATAAAATTGTAGAAATAAATGAAACAGAGAGGAAAAAAGAAAAACGAATTAAAAGAAATGAGGTCAATATTAGAGACCTCTGGGACAATGTTAAACGCTCCAACATTCGAATCATAGGAGTCCCAGAAGAAGAAGACAAAAAGAAAGACCATGAGAGAATACTTGAGGAGATAATAGTTGAAAACTTCCCTAAAATAGGGAAAGAAATAATCACCCAAGTCCAAGAAACCCAGAGAGTCCCCAACAGGATAAACCCAAGGCGAAATACTCCAAGACACATATTAATCAAATTAACAAAGATCAAACACAAAGAACAAATATTAAAAGCAGCAAGGGAAAAGCAGCAAATAACACATAAGGGGATTCCCATAAGGATAACAGCTGATCTTTCAACAGAAACTCTTCAGGCCAGAAGGGAGTGGCAAGACATACTTAAAGTGATGAAAGAAAATACCCTACAGCCCAGATTATTATACCCAGCAAGGATCTCATTCAAATATGAAGGAGAAATCAAAAGCTTTACAGACAAGCAAAAGCTGAGGGAATTCAGCATCACCAAACCAGCTCTCCAACAAATGCTAAAGGATCTTCTCTAGACAGGAAACACAGAAAGAGTGTATAAACTTGAACCCAAAGTAATAAAGAAAATGGCTACGGGATCGTACTTATCAATAATTACCTTAAACGTAAATGGGTTGAAATTTTCAAAAAGGCTAGGAAACAATTCTCATAGCCATCAATAGTTCAGTGTTGAGTTCATGAATAGTTTTTAAAGTTTGGGACAAACTGTAGTATTTGCTATTTAAAGTACTATTTGTAATTGGCATATTACGATGTAACACTGGTCTTCATTTCCAACTTAAAACGCCTAAAAATGCCTAACAGGTTTTTAGATTTGTGAATTTTAGTTGAAATGTATTTTACGATGTTACTAAACCTGCAGAAATATTGAAATATTTCAGAGAACTTATTCACTGTACATTTAATTTATTTTATTTATAAAAGTTATGAACTGTAGAAAGTTTTACTTGTTGGGGCAAATGCTTGTTGCTTCAAATGCTTGTTGCATTTGAAGTGCTAGTTACAAGAAAATCAAATACCTTCAATGTATAAATGCTATTAAGTTTTTAAAGGACTCTGGAGTATAAGTAAGTTTGTTTAAAGAAATTTAGTCTATTCAACCTGAATCAGCTCTGTCAAACATTAATTAAAAGCCTCATTTTAAATAAATAAATAAATAAATAATGGTGGTGAGAGGGAGGGTTGGGAAGCTGGCTGGAGGTGGAGGTGGTGAAGTTTATAAATCTAATTAAAAATGAAGTTGCATTTCCATTTTCCAAATCCACCCATCCACCAGCGTACTGTGTCACTAGACATTATGTACAATTTTACTTTGCGACAGAAACCATTACATTTAAAAATTCATTACAGCAAGGTGAGTTAGACACATGATGGATGCAGCTTTAATTCTGCCATATATTATTACAGTTAAAATGTAAATGATGAAAAATATTTTGTGCTTATCAGCATTTATGTGGAAATGTGTTTTACAGTGACATATGATGTTATATTTCTATTATTGTGATGAAAAAAAAAAGCAATACAAAAAGACGAAGTGTTTATTAAAACATGAAAAAAAAAAAGAAATAAATGGTTTTGCAGCACTGAAGAGATTATAGAAAGTAAATAAGCTAGATCAGACCTGTTTTATGTAGTAATTTTATAGTTTATTTTAATTATTTCAGTTGTAAAATATTGTTATACTGTTAATTAGTTCTGATTGTTCATATTAAACTATTGTAATGCAAAAAAAAAATAAATAAATAAAATTTAAAAAAAAGTCATTAATTTTATGAATTCAGTCGACTTCTATAAAGAGGAATCACAGTACTAGTAGCAAGCAGTATCAATTAAAAATACTATAAGCTAATCAATGAGACTTTTCACATTGTTCAAAATAGTCTTATATATTACTAGTAAAAAAATTAAAATCCTTTCTCAGTATGACAGAAATTAAGAGGTTGACTTACCGATCTTGTACTTAACAGCGTTTTCTGAAGCTGCTCAATTTTGCCCGCTTGCTTTCTGACTAGTTTGTAACTCGGCATTTTCAATTTCAAGCCTAAAATGCAGATTTTAAAGTAATTATTCTTACACATAGGGGTTTTTTTTAAAGATTTTTTTGGATGTAGACCATTTTTAAAGTCTTTATTGAATTGACTACAATATTGCTTCTGTTTTATGTTTTGGTTTTTTGGCTGTGAGGCACATGGGGTCCTAGCTCCACAACCAGGGATCAAACACACACCCTCTGCCCTGGAAGGCATAGTTTTAACCCCTGGACTGTCACGGCATTCCTTCACACATAGACTTTTAAAATACCACACTGTTTTTGAACAAACATCTGCAGGTTCAATTACATATGTTCTTAGAATTTTGAAAAGTAGATGATTTGGCAACTGTACTGTTTTTCTATTTGTGACTAATCGCCTTCCCTGGTGGCTCAGATGGTAAAGAATCTGCTGGCAACGCAGGAGACCCAGGTTTGATCACTGAGTCAGGAAGATTCCCTGGAGAAGGGAATGGCAACCCACTCCAGGATTCTTGCCTGGAGAATTCCATGGAAATAGGAGCCTGGAGGGCTACATAGTCCATGGGGTTGCGAAGGGTCAGACATGACTAAGCGATTAACACTTTCACTTTTCACTTGTGGATAATGTGCAAAATATGGAAATAATGGGGGGAAATTATGCATCGCAAAACAGCTCAAAGCTGAAATGTTACAGAGCTTCACGATAATGTGTCTATTATCACTATTGATCTATTCTCATAGTATACTGTTTATCTGTTTTATATTTTCTACGCTGCTTTAAATCGTACTTTTCGACGTGATCCTGTGTTTTCTCAGCACATCTCACAGCCTCTGAAAGTTGATCCTATGCTTCTTGCAACTAAAAAAGAAAAAACAGAAAAAACAACTGTTTTAACTACTAATAACCTGTAAATCCACCATCATTGGTTTTTGTCTCTTTTGTCTGCATATTGTTAACAGCTGCTTTCCTGACATACAGCAGAAATGAGTTCTTACAACAGACACCTTACAGTTCACAAAGTGAAAATATTTCCTGTCTGCCCTCTGCAGGTTACTGACCTCTCCTCTAGCACTCAAACACAATATCATCCATGCTTTAAATCAGATTATTTCAAATAAACACACAAATTTGTAAAATACTCAAATGGGGAAAGAAAACTACCTTATGGTAAACAAAATTTTTTTTTAATCCAGGTTCCACATCGGCCATCACTTTAAATATCCACATATGTAAATGACCACAGATCTTCCAGTGGTTAAGAGAGCTAACACTGCTGTTGGTGACAACCAGATGCTTCAGGAACTAGTGTGAGAGGCAGTAGCTACACAGGAGCCAGAAAGCGTGGGCCTGTGTCACAGTTCCACCAGTTCTGAGCTGTGTGTCCTGGAGTAAATCACTTAACCTTTCTGTATCTCAGTTTCTCCATCCATAAAATGGAGATAATGGTAGCAACAATCTCAGTGGAATGTTTGGAAGATTATATTGCGGAGTTTACATAATGTAATTTGGAGAAGGAAATGGCTCCAGTATTGCCAGAAAGAAACCCACTCCAGTATTCTTGCTGGAGAATCCCATGGACAGAGGAGCCTGGTGTGTTCATGAGGTCACAAAGAACTGGACATGACTGAGTGACTAACCACATACATAAACTATTTGGAAGAGGACGTGGCACAGAATAAGAACTGTTTGCAATTGGCCTTATTACAGTCGCTGGATTTTATCTCCAAAACAATTTGATATATCAGGCAGATGTCATGCCAACAGAAGTGGTCTTCAACACAAGTCACACTGAAATCACTCTCCATACCACTGCAAGTGGCAGTAGGGGGAGCATGAGGCCTAGAACACATGTATCCAGTATTTCAAAAATGTTCGCTGACTTCACGAACCAAGTAGCAGTGTTCTCACTTATCGTAATTTGCAACTTACTTCCTCTATGTACTACTCAGTGGACAACAACCACAGGTTAATATGCAAAGAGCACCTTCTGGATGGAGTGGTACGGAACTTACGTGACCATCAGAGTGAAGTCACTGCCATGGAAATATTCAGTTCAGTCGCTCAATCGTGTCCGACTCTTTGCGACCCCATGAATCCCAGCACGCCAGGCCTCCTTGTCCATCACCAACTCCCAGAGGTCACTCAAACTCATGTCCATTGAGTCGGTGATGCCATCCAGCCATCTCATTCTCTGTCGTTCCCTTCTCCTCCTGCCCCCAATCCCTCCCAGCATCAGAGTCTTTTCCAGTGAGTCAACTCGTCGCATGAGGTGGCCAAAGTATTGCAGTTTCAGCTTTACCATCAGTCCTTCCAATGAATACCCAGGACTGATCTCCTTTAGAATGGACTGGTTGGATCTCCTTGCAGTCCAAGGGACTTTCAAGAGTCTTCTCCAGCACCACAGTTCAAAAGCACCAATTCTTCGGCGATCAGCTTTCTTCACAGTCCAACTCTCACATCCATACATGACCAAGGGAAAAACCGTAGCCTGGACTAGACGGACCTTAGTTGGCAAAGTAATGTCTCTGCTTTTTAATATGCTGTCTAGGTTGGTCATAACTTTTCTTCCAAGGAGTAAGCGTCTTTTAATTTCATGGTTGCAATCAGCATCCGCAGTGATTTTGGAGCCCCCCAAAATAAAGTCTGACACTGTTTGGGACCAGATGCCATGATCTTAGTTTTCTGAAGGTTGAGCTTTAAGCCAACTTTTTCACTCTCCTCTTTCACTTTCATCAAGAGACTTAGTGGACAAACCTGTATTCAAATGATACTAATCGATCCTTAAAATGAGAATTATGAGCAAATTGTCTGTGAAAATGCTCTAAGTAAATAGCATAAATGGCAGTGGGAAGATGAAATCAGGAATAATTTGGCTAAAGCTCACCACTCGAGTCCCAAATTATGATTCCATGACAAATAGATGCCTTTAAAGAGTTGAGAGGCCATAAGAATAAATGATCAAGGCTGAAATTTTTCCAAATTAATTCAAATTGGCATGAATAAAACTAAAATTATACCAACAAATATGACAAAAATGTATGACAAGCTACTGAAGCCAAAGTACAATATATAAAATATAGCATCTGGGAAACCTGGAATTGACTCTCAAGATAATCCATGTAACTGAAGCTTAATTTTGAAATATTCATTCTAGGTTTGAGCATTTCATTTATCTGCTTCATCATGATACTGAAATGTGGTAACATAAAGATTAAAATGATTATCCTAACAGTAAAAGAGTAAATTACTAACACTGTCTATATTAATAATTTAGAACTGAATCTCTTAACATTTCATAAGCAATACGATGTCTCTACTCAAAGTAAAGCATCTCTTGGGTCTAATTTTTATTTGCTGGATACAAGCTGTGCTTTAAGGCTGGTTTAGAGACCATAGATTCACAGCCTACGTATTTTTTGTATTCAACTAGATTCACCATTTAGCCAGAATCAAGAATCACTCTGAAGTTTCTTTCAGGAAGTCTGAGAATTTCTCCTTCTGGATACTCACTTCTCTTTCTGCTTTCTCATTTTCGTACTAATACAGTGTCTCTTTTAAATGATTACATTCCTTGATTAACTCCGTGTTTCTCTCCTGCAGCATCAGACCCTGTTTCTCACTTTTGGCCTGAAGCTATCTCATGATCTGCTGAAACTGGTCTTGGATGCTAATGACCGTCTTCTCTTTTCTGTCGGCTTTGTTTTGTGCATCGTCCAGTTGCTGTCCGAGTACCATGTTTTCACTCTGGAGTTGAGATAATCTCTCCTCTAAGGATTCCTGCTTTCCAATATATTTATTCACTTTGCCTTGTTCGTTCTGATACATGTGTTCAATTTCCTGCTTTTGACACGCTGCTTGGCTTAGGTCTCTCTGGACACGTTCTGCCATCAAAATCTTTTCTCTGAGAGACTCTCTCGTGTGATGCAGCTTAATTTCTAGGTTATTGAACTTACCTTCCGCTCTAGAAAGTTGCTGGGAAAGCATCTCATTGTTATCTTTCAGGTTCAGTTCAGTTCAGTTCAGTTCAGTCGCTCAGTCGTGTCCGACTCTCCGCGACCCCATGAATCACAGCACGCCAGGCCTCCCTGTCCATCACCAACTCCCGGAGTACACTCAAACTCATGTCCACAGAGTCGGTGATGCCATCCAGCCATCTCATTCTCCGTCGTCCCCTTCTCCTCCCGCCCCCAACCTTTCCCAGCATCAGAGTCTTTTCCAGTGAGTCAACTCGTCTCATGAGGTGGCCAAAGTATTGGAGTTTCAGCTTTAGCATCAGTCCCTCCAATGAACATCCAGGATTGTTAGACACGTCAAAATTCATTTTGTCCTGCAAGTGTAACCACTCGTCTCTTGCTCTCTGAAAGGCAAGTTCCGGGTCTCTTTTTGACGTCTGACATTGATCGTGATTGTGTAAGGCAGCAGCCAGTCTAGAACGGGAGGATTCCACTTCGGTTTCCAGCCTTTGTTCGCCCTCTTTCTCCTCCTCCAGCTGAGCGTTCAGCACTGGGCTCTCGGCTCTCAGAGCGTGCAGCCGGCCTGGACTCTGGGACAGAGTCTCTGTTAACGTTCCCTCGCTCGGTTTTATTGCCGTTTGAAGGTCATCATTCTTTCCTTTGAGAATTTCAACGTCCTCAAAATATTTCTTTTCCTTTTCCTGGTTCTGGTTTTTCACTGCATCTATCTCCAGTCTTAGCATGGCAATTTCATCCTGCAGCATGTGGTTTTTGTGCAACAGATCTTTTGCTTCTTCACAACTATCAGAAACCTAAGTGAAACAAAGGAGACTTCTAGCGCGTACTCAATAAAGTGACATTTCATGATTTCCTCTGAAATGAAAGACTAACCTCTATGTTTATATAATGAAAAGACTGCACCAAGTGTGTCTCCAAATGGAAAAAAATAAGGTCAACACAAATCTCAGACTATACAAGCAGAAATACCCAAAAGTTCAAAAATTTATTTGAAGACAATGAATCCGTGAAAGTAGAAAAGAAACCCCAAGAGACTTTTCAAGAAGCTCAGAACTGGAAAGGCTTTTCTGTGAATTAAAACGACCTTGGGAAGGCTTAAACAAAAGATGTATAGATCTGACTACACTTAAAAATTGCATCTGATGTGGTATATTTATACAATGGAATACTACTATGCCATAAAAAAGAATGAAATGCTATTTGTAGCAACAGGGATGTTGGACCTAGACATTATTACACTAAGTGACTAAGTCAGACAAAGACAAGTATTGTATCATACTGCTTACAAAACAGAAAGAGCTTCACAGACATAGAAAACAAGCTAACGGTCACTATAGGCGAAAGGGCGGTATGGGAAGGGAGAAATTAGGACGTTGGGATTAACATATACACACTGCTGCTGCTAAGTCACTTCAGTCGTGTCCGACTCTGTGTGACCCCGTAGACGGAAGCCCATCAGGCCCCCCCATCCCTGGGATTCTCCAGGCAAGAACACTGGAGTGGGTTGCCATTTCCTTCTCCAGGGGACCTTCCCAACCCAAGGATGAAACCCAGGTCTCCTGTATTGCAGGTGGATTCTTTACAGTATGAGCCAACAGGGAAGCCCTATATATGTGTGTATACACACACACACACATATCCGTATATAGCTGAATCACCGTACTGAATACCTGAAACAACACAATACTGTAAATCAACTATAATTCAATAAACAACACTACTTGCTAGCTTTAAAAACAGTGCATCTGATACCTAACCTATACAGCTACCTCACAGGAAGAGCCTCAGCTCTATATATTTTTAAACAGACTAAATTTCATAAAAAAACTTTGAGACTATGCTACCTTTCTAACATTTTAACAGTCAATTAGAAGAATTATACCTACTGATAACTGTACTAAGCACTTCAACAAACGTCAATTAACTCATTAGCTATACATCTGGGAAGGAAGAAGTTAAAAACATAAATAAGCTGCAGGCTTTTCACCAGGTCTCTGACTCTACTAGTCCTCTTACATCAAACCACAGTCACTTCTCTAGTACAAACATATCAATACAAAACAAGCCTCCTGGTAGGCTACAGTCCACGGGGTCACATAGAGTCAGACACGACTGAGCGACTGAACGGAACGGAACGGAACTTCACTCATGGTGCAAATACTAACGGTAGATAGGTAAAACGTAGAGAGCTTGTCTCAGAAAATCATGAGATTATTTGCTGCTGCAGTAACTTTCATTATCTCTCCATAATGTTTAAGATAGTAAGATGCGGGAAATACAATGAAAAACATAATAATTATCACTAATATTATGTTATGCATATCTATTACTGTTTTGAAAAGTTCCCTGTACTGAAACAGGACACTCACAGAGCAGAGTGCTCATTTTTTCACAGGTAGAAGAATGACATCCAAAATGTGGTCTCTGAACTGCCTATAGTTTCCTCCTTACCATCAGGGGAAGTGATAAACTAACCTAATGATCTTTCGAGGAAATGACATCACTACCAACAACCAGCATATCTACTGTTAGTAGCAAAAGTTTCTTTTCTTTAGAGGGGGAGGGGAGACTTTTATAAGTTTGTTCTAAAGAAACAACTTTTTAAGGTGTTCAAAAGTGTTTTAACAACTGATGGCACAGTTTTTACAAATTGAAAACCTGTAAATGATGTGAAAAGGTCATTGATAGGGTATCGGTTAAAGAAATGACGGTGGAGCCAAAAACGGACTCTGATTTAGACACTGAAGATGATGACGTGCATGGAGTGACCGACACGCTCACTCCAAAGCAGAGGGACTTGGTCAGGTAGCGCAGTCAATGGTGGACCACACACAGTCTTCCATGCCTAAACCACAATCAGGGCGCCGGCTCTACCAAGATAGTTGCAAAAACTTTGAGATCAATTCCTTTGGAAAATATTAAAGGCCTCTGCTTGGATGAGGCCATCCTATGTCACTACCTATCTGCAGCAGACAAATGGATTTGAATTACAAATATTACTTTATCCAACAGATGGAAAATGTTTCCCTCCTCAAAACATAGATACATAGGCTTTCAAAATCCTCTACACTTTCTATGATATATAGTGTTGGTTTTTAAAATTTATACATACACAGAGACATACACACATATTGGAAAATGACTACAGAAAATACCTCAGAGTTCATTTCCTTATTAGCCATTTCTATCTTCTTTTGTTTGGCAAGGTGACTGGCCAGAATTCCATCCTGTACGATTCTGGCATTCCGTTCTCGAGAAAGCTGCTTCTGAGTGTCATTTCACTCTTCTATAACCTGGAGAGACATTATATGAAGTTTTGGGCCCATACCATTAAAAAAAAAAAAAGTTAAAAGCTTAGGAGAAGAATTTAAAATGAAAAAAGCTATTTAAAGGAAGTAGCCTTTTTAAGTACAAGGATCTTTATTCCCACATGAATAACTCAGATCTTAATTTAAATGCCTGCTAAATTTATCACAGAGCAAAAACATAGGCAGACATAGTACTGTGAAGGAAAATTTCTTTGCAAAGCACTTAACTAGTTTCTTCACAGTGTCAACGCAAGTTAGCCTGTATTTTAACATAAAAAAGCAAAAATTAATACATGGATTCGAATTAAGAATACTACTTTTCCTACTGTATCAAAAAATGCCAATCACTATGTTAATGATTAACCTTGATTTATGTCCATTCCTCTACTCAGAAGACATACACAGAGCATCTATTAGAAGCCAAGCATGGCAAGAAATTAACTTAAGCACTAAATGTCACAGTTCATACTTGAGATAACAATTTTGTTCTAAACCTAAATAATACATATTAAATTAAAGGGATACTACAAATAATACTGATGAAGCAGGGTCAGAAATTTGAAAACTTCACCAAAGATTGCTCTGCCTGATTCAGATCATTCCTCACAGTCTTCAGCTCCATCTCGAGGGCTCTGAGAGGGAGTCCAAGCTGCTGTTTCATTTCAACTTCTTTACTGTACTGGTCTTTTCTTAACTGCTCCCTAATTTTTTCATACAACATATCAGCATCTCTTCTCTGCTCTTCTTCTTGCTGTAAGGTGCATCTGCAAAATTTATACAGCTCTTCTTAGAAAATCATGAGATTATTCCCTGCTGCAATAACTTTCATTCCCTCTACATAATGTTTAAAACAGTAAAACGGGGGAAAATATAATGAAAAACACTTAATAATTCTCACAGTTTTCATGCAGAGTGTTAAGAATAAAACTGCATAATTTTTTTTTCTGTCTTGAGAAAAATGACTACTCTATACATCTGTGTGTGGGAATGTAAAGTAATATAAACTTCTTTAAGAATAGTTTAGAAATATAGATCAAAGACCTTTTTTAAGTTCTCATACTTTGACCAAATAATATGATATTATTAAAGAAAATGTATTCAAAATAATTAGAAAGGTTAAAATGAACTTATAGAAAAAACGCTTCTTATAGTATTAACTATAATACAGAAAAGTGAAAAACAACTGAAAGTCAATTTGCTAAATAATTGATAAGGTTTCCAGGATTATGGTGGACTTCGGTATGGTCATGAAAATGATGATTTGGAAAAATATACGTTATTAGAAGGATTCACTGTGAAGAACTTGCTATATTATTTCCAAGAAAATCACACTCCACAATACTAATGACGTCTGCTCCCCTGTAAAATCCCAGAGGGCAAGTTAGTAATTATAACACATCTATGTCGCTGCAGTATTAAAGAGAGTAACAGTTCAACTATTTCTTTAGAACCGAGATACACAGTACCTCAGGCTGCCTGTTGGGAGCCCTAACATCTGAGTAGCCAGGATAGGCCTGAGACCTTGCTTAGGCCTAAGTTTCAATTTCCTGGAGACAGGGTGGAGGCTAAGTTCACAGAAACTCCTCCCTAAGAAGATCCCACCAGCGCCAAAATTAAGAAACTCCTCCCTAGAAAAGTCCCGCCAGTGCCAAAAATCAGGCCAATCAGAGGAAAAAGGGAAATCCCCCAGAAAAACCCCGCGCACGCATAAACTGGCCAATGAGCTTCTGTGTGCGCATGAACTGGCCAATGAGCTTCTGCCAGCTTGATCTTTTGAACAAAAATAGGTGCTTATGTAATCTAAGACTATAAAAACCGCTGTGACCTGGGCTCGGGGCTTTTGTCTGCACTCCACTGCGCTGGAGGAGGCATGAGCCCTAGCTCGAGCTAGAAATAAACCCCATTCTTGCTTTTGCATTGCTGTGAGTGTCTTATTCTACCAGTATCGGGGGACCGGACTCAGGGCATAACATCTGGGGGCTCGTCCAGGATCGCTCTGACTGGGGAGAATAACGCTCTCCCGGCAGAAGGGGTTCATCAGCCCGGAGGAGGGCTGATTACAGCACCAGCGCAAGGTCTGTTCAGGGGCGATCGCCGTAGCCAGTGTAAGGCCGAGGCCCAGCATTCGCGCTGGAAGGCAGCTGGCTCTGCAAGGTCTGTTCAGGGGCGAATTGATCGCCGTAGCCAGCGTAAGGCCGAGGCCCAGCATTCGCGCTGGAAGGCAGCTGGCTCTGCAAGGTCTGTTCAGGGGCGAATTGATCGCCATAGCCGGCCTAAGGCCGAGGCCCAGCATTCCTGCTGGAAGGCAGCTGGCTCTGCAGGAGAGAGGAGGTCTCTCCCGATCCGGAATCTGGTGGGCAGTGGACACCCTTCGGTAAGGTTACTTTAAACTGCAGGAAGCCTCAGAGGTCTCAGAGACCTAGTAGTGTGTTTTCGGCCGACATTTGTCCTCCGTTTGTCGTGTTATCGTGTGTGCCGGCATTGTCTCTGTGTCTCTCCTGTGTCTTTTCTCTCCCGTAATCTATTCTGTGGTCATGGGTCAAGGAAGCTCTACCCCGCTCTCCCTCATGATGGATCATTTCTCTGACTTTAAATCTAGGGTGCAAGACTTGTCTCTGCTAGTGAAGAGGAATAAGCTGGTGACGCTCTGCTCCTTGGAGTGGCCCACTTTTAATGTCAGGTGGCCGAGAGAGGGAACCTTCAGCCTGCCCACCATCCGGGCTGTCGGGGGAAGGTTCTCACGCCCGGCCCTCCCGGCCACCTGGACCAGATGCCCTATATCCTGGTCTGGCAAGATCTGGTGGAAAACCCACCAGCATGGATAAAGCCATTTGTTTCTATCCTTTTCACCCATAATCCCACCTGGGATGACTGTCAGTAGCTGTTACAGGTACTTTTCACCACGGAAGAACGGGAGCGGATTCTATCGGAAGCTCGGAAACATGTCCGGGGTGTGGACGGGAGGCCCACCCTGCAGCCGAACCTAATTGATGAGGGATTTCCATTGACCCAGCCCCAGTGGGACTTTGAGCGCGCAGAAGGTAGGGAGCATCTCCGAGTGTACCGCCAGACTCTTATGGCAGGCCTCCGAGCAGCTGCCCAGAGACCAAGGAATTTGGCTAAGATAAAGTTGTTCAGGGATTGGTTTTGGCTATGGAGATTAAATGAAAATTACGCTGCGAATACAATCCCCAGAGCTCGGGTCAAGTAAAAAGGATGAAACGGACCCTAAAGGAAACATTGGCAAAATTGGCAATAGAGACTGGCGGGGACTGGGTGACTCTCCTTCCTTATGCCCTTTTATTGTTTATGGGGTCCCTCCGCCGACCCCCTATAGAATCGGTCCAACTGTTTTATAAACTAGTAAATTTTATATTGTAATGTCTAATTCATGACTAAAGACTCACACTGTGTCTGTCTTAATATGTCTTGGTATGTCTTTGTCTCTGAGTAATATTTTTGAAGTTAATTTGTAAATGAGCTCTATTTAATTGGCTTAAAAAAGGGTAAGCGCTTACAAATCATTCTAAATTAAATAATAAATTCCAGGTTCATGTAAATTGGAAAATATTCAGTACCTGATATTAATGTTTGTTGATCTCTCTAATGTAGACATATCTTAGAGTAATTAACATTAAGTAGAATATTTTCATTGCACCTAGGTTCAATATAAATTAAATATCATATCTGTTACAAGTCTGTCGACAAAGAAATTACCTTGAGTTAAAAAAAAAAAAGAAATGTAAATGAGACATGAGCTTTTAGATAAAATCTATTAAGATTAAAAATATCTGTCTAAAACAGTTTCTCTAGATTTTGGTAACCTGAATTTCTAAGGTTGTGCTAAATTAAGTAACAAAAGTTTATTGAATAGCTAGGTCATTTCCAAATAAAATAAGGTTCTGAAACATTCACTACTGAATACTAACTTACAGAAAAACTAAAGATTTTTGACTATTAACAAATAATGGTTGGTAAAATTTTTTAAGTTATCACTGGTATTTATGTTCACCAATCTATAGAATGCTAATATAAAGGTCAATTCTTGGTTGCTTAAGGGAAGTAAGATGTATGTGTTCAGTAAAGAAGGTATGAATAATGAAGCTACATTTTATGAGGGAAAAAGGTAGTAGGTCTGACTTACAGTTGGCTGCTTCAGGATGGGAGAACAAATGGGTAGAGAAAGTGATAAAATGGTTTTGTGGAAAGTGGACCCCAAGGAAAGAGTTTTGTGTATAAATAAACGTTTTCTTGAGATGTTAAATTGCATTTGACAACAGATTTAAGATTATTTGCCTCTTAAATGGTCTGTTCTATATTTGCCTCTAAAATCCTATATTGTTACTATGGCTGAGTGAATAGCTATTGTTTCAGTGACCTATAATCCCATCTGACTGTGTGCTCTAAACCTTTCTGATATTTGTTGACAAAACTTCCTAAATCAATCTGATGAAGCACTTTGGCTTCTAGCTGACTTTGGGATGCTTCAGAGGGCCCCTGAAACATCCCAAAGGGAGATATTACACTAATTGGGTTCAACTTCCATGTTAAATTACATGGGAAGTACTGTCAAGTGAATAATAAGTCTCGGGTATATTGTATGGTAAATGTTACTAATACAGCTATCCTAGAAACAATTTATATATAAATTCTGATATATTCAGGTAAAGTGTTGTCACAGCACTAACCAAGTTTCTTGTGAAAATGCTTCCTCTTCCAGAAGATTTATAAAAAGGACTTTTGGATAAATACAAGTTTCCGAACTGGGTAAGAAATTAAAAGATTCTAGTGAGAAACCTGATGACTGTACAAAGGTTAACAAAAGGACCGAATGAACTGGCAAATATGCTTATAACTTTTATGGTTTCTGAAAAAATACTGGTTTGAATCTGTGTTTTCCAGATTTTAGGAAACCTTCCCCTCAAACTAATTGTGACTTAACAGTAATTTGGTAAAATGGTATTTAATAGACAAATTGAAGCATTTAACATTTTTCTCTGTCTGACCCCTTCAGAGACTGGAAACTCTTAGGCTTCCAGTAACTTTATCAGATAAACTAAGAAGGTTATCTCACTAACAGGTACAGAAATCTCAGTTTGGGAGACCTTAAGAAAGGGAGGAATTCACTCACATCTGTTAGGCAAAATCTGTGATAAGCCTTTGAGATGACTTTCTCTAACCCTGAAAGGTTTTAAAGTTAAGTTTGAGACTCCATAAAAGTTTTAGCAAAAAAAAAAAAGAAAAGTCTATGGTTATATAAATAATCAGGTCAAGTTTATTGAGAACAGATTTATTTTGTAAACATGTCTTAATCTGGTTATATTTGATAAAAATGAGAGTAATTTTAGGGAAAAAATGATGTTTCAATGAGTGTTAAATCCCAGTTTGTAATGGAAGTCTGTATCTACTAAGACTCATTTCCTGAATGGATCTTTACTGTTATGTGATATTAATATAGGATTTGGTTGAGTTCTTGAAGAGCACCCTAGGTTTGTTTCTGAAGCTTGTCTCAGTGATCTATCTTTGGATGAAGATCAGATGCCTCATGACCTACAACCAGGACTAGAAAAAGACATAATTTAAGGGACTGTCTCCAACCTGGATGGAAGGACTTTTTTCAGAAGAAACTACACTACATCAGGATGAGAAGACGACGACATCAGAGGTAGACAGCTTGCCCAAGATGCTGGACCTGATTCGTATGATTATTTATAATGTTTTCTTGACTTCTTAGACCTCTGCATATAAATCAAATGCTTTTCTACCATAGGCCTGATACTATGTTAGTTTTAGAAATTAATCCAATTGTCGAGTTTGTAGACATGGAAAAGCTCATTCTGCTTATACAAAAACTCTGTTAGACTTGTGCCATCCTAATGTCCTTAAACCATGGCAACAGTCTGCTTCTAAATTGGAAAATTTAAAAAATAGCTGGAAATCAGAGTCAGGGCTATGGGAAATCCAAGATGGCTGCTCGGCTTTTCCCAGCTCCCTGACAAACCTCATTTTTTATTGGATGGGTTAAAGCCTCCCTGGCTACAGGGCCTCCGTAATGAAAAATCACGGAATATTAAGTTTTGCAAATTGTTAAATTAAGTTTCTGGTTTTGTTGATGTCTAGAGTTTACTAAGACTCACTGCTGAAACAGTTCCTTGTTACGTGATACTGCTAAAAGATTTAACTAAGTTATTAAAAAGGACACTCCAGGTTAGTTTCTAAGGCTTATCTCAGTAACCAATCTTCAGATAAAGGTCAGATGCTCCATAATGTACAACCAGGAGATTAACACCAGGCTATAGTCATTTAACAAATGAAGTCAGGTGACTTGGGGTATACCAGGCTTTATCTAAGAAGAGTTCTTCACTTACAATTCTTATTTTACTCTTAACTGCTAGCTATGGCTATATTATTTTCTATGTCACTTGTTTCACTGAGCCTGTGATATAATGCTGATATGCAGTTCCATATGAGATCAATAATTGTAATAATGTGACTCTGGGTATGAGAAAAAGCAACAAGAGGGAATATTTTCCTGGACCAGGAGGCTAGTAAGACAGTGGTTCAGAGACTTTTGCTACTTGCAAGGCCTGGTCCAATTTTAGCACACCGAGTGGCCCATCACTTCCCTAGACCTGGGAAATGAGCCTTCCCAGCACCGCGGGACACAATGGCCATAAAATGGTGTCACATGGTCGGATATGTGGCTATGAAGAGACCCTGCTGACTAGAAGTTGGTACTTGCCAGCTGCCTCTACAAAGATTATGTCATGACTACTGCAAGCTGCTGAACTTCAACACCCCCTGAAAGAAGTTCAGGGTGAAAATCAGGAATGAGGCACTCTGTGCTCTGAAAAAACTGGCAGAACAGGCCTTCAGATAGTCAGATCTTTTCAGAAAAAGGTTTTATGAGTTCCAATTCTTGCATCTTCTCATACCTAGAAAAACACTGACGTCATTAATGGTGACATCTGCTTTGCCTATTCAAAAAATTTTTACTATTAAAAGTCAAAATAGAGTAGCTACGGTTCAGACGTCCTGGGAAATAACTATTTCCCAGATATCCTGAAAAATGATATTATGGGTGTGATTTCAGATTAGACGCTGTAACCTAATGTAGAACTTAATGCTTCTGTAATGCATTTTTGCTTCTGTACTTTGCTTGCTGCTCGTAAAACCAGTTATTCCATTTTAGATAAGGTTGTTTTTAAGTAAAGATTCCTAGAATTGTTTTGAGTAAGGCTGTATAAAGATCCCTGGATCAAACTCTACCCACGGAGGAAGATTCCTCCGTTTGAACAACAGAAAAGGGGGGAGATGTTGGGAGCCCTAACATCTGAGTAGCCAGGATAGGCCTGAGACCTTGCTTAGGCCTAAGTTTCAATTTCCTGGAGACAGGGTGGAGGCTAAGTTCACAGAAACTCCTCCCTAAGAAGATCCCACGTGCGCCAAAATTAAGAAACTCCTCCCTAGAAAAGTCCCGCCAGCGCCAAAAATCAGGCCAATCAGAGGAAAAAGGGAAATCCCCCAGAAAAACCCCGTGCACGCATAAACTGGCCAATGAGCTTCTGTGCGCGCATGAACTGGCCAATGAGCTTCTGCCAGTTTGATCTTTTGAACAAAGATAGGTGCTTATGTAATCTAAGACTATAAAAACCGCTGTGACCTGGGCTCGGGGCTCTTGTCCACACTCCACTGCGCTGGAGGAGGCAGGAGCCCTAGCTCGAGCTAGAAATAAACCCCATTCTTGCTTTTGCATTGCTGTGAGTGTCTTATTCTACCAGTTAAGGGGGACCGGACTCAGGGCATAACATGCCGAGCTCTCGTTCCCACTCCACTTTCTGATGCTCTAACTGGGATTTCACTTCTTTGGTTTCTGACAGCTCTTTCTGTAGCCCACTAACCTTACTTTCCATTTTTTAAATCTTTCCTCTAAGCAGTTCACAGTGGCTTTAAGTTCTACTAATCGTTCATATGAAAGGATTGTATCCCGGATTTTCAACAAGCTAACAGAATCTGCATGATGAAGAAAACAAAAGAAAAACAAAAAAAATTTTATGTGAGTAATTTGAGTGTAAAGGACTGTGCCTTTCACATTCACACACCCATGCGCTGAAGAAGCATTAAGTGTCTATAATGTGGAAGACATGACTCTAAGCTCTGCAGATAAAACAGCCACCCCTGGCTCTTGTTTAGCTTGCAGTCTCGGAGATGAGAAAGACAAATAATTATGAACTCTGAGAGATACTCCAAGAAAAGAGAGTTCTATGATCACATAACAGAACTTGACATAGATTGGGTCGAGGAAAATCTCCCTGGGGAAGAGACGTCACTGAGAAATGGAGGATGAGCAGGAAGTAGTGAGCAGAGCAGGAGGAACAACCCTGTGGACAGTCTCCAGCTGCCATGTGTTTCCAACCAAGGCAGAGGGAACAGCTACCGATTTACCTCCCTGAGTGCAGCGAGCAAAAACAACGCCGACAAAATGCATTAAACAATGATTTTCATGACAAAGGACTTCAGGGAGTGAAGGACAAGGATCCTGGAAACACAGGAGGTTACCCTAAGGAACACCCCAGCTCACTGCCTGGAGAGAATTTCCAGGCCCCAACAAGGGGAGAAGGAGCAGAAGCTGAGTCAGCCAGACTCCCTGACAGGAGGTGAAGAAGCTGACAGTCTGGTGAAACCAAAGTGGGCAGAGATCACAGAGCAGAACCGCGGAGAGGAGAGAGTGGGACAGAAAAAAAGACCCTGGAGATCTGAGGAGGGGCCCCTCGGGTATTCAGCAGAGGAGCGAACAGCGCCCATCCGGGAGAAACCACCTGAGACCAGGGAGAAACCATCTGCAAAGACCACAGGAGCCTGTGCCCGGTGCTCACTCAGTCCCAGGAATTCCACCTACTCTCATGAGCTGGGCTGGAAAAATTTCTCCTTACAGTTGTCACTCAAGGCAAGTATACTGAAGTGGTTTGCCATTCCCTTCTCCAGTGGACCACATTCGGCTGTGTTCCATGTGATCAGATCAGCTAGTTTCCTGTGATTATGATTTCAGTTTGTCTGCCCTCTGGTGCCCCCTAGCAATACCTACCGTCTTATTTGGGTTTCTCTTACCTTGGTCGTGGAAAATCTCTTCACAGCCGCTCCAGCAAAGTGAAGCTGCTGTACCTTACCTTGGACGAGGGGTATCTCCTCAAGGCCGCCCCTCCTGACCTTGAACGCGGAGTAGCTCCTCTCGGCCCTCCTGCGCCCACGCAGCCACCGCCTGTTGGACGTGGGGTAGCTCCTCTCGTCCGCCCCATGAACAGTAACAAAGGGCAAAATGATAGGAAACTGAATGAGGAATTCCCCAGGTCGGTAGGTGCCCAGTATGCTACTGGAGCTCAGTGGAGAAATAACTATAGAAGGAATAAAGGGATGGAGCAAAAGCAAAACCAATACCCAGTTGTGGATGTGACCAGTGATAGAAGCAAGGTCCGGTGCTGTAAAGAGCAATATTGCATAGGAACCTGGAATGTTAGGTCCATGAATCAAGGCAAATTGGAAGTGGTCAAACAGGAGATGGCAAGAGTGAACGTCGACATTCTCGGAATCAGTGAATTAAAATGGACTGGAATGGCTGAATTTAACTTGGATGACCATTATATCTACTACTGTGGGCAGGAATCCCTTAGAAGAAATGGAGTAGCCATCATGGTCAACAAAAGAGTCCAAAATGCAGTACTTGGATGCAATCTTAAAAATGACAGGATGATTTCTGTTCGTTTCCAAGGCAAACCATTCAATATTACAGTAATCCAGGCCTATGCCCCAACCAGTAATGCTGAAGAAGCCGAAGTTAATCGGTTCTATGAAGACCTACAAGACCTTTTAGAACTAACACCCAAAAAAGATGTCCTTTTCATTATAGGGGACTGGAATACAAAAGTAGGAAGTCAAGAAACACCTGGAGTAACTGGCAAATTTGGCCTCGGAGCACGGAATGAAGCAAGGCAAAGGCTAATAGAGTTTTGTCAAGAGAATGCACTGGTCATAGCAAACACCCTCTTCAAACAACACAAGAGAAGACTCTACACATGGACATCACCAGATGGTCAACACCGAAATCAGATTGATTATATTCTTTGCAACCAAAGATGGAGAAGCTGTATACAGTTAGCAAAAACAAGACCAGGAGCTGACTGTGGCTCAGATCATGAACTCCTTATTGCGAAATTCAGACTTAAATTGAAGAAAGTAGGGAAAACCACTAGACCATTCAGATATGACCTCAATCAAATCCCTTATGATTATACAGTGGGAGTGAGAAATAGATTTCCGGGACTAGATCTGATTGATAGAGTGCCTGATGAACTCTGGACGGAGGTTCGTGACATTGTACAGGAGACAGGGACCAAGACCATCCCCATGGAAAAGAAATGCAAAAGAGCGAAATGGCTGTCTGAGGAGGCCTTACAAATAGCTGTAAAAAGAAGAGAGGCGAAAAGCAAAGGAGAAAAGGAAAGGATATAAGCATCTGAATGCAGAGTTCCAAAGAATAGCAAGGAGAGATAAGAAAGCCTTCCTCAGTGATCAATGCAAAGAAATAGAGGAAAACAACAGAATAGGAAAAACAAGAGACCTCTTCAAGAAAATTAGAGATTCCAAGGGAACATTTCATGCAAAGATGGGCTCGATAAAAAACAGAAATGGTATGGACCTAACAGAAGCAGAAGATTTTAAGAAGAGGTGGCAGGAATACACAGTAGAACTGTACAAAAAAGATCTTCACGACCAAGATAGTCACGATAACGTGATCACTGACCTAGAGCCAGACATTTTGGAATGTGAAGTCAAGTGGGCCTTAGAAAGCATCACTACGAACAAAGCTAGTGGAGGTGATGGAATTCCAGTTGAGCTATTTCAAGTCTTGAAAGATGATGCTGTGAAAGTGCTGTACTCAATATGCCAGCAGATTTGGAAAACTCAGCAGTGGCCACAGGACTGGAAAAGGTCAGTCTTCATTCCAATCCCAAAGAAAGGCAATGCCAAAGAATGCTCAAACTACCGCACAATTGCACTGATCTCACACGCTAGTAAAGTCATGCTCAAAATTCTCCAAGCCAGGCTTCAGCAGTATGTAAACCATGAACTCCCAGATGTTCAAGCAGGTTTTAGAAAAGGCAGAGGCACCAGAGATCAAATGGCCAACATCCGCTGGATCATGGAGAAAGCAAGAGAGTTTCAGAAAAACATCTACTACTGCTTCATTGACTATGCCAAAGCCTTTGACTGTGTCGATCACAATAAACTGTGGAACATTCTGAAAGAGATGGGAATCCCAGACCACCTGACCTGCCTCTTGAGAAACCTGTATGCAGGTCAGGAAGCAACAGTTAGAACTGGACATGGAACAACAGACTGGTTCCAAATAGGAAAAGGTGTACGTCAAGGTTGTATATTGTCACCTTGCTTATTTAACTTATATGCAGAGTACATCATGAGGAACGCTGGGCTGGAAGAAGCACAAGCTGGAATCAAG
Organism: Moschus berezovskii; assembly: GCF_049115385.1. Classification (NCBI taxonomy): domain Eukaryota; kingdom Metazoa; phylum Chordata; class Mammalia; order Artiodactyla; family Moschidae; genus Moschus; species Moschus berezovskii. The sequence goes on along the minus strand of NC_142474.1, from coordinate 75,000,934 downwards.
ATTGCTGGGAGAAATATCAATAACCTCAGATATGCAGATGACACTACCCTTATGGCAGAAAGTGAAGAGGAACTCAAAAGCCTCTTGATGAAAGTGAAAGAGGAAAGTGAAAAGGTTGGTTTGAAGCTCAACATTCAGAAAACAAAGATCATGGCATCTGGTCCCATCACTTCATGGGAAATAGATGGAAAAACAGTGAAAACAGTGTCAGACTTTATTTTTTTGGGCTCCAAAATCACTGCAGATGCTGATTGCAGCCATGAAATTAAAAGACGCTTGCTCCTTGGAAGGAAAGTTATGACCAACCTAGATAGCATATTAAAAAGCAGAGACATTACTTTGCCGGCCCCGGTCCGTCTAGTCAAGGCAATGGTTTTTCCCGTGGTCATGTACGGATGTGAGAGTTGGACTGTGAAGAAAGCTGATCGCTGAAGAATCGATGCTTTTGAACTGTGGTGTTGGAGAAGACTCTTGAGAGTCCCTTATACTGCAAGGAGATCCAACCAGTCCATTCTAAAGGAGATCAATCCTGGATGTTCATTGGAGGGACTGATGCTAAAGCTGAAACTGCAATACTTTGGCCACCTCATGCGACGAGTTGACTCACTGGAAAAGACTCTGATGCTGGGAAAGGTTGAGGGCGGGAGGAGAAGGGGACGACGGAGAATGAGATGGCTGGATGGCATCACCGACTCTGTGGACATGAGTTTGAGTGTACTCCGGGAGTTGGTGATGGACAGGGAGGCCTGGTGTGCTGTGATTCATGGGGTCGCGGAGAGTCGGACACGACTGAGCGACTGAACTGAACTGACAGTTGTCACTAAGGTCTTGCCTCCAAGGCAGGAAATAATCAGCCCTAGCCCCAGGGTCCCTCTGGATGCACCTAACAAATCATAAGAAGCAAGAGCACAGAAAGATCTCTGGAAAACTCTCAATATTTGGAAATGAAATCACACGGATTTAAATAACCCTTGGATCAAAGCGGTAATGAAAAGAAGAATTACAAAGTATTTTGAACTGAATGAAAACGAAAACGTAAGACCAGCAGACATTTTAGGAAACTGACACGCTGATTCTAAAATTCATGTGAAAAGAAGGGTAAAAAATAAAACAAGATGTAGCTAGACAATTGTGACCTTTAACCATGAAGCAAAGAGAAGCAACAGCTGGGCTTTAAGCAAAGGGGTAACATGATGAGATCTGAACTTTTAAAAATAGATAATAATTATAGTTGCTGTGTGGACTAAAGTTCCGGGAGGTAGAATGGCAGGGAAAGAAGTTCTGAGATTATTTCAGTTATTCTAGGAGGAAAGTGATGCTGACCTGACCGTGGGTGAAGGCACAGGAAAGAAGAGTCAACAGAAGGTTCAGTGAGTGAGAAGGATCATAGGCCTGTGGCTCAGAGTATGCACGCACTTTCATGTTCTTTTATTACAGAACCTACTTCCGAGATGCATAGCAGTGTAACGTATCCGTGGCTCTAAAACAGGACTAGACAAGGTGTACATATATTACTAGTACACCATACACAAACAGGCACTGTATTTATATTTACACTGCAGTCCTACCTTTACAGCCCACGTCAAGTTGTTCAATTAGCAACGTGGACTTCTTACAGTAGAGCAACTCGCCATCCTCGGAAGCTGTTTCAGATGACTGAGTTAAGTCATCAAGGTCATCCACAGAATTAATCTGTTCTATGACCTACACATAAATAATACTATTTCACAATGTCCTTAAAATATTTATAGAACATACTAATTGTACAAAGGTAATAAATATCTGTTCATTAAAGCAAAAACAGACACTTTCTAAGAGGACAGATTTTTTTATCAAAAGGATAACTTTATCAACAGTGTTTCTAAATTAAGTTCTCAAAGTATATGTCTCTACAACAAAGGGAGATTTTATATTTTGCTACTATTCCTTTTACAAAGTATTTTTTACTAGGAAAATTTTTTTTATAGTTAACTTTTTGACTATACCTTGTTATTTTCATTAGATGTTTTCTTTGCAGGCCTAAAAAAACAAATGATTCTTTTCAGGCTAATATTAAATACTTAAAAATACAAATACCTAAACTTTGTTTTTTATATAAAACCTTTGCATTTGCATTGGTAAGTAATTTTTTATAAAAGGATTAAAACATTAAAGGACAAAGAAAATATATTTATAATAATAAAGCATTGAATTTAGATCCAAGAAAAGGAAAAGCATAACATTACTTGCATTATGTGAAGGGAGCCAGTATACCAGGATTTCTTGCAGTTGTCATTTTCAATAGGAACTATGTTTTACAGCAATAAAACCTATCTGGGAAGTATTCCTTAAGTCCTTTTAAGAAAGAAACCAGAGGAAGAGAGAGGTGGGAGGGGGGTTCAAGAGGGAGAACACATGTACACCCGGGGCAAATTCATGTCAATGTGTGGAAAAACCAACCAATATGTTAATGTAAGGTAATCTGCCTCCAATAAAATAAATTTTATAAAAATAATAAAAAAAAAAAGAAACCCATTTTTAATAACCATGATATTAGCCTTCTGAGGACTTGCTATGCAACTGTTATGCATTATTATAAGCACTTTATGTGTCTTAATGGCATTTTAATCCTCACAAACATTCTGGGAGATAGGTAATACATTAGGTCTTCTAAATAGGAAGAAACGGAGCACAGAAAGGCTGAGTAAGTTGCCCAAGCCCACGCAGCAGGTCACCAACAGACCCAGAGTTCAAACTCAGGAAATCTGGCTTCAACACTGCAGTTCCAAAATATGCTGAGAAAGTAATATTTAAATAAGTCTTCTTAAGTAATATGATGGCAAATAAATCTATATTATTCCATGTCCAGTTATAACTATAATAAATAATAATTTCTGAATCTTAACACGTCTCTCAAAAAATAAAAAGACTTTAGAGGTAGGCAATACTATAGATCTACTTTCACTAAAGACTTGCTTTTGTAAAGAAATTTATCAGTAGGCATTCATTCAACAATTCTGCTGTTTATTCATGAATCTGATATATACTTATTAAGCACACGATACGTGTTAATAACACTCTTACTATGGGAAGCATAGTTTGTCTACTTTAGAACTTTATAAACCAAAATTATTAATTTGTGAAAGATTGTTAGTAGTTTTTTTCTATTGAATATAAACAAATTTTCCCTTTTCCTTGGAATCTATAAACAACCATGAAGCTGACATGATGTAATGTTTCAGAGTCCCTCACAAAATCATAGCTACTCACGGTGTTACTATCAACTAGAATCATCAAGGAATGAACAGATCCTATTCAGCATAGCCTAAGTGCTTGTAAGTTCACGATTATATAGTTTTTTTAAATCTATGTAGGATAGAATTAACTGAACTAATCATCCACACATGCAATTACATAGGAATATTACACTTCAGCACCAACAAACAAGCCCTTACCATAAAACTGTATATGAACAGAGTATTATGTACAATTAGGTTACTGTAATCGTTTAAAGATAGTGTCATACAATCAATAAGCTTTCTAATATTGGAAATGCAAACAAGATTAAACTCAATAAACTCGTCCTCTGCTGGCTCATTTCTAACAGCAGACACACTCTAGAAGTTCTCATCTTCACATACAACAAGAAACTCCTCTGAACTCCACATTCCTCTTCAGTTACCATCCAGTTCTCTACTGCCTGTCCCAGCAAATATTCCCTACAGGCCTGTTTACATGTATTCACTATAGTCCAGCTTTCAAGGAGACTATTGACTGAAACGATTTCTGGCCAAAGGCACTGGTCCTCACTTTAATCTTCCAGCAGTGTTTGTCCACTACAGTTGAGGAATCTCTTGTCTTGGCCTGTACACTATATTATGCTGCTGTATTTCCAGAAGAAGTATTCAGTGCTTATTTCTTCCTCTAGAAAATAAAGAATTTGTAGATATTACCTGTCATCATCCTGATCCACTTCACTTAAAATGCTGTCATCAAGAAAATGCAGCAGACCACCAGTCAGTGAATCGATCTTCTCAAATATTGGTGCAATCACACATTTTTTTGGTGTCCATTTGCCATTGTCCTTTTCCTTTATTTCCTTCCTCTGCACGCCAGGATCGCTACTTTAAAAAAATTCACAAAAAAGCCAATGTTTTCTAATAATTCAACTGATAAAGAATAAAAAAACAATTCTTGTAAAGTTCCAACTCTTGCCCATCTTAAATCATTGATTAATTCACAAAATAGTTATGAAGTACCAACCATATGCAAGAAAACACAAATTCTTGCCTCAAAGACAGATATACAATTATGATATGATATGTACGAGTTGATATATGAAAGTTCTCAGTGAAATAAGGAAGGCCTTACAGAAGAAGTGAAAAGACAAGCCTACAAAGAAGAAAAAAGGGAGAAAATCATTCTATTTGGAGATTAGAATACGTCACAAAGATCAGGCACGTGGCATCTAGGTTGTTTCCTAGGAACCTGGAAGGAAAAGTACGAAACACATGAAAGAAAGCAGAGAGATGCATCTTTGGAAAGACACTGGGAAAAACCTCAAGGGCTATGCTGGAAATCTGGAGTTAACTGCCTAAACACAATGACTCTTACCCATGGAAGTCATAATTAGATTTACACTATATTTTCTATTTTGCTTTCAAATACAATAATGCTTAATTTAGGGATTTCCCTGGTGGTCCAGTCCTTAGGAGTCTGCCTGCCAGTGAGGGGGCACTGGTTCGATCCCTGGCCCAGGAAGATCCCACATGCCACGGGGCAACTAAACCCGTGCGGCACAGCTACTGAAGCCAGCTCACTAGAGCCCATGCTCAGCATCAAGAGAAGCCACCACAAAGAGAAGCCCAAACACTGCAGCAGCAAAGAGCCAGCTCAGCCAAAAAGAAAAAAAAAAACCTCAAAGAAAAAAGTAACGCTTAATTTGCATGACTTTTTAAATGACATGTGGCACATATACCGTGAAAGAAAAAAATCAAGGAAATATTTAGTGGAGGTTGGGGGCGGTGAGGAAGCTTACTTTTAAACACCACATGATGGGGTGATTTTAGCATTATGGCTGAAAGACCAGTACTTCATCTGTTCCCCCGCCACCAACAACAATTTGGCTTCCATCCATGACATATTCAAAATGATATGAGGAAAAAACCTGCCAACCAAGAATACTCTATCCAGAAAAGCTATGTTTCAGAAATGAAGGAGAAATAAAAACTCTCCCAGAGAAACCAGAGCTGAGGGAGTTCCTCACCACTAGACCTGTCTCATAAGAAATGCTGAAAGAAGTCCTCAAACTGAAATGAAAAGATGTTAAGTAGTGACATAAAATATATTTAAATATACCACACACTGGTAAAGGCAAGTAGGCAGTCAAATGCAGAATACTCTAATACTGTAATATGGTGGTACGTTAAGAAACTAACTTTAGTATTATGGCTTAAGGACAAAAGAATAAAAATAACTATATCCCTAGCAAAATGTAACATGTGATAATCACAAACATTAGCTCAGCTAAGTTCAGTTCAGTTGCTCAGTCGTGTCCGACTCTGCGACACCATGAACCGCAGCACACCAGGCCTCCCTGTCCATCACCAACTCCCAGAGTTTACCCAAACTCATGTCCATTGAGTCACTGATGCCATCCAACCATCTCATCCTCTGCCGTCCCCTTCTCCTCCTGCCCTCAATCTTTCCCAGAATCAGGGTCTTTTCCAATGAGTCAGCTCTTCGCATCAGGTGGCCGAAGTATTGGAGTTTCAGCTTCAACATCATTCCTTCCAATGAACACCCAGGACTGATCTCCTTTAGGATGGACTTGTTGGATCTCCTCGCAGTCCAAGGGATTCTCAAGAGTCTTCTCCAACACCACAGTTCAAAAGCATCAGTTCTTCAGCGCTCAGCTTTCTTTATAGTCCAACTCTCACATCCAAACTTACTTCACAGAAAAATAACAAATGACCTGCTGTTAAATAGGCTTACCTATCAGAATCTTCATTCTCCATAGCAGCAAATTCCTGATTGCTGTTTCCTCCACGCTGTCTGCTGAATCAATCCACTCTCATCAGCAGTATCACATACATTGTCTGATACTTCCACTTCACTGCTTTTGTGCTTCTTCTTTTCTTCTTCAACCTTTAATGAAAGTTTGACACTAAGAAATTCTGTTACTTAATTATAAACATCTTTTGTTGTTTTCATTAATTTTATTATTTGACTCAGGGTTTGGCCTGATTTTAAGTGACAAAAAAATCTTTTTATGCTTACTTTAATTTTATCACTAACAAGTCACTGAAATATTTGTAAATCCTACTTCGTGTCTGACGAAAACAAACAAAATTCCTAAAATTTCAAAAAAGGCTTTCTTAAGATGATGCACGGAGAAGGCAATGGCAAGCCACTCCAGTACTCTTGCCTAGAAAATCCCATGGATGGAGGAGCCAAGTAGGCTGCAGTCCATGGGGTCGCTAAGGGTCAGACATGACTGAGCGACTTCGCTTTCACTTTTCACTTTCCACTTTCACACATTGGAGAAGGAAATGGCAACCCACTCCAGTGTTCTTGCCTGGAGAATCCCAGGGACAGGGGAGCCTGGTGGGCTTCCGTCTATGGGGTCGCACAGAGTCGGACATGACTGAAGTGACTTAGCAGCAGCTGCAAGTGGCAGCAAGATGATGCAATTATTCATCCCCAGTCTTCCCCATCTAACTGGGAGAGACAGAGAAATAAAAAGACAAAACACACAAAATCTGTCCTCTTCAGTCTTTACCACTTGGATTTTCCATTCAACAGCCAGATTTAGAGGATGTGACACCTTAGTGCCTCACTGCCTTTTACATTTCTTTGTTCATTTGGATCCAGGATATAACAAAAAAGTGATGGTGTTCACTAAAATATATGAACCAAAGTTTACCAAAACACAAGGAGCAGAGTGAAACTGATGAGTTGTTAGTGTGGAATTCTGGAATATAAATAATGCTTCCCAATTCCACATTCAATAACCATCAAACTTTATAGCTAGAGGGTATAGAAATAATTACCTGTTGCAGCCCTACTATTTAGAAATAGGAGTAAAACCAAGAAAGGTTAAATGATTTTTTTCTTTTTTTCAAACTTTTTTAATTGAACAAAATTGCTTGACAGAAATTTGCTGTTTTCTGTCAAACATCAGCATGAATCAGCCATAGGTACGCATATACCCCTCCCTTTCGAACCTCCATGCCATTTCCCTCCCCATCCCACCCCTCCAGGTTGATACAGAGCCCTATTTGAGTTTCCTGAGCCACAGAGCAAATTCCCCTTGGCTATCTTTTTACATATGGTAATGTAAGTTTCCATGTTACTCTTTCCATACATCTTACCCACTCTTCCCCTCGACCCAAGTCCATAAGTCTATTCTCTATGTCTGATTCTCCACTCACTTCAGTTCAGTTCAGTCGCTCAGATGTGTTCGACTCTTTGCAACCCTATGAATCTCAGCACACCAGGCCTCCCTGTCCATCACCAACTCTCGGAGTTCACTCAAACTCACCTCCATTGAGTCGGTGATGCCATCCAGCCATCTCACTCTCTGTTGTCCCCTTCTCCTCCTGCCCGCAATCCCTCCCAGCATCAGAGTCTTCTCCAATGAGTCAACTCTTCGCATGAGGTGGCCAAAGTATTGGAGTTTCAGCTTTAGCATCAGTCCTTCCAATGAACACCCAGGACTGATCTCCTTTAGAATAGACTGGTTGGATCTCCTTGCAGTCCAAGGGACTCTCAAGAGTCTTCTCCAGCACCACAGTTCAAAAGCATCAATTCTTCGGCACTCAGCTTTCTTCACAGTCCAACTCTCACATCCATACATGACCACTGGAAAAACCATAGCCTTGACTAGACAGACCTTGGTTGGCAAAGTAATGTCTCTGCTTTTTAATATGCTATCTAGGGTGGTCATAACTTTCCTTCCAAGGAGTAAGCGTCTTTTAATTTCCTGGCTGCAATCACCATCTGCAGTGATCTTGGAGCCCCAAAACAAAGTCTGACACTGTTTCCACTGTTTCCCCATCTATTTCACATGAAGTGATGGGACCAGATGCCATGATCTTAGTTTTCTGAAGGTTGAGCTTTAAGCCAATTTTTTCACTTTCATCAAGAGGGTCTTTAGTTCCTCTTCACTTTCTGCCGTAAGGGTGGTGTCATCTGCATATCTAAGGTTATTGATATTTCTCCCGGCAATCTTGATTCCAGCTTGTGCTTCTTCCAGCTCAGCGTTCCTCATGATGTACTCTGCATGCAAGTTAAATAAGCAGGGTGACAATATACAGCCTTGACATACTCCTTTTACTATTTGGAACCAGTCTGTTGTTCCGTGTCCAGTTCTAACTGTTGCTTCCTGACCTGCATATAGGATTCTACACTGCTGCCCTGTAAATAAATTCTTCAGTACCATTTTCCTAGATTCCATATATATGTGTTAGAATCCGATATTTATCTTTCTCTTTCTGACTGACTTCACTCTATATAATAGGTTCTAGGTTCATCCACCTCATTAGAATTGACTCAAGTGCGTACCTTTTTATGGCTGAGTAATATTCAGGAATTGTGTATAGGAACGACAACTTCTTTATCCATTCATCTATTGATGGACATCTAGGTTGCTTCCATGTTCTAACTATTGCAACAGTGCTGCAGTGAATGATGGGATACATGTGTCTTTTTCAACTGTGGTTTCCTCAGGGTATATGCCTAGAAGTGGGATTGCGGGGTCATATGGTAGTTTTACTCCTAGTTTTTGAAGGACTCTCCATACAGTCTTCCATAGTGACTGGATCAATTTACATTCCCACCAACAGTGCAAGAGCGTTCCCTTTTCTCCACACCCTCTCCAGCATTTATTGCTTGTAGACTTTTGGATGATGGCCATTCTGACTGGTGTGAGGTTATATCTCATTGTAGTTTTGATTTGTGTTTCTCTAATAATGAGTGATGTTGAGCATCTTTTCATGTGTTTGTTAGCCATCTGTATGTTGTCTTTGGAGAAATGCCTATTTAGGTCTTTTCCCCACTTTTTCATTGGATTGTTTCTCTGGTACTGAGTTGTATGAGCTGCTTGTATATTTTGGAAATTAATCCTTTGTCAGTTGTTTCATTTGCTATTATTTTCTCCCATTCTTAGGGTTTCTTTTCACCTTGCTTATAGTTTCCTTTGCTGTGCAAAAGCTTTAAGTTTAATCAGGTCCCACTTGTTTACTTTTGTTTTTATCTCCATTACTCTAGGAGGTGGCTCACAGATGATCTTGCTTTGGTTTATGTCAGCCAGTATTCTGCCTATGTTTTCCTCTAAGAGTTCTATAGTTTCTAGTCTTACATTAGGTCTTTAATCCATTTTAATCTAATCAAGCTGGAGAAATCAACCTTCTTGACTTCAGATTATACTACAAAGCTACAGTCCTAAGGACAGTATGGTACTGGCACTAAAAGAGAAATACAGACCAATGGAACAAGACTGAAAGCCGAGAAATAAACTCATGCCCCTATGGGTACCTTATTTTTGACCAAGGAGGCAAGAATATACAATGGGGCAAAGACAGCCTCTTCAATAAATGGTGCTGGGAAAACTGGACAGCTACATGTAAAAGAATGAAATTAGAACCCTTATTAACATCATACACAAAGATAAACTAAATGATTTCTTCAAAGTCCCTAAAGTGGCATTCCCTAGCATTTTATGGCACCAAAAGAGATGATAAAATTCTGCAACCTTGAATCTGATAAATTACCAAATGAATTCATCAAATGAATCAGATAAGTTAAAAGCGTGACTTTGCCCAAGTAATTTAATGCCTTAGCTGGGGATAGGGCTGATCTTTTTCTTTTAAAGGAGAATACCTTCATATTTTTGTCTGTTGTTAAAACTCAGTCAAGGCACCTCTTATGCAAAAGAGCAAACAAGCAAACAAAGAAATTTAAAAATGTATTACTGGAAGGAAGAAAAATCTCACAGCATCTCAAAACTCAGTTTTCTCCTTTGGAGATAAACACTTAATTTTTGAGGGCTGGGAGTTTATACTACCTATGTGACAAAATCACATGTGTCAAAACATACTACATTTTAGTCAACAACATAATGGAAAAGTCTGTCTCAAACATCTGCAAGTGATGATTAAAGAATATGTAGGAGTACATGTGAAAGTGAAAGCCACTCAGTTGTGTCCGACTCTTTGCAACCCTATGGACTATACGGACCTTGGAGTTCCCCAGGCCAGAATACTGGAGTGGATAGTCTTTTTTTTCTCTAGGGGATCTTCCCAACCCAGAAATCAAGCCCAGGTCTCCTGCACTGCAGGCAAATTCTCTACCAGCGGAGCCAGAGGGAAGCCTTATACATGTATTGGGAAGGGAGTACATGGATTTGTTATTAAAATTTTTATTTCTTTAATTTGTTCTGTATTGTTTATTCTATTGCTATTAAATTTGTTATTAAATACATAAAGGGAAGGGAGTACACGTATTTGTCACGTGTACTTGTGTCCAAGTTGGAAATCTAAAATTTATTAAAATTTAACTCTTAAACTTCTTAATCTATGCTTAGCTACTCACCAATCACCAGATCACAAGTAAGAAGTGAAAAATAACTTGCCTTAGCCTAAAACAGGGGAAAAACATGAACTCACAAACCCAATTTTGTCACTGTTTGAATTAAGCCATTCATATATGTTAAATCTACCAAAAATTAATTAGATGATTTTTAATGTTATAAAGGCTTCCTCACTTAAAAATATTTCACCTCACTATATCTTAAATAGGGAGTTTGTAAGATTTTTTTTAAGGACTAATACGTGCAAAAGAGACAAACTTTATATTACTAGGAGCCAAAATCAAATTAACAACAATCAGAAAGAGGAACAAATCCCTAAATTTTAATGCAAATTATATATTATGGTATTGTTATTCATCAACACATATTACCTGCTTACATTCAGTTATGTGTGCGCCCAGTCATGTCTGACTCTTTCCATCCCTAAGGACTGCAGCCTGCCAGGCTCCTCTGTCCATGGGGATTCTCCAGGCACGAATCCTAGAGTAGGTTGCCACGCCCTCCTCCAGGGCATCTCCCCAACCCAGGGATTAAACCTAGGTCTCCCACATTTCAGGTGGATTCTTTACCATCTGAAACACCGGGGAAGCCCAACAATACTGGAGTGGGTAGCCGAACCCTTCTCCAGGGGAATTTCCTGACCCAGGAAATGAACGGGCGTCTCTTGCATTGCAGGTGGATTCTTTACCAGCTGAGCTACCAAGGACGTCCCTACATTCAGTTATATTATATTCTAATATCTACCAATGAAAGTGGATAAAGCATTTTCAGTAATATTTACTGATTTCTCACCCCAAAATGAGATAAATTAGAAAGTTTTATTTGTGCCCTAACAACAAAGGTCCAATCTGGAAGCTTCGATTGTCTCAATAGGTAACTGGGTTGACTCTATGACCCCACTCTCTCCCTGAATGTACATTTCTAATCAATTACGCCGAGATCACAGACAGAATGGATCTTTCATCTTGGCATCACTGACTGCCTATTTCAATGGAAAACCTTGAACCACTGAGAATGATTTCTCTCTACATGTATCTAGGTCAGGGATCGTCACTGTCATATTGTTCATAATTTCAACTGTTTACTCTTACAATTTAGTATTTGATATCACCTTCGTAATCATGTAATGAAGTTATAAAAATGGAAGAAGTAAACAATAGTCAGGAAATTTTTTTTTCACTCAATTCCAAAAACAAACTATAAATATAATAGATTCTAACAATATTTGAAGTTTTATAATTAAGGTGCCATAAAAAGTATTTAATTATTATCTACTGACTCTAAAAGGCTAATTTTGAAAGGTAATTTTATTTGTTATGACCTCTGTTACACACTGTATTACGCTGTTGAAGCACAGGAAACAGTATTAAACCAGAAATTTAAATTTACATTTTTACATACCTGGGGATGGTTATTTTCATCTCCAACAGGTCTTTCTTTTTCTTCCTCTGATGTCATTTCTAAGTCGAGTTCTGCCGACAAATCTGTATGTTTAGTTAAAATTACTTAGAATATTTAGATAAAAGACATAATTTTAATTTAAAACACAGATTTAAAACACTGTATCAAATGACATCTTAAATCAATCTTAATCTTCAGCTGAATATTTACTTCTTTAAGAAATACTTCCAATGATCTAACATGTCAACAAACAATTTGGAAAATACCAGATGTCACCAGGATACAGGCACACAAACAGCTCAAAGATTCCTTCACAAAATCATCCAGACATCAATGAACAATCAGAAACCAAACAAAATTTCAAACTACAGGACAGACATATAAAGTCACAATACATTCTCTTCTCTACTTCATAACAGTACCTTTTTAACAACATGCCAAGCTTCAACTGCAACATTATTCATCGTTTACAAAATTCCTCTTACTTTTTATGCTTTTATCCATTCCTTAATCTGAAATGCTACCCTGTACTCTTCTGACAAATGACTTTTCATCTTTTAAGACTCAACCTGCTTTGTGAAGTTGTCCTTGATTACATCTGTCTTTCCCCAGATAAACAGCTATCCCTTTCCTTGTAGCTAACTTAGTACTTTATAGATTTTTCAAGTGTATCTTCATCACCTGAATTGTAAATTATTTCTTCACATGTCCATCTTCTTGGCTCCTAAACTGCACAGGACAAGCTCTTAAAAATCACTTTTGTATAAACAGTCCTTATTTATTTTATTCAGTAATTATTTATCAGCTTTCTGCTCTGTACTAGACACTGGAGCTTAAAGAAAAATGTAGATAAGAGATGTCAGGGAATGCTTTTGTAGAGATAATGCCTGCGCGGAGACTTGCATAGTTCAAGGGAAGGAGAGGGAAGGCACGCAAGGCTGTACGATGGGGAGAGAAGCACACACACAACAGGGTAAATATCTGTCGAAGGGACAGGTCAGGAGGGCGTCACCAGCAATTCAGAATTCCATAGCAAACGACAGAAAGGACGAGAGACGCAGAGTCAGGCAGAAGTCAGATTATGAAAGCCTCACGTGTCACTTTATGATGCCTGGACATTAATGTGATTTGAAGAGTGGTTCACAGTCACACTTGCTTTTGAGAGAGGTGACTCTAAATGCTACAAGAGGAATGAATTTGAAGGGCATACAAATAAATGGAGGGAGATGAATCTGAAAGCATTATTAACGGAAAGGAACAAAGGTGATGCAGGCCTGAACTGGGGGAGCGTTTCCAGAATATTTAGGATATAAAATGTCCTGAGTCCAGTATAGAATAACTCTTTATGAAATGAATAAATGTACAAATCCGGGGACCCTGAAGGAGTAGACTCTTTTGGTTACTTTATAAAAGGAATCGACTGAGATGAGAAACGATCTGCATGAACGGTCTGAAGTTGCTTCTATTTATTTGTAATTTTCCTATTTCACATCTTCCTCTGTTGAAGGGACTGGATAGGTTTTATCTGAATTTGTGTTTCGTGGACATACCAAGCTAATGGAGAAATAAGGGCAAACAAGTCACTTCCCTAGATTAAAAAAAAACAAAACACTTTGAGTTGATAGCTTGTAGTCACTATTCTAGGAAATAACTGAGAATCTTAAATGCAAAGTTAACCCTATAGGTGAGGATAGAAAAGAAAAAACTAGGAGTGAAAAAAAGAAACAGTAAATGATTTCTTACTATAGCTCTGGCCATATGACTGATTAAAGGTGCTAAATTAATTGGTATTTATGTTCAACACATATTAGACATGGTTACTCAATAGACTGGGCATCCTAGTAGAATCAGAATTGACTTTCTATATACTGCTTTTAAATGATACAGCACTCCTTCAGTATTGCTAACTAAAATTTGAGAAAAGCTGGTCTACAGGGAGTCTGCTTCTACATGACTTCAACTTAATTCATTCTCCAGAAATCTCAGCCTCCGTTTCCTCACGCGAACACGTCCCCCCAAACTGAAATGGCATTAGAAGTTGGAAACCTTCCAGTGGACTCTCTATCAGGTTGTGGGTTCCTTGGTCTCCCCGTCACGCCCTCTGCTCTCTTCTCCTTTCCAGTTCTCTGTTTTGTCCCATGTGACACCATCCTGGAAAGCAGCAACACTTCGTAAGACACCAACGTGCACACACTTACAACTGAGTACCTATGCCCAGGCTCCCCCAGAGGATGACACACCGTTCTGCACGCCCGGGGACCGCAGTTCTGAATGTCTTCCTGATTACGAGGAAGAGGGGAGAACTTTGCTGTTCTTCTCCAACAAGTCTTGGTGCCAGAAGCTCACTTCAAATTCATCGTCCATATCAAATACTCTCTCTTTATCTAAAGACCTTCATTACTTATTGCCCCCTTCCCCCACAGACCTGTGCTTCCTTTTCTTCATTCCGTTCCCGTACCCTCTGCCTCTCTCATCCTTCATTCCCTCTTGCCTCTTATTTCCTGACCTCCCTTAGGTTGTAGAGTATCTTGAAACAGAACTAATAATTTGTGTTCGGTCATGTGTCACATGGAATCTTCATTTCCTGAGCAGGGATGGAAACTGCACCACCTGCATTGGAGAGTCTTAACCGGACAAAGTCTTAAGCAGTGGAGTGCGAAGTAAGTCTCAGAACTGATAATTTAGCTCCTTAAACTGGACTCTCAACGGAATCTGTGGTAGACACCTGATAAGATGCATACTTGCCATCTTTTCCTTGTCTTTTTTCTCACTACCCATCCCATAGGTGATTTTCTTTGCCTATTAGAATATATCAGCATTCCCATTTTCAATCTACGTTCTGGCAAATGATTTTTCTCTAAAACACAGTTCTTACCTCCTGCTTGCTCATTTAATGCCGGGGCCGGCGTCTCTCGCCCCACGCCTGAGGCCAGGGCCGGCGGCCGAGAGGAGCTACCCCACGTCCAACAGGCGGTGGCTGCGCGGGCGCAGGAGGGCCGAGAGGAGCTACTCCGCGTTCAAGGTCAGGAGGGGCGGACTTGAGGAGATACCCCTCGTCCAAGGTAAGGTACAGCAGCTGCACTTTGCTGGAGCGGCTGTGAAGAGATTTTCCACGACCAAGGTAAGAGAAACCCAAATAAGACGGTAGGTATTGCTAGGGGGCACCAGAGGGCAGACAAACTGAAATCATAATCACAGGAAACTAGCTGATCTAATCACATGGACCACAGCCGAATGTGGTCCCCTGGAGAAGGGAATGGCAAACCACTTCAGTATACTTGCCTTGAGAACCCCGTGAACAGTAACAAAGGGCAAAATGATAGGATACTGAATGAGGAATTCCCCAGGTCGGTAGGTGCCCAGTATGCTACTGGAGCTCAGTGGAGAAATAACTATAGAAGGAATAAAGGGATGGAGCAAAAGCAAAACCAATACCCAGTTGTGGATGTGACCAATGATAGAAACAAGGTCCGGTGCTGTAAAGAGCAATATTGCATAGGAACCTGGAATGTTAGGTCCATGAATCAAGGCAAATTGGAAGTGGTCAAACAGGAGATGGCAAGAGTGAATGTCGACATTCTAGGAATCAGTGAATTAAAATGGACTGGAATGGCTGAATTTAACTCGGATGACCATTATATCTACTACTGTGGGCAGGAATCCCTTAGAAGAAATGGAGTAGCCATCATGGTCAACAAAAGAGTCCGAAATGCAGTACTTGGATGCAATCTTAAAAATGACAGGATGATTTCTGTTCGTTTCCAAGGCAAACCATTCAATATTACAGTAATCCAGGCCTATGCCCCAACCAGTAATGCTGAAGAAGCCGAAGTTAATCGGTTCTATGAAGACCTACAAGACCTTTTAGAACTAACACCCAAAAAAGATGTCCTTTTCATTATAGGGGACTGGAATGCAAAAGTAGGAAGTCAAGAAACACCTGGAGTAACTGGCAAATTTGGCCTTGGAGCACGGAATGAAGCAGGGCAAAGGCTAATAGAGTTTTGTCAAGAGAATGCACTGGTCATAGCAAACACCCTCTTCCAACAATACAAGAGAAGACTCTACACATGGACATCACCAGATGGTCAACACCGAAATCAGATTGATTATATTCTTTGCAACCAAAGATGGAGAAGCTGTATACAGTTAGCGAAAACAAGACCAGGAGCTGACTGTGGCTCAGATCATGAACTCCTTATTGCGAAGTTCAGACTTAAATTGAAGAAAGTAGGGAAAACCACTAGACCATTCAGATATGACCTCAATCAAATCCCTTATGATTATGCAGTGGAAGTGAGAAATAGATTTAAGGGACTAGATCTGATTGATAGAGTGCCTGATGAACTCTGGACGGAGGTTCGTGACATTGTACAGGAGACAGGGACCAAGACCATCCCCATGGAAAAGAAATGCAAAAGAGCGAAATGGCTGTCTGAGGAGGCCTTACAAATAGCTGTAAAAAGAAGAGAGGCGAAAAGCAAAGGAGAAAAGGAAAGATATAAGCATCTGAATGCAGAGTTCCAAAGAATAGCAAGGAGAGATAAGAAAGCCTTCCTCAGTGATCAATGCAAAGAAATAGAGGAAAACAACAGAATAGGAAAAACAAGAGACCTCTTCAAGAAAATTAGAGATTCCAAGGGAACTTTTCATGCAAAGATGGGCTCGATAAAGGACAGAAATGGTATGGACCTAACAGAAGCAGAAGATATTAAGAAGAGGTGGCAGGAATACACAGAAGAACTGTACAAAAAAGATCTTCATGACCAAGATAGTCACGATAATGTGATCACTGACCTAGAGCCAGACATCTTGGAATGTGAAGTCAAGTGGGCCTTAGAAAGCATCACTACGAACAAAGCTAGTGGTGGTGATGGAATTCCAGTTGAGCTATTTCAAGTCTTGAAAGATGATGCTGTGAAAGTGCTGCACTCAATATGCCAGCAGATTTGGAAAACTCAGCAGTGGCCACAGGACTGGAAGAGGTCAGTCTTCATTCCAATCCCAAAGAAAGGCAATGCCAAAGAATGCTCAAACTACCGCACAATTGCACTCATCTCACACGCTAGTAAAGTCATGCTCAAAATTCTCCAAGCCAGGCTTCAGCAGTATGTAAACCGTGAACTCCCAGATGTTCAAGCAGGTTTTAGAAAAGGCAGAGGCACCAGAGATCAAATGGCCAACATCCGCTGGATCATGGAGAAAGCAAGAGAGTTTCAGAAAAACATCTATTTCTGCTTCATTGACTATGCCAAAGCCTTTGACTGTGTGGATCACAATAAACTGTGGAACATTCTGAAAGAGATGGGAATCCCAGACCACCTGACCTGCCTCTTGAGAAACCTGTATGCAGGTCAGGAAGCAACAGTTAGAACCGGTCATGGAACAACAGACTGGTTCCAAATAGGAAAAGGAGTGCGTCAAGGTTGTATATTGTCACCTTGCTTATTTAACTTATATGCAGAGTACATCATGAGGAACGCTGGGCTGGAAGAAGCACAAGCTGGAATCAAGATTGCTGGGAGAAATATCAATAACCTCAGATATGCAGATGACACTACCCTTATGGCAGAAAGTGAAGAGGAACTCAAAAGCCTCTTGATGAAAGTGAAAGAGGAGAGTGAAAAGGTTGGCTTGAAGCTCAACATTCAGAAAACAAAGATCATGGCATCTGGTCCCATCACTTCATGGGAAATAGATGGAAAAACAGTGGAAACAGTGTCAGACTTTGTTTTTTTGGGCTCCAAAATCACTGCAGATGCTGATTGCAGCCATGAAATTAAAAGACGCTTGCTCCTTGGAAGGAAAGTTATGACCAACCTTGATAGTATATTAAAAAGCAGAGACATTACTTTGCCGACCAAGGTCCGTCTAGTCAAGGCAATGGTTTTTCCCGTGGTCATGTATGGATGTGAGAGTTGGACTGTGAAGAAAGCTGATCGCCGAAGAATCGATGCTTTTGAACTGTGGTGTTGGAGAAGACTCTTGAGAGTCCCTTATACTGCAAGGAGATCCAACCAGTCCATTCTAAAGGAGATCAATCCTGGATGTTCATTGGAGGGACTGATGCTGAGGCTGAAACTCCAATACTTTGGCCACCTCATGAGACGAGTTGACTCACTGGAAAAGACTCTGATGCTGGGAAAGGTTGGGGGCGGGAGGAGAAGGGGACGACGGAGAATGAGATGGCTGGATGGCATCACCGACTCTGTGGACATGAGTTTGAGTGTACTCCGGGAGTTGGTGATGGACAGGGAGGCCTGGCGTGCTGTGATTCATGGGGTCGCGGAGAGTCGGACACGACTGAGCGACTGAACTGAACTGAACTGAACTGTCCTCTTTGACCAGCAGTTCCAGGTAAATGATCCACATACTTCTGTGGAAGGCTCTCAGAGACACTCTGCTAGAATGAATGAGAACAATGAGTTGCATGAAGAGTTCCTAATCCCTTTTGAAGAAAATACCCTACTTCTAGGCTTCCCTGGTGGCTGAGAGGTTAAAGCCTCTACCTCCAATGCGGGAGACCTGGGTTCAATTCCTGGGTTGGGAAGATCCCTGGAGAACGAAATGGCAACCCATTCCAGTACTCTTGTCTGGAGAATCCCTCAGACAGAGGAGCCTGGTGGGCTACAGTCCATGGGGTCACAAAGAGTCGGATACGACTGAGCAACTTCACTTCACTTCATACCTTACTTTTAACCTGGTTAAGGCAGGTTTTGCCAAGATCCCACAGTTGGTATGCGACAGAACCAGGATGCTGAATTCAAACACAGTGCTGCATCACCAAGCAGGGGCTGCCGCATCTAAGAGATCAGGCCCTTCTTATCTCCTTCCACAGCTGCCTCCTTCAAACGCGGCACTGTTACTTTATGTTACTTCAAGTATGGCTGCCCCTAAAGGTACTCTGCACGTGCCACTTAAGCTATCCAAAATGGTTTGCACTTACTAAAACATCACTAAAGCTAACTGCTGTTATTACAGGCCCATATATTTATTACTATTTCCCATGCTTTTGTGTCTCTTGAAATGCTCCTCGCAGATCAACCAGGCAATCCAAATGAAGTAATACGTTCAAGCTTCAAGCACTATCTGGTCAACGTCGATGTGGTAAAAAACACAATCGAAATGAAAATCAAAACTACAACGAGGTACCACCTCACACCAGTCAGAATGGCCATCATCCAAAAGTCTGCTACTGCTGCTGCTGGCTTAGTCGCTTCAGTCGTGTCTGACTCTGTGCGACCTGAACTGAAGCCTGCCAGGCTATGGACTGAAGACTGCCAGGCTCCCCTGTCCACTGGCTTCTCCAGGCAAGAATACTGAAGTGGGTTGCCATGCCCTCCTTCCCGACTCAGGGATCAAACCCAGGCCTCCCACTGAAGGCAGATTCTTTACCGCTCAGCCAAAACAAAGTACCACCTCACACCAGTCAGAATGGCCATCATCAAAAAGGCATAAAAAGCATTTAAATTGGATCAAAGGAAGTAAAACTATCTCTGTTCTCAGATGTCATGATTCTATATGTAAAAAACCCTGAAGACTTCACAAACAAAAGGATTAGGATACATGTATCCAATCAAGTTGCAGGATAAAAATCCACATGCCAAAAAACGCAAAAAAGCAGTTGTATTTGTTTACACCACCAACAGTCTATCTGAAAAGGAAATGAGGAAAACAATCAGATCTATAATAGCACCTAAAAGAACACAACACCTAGGAACAAATTCACCCAAGGAAGTGAACGATCTATGCACTCAAAGCTTTATCAGATTGATGAGAAAGACAAAGATCAATAGAGAGATATCCATATCCATGGACGGGAAGAACTAATATTGTTAAAAATGCCCACATTACCTACAGTGACCTAGAAATTCAAAGTAATCGTTATAAAAATTTCAGTGGTATTTTTCACTGAAATGGAAAAAAATATCTCAACTTTGTGTGAACTGCAAAAGATGCTGAATAGTCAAAGAACCTCCAAAAGAGAACAAAGCTGGAGGCATCAGTGTGCCTGATTTCAAATTATATTAAAAGGTACAGTAATGAAAACAGCATGGTACAGACACAAAAAACAATGACCAGTGGTACAGAATTGAGATTCCAGAAATAAATACACACTTTTACGGTCAAATAATCGACAGTAAAGCTTCCAAGAGCGTACAATGGAGAAGATTAGTTTAACAAATTATGTTTGGAAAACTGTATTCACATGCAGATGAATGAAACTGACCCTATTTCACACCATATACAAAAACTAACTCAAAGTAAAGATTTTAGGTAAGAACTGAACCTAGAAAAAAAAAAACCAAACACCTTGACACTGGTGTGGGCAATTATTTTCTAGACAGGACCCTAGAAAGACAGGCAACAAAAGGAAAAATTGATAAACTGGATTACACCAAAATAAGCTTCTGTGCAGCAAGTTCAGTTCAGTCACTCAGTTGTGTCCAACTCTTTGCGACCCCATGGACGGCTGCATGCCAGGCCTCCCTGTCCATCACCAACTCCCAGAGCTTACTCAAACTCATGTACATTGAGTGGGTGATGCCATCCAACCATCTCATCCTCTGTTGTCCCCTTCTCCAGCTTCACTCAATCTTTCCCAGCATCAGGGTCTTTTCAAATGAATTAGCTCCTCACATCAGGTGGCCAGTGAACACCCAGGCACACCCATCCTCCTTTAGGGTGGACTGGCTGGATCTCCTTGCAGTCCAAGGGACTCTCAAGTCTTCTCCAACACCACAGTTCAAAAGCATCAATTCTTTGGCACTCAGCCTTCTTTACAGTCCAACTCTCACATCCATACATGACTACTGGAAAAACCATAGCCTTGACGAGACGGACCTTCGGTGGCAAAGTAATGTCTCTGCTTTTTAATATGCTGTCTAGGGTGGTCATAACAGAAAACAATAAAATGAAAGGGTGACCTATGACCTGAGAGGAAATAATTTGCAAGCCATCAATCTGGTCCAAAATATATAGGGAACTCATGCAAGTAAACAGCAAAACAACCTGACTGTTGAAAAATAGGTGAAGGTTCTGAACAGACATACAAAATGGCCAGCTCATCATCAAGGAAATGCAAACCAAAGCCGTAACGGGATAGCACCTCGTGCCTCTTACTATGGCTGTATGAGTGTGTTAGTCACTCAGTCCTGTCTGACTTTGTGACCTCATGGACTGCAGCCCACCGGTTTCCTCTCTCCCTGGAATTCTCCAGGCAAAAATACTGGAGTCGGTAGCTATTCCCTTCTCCAGGGGATCTCCGGGACCTAGGAGTCAAATCCAGGTCTCCTGCATTGCAGGTAGGTTCTTTACTGTCTGAACTACCAAGGAAGCCTGTTACTATGGCTGTGATCCAACAAATGAAAGATAATATGTGTTAGCAAGGATATGGATAAAAGAGAACATCTGTGCATCATTGGGGGGAATGGAAACTGGGAGTCATTATGGGCAACAGTCCAAATGCAGGACCCTCAAAAAGTTAAAAATAGAACGACCATCCAGAAAACCCTCTTCTGAGTATATACACAAACAAAACGACATCAGGACCTCTAAGAAATCAGTACCATGTTCACTGAATCATGAATCACAAAAGCCAAGACATGGAAACAACCTGTATTCATCAACAAATGGAGAAAAATGTGGCATATGTATACACACACAGAATGGAATATTATTCAGCCACAGGAAAGAAGGAAATTCGGCCAATGGTGACAACACAGGTGAACCCTGAACACCGCGCGTTTAGTGATATGAGTCAGGAAAAGACAAAGACCGTCCGGTCACACTCACAGGTGGAAGCATTTCTAAGCCCACACTGAGCCTGCACCGCACACAGATTAGAATGTCCCCTTGTCTTAAAACTGACAATACCGAGCACAGACGAGCATGAGGAACAACTGGATGCCTCACACAAGGCTAATGCAAATGCAAAAGGGTCGAGTCACCTTGGAAAACAGCTTTGCATTATCTCATAAAGGCAATCAGACACTTAACTTACGATCGCGCAAACCCATCCAAGGCATTTACCCAAGAGAAAGAAAATCTATAAAAAGGACGACAATATTTTAAAAAAAGCAAGATACACAATTCTATTCCCATGACACTCTGGAAAATGCAAAACTAGTTGGAGAACCCATTCAGGGGTCCCCAGGAGTTCATCACAATGGATGAACCTCGAAAACATAACGCCAAATGAGAAACACTAATCCCAAAGGAGCACATACTGTATGATTCCATTTATATAAAATACCCAGAACAGGCATGTCTCCACGCCTGGGGATTGACTGGGACTAAGGAAGATGGGGCGGGGCATAGGTGGTGGCTACGGGATGCAGGGTTTCTTTAGGGGGCTGATGGAAATGCTCTAAATTTGACTGTGGTCACAGGTGACACCTCTCTAGACTAAGAGATACTGAACTACACGTGTTGAGGGGGTGAACTGAATGATACATGAATTATACCTCAACAGCTTCTTAAAAAACTTCAGTGGCAGGATCTAGATAATCTTCTTAATTCTCCTGTGTGGATAAACATACTATACACCACCTGAGTACCTCCATGCCTTTATAGTATATCTAAAATGAAAAGAAAAGAAGTCAATGCCTAACTTCAACTGCTTTGTTTAAAACGCTTTCTGCACAAGTTATTCTTAATTTCACAAAATAAATATACACAATTCTGCAGCCTTTCACAACTGTGAAGATGCGAAATGACAATTTTCTGGAACATTTCATTAAACATTATCCTCTGATTTTTATCTGGCTTGCCTCATCTCGGTAATCCAGCTATCTCTAAAAAACGTCTATCAAATTCTGTGAAGAATGAGGCACAATTCCCAACTGTTCTAAGGGTATCTAATCTAAGAAAAAAAGATACAGTGCAAATGGCAGAATGAAAGTCAGAGTTTAAGAAACAAGTGCATTTAAAGATAATAAAACTGTAGTAAATTACTTGCAATGAAAGTACAAAAGAAAGCTGTCTATGAAAATCAGTGTCTTAAAACACTTTATCCTATGTGTTGACCGCTGACACATCAAATTTCACACCTACCTGACTTGTGAGTTGAAGTTAGTTGTTCCTTAAACCCTGTGCTTCAACTTCTAAGTTAGGACAGTAACGTGACGTGACCTCCAGTGACGCCTCCGAAACAGACTGCTTTCTTCGGGTGTCAGCCAGTTCTTGTCGGAGGTGTCTCACAACTGCCTAATGAGATGCTCTGTCACTGAGATTATCAACTCACTTTACTATTATGTTAATAATACACAACGCCAACATATGTACTTTGTTTCATCTCACACGCTACCAAAGTGATGCTCAAATTTCTCCAAGCCAGGGTTCAACAGTAAACCGAGACGTTCCAGATGTTCAAGCTGGATTTAGAAAAGGCAGAGGAGCCAGAGATCAAATTGCCAACATCCGCTGGATCACAGAAAAAGCAAGAGAGTTCCAGGAAAACATCTACTTCTGCTTTATTGACTGTGTCAAACCCTACGACTCTGTCAATCACAACAAAGAGTGGAAAATTCTTTAGGAGATGGGAATACTAGATAACCTTACCTGCCTCCAGAAAAATCTGTATGCAGGTCAAGAAGCAACAGTTAGAACCAGACATGGAACAACAGACTGGCTCCAAATTGGGAAAAGAGTACATTAAGGCTGTATGTTGTCACCCCGCTTATTGAACTTAGAGCAGAGGACATCATGCCAAAGCCGGGCTGGAGGAAGCACAAGCAGAAATCAAGATTTTCGGGAGAAATATCAGTCACCTCAGATGTGCAGATGACAACACCCTTAGGGCAGAAAGCGAAGACGAACTAAAGAGCCCCTGGATGAAAGTGAAAGAGGAGAGTGAAACAGCTGGCTTGCAAAAAACACTGAAAAAACTAAGATCATGGCATCCGCTCCCATCACTTCATGGCAAATAGATGGGGAAACAGTGAAAACAGTGACAGACTTGATTTTCTTGGGCTCCAAGTCAATGCAGATGGTGACTGCAGCCATGAAATTAAGATGCTTGCTTCTTCCAAGAAAACTATGACAAACATAGACAGCATTATTAGAAACCAGAGACATTACTTTATCAACAAAGGTCCATCTAGTCAAAGCTACGGTTGTTCCAGTAGTCATGTACGGATGTGAGAGCTGTCTCATCAAGAAAGGTGAGCACCAAAGAATTGATGCTTTTGAACCGTGGTGTTGGAGAAGACTCCTGAGAGTCCCTTGGACTGCAAGGAGATCCAACCAGTCAATCCTAAAGGAAATCAGTCCTGAATATTCATTGGAAGGACTGATGCTGAAGGTCCAATACTCTGGCCACCTGATGCGGAGAACTGACTCATTAGAAAAGACCCTGATGCTGGGAAAGACTGAAGGCAGGAGAAAAGGGGGACGACAGAGGATGAGCGGGCTGGATGGCATCACCGACTCGATGGACGTGCGTTTGAGCAGGCTCCGGGAGTTGGTGATGGACAGGGAGGCCTGATGGGCTGCACGCAGTCCAGGGGTTGCAGAGCGTCAAGGAATGACTGAGCGACAACTGAACTGGACTGACGGACTCTGAAAACCATCACCACAGGCATCTCCTCGCCTTCTTTCCCTCCTCACCGAAGCTGCTTACAGACTCAGAAGGGGCCACCCTCTGGCCTTCCCTATCAAGTTACTCAGAAAAAAGACGCAGACCCGGTGTCCACGACCTGCCCCTCTCTTTAAATCTGCAGAGCTTCACCACCTCATGTCCAGAAAGAAACAGGTGCGAATGTGGGACAAGTGGTGGGAAATTCCACGCTGTGGAACACTGTGCCCTTCTTACTAGAGGTGTGATTAACTTCAGAGATCCTCACATATTCTATCCAGTGCTCAGATCTTTCCAACAGATTCCTATCTCAGCGAAAAAATGAGGCCATTCCCTTATGGCTAATCTATTTTATATCTAGGAATGTGTCTAAGTTAATCCCAGACTCCTAGCTTATCCCTCCTCCCCACCTTTGCCCTTGGCTAACCACAAGGACCAGCATAGCACAGGGAACTCTACTCGATATTCTGTGGTCACCTACATGGGAAAAAAAATCTAAACAAGATTGGATATATGTATACATATAACTGAATCAACGTGCTATCCATCTGAAACTAACACAAAATTGGAAATCAAGTACTTTCCAACATAAAAGAAAAATGGAATTTAAAAAACGAGGTTTCTCCCATGGCCTCCAAAAAGCCTCGATAACCTTGCCTCCACCTGCCTCTGGACCGCAGCCCCTACAGCCCAATCCCTGACTCACTCCATCCCTGCTACTCTCAAATCCTGCTGCCCTTCAGCCTTAGTGGATACGCGCATATCCAAACGATAGTAATTCATCCTTAAAATGAGAATTCTCCAAGCCAGACTTCAAATTACGTGAAACGTGAACATCCAGATGTTCAAGCTGGCTTTAGAAAAGGCAGAGGAACCAGAGATCAAAATGGCAACATCCGTTGGATCACTGAAAAAGCAAGAGAGTCCCAGAAAACATCTACTCTGCTTTCAGTTTAGTGGCTCAGTCGTGTCCAACTCTTTGCGACCCCATGAATCACAGCACGCCAGGCCTCCCTGTCCATTACCAACTCGCTGAGTTCACTCAAAGCCACCTCCATTGAGTCGGTGATGCCATCCAGCCATCTCATTCTCTTGTCGTCCCCTTCTCCTCCTGCCCCCAATCCCTCCCAGCATCAGAGTCTTTTCCAGTGAGTCAACTTGTCGCATGAGGTGGCCAAAGTATTGCAGTTTCAGCTTTAGCATCAGTCCTTCCAATGAACACCCAGGACTGATCTCCTTTAGAATGGACGGATCTCCTTGCAGTCCAAGGGATTCTCAAGAGTCTTCTCCAACATCACAGTTCAAAAGCATCAATTCTTCGGCGATCAGCTTTCTTCACAGTCCAACTCTCACATCCATACATGACCACGGGAAAAACCATAGCCTTGACTAGACGGACCTTGGTTGGCAAAGAAATGTCTCGCTTTTTAATATGCTATATAAGTTGGTCATAGCTTTCCTTCCAAGGAGTAAGCGTCTTTTAATTTCATGGCTGCAATCAGCATCCGCAGTGATTTTGGAGCCCAAAAAAATAAAGTCTGAGACTGTTTCCACTGTTTCCCCATCTATTTCCCATGAAATAATGGGACCAGATGTCATGATCTTAGTACTTCTGCTTTATTGACTATGATAAATCCTTTGACTGTGTGGATCACCACAAACTGTGGAAAATTCTTAAAGAGATGGGAAGAGCAGACCACCTGACCGGCCTCTTGAGAAATCTGTATGCAGGTCGGGAAGCAACAGTTAGAACGGGACACGGAACAACAGACTGGGTCCAAATGGGGAAAGGAGTACGTCACGGCTGTATACTGCCACCCTGCTTATTGAACTTAGATGCAGAGTACATCATTAGAAATGCTGGGCTGGATGAAGCACAAGCTGGAAACAAGACCACGGGAAGAAATATTAATAACTCAGATATGCAGATGACACCACCCTTATGGCAGAAAGTGAAGAAGAACTAAAGAGCCTGTAGATGAAAGTGAAATAGGAGAGTGAAAATGTTGGCTAAAGCGCAACATTCAGAAAGATCATGGCATCCGGGACCATCACTTCATGACAAAAGATGGGGAAACAGTGGCTGACTTTGTTTTTTCGGGCTCCAATATCACAGAAGATGGTGACTGCAGCCATGAAATGAAAAGACGCTTACTCCTTGGCAGGAAAGTCATGACCAACCTAGACAGCATATTAAAAGGCAGGGACATTACACTGCCAACAAAGGTCCTTCTAGTCAAGGCTATGGTTTTTCCAGTAGTCATGTATGGATGTGAGAGTTGGACTATAAAGAAAGCTAAGTGCAGATGAATTGATGCTATTGAGCTGTAGTGTTGGAGAAGACTCCTGAGAGTCCCTTGGATTCCAGGGAGCTCCAACCCGTCGATCCTAAAGGAAATCAGTCCTGAACATTCTTTGGAAGGACTGATGCTGAAGCTGAAACTCCAAAACTTTGGCCACATGACGCAAAGAGCTGACCCATTGATAAAGACTCTGAAGCTGGGAAAGATTGAGGGCAGGAGGAGAAGGGGATGACAGAGGATGAGATGGCTGGATGACATCATCGACTTGATGGTCATGGGTTTGGGTGGATGTGGGGAGTTGGTTATGGACAGGGAGGCCTGGCGTGCTGTGGTTCGTGGGCTCACAAAGAGTCGGACACGACTGAGCGACTGAACTGAACTGATGCTGGGAAAGATTGAAGGTAGGAGGAGAAAGGGATGAAAGAGGATGAGATGGTTGGATAGCATCACCAACTCAATGGATATGAGTTTGAATAAACTCCAAATGTTGGTGCCAGACAGGGATGCCTGGCGTGTTGCAGTCCGTGGGGTCGTGAAGAGTCGGACACGACTGAGTGACTGAACTGAACTGAACTGATTGAATGGAAAATCACAATTATGAACAAACTGTTTGCAAAAATGTTCTAAGTGAATCATAAGTAGCAAATGGAAGAGTAAATCAAGAAGTGTTTGGGTAAAGCTCACCACCTGAGTCCCTAATTATGAGTGAATGACAAGTAGATGCCTTTAAACAGTTGAGAGGCCATAGAGTAAACGATTCAAGGCTGAAATATTTCCCAAATTAAATTGACATGAAGAAAAATAAACTTATCCCAAGAAATATGAAAAATACCTCCAATAAACACCACCACTTGCTAGCTTTAAAAAAAATACATCTGATACCTAACTTATACAGCTACCCCAAAGCAAGAGCCTTAGCTCTGTACAAATCTAAACAGATTAAAGTTTGTAAAAAATTAATCAGTCCACTACAAGAATTATACCTATTGATAGCTGCACTAAGCACTCCTACAAACATCCATTAACTCATAGGTATAATGATTCCAGAAAGAAAGAAGTTAGAAATATAAGCACGCTGCAGGCTTTTCACCAGGTCTTCTGACCCTACTAGTCCTCTGACATCAAACCACACTCACTTCTTCAGTACAAACATATCAACACAAAACAATCCTCCACCTTCACTCATGGGGCAGACACTTATGAGAGATGGGTAAAATTTAGAGAGCGCTTCCTAGACAAGCATGAGATTATCTGCTGCTGCCATAACTTTCAATACTTTTTTGTAATGTTTAAAATAGTAAGACAGGGCGAAAGACAACGAAACACACTTACTAATTATCACTAAATACATGTTATGTCGCATCCATCACTGTTTCCAAAAGTTCCTCGTACTGAAATAGGACACTACATGGAGCACGGTGTTGATTTTCTCACGAGAACGGCATCCACAGCACAGCCTCTGCGTCTCCCAGATGCTCCCTCCTCACCATCAGCAGGAGTTACAAACCACCCTAAATCATCCATCAAGGAAGGGAAATCACTGCCAGAAACTAAGAGCATCTATTGCTAGTAGCAAGAGGAACAGTTTTCCTTGGGGGGTGGGGAGCAGAGGAGGCGGGACTTGTATAAGTTTATTCTGAAGAAGTTACTTTTTAAAGTGTTCAAAAATGCTTTTACAACTGATCTTGCAGTTTTTACAAATTGGAAATCTGTAAATGATGTGCAAAGGTCGGTGACAGGGCACTGGTTAAAGAAATGACAGTGGAGCCAAGACGGACGCTGGTTTAGACACTGAAGGTGAGGACGTGAGTGGAGTGACACACACGCTCACTCCAGAGCAGAGGGACCTGGCTGTGGAGTGCAGTCGATGGGGGAGCACACGCCGTCCTCCTGGCCTAAAGCCCAATCGGAGGAGGGTGCCAGTTCCTCCGATACAGTTGCAAGAATTTTGAGGTCAATTCCTTTGGAAAATATTAAAGTCCTCTCCTTGGATGAGCTCATCGTATGTCCCTACCTGGACTGCTGTAGACAAATGGATCGGAATTACAAATGTTACTTTATCCGACACATGAAAAATGTCATCCCGCCTCAAAATATAGATGTATAGGCTTTCACAAGCCTCTATACTTTCTGTGGTACATACGCTTCCTTTATAAAATATATACATACACAGATACATACACACACATACATGACTACAGAAAATACCTCAGAATTCATTTCCTTATTAGCCATTTCTTTTTGCTTCTGTTTGGCAAGCTGATTGGCCAGGATTCCCTCCTATAAGATTCTGGCATTCTGTTCTCCAGAAAGCTGCTTCTAAGTGTCATATGTCGCTCTTCCACAACCTGCAGAGACACTACATGGAGTTTTGGGGCCCATATCATTAAAAGAAAAGAAAAAAAAAAAAAAACAGTTAAAAGCTTAGAAGAAGAATATAAAATGAAATAAAACTGTTTAAAGGAAGTAGCCTTTTAAAACACCAGGATCTTTATCCCATGTGATTAACTCGGATCTTAATTTAAATGTCAGCTAAATTTATCACAGAGCAAAAACATGAAGACGTAGTACTGTGAAAGGAAATTTCTTTACAAAGCATTTAACTAGTTCCTTCACAGTCTCAAGGCAAGTTAGCCTCTTTTTTAACATTAAAAAAGCCAAAATACATGGACTGGAATTAAGAAGATTACTCGGTCTAATGTATCCAAAGTGCAAATCATTATGTTAATAACTAAGCTCAAGTTACATCCATTCCTTGGAGAAGGCAATGGCCACCCACTCCAGTACTCATGCCTGGAAAATCCCATGGGTGGAGGAGCCTGGTAGCCTGTAATCGGTGGGGTCGCTAAGAGTCGGACACGACTAAGGGACTTTACTTTCACTTTTCACTTTCATGCACTGGAGAAGGAAATGGCAACCTACTCCAGTGTTCCTGCGTGGAGAATCCCAGGGACCACGGAGGCTGGTGGGCTGCTGTGTTCGGGTCACACAGAGTCGGACATGACTGACATGACGACAGCAGCAGCAGCAGCAGCAGCAGCACATCCGTTCCTCCACTCAGAAAACACACACAGATCTACTAGAAGCCAGGAATGGCAAGAAACTAATCACTTAAACTCTGCACGTCACAGCTCATACCTAGGTTGAAATAACATTTCGTTTGAAATCTAAATAATTCATATTAAATAAGAGGGTATTATAAATAATACGGATGAAATGGTGTTAGAAATTTGAAAGTTTCACCAACGATTACTCTACCTGATTCAGATCGTTTCTCCGTCTTCAGTTCCATCGAGTGCTCTGACAGGGAGTCCAAGCTGCTGTTTCATTTCAGCTTCTTTACTGTATTGGTCTTCCTTTCTTCTTAACTGCTCCCTATTTTTTTCATATGACATATCAGCATTGCTTCTATTCTCTTCTTCTTGCTTGAAAGTCAATCTGCAAAATTTATAGAGCTCTTCGTATAAAAACATGAGACTATTCGCTGCTGCAGTAACTTTCATTCCCTCTTCATTATGTTTAATAGTAATATGGGGGGAAATACAATGAAGAACACTTAATAATGATCACTGTTTTCCTGCAGAGGGTTAAGAATAAAACAGCATAATTATTTTTTTTCTGTCTTGAGAAAAATGACCCCTTCATACTTCTGTGGGTGGGAATGAAAATTAATCTAAACTTTCTTAAAAATATTTTAGAAATATGGATCAAAGACCGCTTTCAAACGTTCTCATACTTTAACCAAATAATACACTATTATTAAAGAAAATGAATTCAAAATAATTAGAAATGTAGAAATGGATCTGTAGAACAGATATTCCTTGTTGTATTAAACATGAGACACAAAAGTGAAAAACAACCGAAAGTCAATCTGTTGAATCATGAATGAGGTTTCTGTTATGGTGGACTTCTGTATGATCATGAAAACGATGATTTGGAAAAATATACATTAAGTCATTAGAAGCATTCACTGTTAAGACCTTATATTATTTCCATGAATTTCACATTCCACAATACTAACAACGTGTTCTCCCCTGTAAAATCCCAGAGGGCAAGTTAAAAATTATAACACAGCTACGTCTCTGCAGTATTAAAGTAAATAACAGTTCAAATATTTCATTAAAACTAGGATGTGCAGTACCTCCAGCTGCCAAGCTCTCGCTGCCACTCCACTTTCTGATCCGTAAGTGTGACTCACCTCTTTTCTTTGGGACGGTTCTTTCTGAAGCTCGCCAGCCTTATTCTTGAGTTTTTTAATTTCTCCTCTGAGTAGGTCACAGTGGCTTGTTTAAAGTTCCATTCATCTTTCACACCAAACCATTGCATCCCGAAGTTTCCACAAGCTAACACAATCTGCAGCAGGAAGAAAACACAGAGAAATAGAAACACACTGATGTGAGCAATTTCTGAGCATAAAGGATGCGCCTTTCACGTTCACGCCTCCATACACTGAGCAAAGACTGAGTGTCAACCACGTAGAAGACAGTATCCTAAGCTCTCCAGATAAAACAGACGACCCTGGCTCTTGTTTAGCTTGCAGTCTAGTAGAAGAGAAAGAGAAATAAAATAATCACAAACATGTGCATGTAATCATTATAAATTCAGGTACAGCGAGGACGATCAGAGGCTCAGCGGATACACTCTCTGTCACCGTCTTTCAACACAAAACATATTTCCAAGATGCACAGCACCATGATATATCCGCAGCTCTAGAGCAGTGCTAGACAAGGTGAGCGTGCATTACCACACGATACACAAACAGGCTCCGTATTCATATTCACACCACGGTCCTCGCTTTACACCTCAAGCCAAGTGGTTCCACTTGCAACGTGCAATTCTTAGAGTAAAGACATCACCATCCTGGGAAGCACTTTCAGATGACTGAGTGAAGTCATTCAGGTAGCTCACGGCATTAATCTGTGCTTTGACCTACACATAAATAATCCTGTTTCACAGTGTCCTTAAACTATTGATAAAATATACTAACTGTACAAGGGTGATAATAAGCTCGTCATTAAATGAAAACCAGACACTTCTTAAAAGGACAGATTTTTATCAGAACGATAATGTGATCAATAGTGTTTCTAAATTAAGTTCTCCAAGTGTATGTCTCTACAACAAATGAAGATTTTCTGTTTTGCCACTATTCCTTTTACAAAATATTTTTTACTAGGATAATATTCTTTATAATTAACTTTTTTTATTATACCTTGTTCTTTTCATTAGATGTTTTCTTTGCAGCCCTAAAATGACAAATGATTCTTCTCAGGCTAATATTAAATACTTAAAAATACAAACAATACTTAAACTTTGGCTTTTTCCATAAAACCGTTGCACTGGGAAGTAATCTTTTACTGAAGGATTAAACAATAAATAAGAGTAGCATTATTGGGGAGAAGGCAATGGCAACCCACTCCAGTACTCGGCCTGGAAAATCCCATGGGCGGAGAAGCCTGGTAGGATGCAGTCCATGGGGTCGCACAGAGTTGGCCACCACTGAAGCCACTTAGCAGCAGCAGCACCAGCAGCATTAATGGATAAAGAAAATATATGAATAATACTAATAAAGCATTGAATTTAGATCAAAGGAAAAGGAAAAACGTAACGTTACTGGTGTTATTTGATAGGAAGCAGTATACCAGGGTTTTTGGTAGGAATCATTTTCAGTAAGAACTACCTTTTATGGCAATATAACCTATTTGGGAGGTATTCTTTAATTCCTCATAAGTAAGAAACCCATTTTTAAGAAAACCATAGTAACCATGATATTAGCCTTCTGAGGACTTCCCATGCAACTGCTATGCATTCTTATAAGCACTTGACATGTCTTAAGGCATTTTTAATCCTCACGGTAATTCTTGGAGATAGGTAATACATTAGGTCCTCTACATAGGGAGAAATGGAGCACGGAAAGGCTGAGGATCTTGCCCAAGCCCACACAGCAGGTCACCAACAGACCCAGAATTCAAACCCAGGAAACCTGGCCTCAACACTGTACATGCTGAGAACGTAAGATTTAAATAAGTCTTTGCAAGTAATATGATAGCAAATGAATCTATATTATTATTCCATTAGTCTACTAATAACTATAAATAATAATTTCTGAATCTTAAAATATTTCTAAACAAATCAAACATCTTTCCATGTAGGCAATATTGGAAATCTACCTGCAATAAAGACTTGCCTTTTGTAAAGAAATTCATCCATAGGCATTCATGGAACCATTCTGCAGTTTCTTCATGCATCTGACATGCACTTATTGAGCAGACATGTGTTAACGACACTCTTAGTATGGGAAGGATGGTTTTAGTCATTTAGAACTTTATGCTCCAGAAATAATAATTAATGAAACATTGTCAATAGCTTTCTCTACTGAATATAAACAAGAATTTCCCCTTTTCCCAGGAATCCATAAACAACATGAAGTTAATATGCTGTGATATTTCAGAGTACCTTACAAAACCGTAGCTACTCACGATGATATGATCATCCAGAATCATCAAGGAATGACTCGATCCTATTCAGTGCTTGTATATACATGATTCTATAATTTTTAAAAATCTATGTATGATAGAACTAATTGAAGTAATCATCTGCATATTCAATTACACAAGAATATTACATTTTGGATCCAATGAACAAGCCCTTACCATAAAACTATACATGAACAGAAGTATTATGTACAATTAGTTTACTGTAATAGTTTAAAGATAATGTCATACAATCAATAAGCTTTCCAACACTGGAAATGGAAACAAGATTCAACTCAATAGACACGTCCTCTGCTGGCTCATTTCCAACAGCACATATGCCCTAAACGCTCCCCTCTGAATATAAAACAAGAAACTCCTTTGAACTCCCCATTCCTCTTCACTTACCATCCAGTTCTCCATTGCCGCACCCGGAAAGAGTGCCTATGGAGCTGTTTATGTGTATTCGCCTCAGTGCAGTTTCCAAGGGGACTGGTCACTGAAATGACTTCTGGCCAAAGGCACTCGTCCTCACCTTACCCTTCTGTGGTTAAGTGAAAAATAACTTGCCTTACCCGAAAATAGGAGAAAAACATGAATTCAAAAACCAATTTTGCCCCTGTGTGTTTGAATTAATTCATGTATATTAAATCTACCAAAAATGAATTAGGAGATGATTTTTAATGCTATAAAGGCTGGCTTCCCTTAAAAATATTTCCCCTCACTATATCTTGAACAGGGAGTCCCTACAGTACATTTGAAAGCTTCTTTATTTTTTTAAGGACTAGTATCTGGAGAACTGACAAACTTTATATTACTATTAGCCAAAATCTATTAACACCAATCGGAAAGAGGAACCAACTCCTAAATTAATGCAAATCATATATGTTGACAATGCTACACATCGATACATGTTACCTGCTTGCATTCAGTTATGTGTGTGCTCAGTCCTGTCTGAGACTCTATGCATCCCCTAGGACTGCAGCCTGCCCGGATCCTCTGTCCGTGGGGATTCTCCAGGCAAGAACATGGAGTGGGTTGCCACAACCTCCTTCAGGGGACCTTCCCAACCCAGGGATTGAACCCAGGTCTCCCAACGATACTGGAGCGGGTATCCTATCCCTTTCACCGGGGGAACTTCCTGACACAGGAATTGAACCAGGGTCTCCTGCATTGCAGGTGGATTCTTTACCAGCTGAGCTACCTGGGAAGCCCTACATTCAGTTATATTAAATCCTGACAGCCACTGATGAGAGTGGATAAAGCATTTTTAATAATATTCACTGACTTCCCACCTGGAAATGAAAGAAGTTATAAAGTTATTATTTGTACCCGAACAACAAAGGTCAAATCTGGAAGGTTCAATTCTTTTAATAGGCAGTTGGGCTGATTCTATGACCTACTCTGTCGCTGAATGTTCATCCCGAAGTCCATCCTAAAGGAGGTCAGTCCTGAGTGTTCATTGGAAGGACTGATGTTGAAGCTGAAACTCCAATACTTTGGCCACCTGATGCGAAGAGCTGACTCATTTGAAAAGACCTTGATGCTGGGAAAGACTGAAGGCGGGAGAAGAAGGAGACGACAGAGGATGAGATGGTTGGATGGCATCAGTGACTCAATGGACACGAGTTTGGGTAAACTCCGAGAATTGGTGACAGACAGGGAGGCCTGGCGTGCTGCAGCCCACGGGGTCACAAAGAGTTGGACACGACTGAGCGGCTGAACTGAACTGAACTGAAGTCAACTATGCCGAGATATCAGACAGAATGAATCTTTAGTCTTGGCATCAGTGACTGGCAGTTTCAACGGAAAACCTTGACCAGTGGCAATGATTTCTCTTTACACGTATCCAGGTCAGGGACCATCATTGTCCTATTGTTCATAAATTCAACTCTTTAATCCTATGATTCAGGATTTGATCTCACCTTCTTTATCATATAAAGAAATTACAAAAATGGAAAAAGTAAACAATAGTCAGGAGAGTTTTTTGCCTCAATTCCCAAAACAAGCTATAAATTATAATGGATTCTAACAATATTTTCAGTTTTGTAATTGACGTGCTATAAAAACTTAATGATCATCTGTCGATTCTAAAACGCTACTTTTGAAAGGTAATTTTATTTGTTATGAACTCTGTTGCAAACTATATTATGTTGTTAAAGAAGAGAAAACAGTATTAAACCAGAAATTGAAATTTACATTTTTACATACCTGTGAATGGTTCTTTTCATCTCCATCAGATTTTTCTTGTTCTTCCTCTCATGTCATTTCTACGTCGAGTTCTGCTAAGAAATCTGTAAGTTTTGTTAAAATTACTTAGAATGTTCAGATATAAGACAGAATATTTAAAACATAGATTTAAACCACTGTATCAAATGACAGCTTATATTAATCTTAATCTTCAGCTGAATATTTACTTCTTTAAGAAATACTTCCAATGATCTAAAACTTTAAGAAATCTTTTGGGAAATACCAGAATTCATCAGGTTACAGGCACACAAACATCTCAAGGATTCATTCACAAATTCATCCAAACATCAATGAACAAAACAATCAGAAACCAAACAAAATTTCTCTTGTTTTGGCCTATGTGACACCATCCTAAAAAGCAGCAGCATCTTATATGACATCAATCTGCACACATTTACAGCTGAGTACCTATGCCCGTGTTCCTGCACAGACGCTAACACACACCTCTGCGTGCCCAGGGACCTCAATCCTGAATGCCTTCTACAGACAGGAAAACAAGAAGACGGGGAAAACTCTGCTGTTCTTCTCGGACAAGCTCACTTCCAATTCATCGCCCATGTCAAATACTCTCCCTTTTCGAAAGACCTATCTTATTTCTTGCCACCTTCCCCCATAGACCCGTGCTTCCTGATCCTTCATTTCCTCCCTGTACCCTATGCCTCTCTCATCCTTCATTCCTTCTTTCCTCTTATTTCTCAACCTTCCGGAGGTTGTAGAGTATCTTGAAACAGAACTAATAATTTTTTTCTTTTGGCCATGGATCACACTGACCAGGGATCGAAACTGCACTCCCTGCATCGGAGACTCTTAACCGCACAGTCTTAACCATTGGACCAGACCTCCAAGGAAATCCAGGAACTCATAATTTAGCTCCTTAAGAGGCATTCTCAATTTAATCTGTGGCTGACACCTGATAAGATACACTATTTCCCTCCTCGACTTTTTCCTCACTATGTATCCGACAGGTGATTTGCTTTGGCTACTAGAATGCGGCAGCAGTCCCATTTTAATTCAACGTTCTGTCAAATGACTTTTCTATCAAATCCAGTCTTACCTTCTACTTGTCCTTTTAATGTCTTTTTTCCTCTTTGACCAGCAGCTCCAGATAAACGATCCATATACTTCTGTGGAAGGTTCTCAGAGATACTCCGTTAAAATTAATACTGACTTGCATGAAGACTTCCTAAACCCTTTCTAAGAAAATATCCTACTTTCAAAAACTGCCCACGTTTTACCCAGTTATGACAGGTTTTGCCAAGATCCCACAGCTGCGAAGTGTCACAACCATGATGCTGACTTCAGGCATCGCGCTGGATCACCAGGCAGCAGCCGCCTGTAACGAAGAGAGCAGGCCCTTCCTCTCTTTCCATTGGTGCCACCTTCAAACAGGGCACCCTTACTCTCTGTTACTTCAAGTACGGCTGCCATAAAGGTACTCTGCACGTCAAAAATGCTTTGCATTATTAGCGTAAAAGTGAAAGTTGCTCAGTCCTGTCCGCCTCTTTGCCACCCCATGCACTATACAGTCCATGGAACTCTCCTGGCCAGAATACTGGAGTGGGTAGCCTTTCCCTGCTCCAGGGGATCTTCCTGACCCAGGAATCGAACCGAGGTCTCCTGCATTGCAGGCAGATTCTTTACCAACTGAGCGATCAGCGAACCCCTTGGTAAAAACATCACTAAAGAAACTGCTGTTGTCATAAGCCTGCATGTTTATCGCTACCCCCCATGCTCTTGCGTCTCTTGAAATGTTCCTTGCAGATCAACTTGACAGGCCAAACGCAGTAATACTTTCAAGTTTCGAGAACTATCTTTTCAAGGCCGAAGTGGTAAATACCCATAATTCAGCCTGTTTCTCTCTGACCCTCTCTAGCAGTTTTACACACGCACATGTACCAAAGAAACATACATGTGGTTGGGAGACTGGGACTGACACACACACACACTACACACTATTGTGTTATAGATAACTAATGGGGACCAACTCTATAGCACATGGCACTCAACATTCTGTAACAGCCCATATGGAAAAAATGCTTTTAAAAAGAGCGGAAATACATATACACACAAAAATGATAAATTTTGCAGCATACCTGGCACTAACACAATACTGGAAATCAACTGTACTCCAATAAAAATCGAGGGGCGAACGGAAGGAAGAGACACAAACATTTGGCTATAGACTGACCTGGAAAATACAGCAATTTTTAGATAAAGGTCACT
This sequence comes from Moschus berezovskii, assembly GCF_049115385.1. Taxonomy (NCBI): domain Eukaryota; kingdom Metazoa; phylum Chordata; class Mammalia; order Artiodactyla; family Moschidae; genus Moschus; species Moschus berezovskii. The sequence goes on along the minus strand of NC_142474.1, from coordinate 74,963,140 downwards.
TCACAACCCAAAGTGTAGGGTAGAAAAATCAAGATACTGTCGTTATCCTCAAATTAACAATTCGGAACCTGGAGGCTGCAGGACGCACACACTGGCCAAGCCCACCGCTGCCTCGCAGTTTCTCCGGGCGCCCCGCCGGCCCCACGCGGAGGTTCGACCGCCAGCTGCTGCCCCTCAGGCCAGACTGTGACCGCCCGCACTCAGGGCTCACAGGGCCCCGGGGCCCCGGCGCGCGTTTCCCACCCACAGGGCCCCATTTCCGGCTCACACGCCCCCTGCCGCGCCGACCCGGCTCACCGCTCACACGCCGCCCCCGCCTCAGCGGCCCTTCCCGCGCCCCCCGCTCTCACGACCCCCGACGCCGGGCAGCGCCCCCCGCTCTCACCGCCCACGAGGCTGCACGGCTCTCACGCACCCGGCGCAGGCACCGCCGGGCTCGCCGCCCGCACAAGCCCCGCCCCCAGGCGCCCGTCCAAGCCCCGCCCCCAGCCGCTCACGCAAGCCCCGCCCCCAGGCGCCCGCTCCCCCGCCGCTCACACAAGCCCCGCCCCCAGGCGCCCGCCCCTCCCCGCCCCAGGCGCCGGCCAGGCTCGCGCTCACACGCCCCCTGCGCGCCGCCCGCCCTCAGCTCTCCGCCCGGCGCCTGTGCCGTGTTCTGCGCGAAGCCCGTGGAGCCGGCCGGGAGCTGCCCCGCGCGGCCGAGGGGAGGCTGCCCGAGGCGGGGCGGGGCCGCGAGGGCGGGGGCGGGCGGCGCCGCCCGGGGCAGCTGCTGTGGGGCTGTACGGCCGCGAGCGGGACGGCGGCTGTGCCTGTGGATCCACGCCGTGACTGCTGACGCGTCGGTGTCGGCGGCCTCCCGCGCGCGGGGATCGCCGCCACTTCCTCAGCGCCCCCCGCCGGCCCGCGTCCTCGAAGCCGCTGAGCGCGCGGGCTGCGCGGGGGGCGATCGCCCCGGGGACGCGCGGAGAGACCGGGAGCCGGGCGGCTGGAGCTCAGGTGCGCGTTACACCGGGGAGGCGGGGCCGGGGTCGCCCGGGCGTGAGGGCCGCGAGGAGTGTAGCCCCACCGGGGAGCCGGCCGTGCAAACCCCCTGCCCTCCCTGACGGGGAAGGGCGAGCAGCAAGGGGGCTCTGGCGCGGGAGGCTCGCGCTTCATTCACAAGGCGTTTCAGAGGCGCGCTGGGATTACTCTGTTTAGATAGCTGTCTCAGCCCTGGTGGCTCCTCTGGTCAAGAATCTGCCTGCAATGGGGAGACCTGGGTTCAATCCCTGGCTTGGGAAGATCCCCTGGAGAAGGGAAAGGCTACCCACTCCAGTAAGCAGGCATGGACTGTGGCCAAGTCAGACTTTGCAGAGTCAGCCTGAGCGACTTTCACGTCAGCAATTAAGGGGCTTCCCCACTAATTAAGGGTCTTCCCTCAAAGCTCAGTCGGTAAAGAATCTGCCTGCAATGCGGGAAACCCGGGTTCCATTCTTGGGTTGGGAAGTTCCTCTGGAGAAGGATATGGCAACTCACTCCAGATTCTGCCTGGAGACTCCGATGGACCGAGAAGCCTGGCAGTCCATGGGATTGCAAGAGTCGGACACGATTTAGGGACTAAACCACCACGCAGCCCTTTGCGGAATGGATCGGATAGAAGAAAGACTGGTTCTGAGTGGGTTATGATAGACAGCAGGAGAGATGGATGCGGTCCACAGCCCGGTCGGGGGTCACTGAACACCGCGTCCTGAGGCGACAGGACTTGTAGGTTCAAGGAGCGGGGTGGAGGGGAGAGGAGTAGCCTGGGAGGGGAGGGACCGCGTCTCTGGAGGCTTCTCTCAGGAGCAGAGTAAACATCTGGCGGTCAGCAGGAAGAGCCTTTGGGTAAGGTGAGTTTTGTTTTGAGCCTTCAGGAACACTTAGTGTGACTCTTGGGCCATTTAACAGATGGGGAAGCTGAGCCACTGGAATTACGGATCAAGTTAAAGGGCTTGTCTGAACTTGGCAGCTGTTGGAAGCAAAGCCCCCACTTGAACAGTCTTCTTCGGTTCCAGTCTGTTATTGCAACTTCAGGCAGTTACCCTATCTAAAAAGTTGTGAGACCACAGTGCAGTTCAGTCCAGTCGCTCAATCGTGTCCGACTCTTTGCGAGCCCATGAATCCCAGCATGCCAGGCCTCCCTGTCCATCACCAAACTCCTCGGGTTTACCTAAACTCATCTCCATTGAGTTGGTAATGCCATCCAACCATCTCATCCTCTGTCATCCCCTCCTCTTCCTGCTCCCAATCCCTTCCAGCATCAGGGTCTTTTCCAGTGAGTCAACTCTTCACATCAGGTGGCCAAAGTATTGGAGTTTCAGATTCAACATCAGTCCTTCCAGTGAACACTCAGGACTAATTTCCTTTAGGGTGGACTGGTTGGATCTCCTTGCAGTCCACGGGACTGCATACAGCACACAGCAAAGGAGCGAGTCACCGAGGACACGTGCTGCTAGACGATGCCTAAAATAAGTACACACGGGAAGCACAGGTGCTCAGAGAGGGTTCAGGGCTGTGGAGACTTGATGCTGGGACATGGGCAGTGGCTTCCGGGGAAGGAGCTTGGTAGGGCCGGTCTCCCTGCTTGGGGAGCGTGAGGTCTCTCACTGTAAAATGTGCACTGAACGCTGTTTTGACATGTTGCCTTTTGAAATGAAAAATTCTCTTCACTTTTTTTTTTTTAATCAAAAACAGTTGCTGACATAGGCCCTTCATAGAAGTAAGTTACATAAAGTGAACTTTGGAAAAGCAGGGGATGCTTGTAATTGCTCCTGGGGCTGTTTTAGCTCTCTTGAGTCTCACCCCTTGACTTTCTCGTCCTCCTCTCGAGATTGTGGCTCTAGGTGATTCCTCAGAGCCAAATGCTTAATTTCTCGGAGGTCATGAGTGAAACGTATGTACAAGGTGGTGAAAGGAAGCACTTGAGAATGACTTTGTGGGATGGTATGTTTCTTCATCCCTGAACTGTTTCCTGGAGGCAGGTGTGTCCCAGAGGCAGCAGGTGTCACTGTGAGGCCACCTCCCTTGCTCTCTGATGCCCTTTCTGTCCTCTCCAACTGTGACTTGTCACTTGAGGAGCCCTAGACACATGTGTACTTCTTTAGAGCAAGGTTACAACTGTCATTGATTATAGTAGGTCTGCTGCTCTGTGTTTTCAGTTTTCAAACAGTTTAATGGGAATTCCATTTACTATATGGCAACTTTAAAAATGTCAATCATTTGGGGAAACATGAATGAAATTGGTGTTTTCCATCTTCCCCAGGACTAATGAGAGGCTAGCAGAGATGCGCATCAAACTTGAGGTGGAGAAACAGCAGAACAGAACTTTACTCAGCACTCTTAGCAGGAGGCCAGTCCTGGAGTCCCCTTGTGTTAGAAATTCCTGTAATACTTTAGTGCTCAAATGAAATGTTACTCCATGAGCAAGTGTAGTGGCTTCTACCTCAATTCCATGCCTTTTACATAACAGCTTTGGGACTTATTTGACTAAGGGTAGTTCTATTATCTTTTTGCCTTGAGTTTCAGATTTCTGATAAGTGATTCTTGTTTTTATTTTGGTGATCTTCTGAGCTGTTTATTTGGCTTATACTAAGTAAAAGTCGTAAGTGACTGTGGTAATCAAGGACACGGAAATTTTGTGATCTTTTTTGGCCCTTGATTTCTCATTTTTAAGAGATACTGATTAAATTCTTAAATTTTCTTGAAAAGCTGCATTTAAACTAATTTAGAAATGGAATCTTATTGCCTAGTAACTGAAAGTATAGATTCAGATGTCTTACTTTCTAATTGATTTCGCTTTGGCTGTGCTTCATAATCACTTCCAAGCTCTACTGTACACTGCAGTTTTTCTACCCCTAAGCAAAAATGAATGACTGGCACCTAAACACTAACGACATATGGATGTTTTTTCATTTGAAGGAATCGTAAAAGAAACCCTTTTAATGAATTAAACTAACTTGTGATACTAAGTCAGAAGATTAATTTCTGCTCTAGGTTAAGATTTTTTGTTATTTTCTTATTCAAGAGTAGATCTTTAACTATTTTATTTATAACCTTTTAATTTAAATTTCTAAAAACTATCTTGCTGAGCAGTTGTACAAAGCTAGTGGAGGTGATTTAATTCCAGTTGAGCTATTTCACATCCTAAAAGGTGATGCTGTGAAAGTGATGCACTCAATATGTCAGCAAATTTGGAAAACTCAGCAGTGGCCACAGGACTGGAAAGGGTCAGTTTTCATTCCAATCCCAAAGAGAGGCAATGCCAAAGAATGCTCAAACTACCGCACAGTTGCACTCATCTCACATGCTAGTAAGGCAGAAGGAAATGGCAACCTACTCCAATATTCTTGCCTGGAGAATCCTGTGGAGAGTGGAGCCTGGAGAGCTACTGTCCATAGGGTCGCACAGAGTCGGATACGACTAAAGCGACTTAGCATCACTGATTGCATTGGAGAAGAAAATGGCAACCCACTCCAATATTCTTGCTGGAGAATCCCAGGGACAGAGGAGCCTGGTGAGCTGCCATCTGTGGGGTCACACATAGTCGGACACGACTGAAGCGACTTAGCAGCAGCAGCAGCACACACTAGTAAAGTAATACTCAATATTCTCCAAGCCAGGCTTCAGCAATATGTGAACCATGAACTTACAGATGTTCAAGCTGGTTTTAGAAAAGGCAAGAGAACCAGAGATCAAATTGCCAACATCTGCTGGATCATGGAGAAAGCAAGAGAGTTCCAGAAAAACATCTATTTCTGCTTCATTGACTATGCCAAAGCCTTTGACTGTGTGGATCACAATAAACTGTGGAAAATTCTGAAAGAGATGGGAATACCGACCATCTGACCTGCCTCTTGAGAAATCTGTATGCAGGTCAGGAAGCAACAGTTAGAACTGGACATGGAACAACAGACTGGTTCCAAATAGGAAAAGGAGTACGTCAAGGCTGTATATTTAATTATATTTATATTGTATATATTTACCCTGCTTATTTAACTTATATGCAGAGTACATCATGAGGAACGCTGGACTGGAAGAAGCACAAGCTGGAATCAAGATTGCTGGGAGAAATATCAATAACCTCAGATATGCAGATGACACCAGCCTTATGGCAGAAAGTGAAGAAGAACTAAAGAGCCTCTTGATGAAAGTGAAAGAGGAGAGTGAAAAAGTTGGTTCAAGACTCAGCATTCAGAAAACTAAGATCATGGCATCTGGTCCCATCACTTCATGGGAAATAGATGGGGAAACAGTGGAAACAGTGTCAGACTTTATTTTGGAGGGCTCCAGAATCACTGCAGATGGTGATTGCAGCCATGAAATTAAAAGACGCTTACTCCTTGGAGGAAAGTTATGACCAACCTAGACAGCATATTAAAAAGCAGTGACATTACTTTGTCAACAAAGGTCCGTGTAGTGAAGGCTATGGTTTTTTCAGTAGTCACGTATGGATGTGAGAGTTGGACCATAAAGAAAGCTGAGCGCAGACAAATTGATGTTTTTGAACTGTGGTGTTGGAGAAGACTCTTGAGAGTCCCTTGGACTGTAAGGAGATCCAATCAGTCCATCCTAAAGGAGATCAGTCCTGGGTATTCATTGGAAGGACTGATGTTGAAGCTTAGACTCCATTACTTTGGCCACCTGATGCAAAGAGCTGACTGACTCATTTGAAAAGACCCTGATGCTGGGAAAGATTGAAGGCAGGAGGAGAATGGGACGACAGAGGATGAGATGGTTAGATGGCATCATCGACTCGATGAACATGGGTTTGGGTGGACACCAGTAGTTGTTAATGGACAGGGAGGCCTGGCGTGTTGCAGTTCATGGGGTCGCAACGAGTTGAACACGACAGAGCGACTGAACTGAACTGAGGAGTTGTAAACTGTTTCTGAATTTGTAGTTAAATATTTAAAACTTGTAAATGAAGCTCACTTTTGTCTCTGTTTTGACATCACCTGGATGAATGATGACTGAGATAGCAATGGTGTTGGCAATGGTATTGCAACTAGTTATCATTGTGTAGTCACTGTGATTAAAATGTCCATTTCAGTCAGTGCATTCGGGTTTATGTTTTTCATGGCATTTTCATGATGTTTGTGGTACAGATAAAAATAGCCCTTGTTAAGTGCAGTCTCAACCTGTTTTCTCATTTGGCTTCTTGCCATCATAGAAGGGCAATCTAAGGTTTCTTCGACGGCACTGTGGCTACATTGGGTCTTACTACTTGCGAGCCGTGAAACTGGAGGTCGTGCTTGAGCTGTGCAGTCACAGCAGCCCTTGAACACTTAATCCCAAGTCAGACACTTGCCCACGCAGGCCTAAGAGGAGGAAGCAAATGCTTGACCCCCGTCCCAGCAGACCCAAGTTCACAGTGCTGTGGGCACATATGTCTTTTCAAAGAGGAGATTCAGAACAAGCAAGCACTTTGGGAGGAGTTCCTTTTCCCAAACTTAAGTGTTAGATAAATCTCCTCGCTTCTCATTCCACAGCAAACATTATCCTCAATGGTGAAAAATTGAAAGCATTTCCTCTAAAATCAGGGACAAGATAAGGGTGCCCATTCTCACCACTGTTATTCAACATAGTTTTGGCAGTTCTAGCCACAGCATTCAGAGAAAAAAGAGAAATAAAAAGAATCCAAATTGGAAAAGAAAAAGTAAAATTCTCGCTGTTTGCAGATGACATTGTTCTCTACATAGAAAACCCTAAAGACACCACAAGAAAATTATTAGAGCGAATCAATGAATATAATAAAGTTGCAGGATGTAAAATTAACACACAGAAATCCCTTGCATTCCTATACACTAACAATGAGTAAACAATGAAGGAAACTATCCCATTCACCATTGCAGCAAAATTGAAATACTTAGAAATAAATTTAACTAAAGAAACAAGAGTTATATAAAACTATAAAACACTGATGAAAGACATCAAAGATGACACAACTAGATGGAGAAATACACGATGTTTGTGGATTGGAAGAATCAATATAGTGAAAATGAGTTTATGACCCAAAGCAATCAATAGACTGAATGCAATCCCTGTCAAGCTGCCAATGGTATTTTTCACAGACTTAGAACAAGTAATTTCACAATTTATATGGAAACCCAAAAACCTCAAATAGCTAAAGCAGTCTTGAGAAGGAAGGATGGAACTGGAAGAATCACCCTGCCTGACTTCAGACCATGCTGCAGAGCTGCAGTCATCACGACAGCATGGATTTCTCTTGTTCCTGGCTGTGTCCTGCCTCTCCTGCCATCCCTGTGGAACTATGCGCCTGCACCCTGACACTGTTCTCAGAAAACACGGAGCTCATCACTTGTCAAGTGTCTGGTAGTCGTTACGGCTAGGAAACCAGACTCAGGCAGTTACCTCTGCGTCGCTGTCACTTGGTGGGTGACCTTAAAATTTCTCAGTCATTGATTTTGTCAGTAGTTTATCTCTAGCCCGCAGGAAAAGCTCCAAACACCCGCATCAATTTGGGTCCTTCCAAAGTAGTTGGCCTCATCTCTTTACCACCCCCCTCTGCCCCTCAGCACTGCATCTAACCAGCCAGACCGTGTGGGGTCCCACAGGGGCGCTTCCTCACTGCAGATCTTTGTCCGTGCTTCTCCCCTCCGTCTCCTGTGCTTTCTCCTGTCCTTCAGGTATCTGCTTCCACAGCACCTCCGCCAACAAGCTGGCAGGGTTGACACAAAGCCGGCGGTCCCTTCTGAGTGTTCCTTGTGCCGTCTTTTATATCTTAGTATTTATGACTCTGAATGGAAGTTGCCTGTTTGTCTGTTTTTCCAGTTTATGGGATATCATTTTTCAAGGTGGACTGGGTCACCTTCATCTTGTAATTCCAGTGTTTGTCACAGCACCTTTGCACATACATACTGAGAAATGAATGAAGAATGAGAAAACCAGAAGCTGTGATACTCAGCCACATGTGGGACCAAGGGCAGATTTTGTAATTGTAATCTTGTATTTCGTTTCCTGTCATCTATAGATATATTTCATTTTTCAGAACATTTAGAAATACCTCAGGTTTGCTTTGTTTCTTTTTTTATTTTTAACTAATACTTAGTGAACTCAGGTATTTTAGATAAAGAATGTAATCCTTTTTCTTTCCAGCTGCTGCTGACTTTGCATCTGAGTCCTTGGAGTGTCTCCTCTAGGATCTACAGATGGGTCAAATCTGTATCAGGACCTACAGTGTGTACACTGTGATGTTTGAAAACATCACAAGAATCTGTACAGGTTTTGAAGAAAAAATACATGATTGGAAAGAGAAATAGTAAAAATTTCCTTTCTGGACTGTTTTCATGACATTTTAGTTGTTCCCATTAAACATGATGAGAAAGTCTTTATTAAAGTGAAATAGTTTTGTATGATGAAAGTTTATATGGTGTTTTAAAAATACTGATTTTAAGTAGTATTTATACTACTTTTAAGCAGTAGTATCTAAGTACTTTTGATCCTAAGTATTTTGTCTGCACCTAACTTACTTTTCAGTTCAGTTCAGTTCAGTTGCTCAGTCGTGACCGACTCTTTGCGACCCCATGCCAGCATGCCAGGCCTCCCTATCCATCACCAACTCCCGGAGTTCACTCAAACTCATGTCCACAGAGTCGGTGATGCCATCCAGCCATCTCATTCTCTGGCGTCCCCTTCTCCTCCTGACCCCAATCCTTCCCAGCATCAGAGTCTTTCCCAGTGAGTCGACTCTTCGCATGAGGTGGCCAAAGTATTGGAGTTTCAGCTTTAGCATCAGACCTTCCAGTGAACACCCAGGATCGATCTCCTTTAGAATGGACTGGTTGGATCTCCTTGCAGTCCAAGGGACTCTCAAGAGTCTTCTCCAGCACCACAGTTCAAAAGCATCAATTCTTCGGCGATCAGCTTTCTTCACAGTCCAACTCTCATATCCATACATGACCACGGGAAAAACCATTGCCTTGACTAGACGGACCTTTGTTGGCAAACTAATGTCTTTGCTTTTTAATATGCTATCTAGGTTGGTCATAACTTTCTTAGGCATATCTAAAACCTGACACTGTTACCTTTTCCATGTTCAAAGTGAAAGTGTTAGTCACTCAGTCATGTCTGACTCTGCGACCAATGGACTGAGCCCGCCAGACTCCTCTGTCCTCCACTATCTTGTGGAGTTAACTCTAATTCACGTCCATTGAGTCAGTGATGCTCTCCAACCACCTCGTCCTCATTGTCCCCTTTGTCCTCCTGCCTTCAATCTTTCCCAGCATCAGGGTCTTCTCTGATGAGTCGGCTCTTCCCATCAGGTGGCCAAAATGTTGGAGCTTCAGCCTCAGCATCGGTCCTTCCGATGAATATTCAGGATTGATTTCCTTTAGGATGGGCTGGTTTAATCTCTTTGCAGTCCAAGGACTCTTGCGAGTCTCCTCCAACACCACCATTTAAAAGAATCGATTCTTCAGCCATCAGCCTTCTTTATGGTCCAACTCTCATTTATCCGTACATCACTACTGGAATGTAGTGTCTGTGTTTTAACCCCAGTCTCCTAATTTATCCCTCCCTTCGTGTTTGCCCTTTCATAACCACAATTTGATTTTGAGATCTGTGAGTAGGTTTCTGTTTTGTAAATAAGCTTATTTTGGTTAGATTCCACATGTAAGTGATGTGATGTTTGTTTCTCTGAGTTACTGCACTTGGTATTGGAATTTCGAGTTCCTTCTGTGTTGTTGCAAATGGCATTATTTCATTCTTTCTATAGCTGAGTTATATTCCATTTTCTGTGTGGGGTGTGGGTGTACACTGCATCTTCTTTATCCATTCTTCTGTTGATGGACACTTAGGTTGCTTCTGTGTCTTGGCTATTGTCAGCAGTTCTGCAGTGAACATTGGGTTGCGTGTACCTATTTGAATTATGGCTTTCTCCAGATATATGCCCAGGACTGGGATTGCTGGATCACATGGCAAGTTTATGGTTAGTTTTGAAAGAAACCTCGAGTTCTCCACAGTGGGTGTACTAGTTGCATTCCACAAGCCGTGTAGGAGGGCTCCCTTTTCTCCACGCTCTCTCCAGCATTTATTGTTCGTAGATTTTTTGATGGTGGCTATTCTGACTGGTGTGAAATGATACCTCCCTGTATTATTGCTGCATTTCTCTAATAATTAGTGATGTGGAGCATCCTTTCATGTGCTTTTTGGTCGTCTGTGGGTGTTGCTTACAGAAATGTTTATTTAGAGCCTACACTCATTTTGTGATGGGGTTGTTTGTTTTTGATACTGAGCTCTTTGAGCTGTTTGAATATGTTGGAGATTCCCCCCGTGTCAGTTGCATCATTTGCAAATAGTATTGCCCATTATGTGGGTTGTCTGTCTTGTTTATGATTTCCTGCACTGTTCCAAAGCTTTTAAGTTTAATTAGATCCCATTTGCTGCTTTCCGTTTTGAATTTTCATTATTCTAAGAGGTGAATGGAAAAAGATACTGCTGTAATTTAGGTCAGAGAGTGTCGTGCCTGTATTCTCCTCTAAGAGTTTTATAGGGCCTGTCCTTATATTTAGGTCTTTAGTCCATTTCGAGTTTATTTTTGTGTATGATGTTAGGGAGTGTTCTGATTTCCTTCTTACACCCGTAGCTGTTGAGTTTTCTCAGCACCACTTATTGAAGAGGCTGTCTGCTCCTTTGTACAGTCTTGCCTCCTTTATCCTAGGTTAATTGACCATAGGTGCGTAGGTTTCTCTCTGGACTTTCTGTCTTGTTCCATTGATCATTCAGTATATTTCTGTTTTTGTACTGGGACCAGTGTTGTGATTACTGAAGCTTGCAGAGTAGGCTGAGGTCAGGGTACCTGATTCTGTCAGCTCTTGCTTTTCTTTCTCCAGATAGCTTTGGCAATTGCTTTGGCTTTGCTATTTGGGGTCTTCTGTTTCCATCCACACTGTAAAATTTTTCGTTCTATGAAAAATGCCATTGGCAATTGGATAGAAATTGCTCTGAATCTGTAGATTGCTTTGGGTAGTATAGTTATTTTGACAGTTATATAGTTTTAACGCCGCTTTGATTTCTGTGTTTTTTTCACTTTCTTGTCTTTCCTTCTTCATTTAGGTAAGGGTTTATTGATATTGTTTGTTTCTTTCAGAAAGTGAACTTGCAATTCTTGGACATGCACACTTCTCAGGCTGGCCCACCAAGCCCCTGTGCACACGGGCAGTGTGTTTCCAGCTGTTGCTTACCAACGATCATTCTGGGATGAAAGATTCTAAACCGTTGAGCTTCCCAGCAGGGAGGTTGTGGCAACTGCTATAAACTGCCGAGCTGTAAACTGCTATAAACGGCAGAGCTGTAAACTGCTCTGGTTTACCTGTAGTGCTTGTGTTGGGTTTAGGGGACTCTGAAGAGCTGAGGGGGAGGTGAAGTGTGGTTTGAGTTTGTAGGCTCTGCGATGAAGAAGACTTTTGGCTTCAGAAGTAAGAAGGGCATCTCGCCCTTTGGCTCCTCCATCAACCCGGTGAGAGACAGCAGTCATAGAATCAACTTCCAGCCTGGGTACTGCATCCGAGATGAGGACCTTGGAACGATCCTCAAAGCTGCCAGTGTAGGCAATGTTGACAAAGTGCTGCAGGTTCTGCTGCTCGGGAAGAGTGGCATGAACCACAGGGACAAGATGAACAGGTAAGCGGGATGGAAGGGTCTGGTAGGGGTCCCTCCTGTGAGTCTCCCCTCCAGGGCTCTTAGACACCTTCCTGGGATCCAGCAGCCCAAAGACTTTATAGGCAGCAAAATGCCTTAGCTGGTTTCAGACCCACTTGTGATTCCTCTTATAGGGCACGTTGATGATTGTTTTGAAGTCATTTAACTGAATGTCAGTAGTCATAGAAATGAAATGAAACATGAATAGCATCTGTTTTTTCTGTCTTCTTCCTACTTTTTCTTTGCATGGGTTAGCATGATGTACTCATGAGTAAGAGCTCTCAAGTTCTGTAGCCTTCAAGAAGTCTTCTGAACCTCCTGGCTCTCACATTTTTTCTCATGTGATTTATGAAGACACTTCTTCATGGATCACCTATTGTGGATCATGGCAGTGGACAGATTTCTGATGTTGTCAGCATCTTATTTTTAATGTACACATTTTTATACCTTAAGGTTATATATTATAGAAAACTGCCTAGTGAGCAAAATAATTCCCATGACAGGTCAACTTCTGGATTAAAAATTCTTCAGATACAATTCAATATCCATTTTATATCATGTACACTTAGGTATATATGTTCTTTGCTGAAGGACCTTGGAAGACAGCTTTGAAGTAGGAAGCTGGCTGTGTCCTTGAATAGGAAGACATTTTCTTAGGATGTATGGTCTTTCTATACTTAAACCAAATCAACTTATCGTGATTTTAAACTTTTTAGGTTACATATGCTGCCTTTAATTGTGATAAAGTTAAAATTTTACATGGTAGACTAAGACTTGCCCTTCTTGGTATCAAAATGTGCCATAAGTGCCCACAATGTATTCATTTACTAACAACTGAAAAGGGGATAGATAAATGAATGGAACAGAATAGAAAGTGCCCAAACACCCAAATGTATGTAAAACTTTAGAACTTGATACTGATGACATTTTCTGTTAGAAAAGATAAATTGTGTGTAGATGATGGAGAAATAACCTGATAAAAGAGAAAGTAACTAGATTTTTATCTCACCAAAAAGTTTCAGATGGAGTGTGGATCAAACATTTTAAATATGCACAGTGAGAAAAGTACCAGAAGAAAACTCAAATTCCTATTTACACATTTTTTTTCTGCTGACAGAGCCCTTCTTTTTTTTCTATTTCTATTGTTTCTTAACCTTAATTTTTTTTTAATTGGAGAATAATTGCTTTACAATGCTGTGTTGTTTTCTGCTGTATAACGTCATAAATCAGTTCTAAGTATACATACATCCCCTTCCTTGTGAGCCTCCCTCCCACCCCAGAGACCTCGCTAAGAATTACTTCAAAAGCAAGAATTCTGGAGTTTCCTGGATTTCAGCACACACACACACAAAAAACAAAGCAGAAAAAGGAAATCAGGAGGTTGAATTAACATTTTAACAACACAAAAAAATTTAAAACTCTGTGTCGATCAAGCTTGCCTATAGGCAAGTTGGGTTAGTAGACAGGGCTCGTCTTTTTGACACTAATAGGAATGTAGTACAGATAAAAGTAATTTGTCGCTTTGAATTTTTTTTGAGAATTGATATCTTCTGAAAACTTTCAGCCCTTCCAGAAGTCAAGGGAATCTTGGGAGTTCCTTAGCGGTCCAGTGGTTAAGACTCACTGCTGTGGGCCCAGGGTGGAATAACTAAAATCCTGCAAGCTACCAGGATATATTATATTGTACACCATCGGGAATATAGGAAGTATCTTATAATAACTTTAAATGGAGTATAATCTATAACAGTTGAGAATCACTATGTTGGGTACCTGTAATATATAATATGCATCATCAGTGGTTCCAAAACAGCGACCTTAAGCAAAAACACCTTATGATAATGAGACCAACAGGAAAAATAAGCAAGGAACACACAAAAATGCTACTAATTATAGTTGTACAGATGTTGTGAATTATAAATTTCATTCCAATGTCAGAGATGTTGAAATGTGAGAAAATGAGGATATTAGAATCATCGAAGTACAATGTTGTCTATAATCCTCACAATATGTCTGCAAAGGAGGTGTCATATCCTTTTACTTCATTGAGAGGTTGTCCTTGTAAACTAGTAGTACTAGTAATAAATATGATAACATTACCTAACACTTACTGAGCTGTTATCTGTGCCAGGAGCGGTTCTGAACCCTGTGCATGGATCTCAGTGAGGCATCGCAGCGGTGTCCTGTGAGATGACTGCTACTCCCTCTCCATTTTGGTGATGAGGAAATTGAGATACAGAGAGGCTGAGCAACGGCTACTGAGTCAAGGTCAAATTCAAGCGCAAGGTGAGCTGAATCTCAAGGCCATGCTCGTTCTATTCAAGTAGACTGTTCCTTCATTACTGTGGTAAGAAGAGCTAAAGCGAACATATACTGTTCTTTCTCCAGAAGGAAACAAAATATTTGTTTTAGAGTGATAGGAGTAGCATGCTATTGAATGTTTTCACATGAGCGACTGTTTGTTTTGAAACAGTAACACTACAGTTTCCTAAAAACTGCTCTTGCTTTCATGGGACGGCCCTCCACGTGGCGTGTGCCAGTGGCCATTCAGCGGTGGTAACTCTCCTCCTGGAGAGAAAATGCCTGCTGAACCTCTGTGACGCTGAAAACAAGACCGCGCTGATAAAGGTATGGCACAGCAAACCATATCCACGTGAGGGGGACGTGATTTAACTACTGAGAGTAAAAATGAATTTATCTCATTGAAATATAGGGAACTGGTGAAGCTTGTGGACTGTTTACTTTGAATTCCTAGAATTTACACTCTGTTTCTTGGCACAACACTGACAGGCCGTGGAATGCCAAGAGGAGGAGTGTGCGACTCTTCTGCTGGAGCGTGGTGCCGACCCGAATGTCGTGGACGTCTGTGGCAACACCGCTCTCCGCTATGCTGTCTTTTGCCAGAATTGTATCGCCTGCAGCAAAGCTGCTTTCCTATGACGCCAATATAGAAGCCAGGAACAAGGTATTGGTCAGCTAACTTTATTTACCAAGTGTTTGTGAAGTATTTTTTTAATCTACAAGTGTTTAATTTACAACAGGATGTAAATAGGTAAACTGAATAGTGCCCATGAGGCCCTGTTAACTTGGAAACAGTTCCAAACCCAAGCCAGGGGGCAGGGGTGAAAAAGGCCGGTGCCCCTGGAAAGGGCAGAGCTCTGTCTGCCAGCCACCCTTCTATCCCAGAAGGAAGGTTTTCCCATTAGAACATGCATGGGAGTGGGGGGTAGGCTCCAAGCCCGCAGGAAATGAAGGCCTGCCATAGTGAAGTGATGTGGGGACTGGCTGTTTATAGGGGCTCAAGGAATGTGCCCCGCTGGGGGTGGGCAGAGGAGGAAGGAGACCCAGAGCCCAGCAGGGGGAGCTGGGGCGGTGCAAGTGGGCCTGGGAGGCAGCAGGCCTGGAGCCCTGAGCCCTCCAAGACCCCAGTTCTGAGATCCGGCTAGGCGGGTCAGGTCATGTTTGACACCCAGCGAGGACGTTCACTTCTGCTGCTGACCACTTGGCTCACCAGGTACACCTCGGGGTCTTCCACGCTCAGCCCCTGGGAGCTGCTCGGTGGGGTTTCAGCTGTGCCTGGGGAGCTGCCCCTCCTGCTCTTTCTTCAGGAAGCATGTGATGTTCGGCCTCTGCAGCCCTGCCAGGAACTCCCTCCATCTCACAGGTGGGGTCAGTTGTCCGTGTTTGGAAGCTCCAGTCTTCCCTGAGTGAAAGGATTTTGAAGGAACCAAACTGTCTAAGATTTCACTTTGAATCATATTTCTCAAGCATTAGAGAGTAAAGCGTTCCTTTATGTGTTTATGACGGGTATTCATGATAACACTGCACTTGTTAAATGTAAAACATTTTCCAAATATTTTCCCCCTCTTAAGGTTTTTTTTTTGTAATCAATCTAAAATAACCCAGTGAAGCAAAATTTGCCTCAGTAGACTTTGTCTTAAAATTCAAACATAATGAAAGCATTTTACAACATAATAGAAATCTTGCTGCTGTTGACAAATTCCCATTTTATGAAAAATGATTTATATAAACACGATTTCTCTCTCATTGCCCAAGTCTTAAGAGGGGGAAAGGAAAGGAAAAGGAGCGAGCAAGTGAAAAGTGCAAGTCAAGCTGGCATTTTGGCCGTTTGGAAGTGCCAAGAAGAGGATTTATTTATTTTCATATTTATTTGTTTGGCTGTGCTGGGTTAGTTTCCGCACGTAGGATCCAGTTTCCTGACCAGGGGTCAAACCCAGTCCCCCTTTACTGGGAGCACTGAGATCCAGCCACGGGG
This sequence comes from Moschus berezovskii, assembly GCF_049115385.1. Lineage (NCBI taxonomy): Eukaryota > Metazoa > Chordata > Mammalia > Artiodactyla > Moschidae > Moschus > Moschus berezovskii. The sequence goes on along the minus strand of NC_142474.1, from coordinate 74,947,191 downwards.
CCACCACGGAAGTCGCAAGAGTTTTAGCTTGTGCTTTTTATTCCCTTCAGTTTATATATTTCTGTAAGGTGCTTTTCAGTTTTCAGGGATAATAGCTGTTATTTCAGAGAAGGCAATGGCAAGCCACTCCAGTACTCTTGCCTAGAAAATCCCATGGATGGAGGAGCCTGGTAGGCTGCAGTCCGTGGGGTCGCTAAGGGTCGGACACGACTGAGCGACTTCACTTGCACTTTTCACTTTCCACTTTCACACATTGGAGAAGGAAATGGCAACCCACTCCAGTGTTCTTGCCTGAAGAATCCCAGGGACAGGGGAGCCTGGTGGGATTCCGTCTATGGGGTCACACAGAGTCGGACACGACTGAAGTGATTTAGCAGCAGCAGCAGTAGCAGCTGTTATTTTGAAAAAGAGTGTGAGTGAATTGTAAACTTGCCTAGGTGCCAGTTTTAAGAAGACACTGAGCAAAAGAGACTGGCAGTGAACAGGTGGCGATAATTATAATTGAGAATTAAGAGAGAAGAACAAATAATTAACTGATATATTATCCTATTCTGGCAGAACCATCCACTCAGATAAGAGTCTAGACTCTGCTGTCCCATCTAGAATGTCTTGATGGGAAGGAAGTAAGGGGTTTATAAATAATGAGGTCTGGTTGCCTTTTGGGTTTACTAGTCCCTGTTCTACCACTGTTTACCCAGGAAAATTTTAAAAATTGCAGATTTTATGACTCTTAACTCTTCTACTTTTCTTTTCAAATCCTCATGTAAGAGAAGGAATCGGCCTTGTGAGTAAGAGATGAGACTGGAGTGGTTGCTGCACTAATTCTCAGCTATATTCTGCTGGTGAACCACAATTATTTGGGAAAACTTATTAAAAAAATTTAAAAGTCTAGGCTGTTCCCTGAAGATTTTGACTGAGTAAATCGAGGAACACTTGGACGTGTATGTTTAGAACTATTCCCTTGAGATTCTGATCTAATCCTTGATGAATAACTATGGAGTGAACACATGTAATTTCTAAATGCCCTTCACAAAAGAAAGTAGTCTCTAGAAGCATTGGAGTTTGAGCAATGCTAGCTACTTCCATCAGCTCCCTCCTTTCCAACAATATTAGCCTGACTTTTTCTCTGCCCCTGTGTTTGAGATATTAAAAGGAGTGTCTTTGGTAATATCTATGGGCTTGAACGATAACCCCTTTTCCTTGTAACCACTCATCATTCAGTGACACTCTGAGAGTCTTTAGAGATTTACTCATGCGAAGTCACTTCGTCTGTAGAGTCTGACCCTTTAAGGATTTTGCACCTTCTCTTATCATCCAGGTCATTAGGTCAACAGATATTTGTTACCAACTGCATTTTCCTGACTGCAATGATAGTAACTCATGAGCTTTTTTTGGTGTCAGCTGCGGGACAGACTCTTGCAGTGTGTCTGTTAGAATTGCTGATCCCTGGCATAAGCAGATGAGATCTTTAAAACCCGTGAAGTTAGTACAGAGGGGAATTGTTTTAAGCATTTACTTACTTTCAGCTGCTTCATAGCAAGAGTCTCCGCCCCCCATGTTTCAGTGTCATTTTCTTCTCTTGCCTAGAAGCCGTCACTGGCAGCCTCTTCAAGGGCCATCAGGCTTCTGTTTACAAAGTCACGAAGGCCTTTGGGTTTTCATTTCTTTCTCTGCATCCATTCAGGTCCCCCCTACATCCAGGTTCAAAAGCATTCTCACAAGTTTTAGTTCTTTTTTAATGGCAATACCTCATTTTGGGCATCACTGACTGGATGGACATGAGTTTGAGCAAGCTCCAGGAGTTGATGATGGGCAGGGAAGCCTGGTGTGATGCAGTCCATGGGGTCACAAAGAGTCAGGTATGACTGAGTTAACTTCACTGAACCCCATGTTTAACATCAGTATCTGTGCCAGTTATTTATTGCTAACAAATTGCATTAGAGATCACCCAAAGCCTAGTGACTGAAAACAGCATTTCCTTTGTTCACAAGTCTGTGTTGCGGTAAGAGTCAGTGAGTGAGGCCAGCTCATTTCTTCTCCAGTCTTCATCAGCTGGGATGTTGTGAAGGGGAGGACCAGAGTCATCTGAAGACTTGTTCATGCACACGTCTGGCAGTTGGAGCTGGCTTTTGGATGGGTCATTAGGTGGGGGCAGTCCATGGGGACACTGACGTGCTCAGTATGTGTCCTGGGCTGCTTCATAGCATGGTGACTGATGCTAAGAGTGGGCTTTCCCCACGGAGCCAAAGTCAGAAGCTATTTAGTTTGAGAAATAAATAACATAGCAGTTCCCCCAGACTCTGTCCACTGGAATCAGTTACTGAGGTCAGCACATATTTAAGGGGAGGGAATTTCATGAGAAAAGTGTCAAAGACTTTGTAGACATGTTTGAAAAGCACCAGCTCCACTCACCTCAACTTACCAAGTAATCATTCTGTCTAAATGAAAGTTCTTTCCAACTCTGTGTCACTGAAATTCCAGCAAATATTTTTTGTTTGTTTTGTTTGCTATGTTCTCTTATTCTGTGGCAAGTAACAAAGGGTTACAAGAAAGAGGCATTTTTTTCATTGTTCAGAAAAATGTATGGATCGTCTCACTAAATTCTCAGGAGACAGGATATCTTTAGCTTTGTGAATCATTTCTCTTTGGAATGCAATGCAAATTAGCAAAAACTATTTCTAGTTCAGAAAAAGGTTTATTGGATTAGAATCCATATTTACAAAATTTATTAATTATAGTCTTATTTTCACAATCTTCTTTTGGGAGACATTTATTAACTCTGCCCTAAAAAACTCAATACAGTATACCTCAAACTTCTTTAAAAACCATGGGACATGTTGGGGGGAAGGAGTAAGAGACGTTCTACTGAGAGGTGACTGGCATTCATTCCATGGAGGAAAGATAAAAAAGTTTTATTATAGAACAATAAGAGTGTGAACTCAAGTGCAAATGCTGTGTGACAAAGATGATGACAGTGAAGAGTATATTCTCTGACTCTTGGTGGTCTGAACTTCTTTCTGGATTCTCTGAGTGATCCCTGGTCCTACATTCAACAATACAGACACCATCATATTTATTGATCCTCGGTTTGTATTAGGCTGGGATCAGTCCACTTCCCTCATTACCAAATGGTGTTTGTTTTATTCTTGCAGATTGATGATCTTTCAGCAGAGCTGGGAACTGTATGTTCAGAATGTCTGCACATGAATGCAAAAATTCAAGTTCTTCTTTTTATTCTTCTCTAGTTTTTCACATTTCTGGATGCAAAAGAAATGTGAAAAACTAGAGAAGAATAAAAAGAAGCTGGAGCAAGTAGTAGTGACCCTCAAAAGTCATACAGAAATGAATATGATAGAACACAGTTAAGTAGAGCAGTATAAACGGGAGATGGAAGAAAGAGAGACAGGATCTCGTAGAGAAATTGAGAGAAATCAACATGTTTTTACAGGTTAATTTGTTGATCTGTCATATCTTTGAATTCACCTCACTGTAAATTACATTTTGGATGTATACAGCTTATGTGTTTCCTCTGCTTCCCTTAGAACAGTTTGTTTCGTCGATTTCTGGAAGGAAGGGGGCACTTGTCTCTCCCTGAAGAGAGAAATATTTCCATTTCCATCACAGTTATCACTAAATTGATCTTTTAGAATGTGTCTCACTAGAGGATCCTTTTACTTACAAGACCAATTGGTATAAAACAAGACCATGAGGAGGAAAAAAAAGTATCGTGGTTTAGAACTGGTACCATCCTCTGAATTATTCTCAAGTTGTCTTGTTCAGTTTTTAAAATTTTAAGTTGATCCTCTTATTCTTTGAATTATCAGGTTACATAGTACTACTATAACATTGATTCCACTTTAATATTATAATTCAGATTTAATTCATTTCACATTGACCATGATTATTTTAAAGTTTCACTTTTCTTTTTTTCACATTTAAAATCACTCTATGAATAACTGACTCAAAACTAAAGGGAACAAATATAATTATTCAGATTATAATCATTAACAAAAGAAATATATCTTTTAAAATTTGATTTAGATACAAGCAGCATCTCAAGAAAATCTGGAGCAGTTATGAGAGAATAATATTGCTTCCATAAGAAGTCAGATGGAACTCAGAATTAAAGAGTTGGAATCTGAACTCTCCAAGATGAAAACTTCTCAAGCAGAGTTGGGAAAATGTAAGAAACTCTACCTAGAAGAACTAAAAGTTAGAAAGTCATTGGAAAATAAGCTAGACAAGTCAGTCAAAACACAGAATTACAAAATAAACTTAGTTCATTAATTTGTCTCTAAAGCCTAATTTTTATAGAGCCAGGTTCCTGAAATTAGTAGGAAGTGAACGCTAATTAGATAGTCACTACTAAGGGGGAGCCGCCTTATATACCTTATATACCTTGTAAGTTTTCCTACACTATGTAAAATCATGGTTGTGAAATTGGGGGGAATGAATATAGGGGTGAATGGCAGGATAATTCACAAAGTGCCTAAAAATAACATGGTGACCTGACTCGGGGGGTGTGGAAGATGGAAAGGGCAGATCGCAGCTCCAGTGCCTAGTCCAGGTTTCCCTACTATCTGAAAGCAGAGCACTCCTAGGACGCCTTTCATAAACCAAAACAGCATAAAGCAAAGAAGCAGGGACGCGAAGACACATTGTGCTAGTAGATGTGTAAAGTGAATATGCACACGGGAAGCACAGGTGCTCAGAGAGGGTTCAGGGCTGTGGAGACTTGATGCTGGGACGTGGACTGTGGCTCCCGGGGAAGGAGCTCGGTGGGGCCGGTCTCCCTGCTTGGGGGGCGCGAGGCCTCTCTAAAACGTACACTGAACGCCGTTTAGAGATTTTGCCTTTTGAAATGAAACCAAAAATCCTCTTCAGATTTTTTTTTTTTTATTATGAAAAACAGGTGCCTATGTAGGCCCTTCATAGAAGTGAAATAACATAAAATGAACTTTGGAAAAGCAGGGGACGCTTGTAATTGTTCCTGGGGCAGTTTTAGCCCTTTTCAGTCTCAGCCAATGACTTTCTCGTCCTCCCCTCAAGACTGTGGCTCTAGGTGATTCCTCAGAGCCAAATGCTTAATTTTTCTGAGGTCACAAGTGAAACGTGTATACAAGGGTGGTGAAAGTAAATGCTTGAAAGTGGCTTTGTGGGATGGCGTGTTTCTTCATCCCTGAACTGTTTCCTGGAGGCAGGTGTGTCCCAGAGGCAGCAGGTGTCACTGTGAGGCCACCTCCCTTTCTCTCTGACGCCCTTTCTCTCTTCTCCCAACCGTGACTTGTTACTTGAGGAGCCCCAGATGCACGTGTACTTCTTTAGAACAAGGTTATAGCTATCATTGTTTACAGGAGGTCTGCTCTGTGCTTTCAGTGTTCCATTTACTATATGGCAACTTAAAAAATGGAAATCATTTAGGGAATCATGAACAAAATTGGTGTTTTCCATCTTCCCCAGCACTGATGGGAGCCTGGCAGAGATAAGCACCAAACTTGAGGTGGAGAAACAGCAGGACAGATCTTTACCGAGCACTCTTAACACGAGGCCAGTCCTAGAGCCGCCTTGCATTGGGAATTTCAATAATACTTCAATGTTCAATGTGAATCTTTCTCCAAAAGCAAACGTAGGATTTTCTACCTCAATTCCACGCCCTTCAACTTACTTGATCAAGATTAGTTCTACTGTCTTTTTTTCCTTGGGTTTAGGATTTCTGATATGATTCTTATTTTTAATTTGAACTTCTGGGCTGTTTATTTGACTTATGCACACTAAGTAAAAGCCATACTTAACTGTGCTAATCAAGGAGAAAAAATTTTATGATTTTTTTTGTCCTAGATTTCTATTTTTAAGAGATACTTATTAACTTCTTAAATTTCTTGAAAAGCTGCATTTAAATTCGGCTTTAGGAATGAAATCTTATACTTTCAGATATTTGACCTCTCTGATTTCACTTTGCCAAGTGTTCATGATCATCTCCAAGCTCCGCTGAACCCACTGCAGTTTTTCTACCCCTAAGCATAAGTGAATGACTGGCATCTAAACACTAACCACATATGGATGATTTTGTATTTGAAGAAATCCTAGATAAATCCTTTTTATGAATTAGACAAACTTGTAACACTTGTAACACTATATCAGAAGACTAATTTCTAGTTTTAGGTTAACGTTTTTGTGGTTTTCTTACACAAGAGTGCGTCTTTAATTGCCATTTTACTTATAGCCTGGTTACTTAAATTTCTAAAAATTATTTTTCTGCACAATTGTAGAACGTTTCTAAATTTGTAGTTAAAGCAAACATTAAAAAATTTTAAATGAAGCTCACTTTTGTCTCTATCTCAACAACACCTGGATGATTGATGACTAAGATAGCAATGATGGGGAGTCTTTTAAATTGCAGCTAGTTTTCATTGTGTAATCATTGTGATTAAAATATCCATTTTGGTCAGAGCACATGGGTTTATGGTTTTGATAGTGTTTTCATGATGGTTATGGTGCAGATAAAAAGAGCCCTTGTGAAGTGCAGTCTCAGCCTGTTTTCTCATTTGGCTTCTTGCCTCATAGAAGAGCGATGTCAGGTTTCTTCAACAGCACTGCAGCTATGTTGGGTCTTAGTACTTGAGAGCTGTGAAACTGGAGGACGTGCTTTAGCTGTGCAGTCACAGCAGGCCTCCAAACTTCATCGCAAGTCAGACATTTACTCCCGCAGGCCTAAGAGGAGGAAACAAATGCTCAATCCCCATCCCAGGGGCAGGCTGCCTACTACAGACTCAAGTTCACGGTGCTGTGGGCACATACATCTTTTCAAAGAAGATATTTGGAACCAAGCAAGCACTTCTTAGTTCCTTCTCCCAAACTCACCTGTTAGGTAAATCTCCTCGATTATCATGAGGGAGGGTAGGAGTATAAGTCCTCCCCTTGAAACTTCAGGTTGAGGAAATGAAGTTCAACTGTAATTTCTGACCGGATTTAGATTATAGTTGAGATTACACTCATACTTTTTGTTTGTATATACCAATTAATGATGAGAGCTTGGATAGAAGTATGCTAAATTTTAAAGAGAAATCTTATTTGTGTTTTACATTTTGTCCTAAATAACTCAAAATGTGGATAATTCATTTTGCTGACTCATTTTAATAAACCAGGTTTTATCTGGAGGAAATGAACATCCTTTTAAGACAAATATCTTCAGTTTTGACCTGCTTGATTCAACTAAAGATTTTCTTTTTCAAGTTTCCTGTCCTGTGTTTAAAAAATATTTATGCTTTACAAATTAACTATATCGACTGCTACAAATAGGAGTTTGATATGGATTTATTTTTGTTCATGCATTTAAGACATATAATTTAAAACATTTATTAAATGCCACAAGCATTACTGAACTGTGTAACAAGGTTTTTTTTTTGTTTTGTTTTTTTGTTTTTGTTTTTTTTTTATTAATCTTAGTTAGCCCAAGTATTTTAGGTAAAAAATATAATTCTTTCCTTTTCTTTCAGCTGACGCTCAGTTTGCATCTGATGCCTTTAGAGTGTCTTCTCGAGGATCTACAGATGGGTCAAATGTATCTGATGACCTGACTTGGGGGCTGAGGTAACTTGCTCCTTAAATCCCGTGCCTCAGCTTCCAATCTGGCACAATGACGTGACATGATGTCCAGGGACGCCTCCAGCGCAGACTGCTTTTTGAAGCTGTCATACACTTCTTGTTGAAGGTATCTCACCACTGCTTCTCTTTCTGCTGTCTCATTTTCATACTGACATATTCTCTTTCAAATGATCCCATTCGTTGACTAACTCCTTGTTTCTTTCCTCCAGCATCAGCGCTCGTTTTTCAGTCTCAGCCTGAAGTTTTCTCACGATCTGCTGAAACTGGTCTTGGATGCGAACGACTGTCTTCTCTTTACTGTTGGCTCTCTTTTGTGCATCATCCAGTTGCTGTCGGAGCAACATGTTTTCACTCTGTGAATGGTTCCCTTCACCTCCATCAAGTTTTTCTTGTTCTTCCTCCAATATCACTTCCAAGTCTAGTTCTCCTGACAAATCTGCATGTTCAGGTAAGATTCCTGAGTTAGATGTTTGTGGATCCTTCATTCCGACTGTTTCATTAGGAACAGAATCTTTGACTCCGACTGTGGGCCTCACATTAAGACATTTCTCAGGAGAATCCATGTGAGCTACTGGTATGCCTGCATGTCTTGGCTCCTCTAGTTTAGCCATCTTAAAGTTTCTCGATCCACTCAGGCAAGAAGGCACATAAGACACACCTTCTACTTGTCGGCTTAATGTATTTTTTCCTCTTTGATAAATGATCCAGAAACTTTTGTGGAACGCTCTCAGAGCTACTCTGACCTTCTCCTCCGCAAGCTGCTCCAGGGCGGAGTGCAGGGCATCCGTCTCCTTCACAAACTGCAGGTTCCTCTGCTCAGCTTTCTCCAGGTCTTGCCTTGCCTTGTCTCGCTCCCTGGTCATCTGCTCCACCTGCTCCCTTGGGCTTCAAACAATTCATTCTGAGGCTCCTTCGTGCTGTCGGCTTCTTCACCAGACTTGAGACTCTCCACGCTTTCCAGGGACGCAGAGCTGGCTCCTTGCACTGGGTCTGGCCGGCTGCTCTGGTAAACCTGGGGCTCCACCTGCAGCGCCACAGGGATCGGGCTGGCTCCGATGGCCAGACCACTTAGAGCCGCTCACGTACGTTGGGGGCACAGCCCGGGAGGCAAATGGTGACCTGACGGAGAGGGTGTATGGAGGCTGGAAAGGGCAGATCCAACCCGCAGTGCCAAGTCCAGGTTTCCCCGCCTTCTGAAAGCAGAGCACTCCTAGGGTAGTCTGTCCTGTCTACCACATTCCTTATTCGTTTCTGGTTTGAGGCAATTTTTGCAGCTGAGCTCCAGCCGCCCGTCTCCAGGTCTGTCCGCGCGTCACCGGGGCGAGTCGCCCCCCCGCGCAGCCCGCGCGCGCAGAGGCTTCGAGGACGCGGGGCAGCGGGGGGCGCTGAGAAAGTGGCGGCGACCCCCGCGCGTGGGAGGCCGCCGAAACCGACCTGCGCGCAGCCACCGAGTGGAGCCACAGGCACAGCCGCCGTCCCGCTCGCGGCCGTGCAGCCCCAGAGTAGCGGCCCCGGGCGGCGCCCGCCCGCACCCTCGCTCAAGGCGGCCCGCCTCAGGCAGCCTCCCCTCAGCCGCGCAGGGCAGCTCCCGGGCCGGCTCCACGGCCTCCTCGCGGAACAGGGCGCAGGCCCCGTGCGGAGAGCTCAGGCCGGGCCTCTGCGAGGGCGGGCCTGAACTGTGTAACAAGGTTTTACATATTCATTTTCTTTATGTGATAGTTAAAAACCTATATGTGTTTTCTTAATCTGAGGAAGTAGCTGGCATAGGACTCTGCCTTGTTACTTCTTTTGTAGAATTAGGAACTTTGAGTAAATCAATGAGTCTCATACTTTAAAAAAATTTTTTTTTTCCAAAGACCAACTTTCTTTTAAAAAAAACTTCTGCATGGAACTGTATTATATAAAAGAGACAAGTGTAGAGTCATTTAGCTAAAGGAGTGGCCAGAGCCCATGCAGCTGTGACTTCTCTGTTCCTCAGCCCTGCAGTGACCCCTGTGGGACCCTCCCCTTCTATGGGACATAGTTTGGAAACTAACACTTGTGAGACTCCTTCTTGCTAAACACCTCCAGAATGAAATCTTGCTGGTACATTGTTTTCTTGTGTATAATTTTCTCACCTTTCTGTGTTTTCATTAAATGGAAAAGTTTAAAGAGAACTGCAAATGTGTTCTCCTTATTAACTTTAGACTTCAAACTACTTCCTTCATTTGAACACGAGAAGCCGGCCGTGCAAACCCCCTGCCCTCCCCCACGGGGAAGGGCGGGCAGCAAGGGGGCTCTGGCGCGGGAGGCTCGCGCTTCACTCACAAGGCATTTCAGAGGCGCGCTGGGATTACTCTGTTTAGATAGCTGTCTCAGCCCTGGTGGCTCCTCTGGTAAAGAATCTGCCTGCAATGGGGAGACCTGGGTTCAATCCCTGGCTTGGGAAGATCCCCTGGAGAAGGGAAAGGCTACCCACTCCAGTAAGCTGGCATGGACTGTGGCCAAGTCAGACTTTGCAGAGTCTTTTAAGATAAAGCACCTGTGTTTAGCTCCGAGGACACATCCTGACCAAGCCCGGCTGTCAGTGACTGCAGCAAGGGAAGTAACACAACCCCTTCAGAGGCTGACGGGAACCAGGAAGGGTTTGACTTTACTCTTTCTCCTCTGAGTGTAAAACAAGCCTGAATTCTAACTCAGCCAAGATGGTTCTTGGGGACATGAGTCCACCATTTTACCTTGATCCACCAGCTTTCCAAACAAAGTTGCTATTGCTTGCCCCAACAGCTCATCTCCTGATTTATCGGCCTATCCTACAGGAAGCCGTGCAGCTGGGTAACACAATGACCCTACCTATGTCTAAGGCCTTCAGGTGAGCATCAGCTCACTGGTTGGTGCTGCTATATGGATCACAGTTTGCCAGAGATCTCTTCCTTGCGGACGAGGCAAAGCCTGTGCCAGTTGTAAATTAGCATAGCTCCCTGGACTCAGGTGCGTGCCGTTGAGGAGGGCAAAAACTTTACCCTTCTAGAGTCATCTGGCGGATTAACAATCAACATGAGACAGATTAACAGGAAGAAAAGCAAACAGAAGGTTAACAACATGTATACTTCTGTACATATGGGGGAGTCCCAGAAAACCTGAGTAACTCAGAATGGTTGAAACCCTCACCTCAATGCCATCTTCAGTTAGAAACAAAGGAGGATGTCGTGGGTAGTGGTTTGGGAATGCAAAGTGGAGGAGGGTGATTCACACGGAGATGGAAAAGCAAGTGTTTGGAGCCCTCTGGAAAGATCTGCAGTTCCCCTGACCACACCTGGCCCACGTTCTTTTCTCGGTATCTCTGGTAGCTCTCTTCCTGGGCCAGCCCCTTTATCTAAACTACTCAACAGTTAGGGAGGTAGTCAAAAGAAAGACTCTGAGTCTTTTCTTAAAAATACTCTGACTACAGTCATCCTCTGGACAAAGAGACACATTTTGGGGTGACAAATTTTGCTTCCCTCCAACGCCCTGCATGAGGTAGAAAAGGTTAATATGGAAACCCAAGGAGGAAGCCACCTGCTTCCTAAAATAGTCCTGAAAAGTTTTGCGGGACTTGCTTAGATGCCTGAATACAAGACTTGGGGGACGTTAGCTGAGACCAATTTCTTTTGCTAAGTAAGGGTCTTGCTGATTAAATGTTGCCTAAGACAAGGCAAAAGGATTTGGTGCCCATCAACTTCAAGTTTCCTTGGACTGGTTACAGTGGCTGAACTGCGGCCTAAAACTCTTCTCGGAACGAGAGGGGAAATTGCGGGGAAATAAACTTCCCTGGGATTTCTCAGAGGCTCTTTGTCTCTCACATCTCCAGACATTCATCTCATTCATTGCTCCAACCTGAAAGGATTCATAGTCTCATCTCCCCAAGGAGACTACATATTATAGTTTAGGGTAGGTCCCCCCAAGGTGCTCTGTCTCATTAAGAATTTATATTTCAAGGAGGGATGCGGCCAAGATCTGGCTCCTTGAGAGATTTCGTTACCAGCAAAACCTATGAACAGTTACCAGGTTTTAAAAAAACAAAAAGGAAAGAAAAAAACCAACTTAGGAATAAAAATACTAACCTCCTTTCCCTTGTGCTTTGTCTGGTTTCTCTTGCTCACAGGGTGATACCTGCAGAGGCGTTGCTCCCAGCCCTTCACACCGCAGTTCCTGGTGTGAACCGGCTTGGCCGACGCTCCTGCTTGGGGTAGGGGGATCCTGTATGTAGATGCTGCACAGGACACCTTAATGCAAGATGGCAACGAGCCCTGTGAGCCCCCTTACCTGGAGCAGCTGCACCTGTCTCTGCTCCCAGAGCCCTCCAACTCCACCCCCGCCCTGCTGAAGAAAGCCCTGTGGAGCAGCCCCACCCGCGGCCTATTGGAGAGCATGGGCTGTACAGCAGGGCGCCCCCCTTTCAGTTCCTTTGCTTCTCAACACAACTCATTCCATTGGCAGAGGGACACTGGGCAGAAGGACCCTTTGGGGTGGGTTAACATATCAAAGGCCGAGTAAGGAGGAGATCCTTCCCAGGAGAGGAAAAGGCCCTTCAGAAGCAGCAGGGACAAGGTTTCCTGCCATCCTGCACCTGCTGGTGTGGACCAACTGACTGACCTGCTCTCAACACACGGCCCCAGGTGCAGTCCTGGGCGAGGGGGCAACACCTGTATGTTTACTGTGAGATATTTAATAAGCACTGTGTCTCTGATCGCAGTAACCTGTCCGTGCCTTCAGTATAAAAGAAATCGATACTGAAAGTCCAGCCAAAAGAGTGTCTCAAAGAGGTGAGTGACAGTGAACGCCAAGAGGAAGGAGACATTCAGACAAACAAGGACTGGAGAGGTGTGGCTTTGATTCAGCGACGTGGAGGTCATCAGTGACTCGGGAGCCGTTCTGAGGGAAAGAAAGGGAAGACGGTCTAGAGTTGCTAGAGATAGAGGCAAACCTTTCAGGAAGTTTGTTGTGGGACCTAAGACTGTCTGGGACACGTGAGCGGGGAAGAGCAGGGTGAGAAATTTATAGAAAGGAGATTTGAAATCATCACCAGAAGATACAAATTAACAAAATAAAGCAGCAGGATCACTGGGCAGTGCAGCACCCAGACACGAGTCACGGGGACAGAGTGAGGGGGAGGATCAGCAGTCTCACCTGAAACTGGAGTTCTGCCAAGTCAGACACCGAGAGGACAGAAGGAAAGGGGGATCAGGATTAAGTGAGCACTAGGACCTTGTCAGCTCTTGGAAGTGTGGAGGAAAACACTTCCTCCACCCTCGTAGGTTCAGTGTTTGGGAATCTGCAAATTAAATTGTTAAAAGCAGATCACCAAGAGAAGAAACACTGAACAGCTTTCTAGCAGTCATGTACACGTGTGACATTTGGACCATAAGGCTGGGCACCGAAGAATCCATGCTTTCAATCTGTGGTGCTGGAGAAGACTCTTGAGAGTCCCTTGGACAGCAAGAACGGACCAGTCAGTCTTAAAAGAAACCAACCCTGAATATTTTCACTGGAAGGACTGATGCTGAAGCTCCAACGCTTTGGCCACCTGATGTAAAGAGCTGACTTACTGGAAGAGACTCTGATGCTTGGAAAGATCGAGGGCCGGAGGAAAAGTGGGCGACAAGGAATGAGACGGTTCAATGGCATCCTCGACTCAGTGGACGTGAGTATGAGCAGACTCTGGGAGATGGTGACAGACAGGGAAGCCTGGCATGCTGCAGTCCACGGGGTCACAAAGAGTTGGACACAACTGATCCACTGGACAATAACAACAACATGCAAAGCTTCACACAGAAATGTGACTTGAAGGGGAGGCTACAACTGGGAGTTGCTATACTACTCAATAAATGACAGGGAGTAGGAGACAAAGGCATCTTCTGAATAACAGGTGACGTGGGGGAGGAGGGGCACTTATGGGAGAACAAATAACATTTCGGAAAGATAAATGGTACTTTAGGAGGATATATGGGAGATAGGGGAGTTTTGTGAAAATGTCTGTTTGTCTGGTGCTTGGAACTTATCTCCAATTTTAAGACTTTTTCCAAAACTCAAACAAAAATAGATAGGTTGATAGGTAAAGAAAAGGTGAAAAGTCTTCGGCAAATCTTATTTATCTATGAGGAACTTTTCTCTAATTTGAAGACTCTTTCCAAAAGTAAATCAAAAGTCAATTAACACTGACTCGAATGCATTCCTTTTTAGAGCCGAATAATAGACAAGTTCTTTATCCATTCATCTGCTGATGGGACATGCCCTAGCTATTGTAAATGCTAGGAAATACATAGAACGAAAAGAGTGCAAGAAATCCATAGACATTTTCAGATTTTTTTAAGCTATGGACATAACTGCAATGAACACTGGGGTACGTGTGGTTATTTTTTTGGAATTTGCTGTACGATGCAGAGAACCCAAAGCTGGTGGTTTGTGACAAACTAGAGGGCTGGAATCCGGGGGGAGGTGAGAGGGTGGTTCAGGAAGGAGGGTTCATATGTATATCTATGGCGGATTCAGGCTGATATATGGCAGAAACCATCACAATATTGTAAAGTAATTAACCTCTGATTAAAAATAAAAATTAGGAAAAGTTAACTCATTTAAGAGGCAAAAACTCAGGCAAATCTTATTTCCCCATGAGGAAAGATCTATGAATCAGTGTTTAAAGGTACATGTAGTGAGTTTTATGCCACTATTAACAGTTATAATACCTCAAAACATTGACAGCAGCCGTAACAGCAGTAGCTAAATCTTTAGGTCTGTATATGGTGATAAAAACTGGAAAATACAAAAAAGCTCTCAATCAACACCACTAAATAGTAATGACAAGTTTGGTTTTTGGGGTGCTGTTAAAAACCTGGTATTAGGGCTCAGTTTGAGTTTGTAAAGGGCGTCTCTGGTGGCTCTTACGGTAAACAGTCCCAACTGCAATGTGGGTGACGACTCCGGTTGATCCCAGGGTCTGGATGATCCCCTGGAGAAGGGAATGGCTCCCCAATCCGTTATTCTTGCCTGGAGAATTCCAGGGACATAGGAGCCTGGTGGGCTACAGTCCATGGGCTCGCAAAGAGTTGGAGTGAGTGACTGACACCTTCACTTTGAACATGGAAAACTCAACAGTGCTGATGTTTCTGCTTAAAAGTAAGTTAGATGCAGAGAAACACGGCTTAAAATGCCGTATAAATTTTCATGATACAATACACACATAATACAAAAATATTTTCCTTTAATAAAGATTTTCTCATCATGTTTAACAGGAAACAACTAAAAATCTCATGGAAACGGTCCAGTAGGGATTTTTTTCTTTAAAATCTGTATCTATTATTTGATGTTGTCACAGGTAGGTCCTGATACAGATTTGATCTACCAGCAGATAATAGAGAGGACACTCTAGAGAATTCAGATGCAAGTCCAGCTGCATCTGGAAAGAGACAGTTATTTATCGAAAATGCTTGAGGTCACAACGTATTAGCTAAAACAAAACAAAAATACACCTGAGACCTTTCCTAATGTTCTGAAGAATGAAACATATCTATACATGACATGACACAAAACACAAGATAATGCACTATCTGCCCATGGTTGAATGTGTGGCTGAGCATCAGAGCTTCTGGTTTTCTCATTCTTCATTCATTCGGTCAGTAACTATGTGCAAAGGTGCTGTGACAAGCACTGGAAGTTACACGATGAAGGTGACCCAGTGCACCCTGAACACGATACGCTATCAAGTGGAAAAATAGATGAACAGGCAATTTCCATACAGAGTCATAAGTACTAGGACAGATACAAAAGATGGCACAAGGAACGCTCAGGAGGGACAGCCAGTTTGTGTCAATGCTGCCAGCTTTTGGGGGGAGGTGCTATGGAAGTAGATATTGAAGGACGGGAGAAAGCACAGGAGATGGAGGGGAGAAGCAAGACAAAGACCGGCGGTGAGGAAGCCCACCTGTGGGATCCTACACAGTCTGGCTGCTTAGATGCAGAGCTGAGGGGCAGAGGAGGGTGGTAAGGAGATGAGGCCGACTACTTTGGCAGGACCCAAACTGATGTGGGTTTTTTGAGCTTTTCCTGAGGGTGAAAGATAAACTAGTGAGAAAGTGAATGACGGGGAAATTTTAAAGTCACCCACCAAGTGATGGCTACACAAACGTGACTGTTTGAGTCTGGGTGTCCTAGCCTTAACCACTACCAGGCCCTTGAGACGCTGATGAACTCCATGTTTTCTGAGAATAGTGTCAGGGTGCAGGCTGAGAGTTCCACAGGGATGCCAGAAGCAGAGGAAGGATATAGCCAGAAATGAAAAGAAATACTTAGACCTTTTCAGATGTTTTTAAAGCTCTGCAACATAATAAATAAATAAGGAATAAGGATATTTTTCACTATGATTGCTCATGTTTTCACATTTTTCATTAGCTATGTATAAGAAAAAGTATATAACACAGCATTTGTTATACAAACAATGAAAAGAGATGCCATTGACTCTTTACAGTATTTCAAAAATCAATGTCTAAATTTAATTCATATGTTTTGGCAACATACCTTTTTCTACTTCTCTAGTTAGACTCTTTAGAAACTTCTGCTGCCTCTGAAATAAGTCAAATATTATTTATGCTTAAGTTACACAAGAGATATTATCATAGAAATGATACACAACTTAATACATGTGACATTTAAATAATACTTTTAGAGACTAGACCTAACTTGAAGATCACGGAGCAGAAAAATAATCACATAAATAGAAGAAAATGAATTCCTACTTACTCTGCTTTTAGATTATACAGAACATATATATGGAATGCTATTTAGAGTAATTTGATAAAAGTACAATAAATGTCAGTCTATCGAGTGCACATAATTTCAGAGGTTACGGAATGACCCATAATCCTAGGAACGACTCACAAGATCACTATCTTCTCCTCTAACAGCTCTTGCCCTAAATATGGACTTCCGAGACCTTTCTTTTGATTTCTAGGTGAGGGTCGTGTTCACATGGAGGAAGTAGGTTGGACTTGAACGTTAACAAGGAGAACACATCTGCAATTTTCTTTAAACTCTTCCATTTAACGAAAACATAGAAAGGTGAGAAGATTATACACAAGAAAACAATGTACCAGCAAGATTTAATTCTGAACACGTTTAGTGAGAAGGATTCTCTCATAACTGTTAAGTTTCCGAACTATGTCTCATAGAGGGAGAAGGTCCCACAGGGGTCACTGCAGGGTTGAGAAACAGAAGTCACAGCTGCAGGGGCTCTGAACGCTCCTTATTTAAAGGGCTCTAAACTTGTGTCCGTTTTATGTAATACGGTTCTACGCAACAGTGTTTGTTCTCTTTTGTTTTAAAGAAAGGTTGACTATTTTGAAAAAAGGAAAACATTTTTTTTAAGGTATGAGAGTCATGGATTTAGTCAAAGTTCCTAATGCTATGAAAGGAGTAGCAAATGGCCTTCTTACTGAGCCCAGAGTCCTCTGCCAGCTACTTCCTCATATTAAGAAAACAACACATAAATTCTAACTAAAACATAGAGAACATGAATATGGAAAACCTTATATAGTTCAATAATGCTTGTGGCATGACATGACATAGTAGCTTTCTAACTAAATTCTATGTTTTAAAGGCATGAACAAGAATACATTTTTATCAAACTCCTATTTGTAGCAGTCGATATAGCTAATTCACACAGCACAGCAGTTTTTTAAACACAGGACAGGGAACTTGAAGGAGAAAATTTTTAGTTGAATCAAGCAGGCCAAAACTGAAGAGATTCATCCTTAAAAGGATGTTCATTTCCTCCAGATTAAAGAAAAAAAACTGGCTTAATAAAATTTGTCAATAAATGAATTATCCATATTTTGCATTATTTAGGACAAAATGTGAAACACCAAACAGATCTCTCTTTACTCTCTAATATACTTCTATCCAAGCTCTCATCATTAGTTCAGTTCAGTGCAGTCCAGTCGCTCAGTCGTGTGTCCGACTCTTTGCGACCCCATGAATCACAGCACGCCAGGCCTCCCTGTCCATCACCAACTCCCGGAGTTCACTCAAACTCATGTCCATCGAGTCGGTGATGCCATCCAGCCATCTCATTCTCTGTCGTCCCCGTCTCCTCCCACCCCCAAACTCTTTTCCAGTGAGTCAACTAGTCTCATTAGTTAGTATATACAAAAATGTATGAGTATAATCTCAACTATAATCTAAATCCGGTCAGAAATTACAGTTGAACTTCATTTCCTCAGCCTGAAGTTTGAAGGGGAGGACTTATACTCCTACCCTCCTCATGAGAAGCGAGGAGATTCACCTAACGGGTGAGTTAGGAATGAAGTGAGAAGGAGCGAAGAAGTGCTTGCTTGGTTCCGAATCTCTCCTTGGAAAAGTTGTATGTGCCCACAGCACCGTGAACTTGGGTGTGCAGTAGGCAGCCTGCCGCAGGGACGGGGAGCAAGCATTTGCTTCCACCTCTTAGGCCTGACTTGGGATGAAGTGTTCGGAGGCCTGCTGTGACTGCACCGCTAAAACACGTCCTCCAGGTTCGTGGCTCTCAATACTAAGACCCAACATAGCCGCAGTGCTGTCAAAGAAACCTTAGATTGCTCTTCTATGATGGGAAGAAGCCAAATGAGAAAACAGGTTGAGATTGCATTTAACAAGGACTACTTTTCTCTGGATGTGAGAGTTGGACTATAAAGAAAGCTGAGCGCCAAAGAATTGATGCTTTTGAACTGTGGTGTTGCAGAAGACTCTTGAGAGTCCCTTGGACTGCAAGGAGATCTAACCAGTCCATCCAAAAGAAAATCAGTCCTGAATATTCACTGGAAGGACTGATGCTGAAGCTGAAACTCCACTCCAATACTTTGGCCACCTGATGTGAAGAACCGACGCATTGGAAAAGACCCTCATGCTGGAAAGACTGAAGGCAGGAGGGGAGAGAAGAGGACGAAAGAGGATGAAATGGTTGGAAGGCCTCACCGACTCAATGGCATGAGTCTGAGTACGCTCCGGGAGTTGGTGATGGACAGGGAAGCCTGGCATGCTGCAGTCCATGCGGTCGCAAAGAGGCAAACACGACTGAGCGACTGAACTCAATTCAACTCTTCTCTGCATCACCAACATCGTGAAAACACCATCAAAACCATGAACCCGTGTGCACTGACTGGATATCTGAATCACAGTGATTACACGATGAAGACTACTTCCAATTTAAAGACTCCCTGTCATTACGATCTTAGTCATCATTCATCCAGGTGATGTCAAGACACAGACAGAAGTGAGCTTCATTTACAAGTTTTAAATATTTGATTTAACTACAAACTTAGAAACATTCTACAACTGCTCACCAAGATATGTTTTAGAAATTTAAATCAAAATTCTGTCAGTAAAATAGCAATTAAAGATGTACTCTTGTGTAAGAAAATGACAAAAAATGATAACCTAAAACTAGAAATTAATCTTTTGATTTAGTATGACAAGTTTCTTTAATTCATAAAAAGGATTTATCTAGGATTCCTTCAAATGAAAAAATCACCCATATGTGGTTAGTGTTTCGATGCCAGTCATTCACTTATGCCTTAGAAAAACTGCGGTGCGTGCAGCAGAGGTCGGAAATGATGAACCACCGCCAAAGTGAAATCAATTAGAAAGTGAGTCAAACATCTGCAAAGTATACTTTCGGTTACTTGGCAATAAGATTTCATTTTTACAGTAGAATTTAAATTCACATTTTCAAGAAACTTAAGAAGTTAATAAGTATCCCTCAAAAATGAGAAATCTAGGAGAAAAACAATCAAAGTGTTTATTAATTATGGCTTTTACTTAGTGTGCGTAAGTCAAATAAACAACTCAGTAGTTCAAACTAAAACCAAGAATCATTCATATAAGAAATCTGAAACCCAAGAAAAAGAAGGTAATAGAACTAACCTTGAGCAAGTAGGTCACTATGCTGTGATTTGAAGGGAGTGGAACTCCTGCATTTGCTCTTGGTCAAAGATTTGAATTGAACATTACGGTATTACTGAAATTTCCAATGCAAGGGGGCTCCAGGACTGGCCTCCTGCTAAGGGTGCTGAATAATGATCTGTTCAGCTGTTTCTCCAGCTCACGCTTGGTGCGCATCTCCACCAGCCTCTCAGTAGCCCTGGGGAAGATGGAAAACACCGATTTCATTCATGCTTCCCTAAATGATTTGCATTTTTTAAGTTGCCATATAGTAAATGGAATGTCCCATTAAACTGTTTGAACACTGAAAACACAGAGCAGACCTACTATTAATCAATGACAGTTGTAAGCTTGCTCGAAAGTACACATGCGTCTGGGGCTCCTCACGCAACAAGTCACGGTTGGGAGCGGAGAGAAAGGGCGTCAGAGAGAAAGGGAGGTGGCCTCACAGTGACACCTGCCGCCTCGGGGACACACCTGCCTCCAGGAAACAGTTCCGGGATGAAGACACACGCCATCCCACAAAGCCATTCTCAAGTGCTTCCTTTCACCACCCTTGTATATACTTTTCTCTCATGACCTCGGAGAAATTAAGCATTTGGCTCTGAGGAATCACCTAGAGCCACAATCTCGAGGGAAGGACGAGAAAGTCAAGGGGTGACAAAAGGGCTAAAACACCCCAGGAACAATGACAAGTATCCCCTGCTTTTCCAAAGTTCACTTCATGTTACTTCACGTCTACGAAGGGCCTATATAGGCCCCCTGTATTTCATAATCAAAAAACAAAAAAATCTGAGGAGAATTTTCGGTTTCATTTCAAAAAGCAAAAACTCTAAACAGCGTTCAGTGTATGTCTTTACAGTGCGAGGCATCGCGCTCCCCAAGCAGGGAGACCGGCCCCACTGAGCTCCTTCCCCGGGAGCCACACCCCACATCCCAGCGTCAAGTCTCCACAGCCCTGAACCCTGTCTGAGCACCTGTGCTTCCCAGCTGTGCACTTATTTTAGGCATCGACTAGCACAACATGTCCTCGGGTACCTGCTTCTTTGCTGTGTGTTTTGACTTATGAAAGGCGTCCTAGGAGTGCTCTGCTTTCAGACGGCAGGGAAACCTGGACTTGGCACTGCGGGTTGGATCTGCCCTTTCCAGCCTCCACACACCCCCTCCGTCAGGTCACCATGTTAGTTTCAGACACTTTGTCAATCACCCTGCCTTTCACCCCTGTGTGAATATTCCCCTATTTCACAAGCATGCTTTTACTTAGTGTAGGAAAACTTACAAGGATATAGTACTACTCATTTTTCTTAGGGTGCCCTCTAGCAGTGACTATGGCGTTAGCTTTCACTTCCCACTAATCTCGGGAAACAAGCTGTATAAAAATTAGGCTTCAGAGACAAATTAATGGACTAAATTTATTTTCTGTGATTCTGGGTTTTGACTTACTTGTCTAGTTTACTTTCCAATTTCTTTCTAAGTTTTAGTTCCTCTAGGTAGAGTTTCTTATAGTTTTCCAACTCCGCTTTATCAGAATCTTGAGAAGTTTTCATCTTGGAGAGTTCAGATTCCAAGTCTTTACATCTGAGTTCCATGGGACTTCTTATGGAAGCAATATGCTCCTCTAGGAACTGCTGTAAGTTTTCTTCAGATGCTGCTTGTATCTAAGTCAAATTTAAAAAGATACATTTTTAAAAATGATTATAACCTGAATAATTATATTTGTTACATTTAGTTTTGACTCAGTAATTCAGAGAGAGATTTTTTTTTTAATTTATTTAACTGGAGGCTAATTATATTATTGTATTGGTTTTGCATACATTGACATGAATCTGCCCCGGGTGTACGTGTGTTCCCCATCTTGAACCCCCCTCCCCATCCCATCCCTCTGGTTCATCCCAGTACACCAGCCCCGAGCATCCTGTATCATGCATCGAACCTGGACTGGCTATTCGTTTCACACATGGCAACATACATGTTTCAATGCTATTCTCCCAAATCATCCCACCCTCGCCCTCTCCCACAGAGTCCAAAAGACTGTTCTATACATCTGTGTCTCTTTTGCTGTCAGAGAGCGATTTTAAATGTGAAAATAAGAAAAGCGGAACTTTAAAATAATCATCAGTGTGACATGAATTAAATTTGAATTATAAAATTAATGTGGAATCAATGTCATAGTAGTACTTAAGGAACCGGATAATTCAAAGACTAAGAGGATGAAGTGAAAATTTAGAAACTGAACAAGACAACTTAAGAATAATTCAAGAGGATGGTGCCAGTCCTAAACCACATTTTCTTTTCCTCCTCATAGTCTTGTTTTATACCAATTGGTCTTATAAGTAAAAGGATTCTAAGTGAGAAGCGTTCTGAAAGACGAATTTAGTGATAACCGTGATGGAAACTGAAATATTTACAAGGAGAAACAAGTGTCCCCTTCCTCCCAGAAATCTACAAAACACACTGCTCTAAGGGAAGTAGAGGAACGACATAACCTGTATACACCCAAAGTGTAATTTACAGTGAGGTGAATTCAAGGACATGACAGATCAGCAAATTAAGCTGCAAAAATAGATTGACTTCTTTTAATTTCTCTGCGAGATCCTGTCTTGCTGTTTCTTCAATCTCCCGTCTATACCGCTCAACCTGAGTGTGTTCTATCATATTCAGTTCTATGCGAGTTTTGAGTCTCACTACCTCTTTCTCCAACCTCCTGTTCTCTTTCTCGAGTTCCTCACATTTCCTTTGCCTTCCTTTCACTGACAATAACTCCTGTTGAAGAACTTGATGTGTTGCATCCAGGTGCAGACATTGTGAACACGCAGTTTCCAGCTCTGCTGGAAGATGATCAATCTGCAAGAATAAAACAATACCATTTGTTTTCAAGATTTTGGATCATTTTCACGATCATTATTTGAAAAGGGAACCCTCTTACACTGTTGGTGGGAATGCAAACTAGTACAGCCACTATGGAGAACAGTGTGGAGATTCCTTAAAAAACTGGAAATACTGCCATATGACCCAGCAATCCCACTGCTGGGCATACACACCGAGGAAACAGAATTGAAAGAGACACATGTACCCCAGTGTTCATCGCAGCACTGTTTATAATAGCCAGGACATGGAAGCAACCTAGATGTCCCATCAGCAGATGACTAGATAAGAAGGCTGTGGTACATATACAAATGGAGTATTACTCAGCAATTAAAAAGAATACATTTGAATCAGTTCTAATGAGGTGGATGAAACTGGAGCCTATTACACAGAGTGAAGTAAGCCAGAAAGAAAAACACCAATACAGTATATTAACGCATATATATGGAATTTAGAAAGATGGCAACGATAACCCTGTATGCGAGACAGCAAAAGAGACACAGGTGTATTGAACAGTCTTTTGGACTCTGTGGGAGAGGGCGAGGGTGGCATGATTTGGGAGAATGGCATTGAAACGTGTATATTATCATATGTGAAACGAATCGCCAGTCCAGGTTTGATGCATGATACAGGATGCTTGGGGCTGGTGCACTGGGATGACCCAGAGGGATGGGATGGGGAGGGAGGTGGGAGGGGGGGTTCAAGATGGGGAACACATGTACACCCGGGGCAGATTCATGTCAACGTATGGCAAAACCAATACAATACTGTAAAGTAATTAGCCTCCAATGAAAATTAAAAATAAATAAAGAAAGAAAGAACAGCAACAACAAAAAACAATACCATTTGGTTCTGAGGGAAGTGGACTGAGCACAGCCTAACTCAAACCGAGGATCTGACACATACGATGGTGTCTGTATTGTAGAATGCAGGACCTGGAATAACCCAGAGGATCAAGAAAGAATTTCAAACCACCAAGAGTCACACAATACACTGTTCACTACCACCTTAGTCTCACGACATCTGCACTCGATTGCACACGCCTTCCCTGTTCCACAGTAATGCTTTTCTATCTTTCCTCTGTAGAATGACTGCAAGTCACCTCCTAGCAGAATGTCTCTTACTCCTTCCCCTCATCTTGTCTCATGGTTTTTAAAGAAGTTTGAGGTATCCTGTATTGAGTTATCTAGGGCTGAGTTAATAAATGCCTCCCAAAAGGAGATTGTGAAAGTAAGACTCTAATGACTAAATCTTGTAAACATGGATTCTAATCCAATAAGCCTTTTTCTGAACTACAAACAGTTTTTGCTAATTTGAATTGCATTCCAAAGAGAAAGGATTCACAAGGTTAAAGAAATCCCATCTCCTAAGAGTTTAGTGAGGCATCCATACATTTTTCTGAACAACAACAACAACAACAATACCTCATTCTTGTAACCCTTTGTTACTTCCCACAGAATAAGAGAACATAGGAACAAACAAACAAAGGAAACAAAAAACAGTTCCTGAACGATCAGTGACAGTGACTTGGAAAGAACTTTCCTTTAGACAGAATGATTACTTTTTGAGTCGATGTGAGTGGAGCTGGTGGTTTTCAAACATGTCTACAAATTCTTTGACACTTGTCTCATGAAATTCCCTCAAGTATGTGCTAGTCCTAGTAACCGATTCCCCTGGACAGTGTCTGGGGAAACTGCTGTGTGAGTTTTAAAGCTAAACAGCTTCTGAATTTTGCTCTGTGGGGAAGCCAACTCTTTCACTGTGCAGAAGCACAGTCCACATACTGAGCACGTGTCAGTGTCCCCACTGACCGCCCCCACCTAACGTCCCCTCCAAAAGCCAGCTCCAGCTGCCAGACGTGTGCACGAACAACTCCTCAAATGACTCTGGTTCCCACCTTCACGACATCCCGGCTGATGCGCCTGGAGAAGAAATGAGCTGGGCTCACTCACTGAGCCTTGCCCCAACGCAGACTTGTGAACAAAGGAAATGCTGTTTGGAGTCACTAGGCTTTGAAGTGGTTTCTAACGCAGTTTGTTAACAATAAATAACTGGTACAGATACTGATATTAACAATGGGGTTCAGTTCAGTCACTCAGTCATGTCTGACTCTTTGTGACCCCATGGACTGCAGCACGCCAGGCTGCCCTGTCCACCATCCACTCCCAGAGCTTGCTCAAACTCGTGTCCATCAAGTCGGTAGTGCCCCCAAATGAGGTACTGCCATTAAAAAAGAGCTGAAACATGTCAGAATGCCTTTGAACCTGGAGGTAGGTGGGACCTGAATGGCTGCAGAGAAAGAAATGAAAACCCAATGGGCTTCATGACACTGTACACAGAAGCCTGACGGTCCTTGAAGAGGCTGCCGGTGACGACTTCTAGGCAAGAGAAGAAAACGACACTGAAACATGAGGGGCAGAGGCTCTTGCTATGAAGCAGCTGAGAGTAAATCAATGAGAGGGATAAGCTAGCAGAAAAATTAAAAAGTGCTATTAAATATAAAGGAACCCAGACTCACTGGGTTCAATATCTGTATCCCCTTTAGAGCATCTCCACATGCCCAACTGTCACATGATGCCAAAGGACAGAAATGGCTTCTGGGCTAAGATCAAATCTAGGGTGCTGCCAGGAACACATGGTCTAAAGGTAACGCCTGTAGACTGTAAGTGTAAGACCCTGGAAAGACTTAAGGTGGTGCCTCAGATTCCTTTAAGCATCTTAAGAGCAAAAGAACGTTAAAGGGCTCATCCTGCAACGTTCCACAGAAAGCCCAAGGTGCAGTGCTTCCTTCAAAAAAGATTTTTGAGGGTAACTTTTCCAATGGCATGAACCCCAATCAAATTCATAGGACACTAAAAGCTTTAAAGAGAACCTTGGCAGCAAAAACCCTGCTTGTTTGTTTGACCTAACAGAGACTCAGCGTGAGTTGCCCAGTCATGTCTGACTCTCTGACCCCGTCGTCTGAAGCCACCAGGCTCTTCTGTCCATGAACCCGATTCTCTGGGAAAGAACACTGGAGTGGGTTGCCATTTCCTTCTCCAGGGGACAGGGCTTCCCTGATAGCTCAGTTGGTAAAGTATCCGCCTGCGGTACAAGAGATTTCTGGTTTGATCCCTGGGTCAGGAAGATCCACTGGAGAAGGGATAGGCCACCCACTCCAGTATTCGTGGGCTTCCCTTGTGGCTCAGCTGGTAAAGAATCTGCCCACGATGCAGGAGACCTGGGTTCGATCCCTGGGTTGTGAAGATCCCCTAGAGAAGGGAAAGGCTACTCACTCCAGTATTCTGCCCTGGAAAATTCCATGGACTATATGGTCCATGGGGTCTCAAAGAGTCAGACACGACTGAGCGACTCTCACTTTCACTTTCTCCAGGGGCTCTTCCAAACCCAGGGATCAAACCTGGGTCTCCTGCATTGCAGGCAGATTCTTTACTGTCTGAGACACCAGGGAAGTCCAACCGAGAGACCAAGACATACAAAAGGAGAAGAGGCCTTGGGATTTTCTTAGAAGTTCGATAGAGGAACCTGGCTTAGGAAACATGACTCACCTAAAGACAGAGGTCATTGCTGTTTGTAATTGGCGTTGTTACGGTCGCTGTATTTTGCCTGCAAAACAACTTGGTATTTCAGGCAGACGGCATGCCAGCAAAAGTGGTCTTCTACACAAGTCACAGGGAACTTGCTGCAAGGGGCAGTAAGGGGGAGCATGAGGCCCAAAACACACGTGTCCAGTACTTCAAAAACGTTCACTGGCTCCACTAACCAACTAGAACTTTTGTACTTTCCTCCATTTACAATAATTTGTAACTTAATTCCTCTCTGTACTACGCAGTGGACAATGACCATCGGTTAATATGCAAATAGCACCTCCTGGACAGAGTGGTACAGAACATTACACGACCATCAGAGGAAGGGGAAGTCACTGCCATGGAACTATTACCCGACTGCTAAATGAAAGTTCTGAATCAATTCATTCCCAGCAACTGTTAATGCCTAGCAAGTACTCGGATGAGAAGATGAAGGTTACCAGATACGGATATCAGAGAAGCCATCCCCAGAACCTGAGGCTGGGAAGATTAGAAATCCACTGGGGCCTGAAAGGCAAGATATCCGTAAATCCCACTTCTGGCTGCATAATGAAGGAAGGCAAATTTACATTTTACTACCAGAATCGGGGGAAAAAAATGAGCATTTAATTGAACAATTCTCCTCTATTAGATGAAGCACTTTCAATTTTACATTTAATTACGTAAAATACACGTCAATAAAAGTTTTACTACACCAGCATCTCCAAGAAGAAATTATCCGTACGGATGAAGTACTTAGTTATATCCTATCAATTGTTAAGCTAAACTACTTTCCATTTATGCAAGACAAGCGCTGTGCATATTAAGAAATATTCCCTGTTAGACTAATGTATCCTTAGACAAGATTCGCCCTCGTGAAAAAATGACAATAGTGTACAATGAAGGGCTAAACTGTTCTTCACAGACTAGACGACAGGGCTGAAGAGAAAAGGCTCCATGAGAGCTGGACAGTCAGGAAAGCTCTGGAGGAGGAGAGACTGGGCACCAGTCTGAATCAATGGAGAACTACCCAAGAGGAACAGAAACTGTGAAGACGGCAGGACAGTCTGAGCAAAGGCCAGAAAAGGAGAAAGCAGCCAGGGAACTCTGAGGACAAAACCCCACCACGGGGAAATAAAAGCATGTCCATCCGGAAACGTGCAAGTCAGTGCTCACAGCAGCATTGTTCGTAGCCGCAGAGGGGAAACAACCCAAATCTCCAACCACTTACGAATGGACAAATGGCTTAGCCACATACTGTTTCTTGTTTGACAATCAACAGAAACGGAAGGACTGGTACGTGCTACAACATGGATGAACCGCGGAAACACGACATCAAATGAGAAAAGCGAACCACACAGGAGCACACACTGTGTGATTCCATTCACGTGAAAACCCAGAACAGGCTGTCTACACAGACAGATATTAGACTGGGGGTTGCTGGGGCTGAGGGAGATGAGGGCGCCATAGGTGGTGGCTAAGGGATGCAGGGTTCCTTTTGGGGGTGATGGAAATGCTCTAAAATTGACTGTGGTCACAGGTGACACCTCTCTAGACTAAGAGATACTGAACTACACACTTGGAATGGGTGAAATATACGATACATCAATTACATCTCAATAGCTTTTAAAGAATCCAAAGGCACTATCTACTGTTCTTAATTCTCTATTTTTGATGTGCCTACTACACTGAGTACCTCCATGCTTTTACAATGTATCTAAAATGAAAAGCAAAGAAGGCAGTGCCTAACTTCACCTGGTTTGTATAATACACGTTCTGCACAAGTTATTCTGAAATGCACAAAATAAATACATACAGAACTCCACAGCCATTCACTAAAGTGAAGATGAGAAATGATAATTTTCTGGAACATTCCATTAAACATTATCCTCTGATTTTATCTGGCTTGCCTCATCATGGTAATACCGAGATCACGAAATAAAATATTATTCAATAGAAAAAAAAAAAGTCTCTCAACTTGTGTGAAGAATGATGCACAATTCTCCACTTTCCCAAGGGTATATAATATACGAAAAATATATACATATAATGCAATGGCAGAATGAAAGTCACAGTTTAAGAAACGAGTGCACTTAAAGATTAATAAAATTATAGTAAATTACTAGTAATGAAAATAAAAAAGAAAGCTGTCCATGAAAATGAGTGTCCTAAAACACTTTATCTGATGTATTAACTGTCGACCCATTCACTTTCACACATACCTGACTTGGGGGCTGAGGTAACTTGCTCTTTAAATCCCGTGCCTCAGCTTCTAACTTGGCAGGATGACGGGACATGACATCCAGGGACGCCTCCAGCGCAGACTGCTTTTCGAAGGTGTCAGACCGTTCTTGTTGAAGGTTTCTCACCACTGCCTAAGAAGATGCTTTGTCATGAGGTTATCAAATCACTTTACTATGACGTTATGTTAGTAACAGATGACTCCAACATAGGTACTTTGGAAACTATCACCATGGCTAGCAACTCACCTTCTTTTCGGCCTCCCTGACTGTGGTTACAGACCCAGAAGGGCTCCCCACCAGCCTTCCTGATATTAAGTTCCTCAGACGAAGGAGGCGGCCCCACTGTCCACACCCTGCCCCTCCCGATAAACCTGCAGAGCTTCACCACCTCACCTCCAGGACGAAACAGGCGTGGAGGTGGGACAAGCGGTGGGAAATTCCACACTGTGGAAACTCTTTATTAAAGAGGCTTCCATTAACATCGGAGATCTTCACATATTCAATCCCATGCTCAGATCTTTCCAACAGATTCCTTCCTCAGCAGAAAAATGAGGCCATTCCCTTGCTGCTGATCTGTTTTATATCTAGTCGTGTGTCTATGTTAATCCCCAACTCCTAATTTATCCCGCCTCCCCACCTTTCCCCTTGGCTAACCATAATATTCTGCAGGCATCTACATGGGAAAGGATCTGAAAATGAATGGATATACGTATGCCTATAACTGAATCAACTTGCTGTACATCTGAAACTAATGCAAGATTGTAAATCAACTATGTTCCAATATAAAACAATAATGAAATTTTTGAAATGAGGTTGCTCCCATGCCTTCAAGGAGCCTCGATAACCTGGCGTCCACCTGCCTCCAGGCCGCAGGCCCTACAACCCTCTCCTGACTCACTCCATCCCTGCTGCTCACGAATCCTGCCACCCTCCATTTTTATTGGGCAAACCGGTATTCGAATGACAGTAATTGACCCTTAAAAGGAGAATTATGAGCAAATTGTTTGCAAACATGTTCTAAGGAAATAGCAGAAATAGCAGTGGGAAGGTGAAATCAAGAAGGGCTTCGTTAAAGCTCACCACTTGAGTCCCAAATTATGATTTAATGACAAGTATATTTCAATGACTTGCCAATGAATTCTCAATTTAATGACAACTCTTTAAAGAGTTGAGAGGCCATAAGAATAAATGATTCAAGCCTGAAATGTTTTCCAAGTTAATTCAAATTGACATGAATAAAACTAAAATTATACCAACAAATATGACAAAAAGGTACGACAAGCTACTGAAGCCAAAGTACGATAGATAACTCATAGCCTCTGGGAAACCTGGACTTGACTGTCAAGGTAATCCGTGTAACTGAAGCTTAATTTCAAAATAATTCACTTTAGGTTTGAGTGTTTCTTTTATCTGCTTCATCGTGATACTGACATGTGGTTAGTATGGAGATTAAAATGATTGTCTGAATAGTAAAAGAGTAACTTACACCTGTCTATACTAAAAATTTAGAAATTAAGCTCTTAACATTTCATAAGCGACACGATGTCTCTACTCAAAGTGAAGCATCTCTCGAGTCTAATTTTTATTTGCTGGACACAAGGTGTGCCTTTAGTCTGTTTCAGGGACCATAGATTCACAGCCTGTGTATTTTTTAAATTCGGCTACATTCAACATTTAGCCAGAATTAAGAATCACTTTGACTTTTCTTTCAGGAAGTCTGAGAATTATTTCTCCTTCTGGATACTTACTTCTCCTTCTGCTTTCTCATTTTCATACTGACATATTCTCTCTTTCAAATGATCACATTCGTTGACCAACTCCTTGTTTCTTTCCTCCAGCATCAGATCTCGTTTCTCACTTTCAGCCTGAAGTATTCTCACGATCTGCTGAAACTGGTCTTGGATGCTGATGACCATCTTCTCTTTACTGTCGGCTCTGTTTCGTGCATCATCCAGCTGCTGTCGGAGCAACATGTTTTCACGCTGGAGTTGAGATAATCTCTCTTCTAAGGATTCCTGCTTTCCAAGGTATTCATTCACTTTGCCTTGTTCGTTCTGATACATGTGTTCGATATCCTGCTTTTGACACTCTGCTTGGCGTAAGTCTGTCTGGACCCGTTCTAACATCAAAGCCTTTTCTCGGAGATCATCTCTCGCCTGATGCAGCTTGATTTTTAGCTTATTGAATTTATTTTTCACTTTAGAAAGTTGCTGGGAAAGCATCTCATTGTTACTTTTCAGCTTAGCCATATCGAACTTCGTTTGGTCCTGCAAGCGTAACGTCTTGTCTTTTGCCTTCTGGGAGGCAAGTTCCAGGTCTCTTTGTGATGTCTGACCTTGGTCATGATCGTGCATGGCAGCAGCCAGTCTAGAACGGTGGGATTCCACTTCTGTTTCCAGGCTTTGTTTTGCGTTCTCCAGCTCAGGGTTTAGCGTTGTATTTTCAGCTATCGGAACGTTAAACTGGCCAGTATGCTGGAATATGGTAATTGTCAGCTTTTCCTTGTTCAATTTTATTGCCTTTTGAGGATAATCATTCTCTCCTTTTCCAGTTCCAATGTCCTCAAAAGATTTCTTTTCTTTTTCCTGGTTCTGGTTTTTCACTGTGTCTCTTTCTAGTCTTGGCATGGCAATTTCATCCTGCCTGTGGTTTCTGCGCAACAGACCTTTTGCTTTTCTACCACTATCAGAAACCTGAGTGAAACAAAGGAGAGTTTCAGTGAGTACTCAATAAAATGACAGTTCATCATTTCCTCTGAAATGAAAGACTAACCTGTATGTTTAGCCAGTGAAAAGACTGCACCAAGTGGATCTCCAAATGGAAAAAATAAGGTTCGATACAAACCTCAGACCTTATACAAGCAGAAATTCCCAAAGGTCCAAAAATTTATTTGAAGACAATGAATCCATGAAAGGAAAAAGAAAGCCCAAGGGGCTTTTCAAGCAGCTCAGAACTGGAAAGGCTTTTCTCTGAATTACAACAAACCCAGAAAGCTTAAAACAAAAGATTTATAGATCTGACTGCACTTAAAAATTGCATCTGATGTGGTATATTTATATAATGGAAAACTACAAAGCCATAAAAAAGAATGAACTAATGCTATCTGCAGCAACAAAGATGGACCTAGACCTGATCACACTAAGTGAAGTCAGTCAGACAAAGGCAAGTCATACCGCTTCCATGTGGAATCGAAAATGAACTTATTCACAAAACAGACACAGACCCACAGACATAGGAAACAAGCTGAGTCACCGTACAGGAAAGGGGGTAGGGGAAGGGATGGATAACTCAGGAGGTTGGGTTTAACATATACCATTTTATATAGACAAGTGTGTATAAAATAACCAGTAAGGATCTACTGTACAACATAAGGAATTACATTTAACATTCTACAAGAAGAATCTGAAAAGGAATGTGTGTGTGTGTGTGTGTGTGTGTGTGTGTGTGTGTGTGTGTTAGTCAGTCATGTCCAACTCTTTGCCACCCCATGGACTGTGTGTGTGTGTGTGTGTGTGTGTGTGTGTGTGTGTTAGTCAGTCATGTCCAACTCTTTGCCACCCCATGGACTGTAGCCTGCCAGACTCCTCTGTCCATGGGATTCTCCAGGCAAGAATACTGGAGTGGGTTGCCTTTTCTCCAGGGGATCTTCCCAACCCAAGGATCGAACCCAGGTCTCCTGCATTGCAGGTGGATTCTTTACTGTCTGAGCCAGCAGGGAAGCCCCATTTATATAATATACACACACATACACATATGTCTCTGAATCACTGCGTTGCACACCTGAAACTAACACAATACTGTACATCAACGATAATTCCATACCACCACCACTCGCTCCCTTAAAAACACTGCATCTGATACCTCCTATACAGCTACTTCACGTAAGAGCCTTAGCTCTCTATATACTTAAATAGATGAAATTTCATACAAAAAGTGTTTTCTTGAGAATATGCTACCTCTCTAACATTGTAATAGGCAACTGCAAGGCTTATACCCATTGACAGCTGCGCTAAGCACGTCTGCAAACATCAATTAACGCATTAGCTATAATGATTCTGGGAAGGAAGAAGTTAGAAACATGTAAGTACCCTGCAGGCTTTTCACCAGGTCTCTGACCCTACTAGTCCTCTGACATCAAACCACAGGCACTTCTCCAGAACAAACATATCAGTACAAACAAGTCTCCTATTTCACTCATGGTGCAGACACTCATGGCAAATAAGGAAAAGTTTAGAGAGCTCTTCATAGAGAATCATGAGATTATTTGCTGCTGCAGTAACTTCCATTACCTCTTCATACTGTTTAAAATAGTAAGATGGGGAAAACACGATGAGAAACATAATTATCACTAAACGTCTACAATGGCGTTTCTATCACTGTTTCAAAAGTTCCTTGTACTGACACAGGACACTCCACAGAGCAGAGGTTCATTTTCTCACAGGCACAAGAACGACTTCCAAAGCATGGTCTCTGAACCCCTACAGTTTCCTCCTGACCTTCAGTGGAAGTGGTAAACTAACCTAATCATCCACCAAGGAAGGGAAATCACTACCAAATACCAGAATAGCTACTGTTAGTCGCAAGAGTATTTTTTTTACTTTTTTCCCCTTGGTAGGAGGGGGACTTTTATAAGTTTATTCTAAACAAACAACTTCTTAAAGTGTACAAGAGTGTTTTTACAACTGATGTCACAGGTTTTACCAACTGAAAAACTGTAAGTGATACGAAAAGGCTGTTGATAGGGTACCGGTTACAAAAGTGATAGTGGAGCCAAGAACAGGCTCTGATTTAGACACTGAAGACGGTGACGTGCGTGGTGTGACCGACACTCTCACCCCAGAGCAGAGGGACGTGGTCGGGTAACGCAGTCGTCAGTGGAGCTCACACGGTCTGCCTGGCCTAAACCACGAGCAGGGTCCCGGCTCTGCGAGACAGTCCCAAAAATTTTGAGATCAATTCCTATAGAAAATATTTAAGCTCTCACTCTCCTTGAGTGAGGCCATGGTGTGTCCCTACCTGACTGCTGTAGACAAATGGATTTGAATTACAAATACTACTTTCCCAGCTCTTCCCGAGAGCTTTTCCTTGTGGCAGATCTGTGGCTAGGACCTCGGGGATGGGACCCAGTCCGTGTTTGAGAGGGACATTGGTTAGGGGAGTGAACTCCTCTGCTCTGAGATGCCACTCGAGAACTCTGCAGAATGAAGGACAATCAACTTCAAGAGTGGCTGTTTTCTACCAACTGCTGGAAAAAATCCACGGGGAGCATTCCTGCGCCTCTCGAGGATGCCAGTTAAACACACCCATCCTGGAGGACTCTACTGTGAGGGAGAACTCAGCTGGGAAAGCTGGAGCCAGCTCTGAGCTGTTCACGAGGCAGGTGGACTGGAGGGCTGACGGGCACAGAGGGAGGGGTCCACGACCATCAGCCACCTGCCAGATGGCAACCGGGAATTTTTAGAGGAAAGCATGTCGCCATCCTCGGAAGCAGTTTCAGATGACTGAGTTAAATCATCCAGGTCATTCACGTGATTACTTTGTTCTTTGACCTACACATGAACAATACTGTTTCACAATGTCCTTAAAATATGTATAAAATACACCCAGTGTACAAAGGTGATAAATCCCTTTACCAAAGCAAAAGCAGAGGCTTCGTAAAAGAACAGGTTTTTATCAAAAGGATAACTTCATCAACAGAGTTTCTAAATTATGTTTTCAAAGTAAATGTCTCTTCAACAACGGAAGATGTTCTATTTTGCCACTATTCCTTTGACGAAGTATTTTTAGAGAATAATATATGTTAAAGTTAATTTTTTTCATTTTACTATACCTTCTTCTTTTCATATGCTGTTTTCCTTGCAGGCCTAAAAAAAAAACACAAATGATTCTTTTCAGGCTAAAATTTAATAACTCAAAAATATAAACAATACCTAAATGTTTTTTATAGAACATCTTTGCATTCATAAGTAATTTCTATCAAAGGATGAAACAATAAAAAAGAGTACCATTAAAGGACAAAGAAAATATATCTGTAATATTAATAAAACATTAAATTTAGATCAAAGGAAAAGGAAAATCCTAACATTACTTGCGTTATGTGATAGAAGCAGTATACCAGGGTTTTTTGCAGTTGTCATTTTTAATAAGAACTAACTTTTATGGCAATAAAACCTATCTCGGAAGTATTCCCTAAGGCCTTATAAGAAAGAAACCCATTTTTTATCACAATGTTATTAGCTTTTTGAGGGCTTGTTATGCAATGGCTATGCATTATTACAAGCATTTGACATGCCTTAAAGGCATTTTAATCCTCACGATCATTCTGGGAGATAAGTAATATATATTAGATCTTTTAGCTAGGAAGAAATGGAGCAAAGAAAGGCTGAGGAACTTGCCCAAGACGACACAGCAGTTCACCAACACCCCCAAATTCAAACCCAGGAAATCTGGCCTGAATGCTGCTGTTCCAAAATATGCTGAGAAAGTGATACTGAAAATTCTTTTTATTTATTTATTTTTTATTTAACTGGCTTGAGCTTGAACTTTTTTTTTTTATTGGAGGCTAATTACTTTACAATATTATATTGGTTTTGCCATACACTGATATGAATCCGCCCC
Source organism: Moschus berezovskii (assembly GCF_049115385.1). NCBI lineage: Eukaryota > Metazoa > Chordata > Mammalia > Artiodactyla > Moschidae > Moschus > Moschus berezovskii. The sequence goes on along the minus strand of NC_142474.1, from coordinate 74,912,366 downwards.
GGGTGTACATGTGTTCTCCTTCTTGAACCCCCCTCCCACCTCCCTCCTCCCCCTACGTCAAATCTTTTTAACTAATATGATACCAAATGAATCTATATTATTATTTCATGTCTAGCTATAACTACAAATGGTAACTCTGAATCTAAAAACATATTTCTATCAAAACAAAAAGACTTTAGATGTAGGCAATATTGGAAATCTACTTTCAATAAAGATTTGCTTTTTGTAAAGAAATTCATCAATACACATTCATTCAAGCATTCTGCTGTTTCCTTATGCTTCTGACATACACTTGTGGAGCACACAGTATGTGTTAAGGACACTTTCAGTACAGGAAGCATGGTTTTTCTCATTTAGATCTTTATCATCCAAAGTAATAAACTGTACAAGATTGATAATTGTTTCTACTGAAAATAAACAAAATCCTCCCCTTTTGAATGAAGTTAACATGATGTGATGTTTCACAGTACCTTACAAAATCATAGCTACCCTCGATGATACTATCAACTAGAATCATCAAGGAATGATTAAATCCTATTCAGTATAACCTAAGTATTTGTAAATTCATGATTATATAATTTTTAAACAATCTATGTATGATAGAATTAACAAGTAATCATCTACATATTCATTTACATAAGAATATTATGCTTCAGAGTCAATGAACAAGCCCTTACCAAAAACTACATATGTACATGTACATAATAATCATGTACAGTAATAATAATGGACAGTTAATTTATTGTAATAGTTTAAAGATAATGTCATACATTCAATAAGCTTTCTAATATTGGAAATGCAAACAGGATTAAATAAACACGTCCTCCGCTGGCTCATTTCCAACAGCATACACACTCGAGAAGCTCCCCTCTTAACATAAAACAAGAAACTCCTTTCAACTCCACATGCCTCTTCAATTATCATCCAGTTCTTTATTGCCTGCCCCAGTAAATATTCCCTACGGAGCTGTTTACGTGTATTCACTACAGTCCAGCTTCCAAGTGGACTATTTACTGAAATGACTTCCGGCCAAAGGCACAGGTCCTCTCCTTAACCTTTCTGCAGTGTTCATCCAGTAGAGTTGAGGATTCTCTTCTCTTGGCCTGTATGCTATATTATGCTGCTCTATTTCCAGAAGAGGTATTCAGTGCTAATACTACTTCCCCTAGAAATAAAGAATTTGTCCGTGTTACCTGCCATCCTCTCGATCCACTTTCCTCAAAATGCTGTCATCATTCACATGCAGCAGACCACCAGGCAGCGAATCGGTCTTTCCAAATATTGGTGCAATCACACATTCTTCCTGGGTCCATTTGCCATTGTTCTTTTTCCCTATTTCCTTCCTGGGCACGCCAGGATCGCTACTTTAAAGAATCCACAAAAAAGCCAACGTTTTCAAATAATTCGACTAACAAAGAATAAAAAAACAATTCTTGTAAAATTCCAACTCTTACCCATCTTAAGTCATTAATTAATTCACAAAACAGTTACAAAGTACCAACCATATGCAAGGAAACAAATTCTTCCTTCAAACACAGATATACAATTACGACACAATATGATATGTAGGAGTTGACATATGAAAGTCATTAGTGGAATAAGGAAGGATTTACAGAAGCAGTGAAGAGAAGAGGCCAAAAGGAAGAGAAAAGAGAGAAATCATTTCACTGGGAGATTAGAATGTGAGTACACAGGTCAGGCACACAACATCTAGGTTGTTTCCTAGGAACCTGGAAGGAAAAGTACAAAACACAAGAAAGTAGAGAGATGCATCTGGAAAGACACTGGGAAAAACCTCAAGGGCTACACTGAAAACCTGGGGCCCACTGGTTAAACACAATGATTCTTAGACGTAGGAGCCATAATCAGATTTACACTATATTTTTTGTTTTCCTTTTAAATACAGTAATGACTGAACGGAACTGAACTGAATGTTTAATTTAGGAATTTCCCTGGTATTCCACTGCTTAGGAATCTGCCTGCTAGTGCAGGGGGCACAGGTTCAATCCCTGGTCAGGGAAGACAGCACATGCCACGGAGCAATGAATCCTGTGCTCCACAACCACTGAAGCCAGCACCCTAGAGCCCATGCTCAGCATCAAGAGAAGCCACCACAATGAGAAGCCCAAGCACTGCAGCTGCAAAGACCCAGCACAGCCAAAAAAAAAAAAACCCTCAAAGAGAAAAGTAACAATTTAGATGATTTTGAAAATGACATGTGGCACATCCACCATGAAAGAAGCAATCAAATTTAGCGGGGTGGGGGGCAGTTTACTTGTAAACCACCCACATGGGTGACGTCAGCATCAAGGATGAAAGGCAGGTGCCTCGTCAGCTCTCCTGCCACCAGCAACAGTTTGGCCTCCATCCATGGACACACACAAAGTGCTAGGAGAAAACTGCCAACCAAGAGTGCTCCATCCAGAAAAGCTGTCTTTCAGAAATGAAGGAGAAATAAAAACTTTCCCAGACAAAGCAAACCTGAGAGAGCTCATCACCACTAGTCCCGCCTCATAAGAAATGCTGAAAGAAGTCCTCAAACTGAAATGAAAGGATGTTCGTTAGTGACATGAAATAAATTTAAACATACAACACACTGGTTAAGGCAAATATGCAGTCAAACGCAGAATACTACTGTAACATAGTGGTATGTTAACAAATAACTAGTATTAAGGCTAAAGGATGAGAGTACTCAAAATAACCATATCTCCAGTAAAATATAAAATTCGTCAATCACAAGCATTAGCTCAAGTTAGAAATGATTTTACAGGCAATTAACAAATGACCTACTGCTAAATATCGATAGAGGCTTACCTATCAGAACCTTCACTCTGCATGGCAGGAAACTCCTGCTTCTTGTTTCCTCCACGCTTTCTCTGCTGAATCCATCGGCTCTCAGCAGCAGCATCCCAGACGCTGTCTGATACTTCCACTTCACTACTTTTTCCTTCTTCAACCTTTAATGAAAGTTTGACACTAAGAATGATTGCTATTACTTAATTCTAGAGACTCTTATTATTTGACTCAGCATTTGCCCTGATGTTAACTGATAAAGATATTTTTGAACTTAATTTTATCACTTACAAGTCACTGAAATTTTTCTAAAATGTGCTTCTTTCTGTTTGAGGGAAAGAAACAAAATGCCCAAAATTTCAAGAAAGGCTTTCTTAATAAGATACAGTTATCCACATCCAGTCTTCCCCATCTGAATGGCAGAGATAGAGAAATAAACACACACAACATCTGTCCTCTTCGGTCTTTACCACCTGGATTTTCCATGAAACAGTCAGATGTAGAGGATGTGACACCTTAGTGCCTCAGAGACAGAAAGGAATCTTTCTTCTTTCTGGACTAAAGCTATTCTTTCCCCACTGCCTTTTCCAATTCTTTTTTCACTGGGATCCAGGCGAGAGCAAAAACCTCATGGTGTTCACTGAAATATATGAACCAAAGCTTACCAAAACACAAGCAGCAGAATGAAACTGAGGAGAGGTTAGTTAGTGTGGAATTCTGGAATATAAGTAACGCTTCCCAACTCCACATTCAATAACCATCAGATTTTATAGCTAGAGGGTACAGAAATAACTATCTACCTTTGCCCACTATTTACCAATAACAGCTCTAAAATAAAAAAAAGGTTAAATGATAAGTTCAAAGCCCCTAAAGTGGCATTCCCTAACATTTTATGGCACCAAAAGAGATGATACAATTCTGTAATCTTGAATCCGATAAAATTACCAAACAAATTCCTCAAATGAATCAGGTAAGTGAAAAGCGTGACTTTGGCAAAGTAATTTAAGTCTTAAGTTGGGGGTAGGGTTTACTCTCTTTTTTCTTTAAAGGAGAATAGCTACATTTTCTTCTTGTTTTGTCTTACACAAAAGAGCAAGCAAGTTTCAAAACCTACTATGGAAGAAAGAAATATCTCACAGCATCTCAAACATCAGTTTTTTCTTTGGAGATACACACTTGATTCTTTTTCTTTTTCTGCTGAGGGTGTATACTACCTATTGGCTTCCCTGGTGGCTCAGATGTTAAAGAATCTGCTTTCAATGCAGGAGACCTGGCTTCGATCCCTGGGTTGCGACGATCCCGTGGAGAAGGGAATGGCTATCCACACCAATGATATTCTGGCCTGGAGAAATCCATGGACAGGGGACCCTGGCCAGCTACAGTCCATGGGGTCGCAAAGAATCAGAGACGACTGACCAACTCTCACACACACATATACTACCTATGTGACAAAATCACACATGTCAAAACTTACTACATTTTAGTAAACAACATAGTGAAGAGGACTCTCTCAAAAGAGACATCTGAGAGTGGTGATTAAAAACAGCCTGAAGTGGCCATGTTGGATATCTAAGTGCCCAGGGACTGAGGAAAGCAGAGAAGGTCACACATATTCAACCACAAGGAAGAGATTAGAGGAAATGTGTGTTTCTGTCCCTTCTCGCAGTCTCTGCTTTCTTCCCATTCTGTGGAAATGCAACGTATATTTAAGCCAACAAAGTTAAACAAACACACACACACTGCAAAACCCTAGTTGATCATAGTCCTTGAACACTTTCCTCGGTGCTTATTCTGGCTCAGGCGGTTACATGGTGTGTAGGTAAATGAGTTTCCCAGTCCAAATGAAAGACTGACAGAGACAGAATTAGATTGATTGAAGGACAAAAGCCATGAAAACAGTTTCCTGAATTCCTATTATTTGGATGGCAGAAATAATCTATTTCTACACAAGTACCTATTTAGATGACCCCACTTTATGCATAAGTAGAAAATCAAAATGGACCAGATCATCCAGAAAGGGAGAAACCACAGCAAGAGCAAATGAACCTCTACCTCTTTTGCAAGCTGAATGGTCTCTTTTTCCAAAGCTAACAACACTACTTGTACCATGTCTATTGTGTTCTTAAACCTCTGCATATCCTTCTGCAGTTCTTCATTGAGATACACTTTGGATGCTCTGTGACTATTCGGTGGAGAAGAGTTCCCATTTTCTAATTCGGTCCCACGCTTTCATCATCACTAGCACTGCAATTACCTGCATGCAGTAGCTTCTGGAACCAGTCCTGTATAGGTTTGGTTTTCTTATCAGTATTTTTAACGACAGCAGGAGTACCGTGAGTTTTTATTTGAATTACGTATTTCATCTTACCGGAGCAGACAAGCCACAGACTAGATTGATGTGTCTGTCCGATGTCTAATTTCCGACTAGTGGGATTTTGCCTCGTATTGTCTGATATTTTCATATCAAACTCTTAGTCTTCTTTCACTTCAAATGTAACTACCTGGTTCCCTACTTTTTTATTTTCTACATCATTATAAAAACTCTCCTCATTTTTGATAAACACATGTTCAATATCTAGTTTATCACTTTCAAGGTCTATTTTATTTTCACTGAAACCAAGCCTTGAAGGTGACTGACAAGCGTATCCCGGGGACCCACAGTTTATTCGACGAAAAAACATTTTCGAGACTGGGTTCTTTTTGTTGAGGACATACTTGGAATACTAGAGAGACAGCTACTCCAAATGCATCTTTCTCCCCACCATCAGGTGTATTATTTGTCATGTGAGGAGGTATTTCCTTTCTGTTTGTTCCTTCTTTAGGGTGATCATGTAGTGACTCCTCCTGAGGACAAATAATAATTTTGTATTTCTCACAAATTTCACCTAACGTCTGCTTTAACTCATTTGTGATGGTTTTAACTTCTCCTTCCATTCTAATTTGCCTTGCTTGATCCACATGTTTTCATACTTCTCCACATAAGGAGGCCCTGAACGTACAGATCTGTCCTGTCTACAACATTCCTTATTCATTTCCAGTTCTTGAGGCAACTTTTGCAGCTGCAAGAGTGGAAAATTAACTGGTTGATTTTCAGGTGTCTTTTCTGGCAGGGTTCAGTTCAGTTCAGTTCAGTCGCTCAGTCGTGTCCGACTCTCCGCGACCCCATGAATCACAGCACGCCAGGCCTCCCTGTCCATCACCAACTCCCGGAGTACACTCAAACTCATGTCCACAGAGTCGGTGATGCCATCCAGCCATCTCATTCTCCGTCGTCCCCTTCTCCTCCCGCCCCCAACCTTTCCCAGCATCAGAGTCTTTTCCAGTGAGTCAACTCGTCTCATGAGGTGGCCAATAATGTAATTTTTCACTAATCCAGTATGGATAAAGAAAAGTCAGAAAATTATTAAAATTTCACTGTTAAACTTCTTAATTTATATGTAACTACTCACAAATCACCAGATCACAACTAAGAAGTGAAAAATAACTTGCCTTACCCAAAAATAGGAGAAAAACATTCACTCACAAACCCAATTTTGCAACTGTATGATTGATTTAAACAATGCATACATGTGAAATCTACCAAAAATGAATTAGATGATTTTTAATGTTCTAAATGCTTCTTCCCTTAAAAATATTTCACCTCACTACACCATATATAGGGAGTCCCTACAGCATGTCTGTTAAGTGTAAGGTCAAAACGGCCCAATGATGTTAGATAAAAGAACTCAGACACCAAACAGGTGATTTAACAAGCTTTCATGGCAAGGCGCTCCCTGGCGGGGTTCCCGGACCCAGGTAAGTGAGGTCGAGGAAGTCCGCGCCCGAACAAAGGCAAGAGGCAGCTTATATAGCTTTACAGGAAGAAACAGCGAAATTTTTCCCGATAAGGCAAGATTTGGAGTGGTGGTCCCTCATAGGTCAGTTAGCCGGGGAGGCAAGACTGGGTTGGTTGCCCGGTCTGCTCAAGGTTGTGCTGACGCAGTGAAATAGTTTTTGCTGTTTCTGGGCAGAATGCTGTTTCTGGACAGTAGGGGGAGGTTAGGAGAGGGTTGATTTCTACCAGGAACCGCTATATCAAGGACACTCAAGCAGTGGGGGAGGGAATGAGGGAACAGAGCACAATAGTCAGCGTTTTTTCCACCAGCAGGGAAAAAAGGAAGGAGGGGAAGGACAAGAGGCCAAGATGGCCACCGAGGTCCGACCTTACATTAAGATTTTTGGTTTTCCGTTTTAAGGACTAATATCTGGAGAATTAATAAAATATCTTCATATGACCAGGAGCTAAAATCAATTAACACTGATCAGACAGAGGAATCAATTCCTAAATTTTAACACAAATTATATATTACGATGGAGTTATACATCAATACATATCACCTGCTTACATTCAGTTATGTGTGTGCTAAGTCGTGTCTGACTCTGTGACCCCAAGGACAGAGGCCGACCAGGCTCCTCTGTCCATGGGGGTTCTCCAAGCAAGAAGACTTCAGTGGGTTGCCACACCCTCCTCAACCCATGCCTTCCCAACCCAGGGATTGAACCCAGGTCTCCCACACTGCAGGCGGATTCCTTACTGTCTGAGCCACCAGGGAAGCCCAACAATACTGGAGTGGGTCCCCGATCCCTTCTCCAGGGAAATTTCCTGACCCAGGAATTGAACCGGGGTCTCCTGCATTGCAGGCAGATTCTTGACCAGCTGAGCGACCCAGGAAGCCCCTGCATTCAGTTATCTTATGTTCTGCTGCTGCTGCTGCTGCTGCTAAGTCACTTCAGTCGTGTCCGACTCTGTGCAACCCCACAGACGGCAGCCCACGAGGCTTCCCCATCCCTGGGATTCTCCAGGCAAGAACACTGGAGTGGGTTGCCATTTCCTTCTCCAATGTATGAAAGTGAAAAGTGAAAATGAAGTCGTTCAGTTTTGTCCGACTCTTACTGACCCCATGGACTGCAGCCTACCAGGCTCCTCCGTCCATGGGATTTCCCAGGCAAGAGTCCTGGAGTGGGGTGCCATCGCCTTCTCCTATATTATGTTCTAATATCCACCAAAGAAAGGGGATAAAGCATTCTTCATAATATCTACTGACTTCCCACCCTGAAATGAAATAACTTAGAATGTTATTATTTGTACTCTAAAAACAAAGGTCCAATCTAGAAGGTTCGATTCTCCTAATAGGCAACCTGGTTGATTCTATGACCCCACTCTCTCCCTGAATGTTCATCCCAAGTCAATCATGCTGAGATGATAGGTAGAATGAATCTTTCATCTCGGCATCAGTGACTGGCGATTTCAACGGAAAACCATGAGCCACTGGGAATGATTTCTCTTTACACGTATCTCGGTCAGAGGCCGTCATATTGTTCGTAATTTCAACTGCTTAACCTTATGATTCAGTATTTGATATCACCTTAATCATGTAATGAAGTTATAAAAATGGAAGAAGTAAACAAGTCAGGAACTTTTTTCCCCTCAATTCCAAAGACAAACTATAAAGTATAATAGATTCTAACAGCATTTTAAGTTGTATAGTTAAAGGGCTAGAAAACTATTAAATTATTATCTATCAATTCTAAAAGGATAATTGTGAAAGGCACTTTATTTGTTATGGACTCTGTTACACACCGGATTGTGTTGCTAAAGCAAAGAAAATGGTAGTAAACCAGAAATTTCAATTTATAGTTTTACTCACCTGTGAATGGTTCCTTTCATCTCCATCAAGTTTTTCTTGTTCTTCCTCCAATATCACGTCCAAGTCTAGTTCTCCTGACAAATCTGCATGTTTAGGTAAAATTACTTAGAATATTTAGATAAAAGACATAATCTTTATTTAAAACACAGACTTAAAAGAGTGTATCAAGTGACAACTTAAGTTCATCTTGTCTTCAGATGAATATTTACTTCTTTAAGAAATCCTTCCAATGATCAAAAGCTTCAACAAACCATTTGGGAACTACCAGAGGTCACCAGGATACAGGCACATAAACATCTCAAAGATTCATTCATGAATTCATCCAAGCATCCGTGAAAAAAACAATCAGAAACCAAACAAAATTTCAAAATGCAGGACAGACATATAAAGCCACAGTATATTCTCTTCTCTGCTTCATCACAGTACCTTTTCAACAACACGCCAAGCCTCAACTGCATTATTATTCTTAGTTTACGAAATTCCTCTTACTTTGTACGCTTTTATCAATTCCTTCATCTAAAATGCTTCCCTGTACTCTTCTGACGAATTACTTTTCATCTTTTAAGACTCAACCTGCTTTGTGACTTGCCCTTGATTACAGCTGTCTTTCCCCAGATAAACAGCTGTCCCTTTCCTTGTAGCTACCTTAGTACTTTGTAGATTTTTCTAGGGTATCTTTATAGACTTCTCCAGTGATAGACATACATCTGAACTGTAAACTATTTCTTCACATGTCTATCCTCTTAGCTTCTAGACTGCAGAGGACAAGCTGTCAAAAATCACCTTAGTATAAATATTCTTAATTATTTTTCAATAATTACTGTCTACCGAGGTCTCACAAAGAGTCCCAAAGTTCTAAATATAGTCCTGCTACCCACGCTGAGACGCATGCTAAACACTAGCCTAAATGAACTTGCTTCCTCCAAACTCTCTTTGTTATTTCTTTACTATGGTCAGAGGGAGAATGCAAGCACCTTAAGAGGTATTGTTTGGCTGCAGGTTGCATAAAAGGAGTCAGCTAAGGTAGACTTTGCCACAAAATCTGATCCGGAACCGTCAGAAGGACGGTAAGGCCGTGCCCAGGGGGCGCGTGGCTGAGTGCCCTGGGCTTCTGCATTACCTTCTTTGCTTTCTCTGTTCTTTGGCAGCGGAGACTGGCACAGGTGATGGGGCGTGGAATTCCCTACCAGAAACACCGCTGCCTTTTTCATCTTTTCTTTATCTGGTACGGTCTTCAGTCCGAGTTCTGTGGGTGCCGACTGATTTTTGGTCACTGACTGGGACACCAACGGACGCTGATCATCAACTTTCAAATGCCCGGCTCTTTGACAAGTCTCCCTACTGAGGCTCCAGCTAGTCGAATCCCAATCTGAAAAATGTGAAAACAAAGTCTCCATGGATCAGGATCTGAGGCAGAATACAACTCTGCCTACCTCGTACAAAGGCTTTCTTCAGAGAATCAGTTCCACGTGCTCCTTCCCCTCAAATTCAGTACTCCTTCAGAGGTTACGCTATCCCACGTGTCACTGTCATTCATGAAGAGATGTTAACTAGCGTGTCTCGCTGCTTCTACGTTTTCTTTTCCAGTATTACTTTGAGTCACCCAATCTTTATTACATACTCTGTATTTCATAAGAACTTTATTATTATTTTCCTTGAACATACAAATATTTTATTAACAAAATTTATCTCTAATTTATTTTACCTTTAATTTTGCATGACAATATTGTGTGTTCTAGAGACCATGGTTTTCAAAACACTTTTAATGAATGGTACTACTTTAACTAATGGTAGAAACCTAGACAACATATTAGAAAGCAGAGACATCACTTTGCTGACAAAGGTCCGTACAGGCAAAGCTCTGGTTTTTTCAGTAGTCATATGTGAGGGCTGGACCATAAAGAAGACTGAGCACCGAAGAATTGATGATTTCAAATTGTCATGCTGGAGAGACTCTTCAGAGTCCCCTGGACAACAAAGAGATCAAACCAGTCAATCTTAAGGGAGATCCACCCTGAATAGTCATTAGAAGGACTGATGCTGACGCTGAAGCTTCAACACTTGGCGCGCCTGATGCGAACAGCTGGCTCACTGGAAAGGCACCTGATGCTGGGAAAGACTGAGGGCAGGATGAGAAGGGGAGGGCAGGAAGAGAAGGGGGCGGCAGAGGATGAGATGGCTGGACAGCATCGCTGATTCAATGGAAAGGAACTTGGGCGAACTCCAGGAGCTGGTGAGGAACAGAGAGGCCTGGCTACAGTCCATGGCGTCACAGAGTCGGACACGGCTCAGCGACTGAGCACCACCACCACCAACAACAACTTTAATTTCACTGAGACGGTCCTTCCTCAATGGACAAATGTCTTCACTCATTTTTAAAGCCTTGGATAAACATCATAACCTGCAGAAGGAAATGGCAACCCACTCCAGCATTCTTGCCTCTTGCCTGCAAAATCTCTTGGACCGAGGATCCTGGCGGGCTATAATCCATGAGGTCGCAGTGGCTGAACACGACTTAGCGACTAAAGAAAAACATCATGAACTTATATGATAAATGAAATGAACTGAAATGAAATGAAATGAAATGAAATGAAATGAAACATCATGAACTTATATGATAAATGAAATGATAGCCTGGTGTGTGACTAATGGTTTCCATGTGAAAATAGGTAAGTGTAGGACCACACTGGATCCAAAGAGCACAGAGGGACATGAGACAGGAATGAATACACCACAAAAAACTAAAACTGTCAGATCTAAATTTCTTAACAGAAGTCAAAGGAACAAGCAAGAAATGTAAAAAGGAAACTTAAAACCATGTGTCAACACAAGGGCCCCTTTACCGTTTCACATCCAACCACTTCAATGGTTTAAAACAGGGGTTCTCAAGTGTCCCCTCAGAATCGCTGAAGTCCAGAGACCCATCGGGTCAGGGGGTCCAAGAGGTCAGAACTATTTTCACAACAACAGTAAACATTCCTTCCATTCTCATTCTGTTCTGCGGGCACAGTGGACTTCTTCAGAGACACGAGATGTGCTATCACAGCACTGAGGACTAATGGAATCAGCAACTATGATTGTGTGTGCCTGTATTTTAAGGTTTTCAGTTTTATTGAACCACAATAGACTTAAACAAAGTTCCTTGGAATGCTCAATAATTTCTAGAAGTATAAAAGGATGCTAAAGCTGAAAACTTTCAGAATCGCTGTTTTCAAAGATTATGTCTATCGAATCTAAGGGATGATTACTCCCCCTACTTGTAATAATCAAAGACACCAAACACACACACACACAGAGTCTGCTTATCAAAACATCTGATCGGCCTACATTCATCTGTGTAACAACACTAAAATGAAATAATTATCAGCTGAAATACAACTGACAGGTTAGCAAGTGAACCTTTACTCTAAGTAAAGGTCAGAGTTCAAATAAGCATTTTTGGACACTGGAAAAATCTTACGGTCTAATAATTAATCTCTGAGAACTCTTGAGAGTATAGAGATTCCAAACTGAGAACTTAAGGGTATCGAAACATATACAGAAACATCTTGAGTTCAAGCTTACATTTTAAACATTTCTTGTTCATATGCTTGTAAATATCTTACCTTTCAAAACATGGATACCAACAAAAACATTTGCCTTATGTATGTCCAATTCTGCTATTAAGTTTGCAAAGAAAAGTTAGGAGTATGAAGAGCTAGCATTTCAAATATTTCAGTGTCCCTCTTTCCAGAAGGGACTTCCCTGATGGCTCGATGGTAAAGCGTCTGCCTGCAATGCAGGAGCCAGGGTTAAGTGTGTATCACAAAATTTACCTGAACTAGAAGTTTGTGGACCCTTCTTTCCGGCTGTTTTATTAGGAACAGAATCCTTCACTCCGACTGCAGGCTGAATGGGTTTGGAAACAAGTTGATTAATAAATAATGTACATATGATACAATCCACAGTTCATAATTCAAGATAAATGCATAAACGTTTTTACCTTCACATTAAGACATTTCTCAGGAGGATCTAAAAGGCAAAGGGACATAGAGTTAATTAATTACATGTAATTACATTCATGCAGAGTTAGTACCGAGCAGAATCCTCGTGCTCAGCCTTGACATTGAATACATTTGGTTTCAGTGTCTTGTTTTTAGGGGGATGTTAGGACACCGGCAAGACAGACATATGAATCCATTACAGATAGTGAAGAAAAATTAGGAATACAGGTTTACCTAAACAGGCAGTAAAATTTCAAAAGTAACATCATGTTTTCAATGAACTTAGAAAATACCAAAGAGCACACAGACCAACGTGAACATGCTGACTGATGAGGAGAAGATGGATCTTAATCGGAGGAGCAAACCATGACCCCAAGAAGACAAAGGTGAAAACAGATGGCAAATGCAACAGTGTATCTTGAATGCAATACAGCAGTACCATTTACACCATTATACTACAAGGATTTAACATGTTCTTCAATCTGCCCAGTCATTTAAGAAGTGCACCGTTGGGATGACAGTTCAGCTCAATGTATAATTCATTTCTCATCAGAGAAAGAGTAATGAACCGAGTAGCTCGGATATACCCTTGTAGAAAATGGTTCATAAAAATATTCATTTTTTTCCCCATACCCATGTGGGCTACTGGTATGCCTGCATGTCTTGGCTCCTCTAGTTTAGCCATCTTAAAATTTCTCGATCCGCTCATGCAAGAAGGCTATATAAGACACACCTACAAAATAATGTACAATAAATTCTCAACACTGAAATACAATGATCAAAGGGAAATAATCAACTCAATTGACACAGAAGTATTAGATGCTAAAAATCCTGCATGTTTTAAAATCAGTGTAGGTATTTATTGAAAATAACAATTCTAACATTTAGGGAATGAACCCTATCCATCTGTTTTGTTTCAAAACTTAGTTTGGTTGGGTACATCACGCTAACGCTTAAAAGGATTTCTGTGAAACAACTGTCAAAAAATCAGTTATCTTAAAAATAGTCAATCCCTCCATATTCAAATTAATCTAATTTGGATCACAAATAGCAGTACAACATATATCTTTGATGTCTATCGTTACTTAGAGTACCTGGGGTTCACCCTACTTCTAGCACCCCCTCCTGCCTCCCGTAGTATTGTCGGGAACAACAATGATCTTATCTCTTTTCAGGGCAAATACATGGAAGCCTCTGGAAGGAGTTCTCTCAAGGTTCCTCATCAACTCCAAACTCGCCTCCCTGAAGCCCTGCTTTCGTCCTTTGGTCCTTTCACTAGGGTCCTTCCTCTGTGAAGGGGAACCTTTGGACTCGTGGTCTGAATTCTTTCCCTTTACACTCTTCCTGTGGATCATCCCCACCACTGCTTTCTCCCTCCCTGCTTAACGTGCTCCTTCGACTCTTTGCTTCCCTCTGGCTATAGACACGCTCAGAGAGAAACATAAAACAATGCTTTTCCTTGATCCTGTTAGGCCTGCACCAGCCAATGCTCTTCTTCCAGATTTCTCTAAACGCAAGGCTACACCCTTGCTACTCAGACAGCTTGTTAGAAATGCAGAAACTCAGACCTCCTGCTCGGCATGTGCACTTCCCACAAGGTGTCCAGGCGACTAATTAACATTTGAGAAACTCTAGTCTATGCGGAGTCTGCTTCTACATGACTTCCACTTCATTCATTCTCCTGAAATCTCAGCCTCAACTCCTCACTCTAACACTTCCCCCAAAACTGAAACTGCGTTACCAGTTGGAAACTTTCCAGTGGACTCTCTATCAGGCTGTGGGTTCCTTGGTCTCCCCATCACGCCCCCTGCTCTCTCCTCCTTTCCAGCTCTCTTGTTCTGTCCCATGAGACACCATCCTACAAAGCAGCAGCATTTCCCATTACAGCTGAGCACCTACCCCCAAGCTCCCCCAGAGGATGACAACCCGCTCTGCCTGCCCAGGGACCGCACTTTTGAATGTCTTCCTAATAACAAGTCAACAGGAAGAGGGGGGAACTTTGCTGTTCTTCTCTGACACGTTTTGGTGCCGGAAGCCCACTTCATATTCACCGTCTGTGTCAATTACTCTCCCTTCTTCTAAAGACCTATCTTACTTATGGCCACCTTCCCCATAGGCCCTTGCTTCCTTTGCCTTCATTTCCTCCCTGCACCCTCCGCCTCTCTCATCGTTCATTCCCTCTTTCCTCTGACTTCTCGACCTTCCTTTGGTTGTAGAGTATCTTGAAACAGAACTAGTAATTGTTTCTGTTGTCCATGTGGCACACGGAATCTTAGTTCCCTGACCAGGGATCAAACCTACACTCCTGCACTGGACAGTCTTAACTTGTGGACCTCCCAAGAAGTCCAGGAACGAGTAACGCAGCTCCTGAAACTGGATTCTCAGTTTAACCTGTGGCCGACACCCGATGAGACAGTTTCCCTCCTCTTCTCGTCTTCTGCCTCACTGCGCAGGTGACAGGTGTTTGCTGTCTTTTGCTTTTATTGCCTGTTACAATATTCCCATTTTAAATCAATATTCTGTCAAACAACCTTTCTACAAAATACAGTTCTTACCGTCTACTTGTCCATTTAATATATTTTTTCCTCTCTGATCGCCAGATAAATGATCCACACACTTCCGTGGAACGCTCTCAGAGATACTCTGTGAAAATGAATATTGAGTTCCATGAAGCTTTCCTAATGTCTTCTTAAGAAAACACCCTACTTTTAAAAACCGCCTACATTTAACCCAGTTAAGACAGGTTTTGCCACGATCTCACAGCTGCCAAATGACAGAACCTGCATGCTGACTTCATACACCGCTGGATCACCAGGCAGTGGCTGCCAGCAACGAAGACATCAGGCCCTTCCGATCTCCTTCCATAGCTGCCACCTTCAAACAGGGCACGGTTACCTTCTGTTACCTCAAGTACGGCTGCCATAAAGGCACCCTGCCCTGCTACTTCAGTTTAGTCGCTCAATCGTGTCCGACTCTTTGCGACCCCATGGACTGTAGCCTGCCTAGCTCCTCCATCCTTGGGATTTTCCAGGCACGAGTACTGGAGTAGCTTGCCGTTTCCTTCTCCAGGGCATCTTCCCGACCCAGGGATTGAACCTTGGTCTAATACGTTGTGGGCAGATGCTTTACCGTCTGAGCCACCAGGGAAGTCCCCTTGCTACTTAAACAATTCAAAATGGTTTGTACTTATTAAAACATTGCTAAAGCAACTGCTGTTATTATAACCCCACATATTTATTACTATTCCCCATGGTTTTGCTTCTCTTCAAATGTTTCTTCCAGATTAACCTGACAATCCACACACAGTAACACCTTCCAGTGTCAAGCACTATCTTTCAACGTCCAACTGATAAAAAAACCACATTTCGACCTGTTTCTCTCCGTCCCTCTCTAGCAGTTTTACACGTGCACATGTACATACATTTGGTTGGGAGACTTGGACTGACAGACACACACTGCAGGCTATTGTGTATGAAATAGGTAACTAATGAGGACCTACTGTATAGCACAGGGAACGCTACTCAACATTCTGCACTGGCCCATATGGGAAAGAATCTAAAACACAAGCCACACACACACACAAAGAGGCAATACACACACTCACACACAAAGAGGCGATACACACACACACAGACAAAGAGGCGATACACACACACACTAAAAAAGAGGCGATTCACACACACACACAGATATAAAACAAAGAAACATCTGGCCATGGACTGACCTGAAATAATGTTTAAATTTTCAAATAAATGTAACTTCAACGGATTCCTTATGATCTCTAAGCCTTGGTTTCTGCACTACGCTGACTTCATTAGGTGAATCTTACAAATGAACAAAAGTGTACTATGTGCTAGTATTTAGCACAGAAGTATTTTATTTAATATAGGTTAGAAGTAAGAAAAGACTTTTGATAGGGAAATGCAAAGGTGAGAAAGTCACAGCATCTCCCGCTTTCATGATCTTATATTACTCAGGGCTTACATTTCAAAATAATAACAGAAGACAGTACCTCAGAATCCCAAGGTGATTCTATATCTTTCTCTTCTCCCAATCCTACGGCTGACATCATGTCTGTAAAATGCAGTCACAGATATATGAATGAGAACAGTCACTACTACGAATTGTAAAGACATGTGTAAGTCTATCTCTATCCACAAATATTCCCATAAAATAAAGCAGTGGAAAAGAATTTCAGAGGGTTGAAGCATTTTCAGGTAGAAAAACTTGGTAGTAGGTGGGACACGTCTGAAGAAAGAGAGCAAAAAAATGTACTTGAAATGGATATCGTATTTGGATCTATACCCTTTACATGTCTTTATATTTGCTTTTAAGTACAGAAAACATTCACAGGCATTCACTGACTTACCACTTCTATTATTTTTGTGTGCTCTATCAACAGAAGTCAAATGGTCATGATCTGCTTGCTCTTGGGGAGCCATTTCAATAATATCAGCATCACTTTCTTTTTCAACAAGATCTGGCTCTGTGGCTCCTTCCTGTCAAAACAAGACAACATAAAACAAAAACCCAGCTTCAGAAAACATATTCATTCGTTTCAGCTTCAGCATCAGTCCTTCCAGTGAATATTCGGGACTGATTTCCTTTCGGATGGACTGGCTGGATCTCCTTGCAGTTCACGGGACTCTCAAGAGTCTTCTCCAACACCACAGTTCAAAAGCATCAATTCTTTGGCGCTCAGCTGTCTTTATAGTCCAACTCTCATATCCATACATGACTACTGGAAAAATCATAGCTTTGACTAAACAGACTTCTGTTGGCCAAGTAATGTCTCTGCTTTTTAATGTGCTGTCTAGATTGGTCATAACTTTTCTTCCAGGGAGCAAGTGTCTTTTAATTTCATGGCTGCAGTCACCGTCTGCAGTGGTTTTGGAGCGCTAGAAAATATAGCTTGTCATTGTTTCCACTGTTTCCCCATCTACTTCCCATGAAGTGTTGGGACCGGATGCCATGATCTTAGTTTTCTGAATGTCGAGTTTTAAGCCAGCTTTTTCACTCTCCTCTTTCACTTTCATCAAGACGATCTTCAGTTCCTCTTTGCCTTCTGCCATAAGGGTGGTGTCATCTGCATATCTGAAGTTATTCATATTTCTCCTGGCAATCTTGATTCCAGCTTGTGTTTCATCCAGCCCAGAGTTTCTCATGATGTACTTCTCTGTGTATAAGTTAAATAAGCAGGGTGACAATAAACAGCCTTGATGTACCCCTTTCCCTATTTGGATATTTGGCCTTGGAGTACAGAATGAAGCAGGGCAAAGGCTCATAGAGTTTTGCCAAGAGATCGCATTGGTCATGGCAAACACCCTCTTCCAAGAACAGAAGAGAAGATTCTACACATGGACATCACCAGATGGTCAATACCAAAGTCAGGTTGATTATATTCTTTGCAGCCAAAGATGGACAAGTTCTATACAGTCAGCAAAAACAAGACCGGGAGCTGACTGTGGCTCAGACCATGAACTCCTTAGAGCCAAATTCAGACTGAGATTGAAGGAAGTAGAAAATATGACCGTATTTTACAGGAGAGCATTTAAAATACAATTTAAAAAAACCTATAAGCAACGCTCCAGAGTGGACAGTAAGCACAATAGACGCTGTACATCACCCAAAGTGTCCATGAAACTGGAATTAAAAAGCAAATTTGGCTTTAAAAACAGCCAAATAAACATGGTAACAGTCATTCTAAAACAAACTGCAGAGCCAGGAGGAATGAAAAGATTGACAAGTATATTTTAGAAAGGTTACTCTGGCAGCAACGTAAAAAAGAACTTCAGGGTAGCAAAACTAGAAAGGAATATTTCAAGATTATAGGGGAGACAGTGAGTTATGCTGATAAGATATGACAAATGATAAGCAGGCAGAAAATACTGAACTTCCTGAGTGACTGGAGGTGGCATTTTCAAGGAAGTTTGCAGTCCAGGATTTTCTAAGATGGGGAGGACAGATGAAGGGATAGCTTACAAAGAGTCAGGGATGAGGGAAGCGTCAGGGACAATGCCTTCAGTTTGGGGTGTAATAAATTATTTTGAGGCGTGCAAGGGACTCAGAAGAAAGGAGTTGGGTAAATACATTTGAATTAGACATAGATAAACTTATTCAGGTAAAACATATACTGTAAAGATAATTATTTGTAAAAGATACTAACCTGGTATAATTAATGCAAACCTAGGCAGAATTCTGAACTTTTGAAAATAAAACAATACCATGGGAAGAAAGCTGTGAGGCTAAAATTGTCAATTATATATTTCAACATGTTTCAAGGATATAAAAATATACTGTTATAAATATATGCAAATACTCGTTTCTGTCATATTACCATAATAAGCATTTTTAAGTTCAATGAAAAGGTTTAATTGTACAACACCAATTCAAGATGCGACAAGAAGACTCTCTTTTAAATGACCTTAAAAGACAAGTTTTAATTTGTCGAAGAGAAATGCTTATGTGAGGATGGAATCATGAGGCAGTTTAAAGTACTACTATGACATAAGAAAGAAATAGAAAGCCTATTTGAAAAGATCCCATTCAAAATGGAGGGAGAAATCAAAAGCTTTACAGACAAACCAAAAGTTAAGAGAACTGAGCACTGCCAAACCACCCTTTGTGGCCCAGAATCTGCCTGTAATGCAGGAGACCTGGGTTCAATCCCTGGGTTGGGAAGATCCCCTGGAGAAGAGAAAGGCTACCCACTCCAGTATTCTGGCCTAGAGGATTCCATGGACAGTCCATGGGGTCACAAAGAGTCGGACACGACTGTGTGACTTTCACTTTCACACCAGCCTCACAACAAACGCTAAAGGGATTTACAGCCAGTAAACACAAGAGAAAGGAGAGACCTACAAAAGCAAAACCGAAACAATTCAGAAAATGTCAACAGGAACATATAGATCGATTATTACTTTAATGTAAGTGGATTCAACGCACCAACCAAAAGACACAGAATAGCTGAATGAATACAAAAACAACAGCCAAATATATACTGCCCACAAGAGACCCGCTTCAGACCTAGAGACACATACAGACCGAAGGTAAATGGATGGAAAAAGGTATTCCATTTGAATGGTAACCAAAAGAAAGCCAGTGTGGCAATCCTTATTTCACACAAAATAGACTTGAAAATAAAGAATATTATAAGAGACAAAGAAGGACACTACATAATGACCAAAGGATCAATCAAAGAAGAAGACATAACAATTGGAAATATTTATGCCCCCAACATAGAAGCACCTCAATACACAAGGCAAACACTAACAGACATAAGAGGAGAATTCAATAGCAACACAGTCATAGTGGGGCACTTTAACACCCCCCTCACACCAATGGACAGATCATCC
Source organism: Moschus berezovskii (assembly GCF_049115385.1). Lineage (NCBI taxonomy): Eukaryota > Metazoa > Chordata > Mammalia > Artiodactyla > Moschidae > Moschus > Moschus berezovskii. The sequence continues at coordinate 74,892,548 of NC_142474.1, read as the reverse complement.
AAACAGAGAATCAATAAAGAAAGCCAAAACTTCAATGATTTATTAGACCCAAAGGACCCAACTGATATATTCATGACTTTCCATCCAAATGCAGAATACACTTTGTTCTCAACTGCACATGGAACATTCTCCAGGACAGACCGCATCTTGGGACACAAATCAAGCCTCAGGAAATTTTAAAAACTGAAAATATATCACGTATCTTCTCTGGCCCCAAGACTATGAGACTAGAGATCAACTACAGGAAAAAAAAACGGCAAAAAACACAAACTCATGGCGATTAAACAATTCATTACTAAATAACGAAAAGGTCATTACAGAAATAAGAAGGGAAATCAAAAGATTCCTAGAAACAAATGACAACAAAAACACGACCACCCAAAACCTACGGGATTCAGTAAAAGCACTTTTAAGACCAACCTGGATAGTATATTAAAAAGCAGACATTACTTTGCCAACCAAGGTCCGTCTAGTCAAGGCTATGGTTTTTCCCATGGTCGTGTATGGATATGAGAGTTGGACTGTGAAGAAGGCTGATCGCCGAAGAATTGATGCTTTGAACTGTGGTGCTGGAGAAGACTCTTGAGAGTCCCTTGGACTGCAAGGAGATCCAACCAGTCCATTCTAAAGGAGATCAATCCTGGGTGTTCATTGGAAGGACTGATGCTAAAGCTGAAACTCCAATACTTTGGCCACCTCATGCGAAGAGTTGACTCACTGGAAAAGACTCTGATGCTGGAAGGGATTGGGGGCGGGAGGAGACGGGGACGACAGAGAATGAGATGGCTGGATGGCATCACCAACTCGATGGACATGAGTTTGAGTGAACTCCGGGAGTTGGTGATGGACAGGGAGGCCTGGCGTGCTGTGATTCATGGGGTCGCAAAGAGTCGGACACGACTGAGCGACTGAACTGAACTGAACTGAACTGAAGAGAGAAGTCGATAGCAGCACAATCCTACATCAAGGACAAGAAAAGCACTGAACAGGCAACACTCTACATTTAAAGCAGCTGGAAAAAGAACCAAAACCCCCCAAAGTCAGCCAAAGGAAAGAAAGGGTACAGATCAGAGCAGAAATAAATGAAAAAGAAAATGAAGGAAACCATAGCAAAGATTAATCAGACAAAATACTGGTTCTTTGCGAAGATAAGCAAAATGGACAAACCGCTCGCCAGGCTCATCAAGAACAGAAGGGAGAAAAATCAAATTGACAAGATTAGAGATGAAAAAGGAGAGGTTACAACAGACAACACAGAAATGAAGAGGATCATAAGAGAATGTTATGAGCAACAATATGCTAATAAGAGAGACAACTGAGAGGAAAGGGACAGATTCTTAGAAAAATTCAACCCCCCAAAACTGAATCAGGGAGAAATAAAAATTACAAGCAAGCCAATTACAAACACTGAAATAGAAGGTGTTATCCAAAATCTCCCAAAAACAAAAGCCCAGGGCCAGATAGCTTCACAGGAGAATTTTATCAAACATTTAGAGAAGAGCTAATGCCTAGTTTTCTGAAACTCTTCCAAAACACTGCAGAGGAAGGAACACTTCCAAACTCATTCTATGAGGCCACAATCACCTTGATACCAAAACCAGGCAGAGACAACCCAAAAAAGAAAATTACAGGCCACTATCACTGACAAACACAGATGTAAAAATCCTCAACAAAATTCTAGCAAACACAATTCAACAACACATTCCATAGCTCATACACCATGATCAACTGGGGTTCATGCCAGGGATGCAAGGATTCTTCAATATACACAAACCAATTTCAATGTGATGCACCATCTTAACAAACTGAAAACTTAGAACCATATGATCATCTCAATAGAGGCAGAAAAAGCCTTTGACACAATTCAGCACCTGTTTATGACAAAAGCCCTCGAGAAAATGGACACAGGACGAACCTACACCAACACAGTAAAGGCCATATAGGATAAACCCACGGCAAACACTATTCTCAATGAGGAAAAATGAAAAGCATTCCCTCCAAGATCAGGAACAAGACAAAAGTTGTCCATTCTCACCACGATTACTCAGCATGGTTTTGGAAGTCCTAGCTATGGCAATCAGAGAAGAAAAAGAAAGAAAAGGAATCCAGATCTGAAAAGAAGAAGTACAACTCTCACTTTTGCAAATGACATGGTACTACACATAGCAAACCCAAAAGAAACTATTTTCTAGTAAAAGAAAATTACTAGAGCTAAACAATGAATTTAGCAAAGTTGTATGATACAAGGTCAATACACAGAAATCACTTGAATTCCTTTATACTAACAATGGAAACTCAGAAAGTGAAATTAATGAGCCAGTCCCATTCACCACTGCAACAAAAAGAATAAAATATCTAGTAATAAACCAACCTAAGGAGACAAAAGACCGGTCTACGGAAAATTCTAAGACACCGAGGAAAGAAAAGAAAGACGACGTAAACAGGTGGAGAGAGATTCCAATTTCCTGGGTAGGAAGAATGAATAGTGTGAAAATGACTATACTACCAAATGCAATCTACAGATTCAGTGTGATCACTTTCAAATTGCCAGTGGCATCTTTCACAGAACTAGAACAATACATACAATGGAATATTACTCAGCCATAGAGAGAAACACATTTGAGTCAGTTCTAACGAGGCTGACAAACCTAGAGCCTATTCTCCGGAGTGAAGCAAGTCAGAAAGAGAAACATAAATATCATATACTATTCGCACAGATATGGAATCTACAAAAATTCTGAATCTACAAAGGTACCAATGAATTTATTTGCAGGGCAGCAATGGAGAAACAGACATGGAGAACAGATTTACGGACATGGGGGGAGGGGAGGACTGAGAGGGTGAGATGGATGGAAAGAGTAACATGGAAACTTACAATTCCATATGTAAAATAGACAGCCAATGGGAATTTGCTGTATGGCCCAGGGAACTCAGAAAGGGACTCTGTGACGATCTAGAAGGGTGGGATGGGGAGGCAGATGGGAGGAGGGTTTGGGAGGAAGGGGACATTGGGTGTACTGATGGCTGATCCTTGTTGATGTCGGACAGAAAACAACAAAATTCTGTAAAGCGATTATCCTTCAATTAAAAAATAAATACATTTTATAAAAACCCCATTTATTTGAAAATTTCATCGTTTTCTTCTTATTTCCCTGTAAAAGGCACACTAACGGCTCTGATTTTTTATCTATGCCTTCTGCAATGGCAGATAAAGACTGAAGCAACAATTTGGATGTACGAAAATTAGTAAAACTATGATTATCCAAGTCGGAGATTTAAAAGTTTTCAAATACATCTATGACTATCAAGCAGGATAAATATTCACATCAGGAAAGAAACAAATGAGTTGAAAACATCAAGCAACCAGGATGGGTGAGTTTTAGATATGGAAGAATTTGCAGTTTAGTTTAACATGCATAACAAAGAACTGACATGCTAATTTAACACCTATACATATTGAAGCTAATAAAGTTTCTTAAAACTGAAACCTAACTTAAAAATAACTTAACTTAAAAAATTACTTCTTTAAATTTTATTTTGTAATAAAATTCTTAAAATGGAATATACATATTACTAGAGATATTTTAAAAAGTAAAACATTATCTTTCTGAGATAATTTTATAAAGTCTGTTGGTAATTCTTCTTTCCTTATGATTTTATAACAAGTAGTCTACATAAGAAAAAAATCATGAATTGTGACTTCATTCATTTAATGGATGTAATTGCCCATCACTTGCAGATATTTGGAAAAGATAAATCAGAATCTCTCGGCAGGAGGGGCGCGGGGGGAAGTTCTACATTTTTTCTTTAAGACTGTTGCAGGTTAAATTGTCTCATGTCATGAAGAGAGTTTAAGAATCTCATGTATATAATTATAAATTAAAATTTCAATAAAAGACAAGATAAAATGCTTATTTATTTCCCCTTTATTTTCAAAAAGATCCAAAACCTCCACCAAGATTATACCAAACAATAAGATAAATTAGTTAAGTACATTAAGTATGTATCAAACACTAAGTTAGTAACCACAAGAAACAGAAGGGCCACAACTTCTTAATTTATCTGCTAAGGCCTAAAACTGAGCTCATCTAGAACTGCATATGAATTAAAGTTTTGTAGGTTAAATAGAAGACATCGCTTCATTAGTTTCAAAGTGAGAATTTTTTTAAAAAGAGAACTCACTTCAAATTGAAATGAACTTCCAGAGGGAACCATATTCAATATAGATATATACATATACAAGCGTAACCAAGTCACATTGCTATACACCTGAAACTAACACAGTATTGTAAATGACTACACTTCAATGAAAGAAAAAAACAAAAACCACCACCAACCTCAAAGACAACCACCAAAACAGCTAAGGAGCAAATGTTCTTTCAGTTCTTCACAAAAATCAGCTATATGTCATTCAGAAGAGTATAAGTATTGAGTTTTCACAACCTCACTTTCTCCTAAGTGGAATTGGAAATAATTCATCTCATAACATAGAGTACCTCATCCGACTTACCCCCACTATTTCTGTTGTGTTTGTAAAATAATCTGTATCATCTTGACCTTCATTCCATCTCCTATTCATCTTATCTTTTTTAAATGAATTCTTCCCCTTTATCACCCTCCCCAGCTTCATATTCTTCTAGCTGTTTTTCCTAATTGCTTTGTAATTTGTTTCTTTCCTAATGGCACACTTAGTATGCCAACATTTATAAATCTGAATCATGCAGATATATTGCTCTTATCACATCATTTTGTATCGTGACTTTGAAGTCTTCCATTTCCGCGGTGGGATCCTTTTTCTCATCATAAGGATCAAGGGAACGGTGTGTGAGAAACTACAGGGGAGACAGAGTTAAAAACAAAACAACTAACCTTTGCTAGACCAAGGCCTGCGGGAGTCCTGACTGGTTCTGGAAGAGGCTCAGGCCTTGGGAAGGCAGGATGGGAGAAGCCCTGGACTCCAGGTGATGTTTTGGGAAAGGTTTCAACCATGTCTCCAATTTCACGATCAGAATTCTTGTCCTCAGAGAAGGTGGTACTCCCTGGCCTCACAATGCCACATTCTAATACAGTGAAAGCAGAAAGTACATGAGAACCTGGGTCGTTTCAAATCAGGGAAGAACACCAGGAGGGCAGTCTTCAAATAACTTACTGTTTCTCTTGGATTGCTGAAAAGCCTCCGTTAGCCTTGCTGAGTTTGATTTCGGGACATGCTGGAGAGGAAAATAAGAGCTTGAAGAATGACAAGTATCAACTCGAATAAAAGAATTATAACCTCCCCCATTCCTCTCTGATCGAACACAAAGAGCACAGGCTCTGCAGTCATTCAGATGTGGATTCAAACCCCAGTTCTGCCACTGACTGTCCTTCTCATGGGGTAAGCACTGTGACAGATGACATCAGAAGCCCCGGATGTTCCTCTCCTTACCCCTAACTGGCTGCTGGACAAATACTATGACACCCACTAGATTATTTGCTCTGCCAAAATGTTCTAGAAAAAACATTTATCCCTGGGAGTAGTTTAGAGTACTATTGAAAAACTAAGGCATTTAAATTCATTGCTATATTTTGAAATTTGCTTGCATGATTTCTATATGCATGAATTATCACTTGGGAAAGCAAATATGAAAGTTTAGATTACAGTAGAACCTTATTTAGATAAGTTACAAGTGCAAACAGGATACGCTGCTTCTATTCTGTTTGTTAAACAACTAAAGACAAATGATTGTTTCCATTCGGCTCCTTCGAAGAAAAAGGGAAAAAAAAAAACAAGAGTAAACCTGTAGGGAAATGATCACGAATGAAAGCCACAAACACTAAACAGAACGCCGTAATCAAACATGTTCACAATAGACGCAGAGAGAGATGCACGGAAAGAACAGACCCTGAAGAAAAGTATTCTGCAAGGAAAAATGAGGTTAACAGTTAAAAAAGTGGAGGAGGGAAAAGAAACAGAGAGACATTCCTAGTCAAGTACAAACTTAAGGAAAATATAATAAGTATAAAAAGGTTTGTGGAAAAACACATACATTTAAAATCCATATACAACAGATCAGTAATATATCAGGTTTCCTAAGGATATACTATGAACAAAGCCTCTATTTTATATGCTTTTATTAATATATAAATTATGCATCTATAATATTCTTCAAGTTTTATGAAAATATCAACATACATTTATATAAAACATATTTAAGACAGAGGCTTTGGTTCATAATATAGCCCTAGTACACTGATCTGTATTACTGTGAAACTTTTTGTTTATATACACTACCGCATCAGAGTTGAATTTTGCCACTATAAACAATGTCACTCGATTAGCCCCACATGGTCATCAGTCAGTACCTGAATGTTGTAAAGTATTACTTGAGAGAGAGAAAAATTGATTAACAAATATTCCTAACTATTCACTGGGAAAAGAACTGGTAATCAAAATTCTGAGGAGGACATATGGCTTGAAAAGAAACATTTAATGGAACACAAGATGGGGCTAAAAAGGTCAAAAATTTTAACCTAAAATTCTCATCTCACATTTGGTGGACACTGACAAAAATACTGTAACCCTTTACTTTTCACGTATTTTTTCTTTATTTCCTTGTTATGCAGGACCTCCTTCCTTAACATAACTACTGTCTCAGTTCTTCCCGAGAGCTCTTCCTTGTGGCAGATCTGCGGCTAGGACCTCGGGGATGGGACCCAGTCCATGTTTGAGAGGGACATCGGTTGGGGGAGTGAACTCCTCTGCTCTGAGATGCCACTCGAGAACTCTGCAGAATGAAGGACAATCAACTTCAAGAGTGTCTGGCTTCTACCAACTGCTGGAAAAAATCCACGGAGAGCATTCCTGTGCCTCTCGAGGATGCCAGTTAACCACACCCGTCCTGGAGGACTCTACTGTGAGGGAGAACTCAGCTGGGAAAGCTGGAGCCAGCTCTGAGCTGTTCACGGGGCAGGTGGACTGGAGGGCTGACGGGCACAGAGGGAGGGGTCCACGACCCTCAGCCACCTGCCAGATGGCAACGGGGAATTTTTAGAGGAAAGCATGTCGCCATCCTCGGAAGCAGTTTCAGATGACTGAGTTAAATCATCAAGGGAATTCAGGTGATCACTTTGTTCTTTGACCTACACATGAACAATACTGTTTCACAATGTCCTTAAAATATGTATAAAATACACCCAGTGTACAAAGGTGATAAATCCCTTTATCAAAGCAAAAGCAGAGGCTTCTTAAAAGAACAGGTTTTTATCAAAAGGATGACTTCATCAACAGAGTTTCTAAATTATGTTTGCAAAGTAAATGTCTCTTCAACAAAGGAAGATTTTCTATTTTGCCACTATTCCTTTTACGGAGTATTTTTTAGAGAATAATATATGTTAAAGTTAATTTTTTTCATTTTACTATACCTTCTTTTCATATGCTGTTTTCCTTGCAGGCCTAAAAAAAAAACAAATGATTCTTTTCAGGCTAAAATTTAATAACTCAAAAACATAAGCAATACCTGAACGTTTGTTTTTTATATAACACCCTTGCATTCATAAGTAATTTCTATCAAAGGATGAAACAATAAAAAAGAGTAGCATTAAAGGACAAAGAAAATATATCTGTAATATTAATAAAACATTAAATTTAGATCAAAGGAAAAGGAAAATCCTAACATTACTTGCGTTATGTGATAGAAGCAGTATACCAGGGTTTTTTTTGCAGTGTCATTTTTAATAAGAACTGATTTTTATGGCAATAAAACCTATCTCGGAAGTATTCCCTAAGTCCTTATAAGAAAGAAACCCATTTTTTATCACAATGTTATTAGCTTTTTGAGGGCTTGTTATGCAATGGCTATGCATTATTACAAGCATTTGACATGCCTTAAAGGCATTTTAAGCCTCACGATCATTCTGGGAGATAGGTAATATATTAGATCTTTTAGCTAGGAAGAAACAGAGCAAAGAAAGGCTGAGGCACTTGCCCAAGACCACACAGCAGTTCACCAACACCCCCGAATTCAAACCCAGGAAATCTGGCCTGAATGCTGCTGTTCCAAAATACGCTGAGAAAGTGATACTGAAAATTCTTTTTATTTATTTATTTAATTGGCTTGAGCTTGAACTTTTTTATCTTTTTTTTTTTTGGAGGCTAATTACTTTACAATATTATTTTGCTTCTGCCATACATTGATATGAACCCGCCCTGGGTGTACATGTGTTCCCCTTCTTGAAACCCCCTCCCACCTCCCTCCTCCCCCTATCCTCCCTCCGGGTCAAGTCTTTTTAACTAATATGATACCAAATGAATCTATATTATTATCATCTCATGTCTAGCTATAACTACAAATGAAAATTCTGAATCTATAAACATATTTCTAACAAAACAAAAAGACTTTAGATGTAGGCAATATTGGAAATCGGCTTTCAATAAAGATTTGCTTTTTGTAAAGAAATTAATCAATACACATTCATTCAAGCATTCTGCTGTTTCTTTACGCTTCCGACATACACTTGTGGAGCACACCGTATGTGTTAAGGACACTTTCAGTACAGGAAGCATGGTTTTTCTCATTTAGATCTTTATCATCCGAAGTAATAAAGTGTATAAGATTGTTAATTGTTTCTACTGAAAATAAACAAAATCCTCCCCTTTTGAATGAAGTTAACATGATGTGATGTTTCACAGTACTTACAAAATCAGAGCTACCCTCGATGATACTATCAACTAGAATCATCAAGGAATGATTAAATCCTATTCAGTATAACCTAAATATCTGTAAATTCATGATTATATAATTTAAAAAGATCTATGTATGATAGAATTAACTTAAGTAATCATCTACATATTCATTTATATAAGACTATTATGCTTCAGAGCCAATGAACCAGCCCTTCCCCAAAACTACATATGTACAGAAGTACATATGTACATAATAAGCATGTACAATAATAATAATGTACAGTTAATTTATTGTCATAGTTTAAGATAATGTCATACAATCAATAGGCTTTCTAATATTGGAAATGCAAACAAGATTAAACTCAATAAACACTTCCTCCGCTGGCTCATTTCCAACAGCATACACACTCTACCAGCTCCCCTCTTAATATAAAACAAGAAATTCCTTTGAACTCCACATTCCTCTTCAATTACCATCCAGTTCTTCATTGCCTGCCCCAGTAAATATTCCCTATGGAGCTGTTAACGTGTATTCACTACAGTCCAGCTTCCAAGTGGACTATTTACTGAAACGACTTCCGGCCAAAGGCACAGGTCCTCTCCGTAACCTTTCTGTGGTGTTCATCCAGTAGAGTTGAGGATTCTCTTCTCTTGGCCTGTATACTATATTATGCTGCTCTATTTCCAGAAGAAGTATTCAGTGCTAATATTTCTTCCCCTAGAAATAAAGAATCTGTCCGTGTTACCTGCCATCCTCTCGATCCTCTTTCCTCAAAATGCTGTCATCATTCACATGCAGCAGACCACCAGGCAGCGAATCGGTCTTTCCAAATATTGGTGCAATCACACATTCTTCCTGGGTCCAGTTGCCATTGTTCTTTTTCTCTATTTCCTTCCTGGGCACGCCAGGATCGCTACTTTAAAGAATCCACAAAAAAGCCAATGTTTTCAAATAATTCAACTAATAAAGAATAAAAAAACAATTCTTGTAAAATTCCAACTCTTACCCATCTTAAGTCATTAATTAATTCACAAAACAGTTACGAAGTACCAACCATATGCAAGGAAACAAATTCTTCCTTCAAACACAGATATACAATTATGATACAATATGATATGTAGGAATTGACATATGAAAGTCATAAGTGGAATAAGGAAGGATTCACAGAAGAAGTGAAGAGAGGAGGCCAAAAGGAAGAGAAAAGCGAGAAATCATTCCACTGGGAGACTAGAATGTGAGCACACAGGTCAGGCACACAACATCTAGGTTGTTTCCTAGGAACCTGGAAGGAAAAGTACAAAACACATGAAAGAAAGTAGAGACATGCATCTGGAAAGACACTGGGAAGAACCTCAAGGGCGACACTGAAAACCTGGAGTCCACTGGCTAAACACAATGATTCTTAGACATAGGAGCCATAATTAGATTTACACTATATTTTTTGTATTGCTTTTAAATACGGTAATGTTTAATTTCGGAATTTCCCTGGTTCTCCAGTGCTGAGGAATCTGCCTGCTAGTGCAGGGGGCACAGGTTCGATCCCTAGTCAGGGAAGATAGCACATGCCGCGGAGCAATGAATCCTGTGCTCCACAACCACTGAAGCCAGCACCCTAGAGCCCATGCTCAGCATCAAGAGAAGCCACCACAATGAGAAGCCCAAGCACTGCAGCTGCAAAGACCCAGCACAGCCAAAAAAAAAAAAACCCTCAAAGAGAAAAGTAACAATTTAGATGATTTTGAAAATGACAAGTGGCACATCCACCATGAAAGAAGCAATCAAATTTAGCAGGGTGGGGGGCAGTTTACTTGTAAACCACCCACATGGGTGACGTCAGCATCAAGGATGAAAGGCAGGTGCCTCGTCAGCTCTCCTGCCACCAGCAACAGTTTGGCCTCCATCCATGGACACACACAAAGTGCTAGGAGAAAACTGCCAACCAAGAGTGCTCCATCCAGAAAAGCTGTCTTTCAGAAATGAAGGAGAAATAAAAACTTTCCCAGACAAAGCAAACCTGAGAGAGCTCATCACCACTAGTCCCGCCTCATAAGAAATGCTGAAAGAAGTCCTCAAACTGAAATGAAAGGATGTTCGTTAGTGACATGAAATAAATTTAAACATACAACACACTGGTTAAGGCAAGTATGCAGTCAAACGCAGAATACTACTGTAACATAGTGGTATGTTAACAAATAACTAGTATTAAGGCTAAAGGATGAGAGTACTCAAAATAACCATATCTCCAGTAAAATATAAAATTCGTCAGTCACAAGCATTAGCTCAAGTTAGAAATGATTTTACAGGCAATTAACAAATGACCTACTGCTAAATATCGATAGAGGCTTACCTATCAGAACCTTCACTCTGCATGGCAGGAAACTCCTGCTTCTTGTTTCCTCCACGCTTTCTCTGCTGAATCCATCGGCTCTCAGCAGCAGCATCCCAGACGCTGTCTGATACTTCCACTTCACTACTTTTTCCTTCTTCAACCTTTAATGAAAGTTTGACACTAAGAATGATTGCTATTACTTAATTCTAGAGACTCTGTTTTCAATTTATTATTTGACTCAGCATTTGCCCTGATGTTATCTGATAAAGATATTTTTGAACTTAATTTTATCACTTACAAGTCACTGAAATTTTTCTAAAATGTGCTTCTTTCTGTTTGAGGGAAAGAAACAAAATGCCCAAAATTTCAAGAAAGGCTTTCTTAATAAGATACAGTTATCCACATCCAGTCTTCCCCATCTGAATGGCAGAGATAGAGAAATAAAAACACACAACATCTGCCCTCTTCGGTCTTTACCACCTGGATTTTCCATGAAACAGTCAGATGTAGAGGATGTGACACCTTAGTGCCTCAGAGACAGAAAGGAATCTTTCTTCTTTCTGGACTAAAGCTATTCTTTCCCCACTGCCTTTTCCAATTCTTTTTTCACTGGGATCCAGGCGAGAGCAAAAACCTCATGGTGTTCACTGAAATATATGAACCAAAGCTTACCAAAACACAAGGAGCAGAATGAAACTGAGGAGAGGTTAGTTAGTGTGGAATTCTGGAATATAAGTAACGCTTCCCAACTCCACATTCAATAACCATCAGATTTTATAGCTAGAGGGTACAGAAATAACTATCTACCTTTGCCCACTATTTACCAATAACAGCTCTAAAATAAAAAAAAGGTTAAATGATATGTTCAAAGCCCCTAAAGTGGCATTCCCTAACATTTTATGGCACCAAAAGAGATGATACAATTCTGTAATCTTGAATCCGATAAAATTACCAAACAAATTCCTCAAATGAATCAGGTAAGTGAAAAGCGTGACTTTGGCAAAGTAATTTAAGTCTTAAGTTGGGGGTAGGGTTTACTCTCTTTTTTCTTTAAAGGAGAATAGCTGCATTTTCTTCTTGTTTTGTCTTACACAAAAGAGCAAGCAAGTTTCAAAGCCTACTATGGAAGAAAGAAATATCTCACAGCATCTCAAACATCAGTTTTTTCTTTGGAGATACACACTTGATTCTTTTTCTTTTTCTGCTGAGGGTGTATACTACCTATTGGCTTCCCTGGTGGCTCAGATGTTAAACAATCTGCTTTCAATGCAGGAGACCTGGCTTCGATCCCTGGGTTGCGACGATCCCGTGGAGAAGGGAATGGCTATCCACACCAATGATATTCTGGCCTGGAGAAATCCATGGACAGGGGACCCTGGCCAGCCACAGTCCATGGGGTCACAAAGAATCAGAGACGACTGACCAACTCTCACACACACATATACTACCTATGTGACAAAATCACACATGTCAAAACTTACTACATTTTAGTAAACAACATAGTGAAGAGGACTCTCTCAAAAGAGACATCTGAGAGTGGTGATTAAAAACAGCCTGAAGTGGCCATGTTGGATATCTAAGTGCCCAGGGACTGAGGAAAGCAGAGAAGGTCACACATATTCAACCACAAGGAAGAGATTAGAGGAAATGTGTGTTTCTGTCCCTTCTCGCAGTCTCTGCTTTCTTCCCATTCTGTGGAAATGCAACGTATATTTAAGCCAACAAAGTTAAACAAACACACACACACTGCAAAACCCTAGTTGATCATAGTCCTTGAACACTTTCCTCGGTGCTTATTCTGGCTCAGGCGGTTACATGGTGTGTAGGTAAATGAGTTTCCCAGTCCAAATGAAAGACTGACAGAGACAGAATTAGATTGATTGAAGGACAAAAGCCATGAAAACAGTTTCCTGAATTCCTATTATTTGGATGGCAGAAATAATCTATTTCTACACAAGTACCTATTTAGATGACCCCACTTTATGCATAAGTAGAAAATCAAAATGGACCAGATCATCCAGAAAGGGAGAAACCAAAGCAAGAGCAAATGAACCTCTACCTCTTTTGCAAGCTGAATGGTCTCTTTTTCCAAAGCTAACAACACTACTTGTACCATGTCTATTGTGTTCTTAAACCTCTGCATATCCTTCTGCAGTTCTTCATTGAGATACACTTTGGATGCTCTGTGACTATTCGGTGGAGAAGAGTTCCCATTTTCTAATTCGGTCCCACGCTTTCATCATCACTAGCACTGCAATTACCTGCATGCAGTAGCTTCTGGAACCAGTCCTGTATAGGTTTGGTTTTCTTATCAGTATTGTTAACGACAGCAGGAGTACCGTGAGTTTTTATTTGAATTACGTATTTCATCTTACCGGAGCAGACAAGCCACAGACAAGATTGATGTGTCTGTCCGATGTCTAATTTCCGACTAGTGGGATTTTGCCTCGTATTGTCTGATATTTTCATATCAAACTCTTAGTCTTCTTTCACTTCAAATGTAACTACCTGGTTCCCTACTTTTTTATTTTCTACGTCATTATAAAAACTCTCCTCATTTTTGATAAACACATGTTCAATATCTAGTTTATCACTTTCAAGGTCTATTTTATTTTCACTGAAACCAAGCCTTGAAGGTGACTGACAAGCGTATCCCGGGGACCCACAGTTTATTCGACGAAAAAACATTTTCGAGACTGGGTTCTTTTTGTTGAGGACATACTTGGAATACTAGAGAGACAGCTACTCCAAATGCATCTTTCTCCCCACCATCAGGTGTATTATTTGTCATGTGAGGAGGTATTTCCTTTCTGTTTGTTCCTTCTTTAGGGTGATCATGTAGTGACTCCTCCTGAGGACAAATAATAATTTTGTATTTCTCACAAATTTCACCTAACGTCTGCTTTAACTCATTTGTGATAGTTTTAACTTCTCCTTCCATTCTAATTTGCCTTGCTTGATCCACATGTTTTCATACTTCTCCACATAAGGAGGCCCTGAACGTACAGATCTGTCCTGTCTACAACATTCCTTATTCATTTCCGATTCTTGAGGCAACTTTTGCAGCTGCGAGAGTGGAAAATTAACTGGTTGATTTTCAGGTGTCTTTTCTGGTAGGGAACAAGTGTGCAAAATAATATAATTTTTAACTAATCCAGTATGGATAAAGAAAAATCAGAAAATTATTAAAATTTCACTGTTAAACTTCTTAATTTATATGTAACTACTCACAAATCACCAGATCACAACTAAGAAGTGAAAAATAACTTGCCTTACCCAAAAATAGGAGAAAAACATTCACTCACAAACCCAATTTTGCAACTGTTTGATTGATTTAAACAATGCATACATGTGAAATCTACCAAAAATGAATTAGATGATTTTTAATGTTCTAAATGCTTCTTCCCTTAAAAATATTTCACCTCACTACACCATATATAGGGAGTCCCTACAGCATGTCTGTTAAGTGTAAGGTCAAAACGGCCCAATGATGTTAGATAAAAGAACTCAGACACCAAACAGGTGATTTAACAAGCTTTCATGGCAAGGCGCTCCCTGGCGGGGTTCCCGGACCCAGGTAAGTGAGGTCGAGGAAGTCCGCGCCCGAACAAAGGCAAGAGGCAGCTTATATAGCTTTACAGGAAGAAACAGCGAAATTTTTCCCGATAAGGCAAGATTTGGAGTGGTGGTCCCTCATAGGTCAGTTAGCCGGGAGGCAAGACTGGGTTGGTTGCCCGGTCTGCTCAAGGTTGTGCTGACGCAGTGAAATAGTTTTTGCTGTTTCTGGGCAGAATGCTGTTTCTGGACAGTAGGGGGAGGTTAGGAGAGGGTTGATTTCTACCAGGAACCGCTATATCAAGGACACTCAAGCAGTGGGGGAGGGAATGAGGGAACAGAGCACAATAGTCAGCGTTTTTTCCACCAGCGGGGAAAAAAGGAAGCGGGGGAAGGACAAGAGGCCAAGATGGCCACCGAGGTCCGACCTTACATTAAGATTTTTGGTTTTCCGTTTTAAGGACTAATATCTGGAGAATTAATAAAATATCTTTATATGACCAGGAGCTAAAATCAATTAACACTGATCAGACAGAGGAACCAATTCCTAAATTTTAACGCAAATTATATATTACGATGGAGTTATACATCAATACATATCACCTGCTTACATTCAGTTATGTGTGTGCTAAGTCGTGTCTGACTCTGTGACCCCAAGGACTGAGGCCGACCAGGCTCCTCTGTCCATGGGGGTTCTCCAAGCAAGAAGACTTCAGTGGGTTGCCACACCCTCCTCAACCCATGCCTTCCCAACCCAGGGATTGAACCCAGGTCTCCCACACTGCAGGCGGATTCCTTACTGTCTGAGCCACCAGGGAAGCCCAACAATACTGGAGTGGGTCCCCGATCCCTTCTCCAGGGAAATTTCCCGACCCAGGAATTGAACCGGGGTCTCCTGCATTGCAGGCAGATTCTTGACCAGCTGAGCGACCCAGGAAGCCCCTGCATTCAGTTATCTTATGTTCTGCTGCTGCTGCTAAGTCACTTCAGTCGTGTCCGCTCTGTGCAACCCCACAGACGGCAGCCCACGAGGCTTCCCCATCCCTGGGATTCTCCAGGCAAGAACACTGGAGTGGGTTGCCATTTCCTTCTCCAATGTATGAAAGTGAAAAGTGAAAATGAAGTCGTTCAGTTTTGTCCGACTCTTACTGACCCCATGGACTGCAGCCTACCAGGCTCCTCCGTCCATGGGATTTCCCAGGCAAGAGTCCTGGAGTGGGGTGCCATCGCCTTCTCCTATATTATGTTCTAATATCCACCAAAGAAAGGGGATAAAGCATTCTTCATAATATCTACTGACTTCCCACCCTGAAATAAATTAGAATGTTATTATTTGTACCCTAAAAACAAAGGTCCAATCTAGAAGGTTCGATTCTCCTAATAGGCAACCTGGTTGATTCTATGACCCCACTCTCTCCCTGAATGTTCATCCCAAGTCAATCATGCTGAGATGATAGGTAGAATGAATCTTTCATCTCGGCATCAGTGACTGGCGATTTCAACGGAAAACCATGAGCCACTGGGAATGATTTCTCTTTACACGTATCTCGGTCAGAGGCCGTCATATTGTTCGTAATTTCAACTGCTTAACCTTATGATTCAGTATTTGATATCACCTTAATCATGTAATGAAGTTATAAAAATGGAAGAAGTAAACAAGTCAGGAACTTTTTTCCCCTCAATTCCAAAGACAAACTATAAAGTATAATAGATTCTAACAGCATTTTAAGTTGTATAGTTAAAGGGCTAGAAAACTATTAAATTATTATCTATCAATTCTAAAAGGATAATTGTGAAAGGCACTTTATTTGTTATGGACTCTGTTACACACCGGATTGTGTTGCTAAAGCAAAGAAAATGGTATTAAACCAGAAATTTCAATTTATAGTTTTACTCACCTGTGAATGGTTCCTTTCATCTCCATCAAGTTTTTCTTGTTCTTCCTCCAATATCACGTCCAAGTCTAGTTCTCCTGACAAATCTGCATGTTTAGGTAAAATTACTTAGAATATTTAGATAAAAGACATAATCTTTATTTAAAACACAGACTTAAAAGAGTGTATCAAGTGACAACTTAAGTTCATCTTGTCTTCAGATGAATATTTACTTCTTTAAGAAATCCTTCCAATGATCAAAAGCTTCAACAAACCATTTGGGAACTACCAGAGGTCACCAGGATACAGGCACATAAACATCTCAAAGATTCATTCATGAATTCATCCAAGCATCCGTGAAAAAAACAATCAGAAACCAAACAAAATTTCAAAATGCAGGACAGACATATAAAGCCACAGTATATTCTCTTCTCTGCTTCATCACAGTACCTTTTCAACAACACGCCAAGCCTCAACTGCATTATTATTCTTAGTTTACGAAATTCCTCTTACTTTGTACGCTTTTATCAATTCCTTCATCTAAAATGCTTCCCTGTACTCTTCTGACGAATTACTTTTCATCTTTTAAGACTCAACCTGCTTTGTGACTTGCCCTTGATTACAGCTGTCTTTCCCCAGATAAACAGCTGTCCCTTTCCTTGTAGCTACCTTAGTACTTTGTAGATTTTTCTAGGGTATCTTTATAGACTTCTCCAGTGATAGACATACATCTGAACTGTAAACTATTTCTTCACATGTCTATCCTCTTAGCTTCTAGACTGCAGAGGACAAGCTGTTAAAAATCACCTTAGTATAAATATTCTTAATTATTTTTCAATAATTACTTGTCTACCAAGGTCTCACAAAGAGTCCCAAAGTTCTAAATATAGTCCTGCTACCCACGCTGAGACGCATGCTAAACACTAGCCTAAATGAACTTGCTTCCTCCAAACTCTCTTTGTTATTTCTTTACTATGGTCAGAGGGAGAATGCAAGCACCTTAAGAGGTATTGTTTGGCTGCAGGTTGCATAAAAGGAGTCAGCTAAGGTAGACTTTGCCACAAAATCTGATCCGGAACCGTCAGAAGGACGGTAAGGCCGTGCCCAGGGGGCGCGTGGCTGAGTGCCCTGGGCTTCTGCATTACCTTCTTTGCTTTCTCTGTTCTTTGGCAGCGGAGACTGGCACAGGTGATGGGGCGTGGAATTCCCTACCAGAAACACCGCTGCCTTTTTCATCTTTTCTTTATCTGGTACGGTCTTCAGTCCGAGTTCTGTGGGTGCCGACTGATTTTTGGTCACTGATTGGGACACCAACGGACGCTGATCATCAACTTTCAAATGCCCGGCTCTTTGACAAGTCTCCCTACTGAGGCTCGAGCTAGTCGAATCCCTATCTGAAAAATGTGAAAACAAAGTCTCCATGGATCAGGATCTGAGGCAGAATACAACTCTGCCTACCTCGTACAAAGGCTTTCTTCAGAGAATCAGTTCCACGTGCTCCTTCCCCTCAAATTCAGTACTCCTTCAGAGGTTACGCTATCCCACGTGTCACTGTCATTCATGAAGAGATGTTAACTAGCGTGTCTCGCTTCTTCTACGTTTTCTTTTCCAGTATTACTTTGAGTCACCCAATCTTTATTACATACTCTGTATTTCATAAGAACTTTATTATTATTTTCCTTGAACATACAAATATTTTATTAACAAAATTTATCTCTAATTTATTTTACCTTTAATTTTGCATGACAATATTGTGTGTTCTAGAGACCATGGTTTTCAAAACACTTTTAATGAATGGTACTACTTTAACTAATGGTAGAAACCTAGACAACATATTAGAAAGCAGAGACATCACTTTGCTGACAAAGGTCTGTACAGGCAAAGCTCTGGTTTTTTCAGTAGTCATATGTGAGGGCTGGACCATAAAGAAGACTGAGCACCGAAGAATTGATGATTTCAAATTGTCATGCTGGAGAGACTCTTCAGAGTCCCCTGGACAACAAAGAGATCAAACCAGTCAATCTTAAGGGAGATCCACCCTGAATAGTCATTCGAAGGACTGATGCTGACGCTGAAGCTTCAACACTTGGCGCGCCTGATGCGAACAGCTGGCTCACTGGAAAGGCACCTGATGCTGGGAAAGACTGAGGGCAGGATGAGAAGGGGAGGGCAGGAAGAGAAGGGGGCGGCAGAGGATGAGATGGCTGGACAGCATCGCTGATTCAATGGAAAGGAACTTGGGCGAACTCCAGGAGCTGGTGAGGAACAGAGAGGCCTGGCTACAGTCCATGGCGTCACAGAGTCGGGCACGGCTCAGCGACTGAGCACCACCACCACCAACAACAACTTTAATTTCACTGAGACGGTCCTTCCTCAATGGACAAATGTCTTCACTCATTTTTAAAGCCTTGGATAAACATCATAACCTGCAGAAGGAAATGGCAACCCACTCCAGCATTCTTGCCTCTTGCCTGCAAAATCTCTTGGACCGAGGATCCTGGCGGGCTACAATCCATGAGGTCGCAGTGGCTGAACACGACTTAGCGACTAAAGAAAAACATCATGAACTTATATAAGAAATGACAGCCTGGTGTGTGACTAATGGTTTCCATGTGAAAATAGGTAAGTGTAGGACCACACTGGATCCAAAGAGCACAGAGGGACATGAGACAGGAATGAATACACCGCAAAAAACTAAAACTGTCAGATCTAAATTTCTTAACAGAAGTCAAAGGAACAAGCTAGAAATGTAAAAAGGAAACTTAAAACCCTGTGTCAACACAAGGGCCCCTTTACCGTTTCACATCCAACCACTTCAATGGTTTAAAACAGGGGTTCTCAAGTGTCCCCTCAGAATCGCTGAAGTCCAGAGACCCATCGGGTCAGGGGGTCCAAGAGGTCAGAACTATTTTCACAACAACAGTAAACATTCCTTCCATTCTCATTCTGTTCTGCGGGCACAGTGGACTTCTTCAGAGACACGAGATGTGCTATCACAGCACTGAGGACTAATGGAATCAGCAACTATGATTGTGTGTGCCTGTATTTTAAGGTTTTCAGTTTTATTTTCCAACATAGTGAACCACAATAGACTTAAACAAAGTTCCTTGGAATGCTCAATAATTTCTAGAAGTATAAAAGGATGCTAAAGCTGAAAACTTTCAGAATCGCTGTTTTCAAAGATTATGTCTATCGAATCCAACGGATGATTACTCCCCCTACTTGTAATAATCAAAGACACCAAACACACACACACACAGAGTCTGCTTATCAAAACATCTGATCGGCCTACATTCATCTGTGTAACAACACTGAAATGAAATAATTATCAGCTGAAATACAACTGACAGGTTAGCAAGTGAACCTTTACTCTAAGTAAAGGTCAGAGTTCAAATAAGCATTTTTGGACACTGGAAAAATCTTACGGTCTAATAATTAATCTCTGAGAACTCCTGAGAGTATAGAGATTCCAAACTGAGAACTTAAGGGTATCGAAACATATACAGAAACATCTTGAGTTCAAGCTTACATTTTAAACATTTCTTGTTCATATGCTTGTAAATATCTTACCTTTCAAAACATGGATACCAACAAAAACATTTGCCTTATGTATGTCCAATTCTGCTATTAAGTTTGCAAAGAAAAGTTAGGAGTATGAAGAGCTAGCATTTCAAATATTTCAGTGTCCCTCTTTCCAGAAGGGACTTCCCTGATGGCTCGATGGTAAAGCGTCTGCCTGCAATGCAGGAGCCAGGGTTAAGTGTGTATCACAAAATTTACCTGAACTAGATGTTTGTGGACCCTTCTTTCCGGCTGTTTTATTAGGAACAGAATCCTTCACTCCGACTGCAGGCTGAATGGGTTTGGAAACAAGTTGATTAATAAATAATGTACATATGATACAATCCGCAGTTCATAATTCAAGATAAAAGCATAAACGTTTTTACCTTCACATTAAGACATTTCTCAGGAGGAACTAAAAGGCAAAGGGACATAGAGTTAATTACATGTAAATGTGAAAGCCAGCTGTACATTCATGCAGAGTTAGTACCGAGCAGAATCCTCGTGCTCAGCCTTGACACTGAATACATTTGGTTTCAGTGTCTTGTTTTTAGGGGGATGTTAGGACACTGGCAAGACAGACATATGAATCCATTACAGATAGTGAAGAAAAATTAGGAATACAGGTTTACCTAAACAGGCAGTAAAATTTCAAAAGTAACATCATGTTTTCAATGAACTTAGAAAATACCAAAGAGCACACAGACCAACGTGAACATGCTGACTGATGAGGAGAAGATGGATCTTAATCGGAGGAGCAAACCATGACCCCAAGAAGACAAAGGTGAAAACAGATGGCAAAATGCAACAGTGTATCTTGAATGCAATACAGCAGTACCATTTACACGATTATACTACAAGGATTTAACATGTTCTTCAATCTGCCCAGTCATTTAAGAAGTGCACCGTTGGGATGACAGTTCAGCTCAATGTATAATTCATTTTTCATCAGAGAAAGAGTAATGAACCGAGTAGCTCGGATATACCCTTGTAGAAAATGGTTCATAAAAATATTCATTTTTTTCCCCATACCCATGTGGGCTACTGGTATGCCTGCATGTCTTGGCTCCTCTAGTTTAGCCATCTTAAAATTTCTCGATCCGCTCATGCAAGAAGGCTATATAAGACACACCTACGAAATAATGTACAATAAATTCTCAACATTGAAATACAATGATCAAAGGGAAATAATCAACTTAATTGGCACAGAATTATTAGATGATAAAAATCTTGCATGTTTTAAAATCAGTGTAGGTATTTATTGAAAATAACAATTCTAGCATTTAGGGAATGAACCCTATCAATCTGTTTTGTTTCAAAACTTAGTTTGGTTGGGTACATCACGCTAATGCTTAAAAGGATTTCTGTGAAACAACTGTCAAAAAATCAGTTATCTTAAAAATAGTCAAACCCTCCGTACTCAAAGTAATCTAATTTGGATCACAAATAGCAGTACAACATATATCTTTGATGTCTATAGTTACTTGGAATAGCTGGGGTTCACCCTACTTCTAGCACTCCCTCCTGCCTCCTGTAGTAGTGTCGGGAACAACAATGATCTTATCTCTTTTCAGGGCAAATACATGGAAGCCTCTGGAAGGAGTTCTCTCAAGGTTCCTCATCAACTCCAAACTCACCTCCCTGAAGCCCTGCTTTTGTCCTTTGGTCCTTTCACTAGGGTCCTTCCTCTGTGAAGGGGAACCTTTGGACTCGTGGTCTGAATTCTTTCCCTTTACACTCTTCCTGTGGATCATCCCCACCACTGCTTTCTCCCTCCCTGCTTAACGTGCTCCTTCGACTCTTTGCTTCCCTCTGGCTATAGACACGCTCAGAGAGAAACATAAAACAATGCTTTTCCTTGATCCTGTTAGGCCTGCACCAGCCAATGCTCTTCTTCCAGATTTCTCTAAACGCAAGGCTACACCCTTGCTACTCAGACAGCTTGTTAGAAATGCAGAAACTCAGACCTCCTGCTCGGCATGTGCACTTCCCACAAGGTGTCCAGGCGACTAATTAACATTTGAGAAACTCTAGTCTATGCGGAGTCTGCTTCTACATGACTTCCACTTCATTCATTCTCCTGAAATCTCAGCCTCAACTCCTCACTCTAACACTTCCCCCCAAACTGAAACTGCGTTACCAGTTGGAAACTTTCCAGTGGACTCTCTATCAGGCTGTGGGTTCCTTGGTCTCCCCATCACGCCCCCTGCTCTCTCCTCCTTTCCAGCTCTCTTGCTCTGTCCCATGAGACACCATCCTACAAAGCAGCAGCATTTCCCATTACAGCTGAGCACCTACACCCAAGCTCCCCCAGAGGATGACAACCCGCTCTGCACGCCCAGGGACCGCACTTCTGAGTGTCTTCCTAATAACAAGTCAACAGGAAGAGGGGGGAACTTTGCTGTTCTTCTCTGACACGTTTTGGTGCCGGAAGCCCACTTCATATTCACCGTCTGTGTCAATTACTCTCCCTTCTTCTAAAGACCTATCTTACTTATGGCCACCTTCCCCATAGGCCCTTGCTTCCTTTGCCTTCATTTCCTCCCTGCACCCTCCGCCTCTCTCATCGTTCATTCCCTCTTTCCTCTGACTTCTCGACCTTCCTTTGGTTGTAGAGTATCTTGAAACAGAACTAGTAATTGTTTCTTTTGTCCATGTGGCACACGGAATCTTAGTTCCCTGACCAGGGATCAAACCTACACCCCTGCACTGGACACTCTTAACTTGTGGACCTCCCAAGAAGTCCAGGAACGAGTAACGCAGCTCGTGAAACTGGATTCTCAGTTTAACCTGTGGCCGACACCCGATGAGACACACAGTTTCCCTCCTCTTCTCGTCCTCTGCCTCACTCCGCAGGTGACAGGTGTTTGCTCTCTTTTGCTTTTATTGCCTGTTACAATATTCCCATTTTAAATCAATATTCTGTCAAATAACCTTTCTACAAAATACAGTTCTTACCGTCTACTTGTCCATTTAATATATTTTTTCCTCTCTGATCGCCAGATAAATGATCCACACACTTCCGTGGAACGCTCTCAGAGATACTCTGTGAAAATGAATATTGAGTTCCATGAAGCTTTCCTAATGTCTTCTTAAGAAAACACCCTACTTTTAAAAACCGCCTACATTTAACCCAGTTAAGACAGGTTTTGCCACGATCTCACAGCTGCCAAATGACAGAACCTGCATGCTGACTTCATACACCGCTGGATCACCAGGCAGTGGCTGCCAGCAACGAAGACATCAGGCCCTTCCGATCTCCTTCCATAGCTGCCACCTTCAAACAGGGCACGGTTACCTTCTGTTACCTCAAGTACGGCTGCCATAAAGGCACCCTGCCCTGCTACTTCAGTTTAGTCGCTCAGTCGTGTCCGACTCTTGGCGACCCCCATGGACTGTAGCCTGCCTAGCTCCTCCATCCATGGGATTTTCCAGGCACGAGTACTGGAGTGGCTTGCCGTTTCCTTCTCCAGGGCATCTTCCCGACCCAGGGATTGAACCTTGGTCTAATACGTTGTGGGCAGATGCTTTACCGTCTGAGCCACCAGCGAAGTCCCCTTGCTACTTAAACAATTCAAAATGGTTTGTACTTATTAAAACATTGCTAAAGCAACTGCTGTTATTATAACCCCACATATTTATTACTATTCCCCATGGTTTTGCTTCTCTTGAAATGTTTCTTCCAGATTAACCTGACAATCCACACACAGTAACACCTTCCAGTGTCAAGCACTATCTTTCAAGGTCCAACTGATAAAAAACCACATTTCGACCTGTTTCTCTCCGACCCTCTCTAGCAGTTTTACACGTGCACATGTACATACATTTGGTTGGGAGACTTGGACTGACAGACACACACTGCAGGCTATTGTGTATGAAATAGGTAACTAATGAGGACCTACTGTATAGCACAGGGAACGCTACTCAACATTCTGCACTGGCCCATATGGGAAAGAATCTAAAACACAAGCCACACACACACACAAAGAGGCAATACACACACTCACACACAAAGAGGCGATACACACACACACAGACAAAGAGGCGATACACACACACACTAAAAAAGAGGCGATTCACACACACACACAGATATAAAACAAAGAAACATCTGGCCATGGACTGACCTGAAATAATGTTTAAATTTTCAAATAAATGTAACTTCAACGGATTCCTTATGATCTCTAAGCCTTGGTTTCTGCACTACGCTGACTTCATTAGGTGAATCTTACAAATGAACAAAAGTGTACTATGTGCTAGTATTTAGCACAGAAGTATTTTATTTAATATAGGTTAGAAGTAAGAAAAGACTTTTGATAGGGAAATGCAAAGGTGAGAAAGTCACAGCATCTCCCGCTTTCATGATCTTATATTACTCAGGGCTTACATTTCAAAATAATAACAGAAGACAGTACCTCAGAATCCCAAGGTGATTCTATATCTTTCTCTTCTCCCAATCCTACGGCTGACATCATGTCTGTAAAATGCAGTCACAGATATATGAATGAGAACAGTCACTACTACGAATTGTAAAGACATGTGTAAGTCTATCTCTATCCACAAATATTCCCATAAAATAAAGCAGTGGAAAAGAATTTCAGAGGGTTGAAGCATTTTCAGGTAGAAAAACTTGGTAGTAGGTGGGACACGTCTGAAGAAAGAGAGCAAATGAAATGTACTTAAAATGAAATGGATATCGTATTTGGATCTATACCCTTTACATGTCTTTATATTTGCTTTTAAGTACAGAAAACATTCACAGGCATTCACTGACTTACCACTTCTATTATTTTTGTGTGCTCTATCAACAGAAGTCAAATGGTCATGATCTGCTTGCTCTTGGGGAGCCCTTTCAATAATATCAGCATCACTTTCTTTTTCAACAAGATCTGGCTTTGTGGCTCCTTCCTGTCAAAACAAGACAACATAAAACAAAAACCCAGCTTCAGAAAACACATTCATTCATTTGGTCCTTCACCCCGTCAGTGAGACGACAAACAATCGCTGTGTCTAGGACGTCCTGTAGGGTGTCCTGGGAGAAGTTAGAATTGTAAAGAAAAGAGGGATTCTGCTCTGTGTCTAGGCGAGGCAGAGACACACGGAAACAAACAAGAGCAGAAGAGTATCCTCCGAGAGCGCTGCCGCTGAAGCGGACAGAGCACAGGAAGGGCACCAAGGAGAGAGGAGGCAGGTGTACCTGCGAGCTCAAGGACCGCTGTGACAAAGGGCTGTGTCTCAGAAGATGGAGAGTGCAGAGCGGGGGGCGGTGAGGGGATTGTAGAAGGGCGGCCCGAGCCAACACATGAGGTGCGCAACAACGTTAACAAGTCACGTGGAAAACCAGATCACAGGTACTGGGAACTGAATAGAGAGACAAAACTGGAGGACCAGGTTCAAACAGGAAAAAGCAAGTGTCATCTTCTTCCTTCCGGTGACAGGGATCTACTAAACAAGTAAAGGCATCACATCATCACAAACATATTTTATTTTCGGTGGTGCCACGCTTTTATTCAAATGAAGGGAAAGGCTGCACTACACTAGGAAGTAGAAAGTTCAGTTTAGTTCAGTTGTGTCCGATTCTCTGTGACCCCCTGTCTGTCCATCACCAACTCCCAAAGTTTACTCAAACTCATGTCTGTTGAGTCGGTGCTGCCATCCAACCATCTCATCCTCTGTCGTCCCCTTCTCTTCCTGCCTTCAATCTTTCCCAGCATCAGGGTCTTTCCGAATGAGTCAGTTCTTCACATCAGGTGGCCAAAGTTTCAGCTTCAGCATCAGTCCTTCCAGTGAATATTCGGGACTGATTTCCTTTCGGATGGACTGGTTGGATCTCCTTGCAGTTCACGGGACTCTCAAGAGTCTTCTCCAACACCACAGTTGAAAAGCATCAATTCTTTGGTGCTCAGCTGTCTTTATAGTCCAACTCTCATATCCATACATGACTACTGGAAAAATCATAGCTTTGACTAGATGGACTTTCGTTGGCCAAGTAATGTCTCTGCTTTTTAATATGCTGTCTAGATTAGTCATAACTTTTCTTCCAAGGAGCAAGTGTCTTTTAATTTCATGGCTGCAGTCACCGTCTGCAGTGATTTTGGAGCCCAAGAAAATATAGTTTGTCATTGTTTCCACTGTTTCCCCATCTATTTCCCATGAAGTGATGGGACCGGATGCCATGATCTTAGTTTTCTGGATGTTGAGTTTTAAGTCAACTTTTTCACTCTCCTCTTTCACTTTCATCAAGAGGATCTTCAGTTCCTCTTTGCCTTCTGCCATAACGGTGGTGTCATCTGCTTATCTGAAGTTATTCATATTTCTCCTGGCAATCTTGATTCCAGCTTGTGTTTCGTCCAGCCCAGAGTTTCTCATGATGTACTACTCTGCATATAAGTTAAATAAGCAGGGTGACAATAAACAGCCTTGATGTACCCCTTTCCCTATTTGGATATTTGGCCTTGGAGTACAGAATGAAGCAGGGCAAAGGCTCATAGAGTTTTGCCAAGAGATCGCACTGGTCATAGCAAACACCTTCTTCCAAGAACATAGGAGAAGACTCTACACATGGACATCACCAGATGGTCAATACCGAAATCAGGTTGATTATATTCTTTGCAGCCAAAGATGGAGAAGTTCTATACAGTCAGCAAAAACAAGACCGGGAGCTGACTGTGGCACAGACCATGAACTCCTTAGAGCCAAATTCAGACTGAGATTGAAGGAAGTAGAAAATATGACAGTATTTTACAGGACAGCATTAAAAATAGAATTAAAAAAAAACCTATAAGCAATGCTCCAGAGTGGACAGTAAGCACACTAGACACTGTACATCATGCAAAGTGTCCATGAAACTGGAATTAAAAAGCTAATTTGGCTTTAAAAACATCCAAATAAAAATGGTAACAGTCATTCTAAAACAAACTGCAGAGCCAAGAGGAATGAAAAGATTGACAAGTATATTTTAGAAAGGTTACTCTTGGCAGCAACGTAAAAAAGAACTTCAGGGTAGCAAAACTAGAAAGGAATATTTCAAGATTATAGGGGAGAGAGTGAGTTATGTTGATAAGATATGACAAGTGATAAGCAGGCAGAAAATACTGAACTTCCTGAGTGACTGGAGGTGGCATTTTCAAGGAAGTTTGGAATCCAGGATTTTTCCTGCTGTGGCATTTCAGTGATGCTGTCTACTAGGATGGGGAGGACAGATGAAGGGATAGCTTACAAAGAGTCAGGGATGAGGGAAGCGTCAGGGACAATGCCTTCAGTTTGGGGTGTAATAAATTATTTTGAGGCGTGCAAGGGACTCAGAAGAAAGGAGTTGGGTAAATACGTTTGAATTAGACACAGATAAACTTATTCAGGTAAAACATATACTGTAAAGATAATTATTTGTAAAAGATACTAACCTGGTATAATTAATGCAAACCTAGGCAGAATTCTGAACTTTTGAAAATAAAACAATACCAGGGGAAGAAAGCTGTGAGATTAAAACTGTCAATTATATATTTCAACATGTTTCAAGGATATAAAAATATACTTTTATAAATATATGCAAATACTCATTTCTGCCGTATTACCATAATAAGCATTTTTAAGTTTAATGAAAAGGTTTAATTGTAAAACACCAATTCAAGATGCTACAAGAAGACTCTGTTTTAAACTTGATCTTAAAAGACAAGTTTTAATTTGTAGAAGAGAAATGCTTATGTGAGGATGAAATTACGAGGCATTTTAAAGTACTACTATGACATAAGAAAGAAACAGAAAGCCTATTTGAAAAGATCTCATTCAAAACTGATGGAGAAATCAACAGCTTTACAGACAAAGCAAAAGCTAAGAGAACTGAGCACCACCAAACCAGCCTTTGTGGTTCAGCTGGTAAAGAATCTGCCTGCAATGCAGGAGACCTGGGTTCAATACTGCAGTGGGAAAGGCTACCCACTCCAGTATTTTGGCCTAGAGAATTCCATGGACAGTCCATGGGGTCACAAAGAGTCAGACACGACTGTGTGACTTTCACTTTCAAACCAGCCTCACAACAAACACTAAAAGGATTTACAGCCAGTAAACACAAGAGAAAGGAGAGACCTACAAAAGCAAACCCGAAACAATTCAGAAAATGTCAACAGGAACAGATAGATCGATTATTACTTTAATGTAAATGGATTCAATGCACCAACCAAAAGATACAGAATAACTGAACGAATACAAAAACAACAGCCAAATATATACTGCCCACAAGAGACCCGCTTCAGACCTAGAGACACATACAGACCGAAAGTAAATGGATGGAAAAAGATATTCCATTTGAATGGTAACCAAAAGAAAGCCAGTGTGGCCATCCTTATTTCACACAAAATAGACTTGAAAATAAAGAATATTATGAGAGACAAAGAAGGACATTACATAATGATCAAAGGATCAATCCAAGAAGAAGACATAACAATTGGAAATATTTATGTCCCCAACATAGAAGCACCTCAATACACAAGGCAAACACTAACAGGCATAAGAGGGGAATTCAATAGCAACACAGTCATAGTGGGGCACTTTAACACCTCCCTTACACCAATGGACAGATCATCCAAACAGAGAATCAATCAGGAAACACAAAACGTCAATGAAACATTAGACCCAATGGACATAACTGATATCTTCAGGACTTTCCATCCAAATGCAGAACAATACACTTTGTTCTCAACTGCACACGGAACATTTTCCAGGATAGACTGCATCTTAGGCCACAAATCAAGCCTCAGGAAATTTAAAAAACTGAAAATATATCACGTATCTTCTCTGGTCACAACACTATGAGACTAGAGATCAACTACAGGAGAAAAACGGCAAAAAACACAAACTCATGAAGATTAAACAATTCATTACTAAATAACGAAAAGGTTACTGAAGAAATAAGAAGGGAAATCAAAAGATTCCCAGAAACAAATGACAACAAAAACACGACCACCCAAAACCTATGGGAGTCAGTAAAAGCACTTCTAAGAGAGAAGTTGATAGCAGCACAATCCTACCTCAAGGACAAGAAAAGCATTGAACAGGCAACACTCTACATTTAAAGCAGCTGGAAAAAGAACCAAAACCCCCCAAGTCAGCCAAAGGAAAGAAATGATATAGATCAGAGCAGAAATAAATGAAAAAGAAAACGAAGGAAACCATAGCAAAGATTAATCAGACAAAATACTGGTTCTTTGAGAAGATAAGCAAAATGGACAAACCACTCGCCAGACTCATCAAGAACAGAAGGGAGAAAAATCAAATTGACAAGATTAGAGATGAAAAAGGAGAGGTTACAACAGACAACACAGAAATGAAGAGGATCATAAGAGAATGTTATGAGCAACAACATGCTAATAAGAGAGACAACTGAGAGGAAAGGGACAGATTCTTAGAAGAGTTCAAGCCCCCCCAAAACTGAATCAGGGAGAAATAAAAACTACAAACAAGCCAATTACAAACACTGAAATTGAAAGTATTATCCAAAATCTCCCAAAAACAAAAGCCCAGGGCCAGATAGCTTCACAGGGGAATTTTATCAAACATTTAGAGAAGAGCTAATGCCTAGTTTTCTGAAACTCTTCCAAAACACTGCAGAGGAAGGAACACTTCCAAACTCATTCTATGAGGCCACAATCACCTTGATACCAAAACCAGGCAGAAACAACCCAAAAAAGAAAATTACAGGCCACTATCACTGACAAACACAGATGTAAAAATCCCCAACAAAATTCTAGCAAACACAATTCAACAACACATTCCATAGCTCATACACCATGATCAATTCGGGTTTATGCCAGGGATGCAAGGATTCTTCAATATACACAAACCAATTTCAATGTGATGCACCATCTTAACAAACTGAAAACTTAGAACCATATGATCATCTCAATAGAGGCAGAAAAAGCCTTTGACACAATTCAGCACCTGTTTATGACAAAAGCCCTCGAGGAAATGGACACAGGAGGAACCTACACCAACACAGTAAAGGCCATATAGGATAAACCCACGGCAAACACTATTCTCAATGAGGAAAAATGAAAAGCATTCCCTCCAAGATCAGGAACAAGACAAAAGTTGTCCATTCTCACCACGATTACTCAGCATGGTTTTGGAAGTCCTAGCTATGGCAATCAGAGAAGAAAAAGAAAGAAAAGGAATCCAGATATGAAAAGAAGAAGTACAACTCTCACTTTTGCAAATGACATGACTACACATAGCAAACCCAAAAGAAACTATCTATTTTCTAGTAAAACAAAATTACTAGAGCTAAACAATGAATTTAGCAAAGTTGTATGATACAAGGTCAATACACAGAGATCACTTGAATTCCTTTATACGAACAATGAAAACCCAGAAAGTGAAATTAATGAGCCAGTCCCATTCACCACTGCAACAAAAAGAATAAAATATCTAGTAATAAACCGACCTAAGGAGACAAAAGACCGGTCTACGGAAAATTCTAAGACACCGAGGAAAGAAAAGAAAGACAACATAAACAGGTGGAGAGAGATTCCATATTCCTGGGTAGGAAGAATGAATAGTGTGAAAATGACTATACTACCAAATGCAATCTACAGATTCAGTGTGATCACTTTCAAATTGCCAGTGGCATCTTTCACACAACTAGAACAATACATACAATGGAATATTACTCAGCCATAGAGAGAAACACATTTGAGTCAGTTCTAACGAGGCTGACAAACCTAGAGCCTATTCTCCGGAGTGAAGCAAGTCAGAAAGAGAAATACAAATATCATATACTATTTGCACAGATATGGAATCTACAAAAATTCTGAATCTACAAAGGTACTGATGAATTTATTTGCAGGGCAGCAATGGAGAAACAGACATGGAGAACAGACTTAGGGACATGGAGGGGGGAGGAGGGAGAGGGTGAGATGGATGGAAAGAGTAACATGGAAACTTACAATTCCATATGTAAAATAGACAGCCAAGGGGAATTTGCCATATGGCCCAGGGAACTCAGAAAGGGACTCTGTGACGATCTAGAAGGGTGGGATGGGGAGGCAGATGGGAGGAGGGTTTGGGAGGAAGAGGACATGGGTGTACCTATGGCTGTTGATGTCGGACAGAAAACAACAAAATTCTGTAAAGCGATTATCCTTCAATTAAAAAGTAAATACATTTTATGAAAACCCCATTTGAAAATTTCGTCGTTTTCTTATTTCCCTGTAAACAGCACACTAACGGCTCTGATTTTCTATCTATGCCTTCTGCAATGGCAGATAAAGACTGAAGCAACAATCTAGATGTAAGAAAATTAGTAAAACTATGATTATCCAAGTTGGAGATTTAAAAGTTTTCAAATACATCTATGATTATCAAGCAGGATAAAATATTCACATCAGGAAAGAACAAATGAGCTGAAAAAATCAAGTAACCACAATGACTGAGTTTTAGATATGGAAGAATTTGCATTTTAGTTTAACATGCATAACAAAGAACTGACATGCTAATTTAACACCTATAAATACTGAAGCTAATAAAGTTTCTTAAAACCGAAACCTAACTTAAAAATAACTTCTTAACTTAAAAAATTACTTCTTAAAAATAAACTTCTTAAAATTTTATTCTTTAATAAAATTCTTAAAATGGAATATACATATTACTAGAGATATTTTAAAAAGTAAAACATTATCTTTCTGAGATAATTTTATAAACTCTGTTGGTAATTCTTCTTTCCTTATGATTTTATAACAAGTAGTCTACATAAGAAAAAAATCATGAATTGTGATTTCATTCATTTAATGTGTGTCATTGCCCATCACTTGCAGATATTAGGAAAAGATAAATCAGAATCTCTCTGGGAGGGGGCGGGGGGACGTTCTACATTTTTTTCTTTAAGACTGCTGCAGCTTAAAATTTTCTCATGTCATGAAGAGAGTTTAAGAATCTCATGGATATAATTATAAATTAAAATTTCAGTGAAAGACAAGATAAAATGCTATTTATTTCCTCTTTATTTTCAAAAAGATCCAAAACCTCCACCAAGATTATACCAAACAGTAAGATAAATTAGTTGAGTACATTAACTATGTATCAAACAGTAAGTTAGTAACCACAAGAAACAGAAGGGCCACAAATTCTTAATTCATAATATATCTGCTGCTACTGCTGCTAAGTCACTTCAGTCGTGTCCGACTCTGTGCGACCTCATAGACGGCAGCCCACCAGGCTCTGCCATCCCTGGGATTCTCCAGTCAAGAGTACTGGAGTGGGTTGCCATTTCCTTCTCCAATGCATCAAAGTGAAAAGTGAAAGTGAAGTCGCTCAGTCGTGTCCGACTCTTCGCGACCCCATGGACTGCAGCCCACCAGGCTCCTCGGTCCATGGGATTCTCCAGGCAAGAGTACTGGAGTGGGTTGCCATTGCCTTCTCCACATAATATATCTGCTTAGGCCTAAAACAGAGCTCATCTAGAACTGCGTATGAATTAAAGTTTTGCTAGATTAAATAGAAGACATCGCTTCATTAATTTCAAAGTGAGAATTTTTTTAAAAAAAGAACTCACTTCAAATTGAAATGAACTTCCAGAGGGAACCATATTCAATACAGATATATACATATACAAGCGTAACCAAGTCACATTGCTATACACCTGAAACTAACACAGTATTGTAAATGACCACACTTCAGTGAAAGAAAAAGACAAAAACCACCACCAACCTCAAAGACAACCACCAAAACAGCTAAGGAGCAAATGTTCTTTCAGTTCTTCACAAAAATCAGCTATATGTCATTCAGAAGAGTGTAAGTATTGAGTTTTCACAACCTCACTTTCTCCTAAGTGGAATTGGAAATAATTCATCTCATATTTATAATCTAGAGAACCTCATCCGACTTACCACCACTATTTCTGTTGTGTTTGTAAAATGATCTGTTTCATCTTGACCTTCATTCCACCTCCTATTCATCTTATCTTTCTTAAATGAATTCTTCCCCTTCATCGCCCTCCCCATCTTCATACTCATCTAGCTGTTTTTCCTAATTGCTTTGTAATTTTTTTCTTTCATAATGGCATACTTAGTATGCCAACATTTATAAATCTGAATCATGCAGATATATTGCTCTTATCACATCATTTTGTATCGTGACTTTGAAGTCTTCCATTTCCGCGGTGGGATCCTTTTTCTCATCATAAGGATCAAGGGAACGGTGTGTGAGAAACTACAGGGGAGACAGAGTTAAAAACAAAACAACTAACCTTTGCTAGACCAAGGCCTGCGGGAGTCCTGACTGGTTCTGGAAGAGGCTCAGGCCTTGGGAAGGCAGGATGGGAGAAGCCCTGGACCCCAGGTGATGTTTTGGGAAAGGTTTCAACCACGTCTCCAATTTCAAGATCAGAATTCTTGTCCTCAGAGAAGGTGGTACTCCCTGGCCTCACAATGCCACATTCTGCTTCTAATACAGTGAAAACAGGGGAGAGTACATGAGAACCTGGGTCATTTCAAATCAGGGGAGAACACCAGGAGGGCAGTCTTCAAATAACTTACTGTTTCTCTTGGATTGCTGAAAAGCCTCCGTTAGCCTTGCTGAGTTTCGTTTCGGGACATGCTGGAGAAGAAAATAAGAGCCTGAAGAATGACAAGTATCAACTCGAATAAAAGAATTATAACCTCCCCCATTCCTCTCTGATCGAACACAAAGAGCACAGGCTCTGCAGTCATTCAGATGTGGATTCAAACCCCAGTTCTGCCACTGACTGACCTTCTCACGGGGTAAGCGTTGTGACAGATGACATCAGAAGCCCCGGATGTTCCTGTCCTTACCCCTAACTGACTGCTGGACAAATACTATGACACCCACTAGATTATTTGCTCTGCCAAAATGTTCTAGAAAAAACATTTATTCCTGGGAGTAGTTTAGAGTACTATTGAAAAACTAAGGCATTTAAATTCATTGCTATATTTTGAAATTTGCTTGCATGATTTCTATATGCATGAATTATCACTTGGGAAGGCAAATATCAAAGTTTAGATTTCAGTAGAACCTTATTTAGATAGGTTACAAGTGCAAACAGGATACGCTGCTTCTATTCTGTTTGTTAAACAACTAAAGACAAATGATTGTTTCCATTCGGCTCCTTCGAAGAAAAAGGGAAAAAAAACAAGAGTAAACCTGTAGGGATCATGAATGAAAGCCACAAACACACTAAACAGAACGCCGTAATCAAACATGTTCACAATGGACGCAGAGAGAGATGCACGGAAAGAACAGACCCTGAAGAAAAGTATTCTGCAAGGAAAAATGAGGTTAACAGTTAAAAAAAAAAGGTGGAGGAGGAAAAAGAAACAGAGAGACATTCCTAGTCAAGTACAAACTTAAGGGAAAAAAAATAAGTATAATAAGGTTTGTGGAAAAACACATACATTTTAAATTCATATACAACAGATCAGTAATATGTCAGTATTCCGAAGGATATACTATGAACAAAGCCTCTGTTTTATATGCTTTTATTAATATATAAATTATGCATCTATATGGCTCTTCAAGTTTTATGAAAATATCAACATACATTTATATAAAACATATATTTAAGACATAGGCTTTTGTTCATAATATAGCCCTAGTATACCGATCGGTATCACTCTAAAACTTTTTGTTTATAAACACTACCGCATTAGAGTTGAATTTTGCCACTATAAACAATGTCATTCGATTAGCCCCACATGGTCATCAGTCAGTACCCGAATGTTGTAAAGTATTACTTGAGAGAGAGAAAAATTGATTAACAAATATTCCTAACTATTCACTGGGAAAAGAACTGGTCATCAAAATTCTGAGGAGGACATATGGCTTGAAAAGAAACATTTAATGGAACACAAGATGGGGCTAAAAAGGTCAAAAATTTTAACCTAAAATTCTCATCTCACAATTGGTGGACACTGAAAAAAATACTGCAACCCTTTACTTTTCACGTATTTCTTCTTTATTTCCTTCTTATGCAGGACCGCCTCCCTCAACATAACTCAACTGAACGATGTTACCTGTAACATTATCTAGGATACCGTGTGTCTCTTCATTTATTCACATTCAAAAGCTATTAACATGGTTCTTAGACTCGAGACCTATGCTACACGCTCCAGGAGATGCACAATTGTTTCCTGAAGTCCACTAGCTTACACTGATACAGGGCTGTAAGGTGAATACTTAAATCACAGTAATACAAAATGTCTGAAATCTGAAGTTTCAGAATGTGACACAAGGACTTGGAGTAGGTTTTTTTAAAACTACAATAGAAAAAAAAAAATCTCAAGTTGTAAGTTTTATCTTATGGTTACTAAAAGTCTCTGCTTTTATGACGTGAAAGTCACTCAGTCGTGTCCGACTATTTGCAATGCCATGGACTATACGGTCCATGTCATTCTCCTGGCCAGAATACTGCAGTGGGTAGCTGTTTCCTTCTCCAGGGGATCTTCCCAACCCAGGGATTGAACCCGGGTCTCCCGCATTGTAGGCAGATTCTTTACTGTCTGAGCCACAAGAGAAGCTGCTTCTATAGCTGGTGATTATTTTAGGCAAACACGTATTCTTCAATGAGATGAAGAGTCGTGAATATACTCTTAATAGAATGCTTGAGAAAACACAGTGGAATCCCTTTATAATATGGATTTTGCAGAAACAGAATTTAAATTTCTAAATCTCCATAATTTCAACTTTTATTTTAGTCTTAATGTAGAGCCAAGACAGAAACAGAGAAAGAAAGAAAAAAAAAAAAGGCCCTCCTAACAACTCTAAGAAACCAAAATAAAGTCCAGGGATGGCGGGTAGAAGGGGGAAACTAGATGATATATGCTATATAGTTTTGGAACTGAAAGGCTCCAGGAAGATTCCATGATTATTAAAATAAGTAATTATATCCACTAAAGATATCATTATGAGTACTGCAAAAGTCATGTCCTTATGGTTTAAAATTTACAGGAAGACTCTTTATCCTTGACCAAAATTCCTATTTCCTTTATTGTGGGAAAACCCTTCCCAATACTATTTTCCTGTCACTCTATATTTTCCAGCCCATTGTTTTCTTCACCCCACCTTCAGTATTTACCAAAGTTAAAAATTAAAAAAGTCAACTCGTCATATGTTTATAAAATAGTTTGCTCTGAAGGACTTTCCATTACAAACATAAAACAGGAAGACGGACACCACTGCTGAATTTAAGAGTAAATACTATATGAAACTAAATTCAGAGCACGAAAACTAACTTCACAAGAGTGCACTTTACCTTGGTTTCAAAATCTAAGACTTTATCATCTGATGTAAGCCATGAATCAACACCAGGTTTGTTGGAAAACCTTTAGAGCAAAAACATACAACAAAAATGAGTGAGTTCATTTCTTTAAACGAAAAACAACAACAACAAAAAAAGCAAGATTGGCTATCTATGTAGTAAACAAAGTTTCTCAATTAAAATTTGGCCTGTTTTAAAACATTTTTTTAAAACGATATTTTGATGTGGACCATTTTTAAAGTCTTTATTGAATTTCTTGCCATGTTGCTTCTGTTTTATGTTTTGGCTTTTTGACCCCAAGGCATGTGGGATCTCAGCTCCACCGACCAGAGATTGAACCCACACCACCTGCATTGGAAGGAGAAGTCTTATTAACCATCTTAATCACTGCACCCCCAGAGAAGTCTCCAAAACAGATTTTAGTTACCTATTTCTGCTTCCATCTCTCCCAGCCTAGGACATATCTAGATAAGACTCATTCTTAGTTTCCATAACAAAGACTGACAGCCAATATATTGGCAGAGCCTGAAAATAGTATGTTTTCACCAAGTCCTAACAGCTGAATTGAAAATCTAATTGATGGACTGACATAACTTTTGTTTGCCCAAAGTGGAATAAACCTGATGACTTAAAGCAGGAGGATATGCTGCTCCTTCTCCATTGTCTGTCCCTGGTTCAGAGACTATTCTGCGTCCATCAAGAATGGCAGTCTTGGTCCTTCAGCAGGGAAATCACTTATGGAGAAGGCCCCATTCCTCCCCTTTACTGTAGAGGGAGTACAGGAGTTCCCCACAATGTCTGAAACTTAAAATGGACACAAGTCAAAGAACTAATTTATATGTTTCACTGATATGCTGCACGGGTACTTCTCAGTCTCTGCTGAGGGACACGAGCGTGGATGTTGCAGCCAGGCAGGCCAGCTGCCAAATCACAGGTCAACTCATTTTAACCATGGAATCATGGGTCAATTCATCAACCTCCCCGAACCACAGTTGCCTAATTAAGTAAAAGTAGGACACAGTTACTTTCCAAAGCTGCTCTGATGACTCTATGAGGTCATAAATGTTAAGCACATAATGCAGTCTCTAACCCAGGGTAGAACACTCAGCAAACATCAGCTTCTCTTCTCTGCGTGTTCTCTTAGTAACACATGCAATTTTTAAAAATCTGTCAAATCCTACCTGCTTAAAGAGTCTTCTTCAGAACACTTATCCACTATTAAAGAAAAAAGTAAGACACATTTTAAATCAACAAAAGAAACATACAGACCATTAAAACCTCAAGACTGATGTTGTGTTTAAAAGTATTCCTTTAGGACCACGCCTGGAGCCCACACTAGAGGGAATCCTGATTGTACTACACTCATGGGCCATGAATGCCTAAGAACCATTCCTCTCCTTTACAGTCATCAAATGTAGAACCGAAAAACAGAGGACAGACCTGCTGTGGACAATGACCATAACCCTAACCAAACTCCAGGAGACGGACAGAAAATGACACGACACCATTAGAATCAGCACTGTCAGCTGACAAGGGCACACGTGAACAGCACAGTGTTTCTGGACTCCCATTCCCTGAGCAGAGAACAGAGCCTGCAGGTGTCTTGCTGGGACATGACACAAATTCTCTGGCTCCTCAGTTCGGGATGAAAACGCCCTATCACAAGGAAGCCTGGTCTACAGGCGCTGAACTTCAGAGCGTGGTAAAACACAGGAAACAAAGTCTTCCTGGCCCTCTTTCCGAATGTCATGCAGCTCACCCGGCTCTTCCGTCCATTCGATTCCCCAGGCAAGAATACTGGCGTGGGTTGCCGCTTCCTTCTCCAGGGGATCTTCCCGATCCAGGGATCAAACCAGTATCTCAGGCACTGGCAGGCAGATTCTTTGCTACTGAGCCCCCTGGGAAGCGCCCTTTGATTAGACAGAGGTCTACGAAGTTGAAAGGTGTTCTCAGACACCTCGTACAATGTGCTGGATGCCACATCGAGCGGACATAGTGGTGTTTTTGCTGATGTGAAGTGTTTGCACTCTTTTACTAGAATCTGCAGAGTCCCAAGTTGATCTATTTGAAAATCTATTATGATACTCTTTTAAATAACGGCAACAGAACATGTTGTTCTTACAAAACTATACTATCATGACAGCTATCCAACACACAGAAGAAAACATCTGGGTCTAATAAAGTCAACCTATTTCACTCTTTCTGGATCTGTGAGGAATAAAGTTGGTAACAGAGACCTTGTTGGAACAACAGGCAAAATAACCGGTGCTTCTCAACTAGGCATTGCTTTTCTGATCTGTAGTATTGGAAGGTATCTTTCGAAAGTAATCTCTTCCTGCTACGCTGCACACTGGCTCAGCATGGCAGTTCTTATTGTTTATCATTTCTTATCCTACCAGGAAGGGATTGTTGAGTGAGGTTCCCAGTTTAAACTATGGTAACTTTTTTAGTGAGACTAATCACTAAACAGTAACTAATAACTACTCATTCACTAAATGCAAACTATTTATAAAAATTAAAGTTCCACTTTTATAAGAAGTCCAATTTGCTAAAATATGATTATAGACGAACTATATATCATACTAACAACCACTTTTTCTCATTTACACCAAAATCTAACACAGGATTTTAGGGGCCGTGATTAAAAACATGGAATTCTTTCCAGACAATACTGTCTCTGATGTTAAATTACCTACAATTAACTTCTTTAACAATTCTGAATACTAGACTATTAAGAAATTAATTTAAAAATAAAACACACATGCAGTTTACACTAATTTTATCATAGTTCTTTCATTATTGAAACTTCCTCACTCCTACTTTATCTATGGTAGAATCATCAAGAGTAATTCATTATTATCAGATGACGTACCTGGGTTGCTCTTTTCGGGAGGAGTTTTAGGCCTCTTTTCTTTATATTCAGAGATGAGTTTGCAAATGCTATGTGTTAAAAATGTGATAAATAATATTTTAACACTAATATGAAAAACAACTACCAAATATATGTTAAATTCTTAGATTATTTCAGATAGACAATGTCAGCGATAATGTCAAAACTACAACTGTGCCCTACATTTCACGTTTCTAAGTTCTACAGCGTTTCACTCAGCATGGATTTAGAGGAGGAAGGAAAGGCAGAGGCAGCAGTCGTGCACTGAGGGCGATACAGCTCAGTGGATTCACTGGCTTTGGCTTGGCGCACGAACACCCTTTCAGACTCGCAAAGCCCCGCTCTGCAACCAGCTGCTCTGTGTTCCTGGAGAAGCTGCTTCTCTCGAGTTCAGAGTCTTCCTCTGCACAACCGGGATCCTACTGCCTTATTTCACAAGGGGATTAAGAGGACTGAATGAGGCAATATATCCCCAAATGCTTGCAGAGACAGCCAAAGAATGGAATAATTTGTTCTTGAACTTTATTGCTAGAACTACTTTGAAATCCCAAACAAAACCAATGTCTGTTTTCTTCCATGTTTAGCATTCAAGGGTTGCAGGAAACTGTGACTAATTACAGTGACTAGTTGTTCTTTGTGGTTTGTTGTTAAGGGAATCTCAGCCCTTATATAATTGGTACCTAAATTTATTTATAAGATATGAACTCACTACACTAGAGAACATAATTATCCCCCCTTATTGCAGCTAATTACACCAAGCGCAGAAAACGAATCACAATCAAGACCTGGCCTGGACCACTACTCACCCTTCTCCACCTACTCAAACTCTCAACCAGCAGATCTTTCTGACAGTGATGCTTAATCTCCATGTGCATCTCCGATTCACGTGGAAGACATAACCCTACTCTTACAGTGGATGCTGGCAAGTCCTAGGCAGGGCTTACCTCTCTAAATTCCTCCCTGAACTAACTTACGTGAGATTTAAGGATTTCTGGTGAATGGGGCAGACTCAGAAAACATTTACGGTTGAGGCAGATAAATCCTTTGGAAGATTTTCATTATTACAGGAAACAGATCCCAGGAGGGGGCCAACTGTAACTATGGAATCTCAGGCAAGCTGACACCCACTACTCTGGGAAGGATGACGGGGAACCTATGACCTAAGGAAAGGTGCCCCCACAGGATAGAAGCTGCCTGCACCAAACAGACAACTCTCACTGGTCATGGAACAAGTCACAGTTAAAATTCTTTTTGGCTGCAGTTTAGTGAGAACTGGCATTTTAATGTGAACACTTACATTTTAAAACCACTAATAACAGCATATTCTTCTGCGGTCCGTCCAAAGACATCTTGAGAAAAGATGTCAGCACCTCGCTGAAGGAGAAGACTGACTACATCCATACATTCATAATTGACAGCAAGCATGAGGGCGGTTCTAAAACAACAGAGAGATGACGTCACCCTCAGGAAGTTAACTTCCAGAAACAGCTCATTTGATACGCTTTACCAAGTCAACATCTTGCCCTTCCATGAAGAGCGGACCATTTACATGTTCAAGTGTACACATCCTTGTAAATTACTTCCAAGGCTAAAATGAAGGGATGGAAAAGAAGCCTCCTGTCCCACTGGGATGGCACGTAGCAGCACTTAACTATTTCAAAAGTCCCCGATGAGGACTCCCCTGGTGGACTAGGGGCTACGACTCCAGGCTCCCAATGCAGGGGGCCCAGGTTCCATCCCTGGACAGGGAACTTCATCCCACATGCCATAACTGAGAGTTCCCACAGCTAAGACCCCACGCAGTCTAATAAATAAATGCTTTTAAAAAATAATAACAAAGTCCTTGATGGACGAGAAACTATGCTGAGGTCGCTTATCTGAGGCAGGTGAGTATTTAAGGGGACGAATCCCCCGTTTCCTCCTTAGTCTGATATATTATACTTCAAAGTCAGCTAGAGGTTGGGTTAAGCAAAGGCTATTTGCAGGCTTAAAACAAAAATATTAACAATAATGGAAATCAAAATAGTCACCGTGGCACTTAATGATGTTGACACGCATGTGCTCTTCACTAAAGGAAATACTATATATACACACAGCCACTTTTGAAGGATGCGTTACTATTTGCCTTTTTGTATCAGGAAACTTATTTGCTGATGATGAGTTATGTGCACAAGGTCATAACCCTAACAGGTAGGAAAGC
This sequence comes from Moschus berezovskii, assembly GCF_049115385.1. NCBI lineage: Eukaryota > Metazoa > Chordata > Mammalia > Artiodactyla > Moschidae > Moschus > Moschus berezovskii. Next base: position 74,851,212 of record NC_142474.1, on the reverse strand, counting down.
TAGGAGTTGAACCCAGTCTGAATCTAAAGCCCATCATTTTCATCTGCATCATCCACCTCTGACTTATCTTTGTTAAAGGAACGGTTTATCCAATTAAACCTATCATTCTTCCTTCTACATTCATTGAAAATGAAAACATCAAAATGTACTAGAGATGAAAAAGGATAAAAACTGATGAGCCCACAGTATCTGGGGACAGTGATTACTAATCACTGTTTTGTTGCTGTTTAGTCACTAAACTGTGAAGGACTCTTCTGCAATCTAATGACATCAGTATTTTTCAAAGAAAGTAACTGAGAGCAAAGAGTCACCCCAAAAGACAAAATCAAGTCCTTTATGTTGAGTATGCATCTTTTAAGGAAAAACAGATACGAAGTAGAGGTTTAACAATCATTATAAAAGAATTAAGAAATTCGATACTGTCATAAGGTAAACTAAAAAGCAGAATCCGTATTTTATAAAGCTAACGAAACTAGTATGAAATCCCTCAGCTACTCCAAGATCAACCAGAAACAGGAACAGGTTGCATACGACATCACTCAATATTAAAAAGGAATATGAATCCTGCTATATATTTCTGCTACATAGTTTTTCACGATTCCCAGTCAGAATAATTGATTTTCTACCTAACTGAGGAAGTGTTGATCACAAATGAAACCTCTTATTAATTTAATCTTGATGTTAGCACCAGAGAACAGCACTAAGGTTTTTAAAAAGAAAAAGAACAACTGTACCTTTTCATCTTATCAACCGCATGTATATCTGCTTCTTTCTTTACTAAAAATTCCACTATTTGCTGTTTCCTTTCCCTTATGCCAAGTAAGAGTGGTGTGAGGTCATCCTGTAAAACGGGAAAAACCATTTCTAATGTACACAGTTAACCTATTTCTAAGCTGAACTGAAAATCATGCAACAGATTCTCTGACCTTAAACATACAATTCAGAAAGTAAATAAAAGGGAGCCCTTCCTCCTCATCCCCCGGGGCGCCTTCTATCTCCTCGAGATGCTCCTCCTCCTGGCCTTCCATGGGGGTCCAGGGGCTAAGACTTGAGCTCCCAAGGCAGGGGGTCCAGGTTCCATCCCGGGGCAAGGAACTAAATCCCACGTGCCGAAACTAAAGATCCCATGTGCCACAACTAGACCCAGTGCAGCCAAATACGTCTTTTGAAAAAATAAATAATGAGATGCTCCTCCTCTACCTCTTCCAAAGATGAACCACAGAGTCATTCTCAAAAATCACTTTCAACATTTACTGGTTCCAAGGATCTTTCCTTCTCTCATAGTATTTATCAGGGATATTGTAGTATTTACTTGCTCTATTACTAGTCTCAACACTCCTCCAGAGAGAATCAATTAGCTACTGAATCAACTGCATATTTTAGGAGCAATGCTGAGGCAGGAATATATAATATTACCTGTAGCATGCATAACCTGTCCAAGGATGACCAAGAGTAACCTCATGAGGTTTACAGACATTACAATGGGAATATTATCCTCTACATGAACATGCAAAGAGACAAGTGGTTTTGGTTTGTTTTCTTCCAAAACACCAACTGTGGGCACCGTGTTTTTCGGCTTTCTCAGCAAAGTCTCCTGAAATTTAATCTTACTCGTTCTCCCTCGCTTGTTCCTTCCCCCGCCCTTAAAGTTAAACTGAGGGGTCATCATTAGTTAGATGCCGTTCTGACGCAGAACAACACCGCTTATCTTCAAAGGCCTTTCTTGAGGACTCTCATGTGATTACCTCCAGACCTCCATGAGGAAGCTGCCTTAATCCCAGAGTTCTGGTCTCTGTCTTGCTTTACTGCTCTTCATTAAAGATTACGAGGTGAGCTACCAATAAACACGCACTCGGCGTTTTCTTGGGGAGTTGCTCTTCCGTGACCTCTCCCTGCGCGCTCTCATAATCCTCTGTGTTTGGGAGACTCATTCAGTGTGAAACTGCCACAACCAACTTAAAAATTCTAATTTGAAAAATTCAATCCCATCCTTAAGAGATTCTTTTAAAATATGAAATCCATTATAGATTAACTAGACTGTCTTTAAAACCTTGAAAAAGTTATCAAAATAAACTATAAAACAAGAATTGGAAACTCAAATGCTTATGGAGGGAAAGCTGGTGACCTGAGTAAGTGAAAAAGCCAGGTGAGGCTGGCAAACCAGCGAACACACGCCCCGTACAGAAGGGGAGGCCGCCACATGCAGACCAAACAGTAGAATGGGCTCGGGGGGACCAGATTTAGTTCTCTGAGAAGCCTGAGATGCAGACCTCTGCATGAGATTGCTAAATTTTCAATGCTGACTCAGTTTGTGGAGGTAGGTAAGCGAAACATATCCAAGGACCACATTTGGTCTGCAGCCCACTTGTGGTTTTACGTTCTGCTGTTTCCAAACAGGTGGGTATAAAGCAAATATTTCTATGTGAAAGCTTTCCTTTCCTTAGTGTCATGTGTTTCACAAGAGAAGTGGGTGTCAATATGTAATAAAAGTTGCTCTGGACTCATAATTCTGTTAAAATAAATTTAAAAAACAAGACTCGAAATTCCCACTTGAAGAATGTTTCCACTGCTTGCTAAAACTACAATCTATTTCTAGAATTCGCCCAGATTATTAACCAAATGGATAATGAGTTCCTAAGACTGCTGAAACTAAATGATGAAAACAATCCCCATCTGTACTAACTTCATGGGTTTTGATCTTTAAAGCTATCATCTTGCTTATGCCAGGGCTCAGCAAATCTAACAGACACACTGCAAGAGTCTGTCCTGCTGACACCAAATGAAGGCTCGTGAATTACTGTTACTGCAGTCAGGAAACTGCAGTTTGGTAACAAACATCTGTTGACCTAATGACCTGGTTGATAACAGAAGGTGCAAAAGTCTTAAAGGGTCAGACTCCAGATGAAGTAACTTCGCCATGACCAAATCTCTAAAGACTCTTGGCGTGGTTGGAAGGAAAAGGAGCTATATCATTCAAGCCAATAGACATTGCGAAAAATATTCCTTTTAACTTCTCAATCACAGAGGCAGAGGAAAAAGTCAGGCTAATATTGTTGCAAAGAAGGGAGCTGATGGAAGTAGCTGGCACTGATCAAACTCCAACTCTTCTATAGATTACTTATTTTTGAGATAGGTGCACTTAGAAATTATACTTAATCACTCCACAGTTCTTCACCAAGGATCGTATCAGAATCTCATGGAAATATTTCTAAAGACACACGTCCAGGCCTTCCTCGATTTATTCCATCAAAACCTTCAGGGAACAGCCTGGGCTGATAAATTTTTTATAAGCTTTCCTAAGTGATTGTGGGTTTCACCAGCACAATCTAGCTGAGAATTAGCGCAGCAAACATTCCAGTCTCATCTCTCACCCACATGGCCAATTCCTTCTCTTACTTGAGGATTTGAAGAAAAAAGAACATGTAAGAGGTAAGAGTCATCAAAACTGCATTAAATTTTCCTGGGTAAACAGTGGTAGAACAGGGACTAATAAACACAAAAGGCAACCTGATCTCATTGTTTATAAACCCCTTACTTTCTATCAAGACCTAGATTGAGAGCAGACTCAACCGAGACTCTTATCTAACTGGGTGTTTCTGCCAGAATAGGATAATATTTCTGTTAAATACCTGTTCTTCTCTCTTCTTTCCAACGTAATCACTACCTTTTCACTGCTGATCTGATTTCGGCAGTCTTCCTAAAACTGATACCTAGGCAAGTCTCCAATTCACTCAATCTCTTTCTCAAAATAACAACTATTATCCCTGACACTGAAAAGCACCTTACCAAAATATATAAACCGAAGGGGGAAAAAAAACAAAAACCAAAACCTCAGGACTTCTGTGGTGGTCCAGTGGCTGGGTCTCAGTGCTCACAGTGTAGGGGGTCTGGGTTCCATCCCTGGTAGGGAACTAGATCCTGCACGCTGAAACTAAGACCTAGCACAGCCAAATAAATATTAAAATAAATAAATTTTTTAAAAAATTGGCTAAGTTAAAAAAAAACACAAAACCCTCTTCTTGGCATATCCCAACTGCCAAAATTCCACCTTGATCTCCATTTTTCACCTGCTTGCTCCTTTGCCTCTCCTTTTAGCCTCTGAAGCCTTGAGCAATGAGAGAGAAATCACTTTTATATAAGTCATTCTTTCATAAAATTGGAATGTGTTAACAGCAGCAAGATTTCTATGATGTTGTCAAATGCTTGTTTGAGTTTTAAGACAAATTCTATTTCCAAGGCAAATTTTGCTTTACTGTTATTTTAGACTAATTAGAAAAAAAAAAATTTTTTTTCAGTAAGGGAAAAATACTTGGAAAAAGTTTTACCTTCAACAAGTGCAGTGTTGTCACAAATATCTGCCATAAACACACAAAAAACGCTTTACTCTCTAATGCTTCTTGAGCAATATCGTGTTTTCAAGTGACATCTTAGACAATCAAGTGCTTTCAAAATATTTTCACTCGGGGAAGGCTGGAGCTTCCAAACAATGAAAACTGAGCCCACCTGTGAGAGTGGGGGCGCTCTCTCTGCAGCTCCTGGCGGGGCTGCAGCCGCAGGAGAAAGAGCAGGAGGGGCAGCTTCACCATCACCAGCTCCCCTCACTCAGCTGCAACCCCGCCGAGCAGCCCCCCAGGGCTGAGCATGGGAGACCCGAGGTGTGTCCCTGGCGAACCAAGTGGTCACCAGCACAAGTGTCCGCCCCTCGCTGGGTGTCACACGTGACCTGAGCCATTGACCGGATCTCAGAACCGGGGTCCTGGAGGGCTCAGGGCTGCAGGCCTGCTGTCTCCCCAGCCCACTTGCGCCGCCCCAGCTTCCCCTGCTGGGCGCTGGGTCTCCTTCCTCCCACCCCCATCCCTACCCCAGCAGCTGCGCCCATTCCCTGAGCCCCTGGAAGCAGCCACCCACCACGTCACTGCACCCCCCCCAGGCCTTCATTTTTTGTAGGACTTGAGCCTACAACCCACCCTGATTTTCCTGTGGGAAAATCTTCCTTCGGGGCTAGAAGGGTGGCTGAGAGAGAGAGCTTGGCCCTTTCTGTGGGCTCTGACGTTTTCCACCCACCCCTGACTTGGCTTTGGAGTTGTTTCCATGGTAACAGGGCCTGCTGGACACTACTCAGTCTACCTATTTACATACTGTTATCAATAAAACACATCTAGTTTAAAAAAATGCTTTGCAAATATTTGGTCAATAAAGTTAGTTGAGCTATACCTGGTTCCTGGCTTCTATATTGGCGTCATAGGAAAACAGCTTTGCTGCGAGTGAGACATTCTGGAAAAGGACAGCATAGTGGAGGGCGGTGTTGCCATAGACGTCCACGACATTCGGGTCGGCACCATGCTCCAGCAGAAGAGTCGCACACTCCTCCTCTTGGCATTCTACGGCCTGTCAGTGTTGTGCCAAGAAAGAGAGTGTAAATTCTAGGAATTCAAAGTAGACAGTCCACAAGCTTCACCAGTTCCCTATATTTCAATGACATAAATTCATTCTTAGTCTCAGTAGTTAAATCTTTACATCCCCCTCACGGGGATATGGTTCGCTGCCCCATACCTTCATCAGCGCGGTCTTGTTTTCAGCGTCACAGAGGTTCAGCAGGCATTTTCTCTCCAGGAGGAAAGCTACCACCCCTGCATGGCCGCAGGCACAGGCCAAGTGGAGCGCCGTCCTACGAGAGCAAGAGCAGTTTTCAGGAAACTGCCGTGTAACTGTTCCAAAACAAACAACTGTTCACGTGATTGAAAACACTCAGCAGCATGGTACTCCCTTCCCTCTAAACAAAGATTTCGTTTTCTTCTGGAGAAAGAGCAGCAAATATTAGCTTTAGCTCCCCTTACACAGTAATGAAAGAACAGTCTACTTGAATGGAATGCGCGAGACCTGGAGACTCAGCTCGACGTGGGTCTGACCTTGACTTTCACTCTGTCACTCAGGAGCTGCCGCTCAGCCTCTCTGTGCCTCAGTTTCCTCATCAGCAAAATGGAGAGAGAGTAGCAGTTATCCCACAGGACACCGCTGCGATGCCTCACTGAGATCCATGCACAGGGTTCAGAACGGCTCCTCGCACAGGTAACAGCTAGTAACTCTTAGATTATGTTACCATACTTACTACTGTTCCTACTCTCTCACAAGGACAACATCTGAATGAAGTCAAAGGACATTACACCTCCTTTGCAGACCTGTTTTGAGGATTAGAGACAACACTGTACTTTGAGGATTCTAATATGCTCATTTTCTCACATTTTAACGTCTCTGACATTGGAATATAATTTAAAACTCACAGTCTTTACAACTATAAACTGTAGCATTTTTGTCTGTTCATTTCTCATTGTTCCTGTTGGTCTAATTCCCATGAGGTGTTTTTGTCTAAGGTTGCTTTAGAGATGATGTATGTTATACATTATGATATAATACAGGTGCATTACACAGTGACCCACAATTTTGAAAGGTTAGACTGCATTAAAGTGACTGTAAAATATGAGCTATAATCCCCATGATGGACAATATATCCTTGTAGCTTGCAGGATTTTAGTTCCCTCAACAGAGAGCGAACCCTGGGCCCAGAGCAGTGAGTCTTAACCACTGGACTGCCAGGAAATTCCCAAGATTCCCTTGACTTCTGAAAAGGCTGAAAGTTGTCACAGGGTACCAATCCTCACAAAAAATTCAAAATTAAATTGAAATTGACAAGTTATTCTTATCTGCGCCGCATTCCTATTAGTGCCAGAAAGACAAGCCCTGTCTGCTCATCCGACTTCCCTACAGATAGCTTGATCTACAGAGATTTTTAAATTTGGGGGGTTGCTAATGGCAACCCACTCCAGTATTCTTGCCTGGAGAATCCCATGGAGGGAGGAGCCTGGTAGGCTACAGTCCATGGGGTCGCAAAGAGTCGGACACGACTGAGCGACTTCACTTCACTTAAATCAACTTTCAGATTTCTTTTTTTTTCTGGTGCCCAAACGCAGGAAACTCAGGAATTCTTCCCTTTGAAATCATTCTTAGAAAGTCTCTGGGGTGGGATATATGTATACTTACAACTGATTTATGATGTTGTACAGCAGAAACGAACACAACATGGTAAAGCAATTACCATCCAATTAAAAAAAAATATTAAGGTTAACAAACAGTAGAACCAGAAAAAATAAGAAGGTCTTTGTCAGCACACAGAAAATGTATAGATAGGAATTTCAGTTTTCTTCTAGTACTTTTCTCACCCTGTGTATTTAAAATTTTTGATCCATACTCCATCTGAAACTTTTTGGTGAGATAAAAATCTAGTTACTTTTCTCTAAATAGTTACCAGGTTATTTCTCCACCATCTACACATAATTTATCTTTTCTGATAGAAAATGTCATCCAGCGAATTTTGATATCTCAATCTTGTCTACTATACAAACCTTTCAATTTTCATCACAACAATTAAAGACAGCATGTGTAACCCAAAATCTTTAAAACCACAATATGTTTATTTGGTTTAAATACGGAAAGACCATATATCCTAAGAAAATGTCTTCCTATTCAAAGACACAGCCAGCTTCCTACTTCAAAGCTGTCTTCTGAGGTCCTTCAGCAAGGAACATATACACAGAAGTGTACACTGATATAAAACAGATACTGAATTGTAGCTGAACAATTTTTAACCCAGAAGTTGGCCTGTCATGGGGATTATTTTTCTCACTATGCAGTTTTCTATAATATATAACATTATGGTATAAAAATGTGTACATTAAAAATAAGATGCTGACAACCTCAAAAATCTGTCCACTGCCAATATCCACAATGGACCATCCATGAAGAAGAGTTTTCATCAATCACATGAGAAAAACAATGTGAGAGCCAGGGAGTTCCAGATTTCTTGAGGGCTACAGAACTTGAGAGCTCTTACTCATGAGTACATCATGTTAACGCATGCATAAAGACAAATGAAAAGGAGGAGGAGGAAGAAGAAGAAACAAAGATGCTATTCATATTTTATTTCAGTTCTGTGACTACTGACATTCAGTTAAATAAATTTAAAACGACCACTGAAGTGCTCTCTACGGGGAATTATAAGCGGGTCCGAAACCAGCTAAAGCTTTTGCAGCCTATCAAGTCTCTGGGGCGCTGCATTCCACAAAGGTGTCTGCGAGCCTTGGAGGGGAAACTCACAGGAGGGACCCCTGCCAGGCCCTTCCTCCCCACTTACCTGTTCATCTTGTCCTTGTCGTTCAGGCCATTCTTTCCGAGCAACAGAACCTGGTGTGTTTTGGCTACGCTGCCTACGCTGGCAGCTTTGTGGATTTCTCCGAGGTCCTTGTCTCGGATGTGGTACCCGGGCTTGAAGTTGGTTCCATGATGACCTCTGTCTGTCCCCGGGATGATGGAGGAGCTGAAGGGCAACAAGTCCTTCTTCCTCCAGTAGCCCCAAATCTTCTTCATCGCAGAGCCTATGGGCTCCAAACACACCTCACCTCCCCCTTGGCTCTGCACAGTCCCCTAAACGCAACACAAGCGCTACAGTTAAGCCAGAGCCGTCCCGCCACAACCTCCCAGCTGGGAAGCTCAACGGTTTGGAATCGTTCATCCCAGAATGATCGTTGCTAAGCAACATCTCCAAACACACTGCCCATGTGCCAGTGTGCATGTGCACGAACAGGAAGTGCATTTTTCGAAAGAAACAGTATCAATAAACCCTTACCTAAGGTAAGAAGGAAAGAGAGGAAACTGAAATACACACAGAGAGGAAAGTGACATTGCAACAGATACCTCAGAAGTAAAGAAGCATAATCATAAGGGACCATTATTATTGATGAAAAACTACAAGTTGGAAAACCTAGAAGAAATAGATAAATTCTGAGAAACATACACCCTGTCAAGACGAAAACAAGAAAAAATAGAAAAAACTCAACACTCCAGTAACAAATAAGGAGATTTAAATATTAATTTAAAAAAAAAACTCCCATAAGCTAAAACCTTAGGACCAAATGGATTCAAAGCTCAATTCTACCAACAATCAAGTATGAATTAAAAGTAAGACTATGCAGAGAAAACACTTGACAGAATTCAAACCCACTCATGATTTTTAAAAAATTCAATAAAATAGCAAAGAAATTTCTTCAATACAATAAAGGCCACTTATGAAAAGCACAAAAAGTGAAAGTGATAGTCGTTCAGTCTGTCTGACTCTTTGCTATGCCATGGACTATGCAGTCCATGGAATTCTCTAGGCCACAATATTGGAGTGGGTAGCCTTTCCCTCTTGAATCTGAAAAGGATTATGTGTGTACGTGTGAGTGTGTGTGTGACTGAGTGTGTATGTGTATTAGTCAATCAATCATGTCCGACTCTTTGCGACCCCATAGACTATAGCCTATAGGCTCCTCTGTCCATGGAATCTCCCAGGCAAGAATACTGGAGTGGGCAGACATTTCCTTCTCCAATCTGCTGCTGCTGTTGCTAAGTTGCTTCAGTCGTGTCCGACTCTGTGCAACCCCATAGCCGGCAGCTCACCAGGCTCCCCCATCCCTGGGATTCTCCAGGCAAGAACACTGGAGTGGGGTGCCATTTCCCTCTCCAATGCATGCAAGTGAAAAGTGCAAGAGAAGGTGTTCAGTCGTGTCTGACTCTTAGCGACCCCACGGACTGCAGTCTACCAGGTTCCTCTGTCCATGGGATTTTCCAGGCGAGAGTACTGGAGTGGGTTGCCACTGCCTTCTCCACCTTCTCCAGGGGATCTTCCCAACCCAAGGATTGAACCCAGGTCTCCTGCAGCAGACAGATTCTTTACAGTCTAAGCCAGCAGGGAAGCCCCATTTATATAATACACACACACATATACATACATATCTGAATCACTGTGCTGTACAACTGAAACTAACACAATATAGTCAATCAACTATAACTCAATAAACACCACCACTTGCTAGGTTTATAAACACTGCATCCGATACCTCTTATATAGCTACTTCACAGTAAGAGCCTTCAGTTCAGTTCAGTTCAGATCAGTTCCTCAGTCGTGTCCGACTCTTTGCGACCCCATGAATCACAGCACGCCAGGCCTCCCTGTCCATCACCAACTCCCAGAGTTCACTCAAACTCATGTCCATCTGTATAACTAGACTAAATTTTGTACAAAAAGGTTTTCCTTGAGAATATACTACTTTCTAACATTTTAATAGGCAATTACAAGAATTACACCTACTGACAACTGTACTAAGCACTTCTACAAACATCAATTAACTCATTAGCTGTAATGATTCTGGAAAGGAAAGAATTACAAATATGAGTAAGCTGCAGCCTTTTCGCCAGGTCTTTGGACTCTACTAGTCCTCTTACATCAAACCACATGTCTCTAAGACAAACACATCAATACAAAACAAGTCTCCTATTTCATTCATGGTCCAGACACTAACGGTAAATAGGTAAATAAGGTAAAATTTAGAAAGCTCTTAGAAAACTATGAGATTATTTGCTGTTGCAATAAATTTCACTACCTCTCCATAATGTTTAAAATAGTAAGATGGGGAAAATACGATGAAAAACACTTAATAACGATCACTAAATACGTATTATGGCATGTCTATCACTGTTAAGTCCCCTGCACTGAAACAGGACACTCACAGAGCAGAGTGCTCATTTTCTCACAAGCAGAAGAATAACATCCAAAATGTGGTCTCTGTACTGCCTATAGTTTCCTCCTTACCATCCGGGGAAGTGATAAACTAACCTAATCAATTGAGGAAGTGAAATCATTACCAAAACCCAGAGTATCTATTATTAGTAGCAAGAGTCCCCCCTCCTTGGTGTGGGGGGGCACTTTTATAAGTTTATTCTAAAGAAACAACTTTTTGAAGTGTTCAAAAGTGTTTTCACAACTGATGTTGCAGTTTTTACAAACAGGAAAACTGTAAATGATGTGCAAAGGTCGTTGACAGGGCACTGGTTAAAGAAATGACAGTGGGGCCAAGAACGGACTCTGATTTAGACACTGAAGGTGACGATGTGCATGGAGTGACAGACACGCTACCGCAGAGCAGAGGGACGTGGTCGGGTAACGCAGTCGTCGGTGGAGCTCACACGGTCTTCCTGGCCTGAACCACAATCAGGGTGCTGGCTCCTCCAAGAGAGTCGCAAAGGATTTGAGATCAATTCCTATGGAAAATATTAAAGGCCTCTCCTTGGATGAAGCCATCGTATGTCACTACCTGACTGCTCTAGACAAATGGATTTGAATGACAAATACTACTTTCCCGAGAACTCCCCGAGAGCTTTTCGTTGTGGGACATCTGCAGCTAGGACCTCAGGGATGGGACCCAGTCCGTGTTTGAGAGGGACATGTGGTGTGGGAGCAAATTCCTCTGCTCTGAGATGCCACTCACGAACTCTGCAGAATGAAGGACAGCCAACTTCAAGAGTGTCTGGTTTCTACCAACTGCTGGAAAAAAATTCCTGCACCTCTCGAGGATGCCAGTTAACACCTGCCCTTGAGGACTCTTCTGTGAGGGAGAAAGCAGCTGGGAAAGCTGGAGCCAGCTCTGAGCTGTTCACGGGGCAGGTGGACTGGAGGGCTGAAGGGCACAGAGGGAGGGGCGTCCAAGACCCTCAGCCACCTGCCAGACTGAAGGCCAGAGGCAACCTTATGTAAAATGAGGCACCACAGTCCCTCCCAGTGTCCCTTCTCTTTGAGACGTATTTATTCACGAATGGTCCGTCAAGGCTGAAGGAGCCATTGCCTGAGGTGGGCTGAGAGCTTAACCTCCAGTTTCGATACCAATCTCAACCCTGTGGTTTCTCAGGATCTATTGTGTGAGCGACTGACATGACCTCTTCCTCTGCTCAAAAAAGTGCGCCCAGCATGTCAGGATCATACAATTCTTATTTCCGGCCTTGTTACTTTGGGAATTTTGAATTTCTTTTCTTTTGTTTGTAACAAGTAACCTAAAATTTCCTATAACACTAAACAAAATGACACTAAATAAATGGTACAACACTAAATAAAGTGGTATTTTTTTAAAAAGGGGATATTATAAATAATACTGATGAAATAGTGTTAAAAATTTGAAATTTTCACCAAAGATTTCTCTACCTGATTCAGATTATTTCTCTCAATCTTCAGTTTCATTTCTACTGCTCGGAAAGTGAGTTCTAATTGCTGTTTCACTTCAACTACTTTACTATATTCGTCTTCTTTACTTCTTAACTGCTCCCTCATTTTTTTAAATAACATATCGGCATTTCTTCTATTCTCTTCTTCCTTTAAGGTGAATCTGCACAATTTAAAGCTCTTCTTAGCTCTTCTTAGAAAATCATGAGATAATTCACTGCTGCAATAACTTTTGTTCCCTCTTCACAATGTTTAAAACAGTAAATGTGGGGGGAATACAAGGAAAAACACTTAATAATCATCACTGTTTTCAGACAGAGGGTTAAGAATAAAACTGCATAACATTTTGTTTTCATTTTCTCTTGAGAAAAACGGCTACTTCATACATCTGTGGGTGGGAATGTAAAGTAAAATAAACTTTCCTAAGAACACTTTAGAAAAATAGATCACAGACCTTTTTTAAGTTCTCATACTTTAACCAAAGAATAACGATATCATTAAAGAAAATGTATTCAAATAATCAGAAAGGTGCAAATGAATTTATAGAAAAGGTGTTCCTTGCAGTATTAAATAGAATACAGAAAAGTGATAAACAACTGAAAGTCAATTTAGTAAATAACTAATGGGGTTTCCATTATGGTAGACTCCTGTATGGTCATGAAAATGACGATTTGGAAAAATATACATTAAGTTACCGGAAGCATTCACTGTTAAGAACCTGCTATATTATTTCTAAGAATTTCACACTCCACAATACTAGTGACACTTTCTCCCCTGTAAAATCCGAGAGGGTAAGTTAGTCCTAATAACACGTCTACATCTCTGCAGTATTAAAGGAAACAACAGTTCAAATATTTCTTTAAAAGCGAGATGTACAGTACCTCAAGTTGCTGAGCTCTTGTTTCCACTCTACTTTCTGATGCTGACTGTGATTTCACTTCTTTCGTTTCTGACAGCTCTTTTTGTAGCCCACGAACCTTACTTTTCATTTTGTAAAATTCTCCTCTAAGTAGTTCAGAGTGGCTTCTTTGAAAACCTACTAACATTTCACGCGAAAGAATTGCATCCTGAATTTTGAACAAGCTAACAGAATCTGCATGATGAAGAAAACAAAGATAGAAACAACAAAAAAATTAATGTGAGTAATTTTTGAGTAGAAAGGACTGTGCCTTTCACGTTCACACACCACGCACTGAACAAGCATTAAGTGTCTATAATGTGGAAGACATGATTCTAGCTCTGCAGATAAAACAGACGTCCCTGGCTCTTGTTTAGCTTGAAGTCTAGTAGACGAGAAAGACAAATAAAATAATTATGAACTCTGAGAGATACCCTAAGTAAAGAGAGTTCTATGATCACATAACAGAACTTGACATAGATTGGATCCAGGAAAATTTCCCTGGGGAAGAGATGTCACTGAGAAATGGAGGATGAGCAGCAAGGAGTGAGCGGAGCAGGAGGAACAACCCTGTGGACACTCTCCAGCTGCCACATGTTTCTAACCAAGACAGAGGGAACAGCTACCGATTTACCTTCCTGAGTGGAGCGAGCAAAAACAATGCCGACAAAATGCATTAAACAATGATTTTCATGACAAAGGACTTCAGGGACTGAAGGACAACGATCCTGGAAACACGGGAGGTTACCCTAAGGAACACCCCAGCTCACTGCCTGGAGAGAATTTCCAGGCCCCACCACGGGGAGAAGGAACAGAAGCTGAGTCAGCCAGACTCCCTGACAGGAGGTGAGGAAGCTGACAGTCTGGTGAAACCAAAATGGGCAGAGATCACAGAGCAGAACTGCGGAGAGGAGAGAGTGGAACAGAAAAAAAGACCCTGGAGATCTGAGGAGGAGCCCCCTCGGGTATTCAGCAGAGGAGCGAACAGCGCCCATCTGGGAGAAACCACCTGAGACCAGGGAGAAACCATCTGCAAAGACCACAGGAGCCTGTGCCCGGTGCTCACTCAGTCCCAGGAATTCCACCTACTCTCATGAGCCGGGCTGGAAAAACTTCTCCTTACAGTAGAATGAATGGTGTAGTCAGTAAGGTCTTGCCTCCAAGGCAGGAAATAATCAGCCCTAGCCCCAGGGTCCCTCTGGATGCACCTAACAAATCATGGAAACAAGAGCAGAGAAGGATCTCTGGAAAACTTTCAATATTTGGAAACAAAAATCAGAGGGATCTAAGAGGTAATGAAAAGAATTACATAGTATTTTGAACTGAAGGAAAATGAAAACGTTAAGACCAGCAGACATTTACAGTTCTATGAAGACCTACAACTACAACAGTGTTAGAACTAACACCCAAAAAAGATGTGCTTTTCATTATAGGGGACTGGAATGCAAAAGTAGGAAGTCAAGAAACACCTGGAGTAACAGGCAAATTTGGCCTTGGAGCCCGGAATGAAGCAGGGCAAAGGCTAACAGAGTTTTGTCAAGAGAAGGCACTGGTCATAGCAAACACCCTCTTCCAACAACACAAGAGAAGACTTTACACATGGACATCACCAGATGGTCAACACCGAAATCAGACTGATTATATTCTTTGCAGCCAAAGATGGAGAAGCTCTATACAGTGAGCAAAAACAAGACCAGGAGCTGACTGTGGCTCAGATCATGAACTCCTTATTGCTAAATTCAGACTTCAATTGAAGAAAGTAGGGAAAACCACTAGACCATTCAGATATGACCTAAATCAAATCCCTTATGATTATACAGTGGAAGTGAGAAATAGATTTAAGGGACGAGATCTGGTAGATAGAGTGCCTGATGAACTATGGACGGAAGTTCCTGACATTGTACAGGAGACAGGGACCAAGACCATCCCCATGGAAAAGAAATGCAAAAAAGCAAAATGGCTGTCTGGGGAGGCCTTACAAATAGCTGTGAAAAGAAGAGAAGCGAAAAGCAAAGGAGAAAAGGAAAGATATAAGAACCTGAATGCAGAGTGACAAAGAATAGCAAGGAGAGATAAGAAAGCCTTCCTCAGGGATCAATGCAAAGAAATAGAGGAAAACAACAGAATAGGAAAAACAAGAGATCTCTTCAAGAAAATTAGAGATTCCAAGGGAACGTTTCATGCAAAGATGGGCTCGATAAAGGACAGAAATGGTATAGACTTAACAGAAGCAGAAGATATTAAGAAGAGGTGGCAAGAATACACACAAGAACTGTACAAAAAAGATCTTCACGACCAAGATAGTCACGATAATGTGATCACTGACCTAAGCCCGACATCTTGGAATGTGAAGTCAAGTGGACCTTAGAAAGCATCACTACGAACAAAGCTAGTGGAGGTGATGGAATTCCAGTTGAGCTATTTCAAATCTTGAAAGATGATGCTGTGAAAGGGCTGCACTCAATATGCCAGCAAATTTGGAAAACTCAGCAGTGGCCACAGGACTGGAAAAGGTCAGTCTTCATTCCAATCCCAAAGAAAGGCAATGCTAAAGAATGCTCAAACTACCGCACAATTGCACTCATCTCACACGCTAGTAAAGTCATGCTCAAAATTCTCCAAGCCAGGCTTCAGCAATATGTGAACCGTGACCTCCCAGATGTTCAAGCAGGTTTTAGAAAAGACAGAGGCACCAGAGATCAAATTGCCAACATCCGCTCGATCATGGAGAAAGCAAGAGAGTTCCAGAAGACAATCTATTTCTGCCTCATTGACTATGCCAAAGCCTTTGACTGTATGGATCACAAGAAACTGTGGAACATTCTGAAAGAGATGGGAATCCCAGACCACCTGACCTGCCTCTTGAGAAACCTGTATGCAGGTCAGGAAGCAACAGTTAGAACTGGACATGGAACAACAGACTGGTTCCAAATAGCAAAAGGAGTGCGTCAAGGCTGTATATTGTCACCTTGCTTATTTAACTTCTATGCAGAGTACATCATGAGGAACGCTGGGCTGGAAGAAGCACAAGCTAGAATCAAGATTGCTGGGAGAAATATCAATAACTTCAGATATGCAGATGACACCACCCTTATGGCAGAAAGTGAAGAGGAACTCAAAAGCCTCTTGATGAAAGTGAAAGAGGAGAGTGAAAAGGTTGGCTTGAAGCTCAACATTCAGAAAACAAAGATCATGACATCTGGTCCCATCACTTCATGGGAAATAGATGGAAAAACAGTGGAAACAGTGTCAGACTTTATTTTTTTGGGCTGCAAAATCACTGCAGATGCTGATTGCAGCCAGGAAATTAAAAGACGCTTACTCCTTGGAAGGAAAATTATGACCAACCTCGATAGTGTATTAAAAAGCAGAGACATTACTTTGCCAACCAAGGTCCGTCTAGTCAAGGCTATGGTTTTTCCCTTGGTCATGTATGGATGTGAGAGTTGGACTGTGAAGAAAGCTGATCGCCGAAGAATTGATGCTTTTGAACTGTGGTGTTGGAGAAGACTCTTGAGAGTCCCTTGTACCGCAAGGAGATCCAACCAGTCCATTCTAAAGGAGATCAATCTTGGGTGTTCCCTGATGCTAAAGCTGAAACTGCAATACTTTGGCCGCCTCGTGACAAGTTGACTCACTGGAAAAGACTCTGATGTTGGGAAAGGTTGGGGACGGGAGGAGAAGGGGATGACAGAGAATGAGATGGCTGGATGGCATCACCGACTCTGTGGACATGAGTTTGAGTGAACTCTGGGTGTTGGTGATAGACAGGGAGGCCTGGCGTGCTGTGATTCACGGGGTCGTGGAGAATCGGACACGACTGAGGGACTGAACTGAGCTGACAAACGAATTCTAAAATTCATGTAGAAAGAAGGGAAAAAAATAAAACCAGATGGAACTACATAATTGTGACCTTTAACCATGCAGCAAAGAGAAGCAACACTTGGGTTACATGATGAGCTCTGAATGTTAAAAAATCGACAATAATTACAGTTGCTGTGCAGACCGAGGTTCTGCCAGATGGAGTGGCAGGGAGAGAAGTCCTGAGATTATTTCAGTTACTCTAGGAGGAACATGATGGTGATCTGACCGTGGGTGAAGGCACAGGAAAGAAGAGTCAACAGAAGGGACAGTGAGTGAGAAGGATCATAGGCCTGTGGCTCAGAGTATACACTCACTTTCATGTCCTTTTTATGCAAAACATACTTCTGAGATGCACAGCTCTGTAACATATCCCTGGCTCTAGAGCAGGACTGACAAGGTGTGCATCTATCACTACTCTATACACAGACAGGCTTTCCGCTAACATTTACGCTGCGCTCCTACCTTTACACCCCACGTCGAGAGGGTCTACTTGCAATGTGTAACTCGTAGAGTAAAGCACGCCTCCATCCTCAGAAACAGTCTCAGAAGACTGAGTGAAGTCATCCAGGTTGTTCACGTAATTCATTTGTTCTTTGACCTACACAAAAATAATACTGTCTCACAATGTCCTTAAAATATGTGTAA
The DNA here is from genome assembly GCF_049115385.1 of Moschus berezovskii. NCBI lineage: Eukaryota > Metazoa > Chordata > Mammalia > Artiodactyla > Moschidae > Moschus > Moschus berezovskii. The sequence continues at coordinate 74,833,720 of NC_142474.1, read as the reverse complement.
AATATATTAAGTGTACAGAGGTGATAAATCTTTCTCAAAGCAAAAACAGACACTTCTTAAAAGAACACATTTCTATCAAAAGGATAACTTTATCAGTAGTGTTTCTAAATGATGTGTTCAAAGTAAAGTTCTCTACAACAAAGGAAGATTTTCTATTTTGCCACTATTCCTTTTACAAAGGATTTTTCACTAGGATAAGATTTTTTAAAGTTCTTATTTTTTTTTTTTTTTTTTACTATACCTTCTTCTTTTCATACGGTGCTTTTCTCGCAGGCCTAAAAAACAAATGATTCTTTTCAGGCTAATAGTAAATACTCAAAAATATAAACAATGCCTAAACTTTTTGTTTTTTAGATAAGTTCTTTGCATTGGTAAGTAATTCTCTATAAAAGGATGCAACAATTAGTAAGAGGAGCATTAAAGGACAAAGAAAATATATCAGCAATGGTAATAAAGCATTAAATTTAGAGCCAAGGAAAAGGAAAAACATAACGTTACTTGCATTAAGTGGTAGAAAGCAGTACACCAGGGTTTTCTGCACCTGTCATTTTCAATAAGAACTAACTTTTATGGCAATAAAACCTATCTGGGAGATATTCCTTAAGTCCTTCTAAGAAAGAAACCCATTCTGAATAAACATAATATTAGCTTTTTGAAGACTTCCTAGGCAAATGCTATGCATTATTATAAGCACCTGACATGTCTTAAAGGCATTTTAACCCTCACAGTCATTCTGCGAGATAGGTATAAGAAGAAATGGAGCACAGAAAGGCTGAGGAACTCACCCAAGCGCACACAGCACATCACCAAGAGACCCAGAATTCAAACCCAGGAAATCTGGCTTCAAAACTGCTCTTCCAAAATATGCTGAGAAAGTAATATTGAAACTCTTTTTAAGTAACATGACGGCAAATGAATCTATAGCATTATTCCATGTCTAGCTATAACTATAAACAATAATTTCTGAATCTTAAAACGTATTTCTCAAAAAATAAAAAGACTTCAGATGTAGGCAAGACTGGAAATCTACTTGCAATACACCATTTGTTTTTCGTAAAGAAATTCATCAATAGGCATTCATTCAACCATTCTGCTGTTTCTTTATGCATCTGACATCCACTTATTGAGCACACAATATGTGTTAGTGACACTCTTAGTACAGGAAGCACGGTTTTTTGTCATTTAGATCTTTATCATCCAAAAGGAATCATCTGTGAAAGATTGTTATTAATTTTTTTCTATTTTATATAAACAAAATCTTCCCCTTTTCCCCGCAATCTATAAACAACTATGAAGTTAATACGATGTGATATTTCACAGTAACTTACAAAATCATAGGTACTCACGAAGGTACTATCAACTACAATCATCAAGGAATGATCAAATCCTTTTCAGTATAGCCTAAGTGTTTGTAAATTCACAATTATGTGATTTTTGAAAATCTATGTCTGATAGAATTAACATAAGTAGTCATCTGCATATTCAATTATATAGGAATATGACACTTCAGAACCAATGAACAAGCCCTTCCCATAAAACTATGTATGAGCAGAAGTATTATGTACAATTAGTTTACTGTAATAGTTTAAAGATAATGTCATACATTCAATAAGCTTTCTAATATTGGAAATGCAAACAAGATTAAATAAACACGTCCTCCGCTGGCTCATTTCCAACAGCATACACACTCGAGAAGCTCCCCTCTTAACATAAAACAAGAAACTCCTTTCAACTCCACATGCCTCTTCAATTACCATCCAGTTCTTCATTGCCTGTCCCAATAATATTCCCTATGGAGCTTATGTGTATTCACTACAGTCCACCATCCAAGTGGACTATCTACCGAGACGAATTCCGGCCAAAGGCACAGGTCCTCTCCTTAACCTTTCTGCAGTGTTCATCCAGCAGAGCTGAGGATTCTCTTCTCTTGGCCTGTATACTATATTATGCTGCTCTATTTCCAGAAGAGGTATTCAGTGCTAATATTTCTTCCCCTAGAAATAAAAAATCTGTCCCTGTTACCTGGCATCATCCTGTTCCACTTTCCTTAAAATGCTGTCATCATTCACGTGCAGCAGACCACCAGGCAGTGAATCGGTCTTTCCAAACATTGGTGCGATCACACATTCCTCCTGTGTCCATTTGCCATTGTTCTTTTTCTCTATTTCCTTCCTGGGCACGCCAGGATTGCTACTTTTAAAAAATCCACAAAAAAGCCAATGTTTTCAAATAATTCAACTAATAAAGAATAAAAAAACAATTCTTGTAAAATTCCAACTCTTACCCATCTTAAGTCATTGATTAATTCACAAAACAGTTATGAAGTACCAACCATATGCAAGAAAACAAATTCTTCCTTCAAACAGATACACAATTACGATACAATATGATATGTAAGAGTTGACATATGAAAGCGATAAGTGAAATAAGGAACGCTTTACAGAAGAAGTGAAGAGAGGAGGTCAAAAGGAGGAGAAAAGCGAGAAATCATTCCACTGGGAGATTAGAATGTGAGTACACAGGTCAGGCACACAGCATCTAGGTTGTTTCCTAGGAACTGGGAAGGAAAAGTTCTAAACACATGAAAGAAAGTAGAGAGATGCATCTGGAAAGACATTGGGAAAAACCTCAAGGGCTACACTGAAGACCTGGAGTCCACTGGCTAAACACAATGATTCTTAGACACAGCAGCCATAATTAGATTATACTATAGTTTTTGTTTTGCTTGTAAATACAGTTAGAAAACACAAGACCAGGAGCTGACTGTGGCTCAGATCATGAACTCCTTATTGCCAAATTCAGACTTAAATTGAAGAAAGTAGGGAAAACCACTAGACCCTTCAGGTATGACCTAAATCAAATCCCTTATGATTATACAATGGAGTCAGAAACAGATTTAAGGGACTAGATCTGAGAGTGCCTGATGAACTATGGACGGAAGTTCCTGACATTTTACAGGAGACAGGGATCAAGACCATCCCCTAGGAAAAGAAATGCAAAAAAGCAAAATGGCTGTCTGGGGAGGCCTTACAAATAGCTGTGAAAAGAAGAGAAGCGAAGAGCAAAGGAGAAAAGGAAAGATATAAGAATCTGAATGCAGAGTGACAAAGAATAGCAAGGAGAGATAAGAAAGCCTTCCTCAGGGATCAATGCAAAGAAATAGAGGAAAACAACAGAATAGCAAAGACTAGAGATCTCTTCAAGAAAATCAGAGATACCAAGGGAAATTTCATGCAAAGATGGGCTCGATAAAGGACAGAAATGGTATGGACCTAACAGAAGCAGAAGATATTAAGAAGAGGTGGCAAGAATACACACAAGAACTGTACAAAAAACATCTTCATGACCAAGATAATCATGATGGTGTGATCACTCACCTAGAGCCAGACATCTTGGAATGTGAAGTCAAGTGGGCCGTAGAAAGCATCACTACGAACAAAGCTAGTGGAGGTGACGGAATTGCAGTTGAGCTATTTCAAATCTTGAAAAGTGATGCTGTGCAAGTGCTGCACTCAACATGCCAGCAAATTTGGAAAACTCACCCGTGGCCACAGGACTGAAAAAGGGCAGTTTTCATTCCAATCCCAAAGAAAGGCAATGCCAAAGAATGCTCAAACTACCACACTAGCTCAAACTAGCCCTCATCTCACACGCTAGTAAAATCATGCTCCCAAATTCTCCAACCCAGGCTTCAGCAATATGTGAAACGTGAACTTCCAGATGTTCAAGCTGGTTTTGCCATTCTCCCAAATCAACCCACCCTCGCCCTCTCCCACAGAGTCCAAAATCTGTTCTATACATCTGTGTCTCTTTTGCTGTCTCGTATACAGGGTTATTGTTATCATCTTTCTAAATTCCATATATATGCATTAGTATATACTGTATTGGTGTTTTTCGTTCTGGCTTACTTCACTCTGTATAACAGGCTCCAGTTTCATACACCTCATTAGAAATGATTCAAATGTATTCTTTTTAATTGCTGAGTAATACTCCATTGTGTATATGTACCACAGCTTTCTTATCCTTTTGGCTGCAGATGGACATCTGCAAGCTTGTTTTAGAAAAGGCAGAGGAACCAGAGATCAAATTGCCAACATCTGCTGGATCATGGATAAAGCAAGAGAGTTCCAAAAAACATCTATTTCTGTTTTATTGACTATGCCAAAGCCTTTGACTGTGTGGATCACAAGAAACTGTGGAAAATTCTGAAAGAGATGGGAATACCAGATCACCTGACCTGCCTCTTGAGAAACCTATTAGAAGTAGACATGGAATAACAGACTGGTTCCAAATAGGAAAAGGAGTAGACCAAGGCTGTATATTGTCACCCTGCTTATTTAACTTATATGCAGAGTACATCATGAGGAACGCTGGGTTGGAAGAAGCAGAAGCTGGGATCAAGATTGCCGGGAGAAATACCTCAGATATGCAGATGACACCACCCTTATGGCAGAAAGTGAAGAGGACCTAAAAAACCTCTTGATGAAAGTCAAAGAGGAGAGTGAAAACGTTGGCTTGAAGCTCAACATTCAGAAAACTAAGATCATGGCATATGGTCCCATCACTTCATGGGAAATAGATGGGGAAACAGTGTCAGACTTTATTTTTTTGGGCTCCAAAATCACTGCGGATGCTGATTGCAGCCATGAAATGAAAAGACGCTTACTCCTTGGAAGGAAAGTTATGACCAACCTAGATAATATATTAAAAAGCAGAGACATTACTTTGCGAACAAAGGTCTGTCTAGTCAAGGCTATGGACCTAAAGAGCCTCTTGATAAAAGTGAACGAAGAGAGTGAAAAAGCTGGCTGCAACTAAACACTGAAAAAACTAAGATCATGGCATCCGGTCCCATCACTTCATCGCAAATAGATGGGGAAACAGTGAAAACCATGACAGACTTTATTTTCTTGGGCTCCAAGTCAATGCAGATGATGACTCAAGCCATGAAATTAAGATGCTTGCTTCTTCCAAGAAAACTATGACAAACCTAGACAGCATTATTAAAAAGCAAAGACTTACTTTATCGACAAAGGTTCATCTAGTCAAAGCTATGGTTTCTCCAGTAGTCATGTATGGATGTGAGAGTTGGACAAGTGGTGGAAAATTCCATACTGTGGAACATTTTGCCCTTCTTATTAGAGGTTTGATAAACTTCAGAGATAGTCATATATTCTATCCAGTGCTCAGATCTTTCCAATAGATTCCTATCTCAGCGAAAAATTGAGGCCATTCCCTGTGGCTTATCTATTTTGTATCTAGTAGTGTGCCTCTGTCAATCCCAAACTCCTAAGCTATCCCTCCTGCCCACCTTTGCCCTTGGCTAACCACAAGGACCACCATAGCACAGGGAACACTACTCAATATTCTGTGGTCACCTACGTGGGAAAAAGGATCTAAAAAAGATTGGATATATGCATTCATCTAACTGAATCAACTTGCTGTACATCAGGAACTAACACAAAATTGAAAATCAAGTACATTCCAACATAAAAGAAAAATGAAATTTAAAAAATGAGGTTTCTCCCATGGCCTTCAAGGAGCCTCGATAACCTGGCCTCCACCTGCCTCTGGACCGCAGCCCCTACAGCCGACTCCCTGACTCACTCCATCCCTGCTGCTCTCAAATCCTGCCGCCGCCCTTCAGTCTTGGTGGACACGCGCATATCCAAACGATAGTAGTTCATCCTCAAAAGGAGAATTCTCCAAGCCAGGCTTCAACACTATGTGAAACACGAACTTCCAGATGTTCAAGTTGGCTTTAGAAAAGGCAGAGGAACCAGAGATCAAATTGCCAACATCCGCTGGATCATTGAAAAAGCAAGAGAGTTCCAGAAAAACATCTACTTCTGATTTATTGACTATGATAAATCTTTTGACTGTGTGGATCACCACAAACTGTGGAAAATTCTTAAAGAGATGGGAATACCAGACCACCTGACCTGCCTCCTGAGAAATCTGTATGCAAGTCAGAAAGCGACAGTTAGAACTGGACACGGAACAACAGACTGGTTCAAACTGGGAAAGGAGTACATCAAGGCTGTATACTGTCACCCTGCTTATTTAACTTATATGCAGAGTACATCATTAGAAATGCTGGGCTGGAGGAAGCACAAGCTGGAATCAAGATTGCCGGAAGAAATATTAATAACCTCAGATATGCAGATGACAACAGCCTTATGGCAGAAAGTGAAGAAGAACTAAAGAGCCTGTAGAGGAAAGTGAAAGAGGAGAGTGAAAGAGTTGGCTTCAAACTTAACATTCAGAAAACTAAGATCATGGCATCCAGTCCCATCACTTTATGGCAAATAGGTGGGAAAAGAGTGGCTGACTTTATTTTCTTGGGCTCCAAAATCACTGCAGATGGTGACTGCAGCCATGAAATGATAAAAACGCTTACTCCTTGGAAGGAAAGTTCTGACCAACCTAGACAGCATATTAAAAAGCAGAGACATTACACTGTCCTTCTAGTCAAGGCTATGGTTTTTCAAGTAGGCATATATGGATGTGAGAGTTGAACTATAAGAAAGCTAAGCGCAGATGAATTGATGCTTTTGAACTGTAGTGTTGGAGAAGACTCCTGAGAGTCCCTTGGACTGCAAGGAGATCCAACCAGTCCATCCTAAAGGAAATCAGTCCTGAATATTCATTGGAAGGACTGATGCTGAAGCTGAAACTCCAACACTTTGGCCACCTGACGCGAAGAGCTGACTCATTGGAAAAGACCCTGATGCTTGGAAAGATTGACGGTTGGAGGAGAAGGGGACGACAGAGGATGAGATGGTTGGATGGCATCAACGACTCGATGGACTTGGGTTTGGGCGGACGCCGGGAGTTGGTGATGGACAGGGAGGCCTGGCGTGCCGCAGTCCATGGGGTCATAAAGAGTCGGACACGACTGAGTGACTGAACTGAACCGAACTGATGTTGGGAAAGATTGAGGGCAGGAGGAGAAAGGGACGACAGAGGATGAGATGGCTGGACAACATCACCAACTCAATGGATATGAGTTTGAGTAAACTCTAAATGTTGGTGCCGGACAGCGAGGCCTGGCATGCCACAGTCCATGGGGTCATAAAGAGTCAGACACGACTGAGGGACTGGACTGAACTGAATGAATTGAAAATGAGAATTATGAGCAAATTGTTTGCAAAAATGTTCTAAGTAAACCATAAATAGCAGATGGAAGAGTAAATCAAGAAGTGTTTTGGTAAAGCTCACCACTAGAGACCCTAATTATGAGTGAATGACAAGTCGATGCCTTTGAACAGTTGACAGGCTATAAGAATAAATGATTCAAGGCTGAGATATTTCCAAAATTGACATGAAGAAAAATAAAATTATCCCAAGAAATATGACAAATACCAGCAATAAACACCACCACTTGCTAGCTTTAAAAAAAATACATCTGATACCTAACCTATACAGCTACCCCAAAAAAGAGCCTTAGCTCTGTACATATCTAAACGGATTAAACTTTGTAAAAATTTTTTCCTTGAGAATATGCTACTGTTCTATCACTGTAATAGTCCACTACAAGAATTATACCTATTGACAGCTGCACGAAGCACTTCTACAAACATCCATTAACTCGTTAGCTATAATGAGTCCAGAAAGGAAGAAGCTAGAAACATAAGCACGCTGCAGGCTTTTCACCAGGTCTTCTGACCCTACTAGTCCTCTTGCATCAAACCACACTCACTGCTCTAGAACAAACAGCAACACAAAACAAGCCTCCACCTTCACTCACGGTGCAGACACTCATGGGAGATGGGTAAAATTTAGAGAGTGCTTCCTAGACAAGCATGAGATTATCTGCTGCTGCCATAACTTTCAATACTTTTTTGTAGTGTTTAAGATAGTAAGACAGGGCGAAAGACAACGAAACACACTTACTGTCACTAAATACATGTTATGTCGCATCCATCACTGTTTCCAAAAGTCCCTTGCACTGAAATAGGACACTACACAGAGTACAGTGCTGCTTTTCTCACGAGAATGGCATCCACAGCACAGCCTCTGAACCGCCCAGATGCTCCCTCCTCACCATCAGCGGGAGTTACAAACCACCCCAATGACCCATCAAGGAAGGAAATCACTGCCAAAAACTAAGTATCTATTGCTAGTAGCAAGAGGCATGGTTTTCCTTGAGGGGGAAGCAGAGGAGGCGGGACTTGTAGAAGTTTATCCTGAAGAAGTTACTTTTTAAAGTGCTCAAAAATGCTTTTACAACTGATCTTGCAGTTTTTACAAATTGGAAATCTGTAAATGATGTGCAAAGGTCGGTGACAGGGCACTGGTTAAAGACATGACAGTGGAGCCGAGACGGACGCTGGTTTAGACACTGAAGGCAAGGACGTGCTAGAGTGACGCACACGCTCACTCCAGAGCAGAGGGACCTGGGTGTGGAGCGCAGTCGATGGGGGAGCACACACCGTCCTCCTGGCCTAAAGCCCAATCGGAGGAGGATGCTGGCTCCTCCGATACAGCTGCAAGAATTTCGAGGTCAATTCCTTTGGAAAATATTAAACGCCTCTCCTTGGATGAGCTCATCGTATGTCCCTTCCTGACCGCTGTAGACAAATGGATCGGAATTACAAATGTTACTTTATCCGACACATGAAAAATGTCATCCCGCCTCAAAATATAGATGTATAGGCTTCCACAAACCTCTATACTTTCTGTGGTACATACGCTTCCTTTATAAAATATATACATACACAGATACATACACACACATACATGACTACAGAAAATACCTCAGAGTTCATTTCCTTATTAGCCATTTCTTTCTGCTTCTGTTTGGCAAGCTGATTGGCCAGGATTCCCTCCTGTAAGATTCTTGCATTCCGTTCTCCAGAAAGCTGCTTCTGAGTGTCATATGTCGCTCTTCCATAACCTGGAGAGACACTATATGAAGTTTTTGGGCCCATATCATTAAAAGAAAAAGAGAAAACAGTTAAAAGCTTAGAATATACCATGAAATAAAACTGTTTAAAGGAAGTAGCCTTTTAAAACATGAGGAACTTTATCCCATGTGATTAACTCGGACCTTAATTTAAATGTCTGCTAAATTTATCACAGAGCAAAAACATGCAGATATAGTATTGTGAAAGGAAATTTCTTTACAAAGCATTTAACTAGTTCCTTCACAGTCTCAAGGCAAGTTATCCTCTTTCTTAACATTAAAAAAGCCAAAATTAATAGATGGACTGGAATTAAGAAGATTACTTTGTCTAATGGATCAAAAGTGCCAATCATTATGTTAATAATTAAGCTCAAGTTACATCCATTCCTCGGAGAAGGCAATGGCAACCCACTCCAGTACTCTTGCCTGGAAAATCCCATGGACGGACGAGCCTGGTAGGCTGCAGTCCATGGGGTCGCTAAGAGTTGAACACGACTGAGCGACTTCACTTTCACTTTTCACTTTCATGCATTGGAGAAGGAAATGGCAACCCACTCCAGTGTTCTTGCCTGGAGAATCCCAGGGACGGCGGAGTCTTGTGGGCTGCAGAGTCGGACACGACTGAAGCGACTTAGCTTCAGCAGCACATCATTCCTCCACTCAGAAAACACATACAGAGCATCGACTAGAAGCCAAGAATGGCAAGAAACGAATCACTTAAACTCTGAATGTCACAGTTCATACCTAGGTTGAGATAACATTTTGTTTGAAATCTAAATAGTACATATTAAATAAGAGGGTATTATAAATAATACAGATGAAACGGTGTTAGAAATTTGAAAGTTTCACCAACGATTACTCTACCTGATTCAGATCGTTTCTCCGTCTTCAGTTCCATCGAGTGCTCTGACAGGGAGTTCAAGCTGCTGTTTCATTTCAGCTTCTTTACTACATTGGTCTTCCTTTCTTCTTAACTGCTCCCTATTTTTTTCATATAACATATCAGCATTGCTTCTATTCTCTTCTTCTTGCATAAGGTCAATCTGCAAAATTTAGAGCTCTTTTCAAAAAAAGATGAGACTATTCGCTGCTGCAGTAAATTTCATTCCCTCTTCGTAATGTTTAAAATAGTAAAATGGGGGGAAATACAATGAAGAACACTTAAGAATGACCACTGTTTTCCTGCAGAGGGTTAAGAATAAAACAGCATAAATTTTTTTTTCTTTTCTGTCTTGAGAAAAATGGCTACTTCATACTTCTGTGGGTGGGAATGAAAAGCAATCTAAACTTTCTTAAGAATAGTTTACAAATATGGATCAAAGACCATTTCCAAACGTTCTCATACTTTAACCAAATAATACACTATTACTAAAGAAAATGAATTCAAAATAATTAGAAATGTAGAAATGAATCTGTAGAACAGATGTTCCTTGTTGTATTAAACATTAAGCCAGAAAAGTGAAAAACAACTGAAAGTCAATCTGTTGAATCATGAATGAGGTTTCTGTTATGGTGGACTTCTGTATAATCATGAAAACGATGATTTCTAAAAAATATACATTAAGTCATTAGAAGCATTCACTGTTAAGACCTTATATTATTTCCATGAATTTCACACTCCACAATACTAACAACGTGTTCTCCCCTGTAAAATCCCAGAGGGCAAGTTAAAAATTATAACACAGCTACGTCTCTGCAGTATTAAAGTAAATAACAGTTCAAATACTTCATTAAAACTAGGATGTGCAGTACCTCTAGCTGCCGAGCTCTCGCTGCCACTCCACTTTCTGATCCCTAAGTGTGACTCACCTCTTTTCTTTGGGACGGTTCTTTCTGAAGCTCACCAACCTTATTCTTGAGTTTTTTAATTTCTCCTCTGAGTAGGTCACAGTGGCTTGTTTAAAGTTCCATTCATCTTTCACACCAAACCATTGCATCCCGAAGTTTCCACAAGCTAACACAATCTGCAGCAGGAAGAAAACACAGAGAAATAGAAACACACTGATGTGAGCAATTTCTGAGCATAAAGGATGCGCCTTTCACGTTCACGCCTCCATACACTGAGCAAAGACTGAGTGTCGACCACGTGGAAGACAGTATCCTAAGCTCTCCAGATAAAACAGACGACCCTGGCTCTTGTTTAGCTTGCAGTCTAGTAGAAAAGAAAGAGAAATACAATAATCACAAACATGTAATCATTATAAATTCAGGTACAGCGAGGACGACCAGAGGCTCAGCGGATACACTCTCTGTCACCGTCTTTCAACACAAAACATATTTCCAAGATGCACAGCACCGTGATATATCCGCAGCTCTAGAGCAGTGCTAGACAAGGTGAGCGTGCATTACCACACGATACACAAACAGGCTCCGTATTCATATTCACACCACGGTCCTCGCTTTACACCTCAAGCCAAGTGGTTCCACTTGCAATGTGCAATTCTTAGAGTAAAGACATCACCATCCTGGGAAGCACTTTCAGATGACTGAGTGAAGTCACTCAGGTAGCTCACGGCATTAATCTGTGCTTTGACCTACACATAAATAATCCTGTTTCACAGTGTCCTTAAACTATTGATAAAATATACTAACTGTACAAAGGTGATAATAAGCTCGTCATTAAATGAAAACCAGACACTTCTTAAAAGGACAGATTTTTATCAAAACGATAATGTGGTCAATAGTGTTTCTAAATTAAGTTCTCCAAGTGTATGTCTCTACAACAAATGAAGATTTTCTGCTTTGCCACTATTCCTTTTACAAAATATTTTTTCCTAGGATAATATTTTTTATAATTAACTTTTGTATTATACCGTGTTCTTCTCATTAGATGTTTTCTTATGCAGCTCTAAAATGACAAATGATTCTTTTCAGGCTAATATTAAATACTTAAAAATACAAACAATACCTAAACTTTGGCTTTTTACATAAAACCGTTGCAATGGCAAGTAATTTTTTACTGAAGGATTAAATAATAAATAAGAGTAGCATTAATGGACAAAGAAAATACATGAATAATACTCATAAAGCAATTAATTCAGGTCAAAGGAAAAACGTAACTTTCCTTGTGTTGTTTGATAGGAAGCAGTATACCAGGGTTTTGGGGTGTTACCATTTTCAATAAGAACTACCTTTTACGGCAATAAAACCTATGCAGGAGGTAAAGAAACCCATTTTTAAGAAAACCATAGTAACCATGATATTAGCCTTCTGAGGACTTCCTAGGCAACTGCTATGCATTATTATAAGCACTCGACATGTCCTAAGGCATTTTTAATCCTCACAGTAATTCTCGGAGATAGGCAATGCATTAGGCCCTCTACATAGGGAGAAATGGAGCACGGAAAGGCTGAGGATCTTGCCCAGGCCCACACAGCAGGTCACCAACAGACCCAGAATTCAAACCCAGGAAATCTGGCCTCAACACTGCGGTGCCAAAACAAGCTGAGAACGTAAGATGTATGGCAAAACCAACCAATATAATATTGCAAAATAATTAGCCTCCAATAAATATAATAAAAAAATAAATAAGTCCTTCTAAGTCATATGATAACAGATGAATCTGTATCATTCTTCCATGTCTACCGATAACTATAAATAATAATTTCTGAATCTTAACATATTTCTAAACAAATCAAACATCTTTCCATGGAGGCAATATTGGATATCTACTTGCAATAAAGACTCGCTTTTTGTAAAGAAATTCATCAACAGGCATTCATGGAACCATTCTGCTGTTTCTTCCTGCATCTGACATGCACTTATTGAGCAGACAACATGTGTTAACGACACTCTAAGTGTGGGAAGGATGGTTTTAGTAATTTAGAACTTTATGATCCAAAGATGATAATTAATGAAAGATTGTCAACAGTTTTTTCTACTGAATATAAGCAAAAATTTCCCCTTTCCCCAGGAGTCTATAAACAACATGAAGTTAATATGCTGTGATGTTTCAGAGTACCTTACAAAACTGTAGCTACTCATGATGATACGATCATCCAGAATTATCAAGGAATGATTCAATCCTTTTCAGTATAGCCTAAGTATTTGTATATTCAAGATTCTATAATTTTTAAAAATGTGTGACAGAATTAATTGAAGTAATCATCTGCATATTCAATTACATAAGAATATTACACTTCAGAACTAATGAACAAGTCCTTGCCATAAAACTATACATGAACAGAAGTATTATGTACAATTAGTTTACTGTAATAGTTTAAAGTTAATATCATACAATCAATAAGCTTTCTAATATTGGAAAAGGAAACAAGATTCAACTCAATAAACACCTCCTCTGCTGGCTCATTCCCAACAGCATACATACGCTAAAAGCTCCCCTCTGAATATAAAACAAGAAACTCCTTAGAACTCCAGTGAACAGACACGGATCATCAACTTGCAAATGCCTGGCTCTTTGACAAGTCTCATTACTGAGGCTCAACTAGGAGAATCCCAACCTGAAAAATCTGAAAACAAAGTCTCCATTAGAATGTGAGTAAGAATACAAGTCTGACTACCTCCTACAAACTCTTATTTCAGAGAATCACTTCCACGTCCTCCTCTGCCCTCAAACTCACTACTCCTTCACAGCTTACTCTGTCTTACACGTCACTGCCATTCATGAAGAGCTGCTAACTAGTGTCTCATCATTTCTACTTTTTACTTTTCTAGTATTACTTACCTCGATTCACTCAACCTGTTCCCTATTCTGTATTCCATAAGAACTTGAGGAATAATTTAATTGCCACAGAATTATTAGATAATAAAAATCTTGCATGATTCAAACTCAGTGTAGTATTTATTGAAAATATTCTAGTGTTTAGGGGATGAACCCTATTAATCTGCTTTGTTTCAAAAGTTGGTTTGCTACATCATGCAAATGCTTCAGATGATTTCAGTGAAACAACTGCCAAAATATCAGCTATCTTAAAAAAAGAAAAAAAAAGCCAATGCCTTCCATATTCAAATTAATCTACTTCGAATAACAAACACCAGTACAACATACAGGTGATGCCTGAGAGTTGCTTGGAGTGGCTGGGGTTTCCCCTACTTCTAGCACCACCACCCTTCTCCCCCACCCCCAGGATTCTCTGGAGCAACAAGGATCTTCTTCTCTCTTTTCAGTGTAAATACACTGAAGCCATCGAGAAGGAATTCTCTCAAGTGTCCTCATCAACTCCAAATCACCTCCCTAAGGACTTCCTTTCTTCCCTTCCTCCTTTCGCCAGATTCTCTCCTCTCCAAAGGGTAATCTCAGGATCTGTGGTCTGAACTCTTCCCCCTTCACATTCCTTCTATGGATCATCTCTCCCCTTCTTTCTCCCTCTTTGCTTAGCAATGGTATCTTACACCTGAAATTGCTACTTCAACTCCTTGCTTCCCTCTGTCTATAAACACGCTCAGGAAGAAACACAAAATAATGCTTTTCCTTGATCCTGTTCTGTCCTGCACTACCCAATGCTCCTCTTCCAGATTTCTCTAAAGGCAAGGCTACACCCTTGCTACTCAGAGAGCTTGTTAGAAACACGGGATCTCACACCTCCTGCTCAGCAAGTGCACTTCCCACAAGGCCCCCGTTCCGTTCCGTTCCGTTCAGTCACTCAGTCGTGTCCGACTCTTTGCGACCCCGTGGACTGTAGCCTACCAGGCTTCTCTGTCCATGGGATTCTCCAGGTAAGAATACTGGAGTGGGTTACCATCTCTTTCCCCAGGGGATTCCCGACCCAGGGATCGAACCCGGGTCTCCCGCATTGGAGGCAGACGCTTTAACCTCTGAGCCATCAGGGAAGCCCCCAGGCAACTAATTCAAACGTGAGAAACTCTGGTCTACACTGAGTCTGCTTCTACATGACTTCAACTTCACTTAGTCTTCTGAAATCTTAGCCTCAACTTACCCTCCGGAGAAGGCAACGGCAACCCACTCCAGTACTCTCGCCTGGGAAATCCCATGGATGGAGAAGAATGGTGGGCTGCCGTCTGTGGGGTCGCAGAGTCGGACACGACTGACGCGTCTTAGCAGCAGCAACTTACCTTCACTCTACCGCCACTTTGGAGACACTTCCCTCCAAACTGAAACTGCAATAGAAGCTGGAAACTTTCCAGTGGACACTGTATCAGGCTGTAGGTTCCTTGGTCTCCTCATCACGGCCCCTGGTCTCTCCGTCTTTCCAGTTCTCGTTTTGGCCTACGTGACACCATCCTACAAAGCGGCAGCATCTCCTATGACATCAATTCGCACACATTTACAGCTGAGTACCTATGCCCGTGATCCTGCACAGAGGCTAACACACAGCTCTGCGTGCCCAGGGACCTCAATCCTGAATGCCTTCTAACAGACAGGAAAACAAGAAGATGGGGAAAACGCTGCTGTTCTTCTCGGACAAGCTCACTTCCAATTCATCGCCCATGTCAAATACTCTCCCTTTTTCTAAAGACCTATCTTATTTCTTGCCACCTTCCCCCATAGACCGGTGCTTCCTTTTCCTTCATTGCCTCCCTGTACCCTATGCCTCTCTCATCCTTCATTCCCTCTTTCCTCTTATTTCTCAACCTTCCTGAGGTTGTAGAGTATCTTCAATCAGAACTAATAATTTTTTCTTGCGGCCATGGATCACACTGACCAGGGATCGAAACTGCACCCCCTGCATCGGACAGTCTTAACCGCACAGAGTCTTAACCATCGGACCAGACCTCCAAGGAAATCCAGGAGCTCATAATTTAGCTCCTTAAATGGCATTCTCAATTTAATCTGTGGCTGACACCTGTTAAGATACACTATTTCCCCCCCTCTACTTTTTCCTCACTAGCATCCGACAGGTCATTTGCTTTGGCTATGAGAATATGTCAGCAGTCCCATTTTAATTCAACGTTCTGTCAAATGACTTTTCGATCAAATCCAGTTCTTACCTTCCTCTTGTCCATGTCTTTTTTTCCTCTTTGACCAGCAGCTCCAGATAAACGATCCACATACTTCTGTGGAAAGCTCTCAGAGATACTCTCTTAAAATTAATACGAACTTGCATGAAGATTTCCTAAACCCTTTCTAAGAAAATATCCTACTTTTAAAAACTGCCCACGGTTAACCCAGATAAGACAGGTTTTGCCAAGATCCCACAGCTGCTAAGTGTCAGAACCGGGATGCTGACTTCAGGCACCGTGCTGGATCACCAGGCAGCAGCCGCCTGCAATGAAGAGAGCAGGCCCTTCTTATCTCCTTCCATTGGTGCCACCTTCAAACAGGGCACCCTTACTTTCTGTTACTTCAAGTATGGCTGCCATAAAGGTACTCTGCACATCCAAAATGCTTTGTTATTATTAGCGTCAAAGTGAAAGTCGCTCAGTCGTGTCCAACTCTTTGCCACCCCATGCACTATATAGTCCATGGAACTCTCCAGGCCAGAATACTGGAGTGGGCAGCCTTTCCCTTCTCCAGGGGATCTTCCTGACCCAGGAATCGAACCGAGGTCTCCTGCATTGCAGGCAGATTCTTTACCAACTGAGCGATCAGCGAAGCCCTTGTTAGAACATCACTAAAGCAAACTGCTGTTGTCGTAAGCCCACATATTTATTGCTACCTGCCATGTTCTTGCATCTCTAGAAATGTTCCTTGCGGATCAACTTGACAAGCCTAATGCAGTAATACTTTCACGTTTCAAGCACTATCTTTTTAAGGCTGAAGTGGTAAAAAAAAAAAAACAACACAATTTAGCCTGTTTCTTTCTGACCCTCGCTAGCAGTTTTACACACACACATGTACGAAAGAAACATATGTTTGCTTGGGAGATTGGGACTGACACACACACACACTACACACTATTGTGTATGAAATAGATAACTAATGAGGACCTACTGCATAGCACAGGGAACTCAACATTCTGTAAGAGCCCACACGGAAAAAATGCTTTTAAAAAGAGCGGGTATACATATATACACAGCTCATTCACTCTGCTGCACACCTGATACACACACACACTACGGTAAATCAACTGCACTCCAATAAAAACGGAGGGAGAAGGGAAGGAAGAGACACAAACATTTGGCTATAGACTCACCTGGAATAATGCAGCAATGTTTAGATAAATGTCACTTCAGAACCCAAAGTGGAGGGTAGGAAAATCAGGATATTGTCAATATCCTCAAATTAAAATCAATTAGGAGCCCGGTGGTGGCGGGACGCACGCACTGTCTAAGCCCACCGCTGGCGCCGCGCAGCTTTCTCAGGGCGCCCCGCCGGACGCACGCGGAGGGGACCCGGGTTCCACGGCCAGCTGCCCGCCCCTCAGGCCAGACTGTGACCGCCCGCCCTCGCGGCTCACAGGGCCCCGGGGCGCCAGCGCGCGTTTCCCACCGACAGGCCCCGTTTCCGGCTCACACGCTCCAGGCTCAGCGCCTCAAGCTCGCGGCTCACAGGCTCCCGACTCACACGATTACCTCCCGCGCTCCCCGCCGGCCCGGCTCCCCGCTCACACGACGCCCAGGCCCCAGTGCGCCGGGCCGCGCCCGCCGCGCTCTCAACCCCCGACGCCGGCCCGCGCCCCCCGCTCACACGACCCCCGACGCCGGCCCGCGACCCCCGTCACACGACCCGCGATTCAGGCCCGCGCCCCCCGCTCTCGCGACCCTCGACGCCGGCCCGCGCTCCCCGCTCTCACGCACGCCTTCGCCCGCTCCTGGCAGGCCCGGCAAGCCGCTCACACGCTGCCCTGGCCCCAGTGCGCCAGGCCGCGTTCGCCGCGCTCTCAACCCCCGACGCCGGCCCGCGCCCCCCGCTCTCGCGACCCCCGACGCCGGCCCGAGCCCCCCGCTCTCGCGACCCCCGACGCCGGCCCGCGCCCCCGCTCACGCGACCCCCGACGCCGGCCCGCGCCCCCCGCGCAGGCGCACGCCCCCCGCCTCCCACACAAACCCCGTCCCCAGGCGCTGGCCGGAGCTCGCGCTCACGGGACACCTGCGCGCCGCCCGCCCTCGCAGAGGCCCGGCCTAAGCTCTCCGCATGGGGCCTGCGCCGTGTTCGGCGAGGAGGCCGTGAAGCGGCCCGGGAGCTGCCCTGCGCGGCCGAGGGGAGGCTGCCTGAGGCGGGCCGCCGTGAGCGAGGGCCCGGGCGGGCGCCACCCGGGGCGCTACTCTGGGGCTGCACGGCCGCGAGCGGGACGGCGGCTGTGCCTGTTGCTCCACTCGGTGGCTGCGCGCAGGTCGGTTTCGGCGGCCTCCCGCGCGCGGGGGTCGCCGCCACTTCCTCAGCGCCCCCCGCTGCCCCGCGTCCTCGAAGCCTCTGCGCGCGCGGGCTGCGCGGTGGTCGACTCGCCCCGGAGACGCGCGGAGAGACCTGGAGACGGGCGGCTGGAGCTCAGGTGCGTGTTACACCGGGGAGGTGGGGACGGGGTCGCCCGGGCGTGAGGGCCGCGCCCTGAGGGCTGCGGTGAGTGCAGCCCCACCCGGGAGCCGGCCATGCAAACACCCTCCCGTCCCCGCCGGGGAAGGGCGGGCAGCAAGGGGGCTCTGGCGCGGGAAGGTCGCGCTTCACTCACAAGGCGTTTCAGAGGAGCGTTGGGATTACTCTGTTTAGATAGCTGTCGCAGCGCTGGTGGCTCATCTGGTAAAGTATCTGCCTGCAATGGCGAGACCTGGGTTCAATCCCTGGCTTGGGACGGTCCCCTGGAGAAGGGAAAGGCTACCCTCTCCAGTATGCTGGCATGGACTGTCACAAAGAGTCAGCCTTTGCAGAGTCAGACTGAGCGACTTTCAGTTAACTAATTAAGGGGCTCCCCCACTAATTAAGGGGCTGCCCTCATAGCTCAGTCGGTAAAGAATCTGCCTGCGATGCAAGAGACTCGGGTTCGATACTTGGGTTGGGAAGATCCTCTGGAGAAGGAAATGGCAACTCACTCCAGTATTCCTGCCTGGAGAGTCCCATGGACAGAGAAGCCTGGCAGTCTACAGTCCATGGGATTGCAAGAGTCGGACACGATTTAGGGACTAAACCACCACGCAGCCCTTTAGGGAATGGATGGGATAGAAGAAAGACTGGTTCTGAGTGGGTTATGATAGACAGCAGGAGAGATGGATGCTGTCCACAGCCCGGTCGGGGGTCACTGAACACCGCGTCCTGAGGCGACAGGACTTGTAGATACACGGACAGGGGTGGAGGGGAGAGGCGGAGCGGGGGAGGGAACAGGAGACCGCGTCTCTGGAGGCTTCTTTCAGGGAGCAGAGTAAACATCTGGCAGTCAGCAGGAAGAGCGTTTCGGTGAGTGTGTTTTGTTTTGAACCTTCAAGAGCACTTAGTCTGACTCTTGGGCCATTTAACAGATGGGGACGCTGAGGCACTGGAATTACGGATCAAGTTAAAGGGCTTGTCTGAACTTGCAGCTGTCACTTGAACAGTTTGTTCGGTTCCAGTGTGTTATTCTTGCAACTTCAGGCAGTTACCTTATCTAAAAAGTTAGGAGACCACAGTTCAGAGAAATCATTCGCAGTGGCTCAAGGTTTTCGGGTGAAATCGCCAGTCACTGATGCCCCACCGAGCTCCTTCCCCGGGAGCCACACACTGAGTGTGTGAATGACTCCTTCCCCGGGAGCCACATCCCACATCCCAGCATCAAGTCACAAATTAAGAAGTTTAACAGTGAAATTTTAATAATTTTCTGATTTTTCTTTATCCATACTGGATAAGTTAAGGATTATATCAGTTTGCACGCATGTACCCTGACAGAAAAGACACCTGAAAACCAAATCAACCCAATTAATCTTCCACTCTTGCAGCTGCAAAAATTGCCTCAAGAACCAGAAATGAATAAGGAATGTGGTAGACAGGACAGACTACCCTAGGAGTGCTCTGCTTTCAGACGGCGGGGAAACCTGGACTCGGCACTGCGGGTTGGATCTGCCCTTTCCAGCCTCCACACACCCCCTCCGTCAGGTCACCATGTTAGTTTCAGATACTTTGTCAATCTCTATCAAAAATAAAGAATTAAGAACATTATCTAGATAGTGTCTTTGGATTCTTTAAAAGCTATTGAGATGTAATTGACGTATCGTGTAATTCACCCATCCCAAGTGTGTAGTTCAGTACCTCTTAGTCTAGAGAGGTGTCACCTGTGACCACAGTCAATTTTAGAGCATTTCCATCACCCCCAAAAGGAACCCTGCATCCCTTAGCCACCACCTATGGCGCGGCGCCCTCATCTCCCTCAGCCCCAGCAACCCCCAGTCTAATATCTGTCTGTGTAGACAGCCTGTTCTGGGTTTTCACGTGAATGGAATCACACGGTGTGTGCTCCTTTGTGGTTCGCTTTTCTCATTTGATGTCGTGTTTCCGCGGTTCATCCATGTTATAGCACGTACCAGTTCTTCCGTTTCTGTTGATTGTCAAACAAGAAACAGTATGTGGCTAAGCCATTTGTCCATTCGTAAGTTGTTGGAGATTTGGGTTGTTTCCCCTTTGCGGCTACGAACAATGCTGCTGTGAGCACTGACTTACACATTTCCGGATGGACATGCTTTTATTTCCCCGTGGTGGGATTTTGTCCTCAGAGTTCCCTGGCTGCTTTCTCCTTTTCTGGCCTTTGCTCAGACTGTCCTGCCGTCTTCACAATTTCTGTTCCTCTTGGGTAGTTCTCCATTGATTCAGACCTGGAGACGCATTTCCCTCTCTGGTGGAGGGAGGAGGTGACACTTGCGGAGAACATTATGAACCGGTCCTAATGTGTGTGATTTCTGGGCGTCTCGTTGCTCTGAAGAAAGTGCTGAGCAACTGAAACAATGAAGAAAGTGGGGACCACATCGAGGGCAGGTGGGCCTCCAGATGCGGGCCGGGGGATCTCAGGACGGGAGGGGCAGGAGCCCAGTCAGGCCAAGGGCGCAGACGTGGTGCTGGCTCACGACCTCTGGTGAGCAGCGAGTGGCTGAGCCCCAGGCAGGGGTCTGTTTGCTGTCAGGCGCACCTGGTTTCCCGAGTGTGTCCCCGCTGCCCACTCCCACCTGACACGGCCTTTCTCTTCCCGCTGCTCCCCGCTCAGCAACCAGCCACAGCCCGTGTGTAGACAGAAACCAGAGCAGGTGCAGAGCCTGCGTGCAGGCCCCTGCTCCCTGCATGGGGTGCTCAAGCCTCCCATTTCCTCCCTGTCAGTGGGCACGCCCCCTCCTCTCCAGCAGCCCCAGGTGTTCCCACACGGGGAGAGTTTACAGGGCCAGACCCTGCCCATGATAACCTCACAGGGTCCAGGATCACGGTCAGCCTGCCCTAGAAGCCCTCTGTCACATGGAACTCGGCATCTTCCTCCCCAGACTCCTGCCTCAGTTGCTCTGCATCGCCAGCATCCTTGTTTCTCCTGGAGGCCTGGTTGGACCCAGCCTCCTCCTCTGATGCTCCCAAGGTCAGGGGCTGCGGGCCAGTTTCTGGTGAGGACGAGAGAAGGAAGGTGGTACTTGGTCCCTGGGAGCATGACCCACCTGTGTGAAACGGTCTGTTTTCCTGGCCTGGCCTTGCTTCCTAGGACCCTATGCCTTTCTCCCCAACTGGCCCCTTCTGGGTGCTTCCCTTCGAACCCGTGTTCTCTCCTGGTCACAGCCCCGGCCGCACCTCGACTCCCTAGTCTCTCTGGCCAGGCAGATTCCTGCAGAGCCAGTGTCATTTCTTCTCTGCTTGGGGCGTCCCCATTGCTCCGCAGATGTGGGCAGGTAAGGAGGGAAGAAGGAAGTGCAGGGGTGTATTAGGGCTTAAGGGAGCCTCATGAATCGCTCGATGAAGTCCACACCTGCCTCTGCCCCTGACTTTAGACTCATGCAGAGTCTGAGCCTCCCTGACTGTGCTGAGGTCCTTGCCCTCTGTGTCCTGTCCAGGTGGGGTGGGGTTGGGTGGGTGGGAAATGACCTTCTGGTGTCTAGAGCACTTGGATTATTGGAAGGTTATTTCTTTGTGTGAAAAGCTCGATTTTTAAATTAGTTTTCTGTCACATAACAAAAGCACGTTTTGCTTGGAAACACTGAAACAACAGGGAGAGTTGAGGGTGGAAAGTGCTGTCTCACCCCAGCCCCTCGTTGGCCGTTCCCTGTGTTCTTCTGGCGTTTTCCCTGTCTGTCCCCGAGAGCCACATTGCATCTCCGAATGTGCATCTTCGTAAGCACAAGTGGGCCCAGAGTCTATTTTAAAGAGCCCCACACGCCTCCCGTTTTCTTTCCAGTTGCTTCCCGGGCTGTGCCCCCAACGTACGTGAGCGGCTCTAAGTGGTCTGGCCGTCGGAGCCAGCCCGAGCCCTGTGGCGCTGCAGGTGGAGCCCCAGGTTTACCGGAGCAGCCGGCCAGACCCAGTGCGAGGAGCCAGCTCCGCGTCCCTGGAAAGCGTGGAGGTGGGTGGACTCCCCCTCGGCACCTCCCCAGTCACTGCTCACGTGACATGACAGAGGAGGACGGAAGAGGGCATCTCATCGCTGGAAGAGGGGCTATTCGGGGACCTACATTTGGTTTTAAGGTGTCTCTGGGTCTCTATCTGCAGGGCAGCGCTGGCCACAGAGCATCCTCCTTCAGAAATGGGGGCCTCGGAGCATCCCCTGTTCACCACCACCCTCCCCTGGCCCTGCAGGTGCGGGGGAAGGTTAATCGGCTGAGGGCAGAAAGGGCAGGTGTGCCACAGCCACGGTCACCTTGGTCCAGCACCTTGGACCAAGGCTCACCTTGCATGACTTGGCAAGCTCGTGATGGATGCCTCCGGGGGCCCCCACTGAGACTCCTTGAACTGTCCACTGCGGGAGCCTTCAGGCCTTGGTATCAGAAAGGACATCCATGGGGCAGATCCACCCCCTGCGGGTTAATCGTGGCTGACATCCTTCTCTTTCTGTTTTTCCAGAGTCTCAACTCTGGTGAAGAAGCCGACAGCACGAAGGAGCCTCAGAATGAATTGTTTGAAGCCCAAGGTAAAGCCTGGCCTTGTGGTGAATGCCCCCTTTGGTCGGTGCTGGGCTGTCAGGCAGCAGGCTGCCAGCGAAAGAGAATTTCCTGGGAGGTGCCCAGTGTGGGTGGTCTCTCTGGGGGGCCCTTCTCCTGGGGAAGTCCCAGCCCTGAGATTCGTGGGGTCAGACCCTTGGGCAGGGGCCGCTGGCTAAGAGAGCAGCTAGTTGGCTCGGGTCACAGTGATCCTCCCGACCGGCAGGCATGGGCCAGGGGACTCCTTCCTAATGTGCCAGGCCTGGGCCAGCAGCCTCCCCACTCAGCAGAGGCCCTGCATGCGCCCCAAGTGGAGGGCGAGACGTGGCTCTGGTCCTGGGAACCCGGCGGAGCACCCGGAAGGCAGTCACAGGTGTGCTTAGCAAAGCTGGGTGCATCAGCATGTGGGTGTGCGGGTTCCTTAAGGACGCCTCTCACCAGCGTGTGTCACAGGGCAGAATGTGCAGGACCATGGCTCCAGCGGGAGACCAGAAGTGACCTAGAGCTGCTCCTGAGCGAGAGGTCTGCACTGGTGCTGAGCATCGTCCAGACTGTGGCCCTCAGGGGCCGAGGCTGTTGTTGGCTCAGTGCTGAGCGTGGGGACGTCAGGCGAATGAGCCAAGTGTCGGTGCTACTGGATGAAGCAGATGGACCCCTTTGTGTCCAAAAATCACTTCCCAGATTCCCTGGACTCAGAGTCAATCTAGGGGACGAGAGGAAGGGCTCCGGGGAGGTTATTCACTGAGTGATTTTGGGCTCTCTGCCCAGAGACTGCTTGGATGGTTCTTTCCATCTGGGTTAGAACTGACACTCATGCAGAGACACTAACGTCAGACCTCTCAGGACTTGTTTACCTTCTCTGCCAGCCCTGAGAACACACACACCCTGCTGTCAGAATTGCTTTTCCCTTTGTCTGGTTCCTGCCTTTATTTATTTATTTATTTTTAAATTTAAAATGTACGTACTTGGCTGTGTCAGGTCTCAGTTGTAGCATGCAGGATCTTCGTACGTCATTTGGGGTCTTTCATTGCAGTGCACAGGTTTCTGTCTAGTTGCAGGGCACAGGCTTAGTTGCTCCATGGCACGTGGGATCTGAGTTCCCCAGCCAAGGATCGAACCCGAGTCCCCTGCATTGCAAGGTGGATTCTTAACCATGGGACCATTGGAGAAGTCCCTGTTTTACCATTTTTCCATAGAACTTTCAGATGTTTTAAGCTGGAAGGGGTCTTGGAAGTGGCCCTTCCCTTCTGTTTTCTTCAACCCGATAGTCAGCATCATTCATGAGCATGGAGGCCTAGCTTTCCTCAGGAAAGGACTTTCTGATTGTTAGTTGGGTTATCACAGTAAACACCGAGATGACTCCTCTCTGGAGAGCTCCAGACCACTGACCAGGAGCCAGAGTCTGGTCAGGTGCAGGTGACCCTCGTCCTGCGTCGGGCAGGGTGGTGCAGTCTGGGCGTGGAAGGGGCTCTGCTTTGAAGCCTTGCTTGTCTAAAGAGAGCTCTTTGTCGGCACCGTAAGGTGCCCAAACACTCTCCCAAAGGGTGTTTCTCTGGCAAAGCTTCAGAAACCTCAGTAAGCCACCTGGCTAACCTGGCCGTCTGTCACCCGGACTCGCTGCTGAGTCTGCATCTCAAAGACCCCTGTGGCTCCTGATGTGAGGCGGTATGGAAAACAGCCCACCTTGGGGTGTTTTGCTGGGAAAAGAAAAAAGAAGTTAACACTCAACCTGCATCCAAAGTAGCCTTTGGTGCTAAGTTCCAGTTTCCAGGAGATGTTAGGGATGGAAGCGCTGGGGGGTGGGCGGGAGGTGACCCAGCGACTCTGGGGGAGTAGCCACACGCACAGGGAGGACTCTGCATTGATGCTGAGTTGAAGAAATCAGCCGTCGGGAGACTTGGGACAGAACTGGGACGTCGTTGTTGGGTTGTAGGGCCATCGTCGCACTGGGGTCAGGAGTGCATACGAAACACTCAGGGGTGAGAACACGGCAGCCGGGATTTGCCTTCAAATACCTGGTCCGGGACCTTCTGTGGTGATTTATTGTCTAGGATGCCACACTCCCATTGCAGGGGGCCCGGGTTCCATCCCTTGTCTGAGAACTAGAGTCCCCATGCTGTCGCTAAGCATTTGCATGCCACAACTAAAAAGATCTCACATGCAGCGACCAAGCCCCAGAGCAGCCAAATAAATATCACAGAAACAGAAAAGACGTGGGCAAGCACACACAGGGGCAGATGAAGCCAGGGCGAGAGGCTGCTCTTTGCTTTGGGCAGGTTTGAAGACCTTCTAGACGTTAATTTTTCAAGCCGGGCCTTTTGCTTCTAAGCACGAAGCTTGCAGGTATGCTCCTAGTGCTGCAGCTTCTGGAGGCTCCCTTCAGACATGCCTTCCCCTCATGCAGCAGAGTC
Organism: Moschus berezovskii; assembly: GCF_049115385.1. NCBI lineage: Eukaryota > Metazoa > Chordata > Mammalia > Artiodactyla > Moschidae > Moschus > Moschus berezovskii. Next base: position 74,808,478 of record NC_142474.1, on the reverse strand, counting down.
CCCCTTGTATTGTGAACTTTTGCATAGAATTAAGTTGGAAGAATTGCATGGTGAGCCCCACGTAGCCACCGTCGGAAGCTTGACTCTCACACGTGTCCCTCTGCCCATCTTTCAGTCCATCTGATTTCAGAGTAAAATACCAGCTTGGTGTGTTTCCCCTGCTTCAGGCCAGCTGCCAACCTGGGCTTCTGAGGTCTTCGGGAGCCCCCGGAAACCCACAGCCACTCCTTCGACACCCGCAAGAGCTGGGTCCGGGGCCTCTGGGAAGAGCTGGCTGTGGGCAGCAGCGGCCACCTTACAGAAGAGGAGCTGGCCCTGGTCTGCCAGAGCATCGGGCTCCAGGGCCTGGCGAAGGAGGTGAGAGGGGATGGGACGGACCGCCCCAAGGGCTGAGTCGTTGTGGTTGGTGCCAGGCCTGGGAAACCCCTTCACCCTCAGACACTGATTCGGTTGTCACTGTCCAGTCTAAAATCCTGTGCTGACTCCCAGGGCTAGCGCTGACGGTCCGTCTCGGGCCACCTTCACGCAGGACCCTCCTCTGTCTGGAGCTCTCTCCCCTCTCTGGTCTCCCTAGGCCTACCGCCCAGCCCAAGGGTGGTGCCCATAGCATCTGGCTGTGACCCTGGCAGCTGTGTTCAGCCCTTCCCTCCTTCAGGGCCCAGGGGAGGAGGGGGCAGTGTGATGGGATGGGCCCTGCCTCGCTGACCCCGAACCGCTGGGATTCCGCAGATACATGTCCCACCGTCCAGCAGACTCTCTCACAGCAGACTCGGGGTGGGTGTTTGGGAGATGCGGGATGCTCAGGTGACCATTCACAGCCTGGTGGAAACTGACCAGGCGTGTGGATTTCACATGCCACAACCAGGAAGCCAGTGCTGGGATAGCAAGCCGCCTGCTTGGTGGGGTGGGGGCCGGGCCTGGGCGGGGCGGTCAAGGCTACTTGGGAGCAGCCTCTGAGCAGATGCCTGAGGCGCTTTTCTTTAGAAACTTGAAGACCTGTTCAATGAGCTGGACCAAGATGGGGATGGTAGAGTGAGTCTGGAGGAGTTCCAGCTTGGCCTGTTCAATCATGGGTCCCCTCGACCGCTGGAACTGGCCCTGCTTGTCAAACCCAGCGGGTCCTGGTCTCATTACCAGGTAAGGTGGGGAGATTAAATCTTGAAGCCCAGGGTGACTGCCGTCACTCTCCTGAAGGCCTGTGCTCTCTGCCTGGTCCCCAGAGTGGGTGCTGGGAGGTGGTCAAAGTGACCTCACCTGACACCGCTTCTGCCTGGCTGAGCGCCACTGGTGAGCTGCTCGCCTTCTCTGAGCCTCAGGGTCCTCCTCTGTAAAGTGGACGCACCTCACAGGGGTCTTCCGTGGATTCCCTGGGGCGCACTCGTTCCACCAGGAGCACCCGGTCCCTCCTCCCTGGGGCCAGAGTCACTGTTAGGGCCGCGCCTTCCCCAGGATTCCCCTCCAGGCTCTCCTGGAGCTGTGTTCTTCCCATTTCTCATCCTTCATGAGGCCGGCTGGAGTCAAGCAGACTTTATTTACACTGTGCTGTTGGCCGGTGAGTTTGGTTCATCTCTGTCTCAGGGTGGTCAGGGCCCCTTCTCTCACTGCAGGGCACGGTTGTCCTGGGGAGTCTCGCTGCCGCCTCTTTGGCAACGTGGCTGATCCCGTAGTTTGTGGGCGGCGGTGCAGGAACAGTGGCCTTGTTCTCTGCTGGGCTGAGCTCGTCCGAAAATCAGGTTTCTACCCCTGAAGCCACTGAGATGGGGATGGAGTAAGGGTAGTGAGGACAGTGCCTGTCCAGCTGAGGGCAGGGACCGCACGGTGCCCAAAGCCCACAGAGGGCAGGGACCGCACGGTGCGCAGAGCCCATAGAGGGCAGGGACTGCACGGTGCCCAGAGCCCACAGAGGGCAGGGACCGCACGGTGCCCAGAGCCCATTCAGGGCAGGGACTGCACGGTGCCCAGAGCCCACAGAGGGCAGGGACCGCACGGTGCGCAGAGCCCGTAGGGGGCAGGGACCTCATGGTTCCCAGAGCCCATAGAGGGCAGGGACCTCATGGTGCCCAGAGCCCATAGAGGGCAGCGACTGCTCGGTGCCCAGAGCCCATAGCGGGCAGGGACCTCATGGTGCCCAGAGCCCATAGCGGGCAGGGACTTCATGGTGCCCAGAGCCCGTAAATGGCAGGGAGCTCACGGTGCCCAGAGCCCATAGAGGGAAGGGACTGCACGGTGCCCAGAGCCCGTAGAGGGCAGGGACCTCATGGTGCCCAGAGCCCATAGATGGCAGGGAGCTCACGGTGCCCAGAGCCCATAGAGGGCAGGGACTGCACGGTGCCCAGAGCCCGTAGAGGGCAGGGACCTCATGGTGCCCAGAGCCCGTAGACGGCAGGGAGCTCACGGTGCCCAGAGCCCATAGAGGGCAGGGACTACATGGTGCCCAGAGCCCGTAGAGGGCAGGGACCTCATGGTGCCCAGAGCCCGTAGACGGCAGGGAGCTCACGGTGCCCAGAGCCTATAGAGGGCAGGGACTGCATGGTGCTAAGAGCCCATAGAGGGCAGCGACTGCTCGGTGCCCAGAGGCCATAGAGGGCAGGGACCTCATGGTGCCCAGAGCCCGCGGAGGAGGGCTCCCCTCAGGGGCCTTGGCACCTCGTTCCCGCCCAGGAAGTGCTGACGGGGCCACGTTCTGTGCATGTGGACACCGATGTGGCCGGGCTGCGGGTGTGGGGCCTCGCACAGCAGACCGAGATTGTCCTGCTCCATCAGGGGAGCCCCTGGGTCTGGTGGTCTGGGGACGACACCAACCTCAGAGAGGAGGGGGCCGCTGCTCCTCCTTGTTCTGGTCCCAACAGCAGATGCCTGTCCCAGGGGTCCTCCCTGGGTTGGGAAGCACAGCTTCCTGGGTGCACTTCAGCCTCACCCGTCCGCTTTCCGGCTGAGGGATTTTTCTGCCCTTGCCTCCAGCCCTGAATCCTGAGGACACGCGCCCTCTGCTCGGGCCGCCCCGCCTGTTCTGAAGCCCATCTTGGGTTTCTCTGCACAGACTGGGTTTCCCTCGGCTGGCGTGTGCCTTCCCAGGCTCAGGCGGGAAGCCATTGCTCTTTCAGAGAAAGGTTACCCCGGGGACCCCGCAGGTGCTGGGGCACCCCCTGCACGGCCTCAAGCAGATGGCCCTGAGCCTGGGCTCGGGTCGCCTCCGCGGAGCCTGTAGTCCCCGCAGGTCCTCCGGCACCCTGTTCCCTGCAGGAGGAGTTGGGGAGGCCGCACCACCGAGCACAGGTGGTGAGGGCCCGGGAGGTGCGTGAGGAGGCCGCGGTCCTGCCGGTGCTGGTCCCCGCGTGCAGGTCCCAGAGGAGAGTGTCAGCCAGACCACCACGTCGGCCCTCATGTCCGTGTGCTCGGGCCCCCGCCTCTTCGGCAGCGGCTTCGCCTTCCCGGAGCAGATCATCTCCTTGTGGGCTCAGGAGGGCGTTCACAATGGCAGGGAGGTCTTGCAGGTGTGGACGGTCACGCAGCTGCCCCAGCAGAGGAGTCTGGGCGGGGGGATTAGCGGGAGCCGCTGCCCATGAGGGAGGCTGGACAGAGAACCTCGCAGACACAGGCCCCGTGGAGGGAAGGCCCGTCATCCTCACTGTTTGCTTTATTTTTTGATATCGATGTGTGGGACATCTTAACTTAAAAACATAATCAGTAAACAGCAGAGAAAGCCCACAGCCTGGAACACCTCCTTTAGAGGGTAGGTTTCAGTATCTCAGACTCACCCCGCAGCGTGTGTCGGCTTCCGAGCCGATCCTTGGTCCTGGAGGACAGGAGGGCACCTTAGTGCCTGGAGGACATGGGCGTGGACACCAGGAGGTGGTGCCCACACGTGTCGTGCGGTTTTTCTAATCTGGAAGCTGCTGCCCACACCTCTTCGTCCTCTGCTCCCACCGTGATTTCATCGCTGAGAAGCGTGCTCTCAGCATGGCGTGGCAGCCGCTTCTGGATCGCTCCGCATGCTTTAACGTCCTGTCATTTTTCTCCCAGAAACCCTCGGGGCCCGGGAGAAGGGTGGAGATTCGAGTCCCCGTCTCCCGGTTCACAGGAAGGGCTTCCCCGTGGGCCCTGCCATGTGCCTGCCCCACCTGTGTGTCTGCAACTTGTAGATGCAAGCACCAGTCACTGAGAGAGCAAGCCAGGGCACCAGTGTTATCACTAGGCAGCCGGCAGGTGCGTGGGCATCCCCGGCCTACTCTTTTCCTTATGGTGGTGAAATATAGAAAGCACAAGGTTCTGTTCTTTTAACTTTACCTTCCCCAAGCCCGAGGGGGAGTGGCTGTGGCTCATGGCTCTATCGATCATGTTTCCACCAACAGAACCCACACTGTTCCTGTGTCTGTTCGTGCTGTTTAGAGATACGTTGAGGATTCTGTGTGTCTGAAACGGCAGGAACTCAACTCAAACTGGCTTGGGCAAGAGGCCATCAGGGGTCTTTGTGATCAGTTGGGGAAGAAGGAGGATGTTTAGGCTTGGGGGTCCCGGCTCTGGGGGTTGTCAGGACTCTGCTGGCCTTTGGGTCTTGGCTTCAGGTCTAGCACCCTCGTGCGGCTCCCCAGGACCCCGTGGCCTGGACAACGCTTGATTTGGCAGAAAAAGCCCTTCTCCAGCGTCCCTGTCAGTCCCCAAAGTCCTCTGCTTGCATATGCCCCCTTCTGTGTCTGTCCCTTTGCCCAGGAAGGGGGGCTCTGTCCAGCCTGGGTCATGCCCACCTCCGAGGCAGGGACAGTGAGGGGAGGAGCTGTATGTTGACAGTGGGAGGGGGACCTCAGTGTTGACAGGGACCTGGGGAGAGGGACCCCAGAGGGACGGGAGCAGGGGAGAGGCTCCACTCAAGAGGTGGAGGCTTTGCAGACAGAAAAGGAAGGGACTGGGCCAGTGAAGTCTGGGCCTGAGGGAGCCAGCAAATGTCTGAAGACCCGCTCATCCTGCCTGCTCGATGGGCCTTGCTGTTTTCAGAGCCTTGACTTCAGTGTGGACAAGAAGGTGAACCTTTTGGACCTGACCTGGGCCCTGGAGAAGGGGCTCAGGATGGTGGGCGGGGCCGCCCAGCAGGCAGCCTTGGCCTGCTACCGCCAGGAGCTGAGCTTCTGCCAGTAAGAGCCCCGCTGGGGCGGGCGTGGGGTGCCGCTGGCCAGGCTGGCCACCTCGCCCAGGGCGTGGGCAGCCTGTGGGAGGAGAAAGGGTGCTTCCAGCACGGTCACAAAGCACAGCATGGCGATTGGGCCAAGAATGCGTTCCGTTGTAATTGGGTTTAGCTCCAGTTGAGCTGGATATTCAGGCCATCCGTCTACGGAGCCGGTTGGCATAGAGATTGTTATTGTGTTTTTATTGATGCTCTGAAGCTACAGAGAAGGTTGGCAGTAATTCAGTCTCCATCCTCAAGACTTTGTGTCTCGTTAGGTACCGACAGATGAGACCCCTGACATCAGGCAACTCTGCAGAGGGGCCCAGAGGAAGACTGCTTTGGGAGGATGATGAAGGGAGACAAGTTTGGTGCTTCTCCAGTGGGAGAAACAGGCATCAGGATAGCTGGTGCCCTGAGCCTTGGGCAGGGCCTGGGGTGACCGGACAGAGACAGGCGTCTCCTCTGCTCTTGGCAACTCCCTGGCACTTAGGTGCCAGGCTACAGGTGGCAAGGCTGTGACCAGGCAGGATAATGGGTGGTCAGCCTTCTCCCCTTCATGCGTCCAGCCCCAGGTTACGTGCTGGGGATCCCTGGGGTCCAAGGCCCAGCTGCAGCAAAGAGGGAGCGTGGATAATTGCCCACCTCTTCTGAGGCCGTCTGGAAGGGTGAACACTGCACGCCCCAGGCTCGAACCTCTTGGTTCAGAAACCTGCGAGAAACCCCATTGCAAGCCAGCTGGCTTCTCTCTGTATGTAATTCTGTAAAACCGACTCAATAACTGCAGAAACCATCCTGGTAGGAGGAGGGTCAGGCTTCCCAGGTGGTGCTAGCGGTAAAGAATGCACTTGCCAATGCTAGTGCAACCCGCTTGCTAATGCAAGAGGTGTGAGAGATGCGAGTTCAATCCCTGTGTCAGGAAGATCCCCTGGAGGAGGGCATGACAGCCCACTCTAATATTAATCCCATGGACAGAGGAGCCTGGAGGGCTCCAGTCCATAGGATTGCACAGAGTCGGACATGACTGCAGCGACTTGGCATGCATGCACGGGAGGTGGGTCAGAGCTCAGCGCTGGCCACGGCTCAGCGCTCTTAGGCCAGCTGAGTTTGTTCCTTCAGACCGGCTCGCTCGCCCCAGAGCAGTGTCCCCATTGACCCCGCCCCGCTTCCTGCAGGGAGCAGGTGGAGCAGATGGCCAGGGAGCGAGACAAGGCAAGGCAAGACCTGGAGAAAGCTGAGCAGAGGAACCTGGAGTTTGTGAAGGAGACGGACGCCCTGCACTCCGCCCTGGAGCAGCTTGCGGAGGAGAAGGTCAGGTAGGTCCTGCTGGGGTCCTGGGCCAGGGCGGGTGATGGACACAGGCTGCTGCCAGCTGAGGCCCTGCTGTCTCACCTGAGCCCACAGCAGGGAGCCCACAGACCAGGCATCACCCATGCAGTGGGCTGAGCGGACTCCCACAGAGCCAGCCCGGCTGGTGGCGGACAGACCAGAGGAAAGTGTTTCTGACCTTTATGAAAGTCTTCCCCTCTCTCTCGGTGCGCCACTGCCTCCCTGTGGTCCTTTGCCGTGGCCGCGTTCGGCCCCGTCCCAGACAGGAGAGGCACCGGGTCCCCCTGGACGCACATGGGGCTGTGCCCTGTGGGGCTCCCCGCTGGGGGGCAGCCTGACTGCACACGCCGTTCCTCTGCGGCCAGCGCTGCCCTCCCCAAGTTCCCAGAAGCCGACGGCGACTGATTTCAGGCCGTCAGTCAGGGAGCTGAGAATGGATTTGCGTTGGTCTCAGCCTGGTTGACCTGATTCTCCCGACCACCCCAAAGGGACTCAGTGAAGTTCTCTCTGCATCAGAGAACTGGAGACTCCTTATCTCCACCCAAGAATCTGGTTGGGGGACACAAGGCCTCGAGGGCCATGTGGGTGCTGGAATTTTGCTCCGTGAGTAACACGGTGTCATCAGTACATATTTAGAAATAGCGTTTGCAGTCGTGTTAGGTTACTCTAACAGAAAAGTATTGAGGGATACATATTCGTTGTAAACAACTTAGAAAATACACACACAGGGAGAAATGAAAGCAGACCCCTCACGTCCACAGAGGTTGTTGCTCCTAACCTTTTCCACGAGTCCCTCGCTTCTTCCTGTGCACGTGTTTGCTTTCAGAGAGGTGTCGTTGCTGTAACATTGCATATCCTTTCTGAGCATCCGTCGTGTGGCTCTGCCATATGTTACTGCACCTTTCCCCTTTAAAGAGGGAAGTGATGTGATCAAGTTTGTAAAACTTTCCCCAGCGTCTGCAGGCTGTTAGGTTAAATCGTGCTCATCAAACTTTTTCCCTGAGTGACAGCTGCCCTCGTGCCCCAAAGCTCTGCGGTGAGTCCGAGGGAGGCCGAACCAATCATTTCTAGTTTCGACCACGGTCAGTTGATTGCAGACCCAGCCAGGCTCTGCTGAAATAAGAGTTTCCACTCATCTTCACTCTAGATATGCTGGGTTTGAGAATCCTGCTAAGCAGCTGTTTCAGTGATGTTGTTGTTCAGTCACTCAGCCACGTCTGACTCTTTGCGACCTCATGGACTGCAGCACACAAGGCTTCCCTGTCCTCCACCATCTCCCGGAGCCTGCTCACCCTCATGTCCATCGAATCAGTGATGCCATCCAACCATCTCATCCTCTGTCGTCCCCATCTCCTCTCGCCTTGAATCTTTCCCAGCATCAGGGTCTTTTCCAATGAGTCAGTTCTTCACATCAGGTGGCCAGAGTACTGGAGCTTCAGCTTCAGCATCAGTCCTTCCAATGACTATTCAGGACTGATTTCCTTTATGATGGTTTGATCTCCTTGCAGTCCACGGGACTCTCAAGAGTCTTCTCCAACACCACAGTTCAAAAGCATCAATTCTTTGGCGCTCAACTTTGTTTATGGTCCAACTCTCACATCCATACGTGACTACTAGAAAAACCATAGCTCTGACTAGACGGACCTTTGTCAGCTTTTTAACATGCTGTCTCGATTGGTCATAGCTTTTCTTCCAAGGAGCAAGCGCCTTTTAATTTCATGGCTACAGTCACCATCTGCAGTGATTTTGGAGCCCAAGAAATTAACGTCTGTCACTGTTTCCATTGTTTCCCCATCTATTTGCCATGAAGTGATGGGACCGGATGCCATGATCTTCGTTTTCTGAATGTTGAGCTTTAAGCAAGCTTTTTCACTCTCCTCTTTCCCTTTCATCAAGAGGCTTTTTAGTTCCTCTTCTCTTTCTGCCATAAGGGTGGTGTCATCTGCATATCTGAGGTTATTGATATTTCTCCTGGCAGTCTTGATTCCAGCTTGTGGTTCACGCAGCCTGGCATTTCACGTGATGTACTCTGCATTTAAGTTAAATAATCAGGGTGACAGTATACAACCTTGACGTATTCCTTTCCCAGTTTGGAACCAGCTTGTCTTAATGCTCGCCTTTTAAAGGTTGGCTGGTCTGATTCCAGTTTGGGGCTGTCACAGAAGCTGCAATGAACATTCCCAGGATCAAAAGCAGGGTATTCCACGTGCCGCCTGCACTCAACAGACCCTAGGGGTGGGCAATCCACCCCTCTGGCCCAACCCCTAGACACAGCCCTCACTTCACCGCACCCTAGATAGCATGGAAGGACTGATGCTAAAGCTGAAACTCCAATACTTTGGCCACGTCATGCAAAGAGTTGACTCACTGGAAAAGACTCTGATGCTGGGAGGGATTGGGGGCAGGAGGAGAAAGGGACGACAGAGAATGAGATGGCTGGATGGCATCACCGTCTTCGATGGAGGTGAGTTTGAGTGAACCCCGGGAGTTGGTGATGGACAGGGAGGCCTGGCGTGCGTGATTCAAGGGATCGCAAAGAGTCGGACACGACTGAGCGACTGAACTGAACTGCTGTCATTCAGTCACTACGTCCTGTGCACCTCTTTTCAACCCCATGGACTGCAGCACGCCAGGCTATCCTGTCCATCACTAGCTCATGGAGTTTGCTCAAACTAGGGAGAATTATTGACTCCATGATTTTTATTCAGCGGAAGGCACTATGAAACCTGTCTCTGACTTTTGCTGGAGTGAACAACTGTAAGAGGGAAGACCGTTTCTCATTCTATTCCAAGTACAGCACTAAGGGGCTGTTGTCTGTGAGCTTCAGTTACGCACAGTGGCTCAGCACTGGGAGCCCTGTTTCCCACACAATGACCAGTAAGATAAAGAACCTGTGTTTAGCTCCGAGGACACATCCTGACCAAGCCCGACTGTCAGTGACTGCAGCCAGGGAAGTAACACAACCCCTTCAGAGGCTGACGGGAACCAGGAAGGGTTTGACTTTACTCTTTCTCCTTTTAATATAAAACAAGCCTGAATTCTAACTCAGCCAAGATGGTTCTTTGGGACATGAGTCCACCATTTTGCCTTGATCCACCAGCTTTCCAAACAAAGTTGCTATTGCTTGCCCCAACAACTCATCTCCTGATTTATCGGCCTATCCTGCAGGAAGCGATGCGGCTGGGTAACACAATGACCCTACCTGTGTCTAAGGCCTTCAGGTGAGCATCAGCTCACTGGCTGGTGCTGCTGTATGGATCGCAGTTTGCCACAGATCTCTTCCTTGCAGACGCGGCAAAGCCTGTGCCAGTTGTAAATTAGCACGGCTCCCTGGACTCAGGTGTGTGCTGTTGAGGAGAGCAAAAACTTTACCCTTCTAGATTCATCTGTTGGGTTATAAATCAACTTAGCATGAGACAGATTAACAGGAAGAAAAGCAAACAAAAGGTTAACAACATATATACTTCTGTACATATGAGTGAGTCTCAGAAAACCTGAGTATCATCAGAACGGTTGAAACCCTCACCTTAAATACCATCTTTTTTCTCCATTTGTTGATGGATACAGGTTGTTTCCATGTCTTGTCTTTTGTGATTAATGATTCAGTTAGAGCTACTGATGTCATTTTGTTTGTATATATACTCAGAAGAGGGTTTTCTGGACGGTAGTTCTATTTTTAAATTTTTGAGGGTCCTGCATTTGGACTGTTGCCCATAATGACTCCCAGTTGCCATTCCCCCCAATGATGCACAAGTGTTCTCTTTTCTCCTTATTCTTGCTAACACATATTATCTTTCATTTGTTGGATCGTAGCCATAATAACAGGCTTCCCTGGTAGTTCAGACAGTAAAGAATCTACCTGCAATGCAGGTGACCCGGAATTGACCCCTGGGTCCCGGAGATCCCCTGGAGAAGGGAATAGCTACCGACTCCAGTATTCTTGGCTGGAGAATTCCAGGGAGAGAGGAACCTAGTGGGCTACAGCCCATGCGGTCACAAAGTCAGACAGGACTGAGTGACTAACACACTCATATAGCCATAGTAAGAGGCACGAGGTGCTATCCCGTTACGGCTTTGGTTTGCATTTCCTTGATGATGAGTTGGCCATTTTGTATGTCTGTTGAGAACCTTCACCTATTTTTCAACAATCAAGTTGTTTTGCTGTTTACTTGTATGAATTCCCTATATATTTTGGACCAGATTGATGGCTTGCAGATTATTTCCTCTCAGGCCATAGGTTGCCCTTTCATTTTATTGTTTCCTGTTGTGACCACCCTAGACAGCATATTAAAAAGCCGAGACATTACTTTGCCAACAAAGGTCCGTCTCGTCAAGGCTATGGTTTTTCCAATAGTCATGTATGGATGTGAGAGTTGAACTGTAAAGAAGGCTGATTGCCGAAGAATTGATGCTTTTGAACTGTGGTGTTGGAGAAGACTCTTGAGAGTCTCTTGGACTGCAAGGAGATCCAGCCAGTCCACCCTAAAGAGATCAGTCCTGGATGTTCCTGGGTGTTCACTGGCCACCTGAGGCGAGGAGGTAATTCATCTGAAAAGACCCTGATGCTGGGAAAGATTGACGGAAGGTGGACAAGGGGACGACAGAGGATGAGATGGTTGGATGGCATCACCCACTCAATGGACATGAGTTTGAGTAAGCTCCGGGAGGTGGTGATGGACAGGGGGACCTGGCGTGCTGCAGCCCATGGGGTTGCAAAGAGTCGGACACGACTGAGCGACTGAACTGAAGTTGCTGTGCAGAAGCTTTTTATTTTGGTGTAATCCAATTTATCAATTTTTCCTTTTGTTGCCTGTCTTTCTAGGGTCCTGTCTAGAAAATGTTTGCCCACACCAGTGTCAAGTTGTTTGGTTTTTTTTTTTTCTTCTGTTTTCTACATTCAGGTCTTACCCAAAATCTTTACTTTGAGTTAGCTTTTGTACATGGTGTGAAATAGGGTCAGTTTCATTCATCTGCATGTGAGTACAGTTCTCCCAGCATAATTTGTTAATCTTCCCCATTGTATGCTGTTGGAAGCTTTACTGTCGATTATTTGACCGTAAAAGTGTGTATTTATTTCTGGAATCTCGATTCTGTACCACTGGTCATTGGTTTTCATGTCTGTACCATGCTGTTTTCATTACTATACCTTTTAATATAATTTGAAATCGGGCACAGTGATGCCTCCAGTTTTGTTCTTTTTTAGAGGTACTTTGGCTATTGAGCTTCTTTTGCAGTTCTACACAAAGTTTAGATATTTTTTCCCATTTCTGTGAAAAATGCCACTGAAACTTTGATAACGCTTGCTTTGAATTTCTAGATCACTGTAGGTAATGTGGGCATTTTTAACAATATTAGTTCTTCCCATCCATGGATATGGATATCTCTCCATTGATCTTTGTCTTTCTCATCAATCTGATAAAGCTTGGAGTGCATAGATCATTCATTTCCTTGGTTGAATTTGTTCCTCGGTATTGTGTTCTTTTTACATGCTATTATAGATCGGATTGTTTCCCTCATTTCCTTTTAAGATAGATTGTTGTTGGTGTAAACAAATACAGCTGCTTTTTTGCATTTTTTGGCATGTGGATTTGTATCCTGCAACTTGATTGGATTCATGTATCCTAATCCTTTTGTGTGTGAAGTCTTCAGGGTTTTTTACGTATAGAATCATGACATCTGCAAACAGATAGTTTTACTTCCTTTGTTCCAATTTAAATGATTTTTATGCCTTTTTTTTTTTTTTTTTGCTATTACTTCTAGTACTGTGTTTAATAGAGTTGGCGAGTAGCAAAGCTTTCAGTTCTCCCCATTGATTCTGATGTTAGCCATGGACTTTCGTGATCTTAGCCTTGGGAGCTTCCCCGTTAGCTCAGTTGGTAGAGAATCCATCTACAATGCAGGAAACCACAGTTCTATTCCTGGGTCAGACGAGATCGGGCGCGTTCAGGGTGGTATGGCCGTAGACTGAACTGTGGTGTTGGAGAAGACTCTTGAGAGTCCCATGGACTGCAAGGAGACCCAACCAGTCCATTCTAAAGGAGATCGGTCCTGGGTGTTCCTTGGAAGGACTGATGCTAAAGCTGAAACTCCAATACTTTGGCCACCTCATGTGACGAGTTGACTCACTGGAAAAGACTCTGATGCTGGGAGGGATTGGGGGCAGGAGGAGAAGGGGACGACAGAGAATGAGATGGCTGGATGGCATCACTGACTCGATGGACGTGAGTTTGAGTGAACTCTGGGAGCTGGTGATGGACAGGGAGGCCTGGTGTGCTGTGATTCATGGGGTCACAAAGAGTTGGACAGGACTGAGCGACTGGACTGAACTGAACTGAACTGTATAGTACAAATTAATAAAGCTTAATCTTTTGAAATATCAGGAAATGTGGAAATGTCATAATCTCAATACATTTTTGTTTTTCATTCAGCTTAGAAGCTTTTTAAATTAAAATTGGGAACATATTTACAAAATATAAATAAATGAAATGGGAATATTCTTTTTTTTTCCCACAGTATTTGTTGATTGCTTATTTATTGAGAGAGTATTTCTCACCCCAGATAGTCATAGTTTATCGTTCAGGACCACAGGAAAGGGACAAACTTCCATGGAACTCAACCCAAAGAAATTCTTTGTATTTCAAATCACTTTGCACTCTGAAAGATACCAGCCTTCCTCATCTCCTCAAAATCTTTCATGGAATCATAATTTCTGTAGAAATCTGCATATGCCTTCTTTCTTTGTTCAGCCACAGCAAACTTATAGAAAGTTGCAAACCCGAGGGAGACCGTGAATGCTCCAACAATATGAAATCGCAGACGTTTGGCCAGGAGGCCACGATCTGAGATTTAGCCAAAGCAGTGAACATGGTAGTTTTTCTTCTCGATGGCTCAACCGCAACGTCCTTTCAGGATGGAGAAATGGACCAAAATGGGAATATTGTAACAGGCAAAAAAACCAAAAACCAAAAAACACCTGTCACCTACGCAGTGAGGCAGAGGACGAGAAGAGGAGGGAAACTGTGTGTCTCATCGGGTGTCGGCCACAGGTTAAACTGAGAATCCAGTTTCAGGAGCTGCGTTGCTCGTTCCTGGACTTCTTGGGAGGTCCACATGTTAAGACTGTCCAGTGCATGTGTGTAGGTTTGATCCCTGGTCAGGGAACTAAGATTCCGTGTGCCACATGGACAAAAGAAACAATTACTAGTTCTGTTTCAAGATACTCTACAACCAAAGGAAGGTCGAGAAATCAGAGGAAAGAGGGAATGAACGATGAGAGAGGCGGAGGGTGCAGGGAGGAAATGAAGGCAAAGGAAGCAAGGGCCTATGGGGAAGGTGGCCATAAGTAAGATAGGTCTTTAGAAGAAGGGAGAGTAATTGACACAGACGGTGAATATGAAGTGGGCTTCCGGCACCAAAACGTGTCAGAGAAGAACAGCAAAGTTCCCCCCTCTTCCTGTTGACTTGTTATTAGGAAGACACTCAGAAGTGCGGTCCCTGGGCGTACAGAGCGGGTTGTCATCCTCTGGGGGAGCTTGGGGGTAGGTGCTCAGCTGTAATGGGAAATGCTGCTGCTTTGTAGGATGGTGTCTCATGGGACAGAACAAGAGAGCTGGAAAGGAGGAGAGAGCAGGGGGCGTGATGGGGAGACCAAGGAACCCACAGCCTGATAGAGAGTCCACTGGAAAGTTTCCAACTGGTAACGCAGTTTCAGTTTGGGGGGAAGTGTTAGAGTGAGGAGTTGAGGCTGAGATTTCAGGAGAATGAATGAAGTGGAAGTCATGTAGAAGCCGACTCCGCATAGACTAGAGTTTCTCAAATTTTAATTAGTCGCCTGGACACCTTGTGGGAAGTGCACATGCCGAGCAGGAGGTCTGAGATTCTGCATTTCTAACAAGCTGTCTGAGTAGCAAGGGTGTGTAGCCTTGCGTTTAGAAAAATCTGGAAGAAGAGCAGGCCTAACAGGATCAAGGAAAAGCATTATTTTGTGCAGGCCTAACAGGATCAAGGAAAAGCATTATTTTGTGTTTCTTTCTGAGCCTGTTTATAGCCAGAGGGAAGCACAGAGTCGAAGGAGCAGTTATAGGTGTGAGACACCATCGCTGAGCAGAGAGGGAGAAAGAAGTTTTGGGGATGATCCATAGGAAGAGTATAAAGGGGGAAGAATTCCGACCATGGGTCCAGAGATTCCCCTTCACAGAGGAAGGACTCTAGTGAAAGGACAAAGCGGGGAAAGCAAGGCCTTAGGGAGATGAGTTTGGAGTTGATGAGGACACTTGAGAGAACTCCTTCCAGAGGTTCCATCTATTTGCACTGAAGAGAGAGAGAAGATCATTATTGTTCCCGATAATACGGGAGGCAGGAGTGGGTGCTAGAAGTAGGGTCAACCCCAGTTACTCCAAGTAACCATAGACATCAAAGATATATGTTGTACTTTTATTTGTGATTCAAATTAGATTTATTTGAATATGGGGGGATTGACTTTTTTTTTTTAAGGTAACTGATTTTTTGACAGTTGTTTCACAGAAATCCTTTTAAGCATTAGCATGATGTACCCAACCAAACTAAGTTTGAAACAAAACAGATTGATAGGGTTCAATCCCTAAATGCTAAAATCGTTATTTTCAGTAAATACTACACTGATTTTAAAACATGCAAGATTTTTAGCATCTAATAATTCTGTGGCAATTAAATTGATTATTTCCTTTTTGATCATTGTATTTCAATGTTGAGAATTTATTGTACATTATTTCATAGGTGTGTCTTATGTGCCTTCTTGCCTGAGTGGATCGAGAAACTTTAAGATGGCTAAACTAGAGGAGCCAAGACATGCAGGCAAACCAGTAGCTCACATGGGTATGGAAAACAAAATGAATATTTTTATGAACCGTTTTTCTACAAGTGTATATTCGAGCTACTCAGTTCATTACTCTTTCTCTGATGAGAAATGAATTATACATTGAGCTGAACTGTCATCCCAACGGTGCACTTCTTAAATGACTGGGCAGATTGAAGAACATGTTAAATCCTTGTAGTATAATGGTGTAAATGGTACTGCTGTATTGCATTCAAGATACACTGTTGCATTTTGCCATCTGTTTTCACCTTTGTCTTCTTGGGGTCATGGTTTGCTCCTCCGATTAAGATCCATCTTCTCCTCATCAGTCAGCATGTTCACATGGGTCTGTGTGCTCTTTGGTATTTTCTAAGTTCATTGAAAACATGATGTTACTTTTGAAATTTTACTGCCTGTTTAGGTAAACCTGTATTCCTAATTTTTCTTCACTATCTGTAATGGATTCATATGTCTGTCTTGCCGGTGTCCTAACATCCCCCTAAAAACAAGACACTGAAACCAAATGTATTCAGTGTCAAGGCTGAGCATGAGGATTCTGCTCGGTACTAACTCTGCATGAATGTAATTACATGTAATTAATTAACTCTATGTCCCTTTGCCTTTTAGATCCTCCTGAGAAATGTCTTAATGTGAAGGTAAAAACATTTATGCTTTTATCTTGAATTATGAACTGTAGATTGTATCATATGTACACTATTTATTAATCAACTTGTTTCCAAACCCATTCGGCCTGCAGTCGGAGTGAAAGATTCTGTTCCTAATGAAACAGTCGGAATGAAGGATCCACAAACATCTAACTCAGGTAAATTTTGTGATACACACTTAACCCTGGCTCCTGCATTGCAGGCAGATGCTTTACCATCGAGCCATCAGGGAAGAGTCTTCTGGAAAGAGGCACACTGAAATATTTGAAATGCTAGCTCTTTGTACTCCTAACTTCTTTTTGCAAATTTAATTGAAGAATTGGACATACGTAAGGCAAATGTTATTGTTAGTATCCATGTTTTGAAAGGCAAGATATTTACAAGCATATGAACAAGAAATTTTTAGAATGTAAGCTGAACTCAAGATGTTTCTGTATATATTTCGATACCCTTAAGTTCTAAGTTTGGAATCTCTATACTCTCAGGAATCCTCAGAGATTAATTATTAGACTGTAAGAGTTTTCCAGTGTCCAAAAATGCTTATTTGAACTCTGACATTTACCTTGAGTAAAGCTTCACATGCTCACCTGTCAGTTGTATTTCAGCTTATAATTATTTCATTTTAGTGTTGTTACACAGATGAATGTAGGCCGATCAGATGTTTTAATTAGCAGACACTGTGTGTGTGTCTCTGTGTGTGTGGTATCTTTGATTATTAGGAGTAAGGGAAGTAGTAATCATCCCTGAAATTCGATAGACATAATCTTTTAAAACAGTGATTCTGAAAGTTTTTGGCTTTAGGATCCATTTATACTTATAAAAATTAATGAGCATTCCAAGGAACTTTTTTTTAAGTCTGTTGTTGTTCACTATATTGGAAAATAAAACTGAAAAACTTATTAACAAGCATACACAATCATAGTTGCTGATTCCATTAGTCCTTAGTGCTATGATAGCACATATCATGTCTCTGAAGAAGTCGACTGTGCCCTCAGAACACAATGAGAATGGAAGGAATGTTTACTGTTGTTGTGAAAATAATTCTGACCTCTTGGACCCCCTGACCTGATGGGTCTCTGGACTTCAGCGATTCTGAGGGGACACTTGAGAACCATTCTTTTAAACCAGTGAAGTGGTTGGATGTGAAATGATAAAGGGGCCCTTGTGTTGACACACGGTTTTAAGTTTCACTTTTACATTCCTTGCTTGTTTCTTTGACTTCTCTTAAGATATTTAGATCTGACAGATTTAGTTTTTTGTGGTGTCTCTTGGCCCTCTGTGCTCTTTGGATCCAGTGTGGTGCACAGTTCAGTTCAGTCACTCAGTTGTGTCTGACTCTTTGCGACCCCATGAATCACAGCACGCCAGGCCTCCCTGTCCATCACCAGCTCCCGGAGTTCACTCAAACTCACGTCCATCGAGTCGGTGATGCCATCCAGCCGTCTCATTCTCTGTCGTCCCCGTCTCCTCCTACCTTCAGTCTTTCCCAGCATCAGGGTCTTCTCCAGTGAGTCAGTTCTTCACGTCAGGTGGCCAAAGTAGTGGAGCTTTAGTGTCAGCGTCAGTCCTTCCAGTGAATATTCAGAACTGATTTCCTTTAGGATAGGATGGACTGGTTGGATCTCCTTGCAGTTCAAGGGACTCTCAAGAGTCTTCTCCAACACCACAGTTCAAAAGCATAAGTTCTTTGGCGTTCAGTCTTCTTTATGGTCCAACTCTCACATCCATACGTGACCACTGGAAAAACCACAGCCTTGACTAGACAGACCTTTGTCGGCAAAGTAATGTCTCTGCTTTTAAATATGCTGTCAAAGTTTGTCATATCTTTTCTTCCAAGGAGCAAGCGTCTTTTAATTTCATGGCTGCAGTCACCATCTGCAGTGATTTACATGCTCAGGAAAATAAAGTCTGTCACCGTTTCCATTGTTTCCCATCTCTTTGCCACGAAGCAATGGTTGCCATGGTCCTTGTCAGCCCTGTCCCTGCACTTTGACAAACATCCGCCCTGCTGTGCATGCACTTCTCCCCGTCTTGCTGCAGCCTTAAGTTCTCTCCCTCTCCTGCCCTCTGTGCCCTTGAAGTCTGTGCTCAGGCATTATCTCCAGAAAGGCCATCCCTGACACCTTTTATCTACATTTTTCTTTAAACTCCGGTATCTAGTACTGAGCAGAAACTCAAGAAATAATTATTGAATAAAAGAAATAAAGGCTATTTATACCAAGGTGATTTTTTTTATTTTTTTATTGAAGGATCATTGCTTTACAGAATTTTGTTGTTTTCTGTCAAACATCAGCATGAATCAGCCATAGGTATACACATATCTCCTCCCTTTTGAACCTCCCTCCTGTCTCCCTCCCCATCCCACCCCTCTAGGTTGATACAGAGCCCCCGTTTGAGCTTCCTGAGCCATACAGCAAATTCCCATTGGCTGTCTATACCAAGGTGATTTTTAGATCTTGTCCTCTGCAGTTTAGGAGCCAAGAGGATTGACATGTGAAGAAATAATTTACAGTTCAGATGTGTGTCTATCACTAGGAAAATCTAGAAAGATACACGAGAAGAATCTTTGAAGTACTAAGGTAGCTACAAGGAAAGGGACAGCTGTTTATCTGGGGAAAGAGAGCTATAATCAAAGACGACTTCACAAAGCAGGTTGAGTCTTAAAAGATGAAAAGTAACTTGTCAAAGAGTACAGGGAAGCATTTCAGATTAAGGAACTGATAAAAGCATAAAAAGAGGAATTTTGTAAACCGTGAGTATGTTGCAGTTGAAGCTTGGCATGTTGTTAAAAAGGTCCAGTTGTGAAGTAGAGAAGAGAATGTATTGTGACTCTATATGTCTGTCCTGTATTTTGAAATTTTGTTTGGTTTCTGATTGTTTTGTTCACTGATGTTTGGATGAACCTGTGAATGAATCTTTGAGCTGTTTGTGTGCCTGTAACCTGGTGACATTTGGTATTTCCCAAAGGATTTGGTTGAAATTTTTAGGTCATTGGAAGTCTTTCTTAAAGACGTAGATATTCAGCTGAAGATTAAGATTGGCTTAATCTGTCATTTGATACAATGTTTTAGATCTCCGTTTTAAATGAAGATTATGTCTTTTATCTAAACATTCTAAGTAATTTTAGCTAAACATACAGATTTGTCAGCAGAACTAGACTTGGAAATGATATCAGAGGAAGCACAAGAAAAACTTGATGGAGATGAAAAGAACCATTCACAGGTATGTAAAACTGTAAATTTCAATTTCTGGTTTAATACTATATGAGAAAATGTGTATCAAACAAGGCAAATTAGAATGGAAAGATAAGTTAAAACCCATTACAAATGAGTTAAAGCAGAAGTTTGGTGAAATTTGTGAGAAATAGAAAATTACTGTTTGTCCTAAGGAAGATCCACTATGTGATAACCCTAAAAAAGGAATAAACAAAAAGGAAATATCTCCTAATATGACAAATAATATATTTGATTGTGAGGGAAAAGATGCATTTGGAGTATCTGTGTCTCTAGTATTCCAAGCATTTCCTGAACAAAAGGAACCCAGTCTCGAAAATTTTTTCCGTTGTCTGTAAACTCTGGGTCCTTGGGATATGCTTGTTGGTCATCTTCAAAGCTTTGTTTCACTGAAAATAAAGTAGACATTGAAAATGATCAACTAGAGATTGAACACGTGTGTTTCAACATTGAGGAGAGTTTTTATAATGATACAGAAAATGAAAAAGTAGGAGACCCGGTAGTTACATTTGAAGTGAAATAAGACCAAGAGTTTGAGATGCAAATGTCACAAAATATGAGGCAAAATCCTACTAATCGGAAGTTAGACATCAGACAGACACATCAGTCTAGTCTGTGGCTTGTCCACTCTGGGAAGATGAAACACATTATTCAAATAAAAAGTCACGGTACTCTGTTCTTACAATACTGTTGCTGTTGTTACAAATACTGATCAGAAAAACAAACCAATACAGTGGTTCCAGAAGCCACTGCATGCGGATAATTGTAGTGCTAGTAAGGATAAAAGCATGGAACTCGAATTAGAAAATGGGAATTCTTCACCGAAAGTCACAGAGCATCCAAAGTGTTTGGAAAGGAAGAATTACAGAAGGATGTGCAGAGATTTAAGAATGAAATAGGCATGTTACAAGTAGAGTTGCTGGCTTTGGAAAAAGAAAACGCAACTTTCAAAGGAGGTAGAGGTTCATTTGCTCTTGCTTTGGTTTTTCTCTTTCTCAATGGTCTGGTCCACTTGATTTTCCACTTATGAATAAAGTAGGGTCATCTACATAGGTAATTGTGTAGAAATAGATTATTTCTGCCATCTCAATAATAGGAATTCAGGAAACAGTTTTCATGGCTTTTGTCCTTCAGTCAATCTAATACCTAATTCTGTCTCTGTCAGTCTTTCATGTGGGCTGGGAGACTCACTGAGCTGTGGACCATGTGGTCTTCTGAGCCAGAAGAAGCACCAAGGAAACTGCTTAAGAAGTGTGACCAGCTAGGGTTTTGCAGTGTTCTTTTTTTCTTGAACTCTGTTCTCTGTTGGATTAAATATGTTGTATTTCCATAGAATGGGAAGAAAGCAGTGACTGAGAGAAGGGACATAAACACGTGTTCTCTCTAATCTCTTCATTGTGGCTGAATATGTGCGATCTTCTCTGCTTTCCACAGTCACTGGGCACTTAGATTTCCAGCATGGCTGCTTCAGGATCTTTTTAATAACAAATACATGCACTCCCGCATGTGCTTTACTCACCACTCTCAGTTGTTTATTTTGAGACAGACCTTTCCATTATGTTTTTTACTAAAATGTAGTTTTTGACATGTTTGATTTGTCACATAGGTTGTGTGTGTGTGTGTGGAAGTTGCTCAGTCGTGTCTGACTCTTGGCGAGCCCTTGGACTGTAGTCTGCCAGGTTCCTCTGTCCTTGGAATACCAGAGTGGGTAGCCGTTCCCTTCTCCAGAGGATCTTCCCAACCCACGTTTCCCGCATTGAAGGTGGATTCTTTAATATTTGAGCCACCAGGGAAGCCCATAGGTAGTATTAAACCCTCAGCAAAACAGAAAAAAAAAAAAAAATTAAGTGTTTATCTCCAAAGGAGAAAACTGAGTTTTGAGACACTGTGAGATTTTTCTTTCTTCAGTAATAGGTTTTTAAAATTGTTTGTTTGCTCTTTTGTGTAAGAGGTGCTTTGATTGAGTTTGAACAATAGACAAGGGGAAAAAAAACAAACTATATATTCTCCTGTTAAAAAAAAAAGGAGATGAACCCTATCCCCAACTAAGGCATTTCAAAATACTGTGCCAAAGTCACACTTTTAACTTATCTGATTAATCTGATGAATTCATTTGGTTATTTATCACATTCAGGGTTACAGAATTGTATCATTTCTTTTGGTGCCATAAAATGCTAGGGAGTGCCACTTTAGGGGCTTGAACAAAACCTTAAACTTTTTTTTTATTTTAGTGCTGTGTTTGGTAACTAGTGGGGGGACAGTAGGCAATTATTTCTATACCCTCTAGCTGTAAGGTTTGACAGTTATTGCATGTGGAATTGGGAAGCATTACTTGTATTCCAGAATTCCACACTAATAACTCCTCAGTTTCATTCTGCTCCTTGTATTTCGGTAAACTTTGGTTCATATATTTCAGTGAACACCATCACTTTTTTGTTATCTCCCGGATCCAAATGAAAAAAAGAATTGTAAAAGGCAGAAGGAAAAGAATAGCTTTAGTGCAGAAAGAAGAATGTTTTCTTTCTGTCCCTGAGGTACTAAGGTGTCACATCCTCTGCATCTGGCTATTTAATGGAAAATCCAGGTGGTAAAGACCGAAGAGGACAGATTTTGTGTCTTTGTCTTTTTATTTCTCTGTCTCCGCCAGTCAGATGGGGAAGACTAAATGTGAATAATTGCATCTTATGAAGAAAGCCATTTTTGAAATTTTGGGAATTTTGTTTCTTTTCCTCAAACAGAAAGGAGCAGATTTTACAAAAATTTCAGGCACTTGTAAGTGGTAAAATAAGCACAAAACTATTTTTATCACTTAAATTCAGGGCAAATGCTGAGGCAAATAATAAAATTGAAAACAAAGATCCTTATAATAAAGAAGTAGCAATTATTCTTAGTGTCAAACTTTCACTAAAGGTTCAAGAAGAAAAGAAGCACAAAAGTAGTGAAGTGGAAGTATCAGACAGCGAATGCGATGCTGCTGAGAGCGGGTTGAATCCGCAGAGAAAGAGTGGAGGAAACAGCAGCCAGGAGTTTCCTGCTCCGGAGAATGAAGATTTTTCTGTATCAACCTTTAACATCAGGTCATTTGTTATTTTCCTATAAAGTAGTTTCTAACTTGAACTAATGTTTGTGATTTACACATTTTATATTTTACTAGGGATATCGCTATTTTTAATACGCTTGTCCTTTAGCCTTAATACTAGAGTTACTTTGTTAACATGCTATCATGTTACAGTATTAGACTATTCTGGATTTGACTGCATGCTTGCTTTAACCAGTGTGTTGTATATTTAAATTTATTTTACGTCACTAATGAACATCCTTTCGTTTCAGTTTGGGGACTTCTTTCAGCATTTCTTATGAGGCGGGACTAGTGGTGCTGAGCTCCCTCAGGTTTGCTTTGTCTGGGAAAGTTTTTATTTCATTTCTGAAAGACAGATTTTCTGGATAGAGCACTCTTGGTTGGCAGTTTCCTCCTCCTGGCACTTTGAGTGTGTCCATGGGTGGAGGCCACATTGTTGTTGGTGGCAGGAGAGCTGATGAGGCACCTGTTTTTCAGCCATGATGCTCTTGTCACCCCCGTGTGGGTGGTTTAAAAGTGAACTCCCCCAACTCTGGCCAAATATTTCCTTGATTTCTTCTTTCATGGTATATGTATCTCATGTCATTTAAAATACCACCTAAATTAAGTGTTACTTTTTTCTTTGAATTCTCTTTTTAATGTATTTTTGGCTGCGCTGGGTCTTCACAGCTGCAGTGCTTGGGCTTCTCATTGTGGTGGCTTCTCCTGATGCTGAGCCTGAGCTCCAGGGTGCTGGTTTCAGGAGTTGTGCAGCACGGTTTTAGCTGCACCGTGGCATGTGGGATCTTCCCTGACGAGGAATTGAACCGGTGCCCCCTGTATTGGCAGGTGGACTCCTAAGCACTGGACCACCAGGAAAATCCCTAAATTCACCATTATTATATTTAGAAGCAAAGCAAAACATATAGTGTAAATCTAATTATGACTCCCATGTCTAAGAGTCATGGTGTTTAGGCAGTGGACTCCAGGTTTTCAGTGTAGCCCTTGAGGTTCTTCACAATGTCTTTCCAGATGCATCTCTCTACTTTCTTCCATGTATTTTGTACTTTTCAGGTTCCCAGGAAACAACCTAGATGCCCTGTGCCTGATGTTTGTGCTCATATTTGAATCTCCAAGTAGAATGATTTTCTCCCTTTTCTCTCTCTCATGACCTCCTCTCTTCACTTCTGTAAATCTTTCCTTATTCCACTTATGACTTTCATATGTCAACTCTTACATATCATATTGTATCATAATTGTATATCTGTGTTTGAAGGAAGAATTTGTTTTCTTGCATATGCTTGGTTTTGAGAGTTAATCAATGACTTGCGATGGGTAAGAGCTGGAATTTTACAAGAATTGTTTTTTTATTCTTTATCAGTTGAATTATTAGAAAACTTTGGGTTTTTTGTGAATTTTTTTAAAAGCAGCGATCCTGGCATGCACAGGAAGAAAGTGAAGGAAAAGAACCATGACAAACGGACACCAGAAGACTGTGTGATTGCACCAATATTTGAAAAGACCGATTCACCGACTGGTGGTCTGCTGCACGTGAATGATGAAAGTAAAGTGAATCAAGATGATGACAGGTACATTCTGCAGATTCTCTGTCTGTAGAGCAAGTGGTGTTAGCCCTGAGTGCTTCTTCTGGAAATAGAGCAGCATAATACAGTGCACAGGCCAAGACAAGACATTCCTCAACTCTAGTGGACGACCTATAGTTGAAAGTTGCTGAAAGGTTAAGGTGAGGACCATTGCCTTTGGCTGGAAGTCGTTCCAGGGAAGAGTCCCCTTGGAAGCTGGACTGTAGTGAATACACGTAAACAGCTCCGTAGGGAATATTATTGGGCCAGGCAATGAAGAACTGGATGGTAATTGAAGAGGAATGTGGAGCTCAAAGGAGTTTCTTGTTTTATGTTTAGAGGGGCGCTTTTAGAGTATGTATGCTGTTGCAAATGAGCCAGCGGAGGACGAGTTTATTTAATCTCATTTGCATTTCCAATATTAGAAAGCTTATTGATTGTATGACATTATCTTTGAACTATTACAGTAAACTAATTGTACATAATACTTCTGCTCATATATAGTTTTATGGGAAGGGCTTGTTCATTGGTTCTGAAATGTAATATTCCTATATAATTGAATATGCGGAGACAACTTAATTCTATCACACGTAGATTTTCAGAAATTACATAATTGTGAATTTACAAACACAGGCTACAGTGAATAGGATTTGATAATTCCTTGATGATTCAGGTTGATAGTAACTTCGTGAGTAATTCTGATTTTGAAAGGTACTCTGAAACATCACATCATATTAATTTCATAGTTGTTTATAGATTCCAGGGAAAAGGGGAAGATTTTGTTTATATAAAATAGAAAAAAATTATTAACAAACTTTCACAGATTCTTCCTTTTGGATAATAAAGATCTAAATGCCAAAAACCATGCTTCCTGTACTAAGAGTGTCATTAACACATATTGTGTGCTCAATAAGTGGATGTCAGATGCATGAAGAAACAGCAGAATGGTTGAATGAATGCCTATTGATGAATTTCTTTACGAAAAACAAATCTTTATAGAAAGTAGATTTCCAGACTTGCCTACACCTGGTCTTCTTATTTTTTGAGAAATATGTTTTAAGATTCAGAAATTATTATTTATAGTTATAGCTAGACGTGGAATAATGCTATAGATTAATTCACCATCATGTTACTTAAAAAGACTTTCAGTATTACTTTCTCAGCATATTTTGGAAGAGCAGTTTTGAAGCCAGATTTCCTGGGTTTGAATTCTGGGTCTCTTGGTGATGTGCTGTGTGGGCTTGGGCGAGTTCCTCAGTCTTTGCTCCATTTCTTCTTATACCTATCTCCCAGAATGACTGTGAGGATTAAAATGGCTTTAAGACATGTCAAGTGCTTATAATAATGCATAGCAGTTGCCTAGGAAGTCCTCAAAAAGCTAATATCATGGTTATTCAAAATGGGTTTCTTTCTTAGAAGGACTTAAGGAATATCTCCCAGATAGGTTTTATTGCCATAAAAGTTAGTTCTTATTGAAAATGACAGGTGCAGAAAACCCTGGTGTACTGCTTTCTATCACGTAACGCAAGTAACATTATCTTTTTCCTTTTCCTTGGACCTAAATTTAATGCTTTATTAATATTACTGATATATTTTCTTTGTCCTTTAATGCTCCTCTTACTAATCGTTGCATCCTTTTATAGAAAATTACTTACCAATGCAAAGAGTTTATCTAAAAAAGAAAAGTTTAGGTATTGTTTGTATTTTTGAGTGTTTACTATTAGCCTGAAAAGAATGATTTGTTTTTTAGGCCTGCGAGAAAAACATCGTATGAAAAGAAGAAGGTATAGTAAAAAAATAATGAACTTTAAAAAATATTATCCTAGTGAAAAATACTTTGTAAAAGGAATAGTGGCAAAATAGAAAATCTTCCTTTGTTGTAGAGAACTTTACTTTGAACACATCATTTAGAAACAGTACTGATAAAGGTACCCTTTGATAAAAATCTGTTCTTTTAAGAAGTGTCTATTTTTGCTTTGATAAAGAGATTTATCACCTCTGTACACTTAATATATTTTACACATATTTTAAGGACATTGTGAGACAGTATTATTTCTGTGTAGGTCAAAGAACAAATGAATTACGTGAACAACCTGGATGGCTTCACTCAGTCTTCTGAGACTGTTTCTGAGGATGGAGGCGTGCTTTACTCTACAAGTTCCATGTTGCAAGTAGACCCTCTCGACATGGGGTGTAAAGGTAGGAGCGCAGCGTAAATGTTAGCGGAAAGCCTGTCTGTGTATAGAGTAGTGATAGATGCACACCTTGTCAGTCCTGCTCTAGAGCCAGGGATATGTTACAGAGCTGTGCATCTCAGAAGTGTGTTTTGCATAAAAAGGACATGAAAGTGAGTGTATACTCTGAGCCACAGGCCTATGATCCTTCTCACTCACTGTCCCTTCTGTTGACTCTTCTTTCCTGTGCCTTCACCCACGGTCAGATCAGCATCATGTTCCTCCTAGAGTAACTGAAATAATCTCAAGACTTCTCTCCCTGCCACTCCACCTGGCAGAACCTCGGTCTGCACAGCAACTGTAATTATTGCCTATTTTTAAACATTCAGGGCTCATCATGCTACCCCCTCACTTAAAGCCCAACTGTTGCCTCCCTTTGCTGAGTGGTTAAAGGTCACAATTGTGTAGTTTCATCTAGTTTTAGTTTTTACCCTTCTTTCTACATGAATTTTAGAATCAGATTGTCAGTTCCCTAAGATGTCTGCTGGTCTTAATGTTTTCATTTTCTTTCAGTTCAAAATACTTTGTACTTTTTCTTTTCATTACCTCTTTGATCCCAGGGTTATTTAGATCCATGTGATTTAGTTTCCAAATATTGAGAGTTTTCCAGAGATCCTTCTGTGCTCTTGCTTCTCATGATTTGTTAGGTGCATCCAGAGGGGCCCTGGGGCTAGGGCTGATTATTTCCTGCCTTGGAGGCAAGACCTTGCTGACTACCCTGTTCATTCTGCTGGTGAAGTGAAGTCGCTCAGTCGTGTCCGACTCTTTGTGACCCCGTGGACTGTAGCCTACCAGGCTCCTCCATCCTTGGGCTTTTCCAGGCAAGGATACTGGAGTAGGTTGCCATTAAGTTTTTCCAGCCTGGCTCATGAGAATAGATGGAATTCCTGGGACTGAGTGAGCATCAGGCACGGTCTCCTGTAGTCTTTGCAGATGGTTTCTCCCTGGTCTCAGGTGGTTTCTCACACACATGCACTGTTCGTTCCTCTGCTTCATACCCGAGGGGCCCCTCCTCAGATCTCCAGGGTCCTTTTTCTGTGTTCCACTCTCTCCTCTCCGCGGTTCTGACCTGTGATCTCTGCCCGCGTTGGTTTCCCCAGACTCTCAGCTTCATCACCTCCACTTGGGGAGTCCGGTGAACTCAGCTGCTGTTCCTGCTCCCCATGTTGGGGCCTGGAAATTCTCTCCAGGCAGTGAGCTGGGGTGTTCCTTAGGCTAACCTCATGTGTTTCCGGGATCGTAGTCCTTCATTCCCTGAAGTCCTTTGTCATGAAAATCATTGTTTGATGCATTTTGTTGGCGTTGTTTTTGCTCGCTGCACTCAGGGAGGTAAATCGGTAGCTGTTCCCTCTGTCTTGGTTGGAAACACATGGCAGCTGGAGACTGCCCACAGGGTTGTTCCTCCTGCTCCGCTCACTCCTTGCTGCTCCTCCTCCATTTCTCAGTGACGTCTCTTCCCAGGGAGATCTTCCTGGACCCAGTCTGTGTCAGGTTCTGTTACGTGATCATAGAACTCTCTTTTCTTGGAGTATCTCTCTGAGGTCATAATTATTTGATTTGTCTTTCTCGTCTACTAGACTGCAAGCTAAACAAGAGCCAGGGGCGGCTGTTTTATCTTCAGATCTTAGAATCATGTCTTCCACATTGTAGAGACTGTTTGTTCAGTGCCTGGATGAGTGAGTGTGAAAGGCACAGTTCTTTATACTCAAAAATTACTCACATAATTTGTTTTTTTTTTGTTTCTATCTTTCTTTTCTTCATCATGCAGATTCTGGTAGCTTGTTGAAAATTCGGGATGCAGGTTTTTCCTATGAAAGATTAGTAGATTTTCAAAGAAGCCACTGTGAACTACTTAGGCGAAAAATTCACAAAATGAAAAGTGAAGTTCATGGGGTCCAGAAAGAGCTGTCAGAAACCAAAGAAGTCAAGTCACAGTTAGAGCATCAGAAAGTAGAGTGGAAACGAGAGCTCGGCAGCTTGAGGTACCGTACACCTCGCTTTGAAAGAAATACTGAAACTGTTGTTTCGTATAACACTGCAGAGATGTAGGTGTGTTATAAGGACTAACTTATCCTCTTGGATTTTGCAGGAGAGAAAACATTGTGGAGTGTGAAATTCTTGGAAATAATATAGCAGATTCTTAACAGTGAATGCTTCTAATAACTTAATGTATATTTTTCCAAATCATCATTTTCATGACCATACAGGACTCCACCATAATGGAAATCCCATTAGTTACTTACCAAATTGACTTTCAGTTGTTTTTCACTTTTCTGTATTCTATTTAATACTGCAAGGAACATCTTTTCTACAAATTCATTTCTGCCTTTTTAAATCATTTTGAATACATTTTTCTTTCATAATATTGTCTTATTTGGTTAAAGTATGAGAAGTTTTAAAAAGGTTTGTGATCTACATTTCTAAACTGTTCTTCAATAAGTTTTATTACTTTACATTCCCACCCACAGATGTATGACGTAACCATTTTTCTCAAGACAAAATAAAGACAAAGTTTTATGCAATTTTATTCTTAACCCTCTGTATGAAAACAGTGATCATTATTAAGTGTTTTGCATTGTATTCCCCCCATTTTTATTATTTTAAACGTTGTGAAGAGGGAACGAAAGTTATTGCAGCAACAGCGAATAATCCCATGATTTTCTAAGAAGAGCTCTCTAAAATTTTCAGATTCACCTTAAAGCAAGAAGAAGAAAATAGAAGAAATGCTAGTATGTTATATGAAAAAATGAGGGAGGAGTTAAAAAGAAAAGAAGACGAATATAGTAAAGAAATTGAAATGAAACAGCAACTAGAATTCACTATCCAAGCACTCAAAATGGAGCTAAAGACTGTGAGAATTAATTGGAATCAGGTAGAGTAATCAGTGGTGAAAATTTCAAATTTCTAACACTCTTTCATCAATATTATTTATAATGTGCCCTTTTTTTGGAAACGTACCATTTTATTTAGTGTTGTGCCATTTATTCAGTGTTTTAGGAAATTTTAGGTTACTTCTTAAAAACAAAAGCAAAGAAATTCAAAATTCCCCAAGTAACAAGGCCGTAAATAAGAATTCTATAATCCTGAAATGCTGGGTGCAGATTTTCGATCAGAGGGAGGAAGGGGTCACGTCAATAGCTCACACAATAGTTACTGAGAAGCCACAGGGTTGAGATTGTTGTAGAAACTGGAGGCTAAGCTCTCCGCTCATCCTTCTGCCTTGAGGGACCATTCGTGAGTATATAGGTCTAGAAGAGAAGGGGCACTGGGAGGGACCATCGTGCCTGATTTTACATCAAGTTGCGTCTGGCCTTCAATCTGGCAGGTGGCTGAGGGTCATGGACCCCCTCACTCTGTGCCATTCAGCCCTCCAGTTCGCCTTCCCGGTGAACAGCTCAGAGCTGGCTCCAGCTTTCCCATCTGGGTTCTCCCCCACAGTAGAGTCCTCAAGGACCGGTGTTAACTGGCGTCCTCTAGAAGCGGAGGAGTGCTCCCCATGGAATTTTTCTCCAGCAGTTGATAGAGACCAGACCCTCTTGAAGCTGGTTGTCCTTCATTCTGCAGAGTTCTCAAGTGGCCTCTCAGAGCAGAGAAATTTGCTCCCACACCCGATGTCCCTCTCAAACACGAACTGGGTCCCATCCTCGAGGTCCTAGCAGCAGATCTCCCACAACAAAAAGCTCTTGGGAAGAGCTCGGGAAAGTAGTATTTGTCATTCAAATCCATTTGTCTAGAGCCGTCAGGTAGTGACATGCGATGGCCTCATCCAAGAAGAGGCCTTGAATATTTTCCATAGGAATTGATCTCAACTCTTTTGCGACTGTCTCGAAGGAGCTGGAACCCTGATTATGGTTTAGGCTGGGAAGACCGTGTGTGCTCCCCCATCGACTGTGTTACCCGACCACGTCCCTCTGCTCTGGAGTGAGCGTGTTGGTCACTCCATGCACGTCATCATCTTCAGTGTCTAAATCAGAGTCCGTTCTTGGCTCCACTGTCGTTTCTTTAACCGATACCCTATCAACGACCTTTTCACATCATTTACAGGTTTTCATTTTGTAAAAACTGCAACATCAGTTGTAGAAACACTTTTGAACACTTTAAAAAGTTGTTTCTTAGAATAAACTTATAAAAGTGCCCCCCTCCCACACCAAGGGGTGGCGGGGGGGGGGCGGGAAACTCTTGCTACTACTAATAGATATTCTGGGTTTTGGTAATGATTTCACTTCCTCGAAAGATCATTAGGTTAGTTTTTCACTTCCCCTGATGGTAAGGAGGAAACTGTAGGCAGTTCAGAGACCACATTTTGGATGTCATTCTTCTACTTGTGAGAAAATGAGCACTCTGCTCTGTGAGTGTCCTGTTTCAGTACAAGGAACTTTTGAAAACAATGATAGATACGGCATAATATATATTAGTGATAATTATTGTGTTTTTCATTGTACTTCCCCCATCTCACTATCTTAAACATTACGGAGAGATAACGAAAGTTATTGCAGCAGCAAATAATCTCATAGTTTTCTAAGAGCTCTCTAAACTTCTTATTTACCGTTAGTGTCTGTACCATGAATGAAATAGGAAGCTTATTTTGTATTGATATGTTTGTACTAGAGACATGTGATTTGATGTAAGAGGACTAGTAGAGTCCAAAGACCTGGCGAAAAGGCTGCAGCTTACTCATATTTGTAACTTTTTCCTTTCCAGAATCATTACAGCTAATGAGTTAATTGATGTTTGTAGAAGTGTTTAGTATAGTTGTCAGTAGGTGTAATTCTTGTAATTGCCTGTTAAATGTTAGAAGGTAGCATATTCTCAAGGAAAAACTTTTTGTACAGAATTTAGTCTATTTATACAGAGTTCAGGCTCTTACTGTGAAGTAGCTGTATAGGAGGTGTCAGATGTAGTGTTTATAAACCTAGCCAGTGGTGCTGTTTATTGAATGATAGCTGATTAACAGTATTCTGTTAGTTTCAGGTGTGCAGCACAGTGATTCAGATAAATATGTGTGTGTATATTATACAAATGGGGCCTTCCCTGCCAGCTCAGACTGTAAAGAATCTGCCTGCAATGCAGGAGACCTGGGTTCAATCCTTGGGTTGGGAAGATCCCCTGGAGAAGGTGGAGAAGGCAGTGGCACCCCACTCTAGTACTCTTGCCTGGAAAATCCCATCTCCTCTGAGCCTGGTAGGCTGCAGTTCGTGGGGTTGCTAAGAGTCAGACATAACTGAGCTACTTCACTTTCACTTTTCACTTTCATGCATTGGAGAAGGAAATGGCAACCCACTCCAGTGTTCTTGCCTGGAGAATCCCAGGGACAGAGGAGCCTGGTGGGTTATCGTCTATGGGGTCGATACGACAGAGTCGGACACGACTGACGGGACTCAGCAGCAGCAGCAACAGCAGCCAGGAGAAGGAAATGCCTACCCACTTCAGTATTCTCGCCCGGGAAATTCCATGGACAGAGGAGCCTGGCAGGCTATAGTCTATGGGGTCGCAAAGAGTCGGACATGACTGAGTGACTAATCCACATACACACTCAGTCACACACACACACACACACACACACATTCCTTTTCAGATTCTTCTTGCAGAATATGAAGTGTAGTTCCTTATGTTGTACAGTAGATCTCTGTTGGTTATTTTATATATACTGGTGTGTATATGTTAACCCCAACATCCTAATTTACCCCTCCCCCTACCCTGCTTTCCCCTGTGGTCACCATAAGTGTGTCTTCTGTGTCTAGGAGTCTCTTTCTGTTGTGTGAATGAGTTCACTTTAGAGTCCACATATAAGCAGTGTGACATAGTACTTGTCTTTGTCTGACTCACGTCACTTAGGATGATAACGTCTAGGACCATCCCTGTTGCTGCAGATAGCATGACTTCATTCTTTTTATGGCTTACTAGTTTTCCATTATATAAATATTCCACTTCAGATGCAATTTTTAAGTGTAGTCAGATCTATGAATCTTTATTTTAGGCCTTCTGGGTTTGCTGTAGTTCAGAGAGAGTTCAGTTTCCAGTTCTGAGCTTCTTGGAAAGTCTCTTGGGATTTCTTTTTGACTTTCGTGGATTCATTGTCTTCCATTACATTTTTGAACCTTTGGGAATTTCTGCTTGTATAAAGTCTGAGGATTACATTGAACCATATTTTTTCCTGTTGGAGACACACATGATGCAGTCTTTTCATTGTATAAACATACAAGTTAGTCTGTCATTTCAGAGGAAATCATGAAATGTCACTTTGTTGAGTACTAGCTAAAAATCTCCTTTGTTTCACTTAGGTTTCTGATAGTTGTGAAGAAGCAAAAGAACTGTTGCGTGAAAACCACATGCTACAGAATGAAATTGCTATGCTGAGACTGGAAAGAGACGCACTGAAAAATCAAAATCACCGGGAAAAGGAAGAGGAGTATTTTGAGGACGTTGAAATTCTCAAAGGAAAGAATGACGACCTTCAAACGGCAATAAAACCGAGCGAGGGAACGTCAGCAGAGACTCTGGCCCAGAGTCCAGGCCGGCTGCACGCTCTGAGAGCCGAGAGCCCAGTGCTGAATGCTCAGCTGGAGGAGGAGAAAGAGGGCGAACAAAGGCTGGAAACCGAAGTGGAATCCTCCCGTTCTAGACTGGCTGCTGCCTTACACGATCACGATCAAGGCCAGACGTCAAAAAGAGACCTGGAACTTGCCTTCCAGAGAGCAACAGAAGAGTGGTTACGCTTGCTGGACAAAATGAAGTCTGATGTGGCTAATCTAAAACATAACTACGAGATGCTTTCCCAGCAACTATCTTCAGCGGAAAGTAAGTTCAATAAGCTGAAAATCAAGCTGCATCACACGAGAGATGATCTTAGAGAAAAGACTCTGATGTTAGAACGTATCCAGAGAGACCTAAGCCAAGCAGAGTGTCAAAAGCAGGAAATTGAACACATGTATCAGAATGAAAAAGGCAAAGTGAATACATACCTTGGAAAGCATAAATCCTTAGAGGAGAGAGTATCTCAACTCCAGAGTGAAAACACGTTGCTCCAACAGCAACTCGACAATGCACGAAACAGAGCCGACAGAGAAGAGAAGACGGTCATCAGCATCCGAGACCAGTTTCAGCAGATCGTGAGAAAATTTCAGGCTGAAAATGAGAAACGAGGTCTGATGCTGGAGGAAAGAAACAAGGAGTTAATCAACGAATGGAATCATTTAAAAGAGAGAATGGATCAGTACGAAAATGAGAAAGCAGAAAGAGAAGTGAGTATCCAGAAGGAGAAATTCTCAGACTTCCTGAAAGAAAGTTCAAAGTGATTCTTGATTCTGGCTAAATGTTGAATCTAGTTGAATATAAAAAATACATAGGCCATGAATCTGTGGTCTCTAAACCAGCCTTAAAGCACACCTTGTATCCAGCAAGTAAAAATTAGAAGAAATGCTTTACTTTGAGTAGGGACATCGTGTCCTTTATGAAATGTTAAGAGATTCAGTTCTAAATTGTTAATATAGACAGCTATTAGTAATTTACTCTTTTACTATTAAGGTAATAATTTTAATCTTTATGTTACCACATGTCAGTATCATGATGAAGCAGATAAATGAAATGCTCAAAACTGAAATGAATATTTCGAAATTAAGCTTCAGTTGTATGGATTACCTTGACAGTCAATTCCAGGTTTCCCAGAGGCCATATTTTATCTATCGTACTTTGGCTTCAGTAGCTTCTCATAGCTTTTTGTTAATTTGTTGGTACAATTTTATTTTTATTCATGTCAATTTGAGTTAATATGGGAAACATTTTAGCCTTGAATCATTTATTCTTAAAGCCTCTCAACTCTTCAGATGCATCTGCTGCTGCTGCTAAGTGGCTTCAGTTGTGTCCGACTCTGTGCCACCCCATAGACAGCAGCCCACCAGGCTCCCCCATCCCTGGGATTCTCCAGGCAAGAACACTGGAGTGGGTTTCAAATGCATCTGTTGCTGCTGCTAAGTCACTTCAGTCATGTCCAACTCTGTGACCCCATAGACAGCAGCCCACCAGGCTCCTCTGTCCGTGCGATTTTCTAGGCAAGAGTTCAGTTCAGTTCAGTTCAGTCACTCAGTCGTGTCCAACTCTCCACGACCCCATGAATCACAGCACGCCAGGCCTCCCTGTCCATCACCAACTCCCGGAGTTCACTCAAACTCATGTCCACAGAGTCGGTGATGCCATCCAGCCATCTCATTCTCAGTCGTCCCCTTCTCCTCCCGCCCCCAACCTTTTCTAGCATTAGAGTCTTTTCCAGTGAGTCAACTTGTCGCATGAGGTGGCCAAAGTATTGCAGTTTCAGCTTTAGCATCAGTCCTTCCAATGAACATTAAATCATATTTTGGGACTCAGGTGGTGAGCTTTAGCAAAACTGCTGCTGCTGCTGCTGCTGAGTCACTTCAGTCGTGTCCGACTCTGTGTGACCCCTTAGACGGAAGCCCACCAGGCTCCCCCGTCCCTGGGATTCTCCAGGCAAGAACACTGGAGTGGGTTGCCATTTCCTTCTCCAATGTGTGAAAGTGAAAAGTGAAAGTGAAGTCGCTCAGTCGTGTCCGACCCCTAGCGACCCCATGGACTGCAGCCTACCAGGCTCCTCCATCCATGGGATTTTCTAGGCAAGAGTACTGGAGTGGCTTGCCTTGATTTAATCTTCCCACTGCTATTTATGATTTACTTAGAACATTTTTACAAACAATTCGCTCATAATTCTCATTTTAAGGATCAATTACTATCATATGAATGCAAGTTTGTCCACTAAAATGAAGGATGGCAGGATTCATGAACAGCAGGAATAGAGTGAGCCAGGGAGAGGGTTGTAGGGGCTGCGGTCTGGAGGCAGGTGGAGGCCAGGTTATCAAGGCTTCCTGAAGGCCATGGGAGCAGCCTCAGTTTTTAAATTTCATTGTTCTTTTATATTGAAATATAGTTGATTTACTTTTATATTGAAATATAGTTGATTTACAATTTTGTGTTAGTTTCAGATGTACAGGAAATTGATTCAGTTATCAGTTCAGTTCAGTCACTCAGTCGTGTCCGACTCTTTGCGACCCCGTGAATCACAGCACGCCAGGCCTCCCTGTCCATCACCAGCTCCTGGAGTTCACTCAAACCCATATCCATCGAGTCGGTGATGCCATCCAGCCATCTCATTCTCTGTTGTCCCCTTCTCCTCCCGCCCCCAAGCCCTCCCAGCATCAGAGTCTTTTCCAATGAGTCAACTCGTTGCATGAGGTGGCCAAAGTATTGGAGTTTCAGCTTCAGCATCAGTCCTTCCAATGAACACCCAGGGCTGATCTCCTTTAGAATGGACTGGTTGGATCTCCTTGCAGTCCAAGGGACTCTCAAGAGTCTTCTCCAGCACCACAGTTCAAAAGCATCAATTCTTCGGCGATCAGCTTTCTTCACAGTCCAACTCTCAAATCCATACATGACCACGGGAAAAATCATAGCCTTGACTAGATGGACCTTTGTTGGCAAAGTAATGTTTCTGCTCTTTAATATGCTCTCTAGGTTGGTCATAACTTTCCTCCCAAGGAACAAGCGTCTTTTAATTTCATGGCTGCCATCAGCATCTGCAGTGATTTTGGAGCCCCCAAAAATAAAGTCTAACACTGTTTCTCCATCTATTTGCCATGAAGCGATGGGACCAGATGCCATGATCTTCGTTTTCTGAATGTTGAGCTTCAAGCCAACCTTTTCACTCTCCTCTTTCACTTTCATCAAGAGGCTTTTGAGTTCCTCTTCACTTTCTGCCATAAGGGTGGTGTCATCTGCATATCTGAGGTTATTAATATTTCTCCTGGCGATTTTGATTCCAGCTTGTGCTTCTTCCAGCCCAGCGTTCCTCATGATGTACTCTGCATATAAGTTAAATAAGCAGGGTGACAATATGCAGCCTTGATGAATTCCTTTTCCTATTTGGAACCAGTCTGTTGTTCCATGTCCAGTTCTAACTGTTGCTTCCTGACCTGCATACAGGTTTCTCAAGAGGCAGGTCAGGTGGTCTGGGATTCCCATCTCTTTCAGAATTTTCCATGGTTTATTTTGATCTACACAGTCAAAGGCTTTGGCATAGTCAATGAAGCAGAAATAGATATTATTCTGGAACTCGCTTGCTTTTTCCATGATCCAGCGGATGTTGGCAATTTGATCTCTGGTGCCTCTGCCTTTTCTAAAACCTGCTTGAACATCTGGAAGTTCATAGTTCACGTATTGCTGAAGCCTGGCTTGGAGAATTTTGAGCATGACTTTACTAGCGTGTGAGATGAGTGCAATTGTGCGGTAGTTTGAGCATTCTTTGGCATTGCCTTTCTTTGGGATTGGAATGAAAACTGACCTTTTCCGGTCCTGTGACCACTGCTGAGTTTTCCAAATGTACTGGCATATTGAGTGCAGCCCTTTCACAGCATCATCTTTCAGGATTTGAAATAGCTCAACTGGAATTCAATCACCTCCACTAGCTTTGTTCATAGTGATGCTTAGGTCCACTTGACTTCACATTCCAAAATGTCTGGCTCTAGGTGAGTGATCACACCATCGTGATTATCTTGGTCATGAAGATCTTTTTTGTACAGTTCTTCTGTGTATTCTTGCCACCTCTGCTTAATATCTTCTGCTTCTGTTAGGCCCATACCATTTCTATCCTTTATTGAGCCCATACCAAATGTTCCCTTGGAATCTAATTTTCTTGAAGAGATCTCTAGTCTTTCCTATTCTGTTGTTTTCCTCTATTTCTTTGCATTGATCGCTGAGGAAGGCTTTCTTATCTCTCCTTCCTATTCTTTGGAACTCTGCATTCATATGCCTATATCTTTCCTGTTCTCCTTTGCTTTTCGCTTCTCTTCTTTTTACAGCTACTTGTAAGGCCTCCTCAGACAGCCATTTTGCCCTTTTGCATTTCTTTTCCATGTGGATGGTCTTGGTCCCTGTCCCCTGTACAATGTCACGAACCTCCGTCCATAGTTCATCAGGCACTCTATCAGATCTAGTCCCTTAAATCTATTTCTCCCTTCCACTGTATAATCATAAGGGATTTGATTTAGGTCTTATCTGAATGGTCTAGTGGTTTTCCCTACTTTCTTCACTTTTAAGTCTGAATTTGACAATAAGGAGTTTATGATCTGAGCCACAGTCAGCTCCCGGTCTTGTTTTTGCTAACTGTATAGAGCTTCTCCATCTTTGGCTGCAAAGAATATAATCAGTCTGATTTCGGTGTTGACCATCTGGTGATGTCCACGTGTAGTCTTCTCTTGTGTTGTTGAAAGAGGGTGTTTGCTATGACCAGTACGTTCTCTTGGCAAAACTCTATTAGCCTTTGCCCTGCTTCATTTCGTGCTCCAAGGCCAAATTTGCCTGTTACTCAAGGTGTTTCTTGACTTCTTACTTTTGCATTCCAGTCCCCTATAATGAAAAGGACATCTTTTTTTGGTGTTAGTTCTAAAAGTTCTTGTAGGTCTTCATAGAATCATTCAACTTCAGCTTCTTCAGCCTTACTGGTTGGGGCATAGGCTTGGATTACTGTAATATTGAATGGTTTGCCTTGGAAACGAACAGAGATCATTCTGTTGTTTTTGAGATTGCATCCAAGTACTGTATTTCGGACTCTTTTGTTGAGTGTGATGGCTACTCCATTTCTTCTAAGGGATTCTTGCCCACGGTAGTAGATATAATGGTCATCTGAGTTAAATTCACCCATTCCAGTCCATTTTAGTTCACTGATTCCTAGAATGTCTACATTCACTCTTGCCATCTCCTGTTTGACCATTTCCAATTTGCCTTGATTCATGGTCCTAACATTCCAGGTTCCTATGCAATATTGTTCTTTACAGCATCGGATCTTGCTTCTATCACCAGTCACTTCCACAACTGGGTATTATTTTTGCTTTGGCTCCATCCCTTCATTCTTTCTGGAGTAATGTCTCCACTGATCTCCAGTAGCATCCTGGGTACCTACCAACCTGGGGAATTCCTCATTCAGTATCCTATCATTTTGCCTTTTCATACTGTTCATGGGGTTCTTAAGGCAAGAATACTGAAGTGGTTTGCCATTCCCTTCTCCAGTGGACCACAATGTGTCAGACCTCTCCACCATGACCCGCCCGTCTTGGGTGGCCCCACAAGGCATGGCTTAGTTTCATTGAGTTAGACAAGTCTGTGGTCCGTGTGATCAGATCGGCTAGTTTCCTGTGATTATGATTTCAGTGTGTCTGCCCTCTGATGCCCTCTTGCAATACCTACCGTCTTATTTGGGTTTCTCTTACCTTGGTCGTGGGGTATCTCTTCATGGCTGCTCCAGCAAAGCACAGCCGCTGCACCTTACCTTGAACGAGGGGTATCTCCTCACGGCCGCCCCTCCTGACCTTGAACGTGGATTAGCTCCTATGTACTCATATATCCATTCTTTTTCAGTTCATTTTCCTGTGTAGGTGACTACAGAATATTGAGTAAAGTTCCCTGTGCTCTCCAGTAGGTGCTTACGGTTAGCCAAAGGCAAAGGTGGGGAGGAGGGATAAATTAGAAGCTTGGGATTAACATAGACACACTACTAGGAGAAGGCAATGGCACCCCACTCCAGTACTCTTGCCTGGAAAATCCCATGGACGGAGGAGCCTGGTAGGCTGCGGTCCATGGGGTCACTAAGAGTCGGACGTGACTGAGCGACTTCACTTTCATTTTTCACGTTCATGCATTGGAGAAGGAAATGGCAACCCACTCCAGTGTTCCTGCCTGGAGAATCCCAGGGGCGGGGGAGCCTGGTGGGCTGACGTCTATGGGGTCACACAGAGTCAGACACGACTGAAGTGACTTAGCAGCAGCAGCAGATATAAAATAGATAAGCATCAAGGGAGTAGCCTCATTTTTCTGCTGAGGTAGGAATCTCTTCAAAAGAGCTGAGCACTGGTTGGAATATGGGAAGATCTCTGAGTTAATCAAAGCTTCTAATAAATAAAAAGAGGGAAAATGTTTCCATATAGTGGAATTTTCCATCACTTTTCCCACCTACACACTCATTTCTTTCTGAACATGAGGTGGTGAAGCTCTGCAGACTTATTGGGAGGGGCAGGGTGTGGACAGTGGGGCCGCATCCTTTGTCTGAGTAACTTAATATCAGGAAGGCTGGAGGGTGGCCCCTTGTGTGTCTGTAACCAGATTCAGTGAGGAGGGAAAAGAAGGTGAGTTGCTGTCTGTGGTGATAATTTTCAAAGTACATATACTGGAGTTATCTATTAACATAATAGTAGAGTGATTTGATAAACTCAGTGACAGAGCGTCTTATTAGGCAGTTGTGAGACAACTTCAACAAGAACTGGATGACACCCTCAAAAAGCAGTCTATGTCGGAGGCATCACTGAAAGTCACGTCACAGTATTGCGCTCACTTAGAAGCTGAGGCACAGGATTTAAAGAACAATGTGAAACTACTACAGCTCCATCAATTCACAAGTCAGGTATGTATGAAATTGAACGTGTTGATGGTTAATATGTAGGATAAAGTGTTTTAGGACACTCCTTTTCATGGTCAGCTTTCTTCTGTATTTTGTTACAAGTAACTTACTACACTTGTCTTATATTTATAATGCACTCGTTTCTTAAACTCCGACTTTCATCCTGCCATTTGCATTATATATTTTTTTCTTATATTTTTACCCCTAGGAATGTTGAGAATTGTGCCTCATTGTTCACACAAGTTGCGAGCCTTTTTTTTTCTTTGAAACAATACTTTTTTAAGTGATAGCTGTATTACCATGAAGAGGCAAGCCAGATTAAAATCAGAGGATAATATTAGTTTAATGGAACGTTCAGAAAATTATCATTTCTCATCTTCCCTTTTGTGAATGGCTGTAGAGTTCTGTATTTATTTATTTCATGGATTTCAGAATAACTTGTGCAGAAAGGGTCTTATACAAACCAGTTTAAGTTTAGGCACTGCCTTCTTTCCTTTTCATTTTAAATATATTGTGAAAGCATGGAGGTGCTCAGATGGTGTAGAATACATACATCCAAACTAGAGAATTAAGATGATTATCTGGATCCTGCCATAGGATTTTTTAAAAAAATCTATTGAGATATAACTGACGTATCTTAGAATTCACCCACTCAACACGTGTAGTTCAGTATCTCTTAGTCTAGAGAGGTGTAACCTGTGACCACAGACAATTTCAGAGCATTTCCATCACCCCCTAAAAGAAACCCTGCATCCCTTAGCCACCACCCGTGGCCTCCCATGTCCCTCAGCCCCAGGCAACCCCCAGTCTAATATCTGTCTCTGTAGACAGCCTGTTCTGGGTATTTTATATAAATGGAATCATGCAGTGTGTGCTCCTTTGGGATTAGCTTTTCTCATGTGACTTCATGTTTTCACGGTTCATCCATGTGATGGCACATATCAGTTCTTCCACTTCTGTTGGTTGTCAGCAGTAAGCTAAGCCATTTAGCCATTCACCACTTGATGGAGCTTTGGGTTGTTTCCACTTTGGGGCCATTAATAATGCTGTTGTGAACACTGATTTACATGATTCTGTGTGGACATGTTTTTAGTTCCCTGTGGTTGGATCTTATCCTCAGAGTTAGCTGGCGGATTTCACCTTTTCTTGGCCCTTGCTCAGACTGTCCTTTCTGTCTTTATAGTTTCTTTTCCTCTTGGGTAGTCCTTCATTATTTCAGGCCTGGCACCCAGTCTCTCCTCCTTCATGGAGCTTTCCTGACTGTCCAGCTCTCACTGAGCCTTTTCACATCAGCCCTTGTTACCTAGTCTCTGAGGAACAGTTTAGCCCCTGATTTTACACTGTTGCCATTTTTTCCATGAGGGGGAATCTTGGCTAAGTATACACTGATGTAACAGGAAATATTTATTGATATGCACAGCACTTGTCTTGCATAAATGGACAGTAACAAAGGATTACAAGAATGAGGCATTTTTTGTTGTTGCTGTTCACAAAAATGTGCGGATCATCTCTGTAAACTGTTAGGAAATGGGATTTCTTTACCTTTGCAAATAATTTCTCTTTGGACTGCAATTCAAATTAGCAAAAAGTCTTTGTACTTCAGAAAAAGGCTTATGGGATTAGAATCCATATTTATAAGATTTATTAATTAGAGTCTTATTCTCACAGTCTTCTTTTGGGAGACATTTATTAACTTAGCCCTAGATAACTCAATACAGTATCCCTCAAACTTCTTTAAAATCCTGGGACATTAAGATGGGGAAAGGAGTAAGAGACATTCTACTAAGACAGTCTACTAAGAGACTACTACTACCTGTAGTCATTTTATGAGGAAAGATAGAAAAATATTATTGTAGAACAATAAAAGAGTGTAAAATCAAGTACAATTGTTGTGTGACAAAGATGATGACAGTGAAGAATATAGTTTGTGATTCTTGGTGGTCTGAACTTCTTTCTTGATTCTCTGAGTAATCCCTGGTCCTACATTCGACAATACAGATACCATTGTATTTATTTGATCCTGGGTTTGAGTTCGGCTGTGCTCAGTCCACTTTCTTCATTAGCAAACGGTATCATTTTATTCTTGAAGACTGATGATCTTCCATCTGAGCTGGAAAGTGCAGCTTCAAAATGTCTGCATCTGGATGCAAAAAATCAAGTTTTTCAACAGGAGTTATTGTGAAACTAATGCAAAAGAAATGTAAAAAACTAGAGAGAAGAAAAAGAAGTTGGAGCAAGAAGTAGTGACCCTCAAAAGTCATATAGAACTGAATATGATAGAACACAGTCAAGTAGAGCACTATAAACGGGAGATTGAAGAAAGGGCGAGACAGGATCTCGTAGAGAAATGAAAAGAAGTCAACCCATTTTTGCAGGTTAATTTGTTGATCTGTCATGTGCTTGAATTCACTTTCACTGTACATTACATTTTGATGTATACAGTTTATGTGTTTCCTCTACCTCCCTTAGAGCAGTTAGTTTTTTAGATTTCTGGAAGGAAGGGGGGCACTTGTTTTCCCTTTAAATATTTCAGTTTCCATCACTGCTGCTGCTAAGTCACTTCAGTCGTGTCTGACTCTGTGTGACCCCATAGACGGAAGCCCACCAGGCTCCCCCTTCCCTGGGATTCTCCAGGCAAGAACACTGGAGTGGGTTGCCATTTCCTTCTCCAATGTGTGAAAGTGAAAAGTGAAAGTGAAGTCGCTCAGTCGTGTCTGACCCTTAGCGACCCCACGGACTACAGCCAACCAGGCTCCTCCATCCATGGGATTTTCTAGGCAATAGTACTGGAGTGGCTTGCCATTGCCTTCTCCGAGTTTCCATCACAGTTATCACTAAATTGTCCTATCAGAATGATTCTCACTAGAGAATCCTTTTACTTATAAGACCAATGGTATAAAACAAGACCATTAGGAAGAAAAGACAATAGTGTGGTTTAAAACTGGTACCATCCTCTTGAATTATTCTTAAGTTGTCTTGTTCAGTGTTTACAGTGTTAAGTTGATCCTCTTATTGTCAGATTATATAGGTACTACTATAACAGTGATTCCACTTTAATTTATAATTCAGATTCAATTCACTTCACATTGACGATAATTGTTTGAAACTCCTCCTCTTTTTTTTTCACCTTTAAAATCACTCTCTGAATCACTGACTCAAAACTAAAGGGAAAAAGTATAATTTTCCAGATTAATGATTATTTTTAAAATGTTATCTTTTTCAATTTGCCTTAGACACAAGCTGGATCTCAACAGATGGAACTCAGAATTACTTAGAATCTGCACTGTCCAAAATGAAAACTTGGGAAGAAGATTCTAATAAAGCAGAGTTGGAAAAATATAAGCAACTCTACCTAGTAGAATGTGAAGTTAGAAAGTCATTGCAAGATAAACTAGACAAGTAAGTCAAAACACAGAATCACAGAAACTAAATTTAGTTCATTAATTCCTCTCTAAAGCCTAATTTTTATCGAGTGGGGTACATGAGATTAGTAGGAAGTGAAAGCTAACTAGATGGTCACTGCTTGGGGGGGCCTGAAGACAAACTGTTAGTACTATATCAAGTTTTCCCACACTATGTAAAGGCATACTTACTAAATAGGGGGAAATTAACACATGGGTTAAAGGCAGGATAAATCACAAAGTGGCTAAAAATAATACGGTGACCTGACTGAAGGTGTGTGTGGAGAATGGAAAGGGCAGATCGCACCTGCAATGCTGAGTCCAGGTTTCCCCACCGTCTGAAGGCAGAACATTCCTAGGACGCCTTTCATAAACCCAAACAGCATACAGCAAAGGAGCAGATACGTGAGGGCACATTCTGCTAGTCGATGCCTAAAGTAAGTGTACACACGGGAAGCACAGGTGCTCAGAGAGGGTTCAGGGCTGTGGAGACTTGACGCTGGGACGTGGGCTGTGGCTCCCAGGGAAGGAGCTCGGTGGGGCCGGTCTCCCTGCTTGGGGAGCGCGAGGCCGCTCACTGTAAAACGTACCCTGAACACTGTTTAGAGTTTTGGCTTTTTAAATGAGACCAGGAATTGTCTTCAGATTTCTTTTTTTTTTGATCATCAAAGAGGTACTGACATAGGCCCTTCTTAGAAGTGAAGTAACATAAAGTGAACTTTGGAAAAGCAGGGGATACTTGTAATTGTTCTTGGGCTGTTTTAGCTCTTTTCAGCCTCATCCTTTGACTTTCTCGTCCTCCCCTTGAGGTTGTGGCTGTAAATGATACCTCAGAGCCAAATGCTTAATTTGTCCGAGGTCACGAGTGAAACATGTATACGAGGGTGCTGAAAGCAAATGCCTGAAAGTGGCTTTGTGGGATGGCGTGTGTCTTCATCCCGAACTGTTTCCTGGAGGCAGGTGTGTCCCAGAGGCAGCAGGTGTCACTGTGAGGCCACCTCCCTCTCTGGCGCCCTTTCTCTCCGCTCCCAACTGTGACTTGTTACTTGAGGAGCCCCAGACACATGTGTACTTCTTTAGAACAAGGTTACAGCTATCACTGTTTACAGGAGGTCTGCTCTGTGTTTTCAGTGTTCAAACAGTTTAATGGGAATCCATTTACTATATGGCAACTTAAAAAATCCAGATAATTTAGGGAAACATGAATGAAGTTGGTGTTTTCCATCTTCCCCAGGACTAATGAGAGGCTGGCAGAGATCAGCACCAAACTTCAGGTGGAGAAAGAGCAGAACAAATCATTACTCAGAACTCTTAGCACGAGGCCAGTCCTGGAGCCCCCTTGTGTTGGAAATTTCAATAATCCTTTAGTGCTCAATGGAAGTCTTACTCCAAGAGCAAACGGAGGGTTTTCTACCTCAATTCCACGCCCTTCAAATAACAGCATGGAGACTTACTTGACCGAGGTTAGTTCTATTATCTTTTTTCCACTGGGTTTCAGATTTCTGATATGAATGATCCTTGTTTTTAATTTAGTGAACTTCTGAGTCGCTTATTTGACTTAATGAACACTAAGTAA
Organism: Moschus berezovskii; assembly: GCF_049115385.1. Classification (NCBI taxonomy): domain Eukaryota; kingdom Metazoa; phylum Chordata; class Mammalia; order Artiodactyla; family Moschidae; genus Moschus; species Moschus berezovskii. Next base: position 74,763,955 of record NC_142474.1, on the reverse strand, counting down.
AAACCGTCATTAACTGTGCTAATCAAGGAGACATTTAATGATTTTTTTGGCCTAGATCTCTCGTTTTTAAGAGATACGTTTTAAAATTCTTGAAAAGCTGCATTGAAATTCTACCTTAGAAATGAAATCTTATTGCCTACTAACTGAAAGTATACTTTAAAATGTTTCACTTACTTTCTAATTGATTTCCCTTTGGCAGTGGTTCATAATCATTTCCGAGCTCTGTTGCACCCACCGCAGTTTATCGACCCTCAAGCGTAAGTGAATCACTGGCATCTAAACACTAACCACATATGGATTTTTTTTATTTGAAGGACTCCTAGATAAATCCTTTTTATGAATTAAACAAACTTGTAATACTAAATCAAAAGATTAATTTCTGGTTTTAGGTTAACTTTTTTTGTTATTTTCTTGTGCAAGAGTACGTCTTTAATTGCTGTTTTACTTCTCGAATTTTGATTTAAATTTCTAAAAATTATCTTGCTAAACAGTTGTAGAATGTTTATAAACTTGTAGTTAGATCAAATATTTAAAAATTGTAAATGAAGCTCACTTTATCTCTATCTTGACATCACCTGGATGAATGGTATCTAAGATAGCGATGATGGGGAGTCTTTAAATTGCAATCAGTTTTCATTGTGGTTAAAATATCCATTTCAGTCAGTGCACAGGGTTTATCGTTTTGATAGTGTTTTAGTGATGTTGGTGATGCAGAGAAAAGTAGCCCTTGTTAAATGCAGTCTCAACCAGTTTTCTCATTTGACTTCTTGCCATCATAGAAGAGCAATCTAAAGTTTCTTCGACAGCATTGCAGCTACGTTGGGTCTTAGTACTTGAGAGCCGTGAACCTGGAGGACGTGCTTTAGCTGTGCAGTCACAGTGGACCTCCAATCACTTCATCCCAAGTCAGACACTTCCCCACGCAGGCCTAAGAGGAGGAAGCAGATGCTTGACCCCCATCCCAGGGGCAGGCTGCCTTCTGCACACCAAAGTTCACAGTGTTGTGGGCACATCCATCTTTTCAAAGAAGAGATTTGGAACCAAACAAGCACTTCCTAGTTCCTTGTCCAAACTCACCCATTAGGTAAATCTCACTTCTCATGAGGAGGGTAGGAGTATAAGTCCTCCCCTTGAAACTTCAGGCTGAGGAAATGAAGTTCAACTGTAATTTCTGACCGGATTTAGATTATAGTTGAGATCACATGCATATTTTTTGTATATGCAGACAAATGATGAGAGCTTTGGATAGAAGTATGCTAGACAGTAAAGAGAGATCTGTTGTGTGTTTTAAATTTTGTTCTAAATAACCCAAAATGCGGATAATTCATTGTTGACTGATTTTAGTTAACCAGTTTTTATCTGGAGGAAATGAACATCCTTTTAAGGACGAATCTCTTCAGTTTTGGCCTGCTTGAGTCAAATAAAGATTTTCTCCTTCAAGTTCCCTGTCCTGTTCTTAAAAAATATTTATCCTTTCTAAATTAACTATATCGATGGCTACAAATAGGAGTTTGATACTGATTTATTTTTATTTTTGCATTTAAAGCACATAATTTAGTTAGAAAGTCACATCATGCCACAGGCATTGTTTAATTATATAAGAAGGATTTACATATTCATTTTGTCTATGTTATAGTTAAAAATCTGTGTGTTTTTTCTAATCTGAGGAAGTAGCTGGCATAGCACTCAGTAAGAAGGCCATTGGCTTTGTTCCTTCTTTTGTAGAATCAGGATCTGAGTAAATCAATGAGTCTCATACCTTACAAAACATTTTATCTTCAAAGAAAACAACATTTCTTTAAAAAAAAACTTCTGTGTGGAACGGTGTTATATAAAATGGAGACAAGTGTAGAACCGTTTAGCTAAAGAGTGGCCAGAGCCCCTGCAGCTGTGACTTCTCTGTTCCTCAACCCTGCAGTGACCCCTGTGGGACCTTCCCCTTCTAGGGGACATAGTTCGGAAGCTAGCAGTTATGAGAGAAACCTTCTCCCTAAACACCTTTAGAATTAAATCTTGCTGGTACATTGTTTTCTTGTGTACAATTTTCTCACTTTTCTGTGTTTTCGTTAAATGGAAAAGTTTAAAGAAAATCGCAGATGTGTTCTCCTTAATAACATTCAACTCAAACTACTTCCTCCATTTGAACAGGATCCTCACCTGGAAATCGAAATAAAGTCTCGCAAGTACATATTTAGGCCAGGAACTTTTAGGGGAGAAGATATAATCTTGTGGGTCATTCCGAGGATTATGGGTCATTCCCTAATTCTCTGAAATTATGTGTACTTGATAGACTGATATTTATTGTTCTTTTTATCAGATTAATCTAAATAGCATTCCATATATATGTTCTCTGTTATCTATAAGCAGAATAAGTAGGAATCATTTTCTTTTATTTATGTGATTTTTTTTCTACTGAAGTAATCTTCAGGTTAGGTCTAGTCTCTAAAAGTATTATTTAAAAGTCACATTTAATAAGTTATAAAAATATAACTTGTTTATCTTAAAGATAAATATTTGACTTATTTCAGATGTGGCAGGAGTTGGACAGGAGGATAGCTAGAGAACTAAGAGAAGGTATGTTGCCAAAACGTATGAATTAAATTTAGACATTGATTTCTGAAATACACTGTAAACAGTAAATAGCATCTCTTTCCAATGTTTAGATAACAGATGCTATGTTAAATACTTTTTATACATAGCTAATGAAATATGTGAAAGCATGAGCAGTCATAGTGAAAAATATTCATCATGTCCCATAGCTTGAACAGCAATCTCTGAAGGCCTATGTATTTCTTTTTATTTCTAGCTGTATCCTTCTACTTCCTCCATCCCTGTGGAGCTATCATCCTACACCCTGACACTATTGTCGGAAAACGTGGAGTTCATCAGCTTCTCAAGTGTCTGGTAGTGGTTAAGGCTAGGAAACCCAGACTCAAGCAGTCACGTTTATGTAGCTGTCACTTGGTGGGTGACTTTAAAATTTCTCTGTCACTGAATATATCACCAGTTTATCTTTCACCCTCAGGAAATGCTCCAAACACCCACATCAATCTGGGTCTTGCCAAAGTAGTCGGCCTTATCTCTTTACCACCTTACTCTGCCCCTCAGCGCTGCGTCTAACCAGACAGACTCTAGGATCCCACAGGGGCGCTTCCTCACCGCTGGTCTTTGTTTGTGCTTCCCTCTATCTCTTGTACTTTTCCTGTCCTTCAGGCAGCTACGTACATATCACCTCCACCAAAAAGCTGGCAGGATTGACACAAAGCTGGCTGCCCCTCCTGAGTGTTCCTTGTGCCATCTTTTATATCTTAGTATTTGTGACTCTGTGTGGAAATTGCCTGTTTGTCTGTTCTCCAGTTTAGGGCATAGCATTTTCAGGGTGGACTGGGTCACCTTCATCCTGTAATTCCAGTGCTTCTCACAGCACCTTTGCAAAAAGTTATTGAGTGAATGAATGAAGAGTGAGAAAACCAGGAGCTCTGATACTCAGCCCCACGTGCGACCATGAGCAGATTATAAAATTGTAATCTTGATTAGTATTTTGTGTTGTGTCATCTGTAGATATATTTCATTTTACAGAATACTAGGAAAGGTCTCAGGGTTTTTTTGTTTTTTTACTAATCTTAGTTAGCCCAAGTATTTTAGGTAAAAAATATAATTCTTTCCTTTTCTTTCAGCTGACGCTCAGTTTGCATCTGATGCCTTTAGAGTGTCTTCTCGAGGATCTACAGATGGGTCAGATGTGTCTGATGACCTAGTTTTGTAAACAGAAGAACAAGATACACAGATTTGGAAGGAAAAACACATGATTTAGAAAAATAAATAGTAAAAGTTTCCCTACTGGAATGTTTCCATCACATTTCATTATTTCCCATTAAACATGCTGCTGCTGCTGCTAAGTCACTTCAGTCGTGTCTGACTCTGTGCAACCCCATGGAGCCCACCAGGCTCCTCTGTCCATGGAATTCTCCAGGCAAGAATACTGGAGTGGGGAGCCATTCCCTTTTCCAGGGGATCTTCCAGACTCTGGGATCAAACCCAGGTCACTTGCATTGCAGGTGGATTCTTTAGCATTTGAGCCACCAGGGACACCCTTTACAAACTCAAACTGAGCCCTAATGCCAGCTGTTTAAACAGCACCCAAACAACCAGACTTGTCATTAATATTTAGTGGTACTGATTGATAGCATTTTTTTATTTTACAGTTTTTATCACTATATATAGACCTAAAGATTTAGATACCGCTGTTATGGCTTCCGTCAATGTTTTGATGTATTACAATTGTTAATAGTGGCATAAAACTTACTATATGTAACTTTAAACACAGATTCATAGGCCTTTCCTCAGGGAGAAATAAGATTTGCCTGAGTTTTTGCCTTTTAAATGAATTAATTTTTTATAATTTTTATTTTTACTTAGAGGATAATTACTTTACAATATTGTGATGGTTTCTGCCAAACATTGACTTGAATTGACCATAGGTATGCGTATGGCCCCTCCCTCTTGAACCTCCCTCCCACCACCTCCCTCCCCATTACACCCCTCTAGGAGAGTGAAAAGGTTGGCTTGAAGCTCAACATTCGGAAAACAAAAATCATGGCATCTGGTCCCATCACTTCATGGGAAATAGATGGGGAAACAGTGGAAACAGTGTCAGACTTAATTTTTTGGGTTCCAAAATCACTGCGGATGCTGATTGCAGCCATGAAATGAAAAGACGCTTACTCCTTGGAAGGAAAGTTATGACCAACCTAGATAGTATATTAAAAAGCAGAGACATTACTTTCCAACAAAGGTCCATCTAGTCAAGGCTATGGTTTTTCCAGTGGTCATGTATGGATGTGAGAGTCGGACTGTGAAGAAAGCTGATCGCCGAAGAATTGATGCTTTTGAACTGTGGTGCTGGAGAAGACTCTTGAGAGTCCCTTGGACTGCAAGGAGATCCAACCAGTCCATTCTAAAGGAGATCAATCCTGGGTGTTCATTGGAAAGACTGATGCTGAAGCTGAAACTCCAATATTTTGGCCACCTCATGCGACGAGTTGACTCACTGGTAAAGACTCTGATGCTGGGAAGGATTGGGGGCAGGACGAGAAGGGGACAACAGAGAATGAGTTGTCTGGATGGCATCACCGACTCGATGGACATGAGTTTGAGTGAACTCCGGGAGTTGGTGATGGACAGGGAGGCCTGGTGTGCTGTGATTCATGGAGTTGCAAAGAGTCGGACACGACTGAGTGACTGAACTGAGGTTGTCATGAAGCACCAGCTTTGGGTTCCCTGCATCATACAGCAAATTCCCAAAAGACACATGTACCCCAGTGTTCACTGCAGCACCACTTACAGTAGCTAGGACATGGAAGCAACCTAGATGTCCGTCAACGGATGAATGGATAAAGCAGCTGTGTATTATTCAACTATAGAAAGGAATGCCTTTGAGTCAGTTTTAATTGACTTTTGATTTACTTTTGGAGACAGTGTTAAAATTAGAGAAAGTTCCTCATGGATAAATAAGACTTTTCACCTTATTTTTACCTATCTACCAATCTATTTTTGCTTTGCTTTTTGGAAAAGTCTGGGAAAAAACTTTTTTTTGGAAAAAGCACCAGACAAACAGACATTATCACAAAACTCCCCTGTCTCCCATATATCTTCCTAAAGTACCATTTATCTTTCCTAAATGTTATTTGTTCTCCCATAAGTGCCTCGCCCAAGTCACCTGTTTTTCAGAAGATGCCTTTTTCTCTTACTCCCTGTCATTTATTAAGTAGAATATCAACTCCCAGTAATTCCATTCATGCTGAAGAAGCTGATGTTGAACATTCTCTGAAGACCTACAAGACCTTCTGGAACTAACACCCAGAAAAGATGTCCTTTCATTGTAGGGGACTGAAATGAAAAAGTAGGAAGTCACGAGATACCTGGAGTAACAGGAAAATTTGGCTGTGGAGTCCAAAACGAAGCAGGGCAAAGGCTAACAGAGTTTTGCCAAGGGAACGCACTGGTCATAGCAAACAACCTCTTCCACGTACATAAGAGAAGACTCTACACATGGACATCACCAGATGGTCAGTACTGAAATCAGACTGATTACATGCTTTGCAGCCATTCAGGTATGACCTAAATCAAATCCCTTATGATTATACAGTAGAAATGACAAATAGATTCAAGTGATTAGATCCGATAGACAGAGTCACTGAAGAACTATGGACTGAGGTTCATGACATTGTACAGGAGGCAGTGATCAGGACCATCCCCAAGAAAAAGAAATGCAAAAAGGCAAAATGGTTGTCTGAGGAGGGCTTACAAATAGCTGAGAAAAGAAGAGAAGCTAAAGGCAAAGGAGAAAAGGAAAGATATACCCTCCTGAATGCAGAGTTCCAAAGAATAGCAAGGAGAGATAAGAAAGTCTTCCTCGGTGATCAATAAATAGAGGAAAACAATAGAATAGGAAAGACTAGAGATCTCGTCAAGAAAATTAGAGATACCAAAGGAACAATTCTTGCAAAGATGAGCACAATAAAGGCCAGAAATGGTATGGACCTAACAGAGCAGAATATATTAAGAAGAGGTGGCAAAAATACACAGAAGAACTGTACAAAAAAGATCTTCATGACCCAGATAACCACAAAGGTGGGATCACTCATCTAGAGCCGGACATCCTGGAATGTGAAGTCATGGCCTTATGAAGCATCACTACGAAAAAAGCTAGTGGAGGTGATGAAATTCCAGTTGAGCTATTTCAAATCCTAAAAGGTGATGCTATTGCAGTGCTGCACTCAATATGTCAGCAAATTTGGAAAACTCAGCAGTGGCCACAGGACTGGAAAATGTCCATTTTCATTCCAATCCCAAAGAAAGGCAATGCCAAAACATGCTCAAACTACCACACAATTGCACTCAACTCTCATGCCAGGAAAGTAATGCTCAAAATTCTCCAAGCCAGGCCTCAACAGTATGTGAACCAAGAACTTCCAGATGTTCAAGCTGGATTTAAAAAAGGCAGCAGAACTAGAGATCAAATTGCCAACATCCAGTGGAACATCAAAAAAGCAAGAGAGTTCCAGAAAAAATCTGCTTTATTGACTACACCAAAGCATTTGACTGTGTGGATCACAACAAACTGTGGAAAAATTCTTAAAGAGATGGGAATACCAGACCACCTGACCTCCCTCCTGAGAAATCTGCATGCAGGTCAAGAAGCAACAACTGGGCATGGAACAACAGACTGGTTCCAAATCGGGAAAGGAGTCCGTCAAGGCTGTGTACTGTCACCCTGCTTATTTATATGCAGAGTACATCATGAGAAACGCTGGGCTGGATGAAGCACAAGCTGGAGTCAAGATTGCTGGGAAAATATCAATAACCTCAGATATGCAGATGACACCACCCTTATGGCAGAAAGCAAAGAAAAACTAAAGAGCCTCTTGATGAAAGTGAAAGAGGAGAGTGAAAAAGTTGGCTTAAAACTCAACATTCAGAAAACTTTAGATCATGCCATCTGGTCCCATCACTTCATGGCAAATAGATGGAGAAACAATGGAAACAGTAAGAGACTTTACCTTTTGGGGCTTCAAAATCTCTGCAGATGGTGACTGCACCCCTGAAATTAAAAGATGCTTGCTCCTTGGAAGAAAATATATGACCAACCTAGACAGCATATTAGAAAGCAGAGACATTACTTTGCCGACAAAGGTCTGTCTGGTCAAAGCTATGATTTTCCAGTGGTCATGTATGTATGTGAGAGCTGGCCTATAAAGAAAGCTGAGCACTGAAGTATTGATGCTTTTGAACTGTGGTGTTGGAGAAGACTCTAGAGAGTTCCTTGGACTGCAAAGAGATCCAACAAATCAATCCTAAAGGAAATCAGTCCTGAATATTCACTGGAAGGACTAATGCTGAAACTGAAACTCCAATACTTTGGCCACCTGATGTGAAAACCTGACTCACTGGAAAAGATTGATGCTGGGAAAGATTGAACGCGGGAGGAAAAGGGGACGACAGAGGTGAGATGATCACATGGCATCACTGACTCAATGGACATGAGTTTGAATAAGTTCCGGGAGTGGGTGATGGACAGGGAAACCTGGCGTATTGCAGTCCATGGGGTCTCAAAGAGTCAGACACGACTGAGCAACTCTCACTTTCACTTTCTCCAGGGGCTCTTCCCAACCCAGGGATCAAACCTGGGTCTCCTGCATTGCAGGCAGATTCTTTACTGTCTGAGACACCAGGGAAGTCCAACCGAGAGACCAAGACATACAAAAGGAGAAGAGGCCTTGGGATTTTCTTAGAAGTTCGATAAAGAGGAACCTGGCTTAGGAAACATGACTCACCTAAAGACAGAGGTCATTGCTGTTTGTAATTGGCGTTGTCTTTTGCCTTCAAAACAACTTGGTATTTCAGGCAGACGGCATGCCAGCAGAAGTGGTCTTCTACACAAGTCACAGGGAACTCACTCTATACCGTTGCAAGGGGCAGTAAGGGGGAGCATGAGGCCCAAAACACACGTGTCCAGTACTTCAAAAACGTTCACTGGCTCCACTAACCAACTAGTACTTTTGTACTTTCCTCCACTTACAATAATTTGTAACTTACTTCCTCTCTGTACTATGCAGTGGACAATGACCATCGGTTAAAATGCAAATAGCACCTCCTGGACAGAGTGGTACAGAACATTACACGACCGTCAGAGGAAGGGGAAGTCACTGCCATGGAACTATTACCCGACTGCTAAATGAAAGTTCTGAATCAATTCATTCCCAGCAACTGTTAATGCCTAGCAAGTACTCGGATGAGAAGATGAAGGTTACCAGATACGGATATCAGAGAAGCCATCCCCAGAACCTGAGGCTGGGAAGATTAGAAATCCACTGGGGCCTGAAAGGCAAGATATCCGTAAATCCCACTTCTGGCTGCATAATGAAGGAAGGCAAATTTACATTTTACTACCAGAATCGGGGGAAAAAATGAGCATTTAATTGAACAATTCTCCTCTATTAGATGAAGCACTTTCAATTTTACATTTAATTACGTAAAATACACGTCAATAAAAGTTTTACTACACCAGCATCTCCAAGAAGAAATTATCCGTACGGATGAAGTACTTAGTTATATCCTATCAATTGTTAAGCTAAACTACTTTCCATTTATGCAAGACAAGCGCTGTGCATATTAAGAAATATTCCCTGTTAGACTAATGTATCCTTAGACAAGATTCTCCCTCGTGAAAAAATGACAACAGTGTACAATGAAGGGCTAAACTGTTCTTCACAGACTAGACGACAGGGCTGAAGAGAAAAGGCTCCATGAGAGCTGGACAGTCAGGAAAGCTCTGGAGGAGGAGAGACTGGGCACCAGGTCTGAATCAATGGAGAACTACCCAAGAGGAACAGAAACTGTGAAGACGGCAGGACAGTCTGAGCAAAGGCCAGAAAAGGAGAAAGCAGCCAGGGAACTCTGAGGACAAAATCCCACCACGGGGAAATAAAAGCATGTCCATCCGGAAACGTGCAAGTCAGTGCTCACAGCAGCATTGTTCGTAGCCGCAGAGGGGAAACAACCCAAATCTCCAACCACTTACGAATGGACAAATGGCTTAGCCACATACTGTTTCTTGTTTGACAGTCAACAGAAACGGAAGGACTGGTACGTGCTATAACATGGATGAACCGCGGAAACACGACATCAAATGAGAAAAGCGAACCACACAGGAGCACACACTGTGTGATTCCATTCACGTGAAAACCCAGAACAGGCTGTCTACACAGACAGATATTAGACTGGGGGGCTGCCTGGGGCTGAGGGAGATGAGGGCGCCATAGGTGGTGGCTAAGGGATGCAGGGTTCCTTTTGGGGGTGATGGAAATGCTCTAAAATTGACAGGTGACACCTCTCTAGACTAAGAGATACTGAACTACACACTTGGAATGGGTGAAATATACGATACGTCAATTACATCTCAATAGCTTTTAAAGAATCCAAAGGCACTATCTAGATAATGTTCTTAGTTCTCTATTTTTGATGTACCTACTATACTCCATCTGTGTACCTCCATGCTTTCACAATGTATCTAAAATGAAAAGAAAAGAAGGCAATGCCTAACTTCAACTGGTTTGCATAATACACGTTCTGCACAAGTTATTCTGAAATGCACAAAATAAATTTATACAGAACTCCACAGCCATTGACAAAAGTGAAGATAAGAAATGATAATGTTCTGGAACATTCCATTAAACATTATCCTCTGATTTTATCTGGCTTGCCTCATCATGGTAATACAGGGATCACAAAATAAAATATTGTTCAATAAGAAAAAAAAGTCTCTCAACTTGTGTGAAGAATGATGCACAATTCTCCACTTTCCTAAGGGCATATAATACATGAAAAATATATATATCATGCAAATGGCAGAATAAAAGTCAGAGTTTAAGAAACGAGTGGACTTAAAGAATAATAAAATTATAGTAAATTACTAGTAATGAAAATAAAAAAGAAAGCTGTCCATGAAAATGAGCATCCTAATGCAGTTTATCCTATGCGTTAACTGTCGACACATTGGCTTTCACACATACCTGACTTGGGGGCTGAGGTAACTTGCTCCTTAAATCCCGTGCCTCAGCTTCCAATCTGGCACAATGACGTGACGTGACGTCCAGGGACACCTCCAGCGCAGACTGCTTTTTGAAGCTGTCATACACTTCTTGTTGAAGGTATCTCACCACTGCCTAAGAAGACGCTTTGTCATGAGTTTATCAAATCACTTTACTATGACGTTATGTTAGTAACAGATAACTCCAACATAGGTACTTTGGAAACTATCACCACGGACAGCAACTCACCTTCTTTTCTGCCTCCCTGAATGTGGTTACAGACCCAGAAGGGCTCCCCACCAGCCTTCCTGATATTAAGTTCCTCAGACGAAGGAGGCAGGCCCACTGTCCACACCCTGCCCCTCCTGATAAACCTGCAGAGCTTCACCACCTCACCTCCAGGACAAAACAGGCGTGGAGGTGGGACAAGCGGTGGGAAATTCCACACTGTGGAAACTCTTTATTAGAGGCTTCCATTAACATCGGAGATCTTCACATATTCAATCCCATGCTCAGATCTTTCCAACAGATTCCTTCCTCAGCAGAAAAATGAGGCCATTCCCTTGCTGCTGATCTGTTTTATATCTAGTCGTGTGTCTATGTTAATCCCCAACCCCTAATTTATCCCGCCTCCCCACCTTTCCCCTTGGCTAACCATAATATTCTGCAGGCATCTACATGGGAAAGGATCTGAAAATGAATGGATATACGTATGCCTATAACTGAATCAACTTGCTGTACATCTGAAACTAACGCAAAATTGTAAATCAACTATATTCCAATATAAAAGAATAATGAAATTTAAAAAATGAGGTTGCTCCCATGCCTTCAAGGAGCCTCGATAACCTGGCGTCCACCTGCCTCCAGGCTGCAGTCCCTACAACCCTCTCCTGACTCACTCCATCCCTGCTGCTCACGAATCCTGCCAACCTTCATTTTTATTGGCCAAACCGGTATTCAAATGACAGCAATTGATCCTTAAAATGAGAATTATCAGCAAGTTGTTTGCAAACATGTTCTTGGTAAATAGCAGAAATAGCAGTGGGAAGATGAAATCAAGAAGGGCTTCGTTAAAGCTCACCACTTGAGTCCCAAATTATGACTTAATGACAAGTATATTTCAATGAATTCTCAATTTAATGACAACTCTTTTAAAGAGTTGAGAGGCCATAAGAATAAATGATTCAAGCCTGAAATGTTTTCCAAGTTAATTCAAATTGACATGAATAAAACTAAAATTATACCAACAAATATGACAAAAAGGTACGACAAGCTACTGAAGCCAAAGTACAATAGATAACTCATAGCCTCTGGGAAACCTGGACTTGACTGTCAAGGTAATCCGTGTAACTGAAGCTTAATTTCAAAATATTCACTTTAGGTTTGACCGTTTCTTCTATCTGCTTCATCGTGATACTGACATGTGGTCACATGGAGATTAAAATGATTATCTGAATAGTAAAAGAGTAAATTACTCACACCTGTCTATATTAAAAACTTAGAACTTAATCTCTTAACATTTCATAAGTGACACAATGTCTCTACTCAAAGTGAAGCATCTCTCGGGTCTAATTTTTATTTGTTGGACACAAGGTGTGCTTTTAGTCCGTTTCAGGGACTATAGATTCACAGCCTGTGTATTTTTGATATTCAGCTACATTCAACATTTAGCCAGAATTAAGAATCACTTTGAATGTTCCTTCAGGAAGTCTGAGAATTATTTCTCCTTCTGGAGACTTACTTCTCCTTCTGCTTTCTCATTTTCATACTGACATATTCTCTCTTTCAAATGATCACATTCGTTGACTAACTCCTTGTTTCTTTCCTCCAGCATCAGCGCTCGTTTTTCAGTCTCAGCCTGAAGTTTTCTCACGATCTGCTGAAAATGGTCTTGGATGCGAACGACTGTCTTCTCTTTACTGTTGGCTCTCTTTTGTGCATCATCCAGTTGCTGTCGGAGCAACATGTTTTCACTCTGGAGTTGAGATAATGAAGACAATGAATCCATGAAAGGAAAAAGAAAGCCCAGGAGACTTTTCAAAAGCTCAGAACTGGAAAGGCTTTTCTCTGAATTACAACAAACACAGAAAGCTTAAAAGATTTATTGATCAGTCAGTTCAGTCGCTCAGTCGTGTCCGACTCTCCGCGACCCCATGAATCACAGCACGCCAGGCCTCCCTGTCCATCACCAACTCCCGGAGTTCACTCAAACTCATGTCCACAGAGTCGGTGATGCCATCCAGCCATCTCATTCTCTGTCGTCCCCTTCTCCTCCTGCCCCCAACCTTTCCCAGCATCAGAGTCTTTTCCAGTGAGTCAACTCGTCACATGAGGTGGCCAAAGTATTGCAGTTTCAGCTTTAACGTGAAAGCTTCCAATGAACACCCAGGATTGATCTCCTTTAGAATGGACTGGTTGGATCTCCTTGCAGTAGAAGGGACTCTCAAGAGTCTTCTCCAACACCACAGTTCAAAAGCATCGATTCTTCGGCGATCAGCTTTCTTCACAGTCCAACTCTCACATCCATACATGACCACGGGAAAAACCATATCCCTTGACTAGACGGACCTTGGTTGGCAAAGTAATGTCTCTGCTTTTTAATATACTATCAAGGTTGGTCATAACTTTCCTTCCAAGGAGCAAGCGTCTTTTAATTTCATGGCTGCAATAAGCATCTGCAGTGATTTTGGAGCCCAAAAAAACAAAGTCTGACACTGTTTCCACTGTTTTTCCATCTATTTCCCATGAAGTGATGGGACCAGATGCCATGATCTTTGTTTTCTGAATGTTGAGCTTCAAGCCAACCTTTTCATTCTCCTCTTTCACTTTCATCAAGAGGCTTTTGAGTTCCTCTTCACTTTCTGCCATAAGGGTAGTGTCATCTGCATATCTGAGGTTATTGATATTTCTCCCAGCAATCTTGATTCCAGCTTGTGCTTCTTCCAGCCCAGTGTTCCTCATGATGTACTCTGCATATAAGTTAAATAAGCAAGGTGACAATATACAGCCTTGACGTACACCTTTTCCTATTTGGAACCAGTCTGTTGTTCCATGTCCAGTTCTAACAGTTGCTTCCTGACCTGCATACAGGTTTCTCAAGAGGCAGGTCAGGTGGTCTGGGATTCCCATCTCTTTCAGAATGTTCCACAGTTTATTGTGATCGACACAGTCAAAGGCTTTGGCACAGTCAATGAAGCAGAAATAGATGTTTTTCTGAAACTCTCTTGCTTTCTCCATGATCCAGCGGATGTTGGCAATTTGATCTCTGGTGCCTCTGCCTTTTCTAAAACCTGCTTGAACATCTGGGAGTTCACGGTTTACATACTGCTGAAGCCTGGCTTGGAGAATTTTGAGCATGACTTTACTAGCGTGTGAGATGAGTGCAATTGTCCGGTAGTTTGAGCATTGTTTGGCATTGCCTTTCTTTGGGATTGGAATGAAGACTGACCTTTTCCAGTCCTGTGGCCACTGCTGAGTTTTCCAAATCTGCTGGCATATTGAGTGCAGCACTTTCACAGCATCATCTTTCAAGACTTGAAATAGCTCAACTGGAATTCCATCACCTCCACTAGCTTTGTTAGTAGTGATGCTTTCTAAGGCCCACTTGACTTCACATTCCAAGATGTCTGACTCTAGGTCAGTGATCACATTATCGTGACTATCTTGGTCGTGAAGATCTTTTTTGTACAGTTCTTCTGTGTATTCCTGCCACCTCTTCTTAATATCTTCTGCTTCTGTTAGGTCCATACCATTTCTGTCCTTTATCGAGCCCATCTTTGCATGAAATGTTCCCTTGAAATCTCTCTAATTTTCTTGAAGAGATCTCTTGTTTTTCCTATTCTGTTGTTTTCCTCTATTTCTTTGCATTGACCCCTGAGGAAGGCTTTCTTATCTCTCCTTGCTATTCTTTGTCACTCTGCATTCAGGTTCTTATATCTTTCCTTTTCTCCTTTGCTTTTCACTTCTCCTCTTTTCACAGCTATTTGTAAGGCCTCCCCAGACAGCCATTTTGCTTTTCTGCATTTCTTTTCCATGGGGATGGTCTTGGTCCCTGTCTCCTGTACAATGTCAGGAACTTCCGTCCATAGTTCATCAGGCACTCTATCTACCAGATCTCGTCCCTTAAATCTATTTCTCACTTCCACTGTATAATCATAAGGGATTTGATTGAGGTCATATCTGAATGGTCTAGTGGTTTTCCCTACTTTCTTCAATTGAAGTCTGAATTTAGCAATAAGGAGTTCATGATCTGAGCCACAGTCAGCTCCTGGTCTTGTTTTTGCTAACTATAGAGCTTCTCCATCTTTGGCTGCAAAGAATATAATCAGTCTGATTTCGGTGTTGACCATCTGGTGATGTCCATGTGTAGAGTCTTCTCTTGTGTTGTTGGAAGAGGGTGTTTACTATGACCAGTGCCTTCTCTTGACAAAACTCTATTAGCCTTTGCCCTGCTTCATTCCGTGCTCCAAGGCCAAATTTGCCTGTTACTCCAGGTGTTTCTTGACTTCCTACTTTTGCATTCCAGTCCCCTATAATGAAAAGCACATCTTTTTTGGGTGTTAGTTCTAACACTGTTGTAGTTGTAGGTCTTCATAGAACCATAAATGTCTGCTGGTCTTAACGTTTTCATTTTCCTTCAGTTCAAAATACTATGTAATTCTTTTCATTACCTCTTAGATCCCTCTGATTTTTGTTTCCAAATATTGAGAGTTTTCCAGAGATCCTTCTGTGCTCTTGCTTCTTATGATTTGTTAGGTGCATCCAGCGGGACCCTGGGGCTAGGGCTGGTTATTTCCTGCCTTGGAGGCAAGACCTTACTGACTACACCATTCATTCTACTGTAAGGAGAAGTTTTTCTAGCCAGGCTGATGAGAGTAGATGGAATTCCTGGGACTGAGTGAGCTCCGGGCACAGGCTCCTGTAGTCTTTGCAGATGGTTTCTCCCTGGTCTCAGGTGGTTTCTCCCAGATGGGCGCTGTTCGCTCCTCTGCTGAATACCCGAGGGGGCTCCTCCTCAGATCTCCAGGGTCTTTTTTTCTGTTCCACTCTCTCCTCTCCGCAGTTCTGCTCTGTGATCTCTGCCCATTTTGGTTTCACCAGACTGTCAGCTTCATCATCTCCTGTCAGGGAGTCTGGCTGACTCAGCTTCTGTTCCTTCTCCCCGTGGTGGGGCCTGGAAATTCTCTCCTTAGGGTAACCTCCTGTGTTTCCAGGATCGTTGTCCTTCAGTCCCTGAAGTCCTTTGTCATGAAAACCATTGTTTAATGCATTTTGTCGGCATTGTTTTTGCTCGCTCCACTCAGGAAGGTAAATCAGTAGCTGTTCCCTCTGTCTTGGTTAGAAACATGTGGCAGCTGGAGAGTGTCCACAGGGTTGTTCCTCCTGCTCCGCTCACTCCTTGCTGCTCATCCTCCATTTCTCAGTGACATCTCTTCCCCAGGGAAATTTTCCTGGACCCAATCTATGTCAAGTTCTGTTATGTGATCATAGAACTCTCTTTACTTAGGGTATCTCTCAGAGTTCATAATTATTTTATTTGTCTTTCTCGTCTACTAGACTTCAAGCTAAACAAGAGCCAGGGACGTCTGTTTTATCTGCAGAGCTAGAATCATGTCTTCCACATTATAGACACTTAATGCTTGTTCAGTGCGTGGTGTGTGAACGTGAAAGGCATAGTCCTTTCTACTCAAAAATTACTCACATTAATTTTTTTGTTGTTTCTATCTTTGTTTTCTTCATCATGCAGATTCTGTTAGCTTGTTCAAAATTCAGGATGCAATTCTTTCGCGTGAAATGTTAGTAGGTTTTCAAAGAAGCCACTCTGAACTACTTAGAGGAGAATTTTACAAAATGAAAAGTAAGGTTCGTGGGCTACAAAAAGAGCTGTCAGAAACGAAAGAAGTGAAATCACAGTCAGCATCAGAAAGTAGAGTGGAAACAAGAGCTCAGCAACTTGAGGTACTGTACATCTCGCTTTTAAAGAAATATTTGAACTGTTGTTTCCTTTAATACTGCAGAGATGTAGACGTGTTATTAGGACTAACTTACCCTCTCAGATTTTACAGGGGAGAAAGTGTCACTAGTATTGTGGAGTGTGAAATTCTTAGAAATAATATAGCAGGTTCTTAACAGTGAATGCTTCCGGTAACTTAATGTATATTTTTCCAAATCGTCATTTTCATGACCATACAGGAGTCTACCATAATGGAAACCCCATTAGTTATTTACTAAATTGACTTTCAGTTGTTTATCACTTTTCTGTATTCTATTTAATACTGCAAGGAACACCTTTTCTATAAATTCATTTGCACCTTTCTGATTATTTGAATACATTTTCTTTAATGATATCGTTATTCTTTGGTTAAAGTATGAGAACTTAAAAAAGGTCTGTGATCTATTTTTCTAAAGTGTTCTTAGGAAAGTTTATTTTACTTTACATTCCCACCCACAGATGTATGAAGTAGCCGTTTTTCTCAAGAGAAAATGAAAACAAAATGTTATGCAGTTTTATTCTTAACCCTCTGTCTGAAAACAGTGATGATTATTAAGTGTTTTTCCTTGTATTCCCCCCACATTTACTGTTTTAAACATTGTGAAGAGGGAACAAAAGTTATTGCAGCAGTGAATTATCTCATGATTTTCTAAGAAGAGCTTTAAATTGTGCAGATTCACCTTAAAGGAAGAAGAGAATAGAAGAAATGCCGATATGTTATATGAAAAAATGAGGGAGCAGTTAAGAAGTAAAGAAGACGAATATAGTAAAGTAGTTGAAGTGAAACAGCAACTAGAACTCACTTTCCGAGCAATAGAAATGGAACTGAAGATTGAGAGAAATAATCTGAATCAGGTAGAGAAATCTTTGGTGAAAATTTCAAATTTTTAACACTATTTCATCAGTATTATTTATAATATCCCCCTTTTAAAAAAATACCACTTTATTTAGTGTTGTTCCATTTATTTAGTGTCATTTTGTTTAGTGTTATAGGAAATTTTAGGTTACTTGTTACCAACAAAAGAAAAGAAATTCAAAATTCCCAAAGTAACAAGGCCGGAAATAAGAATTGTATGATCCTGACATGCTGAGCGCACTTTTTTGAGCAGAGGGAGGAAGAGGTCATGTCAGTCGCTCACACAATAGATCCTGAGAAACCACAGGGTTGAGATTGGTATCGAAACTGGAGGTTAAGCTCTCAGCCCACCTCAGGCAATGGCTCCTTCAGCCTTGACGGACCATTCGTGAATAAATAGGTCTCAAAGAGAAGGGACACTGGGAGGGACTGTGGTGCCTCATTTTACATCAGGTTGCCTCTGGCCTTCAGTCTGGCAGGTGGCTGAGGGTCTTGGACGCCCCTCCCTCTGTGCCCTTCAGCCCTCCAGTCCACCTGCCCCGTGAACAGCTCAGAGCTGGCTCCAGCTTTCCCAGCTGCTTTCTCCCTCACAGAAGAGTCCTCAAGGGCAGGTGTTAACTGGCATCCTCGAGAGGTGCAGGAATTTTTTTCCAGCAGTTGGTAGAAACCAGACACTCTTGAAGTTGGCTGTCCTTCATTCTGCAGAGTTCGCGAGTGGCATCTCAGAGCAGAGGAATTTGCTCCCACACCTCATGTCCCTCTCAAACACGGACTGGGTCCCATCCCTGAGGTCCTAGCTGCAGATCTCCCACAACGAAAAGCTCTCGGGGAGTTCTCGGGAAAGTAGTATTTGTCATTCAAATCCATTTCTCTAGAGCAGTCAGGTAGTGACATACGATGGCTTCATCCAAGGAGAGGCCTTTAATATTTTCCATAGGAATTGATCTCAAATCCTTTGCGACTCTCTTGGAGGAGCCAGCACCCTGATTGTGGTTCAGGCCAGGAAGACCGTGTGAGCTCCACCGACGACTGCGTTACCCGACCACGTCCCTCTGCTCTGCGGTAGCGTGTCTGTCACTCCATGCACATCGTCACCTTCAGTGTCTAAATCAGAGTCCGTTCTTGGCCCCACTGTCATTTCTTTAACCAGTGCCCTGTCAACGACCTTTGCACATCATTTACAGTTTTCCTGTTTGTAAAAACTGCAACATCAGTTGTGAAAACACTTTTGAACACTTCAAAAAGTTGTTTCTTTAGAATAAACTTATAAAAGTGCCCCCCCACACCAAGGAGGGGGGACTCTTGCTACTAATAATAGATACTCTGGGTTTTGGTAATGATTTCACTTCCTCAATTGATTAGGTTAGTTTATCACTTCCCCTGATGGTAAGGAGGAAACTATAGGCAGTACAGAGACCACATTTTGGATGTTATTCTTCTGCTTGTGAGAAAATGAGCACTCTGCTCTGTGAGTGTCCTGTTTCAGTGCAGGGGACTTTTGAAAACAGTGATAGACATGCCATAATACGTATTTAGTGATCGTTATTAAGTGTTTTTCATCGTATTTTCCCCATCTTACTATTTTAAACATTATGGAGAGGTAGTGAAATTTATTGCAACAGCAAATAATCTCATAGTTTTCTAAGAGCTTTCTAAATTTTACCTTATTAACCTATTTACCGTTAGTGTCTGGACCATGAATGAAATAGGAGACTTGTTTTGTATTGATGTGTTTGTCTTAGAGACATGTGGTTTGATGTAAGAGGACTAGTAGAGTCCAAAGACCTGGCGAAAAGGCTGCAGCTTACTCATATTTGTAATTCTTTCCTTTCCAGAATCATTACAGCTAATGAGTTAATTGATGTTTGTAGAAGTGCTTAGTACAGTTGTCAGTAGGTGTAATTCTTGTAATTGCCTATTAAAATGTTAGAAAGTAGTATATTCTCAAGGAAAACCTTTTTGTACAAAATTTAGTCTAGTTATACAGATGGACATGAGTTTGAGTGAACTCTGGGAGTTGGTGATGGACAGGGAGGCCTGGCGTGCTGTGATTCATGGGGTCGCAAAGAGTCGGACACGACTGAGGAACTGTTCTGAACTGAACTGAACTGAAGGCTCTTACTGTGAAGTAGCTATATAAGAGGTATCGGATGCAGTGTTTATAAACCTAGCAAGTGGTGGTGTTTATTGAGTTATAGTTGATTGACTATATTGTGTTAGTTTCAGTTGTACAGCACAGTGATTCAGATATGTATGTATATGTGTGTGTATGTTATATAAATGGGGCTTCCCTGCTGGCTTAGACTGTAAAGAATCTGTCTGCT
Organism: Moschus berezovskii; assembly: GCF_049115385.1. Lineage (NCBI taxonomy): Eukaryota > Metazoa > Chordata > Mammalia > Artiodactyla > Moschidae > Moschus > Moschus berezovskii. Next base: position 74,744,191 of record NC_142474.1, on the reverse strand, counting down.
GCAGGAGACCTGGGTTCAATCCTTGGGTTGGGAAGATCCCCTGGAGAAGGTGGAGAAGGCAGTGGCAACCCACTCCAGTACTCTCGCCTGGAAAATCCCATGGACAGAGGAACCTGGTAGACTGCAGTCCGTGGGGTCGCTAAGAGTCAGACACGACTGAACACCTTCTCTTTCACTTTTCACTTGCATGCATTGGAGAGGGAAATGGCACCCCACTCCAGTGTTCTTGCCTGGAGAATCCCAGGGATGGGGGAGCCTGGTGAGCTGCCGGCTGTGGGGTTGCACAGAGTCGGACACGACTGAAGCAACTTAGCAACAGCAGCAGCAGATTGGAGAAGGAAATGTCTGCCCACTCCAGTATTCTTGCCTGGGAGATTCCATGGACAGAGGAGCCTATAGGCTATAGTCTGTGGGGTCGCAAAGAGTCGGACATGATTGATTGACTAATACACATACACACTCAGTCACACACACACTCACACGTACACACATAATCCTTTTCAGATTCAAGAGGGAAAGGCTACCCACTCCAATATTGTGGCCTAGAGAATTCCATGGACTGCATAGTCCATGGCATAGCAAAGAGTCAGACAGACTGAACGACTATCACTTTCACTTTTTGTGCTTTTCATAAGTGGCCTTTATTGTATTGAAGAAATTTCTTTGCTATTTTATTGAATTTTTTAAAAATCATGAATGGGTTTTGAATTCTGTCAAGTGTTTTCTCTGCATAGTCTTACTTTTAATTCATACTTGATTGTTGGTAGAATTGAGCTTTGAATCCATTTGGTCCTAAGGTTTTAGCTTATGGGAGTTTTTTTTTTTTAAATTAATATTTAAATCTCCTTATTTGTTACTGGAGTGTTGAGTTTTTTCTATTTTTTCTTGTTTTCGTCTTGACAGGGTGTATGTTTCTCAGAATTTATCTATTTCTTCTAGGTTTTCCAACTTGTAGTTTTTCATCAATAATAATGGTCCCTTATGATTATGCTTCTTTACTTCTGAGGTATCTGTTGCAATGTCACTTTCCTCTCTGTGTGTATTTCAGTTTCCTCTCTTTCCTTCTTACCTTAGGTAAGGGTTTATTGATACTGTTTCTTTCGAAAAATGCACTTCCTGTTCGTGCACATGCACACTGGCACATGGGCAGTGTGTTTGGAGATGTTGCTTAGCAACGATCATTCTGGGATGAACGATTCCAAACCGTTGAGCTTCCCAGCTGGGAGGTTGTGGCGGGACGGCTCTGGCTTAACTGTAGCGCTTGTGTTGCGTTTAGGGGACTGTGCAGAGCCAAGGGGGAGGTGAGGTGTGTTTGGAGCCCATAGGCTCTGCGATGAAGAAGATTTGGGGCTACTGGAGGAAGAAGGACTTGTTGCCCTTCAGCTCCTCCATCATCCCGGGGACAGACAGAGGTCATCATGGAACCAACTTCAAGCCCGGGTACCACATCCGAGACAAGGACCTCGGAGAAATCCACAAAGCTGCCAGCGTAGGCAGCGTAGCCAAAACACACCAGGTTCTGTTGCTCGGAAAGAATGGCCTGAACGACAAGGACAAGATGAACAGGTAAGTGGGGAGGAAGGGCCTGGCAGGGGTCCCTCCTGTGAGTTTCCCCTCCAAGGCTCGCAGACACCTTTGTGGAATGCAGCGCCCCAGAGACTTGATAGGCTGCAAAAGCTTTAGCTGGTTTCGGACCCGCTTATAATTCCCCGTAGAGAGCACTTCAGTGGTCGTTTTAAATTTATTTAACTGAATGTCAGTAGTCACAGAACTGAAATAAAATATGAATAGCATCTTTGTTTCTTCTTCTTCCTCCTCCTCCTTTTCATTTGTCTTTATGCATGCGTTAACATGATGTACTCATGAGTAAGAGCTCTCAAGTTCTGTAGCCCTCAAGAAATCTGGAACTCCCTGGCTCTCACATTGTTTTTCTCATGTGATTGATGAAAACTCTTCTTCATGGATGGTCCATTGTGGATATTGGCAGTGGACAGATTTTTGAGGTTGTCAGCATCTTATTTTTAATGTACACATTTTTATACCATAATGTTATATATTATAGAAAACTGCATAGTGAGAAAAATAATCCCCATGACAGGCCAACTTCTGGGTTAAAAATTGTTCAGCTACAATTCAGTATCTGTTTTATATCAGTGTACACTTCTGTGTATATGTTCCTTGCTGAAGGACCTCAGAAGACAGCTTTGAAGTAGGAAGCTGGCTGTGTCTTTGAATAGGAAGACATTTTCTTAGGATATATGGTCTTTCCGTATTTAAACCAAATAAACATATTGTGGTTTTAAAGATTTTGGGTTACACATGCTGTCTTTAATTGTTGTGATGAAAATTGAAAGGTTTGTATAGTAGACAAGATTGAGATATCAAAATTCGCTGGATGACATTTTCTATCAGAAAAGATAAATTATGTGTAGATGGTGGAGAAATAACCTGGTAACTATTTAGAGAAAAGTAACTAGATTTTTATCTCACCAAAAAGTTTCAGATGGAGTATGGATCAAAAATTTTAAATACACAGGGTGAGAAAAGTACTAGAAGAAAACTGAAATTCCTATCTATACATTTTCTGTGTGCTGACAAAGACCTTCTTATTTTTTCTGGTTCTACTGTTTGTTAACCTTAATATTTTTTTTTAATTGGATGGTAATTGCTTTACCATGTTGTGTTCGTTTCTGCTGTACAACATCATAAATCAGTTGTAAGTATACATATATCCCACCCCAGAGACTTTCTAAGAATGATTTCAAAGGGAAGAATTCCTGAGTTTCCTGCGTTTGGGCACCAGAAAAAAAAAGAAATCTGAAAGTTGATTTAAGTGAAGTGAAGTCGCTCAGTCGTGTCCGACTCTTTGCGACCCCATGGACTGTAGCCTACCAGGCTCCTCCCTCCATGGGATTCTCCAGGCAAGAATACTGGAGTGGGTTGCCATTAGCAACCCCCCAAATTTAAAAATCTCTGTAGATCAAGCTATCTGTAGGGAAGTCGGATGAGCAGACAGGGCTTGTCTTTCTGGCACTAATAGGAATGCGGCGCAGATAAGAATAACTTGTCAATTTCAATTTAATTTTGAATTTTTTGTGAGGATTGGTACCCTGTGACAACTTTCAGCCTTTTCAGAAGTCAAGGGAATCTTGGGAATTTCCTGGCAGTCCAGTGGTTAAGACTCACTGCTCTGGGCCCAGGGTTCGCTCTCTGTTGAGGGAACTAAAATCCTGCAAGCTACAAGGATATATTGTCCATCATGGGGATTATAGCTCATATTTTACAGTCACTTTAATGCAGTCTAACCTTTCAAAATTGTGGGTCACTGTGTAATGCACCTGTATTATATCATAATGTATAACATACATCATCTCTAAAGCAACCTTAGACAAAAACACCTCATGGGAATTAGACCAACAGGAACAATGAGAAATGAACAGACAAAAATGCTACAGTTTATAGTTGTAAAGACTGTGAGTTTTAAATTATATTCCAATGTCAGAGACGTTAAAATGTGAGAAAATGAGCATATTAGAATCCTCAAAGTACAGTGTTGTCTCTAATCCTCAAAACAGGTCTGCAAAGGAGGTGTAATGTCCTTTGACTTCATTCAGATGTTGTCCTTGTGAGAGAGTAGGAACAGTAGTAAGTATGGTAACATAATCTAAGAGTTACTAGCTGTTACCTGTGCGAGGAGCCGTTCTGAACCCTGTGCATGGATCTCAGTGAGGCATCGCAGCGGTGTCCTGTGGGATAACTGCTACTCTCTCTCCATTTTGCTGATGAGGAAACTGAGGCACAGAGAGGCTGAGCGGCAGCTCCTGAGTGACAGAGTGAAAGTCAAGGTCAGACCCACGTCGAGCTGAGTCTCCAGGTCTCGCGCATTCCATTCAAGTAGACTGTTCTTTCATTACTGTGTAAGGGGAGCTAAAGCTAATATTTGCTGCTCTTTCTCCAGAAGAAAACGAAATCTTTGTTTAGAGGGAAGGGAGTACCATGCTGCTGAGTGTTTTCAATCACGTGAACAGTTGTTTGTTTTGGAACAGTTACACGGCAGTTTCCTGAAAACTGCTCTTGCTCTCGTAGGACGGCGCTCCACTTGGCCTGTGCCTGCGGCCATGCAGGGGTGGTAGCTTTCCTCCTGGAGAGAAAATGCCTGCTGAACCTCTGTGACGCTGAAAACAAGACCGCGCTGATGAAGGTATGGGGCAGCGAACCATATCCCCGTGAGGGGGATGTAAAGATTTAACTACTGAGACTAAGAATGAATTTATGTCATTGAAATATAGGGAACTGGTGAAGCTTGTGGACTGTCTACTTTGAATTCCTAGAATTTACACTCTCTTTCTTGGCACAACACTGACAGGCCGTAGAATGCCAAGAGGAGGAGTGTGCGACTCTTCTGCTGGAGCATGGTGCCGACCCGAATGTCGTGGACGTCTATGGCAACACCGCCCTCCACTATGCTGTCCTTTTCCAGAATGTCTCACTCGCAGCAAAGCTGTTTTCCTATGACGCCAATATAGAAGCCAGGAACCAGGTATAGCTCAACTAACTTTATTGACCAAATATTTGCAAAGCATTTTTTTAAACTAGATGTGTTTTATTGATAACAGTATGTAAATAGGTAGACTGAGTAGTGTCCAGCAGGCCCTGTTACCATGGAAACAACTCCAAAGCCAAGTCAGGGGTGGGTGGAAAACGTCAGAGCCCACAGAAAGGGCCAAGCTCTCTCTCTCAGCCACCCTTCTAGCCCCGAAGGAAGATTTTCCCACAGGAAAATCAGGGTGGGTTGTAGGCTCAAGTCCTACAAAAAATGAAGGCCTGGGGGGGGTGCAGTGACGTGGTGGGTGGCTGCTTCCAGGGGCTCAGGGAATGGGCGCAGCTGCTGGGGTAGGGATGGGGGTGGGAGGAAGGAGACCCAGCGCCCAGCAGGGGAAGCTGGGGCGGCGCAAGTGGGCTGGGGAGACAGCAGGCCTGCAGCCCTGAGCCCTCCAGGACCCCGGTTCTGAGATCCGGTCAATGGCTCAGGTCACGTGTGACACCCAGCGAGGGGCGGACACTTGTGCTGGTGACCACTTGGTTCGCCAGGGACACACCTCGGGTCTCCCATGCTCAGCCCTGGGGGGCTGCTCGGCGGGGTTGCAGCTGAGTGAGGGGAGCTGGTGATGGTGAAGCTGCCCCTCCTGCTCTTTCTCCTGCGGCTGCAGCCCCGCCAGGAGCTGCAGAGAGAGCGCCCCCACTCTCACAGGTGGGCTCAGTTTTCATTGTTTGGAAGCTCCAGCCTTCCCCGAGTGAAAATATTTTGAAAGCACTTGATTGTCTAAGATGTCACTTGAAAACACGATATTGCTCAAGAAGCATTAGAGAGTAAAGCGTTTTTTGTGTGTTTATGGCAGATATTTGTGACAACACTGCACTTGTTGAAGGTAAAACTTTTTCCAAGTATTTTTCCCTTACTGAAAAAAAATTTTTTTTTTTCTAATTAGTCTAAAATAACAGTAAAGCAAAATTTGCCTTGGAAATAGAATTTGTCTTAAAACTCAAACAAGCATTTGACAACATCATAGAAATCTTGCTGCTGTTAACACATTCCAATTTTATGAAAGAATGACTTATATAAAAGTGATTTCTCTCTCATTGCTCAAGGCTTCAGAGGCTAAAAGGAGAGGCAAAGGAGCAAGCAGGTGAAAAATGGAGATCAAGGTGGAATTTTGGCAGTTGGGATATGCCAAGAAGAGGGTTTTGTGTTTTTTTTTAACTTAGCCAATTTTTTAAAAAATTTATTTATTTTAATATTTATTTGGCTGTGCTAGGTCTTAGTTTCAGCGTGCAGGATCTAGTTCCCTACCAGGGATGGAACCCAGACCCCCTACACTGTGAGCACTGAGACCCAGCCACTGGACCACCACAGAAGTCCTGAGGTTTTGGTTTTTGTTTTTTTTCCCCCTTCGGTTTATATATTTTGGTAAGGTGCTTTTCAGTGTCAGGGATAATAGTTGTTATTTTGAGAAAGAGATTGAGTGAATTGGAGACTTGCCTAGGTATCAGTTTTAGGAAGACTGCCGAAATCAGATCAGCAGTGAAAAGGTAGTGATTACGTTGGAAAGAAGAGAGAAGAACAGGTATTTAACAGAAATATTATCCTATTCTGGCAGAAACACCCAGTTAGATAAGAGTCTCGGTTGAGTCTGCTCTCAATCTAGGTCTTGATAGAAAGTAAGGGGTTTATAAACAATGAGATCAGGTTGCCTTTTGTGTTTATTAGTCCCTGTTCTACCACTGTTTACCCAGGAAAATTTAATGCAGTTTTGATGACTCTTACCTCTTACATGTTCTTTTTTCTTCAAATCCTCAAGTAAGAGAAGGAATTGGCCATGTGGGTGAGAGATGAGACTGGAATGTTTGCTGCGCTAATTCTCAGCTAGATTGTGCTGGTGAAACCCACAATCACTTAGGAAAGCTTATAAAAAATTTATCAGCCCAGGCTGTTCCCTGAAGGTTTTGATGGAATAAATCGAGGAAGGCCTGGACGTGTGTCTTTAGAAATATTTCCATGAGATTCTGATACGATCCTTGGTGAAGAACTGTGGAGTGATTAAGTATAATTTCTAAGTGCACCTATCTCAAAAATAAGTAATCTATAGAAGAGTTGGAGTTTGATCAGTGCCAGCTACTTCCATCAGCTCCCTTCTTTGCAACAATATTAGCCTGACTTTTTCCTCTGCCTCTGTGATTGAGAAGTTAAAAGGAATATTTTTCGCAATGTCTATTGGCTTGAATGATATAGCTCCTTTTCCTTCCAACCACGCCAAGAGTCTTTAGAGATTTGGTCATGGCGAAGTTACTTCATCTGGAGTCTGACCCTTTAAGACTTTTGCACCTTCTGTTATCAACCAGGTCATTAGGTCAACAGATGTTTGTTACCAAACTGCAGTTTCCTGACTGCAGTAACAGTAATTCACGAGCCTTCATTTGGTGTCAGCAGGACAGACTCTTGCAGTGTGTCTGTTAGATTTGCTGAGCCCTGGCATAAGCAAGATGATAGCTTTAAAGATCAAAACCCATGAAGTTAGTACAGATGGGGATTGTTTTCATCATTTAGTTTCAGCAGTCTTAGGAACTCATTATCCATTTGGTTAATAATCTGGGCGAATTCTAGAAATAGATTGTAGTTTTAGCAAGCAGTGGAAACATTCTTCAAGTGGGAATTTCGAGTCTTGTTTTTTAAATTTATTTTAACAGAATTATGAGTCCAGAGCAACTTTTATTACATATTGACACCCACTTCTCTTGTGAAACACATGACACTAAGGAAAGGAAAGCTTTCACATAGAAATATTTGCTTTATACCCACCTGTTTGGAAACAGCAGAACGTAAAACCACAAGTGGGCTGCAGACCAAATGTGGTCCTTGGATATGTTTCGCTTACCTACCTCCACAAACTGAGTCAGCATTGAAAATTTAGCAATCTCATGCAGAGGTCTGCATCTCAGGCTTCTCAGAGAACTAAATCTGGTCCCCCCGAGCCCATTCTACTGTTTGGTCTGCATGTGGCGGCCTCCCCTTCTGTACGGGGCGTGTGTTCGCTGGTTTGCCAGCCTCACCTGGCTTTTTCACTTACTCAGGTCACCAGCTTTCCCTCCATAAGCATTTGAGTTTCCAATTCTTGTTTTATAGTTTATTTTGATAACTTTTTCAAGGTTTTAAAGACAGTCTAGTTAATCTATAATGGATTTCATATTTTAAAAGAATCTCTTAAGGATGGGATTGAATTTTTCAAATTAGAATTTTTAAGTTGGTTGTGGCAGTTTCACACTGAATGAGTCTCCCAAACACAGAGGATTATGAGAGCGCGCAGGGAGAGGTCACGGAAGAGCAACTCCCCAAGAAAACGCCGAGTGCGTGTTTATTGGTAGCTCACCTCGTAATCTTTAATGAAGAGCAGTAAAGCAAGACAGAGACCAGAACTCTGGGATTAAGGCAGCTTCCTCATGGAGGTCTGGAGGTAATCACATGAGAGTCCTCAAGAAAGGCCTTTGAAGATAAGCGGTGTTGTTCTGCGTCAGAACGGCATCTAACTAATGATGACCCCTCAGTTTAACTTTAAGGGCGGGGGAAGGAACAAGCGAGGGAGAACGAGTAAGATTAAATTTCAGGAGACTTTGCTGAGAAAGCCGAAAAACACGGTGCCCACAGTTGGTGTTTTGGAAGAAAACAAACCAAAACCACTTGTCTCTTTGCATGTTCATGTAGAGGATAATATTCCCATTGTAATGTCTGTAAACCTCATGAGGTTACTCTTGGTCATCCTTGGACAGGTTATGCATGCTACAGGTAATATTATATATTCCTGCCTCAGCATTGCTCCTAAAATATGCAGTTGATTCAGTAGCTAATTGATTCTCTCTGGAGGAGTGTTGAGACTAGTAATAGAGCAAGTAAATACTACAATATCCCTGATAAATACTATGAGAGAAGGAAAGATCCTTGGAACCAGTAAATGTTGAAAGTGATTTTTGAGAATGACTCTGTGGTTCATCTTTGGAAGAGGTAGAGGAGGAGCATCTCATTATTTATTTTTTCAAAAGACGTATTTGGCTGCACTGGGTCTAGTTGTGGCACATGGGATCTTTAGTTTCGGCACGTGGGATTTAGTTCCTTGCCCCGGGATGGAACCTGGACCCCCTGCCTTGGGAGCTCAAGTCTTAGCCCCTGGACCCCCATGGAAGGCCAGGAGGAGGAGCATCTCGAGGAGATAGAAGGCGCCCCGGGGGATGAGGAGGAAGGGCTCCCTTTTATTTACTTTCTGAATTGTATGTTTAAGGTCAGAGAATCTGTTGCATGATTTTCAGTTCAGCTTAGAAATAGGTTAACTGTGTACATTAGAAATGGTTTTTCCCGTTTTACAGGATGACCTCACACCACTCTTACTTGGCATAAGGGAAAGGAAACAGCAAATAGTGGAATTTTTAGTAAAGAAAGAAGCAGATATACATGCGGTTGATAAGATGAAAAGGTACAGTTGTTCTTTTTCTTTTTAAAAACCTTAGTGCTGTTCTCTGGTGCTAACATCAAGATTAAATTAATAAGAGGTTTCATTTGTGATCAACACTTCCTCAGTTAGGTAGAAAATCAATTATTCTGACTGGGAATCGTGAAAAACTATGTAGCAGAAATATATAGCAGGATTCATATTCCTTTTTAATATTGAGTGATGTCGTATGCAACCTGTTCCTGTTTCTGGTTGATCTTGGAGTAGCTGAGGGATTTCATACTAGTTTCGTTAGCTTTATAAAATACGGATTCTGCTTTTTAGTTTACCTTATGACAGTATCGAATTTCTTAATTCTTTTATAATGATTGTTAAACCTCTACTTCGTATCTGTTTTTCCTTAAAAGATGCATACTCAACATAAAGGACTTGATTTTGTCTTTTGGGGTGACTCTTTGCTCTCAGTTACTTTCTTTGAAAAATACTGATGTCATTAGATTGCAGAAGAGTCCTTCACAGTTTAGTGACTAAACAGCAACAAAACAGTGATTAGTAATCACTGTCCCCAGATACTGTGGGCTCATCAGTTTTTATCCTTTTTCATCTCTAGTACATTTTGATGTTTTCATTTTCAATGAATGTAGAAGGAAGAATGATAGGTTTAATTGGATAAACCGTTCCTTTAACAAAGATAAGTCAGAGGTGGATGATGCAGATGAAAATGATGGGCTTTAGATTCAGACTGGGTTCAACTCCTAGCTTTCCTACCTGTTAGGGTTATGACCTTGTGCACATAACTCATCATCAGCAAATAAGTTTCCTGATACAAAAAGGCAAATAGTAACGCATCCTTCAAAAGTGGCTGTGTGTATATATAGTATTTCCTTTAGTGAAGAGCACATGCGTGTCAACATCATTAAGTGCCACGGTGACTATTTTGATTTCCATTATTGTTAATATTTTTGTTTTAAGCCTGCAAATAGCCTTTGCTTAACCCAACCTCTAGCTGACTTTGAAGTATAATATATCAGACTAAGGAGGAAACGGGGGATTCGTCCCCTTAAATACTCACCTGCCTCAGATAAGCGACCTCAGCATAGTTTCTCGTCCATCAAGGACTTTGTTATTATTTTTTAAAAGCATTTATTTATTAGACTGCGTGGGGTCTTAGCTGTGGGAACTCTCAGTTATGGCATGTGGGATGAAGTTCCCTGTCCAGGGATGGAACCTGGGCCCCCTGCATTGGGAGCCTGGAGTCGTAGCCCCTAGTCCACCAGGGGAGTCCTCATCGGGGACTTTTGAAATAGTTAAGTGCTGCTACGTGCCATCCCAGTGGGACAGGAGGCTTCTTTTCCATCCCTTCATTTTAGCCTTGGAAGTAATTTACAAGGATGTGTACACTTGAACATGTAAATGGTCCGCTCTTCATGGAAGGGCAAGATGTTGACTTGGTAAAGCGTATCAAATGAGCTGTTTCTGGAAGTTAACTTCCTGAGGGTGACGTCATCTCTCTGTTGTTTTAGAACCGCCCTCATGCTTGCTGTCAATTATGAATGTATGGATGTAGTCAGTCTTCTCCTTCAGCGAGGTGCTGACATCTTTTCTCAAGATGTCTTTGGACGGACCGCAGAAGAATATGCTGTTATTAGTGGTTTTAAAATGTAAGTGTTCACATTAAAATGCCAGTTCTCACTAAACTGCAGCCAAAAAGAATTTTAACTGTGACTTGTTCCATGACCAGTGAGAGTTGTCTGTTTGGTGCAGGCAGCTTCTATCCTGTGGGGGCACCTTTCCTTAGGTCATAGGTTCCCCGTCATCCTTCCCAGAGTAGTGGGTGTCAGCTTGCCTGAGATTCCATAGTTACAGTTGGCCCCCTCCTGGGATCTGTTTCCTGTAATAATGAAAATCTTCCAAAGGATTTATCTGCCTCAACCGTAAATGTTTTCTGAGTCTGCCCCATTCACCAGAAATCCTTAAATCTCACGTAAGTTAGTTCAGGGAGGAATTTAGAGAGGTAAGCCCTGCCTAGGACTTGCCAGCATCCACTGTAAGAGTAGGGTTATGTCTTCCACGTGAATCGGAGATGCACATGGAGATTAAGCATCACTGTCAGAAAGATCTGCTGGTTGAGAGTTTGAGTAGGTGGAGAAGGGTGAGTAGTGGTCCAGGCCAGGTCTTGATTGTGATTCGTTTTCTGCGCTTGGTGTAATTAGCTGCAATAAGGGGGGATAATTATGTTCTCTAGTGTAGTGAGTTCATATCTTATAAATAAATTTAGGTACCAATTATATAAGGGCTGAGATTCCCTTAACAACAAACCACAAAGAACAACTAGTCACTGTAATTAGTCACAGTTTCCTGCAACCCTTGAATGCTAAACATGGAAGAAAACAGACATTGGTTTTGTTTGGGATTTCAAAGTAGTTCTAGCAATAAAGTTCAAGAACAAATTATTCCATTCTTTGGCTGTCTCTGCAAGCATTTGGGGATATATTGCCTCATTCAGTCCTCTTAATCCCCTTGTGAAATAAGGCAGTAGGATCCTGGTTGTGCAGAGGAAGACTCTGAACTCGAGAGAAGCAGCTTCTCCAGGAACACAGAGCAGCTGGTTGCAGAGCGGGGCTTTGCGAGTCTGAAAGGGTGTTCGTGCGCCAAGCCAAAGCCAGTGAATCCACTGAGCTGTATCGCCCTCAGTGCACGACTGCTGCCTCTGCCTTTCCTTCCTCCTCTAAATCCATGCTGAGTGAAACGCTGTAGAACTTAGAAACGTGAAATGTAGGGCACAGTTGTAGTTTTGACATTATCGCTGACATTGTCTATCTGAAATAATCTAAGAATTTAACATATATTTGGTAGTTGTTTTTCATATTAGTGTTAAAATATTATTTATCACATTTTTAACACATAGCATTTGCAAACTCATCTCTGAATATAAAGAAAAGAGGCCTAAAACTCCTCCCGAAAAGAGCAACCCAGGTACGTCATCTGATAATAATGAATTACTCTTGATGATTCTACCATAGATAAAGTAGGAGTGAGGAAGTTTCAATAATGAAAGAACTATGATAAAATTAGTGTAAACTGCATGTGTGTTTTATTTTTAAATTAATTTCTTAATAGTCTAGTATTCAGAATTGTTAAAGAAGTTAATTGTAGGTAATTTAACATCAGAGACAGTATTGTCTGGAAAGAATTCCATGTTTTTAATCACGGCCCCTAAAATCCTGTGTTAGATTTTGGTGTAAATGAGAAAAAGTGGTTGTTAGTATGATATATAGTTCGTCTATAATCATATTTTAGCAAATTGGACTTCTTATAAAAGTGGAACTTTAATTTTTATAAATAGTTTGCATTTAGTGAATGAGTAGTTATTAGTTACTGTTTAGTGATTAGTCTCACTAAAAAAGTTACCATAGTTTAAACTGGGAACCTCACTCAACAATCCCTTCCTGGTAGGATAAGAAATGATAAACAATAAGAACTGCCATGCTGAGCCAGTGTGCAGCGTAGCAGGAAGAGATTACTTTCGAAAGATACCTTCCAATACTACAGATCAGAAAAGCAATGCCTAGTTGAGAAGCACCGGTTATTTTGCCTGTTGTTCCAACAAGGTCTCTGTTACCAACTTTATTCCTCACAGATCCAGAAAGAGTGAAATAGGTTGACTTTATTAGACCCAGATGTTTTCTTCTGTGTGTTGGATAGCTGTCATGATAGTATAGTTTTGTAAGAACAACATGTTCTGTTGCCGTTATTTAAAAGAGTATCATAATAGATTTTCAAATAGATCAACTTGGGACTCTGCAGATTCTAGTAAAAGAGTGCAAACACTTCACATCAGCAAAAACACCACTATGTCCGCTCGATGTGGCATCCAGCACATTGTACGAGGTGTCTGAGAACACCTTTCAACTTCGTAGACCTCTGTCTATTCAAAGGGCGCTTCCCAGGGGGCTCAGTAGCAAAGAATCTGCCTGCCAGTGCCTGAGATACTGGTTTGATCCCTGGATCGGGAAGATCCCCTGGAGAAGGAAGCGGCAACCCACGCCAGTATTCTTGCCTGGGGAATCGAATGGACGGAAGAGCCGGGTGAGCTGCATGACATTCGGAAAGAGGGCCAGGAAGACTTTGTTTCCTGTGTTTTACCACGCTCTGAAGTTCAGCGCCTGTAGACCAGGCTTCCTTGTGATAGGGCGTTTTCATCCCGAACTGAGGAGCCAGAGAATTTGTGTCATGTCCCAGCAAGACACCTGCAGGCTCTGTTCTCTGCTCAGGGAATGGGAGTCCAGAAACACTGTGCTGTTCACGTGTGCCCTTGTCAGCTGACAGTGCTGATTCTAATGGTGTCGTGTCATTTTCTGTCCGTCTCCTGGAGTTTGGTTAGGGTTATGGTCATTGTCCACAGCAGGTCTGTCCTCTGTTTTTCGGTTCTACATTTGATGACTGTAAAGGAGAGGAATGGTTCTTAGGCATTCATGGCCCATGAGTGTAGTACAATCAGGATTCCCTCTAGTGTGGGCTCCAGGTGTGGTCCTAAAGGAATACTTTTAAACACAACATCAGTCTTGAGGTTTTAATGGTCTGTATGTTTCTTTTGTTGATTTAAAATGTGTCTTACTTTTTTCTTTAATAGTGGATAAGCGTTCTGAAGAAGACTCTTTAAGCAGGTAGGATTTGACAGATTTTTAAAAATTGCATGTGTTACTAAGAGAACACGCAGAGAAAAGAAGCTGATGTTTGCTGAGTGTTCTACCCTGGGTTAGAGACTGCATTATGTGCTTAACATTTATGACCTCATAGAGTCATCAGAGCAGCTTTGGAAAGTAACTGTGTCCTACTTTTACTTAATTAGGCAACTGTGGTTCGGGGAGGTTGATGAATTGACCCATGATTCCATGGTTAAAATGAGTTGACCTGTGATTTGGCAGCTGGCCTGCCTGGCTGCAACATCCACGCTCGTGTCCCTCAGCAGAGACTGAGAAGTACCCGTGCAGCATATCAGTGAAACATATAAATTAGTTCTTTGACTTGTGTCCATTTTAAGTTTCAGACATTGCGGGGAACTCCTGTACTCCCTCTACAGTAAAGGGGAGGAATGGGGCCTTCTCCATAAGTGATTTCCCTGCTGAAGGACCAAGACTGCCATTCTTGATGGACGCAGAATAGTCTCTGAACCAGGGACAGACAATGGAGAAGGAGCAGCATATCCTCCTGCTTTAAGTCATCAGGTTTATTCCACTTTGGGCAAACAAAAGTTATGTCAGTCCATCAATTAGATTTTCAATTCAGCTGTTAGGACTTGGTGAAAACATACTATTTTCAGGCTCTGCCAATATATTGGCTGTCAGTCTTTGTTATGGAAACTAAGAATGAGTCTTATCTAGATATGTCCTAGGCTGGGAGAGATGGAAGCAGAAATAGGTAACTAAAATCTGTTTTGGAGACTTCTCTGGGGGTGCAGTGATTAAGATGGTTAATAAGACTTCTCCTTCCAATGCAGGTGGTGTGGGTTCAATCTCTGGTCGGTGGAGCTGAGATCCCACATGCCTTGGGGTCAAAAAGCCAAAACATAAAACAGAAGCAACATGGCAAGAAATTCAATAAAGACTTTAAAAATGGTCCACATCAAAATATCGTTTAAAAAAAATGTTTTAAAACAGGCCAAATTTTAATTGAGAAACATTGTTTACTACATAGATAGCCAATCTTGCTTTTTTTTAAAATTTTTTTCGTTTAAAGAAATGAACTCACTCATTTTTGTTGTATGTTTTTGCTCTAAAGGTTTTCCAACAAACCTGGTGTTGATTCATGGCTTACATCAGATGATAAAGTCTTAGATTTTGAAACCAAGGTAAAGTGCACTCTTGTGAAGTTAGTTTTCGTGCTCTGAATTTAGTTTCATATAGTATTTACTCTTAAATTCAGCAGTGGTGTCCGTCTTCCTGTTTTATGTTTGTAATAGAAAGTCCTTCAGAGCAAACTATTTTATAAACATATGACGAGTTGACTTTTTTAATTTTTAACTTTGGTAAATACTGAAGGTGGGGTGAAGAAAACAATGGGCTGGAAAATATAGAGTGACAGGAAAATAGTATTGGGTAAGGTTTTCCCACAGTAAAGGAAATAGGAATTTTGGTCAAGGATAAAGAGTCTTCCTGTAAATTTTAAACCATAAGGACATGACTTTTGCAGTACTCATAATGATATCTTTAGTGGATATAATTACTTATTTTAATAATCATGGAATCTTCCTGGAGCCTTTCAGTTCCAAAACTATATAGCATATATCATCTAGTTTCCCCCTTCTACCCGCCATCCCTGGACTTTATTTTGGTTTCTTAGAGTTGTTAGGAGGGCCTTTTTTTTTTTTTTTCTTTCTCTGTTTCTGTCTTGGCTCTACATTAAGACTAAAATAAAAGTTGAAATTATGGAGATTTAGAAATTTAAATTCTGTTTCTGCAAAATCCATATTATAAAGGGATTCCACTGTGTTTTCTCAAGCATTCCATTAAGAGTATATTCACGACTCTTCATCTCATTGAAGAATACGTGTTTGCCTAAAATAATCACCAGCTATAGAAGCAGCTTCTCTTGTGGCTCAGACAGTAAAGAATCTGCCTACAATGCGGGAGACCCGGGTTCAATCCCTGGGTTGGGAAGATCCCCTGGAGAAGGAAACAGCTACCCACTGCAGTATTCTGGCCAGGAGAATGACATGGACCGTATAGTCCATGGCATTGCAAATAGTCGGACACGACTGAGTGACTTTCACGTCATAAAAGCAGAGACTTTTAGTAACCATAAGATAAAACTTACAACTTGAGATTTTTTTTTTTCTATTGTAGTTTTAAAAAAACCTACTCCAAGTCCTTGTGTCACATTCTGAAACTTCAGATTTCAGACATTTTGTATTACTGTGATTTAAGTATTCACCTTACAGCCCTGTATCAGTGTAAGCTAGTGGACTTCAGGAAACAATTGTGCATCTCCTGGAGCGTGTAGCATAGGTCTCGAGTCTAAGAACCATGTTAATAGCTTTTGAATGTGAATAAATGAAGAGACACACGGTATCCTAGATAATGTTACAGGTAACATCGTTCAGTTGAGTTATGTTGAGGGAGGCGGTCCTGCATAAGAAGGAAATAAAGAAGAAATACGTGAAAAGTAAAGGGTTGCAGTATTTTTTTCAGTGTCCACCAATTGTGAGATGAGAATTTTAGGTTAAAATTTTTGACCTTTTTAGCCCCATCTTGTGTTCCATTAAATGTTTCTTTTCAAGCCATATGTCCTCCTCAGAATTTTGATGACCAGTTCTTTTCCCAGTGAATAGTTAGGAATATTTGTTAATCAATTTTTCTCTCTCTCAAGTAATACTTTACAACATTCGGGTACTGACTGATGACCATGTGGGGCTAATCGAATGACATTGTTTATAGTGGCAAAATTCAACTCTAATGCGGTAGTGTTTATAAACAAAAAGTTTTAGAGTGATACCGATCGGTATACTAGGGCTATATTATGAACAAAAGCCTATGTCTTAAATATATGTTTTATATAAATGTATGTTGATATTTTCATAAAACTTGAAGAGCCATATAGATGCATAATTTATATATTAATAAAAGCATATAAAACAGAGGCTTTGTTCATAGTATATCCTTCGGAATACTGACATATTACTGATCTGTTGTATATGAATTTAAAATGTATGTGTTTTTCCACAAACCTTATTATACTTATTTTTTTTCCCTTAAGTTTGTACTTGACTAGGAATGTCTCTCTGTTTCTTTTTCCTCCTCCACCTTTTTTTTTTAACTGTTAACCTCATTTTTCCTTGCAGAATACTTTTCTTCAGGGTCTGTTCTTTCCGTGCATCTCTCTCTGCGTCCATTGTGAACATGTTTGATTACGGCGTTCTGTTTAGTGTGTTTGTGGCTTTCATTCATGATCCCTACAGGTTTACTCTTGTTTTTTTTCCCTTTTTCTTCGAAGGAGCCGAATGGAAACAATCATTTGTCTTTAGTTGTTTAACAAACAGAATAGAAGCAGCGTATCCTGTTTGCACTTGTAACCTATCTAAATAAGGTTCTACTGAAATCTAAACTTTGATATTTGCCTTCCCAAGTGATAATTCATGCATATAGAAATCATGCAAGCAAATTTCAAAATATAGCAATGAATTTAAATGCCTTAGTTTTTCAATAGTACTCTAAACTACTCCCAGGAATAAATGTTTTTTCTAGAACATTTTGGCAGAGCAAATAATCTAGTGGGTGTCATAGTATTTGTCCAGCAGTCAGTTAGGGGTAAGGGCAGGAACATCCGGAGCTTCTGATGTCATCTGTCACAACGCTTACCCCGTGAGAAGGTCAGTCAGTGGCAGAACTGGGGTTTGAATCCACATCTGAATGACTGCAGAGCCTGTGCTCTTTGTGTTCGATCAGAGAGGAATGGGGGAGGTTATAATTCTTTTATTCGAGTTGATACTTGTCATTCTTCAGGCTCTTATTTTCTTCTCCAGCATGTCCCGAAACGAAACTCAGCAAGGCTAACGGAGGCTTTTCAGCAATCCAAGAGAAACAGTAAGTTGTTTGAAGACTGCCCTCCTGGTGTTCTCCCCTGATTTGAAATGACCCAGGTTCTCATGTACTCTCCCCTGTTTTCACTGTATTAGAAGCAGAATGTGGCATTGTGAGGCCAGGGAGTACCACCTTCTCTGAGGACAAGAATTCTGATCTTGAAATTGGAGACGTGGTTGAAACCTTTCCCAAAACATCACCTGGGGTCCAGGGCTTCTCCCATCCTGCCTTCCCAAGGCCTGAGCCTCTTCCAGAACCAGTCAGGACTCCCGCAGGCCTTGGTCTAGCAAAGGTTAGTTGTTTTGTTTTTAACTCTGTCTCCCCTGTAGTTTCTCACACACCGTTCCCTTGATCCTTATGATGAGAAAAAGGATCCCACCGCGGAAATGGAAGACTTCAAAGTCACGATACAAAATGATGTGATAAGAGCAATATATCTGCATGATTCAGATTTATAAATGTTGGCATACTAAGTATGCCATTATGAAAGAAAAAAATTACAAAGCAATTAGGAAAAACAGCTAGATGAGTATGAAGATGGGGAGGGCGATGAAGGGGAAGAATTCATTTAAGAAAGATAAGATGAATAGGAGGTGGAATGAAGGTCAAGATGAAACAGATCATTTTACAAACACAACAGAAATAGTGGTGGTAAGTCGGATGAGGTTCTCTAGATTATAAATATGAGATGAATTATTTCCAATTCCACTTAGGAGAAAGTGAGGTTGTGAAAACTCAATACTTATACTCTTCTGAATGACATATAGCTGATTTTTGTGAAGAACTGAAAGAACATTTGCTCCTTAGCTTTTTTGGTGGTTGTCTTTGAGGTTGGTGGTGGTTTTTGTTTTTTTCTTTCACTGAAGTGTGGTCATTTACAATACTGTGTTAGTTTCAGGTGTATAGCAATGTGACTTGGTTACGCTTGTATATGTATGTATCTGTATTGAATATGGTTCCCTCTGGAAGTTCATTTCAATTTGAAGTGAGTTCTTTTTTTAAAAAAATTCTCACTTTGAAATTAATGAAGCGATGTCTTCTATTTAATCTAGCAAAACTTTAATTCATACGCAGTTCTAGATGAGCTCTGTTTTAGGCCTAAGCAGATATATTATGTGGAGAAGGCAATGGCAACCCACTCCAGTACTCTTGCCTGGAGAATCCCATGGACCGAGGAGCCTGGTGGGCTGCAGTCCATGGGGTTGCGAAGAGTCGGACTTGACTGAGCGACTTCACTTTCACTTTTCACTTTGATGCATTGGAGAAGGAAATGGCAACCCACTCCAGTACTCTTGACTGGAGAATCCCAGGGATGGCAGAGCCTGGTGGGCTGCCGTCTATGAGGTCGCACAGAGTCGGACACGACTGAAGTGACTTAGCAGCAGTAGCAGCAGATATATTATGAATTAAGAATTTGTGGCCCTTCTGTTTCTTGTGGTTACTAACTTACTGTTTGATACATAGTTAATGTACTCAACTAATTTATCTTACTGTTTGGTATAATCTTGGTGGAGGTTTTGGATCTTTTTGAAAATAAAGAGGAAATAAATAGCATTTTATCTTGTCTTTCACTGAAATTTTAATTTATAATTATATCCATGAGATTCTTAAACTCTCTTCATGACATGAGAAAATTTTAAGCTGCAGCAGTCTTAAAGAAAAAAATGTAGAACGTCCCCCCGCCCCCTCCCAGAGAGATTCTGATTTATCTTTTCCTAATATCTGCAAGTGATGGGCAATGACACACATTAAATGAATGAAATCACAATTCATGATTTTTTTCTTATGTAGACTACTTGTTATAAAATCATAAGGAAAGAAGAATTACCAACAGAGTTTATAAAATTATCTCAGAAAGACAATGTTTTACTTTTTAAAATATCTCTAGTAATATGTATATTCCATTTTAAGAATTTTATTAAAGAATAAAATTTTAAGAAGTTTATTTTTAAGAAGTAATTTTTTAAGTTAAGAAGTTATTTTTAAGTTAGGTTTCGGTTTTAAGAAACTTTATTAGCTTCAGTATTTATAGGTGTTAAATTAGCATGTCAGTTCTTTGTTATGCATGTTAAACTAAAATGCAAATTCTTCCATATCTAAAACTCAGTCATTGTGGTTACTTGATTTTTTCAGCTCATTTGTTCTTTCCTGATGTGAATATTTTATCCTGCTTGATAATCATAGATGTATTTGAAAACTTTTAAATCTCCAACTTGGATAATCATAGTTTTACTAATTTTCTTACATCTAGATTGTTGCTTCAGTCTTTATCTGCCATTGCAGAAGGCATAGATAGAAAATCAGAGCCGTTAGTGTGCTGTTTACAGGGAAATAAGAAAACGACGAAATTTTCAAATGGGGTTTTCATAAAATGTATTTACTTTTTAATTGAAGGATAATCGCTTTACAGAATTTTGTTGTTTTCTGTCCGACATCAACAAGGATCAGCCATAGGTACACCCATGTCCTCTTCCTCCCAAACCCTCCTCCCATCTGCCTCCCCATCCCACCCTTCTAGATCGTCACAGAGTCCCTTTCTGAGTTCCCTGGGCCATATGGCAAATTCCCCTTGGCTGTCTATTTTACATATGGAATTGTAAGTTTCCATGTTACTCTTTCCATCCATCTCACCCTCTCCCTCCTCCCCCCTCCATGTCCCTAAGTCTGTTCTCCATGTCTGTTTCTCCATTGCTGCCCTGCAAATAAATTCATCAGTACCTTTGTAGATTCAGAATTTTTGTAGATTCCATATCTGTGCAAATAGTATATGATATTTGTATTTCTCTTTCTGACTTGCTTCACTCCGGAGAATAGGCTCTAGGTTTGTCAGCCTCGTTAGAACTGACTCAAATGTGTTTCTCTCTATGGCTGAGTAATATTCCATTGTATGTATTGTTCTAGTTGTGTGAAAGATGCCACTGGCAATTTGAAAGTGATCACACTGAATCTGTAGATTGCATTTGGTAGTATAGTCATTTTCACACTATTCATTCTTCCTACCCAGGAATATGGAATCTCTCTCCACCTGTTTATGTTGTCTTTCTTTTCTTTCCTCGGTGTCTTAGAATTTTCCGTAGACCGGTCTTTTGTCTCCTTAGGTCGGTTTATTACTAGATATTTTATTCTTTTTGTTGCAGTGGTGAATGGGACTGGCTCATTAATTTCACTTTCTGGGTTTTCATTGTTCGTATAAAGGAATTCAAGTGATCTCTGTGTATTGACCTTGTATCATACAACTTTGCTAAATTCATTGTTTAGCTCTAGTAATTTTCTTTTACTAGAAAATAGATAGTTTCTTTTGGGTTTGCTATGTGTAGTACCATGTCATTTGCAAAAGTGAGAGTTGTACTTCTTCTTTTCAGATCTGGATTCCTTTTCTTTCTTTTTCTTCTCTGATTGCCATAGCTAGGACTTCCAAAACCATGCTGAGTAATCGTGGTGAGAATGGACAACTTTTGTCTTGTTCCTGATCTTGGAGGGAATGCTTTTCATTTTTCCTCATTGAGAATAGTGTTTGCCGTGGGTTTATCCTATATGGCCTTTACTGTGTTGGTGTAGGTTCCTCCTGTGTCCATTTCCTCGAGGGCTTTTGTCATAAACAGGTGCTGAATTGTGTCAAAGGCTTTTTCTGCCTCTATTGAGATGATCATATGGTTCTTAGTTTTCAGTTTGTTAAGATGGTGCATCACATTGAAATTGGTTTGTGTATATTGAAGAATCCTTGCATCCCTGGCATGAACCCCAGTTGATCATGGTGTATGAGCTATGGAATGTGTTGTTGAATTGTGTTTGCTAGAATTTTGTTGGGGATTTTTACATCTGTGTTTGTCAGTGATAGTGGCCTGTAATTTTCTTTTTTGGGTTGTCTCTGCCTGGTTTTGGTATCAAGGTGATTGTGGCCTCATAGAATGAGTTTGGAAGTGTTCCTTCCTCTGCGGTGTTTTGGAAGAGTTTCAGAAAACTAGGCATTAGCTCTTCTCTAAATGTTTGATAAAATTCCCCCGTGAAGCTATCTGGCCCTGGGCTTTTGTTTTTGGGAGATTTTGGATAACACTTTCAATTTCAGTGTTTGTAATTGGCTTGTTTGTAGTTTTTATTTCTCCCTGATTCAGTTTTGGGGGGGCTTGAACTCTTCTAAGAATCTGTCCCTTTCCTCTCAGTTGTCTCTCTTATTAGCATGTTGTTGCTCATAACATTCTCTTATGATCCTCTTCATTTCTGTGTTGTCTGTTGTAACCTCTCCTTTTTCATCTCTAATCTTGTCAATTTGATTTTTCTCCCTTCTGTTCTTGATGAGTCTGGCGAGTGGTTTGTCCATTTTGCTTATCTTCTCAAAGAACCAGTATTTTGTCTGATTAATCTTTGCTATGGTTTCCTTCGTTTTCTTTTTCATTTATTTCTGCTCTGATCTATATCATTTCTTTCCTTTGGCTGACTTTGGGGGGTTTTTGGTTCTTTTTCCAGCTGCTTTAAATGTAGAGTGTTGCCTGTTCAATGCTTTTCTTGTCCTTGAGGTAGGATTGTGCTGCTATCAGCTTCTCTCTTAGAAGTGCTTTTACTGACTCCCATAGGTTTTGGGTGGTCGTGTTTTTGTTGTCATTTGTTTCTGGGAATCTTTTGATTTCCCTTCTTATTTCTTCAGTAACCTTTTCGTTATTTAGTAATGAATTGTTTAATCTTCATGAGTTTGTGTTTTTTGCCGTTTTTCTCCTGTAGTTGATCTCTAGTCTCATAGTGTTGTGACCAGAGAAGATACGTGATATATTTTCAGTTTTTTAAATTTCCTGAGGCTTGATTTGTGGCCTAAGATGCAGTCTATCCTGGAAAATGTTCCGTGTGCAGTTGAGAACAAAGTGTATTGTTCTGCATTTGGATGGAAAGTCCTGAAGATATCAGTTAGGTCCATTGGGTCTAATGTTTCATTGACGTTTTGTGTTTCCTGATTGATTCTCTGTTTGGATGATCTTGTCCATTGGTGTAAGGGAGGTGTTAAAGTGCCCCACTATGACTGTGTTGCTATTGAATTCCCCTCTTATGCCTGTTAGTGTTTGCCTTGTGTATTGAGGTGCTTCTATGTTGGGGACATAAATATTTCCAATTGTTATGTCTTCTTCTTGGATTGATCCTTTGATCATTATGTAATGTCCTTCTTTGTCTCTCATAATATTCTTTATTTTCAAGTCTATTTTGTGTGAAATAAGGATGGCCACACTGGCTTTCTTTTGGTTACCATTCAAATGGAATATCTTTTTCCATCCATTTACTTTCGGTCTGTATGTGTCTCTAGGTCTGAAGCGGGTCTCTTGTGGGCAGTATATATTTGGCTGTTGTTTTTGTATTCGTTCAGTTATTCTGTATCTTTTGGTTGGTGCATTGAATCCATTTACATTAAAGTAATAATCGATCTATCTGTTCCTGTTGACATTTTCTGAATTGTTTCGGGTTTGCTTTTGTAGGTCTCTCCTTTCTCTTGTGTTTACTGGCTGTAAATCCTTTTAATGTTTGTTGTGAGGCTGGTTTGAAAGTGAAAGTCACACAGTCGTGTCTGACTCTTTGTGACCCCATGGACTGTCCATGGAATTCTCTAGGCCAAAATACTGGAGTGGGTAGCCTTTCCCACTGCAGTATTGAACCCAGGTCTCCTGCATTGCAGGCAGATTCTTTACCAGCTGAACCACAAAGGCTGGTTTGGTGGTGCTCAGTTCTCTTAGCTTTTGCTTTGTCTGTAAAGCTGTTGATTTCTCCATCAGTTTTGAATGAGATCTTTTCAAATAGGCTTTCTGTTTCTTTCTTATGTCATAGTAGTACTTTAAAATGCCTCGTAATTTCATCCTCACATAAGCATTTCTCTTCTACAAATTAAAACTTGTCTTTTAAGATCAAGTTTAAAACAGAGTCTTCTTGTAGCATCTTGAATTGGTGTTTTACAATTAAACCTTTTCATTAAACTTAAAAATGCTTATTATGGTAATACGGCAGAAATGAGTATTTGCATATATTTATAAAAGTATATTTTTATATCCTTGAAACATGTTGAAATATATAATTGACAGTTTTAATCTCACAGCTTTCTTCCCCTGGTATTGTTTTATTTTCAAAAGTTCAGAATTCTGCCTAGGTTTGCATTAATTATACCAGGTTAGTATCTTTTACAAATAATTATCTTTACAGTATATGTTTTACCTGAATAAGTTTATCTGTGTCTAATTCAAACGTATTTACCCAACTCCTTTCTTCTGAGTCCCTTGCACGCCTCAAAATAATTTATTACACCCCAAACTGAAGGCATTGTCCCTGACGCTTCCCTCATCCCTGACTCTTTGTAAGCTATCCCTTCATCTGTCCTCCCCATCCTAGTAGACAGCATCACTGAAATGCCACAGCAGGAAAAATCCTGGATTCCAAACTTCCTTGAAAATGCCACCTCCAGTCACTCAGGAAGTTCAGTATTTTCTGCCTGCTTATCACTTGTCATATCTTATCAACATAACTCACTCTCTCCCCTATAATCTTGAAATATTCCTTTCTAGTTTTGCTACCCTGAAGTTCTTTTTTACGTTGCTGCCAAGAGTAACCTTTCTGAAATATACTTGTCAATCTTTTCATTCCTCTTGGCTCTGCAGTTTGTTTTAGAATGACTGTTACCAAGTTTATTTGGCTGTTTTTAAAGCCAAATTAGCT
Source organism: Moschus berezovskii (assembly GCF_049115385.1). Taxonomy (NCBI): domain Eukaryota; kingdom Metazoa; phylum Chordata; class Mammalia; order Artiodactyla; family Moschidae; genus Moschus; species Moschus berezovskii. The sequence goes on along the minus strand of NC_142474.1, from coordinate 74,719,935 downwards.
TTTTAATTCCAGTTTCATGGACACTTTGCGTGATGTACAGTGTCTAGTGTGCTTACTGTCCACTCTGGAGCATTGCTTATAGGTTTTTTTTTTAATTCTATTTTTAATGCTCTCCTGTAAAATACTGTCATATTTTCTACTTCCTTCAATCTCAGTCTGAATTTGGCTCTAAGGAGTTCATGGTCTGTGCCACAGTCAGCTCCCGGTCTTGTTTTTGCTGACTGTATAGAACTTCTCCATCTTTGGCTGCAAAGAATATAATCAACCTGATTTCGGTATTGACCATCTGGTGATGTCCATGTGTAGAGTCTTCTCCTATGTTCTTGGAAGAAGGTGTTTGCTATGACCAGTGTGATCTCTTGGCAAAACTCTATGAGACTTTGCCCTGCTTCATTCTGTACTCCAAGGCCAAATATCCAAATAGGGAAAGGGGTACATCAAGGCTGTTTATTGTCACCCTGCTTATTTAACTTATATGCAGAGTAGTACATCATGAGAAACTCTGGGCTGGACGAAACACAAGCTGGAATCAAGATTGCCAGGAGAAATATGAATAACTTCAGATAAGCAGATGCCACCACCGTTATGGCAGAAGGCAAAGAGGAACTGAAGATCCTCTTGATGAAAGTGAAAGAGGAGAGTGAAAAAGTTGACTTAAAACTCAACATCCAGAAAACTAAGATCATGGCGTCCGGTCCCATCACTTCATGGGAAATAGATGGGGAAACAGTGGAAACAATGACAAACTATATTTTCTTGGGCTCCAAAATCACTGCAGACGGTGACTGCAGCCATGAAATTAAAAGACACTTGCTCCTTGGAAGAAAAGTTATGACTAATCTAGACAGCATATTAAAAAGCAGAGACATTACTTGGCCAACGAAAGTCCATCTAGTCAAAGCTATGATTTTTCCAGTAGTCATGTATGGATATGAGAGTTGGACTATAAAGACAGCTGAGCACCAAAGAATTGATGCTTTTCAACTGTGGTGTTGGAGAAGACTCTTGAGAGTCCCGTGAACTGCAAGGAGATCCAACCAGTCCATCCGAAAGGAAATCAGTCCCGAATATTCACTGGAAGGACTGATGCTGAAGCTGAAACTTTGGCCACCTGATGTGAAGAACTGACTCATTCGGAAAGACCCTGATGCTGGGAAAGATTGAAGGCAGGAAGAGAAGGGGACGACAGAGGATGAGATGGTTGGATGGCAGCACCGACTCAACAGACATGAGTTTGAGTAAACTTTGGGAGTTGGTGATGGACAGACAGGGGGTCACAGAGAATCGGACACAACTGAACTAAACTGAACTTTCTACTTCCTAGTGTAGTGCAGCCTTTCCCTTCATTTGAATAAAAGCGTGGCACCACCGAAAATAAAATATGTTTGTGATGATGTGATGCCTTTACTTGTTTAGTAGATCCCTGTCACCGGAAGGAAGAAGATGACACTTGCTTTTTCCTGTTTGAACCTGGTCCTCCAGTTTTGTCTCTCTATTCAGTTCCCAGTACCTGTGATCTGGTTTTCCACGTGACTTGTTAACGTTGTTGCGCACCTCATGTGTTGGCTCGGGCCGCCCTTCTACAATCCCCTCACCGCCCCCCGCTCTGCACTCTCCATCTTCTGAGACACAGCCCTTTGTCACAGCGGTCCTTGAGCTCGCAGGTACACCTGCCTCCTCTCTCCTTGGTGCCCTTCCTGTGCTCTGTCCGCTTCAGCGGCAGCGCTCTCGGAGGATACTCTTCTGCTCTTGTTTGTTTCCGTGTGTCTCTGCCTCGCCTAGACACAGAGCAGAATCCCTCTTTTCTTTACAATTCTAACTTCTCCCAGGACACCCTACAGGACGTCCTAGACACAGCGATTGTTTGTCGTCTCACTGACGGGGTGAAGGACCAAATGAATGAATGTGTTTTCTGAAGCTGGGTTTTTGTTTTATGTTGTCTTGTTTTTATAGGAAGGAGCCACAAAGCCAGATCTTGTTGAAAAAGAAAGTGATGCTGATATTATTGAAAGGGCTCCCCAAGAGCAAGCAGATCATGACCATTTGACTTCTGTTGATAGAGCACACAAAAATAATAGAAGTGGTAAGTCAGTGAATGCCTGTGAATGTTTTCTGTACTTAAAAGCAAATATAAAGACATGTAAAGGGTATAGATCCAAATACGATATCCATTTCATTTTAAGTACATTTCTTTTGCTCTCTTTCTTCAGACGTGTCCCACCTACTACCAAGTTTTTCTACCTGAAAATGCTTCAACCCTCTGAAATTCTTTTCCACTGCTTTATTTTATGGGAATATTTGTGGATAGAGATAGACTTACACATGTCTTTACAATTCGTAGTAGTGACTGTTCTCATTCATATATCTGTGACTGCATTTTACAGACATGATGTCAGCCGTAGGATTGGGAGAAGAGAAAGATATAGAATCACCTTGGGATTCTGAGGTACTGTCTTCTGTTATTATTTTGAAATGTAAGCCCTGAGTAATATAAGATCATGAAAGCGGGAGATGCTGTGACTTTCTCACCTTTGCATTTCCCTATCAAAACTCTTTTCTTACTTCTAACCTATATTAAATAAAATACTTCTGTGCTAAATACTAGCACATAGTACACTTTTGTTCCTTTGTAAGATTCACCTAATGAAGTCAGCGTAGTGCAGAAACCAAGGCTTAGAGATCATAAGGAATCCGTTGAAGTTACATTTATTTGAAAATTTAAACATTATTTCAGGTCAGTCCATGGCCAGATGTTTCTTTGTTTTATATCTGTGTGTGTGTGTGAATCGCCTCTTTTTTAGTGTGTGTGTGTATCGCCTCTGTGTGTGTGTGTGTGTATGTGTGTATTGCCTCTTTGTGTGTGTGTGTGTGGCCTGTGTTTTAGATTCTTTCCCATATGGGCCAGTGCAGAATGTTGAGTAGCGTTCCCTGTGCTATACAGTAGGTCCTCATTAGTTACCTATTTCATACACAATAGTCTGCAGTGTGTGTCTGTCAGTCCAAGTCTCCCAACCAAATGTATGTACATGTGCACGTGTAAAACTGCTAGAGAGGGACGGAGAGAAACAGGTCGAAATGTGGTTTTTTTATCAGTTGGACCTTGAAAGATAGTGCTTGACACTGGAAGGTGTTACTGTGTGTGGATTGTCAGGTTAATCTGGAAGAAACATTTGAAGAGAAGCAAAACCATGGGGAATAGTAATAAATATGTGGGGTTATAATAACAGCAGTTGCTTTAGCAATGTTTTAATAAGTACAAACCATTTTGAATTGTTTAAGTAGCAAGGGGACTTCGCTGGTGGCTCAGACGGTAAAGCATCTGCCCACAATGTATTAGACCAATGTTCAATCCCTGGGTCGGGAAGATGCCCTGGAGAAGGAAACGGCAAGCCACTCCAGTACTCGTGCCTGGAAAATCCCAAGGATGGAGGAGCTAGGCAGGCTACAGTCCATGGGGGTCGCCAAGAGTCGGACACGACTGAGCGACTAAACTGAAGTAGCAGGGCAGGGTGCCTTTATGGCAGCTGTACTTGAGATAACAGAAGGTAACCATGCCCTGTTTGAAGGTGGCAGCTATGGAAGGAGATCGGAAGGGCCTGATGTCTTCGTTGCTGGCAGCCACTGCCTGGTGATCCAGCGGTGTATGAAGTCAGCATGCAGGTTCTGTCATTTGGCAGCTGTGAGATCGTGGCAAAACCTGTCTTAACTGGGTTAAATGTAGGCGGTTTTTAAAAGTAGGGTGTTTTCTTAAGAAGACATTAGGAAAGCTTCACGGAACTCAATATTCATTTTCACAGAGTATCTCTGAGAGCGTTCCACGGAAGTGTGTGGATCATTTATCTGGCGATCAGAGAGGAAAAAATATATTAAATGGACAAGTAGACGGTAAGAACTGTATTTTGTAGAAAGGTTATTTGACAGAATATTGATTTAAAATGGGAATATTGTAACAGGCAATAAAAGCAAAAGACAGCAAACACCTGTCACCTGCGCAGTGAGGCAGAGGACGAGAAGAGGAGGGAAACTGTCTCATCGGGTGTCGGCCACAGGTTAAACTGAGAATCCAGTTTCAGGAGCTGCGTTACTCGTTCCTGGACTTCTTGGGAGGTCCACAAGTTAAGACTGTCCAGTGCAGGGGTGTAGGTTTGATCCCTGGTCAGGGAACTAAGATTCCGTGTGCCACATGGACAAAAGAAACAATTACTAGTTCTGTTTCAAGATACTCTACAACCAAAGGAAGGTCGAGAAGTCAGAGGAAAGAGGGAATGAAGGATGAGAGAGGCGGAGGGTGCAGGGAGGAAATGAAGGCAAAGGAAGCAAGGGCCTATGGGGAAGGTGGCCATAAGTAAGATAGGTCTTTAGAAGAAGGGAGAGTAATTGACACAGACGGTGAATATGAAGTGGGCTTCCGGCACCAAAACGTGTCAGAGAAGAACAGCAAAGTTCCCCCCTCTTCCTGTTGACTTGTTATTAGGAAGACACTCAGAAGTGCGGTCCCTGGGCGTACAGAGCGGGTTGTCATCCTCTGGGGGAGCTTGGGGGTAGGTGCTCAGCTGTAATGGGAAATGCTGCTGCTTTGTAGGATGGTGTCTCATGGGACAGAACAAGAGAGCTGGAAAGGAGGAGAGAGCAGGGGGCGTGATGGGGAGACCAAGGAACCCACAGCCTGATAGAGAGTCCACTGGAAAGTTTCCAACTGGTAACGCAGTTTCAGTTTGGGGGGAAGTGTTAGAGTGAGGAGTTGAGGCTGAGATTTCAGGAGAATGAATGAAGTGGAAGTCATGTAGAAGCAGACTCCGCATAGACTAGGGTTTCTCAAATGTTAATTAGTCGCCTGGACACCTTGTGGGAAGTGCACATGCCGAGCAGGAGGTCTGAGTTTCTGCATTTCTAACAAGCTGTCTGAGTAGCAAGGGTGTAGCCTTGCGTTTAGAGAAATCTGGAAGAAGAGCATTGGCTGGTGCAGGCCTAACAGGATCAAGGAAAAGCATTGTTTTATGTTTCTCTCTGAGCGTGTCTATAGCCAGAGGGAAGCAAAGAGTCGAAGGAGCACGTTAAGCAGGGAGGGAGAAAGCAGTGGTGGGGATGATCCACAGGAAGAGTGTAAAGGGAAAGAATTCAGACCACGAGTCCAAAGGTTCCCCTTCACAGAGGAAGGACCCTAGTGAAAGGACCAAAGGAGGAAAGCAGGGCTTCAGGGAGGCGAGTTTGGAGTTGATGAGGAACCTTGAGAGAACTCCTTCCAGAGGCTTCCATGTATTTGCCCTGAAAAGAGATAAGATCATTGTTGTTCCCGACACTACTACAGGAGGCAGGAGGGGGTGCTAGAAGTAGGGTGAACCCCAGCTACTCCAAGTAACGATAGACATCAAAGATATATGTTGTACTGCTATTTGTGATTCAAATTAGATTACTTTGAATACGGAGGGTTTGACTATTTTTAAGATAACTGATTTTTTGACAGTTGTTTCACAGAAATCCTTTTAAGCATTAGCGTGATGTACCCAACCAAACTAAGTTTTGAAACAAAACAGATGGATAGGGTTCATTCCCTAAATGCTAGAATTGTTATTTTCAATAAATACCTACACTGATTTTAAAACATGCAAGATTTTTAGCATCTAATAATTCTGTGCCAATTAAGTTGATTATTTCCCTTTGATCATTGTATTTCAATGTTGAGAATTTATTGTACATTATTTCGTAGGTGTGTCTTATATAGCCTTCTTGCATGAGCGGATCGAGAAATTTTAAGATGGCTAAACTAGAGGAGCCAAGACATGCAGGCATACCAGTAGCCCACATGGGTATGGGGGAAAAAATGAATATTTTTATGAACCATTTTCTACAAGGGTATATCCGAGCTACTCGGTTCATTACTCTTTCTCTGATGAGAAATGAATTATACATTGAGCTGAACTGTCATCCCAACGGTGCACTTCTTAAATGACTGGGCAGATTGAAGAACATGTTAAATCCTTGTAGTATAATGGTGTAAATGGTACTGCTGTATTGCATTCAAGATACACTGTTGCATTTGCCATCTGTTTTCACCTTTGTCTTCTTGGGGTCATGGTTTGCTCCTCCGATTAAGATCCATCTTCTCCTCATCAGTCAGCATGTTCACGTTGGTCTGTGTGCTCTTTGGTATTTTCTAAGTTCATTGAAAACATGATGTTACTTTTGAAATTTTACTGCCTGTTTAGGTAAACCTGTATTCCTAATTTTTCTTCACTATCTGTAATGGATTCATATGTCCGTCTTGCCAGTGTCCTAACATCCCCCTAAAATCAAGACACTGAAACCAAATGTATTCAGTGTCAAGGCTGAGCACGAGGATTCTGCTCGGTACTAACTCTGCATGAATGTACAGCTGGCTTTCACATTTACATGTAATTAATTCTATGTCCCTTTGCCTTTTAGTTCCTCCTGAGAAATGTCTTAATGTGAAGGTAAAAACGTTTATGCTTTTATCTTGAATTATGAACTGCGGATTGTATCATATGTACATTATTTATTAATCAACTTGTTTCCAAACCCATTCAGCCTGCAGTCGGAGTGAAGGATTCTGTTCCTAATAAAACATCCGGAAAGAAGGATCCACAAACATCTAGTTCAGGTAAATTTTGTGATACACACTTAACCCTGGCTCCTGCATTGCAGGCAGACGCTTTACCATCGAGCCATCAGGGAAGTCCATTCTGGAAAGAGGGACACTGACATATTTGAAATGCTAGCTCTTCATACTCCTAACTTCTCTTTGCAAATTTAGTAGCAGAATTGGACATACATAAGGCAAATGTTTTTGTTGGTATCCATGTTTTGAAAGGTAAGATATTTACAAGCATATGAACAAGAAATGTTTAAAATGTAAGCTTGAACTCAAGATGTTTCTGTATATGTTTCGATACCCTTAAGTTCTCAGTTTGGAATCTCTATACTCTCAGGAGTTCTCAGAGATTAATTATTAGACCGTAAGATTTTTCCACTGTCCAAAAATGCTTATTTGAACTCTGACCTTTACTTAGAGTAAAGGTTCACTTGCTAACCTGTCAGTTGTATTTCAGCTGATAATTATTTCATTTCAGTGTCGTTACACAGATGAATGTAGGCCGATCAGATGTTTTGATAAGCAGACTCTGTGTGTGTGTGTGTTTGGTGTCTTTGATTATTACAAGTAGGGGGAGTAATCATCCGTTGGATTCGATAGACATAATCTTTGAAAACAGCGATTCTGAAAGTTTTCAGCTTTAGCATCCTTTTATACTTCTAGAAATTATTGAGCATTCCAAGGAACTTTGTTTAAGTCTATTGTGGTTCACTATGTTGGAAAATAAAACTGAAAACCTTAAAATACAGGCACACACAATCATAGTTGCTGATTCCATTAGTCCTCAGTGCTGTGATAGCACATCTCGTGTCTCTGAAGAAGTCCACTGTGCCCGCAGAACAGAATGAGAATGGAAGGAATGTTTCCTGTTGTTGTGAAAATAGTTCTGACCTCTTGGACCCCCTGACCCGATGGGTCTCTGGACTGCAGCGATTCTGAGGGTACACTTGAGAACCCCTGTTTTAAACCATTGAAGTGGTTGGATGTGAAACGGTAAAGGGGCCCTTGTGTTGACACAGGGTTTTAAGTTTCCTTTTTACATTTCTAGCTTGTTCCTTTGACTTCTGTTAAGAAATTTAGATCTGACAGTTTTAGTTTTTTGCGGTGTATTCATTCCTGTCTCATGTCCCTCTGTGCTCTTTGGATCCAGTGTGGTCCTACACTTACCTATTTTCACATGGAAACCATTAGTCACACACCAGGCTGTCATTTCTTATATAAGTTCATGATGTTTTTCTTTAGTCGCTAAGTCGTGTTCAGCCACTGCGACCTCATGGATTGTAGCCCGCCAGGATCCTCGGTCCAAGAGATTTTGCAGGCAAGAGGCAAGAATGCTGGAGTGGGTTGCCATTTCCTTCTGCAGGTTATGATGTTTATCCAAGGCTTTAAAAATGAGTGAAGACATTTGTCCATTGAGGAAGGACCGTCTCAGTGAAATTAAAGTTGTTGTTGGTGGTGGTGGTGCTCAGTCGCTGAGCCGTGCCCGACTCTGTGACGCCATGGACTGTAGCCAGGCCTCTCTGTTCCTCACCAGCTCCTGGAGTTCGCCCAAGTTCCTTTCCATTGAATCAGCGATGCTGTCCAGCCATCTCATCCTCTGCCGCCCCCTTCTCTTCCTGCCCTCCCCTTCTCATCCTGCCCTCAGTCTTTCCCAGCATCAGGTGCCTTTCCAGTGAGCCAGCTGTTCGCATCAGGCGCGCCAAGTGTTGAAGCTTCAGCATCAGCATCAGTCCTTCGAATGACTATTCAGGGTGGATCTCCCTTAAGATTGACTGGTTTGATCTCTTTGTTGTCCAGGGGACTCTCAAGAGTCTCTCCAGCATGACAATTTGAAATCATCAATTCTTCGGTGCTCAGTCTTCTTTATGGTCCAGCCCTCACATATGACTACTGAAAAAACCAGAGCTTTGCCTGTACGGACCTTTGTCAGCAAAGTGATGTCTCTGCTTTCTAATATGTTGTCTAGGTTTCTACCATTAGTTAAAGTAGTACCATTCATTAAAAGTGTTTTGAAAACCATGGTCTCTAGAACACACAATATTGTCATGCAAAATTAAAGGTAAAATAAATTAGAGATAAATTTTGTTAATAAAATATTTGTATGTTCAAGGAAAATAATAATAAAGTTCTTATGAAATACAGAGTATGTAATAAAGATTGGGTGACTCAAAGTAATACTGGAAAAGAAAACGTAGAAGAAGCGAGACACGCTAGTTAACATCTCTTCATGAATGACAGTGACACGTGGGATAGCGTAACCTCTGAAGGAGTACTGAATTTGAGGGGAAGGAGCACGTGGAACTGATTCTCTGAAGAAAGCCTTTGTACGAGGTAGGCAGAGTTGTATTCTGCCTCAGATCCTGATCCATGGAGACTTTGTTTTCACATTTTTCAGATTGGGATTCGACTAGCTGGAGCCTCAGTAGGGAGACTTGTCAAAGAGCCGGGCATTTGAAAGTTGATGATCAGCGTCCGTTGGTGTCCCAATCAGTGACCAGAAATCAGTCGGCACCCACAGAACTCGGACTGAAGACCGTACCAGATAAAGAAAAGATGAAAAAGGCAGCGGTGTTTCTGGTAGGGAATTCCACGCCCCATCACCTGTGCCAGTCTCCGCTGCCAAAGAACAGAGAAAGCAAAGAAGGTAATGCAGAAGCCCAGGGCACTCAGCCACGCGCCCCCTGGGCACGGCCTTACCGTCCTTCTGACGGTTCCGGATCAGATTTTGTGGCAAAGTCTACCTTAGCTGACTCCTTTTATGCAACCTGCAGCCAAACAATACCTCTTAAGGTGCTTGCATTCTCCCTCTGACCATAGTAAAGAAATAACAAAGAGAGTTTGGAGGAAGCAAGTTCATTTAGGCTAGTGTTTAGCATGCGTCTCAGCGTGGGTAGCAGGATTATATTTAGAACTTTGGGACTCTTTGTGAGACCTCGGTAGACAAGTAATTATTGAAAAATAATTAAGAATATTTATACTAAGGTGATTTTTAACAGCTTGTCCTCTGCAGTCTAGAAGCTAAGAGGATAGACATGTGAAGAAATAGTTTACAGTTCAGATGTATGTCTATCACTGGAGAAGTCTATAAAGATACCCTAGAAAAATCTACAAAGTACTAAGGTAGCTACAAGGAAAGGGACAGCTGTTTATCTGGGGAAAGACAGCTGTAATCAAGGGCAAGTCACAAAGCAGGTTGAGTCTTAAAAGATGAAAAGTAATTCGTCAGAAGAGTACAGGGAAGCATTTCAGATGAAGGAATTGATAAAAGCATACAAAGTAAGAGGAATTTCGTAAACTAAGAATAATAATGCAGTTGAGGCTTGGCGTGTTGTTGAAAAGGTACTGTGATGAAGCAGAGAAGAGAATATACTGTGGCTTTATATGTCTGTCCTGCATTTTGAAATTTTGTTTGGTTTCTGATTGTTTTTTTCACGGATGCTTGGATGAATTCATGAATGAATCTTTGAGATGTTTATGTGCCTGTATCCTGGTGACCTCTGGTAGTTCCCAAATGGTTTGTTGAAGCTTTTGATCATTGGAAGGATTTCTTAAAGAAGTAAATATTCATCTGAAGACAAGATGAACTTAAGTTGTCACTTGATACACTCTTTTAAGTCTGTGTTTTAAATAAAGATTATGTCTTTTATCTAAATATTCTAAGTAATTTTACCTAAACATGCAGATTTGTCAGGAGAACTAGACTTGGACGTGATATTGGAGGAAGAACAAGAAAAACTTGATGGAGATGAAAGGAACCATTCACAGGTGAGTAAAACTATAAATTGAAATTTCTGGTTTAATACCATTTTCTGTGCTTTAGCAACACAATCCGGTGTGTAACAGAGTCCATAACAAATAAAGTGCCTTTCACAATTATCCTTTTAGAATTGATAGATAATAATTTAATAGTTTTATAGCCCTTTAACTATATAACTTAAAATGCTGTTAGAATCTATTATACTTTATAGTTTGTCTTTGGAATTGAGGGGAAAAAAGTTCCTGACTTGTTTACTTCTTCCATTTTTATAACTTCATTACATGATTAAGGTGATATCAAATACTGAATCATAAGGTTAAGCAGTTGAAATTACGAACAATATGACGGCCTCTGACCTAGATACGTGTAAAGAGAAATCATTCCCAGTGGCTCATGGTTTTCCGTTGAAATCGCCAGTCACTGATGCCGAGATGAAAGATTCATTCTACCTATCATCTCAGCATGATTGACTTGGGATGAACATTCAGGGAGAGAGTGGGGTCATAGAATCAACCAGGTTGCCTCTTAAGAGAATCGAACCTTCTAGATTGGACCTTTGTTTTTAGAGTACAAATGATAACATTCTAATTTATTTCAGGGTGGGAAGTCAGTAGATATTATGAAGAATGCTTTATCCCCTTTCTTTGGTGGATATTAGAACATAATATTGGAGAAGGTGATGGCACCCCACTCCAGGACTCTTGCCTGGGAAATCCCATGGACGGAGGAGCCTGGTAGGCTGCAGTCCATGGGGTCAGTAAGAGTCGGACAAAACTGAACGACTTCATTTTCACTTTTCACTTTCATACATTGGAGAAGGAAATGGCAACCCACTCCAGTGTTCTTGCCTGGAGAATCCCAGGGATGGGGAAGCCTCGTGGGCTGCCGTCTGTGGGGTTGCACAGAGTCGGACACGACTGAAGTGACTTAGCAGCAGCAGCAGCAGCAGCAGAACATAAGATAACTGAATGCAGGGGCTTCCTGGGTCGCTCAGCTGGTCAAGAATCTGCCTGCAATGCAGGAGACCCCGGTTCAATTCCTGGGTCGGGAAATTTCCCTGGAGAAGGGATCGGGGACCCACTCCAGTATTGTTGGGCTTCCCTGGTGGCTCAGACAGTAAGGAATCCGCCTGCAGTGTGGGAGACCTGGGTTCAATCCCTGGGTTGGGAAGGCATGGGTTGAGGAGGGTGTGGCAACCCACTGAAGTCTTCTTGCTTGGAGAACCCCCATGGACAGAGGAGCCTGGTCGGCCTCAGTCCTTGGGGTCACAGAGTCAGACACGACTTAGCACACACATAACTGAATGTAAGCAGGTGATATGTATTGATGTATAACTCTATCATAATATATAATTTGCATTAAAGTTTAGGAATTGGTTCCTCTGTCTGATCAGTGTTAATTGATTTTAGCTCCTGGTCATATAAAGATATTTTATTAATTCTCCAGATATTAGTCCTTAAAACGGAAAACCAAAAATCTTAATGTAAGGTCGGACCTCGGTGGCCATCTTGGCCTCTTGTCCTTCCCCTCCTTCCTTTTTTCCCCGCTGGTGGAAAAAACGCTGACTATTGTGCTCTGTTCCCTCATTCCCTCCCCCACTGCTTGAGTGTCCTTGATATAGCGGTTCCTGGTAGAAATCAACCCTCTCCTAACCTCCCCCTACTGTCCAGAAACAGCATTCTGCCCAGAAACAGCAAAAACTATTTCACTGCGTCAGCACAACCTTGAGCAGACCGGGCAACCAACCCAGTCTTGCCTCCCCGGCTAACTGACCTATGAGGGACCACCACTCCAAATCTTGCCTTATCGGGAAAAATTTCGCTGTTTCTTCCTGTAAAGCTATAGAAGCTGCCTCTTGCCTTTGTTCGGGCGCGGACTTCCTCGACCTCACTTACCTGGGTCTGGGAACCCCGCCAGGGAGCGCCTTGCCATGAAAGCTTGTTAAATCACCTATTTGGTGTCTGAGTTCTTTTATCTAACATCATTGGGCCGTTTTGACCTTATACTTAACAGACATGCTGTAGGGACTCCCTGTATATGGTGTAGTGAGGTGAAATATTTTTAAGGGAAGAAGCATTTAGAACATTAAAAATCATCTAATTCATTTTTGGTAGATTTCACATGTATGCATTGTTTAAATCAATCACACAGTTGCAAAATTGGGTTTGTGAGTGAATGTTTTTCTCCTATTTTTGGGTAAGGCAAGTTATTTTTCACTTCTTTGTTGTGATCTGGTGATTTGTGAGTAGTTACATATAAATTAAGAAGTTTAACAGTGAAATTTTAATAATTTTCTGACTTTTCTTTATCCATACTGGATTAGTGAAAAATTACATTATTTTGCACACATGTACCCTGCCAGAAAAGACACCTGAAAATCAACCAGTTAATTTTCCACTCTCGCAGCTGCAAAAGTTGCCTCAAGAACCGGCAATGAATAAGGAATGTTGTAGACAGGACAGATCTGTACGTTCAGGGCCTCCTTATGTGGAGAAGTATGAAAACATGTGGATCAAGCAAGGCAAATTAGAATGGAAGGAGAAGTTAAAACCATCACAAATGAGTTAAAGCAGACGTTAGGTGAAATTTGTGAGAAATACAAAATTATTATTTGTCCTCAGGAGGAGTCACTACATGATCACCCTAAAGAAGGAACAAACAGAAAGGAAATACCTCCTCACATGACAAATAATACATCTGATGGTGGGGAGAAAGATGCATTTGGAGTAGCTGTCTCTCTAGTATTCCAAGTATGTCCTCAACAAAAAGAACCCAGTCTCGAAAATGTTTTTTCGTCGAATAAACTGTGGGTCCCCGGGATACGCTTGTCAGTCACCTTCAAGGCTTGGTTTCAGTGAAAATAAAATAGACCTTGAAAGTGATAAACTAGATATTGAACATGTGTTTATCAAAAATGAGGAGAGTTTTTATAATGACGTAGAAAATAAAAAAGTAGGGAACCAGGTAGTTACATTTGAAGTGAAAGAAGACTAAGAGTTTGATATGAAAATATCAGACAATACGAGGCAAAATCCCACTAGTCGGAAATTAGACATCGGACAGACACATCAATCTAGTCTGTGGCTTGTCTGCTCCGGTAAGATGAAATACGTAATTCAAATAAAAACTCACGGTACTCCTGCTGTCGTTAAAAATACTGATAAGAAAACCAAACCTATACAGGACTGGTTCCAGAAGCTACTGCATGCAGGTAATTGCAGTGCTAGTGATGATGAAAGCGTGGAACCGAATTAGAAAATGGGAACTCTTCTCCACCGAATAGTCACAGAGCATCCAAAGTGTATCTCAATGAAGAACTGCAGAAGGATATGCAGAGGTTTAAGAACACAATAGACATGGTACAAGTAGTGTTGTTAGCTTTGGAAAAAGAGACCATTCAGCTTGCAAAAGAGGTAGAGGTTCATTTGCTCTTGCTTTGGTTTCTCCCTTTCTGGATGATCTGGTCCATTTTGATTTTCTACTTATGCATAAAGTGGGGTCATCTAAATAGGTACTTGTGTAGAAATAGATTATTTCTGCCATCCAAATAATAGGAATTCAGGAAACTGTTTTCATGGCTTTTGTCCTTCAATCAATCTAATTCTGTCTCTGTCAGTCTTTCATTTGGACTGGGAAACTCATTTACCTACACACCATGTAACCGCCTGAGCCAGAATAAGCACCGAGGAAAGTGTTCAAGGAGTATGAGCAACTAGGGTTTTGCAGTGTGTGTGTGTTTGTTTAACTTTGTTGGCTTAAATATACGTTGCATTTCCACAGAATGGGAAGAAAGCAGAGACTGCGAGAAGGGACAGAAACACACATTTCCTCTAATCTCTTCCTTGTGGTTGAATATGTGTGACCTTCTCTGCTTTCCTCAGTCCCTGGGCACTTAGATATCCAACATGGCCACTTCAGGCTGTTTTTAATCACCACTCTCAGATGTCTCTTTTGAGAGAGTCCTCTTCACTATGTTGTTTACTAAAATGTAGTAAGTTTTGACATGTGTGATTTTGTCACATAGGTAGTATATGTGTGTGTGAGAGTTGGTCAGTCGTCTCTGATTCTTTGCGACCCCATGGACTGTGGCTGGCCAGGGTCCCCTGTCCATGGATTTCTCCAGGCCAGAATATCATTGGTGTGGATAGCCATTCCCTTCTCCACGGGATCGTCGCAACCCAGGGATCGAAGCCAGGTCTCCTGCATTGAAAGCAGATTCTTTAACATCTGAGCCACCAGGGAAGCCAATAGGTAGTATACACCCTCAGCAGAAAAAGAAAAAGAATCAAGTGTGTATCTCCAAAGAAAAAACTGATGTTTGAGATGCTGTGAGATATTTCTTTCTTCCATAGTAGGTTTTGAAACTTGCTTGCTCTTTTGTGTAAGACAAAACAAGAAGAAAATGTAGCTATTCTCCTTTAAAGAAAAAAGAGAGTAAACCCTACCCCCAACTTAAGACTTAAATTACTTTGCCAAAGTCACGCTTTTCACTTACCTGATTCATTTGAGGAATTTGTTTGGTAATTTTATCGGATTCAAGATTACAGAATTGTATCATCTCTTTTGGTGCCATAAAATGTTAGGGAATGCCACTTTAGGGGCTTTGAACTTATCGTTTAACCTTTTTTTTATTTTAGAGCTGTTATTGGTAAATAGTGGGCAAAGGTAGATAGTTATTTCTGTACCCTCTAGCTATAAAATCTGATGGTTATTGAATGTGGAGTTGGGAAGCGTTACTTATATTCCAGAATTCCACACTAACTAACCTCTCCTCAGTTTCATTCTGCTCCTTGTGTTTTGGTAAGCTTTGGTTCATATATTTCAGTGAACACCATCAGGTTTTGCTCTCGCCTGGATCCCAGTGAAAAAAGAATTGGAAAAGGCAGTGGGGAAAGAATAGCTTTAGTCCAGAAAGAAGAAAGATTCCTTTCTGTCTCTGAGGCACTAAGGTGTCACATCCTCTACATCTGACTGTTTCATGGAAAATCCAGGTGGTAAAGACCGAAGAGGACAGATGTTGTGTGTGTTTATTTCTCTATCTCTGCCATTCAGATGGGGAAGACTGGATGTGGATAACTGTATCTTATTAAGAAAGCCTTTCTTGAAATTTTGGGCATTTTGTTTCTTTCCCTCAAACAGAAAGAAGCACATTTTAGAAAAATTTCAGTGACTTGTAAGTAATAAAATTAAGTTCAAAAATATCTTTATCAGTTAACGTCAGGGCAAATGCTGAGTCAAATAATAAATTGAAAACAGAGTCTCTAGAATTAAGTAATAGCAATCATTCTTAGTGTCAAACTTTCATTAAAGGTTGAAGAAGGAAAAAGTAGTGAAGTGGAAGTATCAGACAGCGTCTGGGATGCTGCTGCTGAGAGCCGATGGATTCAGCAGAGAAAGCGTGGAGGAAACAAGAAGCAGGAGTTTCCTGCCATGCAGAGTGAAGGTTCTGATAGGTAAGCCTCTATCGATATTTAGCAGTAGGTCATTTGTTAATTGCCTGTAAAATCATTTCTAACTTGAGCTAATGCTTGTGATTGACGAATTTTATATTTTACTGGAGATATGGTTATTTTGAGTACTCTCATCCTTTAGCCTTAATACTAGTTACTTTGTTAACATACCACTATGTTACAGTAGTATTCTGCGTTTGACTGCATACTTGCCTTAACCAGTGTGTTGTATGTTTAAATTTATTTCATGTCACTAACGAACATCCTTTCATTTCAGTTTGAGGACTTCTTTCAGCATTTCTTATGAGGCGGGACTAGTGGTGATGAGCTCCCTCAGGTTTGCTTTGTCTGGGAAAGTTTTTATTTCTCCTTCATTTCTGAAAGACAGCTTTTCTGGATAGAGCACTCTTGGTTGGCAGTTTTCTCCTAGCACTTTGAGTGTGTCCATGGATGGAGGCCAAACTGTTGCTGGTGGCAGGAGAGCTGACGAGGCACCTGCCTTTCATCCTTGATGCTGACGTCACCCATGTGGGTGGTTTACAAGTAAACTGCCCCCCACCCCGCTAAATTTGATTTCCTCTTTCATGGTGGATGTGCCACTTGTCATTCTAAAAACCATCTAAATTGTTACTTTTCTCTTTGAGGGTTTTTTTTTTTTTTAATTTATTTGGCTGCGCTGGGTCTTTGCAGCTGTGGTACTTGGGCTTCTCATTGTGGTGGCTTCTCTTGATGCTGAGCATGGGCTCTAGGGTGCTGGCTTCAGTGGTTGTGGAGCACAGGATTCATTGCTCCGCGGCATGTGCTATATTCCCTGACTAGGGATCGAACCTGTGCCCCCTGCACTAGCAGGCAGATTCCTCAGCACTGGAGAACCAGGGAAATTCCGAAATTAAACATTACCGTATTTAAAAGCAAAACAAAAAATATAGTGTAAATCTAATTATGGCTCCTATGTCTAAGAATCATTGTGTTTAGCCAGTGGACTCCAGGTTTTCAGTGTCGCCCTTGAGGTTCTTCCCAGTGTCTTTCCAGATGCATGTCTCTACTTTCTTTCATGTGTTTTGTACTTTTCCTTCCAGGTTCCTAGGAAACAACCTAGATGTTGTGTGCCTGACCTGTGTGCTCACATTCTAGTCTCCCAGTGGAATGATTTCTCGCTTTTCTCTTCCTTTTGGCCTCCTCTCTTCACTTCTTCTGTGAATCCTTCCTTATTCCACTTATGACTTTCATATGTCAATTCCTACATATCATATTGTATCATAATTGTATATCTGTGTTTGAAGGAAGAATTTGTTTCCTTGCATATGGTTGGTACTTCGTAACTGTTTTGTGAATTAATTAATGACTTAAGATGGGTAAGAGTTGGAATTTTACAAGAATTGTTTTTTTATTCTTTATTAGTTGAATTATTTGAAAACATTGGCTTTTTTGTGGATTCTTTAAAGTAGCGATCCTGGCGTGCCCAGGAAGGAAATAGAGAAAAAGAACAATGGCAACTGGACACAGGAAGAATGTGTGATTGCACCAATATTTGGAAAGACCGATTCGCTGCCTGGTGGTCTGCTGCATGTGAATGATGACAGCATTTTGAGGAAAGAGGATCGAGAGGATGGCAGGTAACACGGACAAATTCTTTATTTCTAGGGGAAGAAATATTAGCACTGAATACTTCTTCTGGAAATAGAGCAGCATAATATAGTATACAGGCCAAGAGAAGAGAATCCTCAACTCTACTGGATGAACACCACAGAAAGGTTACGGAGAGGACCTGTGCCTTTGGCCGGAAGTCGTTTCAGTAAATAGTCCACTTGGAAGCTGGACTGTAGTGAATACACGTAAACAGCTCCATAGGGAATATTTACTGGGGCAGGCAGTGAAGAACTGGATGGTAATTGAAGAGGCATGTGGAGTTCAAAGGAATTTCTTGTTTTATATTAAGAGGGGAGCTGGTAGAGTGTGTATGCTGTTGGAAATGAGCCAGCGGAGGAAGTGTTTATTGAGTTTAATCTTGTTTGCATTTCCAATATTAGAAAGCCTATTGATTGTATGACATTATCTTAAACTATGACAATAAATTAACTGTACATTATTATTATTGTACATGCTTATTATGTACATATGTACTTCTGTACATATGTAGTTTTGGGGAAGGGCTGGTTCATTGGCTCTGAAGCATAATAGTCTTATGTAAATGAATATGTAGATGATTACTTAAGTTAATTCTATCATACATAGATCTTTTTAAATTATATAATCATGAATTTACAGATATTTAGGTTATACTGAATAGGATTTAATCATTCCTTGATGATTCTAGTTGATAGTATCATCGAGGGTAGCTCTGATTTTGTAAGTACTGTGAAACATCACATCATGTTAACTTCATTCAAAAGGGGAGGATTTTGTTTATTTTCAGTAGAAACAATTAACAATCTTGTACACTTTATTACTTCGGATGATAAAGATCTAAATGAGAAAAACCATGCTTCCTGTACTGAAAGTGTCCTTAACACATACGGTGTGCTCCACAAGTGTATGTCGGAAGCATAAGGAAACAGCAGAATGCTTGAATGAATGTGTATTGATGAATTTCTTTACAAAAAGCAAATCTTTATTGAAAGCCGATTTCCAATATTGCCTACATCTAAAGTCTTTTTGTTTTGTTAGAAATATGTTTATAGATTCAGAATTTTCATTTGTAGTTATAGCTAGACATGAGATGATAATAATATAGATTCATTTGGTATCATATTAGTTAAAAAGACTTGACCCGGAGGGAGGATAGGGGGAGGAGGGAGGTGGGAGGGGGTTTCAAGAAGGGGAACACATGTACACCCAGGGCGGGTTCATATCAATGTATGGCAGAAGCAAAATAATATTGTAAAGTAATTAGCCTCCAAAAAAAAAAAAGATAAAAAAGTTCAAGCTCAAGCCAATTAAATAAATAAATAAAAAGAATTTTCAGTATCACTTTCTCAGCATATTTTGGAACAGCAGCATTCAGGCCAGATTTCCTGGGTTTGAATTCGGGGGTGTTGGTGAACTGCTGTGTGGTCTTGGGCAAGTGCCTCAGCCTTTCTTTGCTCTGTTTCTTCCTAGCTAAAAGATCTAATATATTACCTATCTCCCAGAATGATCGTGAGGCTTAAAATGCCTTTAAGGCATGTCAAATGCTTGTAATAATGCATAGCCATTGCATAACAAGCCCTCAAAAAGCTAATAACATCGTGATAAAAAATGGGTTTCTTTCTTATAAGGACTTAGGGAATACTTCCGAGATAGGTTTTATTGCCATAAAAGTCAGTTCTTATTAAAAATGACACTGCAAAAAAAACCCTGGTATACTGCTTCTATCACATAACGCAAGTAATGTTAGGATTTTCCTTTTCCTTTGATCTAAATTTAATGTTTTATTAATATTACAGATATATTTTCTTTGTCCTTTAATGCTACTCTTTTTTATTGTTTCATCCTTTGATAGAAATTACTTATGAATGCAAGGGTGTTATATAAAAAACAAACGTTCAGGTATTGCTTATGTTTTTGAGTTATTAAATTTTAGCCTGAAAAGAATCATTTGTTTTTTTTTTAGGCCTGCAAGGAAAACAGCATATGAAAAGAAGGTATAGTAAAATGAAAAAAATTAACTTTAACATATATTATTCTCTAAAAAATACTCCGTAAAAGGAATAGTGGCAAAATAGAACATCTTCCTTTGTTGAAGAGACATTTACTTTGCAAACATAATTTAGAAACTCTGTTGATGAAGTCATCCTTTTGATAAAAACCTGTTCTTTTAAGAAGCCTCTGCTTTTGCTTTGATAAAGGGATTTATCACCTTTGTACACTGGGTGTATTTTATACATATTTTAAGGACATTGTGAAACAGTATTGTTCATGTGTAGGTCAAAGAACAAAGTGATCACCTGAATTCCCTTGATGATTTAACTCAGTCATCTGAAACTGCTTCCGAGGATGGCGACATGCTTTCCTCTAAAAATTCCCCGTTGCCATCTGGCAGGTGGCTGAGGGTCGTGGACCCCTCCCTCTGTGCCCGTCAGCCCTCCAGTCCACCTGCCCCGTGAACAGCTCAGAGCTGGCTCTAGCTTTCCCAGCTGAGTTCTCCCTCACAGTAGAGTCCTCCAGGACGGGTGTGGTTAACTGGCATCCTCGAGAGGCACAGGAATGCTCTCCGTGGATTTTTTCCAGCAGTTGGTAGAAGCCAGACACTCTTGAAGTTGATTGTCCTTCATTCTGCAGAGTTCTCGAGTGGCATCTCAGAGCAGAGGAGTTCACTCCCCCAACCGATGTCCCTCTCAAACACGGACTGGGTCCCATCCCCGAGGTCCTAGCCGCAGATCTGCCACAAGGAAAAGCTCTCGGGAAGAACTGAGACAGTAGTTATGTTAAGGAAGGAGGTCCTGCATATCAAGGAAATAAAGAAAAAATACGTGAAAAGTAAAGGGTTACAGTATTTTTGTCAGTGTCCACCAAATGTGAGATGAGAATTTTAGGTTAAAATTTTTGACCTTTTTAGCCCCATCTTGTGTTCCATTAAATGTTTCTCTTCAAGCCATATGTCCTCCTCAGAATTTTGATTACCAGTTCTTTTCCCAGTGAATAGTTAGGAATATTTGTTAATCAATTTTTCTCTCTCTCAAGTAATACTTTACAACATTCAGGTACTGACTGATGACCATGTGGGGCTAATCGAGTGACATTGTTTATAGTGGCAAAATTCAACTCTGATGCGGTAGTGTATATAAACAAAAAGTTTCACAGTAATACAGATCAGTGTACTAGGGCTATATTATGAACCAAAGCCTCTGTCTTAAATATGTTTTATATAAATGTATGTTGATATTTTCATAAAACTTGAAGAATATTATAGATGCATAATTTATATATTAATAAAAGCATATAAAATAGAGGCTTTGTTCATAGTATATCCTTAGGAAACCTGATATATTACTGATCTGTTGTATATGGATTTTAAATGTATGTGTTTTTCCACAAACCTTTTTATACTTATTATATTTTCCTTAAGTTTGTACTTGACTAGGAATGTCTCTGTTTCTTTTCCCTCCTCCACTTTTTTAACTGTTAACCTCATTTTTCCTTGCAGAATACTTTTCTTCAGGGTCTGTTCTTTCCGTGCATCTCTCTCTGCGTCTATTGTGAACATGTTTGATTACGGCGTTCTGTTTAGTGTTTGTGGCTTTCATTCGTGATCATTTCCCTACAGGTTTACTCTTGTTTTTTTTTTTCCCTTTTTCTTCGAAGGAGCCGAATGGAAACAATCATTTGTCTTTAGTTGTTTAACAAACAGAATAGAAGCAGCGTATCCTGTTTGCACTTGTAACTTATCTAAATAAGGTTCTACTGTAATCTAAACTTTCATATTTGCTTTCCCAAGTGATAATTCATGCATATAGAAATCATGCAAGCAAATTTCAAAATATAGCAATGAATTTAAATGCCTTAGTTTTTCAATAGTACTCTAAACTACTCCCAGGGATAAATGTTTTTTCTAGAACATTTTGGCAGAGCAAATAATCTAGTGGGTGTCATGGTATTTGTCCAGCAGCCAGTTAGGGGTAAGGAGAGGAACATCCGGGGCTTCTGATGTCATCTGTCACAGTGCTTACCCCATGAGAAGGACAGTCAGTGGCAGAACTGGGGTTTGAATCCACATCTGAATGACTGCAGAGCCTGTGCTCTTTGTGTTCGATCAGAGAGGAATGGGGGAGGTTATAATTCTTTTATTCGAGTTGATACTTGTCATTCTTCAAGCTCTTATTTTCCTCTCCAGCATGTCCCGAAATCAAACTCAGCAAGGCTAACGGAGGCTTTTCAGCAATCCAAGAGAAACAGTAAGTTATTTGAAGACTGTCCTCCTGGTGTTCTTCCCTGATTTGAAACGACCCAGGTTCTCATGTACTTTCTGCTTTCACTGTATTAGAATGTGGCATTGTGAGGCCAGGGAGTACCACCTTCTCTGAGGACAAGAATTCTGATCGTGAAATTGGAGACATGGTTGAAACCTTTCCCAAAACATCACCTGGAGTCCAGGGCTTCTCCCATCCTGCCTTCCCAAGGCCTGAGCCTCTTCCAGAACCACTCAGGACTCCCGCAGGCCTTGGTCTAGCAAAGGTTAGTTGTTTTGTTTTTAACTCTGTCTCCCCTGTAGTTTCTCACACACCGTTCCCTTGATCCTTATGATGAGAAAAAGGATCCCACCGCGGAAATGGAAGACTTCAAAGTCACGATACAAAATGATGTGATAAGAGCAATATATCTGCATGATTCAGATTTATAAATGTTGGCATACTAAGTGTGCCATTAGGAACGAAACAAATTACAAAGCAATTAGGAAAAACAGCTAGAAGAATATGAAGCTGGGGAGGGTGATAAAGGGGAAGAATTCATTTAAAAAAGATAAGATGAATAGGAGATGGAATGAAGGTCAAGATGATACAGATTATTTTACAAACACAACAGAAATAGTGGGGGTAAGTCGGATGAGGTACTCTATGTTATGAGATGAATTATTTCCAATTCCACTTAGGAGAAAGTGAGGTTGTGAAAACTCAATACTTATACTCTTCTGAATGACATATAGCTGATTTTTGTGAAGAACTGAAAGAACATTTGCTCCTTAGCTGTTTTGGTGGTTGTCTTTGAGGTTGGTGGTGGTTTTTGTTTTTTTCTTTCATTGAAGTGTAGTCATTTACAATACTGTGTTAGTTTCAGGTGTATAGCAATGTGACTTGGTTACGCTTGTATATGTATATATCTATATTGAATATGGTTCCCTCTGGAAGTTCATTTCAATTTGAAGTGAGTTCTCTTTTTAAAAAAATTCTCACTTTGAAACTAATGAAGCGATGTCTTCTATTTAACCTACAAAACTTTAATTCATATGCAGTTCTAGATGAGCTCAGTTTTAGGCCTTAGCAGATAAATTAAGAAGTTGTGGCCCTTCTGTTTCTTGTGGTTACTAACTTAGTGTTTGATACATACTTAATGTACTTAACTAATTTATCTTATTGTTTGGTATAATCTTGGTGGAGGTTTTGGATCTTTTTGAAAATAAAGGGGAAATAAATAAGCATTTTATCTTGTCTTTTATTGAAATTTTAATTTATAATTATATACATGAGATTCTTAAACTCTCTTCATGACATGAGACAATTTAACCTGCAACAGTCTTAAAGAAAAAATGTAGAACTTCCCCCCGCGCCCCTCCTGCCGAGAGATTCTGATTTATCTTTTCCAAATATCTGCAAGTGATGGGCAATTACATCCATTAAATGAATGAAGTCACAATTCATGATTTTTTTCTTATGTAGACTACTTGTTATAAAATCATAAGGAAAGAAGAATTACCAACAGACTTTATAAAATTATCTCAGAAAGATAATGTTTTACTTTTTAAAATATCTCTAGTAATATGTATATTCCATTTTAAGAATTTTATTACAAAATAAAATTTAAAGAAGTAATTTTTTAAGTTAAGTTATTTTTAAGTTAGGTTTCAGTTTTAAGAAACTTTATTAGCTTCAATATGTATAGGTGTTAAATTAGCATGTCAGTTCTTTGTTATGCATGTTAAACTAAACTGCAAATTCTTCCATATCTAAAACTCACCCATCCTGGTTGCTTGATGTTTTCAACTCATTTGTTTCTTTCCTGATGTGAATATTTATCCTGCTTGATAGTCATAGATGTATTTGAAAACTTTTAAATCTCCGACTTGGATAATCATAGTTTTACTAATTTTCGTACATCCAAATTGTTGCTTCAGTCTTTATCTGCCATTGCAGAAGGCATAGATAAAAAATCAGAGCCGTTAGTGTGCCTTTTATAGGGAAATAAGAAGAAAACGATGAAATTTTCAAATAAATGGGGTTTTTATAAAATGTATTTATTTTTTAATTGAAGGATAATCGCTTTACAGAATTTTGTTGTTTTCTGTCCGACATCAACAAGGATCAGCCATCAGTACACCCAATGTCCCCTTCCTCCCAAACCCTCCTCCCATCTGCCTCCCCATCCCACCCTTCTAGATCGTCACAGAGTCCCTTTCTGAGTTCCCTGGGCCATACAGCAAATTCCCATTGGCTGTCTATTTTACATATGGAATTGTAAGTTTCCATGTTACTCTTTCCATCCATCTCACCCTCTCAGTCCTCCCCTCCCCCCATGTCCGTAAATCTGTTCTCCATGTCTGTTTCTCCATTGCTGCCCAGGAAATAAATTCATTGGTACCTTTGTAGATTCAGAATTTTTGTAGATTCCATATCTGTGCGAATAGTATATGATATTTATGTTTCTCTTTCTGACTTGCTTCACTCCGGAGAATAGGCTCTAGGTTTGTCAGCCTCGTTAGAACTGACTCAAGTGTGTTTCTCTCTATGGCTGAGTAATATTCCATTGTATGTATTGTTCTAGTTGTGTGAAAGATGCCACTGGCAATTTGAAAGTGATCACACTGAATCTGTAGATTGCATTTGGTAGTATAGTCATTTTCACACTATTCATTCTTCCTACCCAGGAAATTGGAATCTCTCTCCACCTGTTTACGTCGTCTTTCTTTTCTTTCCTCGGTGTCTTAGAATTTTCCGTAGACCGGTCTTTTGTCTCCTTAGGTCGGTTTATTACTAGATATTTTATTCTTTTTGTTGCAGTGGTGAATGGGACTGGCTCATTAATTTCACTTTCTGGGTTTTCATTGTTCGTATAAAGGAATTCAAGTGATCTCTGTATCATACAACTTTGCTAAATTCATTGTTTAGCTCTAGTAATTTTCTTTTACTAGAAAATAGATAGTTTCTTTTGGGTTTGCTATGTGTAGTACCATGTCATTTGCAAAAGTGAGAGTTGTACTTCTTCTTTTCAGATCTGGATTCCTTTTCTTTCTTTTTCTTCTCTGATTGCCATAGCTAGGACTTCCAAAACCATGCTGAGTAATCGTGGTGAGAATGGACAACTTTTGTCTTGTTCCTGATCTTGGAGGGAATGCTTTTCATTTTTCCTCATTGAGAATAGTGTTTGCCGTGGGTTTATCCTATATGGCCTTTACTGTGTTGGTGTAGGTTCCTCCTGTGTCCATTTTCTCGAGGGCTTTTGTCATAAACAGGTGCTGAATTGTGTCAAAGGCTTTTTCTGCCTCTATTGAGATGATCATATGGTTCTAAGTTTTCAGTTTGTTAAGATGGTGCATCACATTGAAATTGGTTTGTGTATATTGAAGAATCCTTGCATCCCTGGCATGAACCCCAGTTGATCATGGTGTATGAGCTATGGAATGTGTTGTTGAATTGTGTTTGCTAGAATTTTGTTGGGGATTTTTACATCTGTGTTTGTCAGTGATAGTGGCCTGTAATTTTCTTTTTTGGGTTGTCTCTGCCTGGTTTTGGTATCAAGGTGATTGTGGCCTCATAGAATGAGTTTGGAAGTGTTCCTTCCTCTGCAGTGTTTTGGAAGAGTTTCAGAAAACTAGGCATTAGCTCTTCTCTAAATGTTTGATAAAATTCTCCTGTGAAGCTATCTGGCCCTGGGCTTTTGTTTTTGGGAGATTTTGGATAACACCTTCTATTTCAGTGTTTGTAATTGGCTTGCTTGTAATTTTTATTTCTCCCTGATTCAGTTTTGGGGGGTTGAATTTTTCTAAGAATCTGTCCCTTTCCTCTCAGTTGTCTCTCTTATTAGCATGTTGTTGCTCATAACATTCTCTTATGATCCTCTTCATTTCTGTGTTGTCTGTTGTAACCTCTCCTTTTTCGTCTCTAATCTTGTCAATTTGATTTTTCTCCCTTCTGTTCTTGATGAGCCTGGCGAGCGGTTTGTCCATTTTGCTTATCTTCGCAAAGAACCAGTATTTTGTCTGATTAATCTTTGCTATGGTTTCCTTCATTTTCTTTTTCATTTATTTCTGCTCTGATCTGTACCCTTTCTTTCCTTTGGCTGACTTTGGGGGGTTTTGGTTCTTTTTCCAGCTGCTTTAAATGTAGAGTGTTGCCTGTTCAGTGCTTTTCTTGTCCTTGAGGTAGGATTGTGCTGCTATCGACTTCTCTCTTCAGTTCAGTTCAGTTCAGTTCAGTCGCTCAGTCGTGTCCGACTCTTTGCGACCCCATGAATCACAGCACGCCAGGCCTCCCTGTCCATCACCAACTCCCGGAGTTCACTCAAACTCATGTCCATCGAGTTGGTGATGCCATCCAGCCATCTCATTCTCTGTCGTCCCCGTCTCCTCCCGCCCCCAATCCCTTCCAGCATCAGAGTCTTTTCCAGTGAGTCAACTCTTCGCATGAGGTGGCCAAAGTATTGGAGTTTCAGCTTTAGCATCAGTCCTTCCAATGAACACCCAGGATTGATCTCCTTTAGAATGGACTGGTTGGATCTCCTTGCAGTCCAAGGGACTCTCAAGAGTCTTCTCCAGCACCACAGTTCAAAGCATCAATTCTTCGGCGATCAGCCTTCTTCACAGTCCAACTCTCATATCCATACACGACCGTGGGAAAAACCATAGCCTTGACTAGACGGACCTTGGTTGGCAAAGTAATGTCTCTGCTTTTTAATATACTATCCAGGTTGGTCTTAAAAGTGCTTTTACTGAATCCCGTAGGTTTTGGGTGGTCGTGTTTTTGTTGTCATTTGTTTCTAGGAATCTTTTGATTTCCCTTCTTATTTCTGTAATGACCTTTTCGTTATTTAGTAATGAATTGTTTAATCGCCATGAGTTTGTGTTTTTTGCCGTTTTTTTTTTTCCTGTAGTTGATCTCTAGTCTCATAGTCTTGTGGCCAGAGAAGATACGTGATATATTTTCAGTTTTTAAAATTTCCTGAGGCTTGATTTGTGTCCCAAGATGCGGTCTGTCCTGGAGAGTGTTCCATGTGCAGTTGAGAACAAAGTGTATTCTGCATTTGGATGGAAAGTCATGAATGTATCAGTTGGGTCCTTTGGGTCTAATAAATCATTGAAGTTTTGGCTTTCTTTATTGATTCTCTGTTTGGATGATCTGTCCATTGGTGTAAGGGGGGTGTTAAAGTGCCCCAGTATGACTGTGTTGCTATTGAATTCTCCTCTTATGTCTGTTAGTGTTTGCCTTGTGTATTGAGGTGCTTCTATGTTGGGGGCATAAATATTTCCAATTGTTATGTCTTCTTCTTTGATTGATCCTTTGGTCATTATGTAGTGTCCTTCTTTGTCTCTTATAATATTCTTTATTTTCAAGTCTATTTTGTGTGAAATAAGGATTGCCACACTGGCTTTCTTTTGGTTACCATTCAAATGGAATATCTTTTTCCATCCATTTACTTTCGGTCTGTATGTGTCTCTAGGTCTGAAGCGGGTCTCTTGTGGGCAGTATATATTTGGCTGTTGTTTTTGTATTCATTCAGCTATTCTGTGTCTTTTGGTTGGTGCGTTGAATCCACTTACATTAAAGTAATAATCGATCTATATGTTCCTGTTGACATTTTCTGAATTGTTTCGGTTTTGCTTTTGTAGGTCTCTCCTTTCTCTTGTGTTTACTGGCTGTAAATCCCTTTAGCGTTTGTTGTGAGGCTGGTGTGAAAGTGAAAGTCACACAGTCGTGTCCGACTCTTTGTGACCCCATGGACTGTCCATGGAATCCTCTAGGCCAGAATACTGGAGTGGGTAGCCTTTCTCTTCTCCAGGGGATCTTCCCAACCCAGGGATTGAACCCAGGTCTCCTGCATTACAGGCAGATTCTGGGCCACAAAGGGTGGTTTGGCAGTGCTCAGTTCTCTTAACTTTCGGTTTGTCTGTAAAGCTTTTGATTTCTCCCTCCATTTTGAATGGGATCTTTTCAAATAGGCTTTCTATTTCTTTCTTATGTCATAGTAGTACTTTAAACTGCCTCATAATTCCATCCTCACATAAGCATTTCTCTTCGACAAATTAAAACTTGTCTTTTAAGGTCATTTAAAAGAGAGTCTTCTTGTCGCATCTTGAATTGGTGTTGTACAATTAAACCTTTTCATTGAACTTAAAAATGCTTATTATGGTAATATGACAGAAACGAGTATTTGCATATATTTATAACAGTATATTTTTATATCCTTGAAACATGTTGAAATATATAATTGACAATTTTAGCCTCACAGCTTTCTTCCCATGGTATTGTTTTATTTTCAAAAGTTCAGAATTCTGCCTAGGTTTGCATTAATTATACCAGGTTAGTATCTTTTACAAATAATTATCTTTACAGTATATGTTTTACCTGAATAAGTTTATCTATGTCTAATTCAAATGTATTTACCCAACTCCTTTCTTCTGAGTCCCTTGCACGCCTCAAAATAATTTATTACACCCCAAACTGAAGGCATTGTCCCTGACGCTTCCCTCATCCCTGACTCTTTGTAAGCTATCCCTTCATCTGTCCTCCCCATCTTAGAAAATCCTGGACTGCAAACTTCCTTGAAAATGCCACCTCCAGTCACTCAGGAAGTTCAGTATTTTCTGCCTGCTTATCATTTGTCATATCTTGTCAGCATAACTCACTGTCTCCCCTATAATCTTGAAATATTCCTTTCTAGTTTTGCTACCCTGAAGTTCTTTTTTACGTTGCTGCCAGAGTAACCTTTCTAAAATATACTTGTCAATCTTTTCATTCCTCCTGGCTCTGCAGTTTGTTTTAGAATGACTGTTACCATGTTTATTTGGCTGTTTTTAAAGCCAAATTTGCTTTTTAATTCCAGTTTCATGGACACTTTGGGTGATGTACAGCGTCTATTGTGCTTACTGTCCACTCTGGAGCATTGCTTATAGGTTTTTTTAAATTGTATTTTAAATGCTCTCCTGTAAAATACGGTCATATTTTCTACTTCCTTCAATCTCAGTCTGAATTTGGCTCTAAGGAGTTCATGGTCTGAGCCACAGTCAGCTCCCGGTCTTGTTTTTGCTGACTGTATAGAACTTCTCCATCTTTGGCTGCAAAGAATATAATCAACCTGACTTTGGTATTGACCATCTGGTGATGTCCATGTGTAGAATCTTCTCTTCTGTTCTTGGAAGAGGGTGTTTGCCATGACCAATGCGATCTCTTGGCAAAACTCTATGAGCCTTTGCCCTGCTTCATTCTGTACTCCAAGGCCAAATATCCAAATAGGGAAAGGGGTACATCAAGGCTGTTTATTGTCACCCTGCTTATTTAACTTATACACAGAGAAGTACATCATGAGAAACTCTGGGCTGGATGAAACACAAGCTGGAATCAAGATTGCCAGGAGAAATATGAATAACTTCAGATATGCAGATGACACCACCCTTATGGCAGAAGGCAAAGAGGAACTGAAGATCGTCTTGATGAAAGTGAAAGAGGAGAGTGAAAAAGCTGGCTTAAAACTCGACATTCAGAAAACTAAGATCATGGCATCCGGTCCCAACACTTCATGGGAAGTAGATGGGGAAACAGTGGAAACAATGACAAGCTATATTTTCTAGCGCTCCAAAACCACTGCAGACGGTGACTGCAGCCATGAAATTAAAAGACACTTGCTCCCTGGAAGAAAAGTTATGACCAATCTAGACAGCACATTAAAAAGCAGAGACATTACTTGGCCAACAGAAGTCTGTTTAGTCAAAGCTATGATTTTTCCAGTAGTCATGTATGGATATGAGAGTTGGACTATAAAGACAGCTGAGCGCCAAAGAATTGATGCTTTTGAACTGTGGTGTTGGAGAAGACTCTTGAGAGTCCCGTGAACTGCAAGGAGATCCAGCCAGTCCATCCGAAAGGAAATCAGTCCCAAATATTCACTGGAAGGACTGATGCTGAAGCTGAAACGAATGAATATGTTTTCTGAAGCTGGGTTTTTGTTTTATATTGTCTTGTTTTGACAGGAAGGAGCCACAAAGCCAGATCTTGTTGAAAAAGAAAGTGATGCTGATATTATTGAAAGGGCTCCCCAAGAGCAAGCAGATCATGACCATTTGACTTCTGTTGATAGAGCACACAAAAATAATAGAAGTGGTAAGTCAGTGAATGCCTGTGAATGTTTTCTGTACTTAAAAGCAAATATAAAGACATGTAAAGGGTATAGATCCAAATATGATATCCATTTCAAGTACATTTTTTTGCTCTCTTTCTTCAGACGTGTCCCACCTACTACCAAGTTTTTCTACTTGAAAATGCTTCAACCCTCTGAAATTCTTTTCCACTGCTTTATTTTATGGGAATATTTGTGGATAGAGATAGACTTACACATGTCTTTACAATTCGTAGTAGTGACTGTTCTCATTCATATATCTGTGACTGCATTTTACAGACATGATGTCAGCCGTAGGATTGGGAGAAGAGAAAGATATAGAATCACCTTGGGATTCTGAGGTACTGTCTTCTGTTATTATTTTGAAATGTAAGCCCTGAGTAATATAAGATCATGAAAGCGGGAGATGCTGTGACTTTCTCACCTTTGCATTTCCCTATCAAAACTCTTTTCTTACTTCTAACCTATATTAAATAAAATACTTCTGTGCTAAATACTAGCACATAGTACACTTTTGTTCATTTGTAAGATTCACCTAATGAAGTCAGCGTAGTACAGAAACCAAGGCTTGGATATCATAAGGAATCCATTGAAGTTACATTTATTTGAAAATTGAAACATTATTTCAGGTCAGTCCATGGCCAGATGTTTCTTTGTTTTATATCTGTGTGTGTGTGTGAATCGCCTCTTTTTTAGTGTGTGTGTGTATCGCCTCTTTGTGTGTGTGTGTGTGTATCGCCTCTTTGTGTGTGTGTGTGTGTATTGCCTCTTTGTGTGTGTGTGTGTGTGGCCTGTGTTTTAGATTCTTTCCCATATGGGCCAGTGCAGAATGTTGAGTAGCGTTCCCTGTGCTATACAGTAGGTCCTCATTAGTTACCTATTTCATACACAATAGCCTGCAGTGTGTGTCTGTCAGTCCAAGTCTCCCAACCAAATGTATGTACATGTGCACGTGTAAAACTGCTAGAGAGGGTCGGAGAGAAACAGGTCGAAATGTGGTTTTTTTATCAGTTGGACCTTGAAAGATAGTGCTTGACACTGGAAGGTGTTACTGTGTGTGGATTGTCAGGTTAATCTGGAAGAAACATTTGAAGAGAAGCAAAACCATGGGGAATAGTAATAAATATGTGGGGTTATAATAACAGCAGTTGCTTTAGCAATGTTTTAATAAGTACAAACCATTTTGAATTGTTTAAGTAGCAAGGGGACTTCCCTGGTGGCTCAGACGGTAAAGCATCTGCCCACAACGTATTAGACCAAGGTTCAATCCCTGGGTCGGGAAGATGCCCTGGAGAAGGAAACGGCAAGCCACTCCAGTACTCGTGCCTGGAAAATCCCAAGGATGGAGGAGCTAGGCAGGCTACAGTCCATGGGGTTGCAAAGAGTCGGACACGATTGAGCGACTAAACTGAAGTAGCAGGGCAGGGTGCTTTTATGGCAGCCGTACTTGAGGTAACAGAAAGTAACCGTGCCCTGTTTGAAGGTGGCAGCTATGGAAGGAGATCGGAAGGGCCTGATGTCTTCGTTGCTGGCAGCCACTGCCTGGTGATCCAGCGGTGTATGAAGTCAGCATGCAGGTTCTGTCATTTGGCAGCTGTGAGATCGTGGCAAAACCTGTCTTAACTGGGTTAAATGTAGGCGGTTTTTAAAAGTAGGGTGTTTTCTTAAGAAGACATTAGGAAAGCTTCATGGAACTCAATATTCATTTTCACAGAGTATCTCTGAGAGCGTTCCACGGAAGTGTGTGGATCATTTATCTGGCGATCAGAGAGGAAAAAATATATTAAATGGACAAGTAGACGGTAAGAACTGTATTTTGTAGAAAGGTTATTTGACAGAATATTGATTTAAAATGGGAATATTGTAACAGGCAATAAAAGCAAAAGACAGCAAACACCTGTCACCTGCGCAGTGAGGCAGAGGACGAGAAGAGGAGGGAAACTGTCTCATCGGGTGTCGGCCACAGGTTAAACTGAGAATCCAGTTTCAGGAGCTGCGTTACTCGTTCCTGGACTTCTTGGGAGGTCCACAAGTTAAGACTGTCCAGTGCAGGGGTGTAGGTTTGATCCCTGGTCAGGGAACTAAGATTCCGTGTGCCACATGGACAACAGAAACAATTACTAGTTCTGTTTCAAGATACTCTACAACCAAAGGAAGGTCGAGAAGTCAGAGGAAAGAGGGAATGAAGGATGAGAGAGGCGGAGGGTGCAGGGAGGAAATGAAGGCAAAGGAAGCAAGGGCCTATGGGGAAGGTGGCCATAAGTAAGATAGGTCTTTAGAAGAAGGGAGAGTAATTGACACAGACGGTGAATATGAAGTGGGCTTCCGGCACCAAAACGTGTCAGAGAAGAACAGCAAAGTTCCCCCCTCTTCCTGTTGACTTGTTATTAGGAAGACACTCAGAAGTGCGGTCCCTGGGTGTGCAGAGCGGGTTGTCATCCTCTGGGGGAGCTTGGGGGTAGGTGCTCAGCTGTAATGGGAAATGCTGCTGCTTTGTAGGATGGTGTCAGAACAAGAGAGCTGGAAAGGAGGAGAGAGCAGGGGGCGTGATGGGGAGACCAAGGAACCCACAGCCTGATAGAGAGTCCACTGGAAAGTTTCCAACTGGTAACGCAGTTTCAGTTTGGGGGGAAGTGTTAGAGTGAGGAGTTGAGGCTGAGATTTCAGGAGAATGAATGAAGTGGAAGTCATGTAGAAGCAGACTCCGCATAGACTAGAGTTTCTCAAATGTTAATTAGTCGCCTGGACACCTTGTGGGAAGTGCACATGCCGAGCAGGAGGTCTGAGTTTCTGCATTTCTAACAAGCTGTCTGAGTAGCAAGGGTGTTGCCTTGCGTTTAGAGAAATCTGGAAGAAGAGCATTGGCTGGTGCAGGCCTAACAGGATCAAGGAAAAGCATTGTTTTATGTTTCTCTCTGAGCGTGTCTATAGCCAGAGGGAAGCAAAGAGTCGAAGGAGCACGTTAAGCAGGGAGGGAGAAAGCAGTGGTGGGGATGATCCACAGGAAGAGTGTAAAGGGAAAGAATTCAGACCACGAGTCCAAAGGTTCCCCTTCACAGAGGAAGGACCCTAGTGAAAGGACCAAAGGACGAAAGCAGGGCTTCAGGGAGGCGAGTTTGGAGTTGATGAGGAACCTTGAGAGAACTCCTTCCAGAGGCTTCCATGTATTTGCCCTGAAAAGAGATAAGATCATTGTTGTTCCCGACAATACTACGGGAGGCAGGAGGGGGTGCTAGAAGTAGGGTGAACCCCAGCTACTCCAAGTAACGATAGACATCAAAGATATATGTTGTACTGCTATTTGTGATCCAAATTAGATTAATTTGAATATGGAGGGATTGACTATTTTTAAGATAACTGATTTTTTGACAGTTGTTTCACAGAAATCCTTTTAAGCGTTAGCGTGATGTACCCAACCAAACTAAGTTTTGAAACAAAACAGATTGATAGGGTTCATTCCCTAAATGTTAGAATTGTTATTTTCAATAAATACCTACACTGATTTTAAAACATGCAGGATTTTTAGCATCTAATAA
The DNA here is from genome assembly GCF_049115385.1 of Moschus berezovskii. Classification (NCBI taxonomy): domain Eukaryota; kingdom Metazoa; phylum Chordata; class Mammalia; order Artiodactyla; family Moschidae; genus Moschus; species Moschus berezovskii. Next base: position 74,686,563 of record NC_142474.1, on the reverse strand, counting down.
TTCTGTGTCAATTGAGTTGATTATTTCCCTTTGATCATTGTATTTCAGTGTTGAGAATTTATTGTACATTATTTCGTAGGTGTGTCTTATATAGCCTTCTTGCATGAGCGGATTGAGAAATTTTAAGATGGCTAAACTAGAGGAGCCAAGACATGCAGGCATACCAGTAGCCCACATGGGTATGGGGAAAAAAATGAATATTTTTATGAACAATTTTCTACAAGTGTATATCCGAGCTACTCGGTTCATTACTCTTTCTCTGATGAGAAATGAATTATACATTGAGCTGAACTGTCATCCCAACGGTGCACTTCTTAAATGACTGGGCAGATTGAAGAACATGTTAAATCCTTGTAGTATAATGGTGTAAATGGTACTGCTGTATTGCATTCAAGATACACTGTTGCATTTTGCCATCTGTTTTCACCTTTGTCTTCTTGGGGTCATGGTTTGCTCCTCTGATTAAGATCCATCTTCTCCTCATCAGTCAGCATGTTCACGTTGGTCTGTGTGCTCTTTGGTATTTTCTAAGTTCATTGAAAACATGATGTTACTTTTGAAATTTTACTGCCTGTTTAGGTAAACCTGTATTCCTAATTTTTCTTCACTATCTGTAATGGATTCATATGTCTGTCTTGCCGGTGTCCTAACATCCCCCTAAAATCAAGACACTGAAACCAAATGTATTCAGTGTCAAGGCTGAGCACGAGGATTCTGCTCGGTACTAACTCTGCATGAATGTAATTACATGTAATTAATTAACTCTATGTCCCTTTGCCTTTTAGATCCTCCTGAGAAATGTCTTAATGTGAAGGTAAAAACATTTATGCATTTATCTTGAATTATGAACTGTGGATTGTATCATATGTACATTATTTATTAATCAACTTGTTTCCAAACCCATTCAGCCTGCAGTCGGAGTGAAGGATTCTGTTCCTAATAAAACAGCCGGAAAGAAGGGTCCACAAACATCTAGTTCAGGTAAATTTTGTGATACACACTTAACCCTGGCTCCTACATTGCAGGCAGACGCTTTACCATCGAGCCATCAGGGAAGTCCCTTCTGGAAAGAGGGACACTGAAATATTTGAAATGCTAGCTCTTCATACTCCTAACTTCTCTTTGCAAACTTAATAGCAGAATTGGACATACATAAGGCAAATGTTTTTGTTGGTATCCATGTTTTGAAAGGTAAGATATTTACAAGCATATGAACAAGAAATGTTTAAAATGTAAGCTTGAACTCAAGATGTTTCTGTATATGTTTCGATACCCTTAAGTTCTCAGTTTGGAATCTCTATACTCTCAGGAGTTCTCAGAGATTAATTATTAGACCGTAAGATTTTTCCACTGTCCAAAAATGCTTATTTGAACTCTGACCTTTACTTAGAGTAAAGGTTCACTTGCTAACCTGTCAGTTGTATTTCAGCTGATAATTATTTCATTTTAGTGTCGTTACACAGATGAATGTAGGCCGATCAGATGTTTTGATAAGCAGACTCTGTGTGTGTGTGTGTTTGGTGTCTTTGATTATTACAAGTAGGGGGAGTAATCATCCCTTAGATTCGATAGACATAATCTTTGAAAACAGCGAATCTGAAAGTTTTCAGCTTTAGCATCCTTTTATACTTCTAGAAATTATTGAGCATTCCAAGGAACTTTGTTTAAGTCTATTGTGGTTCAATAAAACTGAAAACCTTAAAATACAGGCACACACAATCATAGTTGCTGATTCCATTAGTCCTCAGTGCTGTGATAGCACATCTCGTGTCTCTGAAGAAGTCCACTGTGCCCGCAGAACAGAATGAGAATGGAAGGAATGTTTACTGTTGTTGTGAAAATAGTTCTGACCTCTTGGACCCCCTGACCCGATGGGTCTCTGGACTTCAGCGATTCTGAGGGGACACTTGAGAACCCCTGTTTTAAACCATTGAAGTGGTTGGATGTGAAACGGTAAAGGGGCCCTTGTGTTGACACATGGTTTTAAGTTTCCTTTTTACATTTCTTGCTTGTTCCTTTGACTTCTGTTAAGAAATTTAGATCTGACAGTTTTAGTTTTTTGTGGTGTATTCATTCCTGTCTCATGTCCCTCTGTGCTCTTTGGATCCAGTGTGGTCCTACACTTACCTATTTTCACATGGAAACCATTAGTCACACACCAGGCTGTCATTTCATTTATCATATAAGTTCATGATGTTTCGTTTCATTTCATTTCATTTCAGTTCATTTCAGTTCATTTTATTTATCATATAAGTTCATGATGTTTTTCTTTAGTCGCTAAGTCGTGTTCAGCCACTGCGACCTCATGGATTGTAGCCCGCCAGGATCCTCGGTCCAAGAGATTTTGCAGGCAAGAGGCAAGAATGCTGGAGTGGGTTGCCATTTCCTTCTGCAGGTTATGATGTTTATCCAAGGCTTTAAAAATGAGTGAAGACATTTGTCCATTGAGGAAGGACCGTCTCAGTGAAATTAAAGTTGTTGTTGGTGGTGGTGGTGCTCAGTCGCTGAGCCGTGCCCGACTCTGTGACGCCATGGACTGTAGCCAGGCCTCTCTGTTCCTCACCAGCTCCTGGAGTTCGCCCAAGTTCCTTTCCATTGAATCAGCGATGCTGTCCAGCCATCTCATCCTCTGCCGCCCCCTTCTCTTCCTGCCCTCCCCTTCTCATCCTGCCCTCAGTCTTTCCCAGCATCAGGTGCCTTTCCAGTGAGCCAGCTGTTCGCATCAGGCGCGCCAAGTGTTGAAGCTTCAGCGTCAGCATCAGTCCTTCGAATGACTATTCAGGGTGGATCTCCCTTAAGATTGACTGGTTTGATCTCTTTGTTGTCCAGGGGACTCTCAAGAGTCTCTCCAGCATGACAATTTGAAATCATCAATTCTTCGGTGCTCAGTCTTCTTTATGGTCCAGCCCTCACATATGACTACTGAAAAAACCAGAGCTTTGCCTGTACGGACCTTTGTCAGCAAAGTGATGTCTCTGCTTTCTAATATGTTGTCTAGGTTTCTACCATTAGTTAAAGTAGTACCATTCATTAAAAGTGTTTTGAAAACCATGGTCTCTAGAACACACAATATTGTCATGCAAAATTAAAGGTAAAATAAATTAGAGATAAATTTTGTTAATAAAATATTTGTATGTTCAAGGAAAATAATAATAAAGTTCTTATGAAATACAGAGTATGTAATAAAGATTGGGTGACTCAAAGTAATACTGGAAAAGAAAACGTAGAAGCAGCGAGACACGCTAGTTAACATCTCTTCATGAATGACAGTGACACGTGGGATAGCGTAACCTCTAAAGGAGTACTGAATTTGAGGGGAAGGAGCACGTGGAACTGATTCTCTGAAGAAAGCCTTTGTACGAGGTAGGCAGAGTTGTATTCTGCCTCAGATCCTGATCCATGGAGACTTTGTTTTCACATTTTTCAGATTGGGATTCGACTAGCTCGAGCCTCAGTAGGGAGACTTGTCAAAGAGCCGGGCATTTGAAAGTTGATGATCAGCGTCCGTTGGTGTCCCAATCAGTGACCAAAAATCAGTCGGCACCCACAGAACTCGGACTGAAGACCGTACCAGATAAAGAAAAGATGAAAAAGGCAGCGGTGTTTCTGGTAGGGAATTCCACGCCCCATCACCTGTGCCAGTCTCCGCTGCCAAAGAACAGAGAAAGCAAAGAAGGTAATGCAGAAGCCCAGGGCACTCAGCCACGCGCCCCCTGGGCACGGCCTTACCGTCCTTCTGACGGTTCCGGATCAGATTTTGTGGCAAAGTCTACCTTAGCTGACTCCTTTTATGCAACCTGCAGCCAAACAATACCTCTTAAGGTGCTTGCATTCTCCCTCTGACCATAGTAAAGAAATAACAAAGAGAGTTTGGAGGAAGCAAGTTCATTTAGGCTAGTGTTTAGCATGCGTCTCAGCGTGGGTAGCAGGACTATATTTAGAACTTTGGGACTCTTTGTGAGACCTCGGTAGACAAGTAATTATTGAAAAATAATTAAGAATATTTATACTAAGGAGATTTTTAACAGCTTGTCCTCTGCAGTCTAGAAGCTAAGAGGATAGACATGTGAAGAAATAGTTTACAGTTCAGATGTATGTCTATCACTGGAGAAGTCTATAAAGATACCCTAGAAAAATCTACAAAGTACTAAGGTAGCTACAAGGAAAGGGACAGCTGTTTATCTGGGGAAAGACAGCTGTAATCAAGGGCAAGTCACAAAGCAGGTTGAGTCTTAAAAGATGAAAAGTAATTCGTCAGAAGAGTCCAGGGAAGCATTTCAGATGAAGGAATTGATAAAAGCGTACAAAGTAAGAGGAATTTCGTAAACTAAGAATAATAATGCAGTTGAGGCTTGGCGTGTTGTTGAAAAGGTACTGTGATGAAGCAGAGAAGAGAATATACTGTGGCTTTATATGTCTGTCCTGCATTTTGAAATTTTGTTTGGTTTCTGATTGTTTTTTTCACGGATGCTTGGATGAATTCATGAATGAATCTTTGAGATGTTTATGTGCCTGTATCCTGGTGACCTCTGGTAGTTCCCAAATGGTTTGTTGAAGCTTTTGATCATTGGAAGGATTTCTTAAAGAAGTAAATATTCATCTGAAGACAAGATGAACTTAAGTTGTCACTTGATACACTCTTTTAAGTCTGTGTTTTAAATAAAGATTATGTCTTTTATCTAAATATTCTAAGTAATTTTACCTAAACATGCAGATTTGTCAGGAGAACTAGACTTGGACGTGATATTGGAGGAAGAACAAGAAAAACTTGATGGAGATGAAAGGAACCATTCACAGGTAAGTAAAACTATAAATTCAAATTTCTGGTTTACTACCATTTTCTTTGCTTTAGCAACACAATCCGGTGTGTAACAGAGTCCATAACAAATAAAGTGCCTTTCACAATTATCCTTTTAGAATTGATAGATAATAATTTAATAGTTTTCTAGCCCTTTAACTATACAACTTAAAATGCTGTTAGAATCTATTATACTTTATAGTTTGTCTTTGGAATTGAGGGGAAAAAGTTCCTGACTTGTTTACTTCTTCCATTTTTATAACTTCATTACATGATTAAGGTGATATCAAATACTGAATCATAAGGTTAAGCAGTTGAAATTACGAACAATATGACGGCCTCTGACCTAGATACGTGTAAAGAGAAATCATTCCCAGTGGCTCATGGTTTTCCGTTGAAATCGCCAGTCACTGATGCCGAGATGAAAGATTCATTCTACCTATCATCTCAGCATGATTGACTTGGGATGAACATTCAGGGAGAGAGTGGGGTCCTAGAATCAACCAAGTTGCCTCTTAAGAGAATCGAACCTTCTAGATTGGACCTTTGTTTTTAGAGTACAAATAATAACATTCTAATTTATTTCAGGGTGGGAAGTCAGTAGATATTATGAAGAATGCTTTATCCCCTTTCTTTGGTGAATATTAGAACATAATATTGGAGAAGGCGATGGCACCCCACTCCAGGACTCTTGCTTGGGAAATCCCATGGACGGAGGAGCCTGGTAGGCTGCAGTCCATGGGGTCAGTAAGAGTCGGACAAAACTGAACGACTTCATTTTCACTTTTCACTTTCATACATTGGAGAAGGAAATGGCAACCCACTCCAGTGTTCTTGCCTGGAGAATCCCAGGGATGGGGAAGCCTCGTGGGCTGCCGTCTGTGGGGTTGCACAGAGTCGGACACGACTGAAGTGACTTAGCAGCAGCAGCAGCAGCAGCAGAACATAAGATAACTGAATGCGGGGGCTTCCTGGGTCGCTCAGCTGGTCAAGAATCTGCCTGCAATGCAGGAGACCCCGGTTCAATTCCTGGGTCGGGAAATTTCCCTGGAGAAGGGATCGGGGACCCACTCCAGTATTGTTGGGCTTCCCTGGTGGCTCAGACAGTAAGGAATCCGCCTGCAGTGTGGGAGACCTGGGTTCAATCCCTGGGTTGGGAAGGCATGGGTTGAGGAGGGTGTGGCAACCCACTGAAGTCTTCTTGCTTGGAGAACCCCCATGGACAGAGGAGCCTGGTCGGCCTCAGTCCTTGGGGTCACAGAGTCAGACACGACTTAGCACACACATAACTGAATGTAAGCAGGTGATATGTATTGATGTATAACTCTATCATAATATATAATTTGCGTTAAAATTTAGGAATTGGTTCCTCTGTCTGATCAGTGTTAATTGATTTTAGCTCCTGGTCATATAAAGATATTTTATTAATTCTCCAGATATTAGTCCTTAAAACGGAAAACCAAAAATCTTAATGTAAGGTCGGACCTCGGTGGCCATCTTGGCCTCTTGTCCTTCCCCTCCTTCCTTTTTTCCCCGCTGGTGGAAAAAACGCTGACTGTTGTGCTCTGTTCCCTCATTCCCTCCCCCACTGCTTGAGTGTCCTTGATATAGCGGTTCCTGGTAGAAATCAACCCTCTCCTAACCTCCCCCTACTGTCCAGAAACAGCATTCTGCCCAGAAACAGCAAAAACTATTTCACTGCGTCAGCACAACCTTGAGCAGACCGGGCAACCAACCCAGTCTTGCCTCCCCGGCTAACTGACCTATGAGGGACCACCACTCCAAATCTTGCCTTATCGGGAAAAATTTCGCTGTTTCTTCCTGTAAAGCTATAGAAGCTGCCTCTTGCCTTTGTTCGGGCGCGGACTTCCTCGACCTAACTTACCTGGGTCCGGGAACCCCGCCAGGGAGCGCCTTGCCATGAAAGCTTGTTAAATCACCTGTTTGGTGTCTGAGTTCTTTTATCTAACATCATTGGGCCGTTTTGACCTTACACTTAACAGACATGCTGTAGGGACTCCCTGTATATGGTGTAGTGAGGTGAAATATTTTTAAGGGAAGAAGCATTTAGAACATTAAAAATCATCTAATTCATTTTTGGTAGATTTCACATGTATGCATTGTTTAAATCAATCACACAGTTGCAAAATTGGGTTTGTGAGTGAATGTTTTTCTCCTATTTTTGGGTAAGGCAAGTTATTTTTCACTTCTTAGTTGTGATCTGGTGATTTGTGAGTAGTTACATATAAATTAAGAAGTTTAACAGTGAAATTTTAATAATTTTCTGACTTTTCTTTATCCATACTGGATTAGTTAAAAATTATATTATTTTGCACTCATGTACCCTGCCAGAAAAGACACCTGAAAATCAACCAGTTAATTTTCCACTCTTGCAGCTGCAAAAGTTGCCTCAAGAACCGGCAATGAATAAGGAATGTTGTAGACAGGACAGATCTGTACGTTCAGGGCCTCCTTATGTGGAGAAGTATGAAAACATGTGGATCAAGCAAGGCAAATTAGAATGGAAGGAGAAGTTAAAACCATCACAAATGAGTTAAAGCAGACGTTAGGTGAAATTTGTGAGAAATACAAAATTATTATTTGTCCTCAGGAAGAGTCACTACATGATCACCCTAAAGAAGGAACAAACAGAAAGGAAATACCTCCTCACATGACAAATAATACACCTGATGGTGGGGAGAAAGATGCATTTGGAGTAGCTGTCTCTCTAGTATTCCAAGTATGTCCTCAACAAAAAGAACCCAGTCTCGAAAATGTTTTTTCGTCGAATAAACTGTGGGTCCCCGGGATACGCTTGTCAGTCACCTTCAAGGCTTGGTTTCAGTGAAAATAAAATAGACCTTGAAAGTGATAAACTAGATATTGAACATGTGTTTATCAAAAATGAGGAGAGTTTTTATAATGATGTAGAAAATAAAAAAGTAGGGAACCAGGTAGTTACATTTGAAGTGAAAGAAGACTAAGAGTTTGATATGAAAATATCAGACAATACGAGGCAAAATCCCACTAGTCGGAAATTAGACATCGGACAGACACATCAATCTAGTCTGTGGCTTGTCTGCTCCGGTAAGATGAAATACGTAATTCAAATAAAAACTCACGGTACTCCTGCTGTCGTTAACAATACTGATAAGAAAACCAAACCTATACAGGACTGGTTCCAGAAGCTACTGCATGCAGGTAATTGCAGTGCTAGTGATGATGAAAGCGTGGGACCGAATTAGAAAATGGGAACTCTTCTCCACCGAATAGTCACAGAGCATCCAAAGTGTATCTCAATGAAGAACTGCAGAAGGATATGCAGAGGTTTAAGAACACAATAGACATGGTACAAGTAGTGTTGTTAGCTTTGGAAAAAGAGACCATTCAGCTTGCAAAAGAGGTAGAGGTTCATTTGCTCTTGCTTTGGTTTCTCCCTTTCTGGATGATCTGGTCCATTTTGATTTTCTGCTTATGCATAAAGTGGGGTCATCTAAATAGGTACTTGTGTAGAAATAGATTATTTCTGCCATCCAAATAATAGGAATTCAGGAAACTGTTTTCATGGCTTTTGTCCTTCAATCAATCTAATTCTGTCTCTGTCAGTCTTTCATTTGGACTGGGAAACTCATTTACCTACACACCATGTAACCGCCTGAGCCAGAATAAGCACCGAGGAAAGTGTTCAAGGAGTATGAGCAACTAGGGTTTTGCAGTGTGTGTGTGTTTGTTTAACTTTGTTGGCTTAAATATACGTTGCATTTCCACAGAATGGGAAGAAAGCAGAGACTGCGAGAAGGGACAGAAACACACATTTCCTCTAATCTCTTCCTTGTGGTTGAATATGTGTGACCTTCTCTGCTTTCCTCAGTCCCTGGGCACTTAGATATCCAACATGGCCACTTCAGGCTGTTTTTAATCACCACTCTCAGATGTCTCTTTTGAGAGAGTCCTCTTCACTATGTTGTTTACTAAAATGTAGTAAGTTTTGACATGTGTGATTTTGTCACATAGGTAGTATATGTGTGTGTGAGAGTTGGTCAGTCGTCTCTGATTCTTTGCGACCCCATGGACTGTGGCTGGCCAGGGTCCCCTGTCCATGGATTTCTCCAGGCCAGAATATCATTGGTGTGGATAGCCATTCCCTTCTCCACGGGATCGTCGCAACCCAGGGATCGAAGCCAGGTCTCCTGCATTGAAAGCAGATTCTTTAACATCTGAGCCACCAGGGAAGCCAATAGGTAGTATACACCCTCAGCAGAAAAAGAAAAAGAATCAAGTGTGTATCTCCAAAGAAAAAACTGATGTTTGAGATGCTGTGAGATATTTCTTTCTTCCATAGTAGGTTTTGAAACTTGCTTGCTCTTTTGTGTAAGACAAAACAAGAAGAAAATGTAGCTATTCTCCTTTAAAGAAAAAAGAGAGTAAACCCTACCCCCAACTTAAGACTTAAATTACTTTGCCAAAGTCACGCTTTTCACTTACCTGATTCATTTGAGGAATTTGTTTGGTAATTTTATCGGATTCAAGATTACAGAATTGTATCATCTCTTTTGGTGCCATAAAATGTTAGGGAATGCCACTTTAGGGGCTTTGAACTTATCATTTAACCTTTTTTTTATTTTAGAGCTGTTATTGGTAAATAGTGGGCAAAGGTAGATAGTTATTTCTGTACCCTCTAGCTATAAAATCTGATGGTTATTGAATGTGGAGTTGGGAAGCGTTACTTATATTCCAGAATTCCACACTAACTAACCTCTCCTCAGTTTCATTCTGCTGCTTGTGTTTTGGTAAGCTTTGGTTCATATATTTCAGTGAACACCATGAGGTTTTTGCTCTCGCCTGGATCCCAGTGAAAAAAGAATTGGAAAAGGCAGTGGGGAAAGAATAGCTTTAGTCCAGAAAGAAGAAAGATTCCTTTCTGTCTCTGAGGCACTAAGGTGTCACATCCTCTACATCTGACTGTTTCATGGAAAATCCAGGTGGTAAAGACCGAAGAGGACAGATGTTGTGTGTGTTTATTTCTCTATCTCTGCCATTCAGATGGGGAAGACTGGATGTGGATAACTGTATCTTATTAAGAAAGCCTTTCTTGAAATTTTGGGCATTTTGTTTCTTTCCCTCAAACAGAAAGAAGCACATTTTAGAAAAATTTTAGTGACTTGTAAGTGATAAAATTAAGTTCAAAAATATCTTTATCAGTTAACATCAGGGCAAATGCTGAGTCAAATAATAAATTGAAAACAGAGTCTCTAGAATTAAGTAATAGCAATCATTCCTAGTGTCAAACTTTCATTAAAGGTTGAAGAAGGAAAAAGTAGTGAAGTGGAAGTATCAGACAGCGTCTGGGATGCTGCTGCTGAGAGCCGATGGATTCAGCAGAGAAAGCGTGGAGGAAACAAGAAGCAGGAGTTTCCTGCCATGCAGAGTGAAGGTTCTGATAGGTAAGCCTCTATCGATATTTAGCAGTAGGTCATTTGTTAATTGCCTGTAAAATCATTTCTAACTTGAGCTAATGCTTGTGATTGACGAATTTTATATTTTACTGGAGATATGGTTATTTTGAGTACTCTCATCCTTTAGCCTTAATACTAGTTACTTTGTTAACATACCACTATGTTACAGTAGTATTCTGCGTTTGACTGCATACTTGCCTTAACCAGTGTGTTGTATGTTTAAATTTATTTCATGTCACTAACGAACATCCTTTCATTTCAGTTTGAGGACTTCTTTCAGCATTTCTTATGAGGCGGGACTAGTGGTGATGAGCTCCCTCAGGTTTGCTTTGTCTGGGAAAGTTTTTATTTCTCCTTCATTTCTGAAAGACAGCTTTTCTGGATAGAGCACTCTTGGTTGGCAGTTTTCTCCTAGCACTTTGAGTGTGTCCATGGATGGAGGCCAAACTGTTGCTGGTGGCAGGAGAGCTGACGAGGCACCTGCCTTTCATCCTTGATGCTGACGTCACCCATGTGGGTGGTTTACAAGTAAACTGCCCCCCACCCCGCTAAATTTGATTTCCTCTTTCATGGTGGATGTGCCACTTGTCATTCTAAAAACCATCTAAATTGTTACTTTTCTCTTTGAGGGTTTTTTTTTTTTTTAATTTATTTGGCTGCGCTGGGTCTTTGCAGCTGTGGTACTTGGGCTTCTCATTGTGGTGGCTTCTCTTGATGCTGAGCATGGGCTCTAGGGTGCTGGCTTCAGTGGTTGTGGAGCACAGGATTCATTGCTCCGCGGCATGTGCTATCTTCCCTGACTAGGGATCGAACCTGTGCCCCCTGCACTAGCAGGCAGATTCCTCAGCACTGGAGAACCAGGGAAATTCCGAAATTAAACATTACCGTATTTAAAAGCAAAACAAAAAATATAGTGTAAATCTAATTATGGCTCCTATGTCTAAGAATCATTGTGTTTAGCCAGTGGACTCCAGGTTTTCAGTGTCGCCCTTGAGGTTCTTCCCAGTGTCTTTCCAGATGCATGTCTCTACTTTCTTTCATGTGTTTTGTACTTTTCCTTCCAGGTTCCTAGGAAACAACCTAGATGTTGTGTGCCTGACCTGTGTGCTCACATTCTAGTCTCCCAGTGGAATGATTTCTCGCTTTTCTCTTCCTTTTGGCCTCCTCTCTTCACTTCTTCTGTGAATCCTTCCTTATTCCACTTATGACTTTCATATGTCAATTCCTACATATCATATTGTATCATAATTGTATATCTGTGTTTGAAGGAAGAATTTGTTTCCTTGCATATGGTTGGTACTTCGTAACTGTTTTGTGAATTAATTAATGACTTAAGATGGGTAAGAGTTGGAATTTTACAAGAATTGTTTTTTTATTCTTTATTAGTTGAATTATTTGAAAACATTGGCTTTTTTGTGGATTCTTTAAAGTAGCGATCCTGGCGTGCCCAGGAAGGAAATAGAGAAAAAGAACAATGGCAACTGGACACAGGAAGAATGTGTGATTGCACCAATATTTGGAAAGACCGATTCGCTGCCTGGTGGTCTGCTGCATGTGAATGATGACAGCATTTTGAGGAAAGTGGATCGAGAGGATGGCAGGTAACACGGACAGATTCTTTATTTCTAGGGGAAGAAATATTAGCACTGAATACTTCTTCTGGAAATAGAGCAGCATAATATAGCATACAGGCCAAGAGAAGAGAATCCTCAACTCTACTGGATGAACACCACAGAAAGGTTATGGAGAGGACCTGTGCCTTTGGCCGGAAGTCGTTTCAGTAAATAGTCCACTTGGAAGCTGGACTGTAGTGAATACACGTTAACAGCTCCATAGGGAATATTTACTGGGGCAGGCAGTGAAGAACTGGATGGTAATTGAAGAGGAATGTGGAGTTCAAAGGAATTTCTTGTTTTATATTAAGAGGGGAGCTGGTAGAGTGTGTATGCTGTTGGAAATGAGCCAGCGGAGGAAGTGTTTATTGAGTTTAATCTTGTTTGCATTTCCAATATTAGAAAGCCTATTGATTGTATGACATTATCTTAAACTATGACAATAAATTAACTGTACATTATTATTATTGTACATGCTTATTATGTACATATGTACTTCTGTACATATGTAGTTTTGGGGAAGGGCTGGTTCATTGGCTCTGAAGCATAATAGTCTTATGTAAATGAATATGTAGATGATTACTTAAGTTAATTCTATCATACATAGATCTTTTTAAATTATATAATCATGAATTTACAGATATTTAGGTTATACTGAATAGGATTTAATCATTCCTTGATGATTCTAGTTGATAGTATCATCGAGGGTAGCTCTGATTTTGTAAGTACTGTGAAACATCACATCATGTTAACTTCATTCAAAAGGGGAGGATTTTGTTTATTTTCAGTAGAAACAATTAACAATCTTGTACACTTTATTACTTCGGATGATAAAGATCTAAATGAGAAAAACCATGCTTCCTGTACTGAAAATGTCCTTAACACATACGGTGTGCTCCACAAGTGTATGTCGGAAGCATAAGGAAACAGCAGAATGCTTGAATGAATGTGTATTGATGAATTTCTTTACAAAAAGCAAATCTTTATTGAAAGCCGATTTCCAATATTGCCTACATCTAAAGTCTTTTTGTTTTGTTAGAAATATGTTTATAGATTCAGAATTTTCATTTGTAGTTATAGCTAGACATGAGATGATAATAATATAGATTCATTTGGTATCATATTAGTTAAAAAGACTTGACCCGGAGGGAGGATAGGGGGAGGAGGGAGGTGGGAGGGGGTTTCAAGAAGGGGAACACATGTACACCCAGGGCGGGTTCATATCAATGTATGGCAGAAGCAAAATAATATTGTAAAGTAATTAGCCTCCAAAAAAAAAAAAGATAAAAAAGTTCAAGCTCAAGCCAATTAAATAAATAAATAAAAAGAATTTTCAGTATCACTTTCTCAGCGTATTTTGGAACAGCAGCATTCAGGCCAGATTTCCTGGGTTTGAATTCGGGGGTGTTGGTGAACTGCTGTGTGGTCTTGGGCAAGTGCCTCAGCCTTTCTTTGCTCCGTTTCTTCCTAGCTAAAAGATCTAATATATTACCTATCTCCCAGAATGATCGTGAGGCTTAAAATGCCTTTAAGGCATGTCAAATGCTTGTAATAATGCATAGCCATTGCATAATAAGCCCTCAAAAAGCTAATAACATCGTGATAAAAAATGGGTTTCTTTCTTATAAGGACTTAGGGAATACTTCCGAGATAGGTTTTATTGCCATAAAAGTCAGTTCTTATTAAAAATGACACTGCAAAAAAAACCCTGGTATACTGCTTCTATCACATAACGCAAGTAATGTTAGGATTTTCCTTTTCCTTTGATCTAAATTTAATGTTTTATTAATATTACAGATATATTTTCTTTGTCCTTTAATGCTACTCTTTTTTATTGTTTCATCCTTTGATAGAAATTACTTATGAATGCAAGGGTGTTATATAAAAAACAAACGTTCAGGTATTGCTTATGTTTTTGAGTTATTAAATTTTAGCCTGAAAAGAATCATTTGTTTTTTTTTTAGGCCTGCAAGGAAAACAGCATATGAAAAGAAGGTATAGTAAAATGAAAAAAATTAACTTTAACATATATTATTCTCTAAAAAATACTCCGTAAAAGGAATACTGGCAAAATAGAAAATCTTCCTTTGTTGAAGAGACATTTACTTTGCAAACATAATTTAGAAACTCTGTTGATGAAGTCATCCTTTTGATAAAAACCTGTTCTTTTAAGAAGCCTCTGCTTTTGCTTTGATAAAGGGATTTATCACCTTTGTACACTGGGTGTATTTTATACATATTTTAAGGACATTGTGAAACAGTATTGTTCATGTGTAGGTCAAAGAACAAAGTGATCACCTGAATTCCCTTGATGATTTAACTCAGTCATCTGAAACTGCTTCCGAGGATGGCGACATGCTTTCCTCTAAAAATTCCCCGTTGCCATCTGGCAGGTGGCTGAGGGTCGTGGACCCCTCCCTCTGTGCCCGTCAGCCCTCCAGTCCACCTGCCCCGTGAACAGCTCAGAGCTGGCTCTAGCTTTCCCAGCTGAGTTCTCCCTCACAGTAGAGTCCTCCAGGACGGGTGTGGTTAACTGGCATCCTCGAGAGGCACAGGAATGCTCTCCGTGGATTTTTTCCAGCAGTTGGTAGAAGCCAGACACTCTTGAAGTTGATTGTCCTTCATTCTGCAGAGTTCTCGAGTGGCATCTCAGAGCAGAGGAGTTCACTCCCCCAACCGATGTCCCTCTCAAACACGGACTGGGTCCCATCCCCGAGGTCCTAGCCGCAGATCTGCCACAAGGAAAAGCTCTCGGGAAGAACTGAGACAGTAGTTATGTTAAGGAAGGAGGTCCTGCATATCAAGGAAATAAAGAAAAAATACGTGAAAAGTAAAGGGTTACAGTATTTTTGTCAGTGTCCACCAAATGTGAGATGAGAATTTTAGGTTAAAATTTTTGACCTTTTTAGCCCCATCTTGTGTTCCATTAAATGTTTCTCTTCAAGCCATATGTCCTCCTCAGAATTTTGATTACCAGTTCTTTTCCCAGTGAATAGTTAGGAATATTTGTTAATCAATTTTTCTCTCTCTCAAGTAATACTTTACAACATTCAGGTACTGACTGATGACCATGTGGGGCTAATCGAGTGACATTGTTTATAGTGGCAAAATTCAACTCTGATGCGGTAGTGTATATAAACAAAAAGTTTCACAGTAATACAGATCAGTGTACTAGGGCTATATTATGAACCAAAGCCTCTGTCTTAAATATGTTTTATATAAATGTATGTTGATATTTTCATAAAACTTGAAGAATATTATAGATGCATAATTTATATATTAATAAAAGCATATAAAATAGAGGCTTTGTTCATAGTATATCCTTAGGAAACCTGATATATTACTGATCTGTTGTATATGGATTTTAAATGTATGTGTTTTTCCACAAACCTTTTTATACTTATTATATTTTCCTTAAGTTTGTACTTGACTAGGAATGTCTCTGTTTCTTTTCCCTCCTCCACTTTTTTAACTGTTAACCTCATTTTTCCTTGCAGAATACTTTTCTTCAGGGTCTGTTCTTTCCGTGCATCTCTCTCTGCGTCTATTGTGAACATGTTTGATTACGGCGTTCTGTTTAGTGTTTGTGGCTTTCATTCGTGATCATTTCCCTACAGGTTTACTCTTGTTTTTTTTTTTCCCTTTTTCTTCGAAGGAGCCGAATGGAAACAATCATTTGTCTTTAGTTGTTTAACAAACAGAATAGAAGCAGCGTATCCTGTTTGCACTTGTAACTTATCTAAATAAGGTTCTACTGTAATCTAAACTTTCATATTTGCTTTCCCAAGTGATAATTCATGCATATAGAAATCATGCAAGCAAATTTCAAAATATAGCAATGAATTTAAATGCCTTAGTTTTTCAATAGTACTCTAAACTACTCCCAGGGATAAATGTTTTTTCTAGAACATTTTGGCAGAGCAAATAATCTAGTGGGTGTCATGGTATTTGTCCAGCAGCCAGTTAGGGGTAAGGAGAGGAACATCCGGGGCTTCTGATGTCATCTGTCACAGTGCTTACCCCATGAGAAGGACAGTCAGTGGCAGAACTGGGGTTTGAATCCACATCTGAATGACTGCAGAGCCTGTGCTCTTTGTGTTCGATCAGAGAGGAATGGGGGAGGTTATAATTCTTTTATTCGAGTTGATACTTGTCATTCTTCAAGCTCTTATTTTCCTCTCCAGCATGTCCCGAAATCAAACTCAGCAAGGCTAACGGAGGCTTTTCAGCAATCCAAGAGAAACAGTAAGTTATTTGAAGACTGTCCTCCTGGTGTTCTTCCCTGATTTGAAACGACCCAGGTTCTCATGTACTTTCTGCTTTCACTGTATTAGAATGTGGCATTGTGAGGCCAGGGAGTACCACCTTCTCTGAGGACAAGAATTCTGATCGTGAAATTGGAGACATGGTTGAAACCTTTCCCAAAACATCACCTGGAGTCCAGGGCTTCTCCCATCCTGCCTTCCCAAGGCCTGAGCCTCTTCCAGAACCACTCAGGACTCCCGCAGGCCTTGGTCTAGCAAAGGTTAGTTGTTTTGTTTTTAACTCTGTCTCCCCTGTAGTTTCTCACACACCGTTCCCTTGATCCTTATGATGAGAAAAAGGATCCCACCGCGGAAATGGAAGACTTCAAAGTCACGATACAAAATGATGTGATAAGAGCAATATATCTGCATGATTCAGATTTATAAATGTTGGCATACTAAGTGTGCCATTAGGAACGAAACAAATTACAAAGCAATTAGGAAAAACAGCTAGAAGAATATGAAGCTGGGGAGGGTGATAAAGGGGAAGAATTCATTTAAAAAAGATAAGATGAATAGGAGATGGAATGAAGGTCAAGATGATACAGATTATTTTACAAACACAACAGAAATAGTGGGGGTAAGTCGGATGAGGTACTCTATGTTATGAGATGAATTATTTCCAATTCCACTTAGGAGAAAGTGAGGTTGTGAAAACTCAATACTTATACTCTTCTGAATGACATATAGCTGATTTTTGTGAAGAACTGAAAGAACATTTGCTCCTTAGCTGTTTTGGTGGTTGTCTTTGAGGTTGGTGGTGGTTTTTGTTTTTTTCTTTCATTGAAGTGTAGTCATTTACAATACTGTGTTAGTTTCAGGTGTATAGCAATGTGACTTGGTTACGCTTGTATATGTATATATCTATATTGAATATGGTTCCCTCTGGAAGTTCATTTCAATTTGAAGTGAGTTCTCTTTTTAAAAAAATTCTCACTTTGAAACTAATGAAGCGATGTCTTCTATTTAACCTACAAAACTTTAATTCATATGCAGTTCTAGATGAGCTCAGTTTTAGGCCTTAGCAGATAAATTAAGAAGTTGTGGCCCTTCTGTTTCTTGTGGTTACTAACTTAGTGTTTGATACATACTTAATGTACTTAACTAATTTATCTTATTGTTTGGTATAATCTTGGTGGAGGTTTTGGATCTTTTTGAAAATAAAGGGGAAATAAATAAGCATTTTATCTTGTCTTTTATTGAAATTTTAATTTATAATTATATACATGAGATTCTTAAACTCTCTTCATGACATGAGACAATTTAACCTGCAACAGTCTTAAAGAAAAAATGTAGAACTTCCCCCCGCGCCCCTCCTGCCGAGAGATTCTGATTTATCTTTTCCAAATATCTGCAAGTGATGGGCAATTACATCCATTAAATGAATGAAGTCACAATTCATGATTTTTTTCTTATGTAGACTACTTGTTATAAAATCATAAGGAAAGAAGAATTACCAACAGACTTTATAAAATTATCTCAGAAAGATAATGTTTTACTTTTTAAAATATCTCTAGTAATATGTATATTCCATTTTAAGAATTTTATTACAAAATAAAATTTAAAGAAGTAATTTTTTAAGTTAAGTTATTTTTAAGTTAGGTTTCAGTTTTAAGAAACTTTATTAGCTTCAATATGTATAGGTGTTAAATTAGCATGTCAGTTCTTTGTTATGCATGTTAAACTAAACTGCAAATTCTTCCATATCTAAAACTCACCCATCCTGGTTGCTTGATGTTTTCAACTCATTTGTTTCTTTCCTGATGTGAATATTTATCCTGCTTGATAGTCATAGATGTATTTGAAAACTTTTAAATCTCCGACTTGGATAATCATAGTTTTACTAATTTTCGTACATCCAAATTGTTGCTTCAGTCTTTATCTGCCATTGCAGAAGGCATAGATAAAAAATCAGAGCCGTTAGTGTGCCTTTTATAGGGAAATAAGAAGAAAACGATGAAATTTTCAAATAAATGGGGTTTTTATAAAATGTATTTATTTTTTAATTGAAGGATAATCGCTTTACAGAATTTTGTTGTTTTCTGTCCGACATCAACAAGGATCAGCCATCAGTACACCCAATGTCCCCTTCCTCCCAAACCCTCCTCCCATCTGCCTCCCCATCCCACCCTTCTAGATCGTCACAGAGTCCCTTTCTGAGTTCCCTGGGCCATACAGCAAATTCCCATTGGCTGTCTATTTTACATATGGAATTGTAAGTTTCCATGTTACTCTTTCCATCCATCTCACCCTCTCAGTCCTCCCCTCCCCCCATGTCCGTAAATCTGTTCTCCATGTCTGTTTCTCCATTGCTGCCCAGGAAATAAATTCATTGGTACCTTTGTAGATTCAGAATTTTTGTAGATTCCATATCTGTGCGAATAGTATATGATATTTATGTTTCTCTTTCTGACTTGCTTCACTCCGGAGAATAGGCTCTAGGTTTGTCAGCCTCGTTAGAACTGACTCAAGTGTGTTTCTCTCTATGGCTGAGTAATATTCCATTGTATGTATTGTTCTAGTTGTGTGAAAGATGCCACTGGCAATTTGAAAGTGATCACACTGAATCTGTAGATTGCATTTGGTAGTATAGTCATTTTCACACTATTCATTCTTCCTACCCAGGAAATTGGAATCTCTCTCCACCTGTTTACGTCGTCTTTCTTTTCTTTCCTCGGTGTCTTAGAATTTTCCGTAGACCGGTCTTTTGTCTCCTTAGGTCGGTTTATTACTAGATATTTTATTCTTTTTGTTGCAGTGGTGAATGGGACTGGCTCATTAATTTCACTTTCTGGGTTTTCATTGTTCGTATAAAGGAATTCAAGTGATCTCTGTATCATACAACTTTGCTAAATTCATTGTTTAGCTCTAGTAATTTTCTTTTACTAGAAAATAGATAGTTTCTTTTGGGTTTGCTATGTGTAGTACCATGTCATTTGCAAAAGTGAGAGTTGTACTTCTTCTTTTCAGATCTGGATTCCTTTTCTTTCTTTTTCTTCTCTGATTGCCATAGCTAGGACTTCCAAAACCATGCTGAGTAATCGTGGTGAGAATGGACAACTTTTGTCTTGTTCCTGATCTTGGAGGGAATGCTTTTCATTTTTCCTCATTGAGAATAGTGTTTGCCGTGGGTTTATCCTATATGGCCTTTACTGTGTTGGTGTAGGTTCCTCCTGTGTCCATTTTCTCGAGGGCTTTTGTCATAAACAGGTGCTGAATTGTGTCAAAGGCTTTTTCTGCCTCTATTGAGATGATCATATGGTTCTAAGTTTTCAGTTTGTTAAGATGGTGCATCACATTGAAATTGGTTTGTGTATATTGAAGAATCCTTGCATCCCTGGCATGAACCCCAGTTGATCATGGTGTATGAGCTATGGAATGTGTTGTTGAATTGTGTTTGCTAGAATTTTGTTGGGGATTTTTACATCTGTGTTTGTCAGTGATAGTGGCCTGTAATTTTCTTTTTTGGGTTGTCTCTGCCTGGTTTTGGTATCAAGGTGATTGTGGCCTCATAGAATGAGTTTGGAAGTGTTCCTTCCTCTGCAGTGTTTTGGAAGAGTTTCAGAAAACTAGGCATTAGCTCTTCTCTAAATGTTTGATAAAATTCTCCTGTGAAGCTATCTGGCCCTGGGCTTTTGTTTTTGGGAGATTTTGGATAACACCTTCTATTTCAGTGTTTGTAATTGGCTTGCTTGTAATTTTTATTTCTCCCTGATTCAGTTTTGGGGGGTTGAATTTTTCTAAGAATCTGTCCCTTTCCTCTCAGTTGTCTCTCTTATTAGCATGTTGTTGCTCATAACATTCTCTTATGATCCTCTTCATTTCTGTGTTGTCTGTTGTAACCTCTCCTTTTTCGTCTCTAATCTTGTCAATTTGATTTTTCTCCCTTCTGTTCTTGATGAGCCTGGCGAGCGGTTTGTCCATTTTGCTTATCTTCGCAAAGAACCAGTATTTTGTCTGATTAATCTTTGCTATGGTTTCCTTCATTTTCTTTTTCATTTATTTCTGCTCTGATCTGTACCCTTTCTTTCCTTTGGCTGACTTTGGGGGGTTTTGGTTCTTTTTCCAGCTGCTTTAAATGTAGAGTGTTGCCTGTTCAGTGCTTTTCTTGTCCTTGAGGTAGGATTGTGCTGCTATCGACTTCTCTCTTCAGTTCAGTTCAGTTCAGTTCAGTCGCTCAGTCGTGTCCGACTCTTTGCGACCCCATGAATCACAGCACGCCAGGCCTCCCTGTCCATCACCAACTCCCAGAGTTCACTCAAACTCATGTCCATCGAGTTGGTGATGCCATCCAGCCATCTCATTCTCTGTCGTCCCCGTCTCCTCCCGCCCCCAATCCCTTCCAGCATCAGAGTCTTTTCCAGTGAGTCAACTCTTCGCATGAGGTGGCCAAAGTATTGGAGTTTCAGCTTTAGCATCAGTCCTTCCAATGAACACCCAGGATTGATCTCCTTTAGAATGGACTGGTTGGATCTCCTTGCAGTCCAAGGGACTCTCAAGAGTCTTCTCCAGCACCACAGTTCAAAGCATCAATTCTTCGGCGATCAGCCTTCTTCACAGTCCAACTCTCATATCCATACACGACCGTGGGAAAAACCATAGCCTTGACTAGACGGACCTTGGTTGGCAAAGTAATGTCTCTGCTTTTTAATATACTATCCAGGTTGGTCTTAAAAGTGCTTTTACTGAATCCCGTAGGTTTTGGGTGGTCGTGTTTTTGTTGTCATTTGTTTCTAGGAATCTTTTGATTTCCCTTCTTATTTCTGTAATGACCTTTTCGTTATTTAGTAATGAATTGTTTAATCGCCATGAGTTTGTGTTTTTTGCCGTTTTTTTTTTTCCTGTAGTTGATCTCTAGTCTCATAGTCTTGTGGCCAGAGAAGATACGTGATATATTTTCAGTTTTTAAAATTTCCTGAGGCTTGATTTGTGTCCCAAGATGCGGTCTGTCCTGGAGAGTGTTCCATGTGCAGTTGAGAACAAAGTGTATTCTGCATTTGGATGGAAAGTCATGAATGTATCAGTTGGGTCCTTTGGGTCTAATAAATCATTGAAGTTTTGGCTTTCTTTATTGATTCTCTGTTTGGATGATCTGTCCATTGGTGTAAGGGGGGTGTTAAAGTGCCCCAGTATGACTGTGTTGCTATTGAATTCTCCTCTTATGTCTGTTAGTGTTTGCCTTGTGTATTGAGGTGCTTCTATGTTGGGGGCATAAATATTTCCAATTGTTATGTCTTCTTCTTTGATTGATCCTTTGGTCATTATGTAGTGTCCTTCTTTGTCTCTTATAATATTCTTTATTTTCAAGTCTATTTTGTGTGAAATAAGGATTGCCACACTGGCTTTCTTTTGGTTACCATTCAAATGGAATATCTTTTTCCATCCATTTACTTTCGGTCTGTATGTGTCTCTAGGTCTGAAGCGGGTCTCTTGTGGGCAGTATATATTTGGCTGTTGTTTTTGTATTCATTCAGCTATTCTGTGTCTTTTGGTTGGTGCGTTGAATCCACTTACATTAAAGTAATAATCGATCTATATGTTCCTGTTGACATTTTCTGAATTGTTTCGGTTTTGCTTTTGTAGGTCTCTCCTTTCTCTTGTGTTTACTGGCTGTAAATCCCTTTAGCGTTTGTTGTGAGGCTGGTGTGAAAGTGAAAGTCACACAGTCGTGTCCGACTCTTTGTGACCCCATGGACTGTCCATGGAATCCTCTAGGCCAGAATACTGGAGTGGGTAGCCTTTCTCTTCTCCAGGGGATCTTCCCAACCCAGGGATTGAACCCAGGTCTCCTGCATTACAGGCAGATTCTGGGCCACAAAGGGTGGTTTGGCAGTGCTCAGTTCTCTTAACTTTCGGTTTGTCTGTAAAGCTTTTGATTTCTCCCTCCATTTTGAATGGGATCTTTTCAAATAGGCTTTCTATTTCTTTCTTATGTCATAGTAGTACTTTAAACTGCCTCATAATTCCATCCTCACATAAGCATTTCTCTTCGACAAATTAAAACTTGTCTTTTAAGGTCATTTAAAAGAGAGTCTTCTTGTCGCATCTTGAATTGGTGTTGTACAATTAAACCTTTTCATTGAACTTAAAAATGCTTATTATGGTAATATGACAGAAACGAGTATTTGCATATATTTATAACAGTATATTTTTATATCCTTGAAACATGTTGAAATATATAATTGACAATTTTAGCCTCACAGCTTTCTTCCCATGGTATTGTTTTATTTTCAAAAGTTCAGAATTCTGCCTAGGTTTGCATTAATTATACCAGGTTAGTATCTTTTACAAATAATTATCTTTACAGTATATGTTTTACCTGAATAAGTTTATCTATGTCTAATTCAAATGTATTTACCCAACTCCTTTCTTCTGAGTCCCTTGCACGCCTCAAAATAATTTATTACACCCCAAACTGAAGGCATTGTCCCTGACGCTTCCCTCATCCCTGACTCTTTGTAAGCTATCCCTTCATCTGTCCTCCCCATCTTAGAAAATCCTGGACTGCAAACTTCCTTGAAAATGCCACCTCCAGTCACTCAGGAAGTTCAGTATTTTCTGCCTGCTTATCATTTGTCATATCTTGTCAGCATAACTCACTGTCTCCCCTATAATCTTGAAATATTCCTTTCTAGTTTTGCTACCCTGAAGTTCTTTTTTACGTTGCTGCCAGAGTAACCTTTCTAAAATATACTTGTCAATCTTTTCATTCCTCCTGGCTCTGCAGTTTGTTTTAGAATGACTGTTACCATGTTTATTTGGCTGTTTTTAAAGCCAAATTTGCTTTTTAATTCCAGTTTCATGGACACTTTGGGTGATGTACAGCGTCTATTGTGCTTACTGTCCACTCTGGAGCATTGCTTATAGGTTTTTTTAAATTGTATTTTAAATGCTCTCCTGTAAAATACGGTCATATTTTCTACTTCCTTCAATCTCAGTCTGAATTTGGCTCTAAGGAGTTCATGGTCTGAGCCACAGTCAGCTCCCGGTCTTGTTTTTGCTGACTGTATAGAACTTCTCCATCTTTGGCTGCAAAGAATATAATCAACCTGACTTTGGTATTGACCATCTGGTGATGTCCATGTGTAGAATCTTCTCTTCTGTTCTTGGAAGAGGGTGTTTGCCATGACCAATGCGATCTCTTGGCAAAACTCTATGAGCCTTTGCCCTGCTTCATTCTGTACTCCAAGGCCAAATATCCAAATAGGGAAAGGGGTACATCAAGGCTGTTTATTGTCACCCTGCTTATTTAACTTATACACAGAGAAGTACATCATGAGAAACTCTGGGCTGGATGAAACACAAGCTGGAATCAAGATTGCCAGGAGAAATATGAATAACTTCAGATATGCAGATGACACCACCCTTATGGCAGAAGGCAAAGAGGAACTGAAGATCGTCTTGATGAAAGTGAAAGAGGAGAGTGAAAAAGCTGGCTTAAAACTCGACATTCAGAAAACTAAGATCATGGCATCCGGTCCCAACACTTCATGGGAAGTAGATGGGGAAACAGTGGAAACAATGACAAGCTATATTTTCTAGCGCTCCAAAACCACTGCAGACGGTGACTGCAGCCATGAAATTAAAAGACACTTGCTCCCTGGAAGAAAAGTTATGACCAATCTAGACAGCACATTAAAAAGCAGAGACATTACTTGGCCAACAGAAGTCTGTTTAGTCAAAGCTATGATTTTTCCAGTAGTCATGTATGGATATGAGAGTTGGACTATAAAGACAGCTGAGCGCCAAAGAATTGATGCTTTTGAACTGTGGTGTTGGAGAAGACTCTTGAGAGTCCCGTGAACTGCAAGGAGATCCAGCCAGTCCATCCGAAAGGAAATCAGTCCCAAATATTCACTGGAAGGACTGATGCTGAAGCTGAAACGAATGAATATGTTTTCTGAAGCTGGGTTTTTGTTTTATGTTGTCTTGTTTTGACAGGAAGGAGCCACAGAGCCAGATCTTGTTGAAAAAGAAAGTGATGCTGATATTATTGAAAGGGCTCCCCAAGAGCAAGCAGATCATGACCATTTGACTTCTGTTGATAGAGCACACAAAAATAATAGAAGTGGTAAGTCAGTGAATGCCTGTGAATGTTTTCTGTACTTAAAAGCAAATATAAAGACATGTAAAGGGTATAGATCCAAATACGATATCCATTTCAAGTACATTTTTTTGCTCTCTTTCTTCAGACGTGTCCCACCTACTACCAAGTTTTTCTACCTGAAAATGCTTCAACCCTCTGAAATTCTTTTCCACTGCTTTATTTTATGGGAATATTTGTGGATAGAGATAGACTTACACATGTCTTTACAATTCGTAGTAGTGACTGTTCTCATTCATATATCTGTGACTGCATTTTACAGACATGATGTCAGCCGTAGGATTGGGAGAAGAGAAAGATATAGAATCACCTTGGGATTCTGAGGTACTGTCTTCTGTTATTATTTTGAAATGTAAGCCCTGAGTAATATAAGATCATGAAAGCGGGAGATGCTGTGACTTTCTCACCTTTGCATTTCCCTATCAAAACTCTTTTCTTACTTCTAACCTATATTAAATAAAATACTTCTGTGCTAAATACTAGCACATAGTACACTTTTGTCCATTTGTAAGATTCACCTAATGAAGTCAGCGTAGTACAGAAACCAAGGCTTGGATATCATAAGGAATCCATTGAAGTTACATTTATTTGAAAATTGAAACATTATTTCAGGTCAGTCCATGGCCAGATGTTTCTTTGTTTTATATCTGTGTGTGTGTGTGAATCGCCTCTTTTTTAGTGTGTGTGTGTATCGCCTCTGTGTGTGTGTGTGTGTATGTGTGTATTGCCTCTTTGTGTGTGTGTGTGTGGCCTGTGTTTTAGATTCTTTCCCATATGGGCCAGTGCAGAATGTTGAGTAGCGTTCCCTGTGCTATACAGTAGGTCCTCATTAGTTACCTATTTCATACACAATAGCCTGCAGTGTGTGTCTGTCAGTCCAAGTCTCCCAACCAAATGTATGTACATGTGCACGTGTAAAACTGCTAGAGAGGGACGGAGAGAAACAGGTCGAAATGTGGTTTTTTTATCAGTTGGACCTTGAAAGATAGTGCTTGACACTGGAAGGTGTTACTGTGTGTGGATTGTCAGGTTAATCTGGAAGAAACATTTGAAGAGAAGCAAAACCATGGGGAATAGTAATAAATATGTGGGGTTATAATAACAGCAGTTGCTTTAGCAATGTTTTAATAAGTACAAACCATTTTGAATTGTTTAAGTAGCAAGGGGACTTCCCTGGTGGCTCAGACGGTAAAGCATCTGCCCACAACGTATTAGACCAAGGTTCAATCCCTGGGTCGGGAAGATGCCCTGGAGAAGGAAACGGCAAGCCACTCCAGTACTCGTGCCTGGAAAATCCCAAGGATGGAGGAGCTAGGCAGGCTACAGTCCATGGGGTCGCAAAGAGTCGGACACGATTGAGCGACTAAACTGAAGTAGCAGGGCAGGGTGCCTTTATGGCAGCCGTACTTGAGGTAACAGAAGGTAACCGTGCCCTGTTTGAAGGTGGCAGCTATGGAAGGAGATCGGAAGGGCCTGATGTCTTCGTTGCTGGCAGCCACTGCCTGGTGATCCAGCAGTGTATGAAGTCAGCATGCAGGTTCTGTCATTTGGCAGCTGTGAGATCGTGGCAAAACCTGTCTTAACTGGGTTAAATGTAGGCGGTTTTTAAAAGTAGGGTGTTTTCTTAAGAAGACATTAGGAAAGCTTCATGGAACTCAATATTCATTTTCACAGAGTATCTCTGAGAGCGTTCCACGGAAGTGTGTGGATCATTTATCTGGCGATCAGAGAGGAAAAAATATATTAAATGGACAAGTAGACGGTAAGAACTGTATTTTGTAGAAAGGTTATTTGACAGAATATTGATTTAAAATGGGAATATTGTAACAGGCAATAAAAGCAAAAGACAGCAAACACCTGTCACCTGCGCAGTGAGGCAGAAGACGAGAAGAGGAGGGAAACTGTCTCATCGGGTGTCGGCCACAGGTTAAACTGAGAATCCAGTTTCAGGAGCTGCGTTACTCGTTCCTGGACTTCTTGGGAGGTCCACAAGTTAAGACTGTCCAGTGCAGGAGTGTAGGTTTGATCCCTGATCAGGGAACTAAGATTCCGTGTGCCACATGGACAAAAGAAACAATTACTAGTTCTGTTTCAAGATACTCTACAACCAAAGGAAGGTCGAGAAGTCAGAGGAAAGAGGGAATGAAGGATGAGAGAGGCGGAGGGTGCAGGGAGGAAATGAAGGCAAAGGAAGCAAGGGCCTATGGGGAAGGTGGCCATAAGTAAGATAGGTCTTTAGAAGAAGGGAGAGTAATTGACACAGACGGTGAATATGAAGTGGGCTTCCGGCACCAAAACGTGTCAGAGAAGAACAGCAAAGTTCCCCCCTCTTCCTGTTGACTTGTTATTAGGAAGACATTCAAAAGTGCGGTCCCTGGGCAGGCAGAGCGGGTTGTCATCCTCTGGGGGAGCTTGGGGGTAGGTGCTCAGCTGTAATGGGAAATGCTGCTGCTTTGTAGGATGGTGTCTCATGGGACAGAACAAGAGAGCTGGAAAGGAGGAGAGAGCAGGGGGCGTGATGGGGAGACCAAGGAACCCACAGCCTGATAGAGAGTCCACTGGAAAGTTTCCAACTGGTAACGCAGTTTCAGTTTGGGGGGAAGTGTTAGAGTGAGGAGTTGAGGCTGAGATTTCAGGAGAATGAATGAAGTGGAAGTCATGTAGAAGCAGACTCCGCATAGACTAGAGTTTCTCAAATGTTAATTAGTCGCCTGGACACCTTGTGGGAAGTGCACATGCCGAGCAGGAGGTCTGAGTTTCTGCATTTCTAACAAGCTGTCTGAGTAGCAAGGGTGTAGCCTTGCGTTTAGAGAAATCTGGAAGAAGAGCATTGGCTGGTGCAGGCCTAACAGGATCAAGGAAAAGCATTGTTTTATGTTTCTCTCTGAGCGTGTCTATAGCCAGAGGGAAGCAAAGAGTCGAAGGAGCACGTTAAGCAGGGAGGGAGAAAGCAGTGGTGGGGATGATCCACAGGAAGAGTGTAAAGGGAAAGAATTCAGACCACGAGTCCAAAGGTTCCCCTTCACAGAGGAAGGACCCTAGTGAAAGGACCAAAGGAGGAAAGCAGGGCTTCAGGGAGGCGAGTTTGGAGTTGATGAGGAACCTTGAGAGAACTCCTTCCAGAGGCTTCCATGTATTTGCCCTGAAAAGAGATAAGATCATTGTTGTTCCCGACAATACTACGGGAGGCAGGAGGGGGTGCTAGAAGTAGGGTGAACCCCAGCTACTCCAAGTAACGATAGACATCAAAGATATATGTTGTACTGCTATTTGTGATCCAAATTAGATTAATTTGAATATGGAGGGATTGACTATTTTTAAGATAACTGATTTTTTGACAGTTGTTTCACAGAAATCCTTTTAAGCGTTAGCGTGATGTACCCAACCAAACTAAGTTTTGAAACAAAACAGATGGATAGGGTTCATTCCCTAAATGTTAGAATTGTTATTTTCAATAAATACCTACACTGATTTTAAAACATGCAGGATTTTTAGCATCTAATAATTCTGTGTCAATTGAGTTGATTATTTCCCTTTGATCATTGTATTTCAGTGTTGAGAATTTATTGTACATTATTTCGTAGGTGTGTCTTATATAGCCTTCTTGCATGAGCGGATCGAGAAATTTTAAGATGGCTAAACTAGAGGAGCCAAGACATGCAGGCATACCAGTAGCCCACATGGGTATGGGGAAAAAAATGAATATTTTTATGAACCATTTTCTACAAGGGTATATCCGAGCTACTCGGTTCATTACTCTTTCTCTGATGAGAAATGAATTATACATTGAGCTGAACTGTCATCCCAACGGTGCACTTCTTAAATGACTGGGCAGATTGAAGAACATGTTAAATCCTTGTAGTATAATGGTGTAAATGGTACTGCTGTATTGCATTCAAGATACACTGTTGCATTTGCCATCTGTTTTCACCTTTGTCTTCTTGGGGTCATGGTTTGCTCCTCCGATTAAGATCCATCTTCTCCTCATCAGTCAGCATGTTCACGTTGGTCTGTGTGCTCTTTGGTATTTTCTAAGTTCATTGAAAACATGATGTTACTTTTGAAATTTTACTGCCTGTTTAGGTAAACCTGTATTCCTAATTTTTCTTCACTATCTGTAATGGATTCATATGTCTGTCTTGCCGGTGTCCTAACATCCCCCTAAAAACAAGACACTGAAACCAAATGTATTCAGTGTCAAGGCTGAGCACGAGGATTCTGCTCGGTACTAACTCTGCATGAATGTAATTACATGTAATTAATTAACTCTATGTCCCTTTGCCTTTTAGATCCTCCTGAGAAATGTCTTAATGTGAAGGTAAAAACGTTTATGCATTTATCTTGAATTATGAACTGTGGATTGTATCATATGTACATTATTTATTAATCAACTTGTTTCCAAACCCATTCAGCCTGCAGTCGGAGTGAAGGATTCTGTTCCTAATAAAACAGCCGGAAAGAAGGGTCCACAAACTTCTAGTTCAGGTAAATTTTGTGATACACACTTAACCCTGGCTCCTGCATTGCAGGCAGACGCTTTACCATCGAGCCATCAGGGAAGTCCCTTCTGGAAAGAGGGACACTGAAATATTTGAAATGCTAGCTCTTCATACTCCTAACTTCTCTTTGCAAACTTAATAGCAGAATTGGACATACATAAGGCAAATGTTTTTGTTGGTATCCATGTTTTGAAAGGTAAGATATTTACAAGCATATGAACAAGAAATGTTTAAAATGTAAGCTTGAACTCAAGATGTTTCTGTATATGTTTCGATACCCTTAAGTTCTCAGTTTGGAATCTCTATACTCTCAGGAGTTCTCAGAGATTAATTATTAGACCGTAAGATTTTTCCAGTGTCCAAAAATGCTTATTTGAACTCTGACCTTTACTTAGAGTAAAGGTTCACTTGCTAACCTGTCAGTTGTATTTCAGCTGATAATTATTTCATTTTAGTGTTGTTACACAGATGAATGTAGGCCGATCAGATGTTTTGATAAGCAGACTCTGTGTGTGTGTGTGTTTGGTGTCTTTGATTATTACAAGTAGGGGGAGTAATCATCCCTTAGATTCGATAGACATAATCTTTGAAAACAGCGAATCTGAAAGTTTTCAGCGTTAGCATCCTTTTATACTTCTAGAAATTATTGAGCATTCCAAGGAACTTTGTTTAAGTCTATTGTGGTTCAATAAAACTGAAAACCTTAAAATACAGGCACACACAATCATAGTTGCTGATTCCATTAGTCCTCAGTGCTGTGATAGCACATCTCGTGTCTCTGAAGAAGTCCACTGTGCCCGCAGAACAGAATGAGAATGGAAGGAATGTTTACTGTTGTTGTGAAAATAGTTCTGACCTCTTGGACCCCCTGACCTGATGGGTCTCTGGACTGCAGCGATTCTGAGGGTACACTTGAGAACCCCTGTTTTAAACCATTGAAGTGGTTGGATGTGAAACGGTAAAGGGGCCCTTGTGTTGACACATGGTTTTAAGTTTCCTTTTTACATTTCTTGCTTGTTCCTTTGACTTCTGTTAAGAAATTTAGATCTGACAGTTTTAGTTTTTTGTGGTGTATTCATTCCTGTCTCATGTCCCTCTGTGCTCTTTGGATCCAGTGTGGTCCTACACTTACCTATTTTCACATGGAAACCATTAGTCACACACCAGGCTATCATTTCATTTATCATATAAGTTCATGATGTTTCATTTCATTTCATTTCATTTCATTTCAGTTCATTTCATTTATCATATAAGTTCATGATGTTTTTCTTTAGTCGCTAAGTCGTGTTCAGCCACTGCGACCTCATGGATTATAGCCCGCCAGGATCCTCGGTCCAAGAGATTTTGCAGGCAAGAGGCAAGAATGCTGGAGTGGGTTGCCATTTCCTTCTGCAGGTTATGATGTTTATCCAAGGCTTTAAAAATGAGTGAAGACATTTGTCCATTGAGGAAGGACCGTCTCAGTGAAATTAAAGTTGTTGTTGGTGGTGGTGGTGCTCAGTCGCTGAGCCGTGCCCGACTCTGTGACGCCATGGACTGTAGCCAGGCCTCTCTGTTCCTCACCAGCTCCTGGAGTTCGCCCAAGTTCCTTTCCATTGAATCAGCGATGCTGTCCAGCCATCTCATCCTCTGCCGCCCCCTTCTCTTCCTGCCCTCCCCTTCTCATCCTGCCCTCAGTCTTTCCCAGCATCAGGTGCCTTTCCAGTGAGCCAGCTGTTCGCATCAGGCGCGCCAAGTGTTGAAGCTTCAGCGTCAGCATCAGTCCTTCGAATGACTATTCAGGGTGGATCTCCCTTAAGATTGACTGGTTTGATCTCTTTGTTGTCCAGGGGACTCTCAAGAGTCTCTCCAGCATGACAATTTGAAATCATCAATTCTTCGGTGCTCAGTCTTCTTTATGGTCCAGCCCTCACATATGACTACTGAAAAAACCAGAGCTTTGCCTGTACGGACCTTTGTCAGCAAAGTGATGTCTCTGCTTTCTAATATGTTGTCTAGGTTTCTACCATTAGTTAAAGTAGTACCATTCATTAAAAGTGTTTTGAAAACCATGGTCTCTAGAACACACAATATTGTCATGCAAAATTAAAGGTAAAATAAATTAGAGATAAATTTTGTTAATAAAATATTTGTATGTTCAAGGAAAATAATAATAAAGTTCTTATGAAATACAGAGTATGTAATAAAGATTGGGTGACTCAAAGTAATACTGGAAAAGAAAACGTAGAAGCAGCGAGACACGCTAGTTAACATCTCTTCATGAATGACAGTGACACGTGGGATAGCGTAACCTCTGAAGGAGTACTGAATTTGAGGGGAAGGAGCACGTGGAACTGATTCTCTGAAGAAAGCCTTTGTACGAGGTAGGCAGAGTTGTATTCTGCCTCAGATCCTGATCCATGGAGACTTTGTTTTCACATTTTTCAGATTGGGATTCGACTAGCTCGAGCCTCAGTAGGGAGACTTGTCAAAGAGCCGGGCATTTGAAAGTTGATGATCAGCGTCCGTTGGTGTCCCAGTCAGTGACCAGAAATCAGTCGGCACCCACAGAACTCGGACTGAAGACCGTACCAGATAAAGAAAAGATGAAAAAGGCAGCGGTGTTTCTGGTAGGGAATTCCACGCCCCATCACCTGTGCCAGTCTCTGCTGCCAAAGAACAGAGAAAGCAAAGAAGGTAATGCAGAAGCCCAGGGCACTCAGCCACGCGCCCCCTGGGCACGGCCTTACCGTCCTTCTGACGGTTCCGGATCAGATTTTGTGGCAAAGTCTACCTTAGCTGACTCCTTTTATGCAACCTGCAGCCAAACAATACCTCTTAAGGTGCTTGCATTCTCCCTCTGACCATAGTAAAGAAATAACAAAGAGAGTTTGGAGGAAGCAAGTTCATTTAGGCTAGTGTTTAGCATGCGTCTCAGCGTGGGTAGCAGGACTATATTTAGAACTTTGGGACTCTTTGTGAGACCTCGGTAGACAGTAATTATTGAAAAATAATTAAGAATATTTATACTAAGGTGATTTTTGACAGCTTGTCCTCTGCAGTCTAGAAGCTAAGAGGATAGACATGTGAAGAAATAGTTTACAGTTCAGATGTATGTCTATCACTGGAGAAGTCTATAAAGATACCCTAGAAAAATCTACAAAGTACTAAGGTAGCTACAAGGAAAGGGACAGCTGTTTATCTGGGGAAAGACAGCTGTAATCAAGGGCAAGTCACAAAGCAGGTTGAGTCTTAAAAGATGAAAAGTAATTCGTCAGAAGAGTACAGGGAAGCATTTCAGATGAAGGAATTGATAAAAGCGTACAAAGTAAGAGGAATTTCGTAAACTAAGAATAATAATGCAGTTGAGGCTTGGCGTGTTGTTGAAAAGGTACTGTGATGAAGCAGAGAAGAGAATATACTGTGGCTTTATATGTCTGTCCTGCATTTTGAAATTTTGTTTGGTTTCTGATTGTTTTTTTCACGGATGCTTGGATGAATTCATGAATGAATCTTTGAGATGTTTATGTGCCTGTATCCTGGTGACCTCTGGTAGTTCCCAAATGGTTTGTTGAAGCTTTTGATCATTGGAAGGATTTCTTAAAGAAGTAAATATTCATCTGAAGACAAGATGAACTTAAGTTGTCACTTGATACACTCTTTTAAGTCTGTGTTTTAAATAAAGATTATGTCTTTTATCTAAATATTCTAAGTAATTTTACCTAAACATGCAGATTTGTCAGGAGAACTAGACTTGGACGTGATATTGGAGGAAGAACAAGAAAAACTTGATGGAGATGAAAGGAACCATTCACAGGTGAGTAAAACTATAAATTGAAATTTCTGGTTTACTACCATTTTCTTTGCTTTAGCAACACAATCCGGTGTGTAACAGAGTCCATAACAAATAAAGTGCCTTTCACAATTATCCTTTTAGAATTGATAGATAATAATTTAATAGTTTTATAGCCCTTTAACTATACAACTTAAAATGCTGTTAGAATCTATTATACTTTATAGTTTGTCTTTGGAATTGAGGGGAAAAAAGTTCCTGACTTGTTTACTTCTTCCATTTTTATAACTTCATTACATGATTAAGGTGATATCAAATACTGAATCATAAGGTTAAGCAGTTGAAATTACGAACAATATGACGGCCTCTGACCTAGATACGTGTAAAGAGAAATCATTCCCAGTGGCTCATGGTTTTCCGTTGAAATCGCCAGTCACTGATGCCGAGATGAAAGATTCATTCTACCTATCATCTCAGCATGATTGACTTGGGATGAACATTCAGGGAGAGAGTGGGGTCCTAGAATCAACCAAGTTGCCTCTTAAGAGAATCGAACCTTCTAGATTGGACCTTTGTTTTTAGAGTACAAATAGTAACATTCTAAGTTATTTCATTTCAGGGTGGGAAGTCAGTAGATATTATGAAGAATGCTTTATCCCCTTTCTTTGGTGGATATTAGAACATAATATAGGAGAAGGCGATGGCACCCCACTCCAGGACTCTTGCCTGGGAAATCCCATGGACGGAGGAGCCTGGTAGGCTGCAGTCCATGGGGTCAGTAAGAGTCGGACAAAACTGAACGACTTCATTTTCACTTTTCACTTTCATACATTGGAGAAGGAAATGGCAACCCACTCCAGTGTTCTTGCCTGGAGAATCCCAGGGATGGGGAAGCCTAGTGGGCTGCCGTCTGTGGGGTTGCACAGAGTCGGACACGACTGAAGTGACTTAGCAGCAGCAGCAGCAGCAGCAGAACATAAGATAACTGAATGCGGGGGCTTCCTGGGTCGCTCAGCTGGTAAAGAATCTGCCTGCAATGCAGGAGACCCCGGTTCAATTCCTGGGTCGGGAAATTTCCCTGGAGAAGGGATCGGGGACCCACTCCAGTATTGTTGGGCTTCCCTGGTGGCTCAGACAGTAAGGAATCCGCCTGCAGTGTGGGAGACCTGGGTTCAATCCCTGGGTTGGGAAGGCATGGGTTGAGGAGGGTGTGGCAACCCACTGAAGTCTTCTTGCTTGGAGAACCCCCATGGACAGAGGAGCCTGGTCGGCCTCAGTCCTTGGGGTCACAGAGTCAGACACGACTTAGCACACACATAACTGAATGTAAGCAGGTGATATGTATTGATGTATAACTCCATCGTAATATATAATTTGTGTTAAAATTTAGGAATTGGTTCCTCTGTCTGATCAGTGTTAATTGATTTTAGCTCCTGGTCATATAAAGATATTTTATTAATTCTCCAGATATTAGTCCTTAAAACGGAAAACCAAAAATCTTAATGTAAGGTCGGACCTCGGTGGCCATCTTGGCCTCTTGTCCTTCCCCTCCTTCCTTTTTTCCCCGCTGGTGGAAAAGACGCTGACTATTGTGCTCTGTTCCCTCATTCCCTCCCCCACTGCTTGAGTGTCCTTGATATAGCGGTTCCTGGTAGAAATCAACCCTCTCCTAACCTCCCCCTACTGTCCAGAAACAGCATTCTGCCCAGAAACAGCAAAAACTATTTCACTGCGTCAGCACAACCTTGAGCAGACCGGGCAACCAACCCAGTCTTGCCTCCCCGGCGAACTGACCTATGAGGGACCACCACTCCAAATCTTGCCTTAATCGGGAAAAATTTCGCTGTTTCTTCCTGTAAAGCTATATAAGCTGCCTCTTGCCTTTGTTCGGGCGCGGACTTCCTCGACCTCACTTACCTGGGTCCGGGAACCCCGCCAGGGAGCGCCTTGCCATGAAAGCTTGTTAAATCACCTGTTTGGTGTCTGAGTTCTTTTATCTAACATCATTGGGCCGTTTTGACCTTATACTTAACAGACATGCTGTAGGGACTCCCTATATATGGTGTAGTGAGGTGAAATATTTTTAAGGGAAGAAGCATTTAGAACATTAAAAATCATCTAATTCATTTTTGGTAGATTTCACATGTATGCATTGTTTAAATCAATCACACAGTTGCAAAATTGGGTTTGTGAGTGAATGTTTTTCTCCTATTTTTGGGTAAGGCAAGTTATTTTTCACTTCTTTGTTGTGATCTGGTGATTTGTGAGTAGTTACATATAAATTAAGAAGTTTAACAGTGAAATTTTAATAATTTTCTGACTTTTCTTTATCCATACTGGATTAGTGAAAAATTACATTATTTTGCACACATGTACCCTGCCAGAAAAGACACCTGAAAATCAACCAGTTAATTTTCCACTCTTGCAGCTGCAAAAGTTGCCTCAAGAACCGGAAATGAATAAGGAATGTTGTAGACAGGACAGATCTGTACGTTCAGGGCCTCCTTATGTGGAGAAGTATGAAAACATGTGGATCAAGCAAGGCAAATTAGAATGGAAGGAGAAGTTAAAACCATCACAAATGAGTTAAAGCAGACGTTAGGTGAAATTTGTGAGAAATACAAAATTATTATTTGTCCTCAGGAAGAGTCACTACATGATCACCCTAAAGAAGGAACAAACAGAAAGGAAATACCTCCTCACATGACAAATAATACACCTGATGGTGGGGAGAAAGATGCATTTGGAGTAGCTGTCTCTCTAGTATTCCAAGTATGTCCTCAACAAAAAGAACCCAGTCTCGAAAATGTTTTTTCGTCGAATAAACTGTGGGTCCCCGGGATACGCTTGTCAGTCACCTTCAAGGCTTGGTTTCAGTGAAAATAAAATAGACCTTGAAAGTGATAAACTAGATATTGAACATGTGTTTATCAAAAATGAGGAGAGTTTTTATAATGATGTAGAAAATAAAAAAGTAGGGAACCAGGTAGTTACATTTGAAGTGAAAGAAGACTAAGAGTTTGATATGAAAATATCAGACAATACGAGGCAAAATCCCACTAGTCGGAAATTAGACATCGGACAGACACATCAATCTAGTCTGTGGCTTGTCTGCTCCGGTAAGATGAAATACGTAATTCAAATAAAAACTCACGGTACTCCTGCTGTCGTTAACAATACTGATAAGAAAACCAAACCTATACAGGACTGGTTCCAGAAGCTACTGCATGCAGGTAATTGCAGTGCTAGTGATGATGAAAGCGTGGGACCGAATTAGAAAATGGGAACTCTTCTCCACCGAATAGTCACAGAGCATCCAAAGTGTATCTCAATGAAGAACTGCAGAAGGATATGCAGAGGTTTAAGAACACAATAGACATGGTACAAGTAGTGTTGTTAGCTTTGGAAAAAGAGACCATTCAGCTTGCAAAAGAGGTAGAGGTTCATTTGCTCTTGCTTTGGTTTCTCCCTTTCTGGATGATCTGGTCCATTTTGATTTTCTGCTTATGCATAAAGTGGGGTCATCTAAATAGGTACTTGTGTAGAAATAGATTATTTCTGCCATCCAAATAATAGGAATTCAGGAAACTGTTTTCATGGCTTTTGTCCTTCAATCAATCTAATTCTGTCTCTGTCAGTCTTTCATTTGGACTGGGAAACTCATTTACCTACACACCATGTAACCGCCTGAGCCAGAATAAGCACCGAGGAAAGTGTTCAAGGAGTATGATCAACTAGGGTTTTGCAGTGTGTGTGTGTTTGTTTAACTTTGTTGGCTTAAATATACGTTGCATTTCCACAGAATGGGAAGAAAGCAGAGACTGCGAGAAGGGACAGAAACACACATTTCCTCTAATCTCTTCCTTGTGGTTGAATATGTGTGACCTTCTCTGCTTTCCTCAGTCCCTGGGCACTTAGATATCCAACATGGCCACTTCAGGCTGTTTTTAATCACCACTCTCAGATGTCTCTTTTGAGAGAGTCCTCTTCACTATGTTGTTTACTAAAATGTAGTAAGTTTTGACATGTGTGATTTTGTCACATAGGTAGTATATGTGTGTGTGAGAGTTGGTCAGTCGTCTCTGATTCTTTGCGACCCCATGGACTGTGGCTGGCCAGGGTCCCCTGTCCATGGATTTCTCCAGGCCAGAATATCATTGGTGTGGATAGCCATTCCCTTCTCCACGGGATCGTCGCAACCCAGGGATCGAAGCCAGGTCTCCTGCATTGAAAGCAGATTCTTTAACATCTGAGCCACCAGGGAAGCCAATAGGTAGTATACACCCTCAGCAGAAAAAGAAAAAGAATCAAGTGTGTATCTCCAAAGAAAAAACTGATGTTTGAGATGCTGTGAGATATTTCTTTCTTCCATAGTAGGTTTTGAAACTTGCTTGCTCTTTTGTGTAAGACAAAACAAGAAGAAAATGTAGCTATTCTCCTTTAAAGAAAAAAGAGAGTAAACCCTACCCCCAACTTAAGACTTAAATTACTTTGCCAAAGTCACGCTTTTCACTTACCTGATTCATTTGAGGAATTTGTTTGGTAATTTTATCGGATTCAAGATTACAGAATTGTATCATCTCTTTTGGTGCCATAAAATGTTAGGGAATGCCACTTTAGGGGCTTTGAACTTATCATTTAACCTTTTTTTTATTTTAGAGCTGTTATTGGTAAATAGTGGGCAAAGGTAGATAGTTATTTCTGTACCCTCTAGCTATAAAATCTGATGGTTATTGAATGTGGAGTTGGGAAGCGTTACTTATATTCCAGAATTCCACACTAACTAACCTCTCCTCAGTTTCATTCTGCTCCTTGTGTTTTGGTAAGCTTTGGTTCATATATTTCAGTGAACACCATGAGGTTTTTGCTCTCGCCTGGATCCCAGTGAAAAAAGAATTGGAAAAGGCAGTGGGGAAAGAATAGCTTTAGTCCAGAAAGAAGAAAGATTCCTTTCTGTCTCTGAGGCACTAAGGTGTCACATCCTCTACATCTGACTGTTTCATGGAAAATCCAGGTGGTAAAGACCGAAGAGGACAGATGTTGTGTGTGTTTATTTCTCTATCTCTGCCATTCAGATGGGGAAGACTGGATGTGGATAACTGTATCTTATTAAGAAAGCCTTTCTTGAAATTTTGGGCATTTTGTTTCTTTCCCTCAAACAGAAAGAAGCACATTTTAGAAAAATTTCAGTGACTTGTAAGTGATAAAATTAAGTTCAAAAATATCTTTATCAGTTAACATCAGGGCAAATGCTGAGTCAAATAATAAGAGTCTCTAGAATTAAGTAATAGCAATCATTCTTAGTGTCAAACTTTCATTAAAGGTTGAAGAAGGAAAAAGTAGTGAAGTGGAAGTATCAGACAGCGTCTGGGATGCTGCTGCTGAGAGCCGATGGATTCAGCAGAGAAAGCGTGGAGGAAACAAGAAGCAGGAGTTTCCTGCCATGCAGAGTGAAGGTTCTGATAGGTAAGCCTCTATCGATATTTAGCAGTAGGTCATTTGTTAATTGCCTGTAAAATCATTTCTAACTTGAGCTAATGCTTGTGATTGACGAATTTTATATTTTACTGGAGATATGGTTATTTTGAGTACTCTCATCCTTTAGCCTTAATACTAGTTATTTGTTAACATACCACTATGTTACAGTAGTGTTCTGCGTTTGACTGCATACTTGCCTTAACCAGTGTGTTGTATGTTTAAATTTATTTCATGTCACTAACGAACATCCTTTCATTTCAGTTTGAGGACTTCTTTCAGCATTTCTTATGAGGCGGGACTAGTGGTGATGAGCTCTCTCAGGTTTGCTTTGTCTGGGAAAGTTTTTATTTCTCCTTCGTTTCTGAAAGACAGCTTTTCTGGATGGAGCACTCTTGGTTGGCAGTTTTCTCCTAGCACTTTGTGTGTGTCCATGGATGGAGGCCAAACTGTTGCTGGTGGCAGGAGAGCTGACGAGGCACCTGCCTTTCATCCTTGATGCTGACGTCACCCATGTGGGTGGTTTACAAGTAAACTGCCCCCCACCCCGCTAAATTTGATTGCTTCTTTCATGGTGGATGTGCCACATGTCATTTTCAAAATCATCTAAATTGTTACTTTTCTCTTTGAGGGTTTTTTTTTTTTTGGCTGTGCTGGGTCTTTGCAGCTGCAGTGCTTGGGCTTCTCATTGTGGTGGCTTCTCTTGATGCTGAGCATGGGCTCTAGGGTGCTGGCTTCAGTGGTTGTGGAGCACAGGATTCATTGCTCCGTGGCATGTGCTGTCTTCCCTGACCAGGGATTGAACCTGTGCCCCTTGCACTAGCAGGCAGATTCCTAAGCAGTGGAATACCAGGGAAATTCCTAAATTAAACATTCAGTTCAGTTCCGTTCAGTCATTACTGTATTTAAAAGGAAAACAAAAAATATAGTGTAAATCTGATTATGGCTCCTACGTCTAAGAATCATTGTGTTTAACCAGTGGGCCCCAGGTTTTCAGTGTAGCCCTTGAGGTTTTTCCCAGTGTCTTTCCAGATGCATCTCTCTACTTTCTTTCTTGTGTTTTGTACTTTTCCTTCCAGGTTCCTAGGAAACAACCTAGATGTTGTGTGCCTGACCTGTGTACTCACATTCTAATCTCCCAGTGAAATGATTTCTCTCTTTTCTCTTCCTTTTGGCCTCTTCTCTTCACTGCTTCTGTAAATCCTTCCTTATTCCACTAATGACTTTCATATGTCAACTCCTACATATCATATTGTATCATAATTGTATATCTGTGTTTGAAGGAATAATTTGTTTCCTTGCATATGGTTGGTACTTTGTAACTGTTTTGTGAATTAATTAATGACTTAAGATGGGTAAGAGTTGGAATTTTACAAGAATTGTTTTTTTATTCTTTGTTAGTCGAATTATTTGAAAACATTGGCTTTTGTGTGGATTCTTTAAAGTAGCGATCCTGGCGTGCCCAGGAAGGAAATAGGGAAAAAGAACAATGGCAAATGGACCCAGGAAGAATGTGTGATTGCACCAATATTTGGAAAGACCGATTCGCTGCCTGGTGGTCTGCTGCATGTGAATGATGACAGCATTGTAAGGAAAGTGGATCGAGAGGATGGCAGGTAACACGGACAGATTCTTTATTTCTAGGGGAAGAAATATTAGCACTGAATACTTCTTCTGGAAATAGAGCAGCATAATATAGCATACAGGCCAAGAGAAGAGAATCCTCAACTCTACTGGATGAACACTGCAGAAAGGTTAAGGAGAGGACCTGTGCCTTTGGCCGGAAGTCATTTCAGTAAATAGTCCACTTGGAAGCTGGACTGTAGTGAATACACGTAAACAGCTCCGTAGGGAATATTTACTGGGGCAGGCAATAAAGAACTGGATGATAATTGAAGAGGCATGTGGAGTTGAAAGGAGTTTCTTGTTTCATGTTAAGAGGGGAGCTTCTCGAGTGTGTATGCTGTTGGAAATGAGCCAGCGGAGGACGTGTTTATTTAATCCTGTTTGCATTTCCAATATTAGAAAGCTTATTGAATGTATGACATTATCTTTAAACTATTACAATAAATTAACTGTCCATTATTATTACTGTACATGATTATTATGTACATGTACATATGTAGTTTTTGGTAAGGGCTTGTTCATTGACTCTGAAGCATAATATTCTTATGTAAATGAATATGTAGATGATTACTTGTTAATTCTATCATACATAGATTGTTTAAAAATTATATAATCATGAATTTACAAATACTTAGGTTATACTGAATAGGATTTAATCATTCCTTGATGATTCTAGTTGATAGTATCATCGAGGGTAGCTATGATTTTGTAAGGTACTGTGAAACATCACATCATGTTAACTTCATTCAAAAGGGGAGGATTTTGTTTATTTTCAGTAGAAACAATTATCAATCTTGTACAGTTTATTACTTTGGATGATAAAGATCTAAATGAGAAAAACCATGCTTCCTGTACTGAAAGTGTCCTTAACACATACTGTGTGCTCCACAAGTGTATGTCAGAAGCATAAGGAAACAGCAGAATGCTTGAATGAATGTGTATTGATGAATTTCTTTACAAAAAGCAAATCTTTATTGAAAGTAGATTTCCAATATTGCCTACATCTAAAGTCTTTTTGTTTTGATAGAAATATGTTTTTAGATTCAGAGTTACCATTTGTAGTTATAGCTAGACATGAAATAATAATATAGATTCATTTGGTATCATATTAGTTAAAAAGATTTGACGTAGGGGGAGGAGGGAGGTGGGAGGGGGGTTCAAGAAGGAGAACACATGTACACCCGGGGCGGATTCATATCAGTGTATGGCAAAACCAATATAATATTGTAAAGTAATTAGCCTCCAATAAAAAAAAAAAGTTCAAGCTCAAGCCAGTTAAATAAAAAATAAATAAATAAAAAGAATTTTCAGTATCACTTTCTCAGCATATTTTGGAACAGCAGCATTCAGGCCAGATTTCCTGGGTTTGAATTTGGGGGTGTTGGTGAACTGCTGTGTCGTCTTGGGCAAGTTCCTCAGCCTTTCTTTGCTCCATTTCTTCCTAGCTAAAAGATCTAATATATATTACTTATCTCCCAGAATGATCGTGAGGATTAAAATGCCTTTAAGGCATGTCAAATGCTTGTAATAATGCATAGCCATTGCATAACAAGCCCTCAAAAAGCTAATAACATTGTGATAAAAAATGGGTTTCTTTCTTATAAGGCCTTAGGGAATACTTCCGAGATAGGTTTTATTGCCATAAAAGTTAGTTCTTATTAAAAATGACAACTGCAAAAAACCCTGGTATACTGCTTGTATCACATAACGCAAGTAATGTTAGGATTTTCCTTTTCCTTTGATCTAAATTTAATGTTTTATTAATATTACAGATACATTTTCTTTGTCCTTTAATGGTACTCTTTTTTATTGTTTCATCCTTTGATAGAAATTACTTATGAATGCAAAGATGTTCTATAAAAAACATTTAGGTATTGTTTATATTTTTGAGTTATTAAATTTTAGCCTGAAAAGAATCATTTGTGTTTTTTTTTTAGGCCTGCAAGGAAAACAGCATATGAAAAGAAGAAGGTATAGTAAAATGAAAAAAATTAACTTTAACATATATTATTCTCTAAAAATACTTCGTCAAAGGAATAGTGGCAAAATAGAACATCTTCCGTTGTTGAAGAGACATTTACTTTGAAAACATAATTTAGAAACTCTGTTGATGAAGTTATCCTTTTGATAAAAACCTGTTCTTTTACGAAGCCTCTGCTTTTGCTTTGGTAAAGGGATTTATCACCTTTGTACACTGGGTGTATTTTATACATATTTTAAGGACATTGTGAAACAGTATTGTTCATGTGTAGGTCAAAGAACAAAGTAATCACGTGAATGACCTGGATGATTTAACTCAGTCATCTGAAACTGCTTCCGAGGATGGCGACATGCTTTCCTCTAAAAATTCCCGGTTGCCATCTGGCAGGTGGCTGATGGTCGTGGACCCCTCCCTCTGTGCCCGTCAGCCCTCCAGTCCACCTGCCTCGTGAACAGCTCCGAGCTGGCTCCAGCTTTCCCAGCTGAGTTCTCCCTCACAGTAGAGTCCTCCAGGATGGGTGTGTTTAACTGGCATCCTCGAGAGGCGCAGGAATGCTCCCCGTGGATTTTTTCCAGCAGTTGGTAGAAAACAGCCACTCTTGAAGTTGATTGTCCTTCATTCTGCAGAGTTCTCGAGTGGCATCTCAGAGCAGAGGAGTTCACTCCCCTAACCAATGTCCCTCTCAAACACGGACTGGGTCCCATCCCCGAGGTCCTAGCCACAGATCTGCCACAAGGAAAAGCTCTCGGGAAGAGCTGGGAAAGTAGTATTTGTAATTCAAATCCATTTGTCTACAGCAGTCAGGTAGGGACACACCATGGCCTCACTCAAGGAGAGTGAGAGCTTAAATATTTTCTATAGGAATTGATCTCAAAATTTTTGGGACTGTCTCGCAGAGCCGGGACCCTGCTCGTGGTTTAGGCCAGGCAGACCGTGTGAGCTCCACTGACGACTGCGTTACCCGACCACGTCCCTCTGCTCTGGGGTGAGAGTGTCGGTCACACCACGCATGTCACCGTCTTCAGTGTCTAAATCAGAGCCTGTTCTTGGCTCCACTATCACTTTTGTAACCGGTACCCTATCAACAGCCTTTTTGTATCACTTACAGTTTTTCAGTTGGTAAAACCTGTGACATCAGTTGTAAAAACACTCTTGTACACTTTAAGAAGTTGTTTGTTTAGAATAAACTTATAAAAGTCCCCCTCCTACCAAGGGGAAAAAAGTAAAAAAAATACTCTTGCGACTAACAGTAGCTATTCTGGTATTTGGTAGTGATTTCCCTTCCTTGGTGGATGATTAGGTTAGTTTACCACTTCCACTGAAGGTCAGGAGGAAACTGTAGGGGTTCAGAGACCATGCTTTGGAAGTCGTTCTTGTGCCTGTGAGAAAATGAACCTCTGCTCTGTGGAGTGTCCTGTGTCAGTACAAGGAACTTTTGAAACAGTGATAGATACGCCATTGTAGACGTTTAGTGATAATTATGTTTCTCATCGTGTTTTCCCCATCTTACTATTTTAAACAGTATGAAGAGGTAATGGAAGTTACTGCAGCAGCAAATAATCTCATGATTCTCTATGAAGAGCTCTCTAAACTTTTCCTTATTTGCCATGAGTGTCTGCACCATGAGTGAAATAGGAGACTTGTTTGTACTGATATGTTTGTTCTGGAGAAGTGCCTGTGGTTTGATGTCAGAGGACTAGTAGGGTCAGAGACCTGGTGAAAAGCCTGCAGGGTACTTACATGTTTCTAACTTCTTCCTTCCCAGAATCATTATAGCTAATGCGTTAATTGATGTTTGCAGACGTGCTTAGCGCAGCTGTCAATAGGTATAAGCCTTGCAGTTGCCTATTACAATGTTAGAGAGGTAGCATATTCTCAAGAAAACACTTTTTGTATGAAATTTCATCTATTTAAGTATATAGAGAGCTAAGGCTCTTACGTGAAGTAGCTGTATAGGAGGTATCAGATGCAGTGTTTTTAAGGGAGCGAGTGGTGGTGGTATGGAATTATCGTTGATGTACAGTATTGTGTTAGTTTCAGGTGTGCAACGCAGTGATTCAGAGACATATGTGTATGTGTGTGTATATTATATAAATGGGGCTTCCCTGCTGGCTCAGACAGTAAAGAATCCACCTGCAATGCAGGAGACCTGGGTTCGATCCTTGGGTTGGGAAGATCCCCTGGAGAAAAGGCAACCCACTCCAGTATTCTTGCCTGGAGAATCCCATGGACAGAGGAGTCTGGCAGGCTACAGTCCATGGGGTGGCAAAGAGTTGGACATGACTGACTAACACACACACACACACACACACACACACACACACACATTCCTTTTCAGATTCTTCTTGTAGAATGTTAAATGTAATTCCTTATGTTGTACAGTAGATCCTTACTGGTTATTTTATACACACTTGTCTATATAAAATGGTATATGTTAAACCCAACCTCCTGAGTTATCCATCCCTTCCCCTACCCCCTTTCCTGTACGGTGACTCAGCTTGTTTCCTATGTCTGTGGGTCTGTGTCTGTTTTGTGAATAAGTTCATTTTCGATTCCACATGGAAGCGGTATGACTTGCCTTTGTCTGACTGACTTCACTTAGTGTGATCAGGTCTAGGTCCATCTTTGTTGCTGCAGATAGCATTAGTTCATTCTTTTTTATGGCTTTGTAGTTTTCCATTA
Organism: Moschus berezovskii; assembly: GCF_049115385.1. Classification (NCBI taxonomy): domain Eukaryota; kingdom Metazoa; phylum Chordata; class Mammalia; order Artiodactyla; family Moschidae; genus Moschus; species Moschus berezovskii. Next base: position 74,642,253 of record NC_142474.1, on the reverse strand, counting down.
TATAAATATACCACATCAGATGCAATTTTTAAGTGCAGTCAGATCTATAAATCTTTTGTTTTAAGCTTTCTGGGTTTGTTGTAATTCAGAGAAAAGCCTTTCCAGTTCTGAGCTGCTTGAAAAGCCCCTTGGGCTTTCTTTTTCCTTTCATGGATTCATTGTCTTCAAATAAATTTTTGGACCTTTGGGAATTTCTGCTTGTATAAGGTCTGAGGTTTGTATCGAACCTTATTTTTTCCATTTGGAGATCCACTTGGTGCAGTCTTTTCACTGGCTAAACATACAGGTTAGTCTTTCATTTCAGAGGAAATGATGAACTGTCATTTTATTGAGTACTCACTGAAACTCTCCTTTGTCTCACTCAGGTTTCTGATAGTGGTAGAAAAGCAAAAGGTCTGTTGCGCAGAAACCACAGGCAGGATGAAATTGCCATGCCAAGACTAGAAAGAGACACAGTGAAAAACCAGAACCAGGAAAAAGAAAAGAAATCTTTTGAGGACATTGGAACTGGAAAAGGAGAGAATGATTATCCTCAAAAGGCAATAAAATTGAACAAGGAAAAGCTGACAATTACCATATTCCAGCATACTGGCCAGTTTAACGTTCCGATAGCTGAAAATACAACGCTAAACCCTGAGCTGGAGAACGCAAAACAAAGCCTGGAAACAGAAGTGGAATCCCACCGTTCTAGACTGGCTGCTGCCATGCACGATCATGACCAAGGTCAGACATCACAAAGAGACCTGGAACTTGCCTCCCAGAAGGCAAAAGACAAGACGTTACGCTTGCAGGACCAAACGAAGTTCGATATGGCTAAGCTGAAAAGTAACAATGAGATGCTTTCCCAGCAACTTTCTAAAGTGAAAAATAAATTCAATAAGCTAAAAATCAAGCTGCATCAGGCGAGAGATGATCTCCGAGAAAAGGCTTTGATGTTAGAACGGGTCCAGACAGACTTACGCCAAGCAGAGTGTCAAAAGCAGGATATCGAACACATGTATCAGAACGAACAAGGCAAAGTGAATGAATACCTTGGAAAGCAGGAATCCTTAGAAGAGAGATTATCTCAACTCCAGCGTGAAAACATGTTGCTCCGACAGCAGCTGGATGATGCACGAAACAGAGCCGACAGTAAAGAGAAGATGGTCATCAGCATCCAAGACCAGTTTCAGCAGATCGTGAGAATACTTCAGGCTGAAAGTGAGAAACGAGATCTGATGCTGGAGGAAAGAAACAAGGAGTTGGTCAACGAATGTGATCATTTGAAAGAGAGAATATGTCAGTATGAAAATGAGAAAGCAGAAGGAGAAGTAAGTATCCAGAAGGAGAAATAATTCTCAGACTTCCTGAAAGAAAAGTCAAAGTGATTCTTAATTCTGGCTAAATGTTGAATGTAGCCGAATTTAAAAAATACACAGGCTGTGAATCTATGGTCCCTGAAACAGACTAAAGGCACACCTTGTGTCCAGCAAATAAAAATTAGACTCGAGAGATGCTTCACTTTGAGTAGAGACATCGTGTCGCTTATGAAATGTTAAGAGCTTAATTTCTAAATTTTTAGTATAGACAGGTGTAAGTTACTCTTTTACTATTCAGACAATCATTTTAATCTCCATACTAACCACATGTCAGTATCACGATGAAGCAGATAAAAGAAACACTCAAACCTAAAGTGAATTATTTTGAAATTAAGCTTCAGTTACACGGATTACCTTGACAGTCAAGTCCAGGTTTCCCAGAGGCTATGAGTTATCTATCGTACTTTGGCTTCAGTAGCTTGTCGTACCTTTTTGTCATATTTGTTGGTATAATTTTAGTTTTATTCATGTCAATTTGAATTAACTTGGAAAACATTTCAGGCTTGAATCATTTATTCTTATGGCCTCTCAACTCTTTAAAGAGTTGTCATTAAATTGAGAATTCATTGGCAAGTCATTGAAATATACTTGTCATTAAATCATAATTTGGGACTCAAGTGGTGAGCTTTAACGAAGCCCTTCTTGATTTCACCTTCCCACTGCTATTTCTGCTATTTCCTTAGAACATGTTTGCAAACAATTTGCTCATAATTCTCCTTTTAAGGGTCAATTACTGTCATTCGAATACCGGTTTGCCCAATAAAAATGGAGGGTGGCAGGATTCGTGAGCAGCAGGGATGGAGTGAGTCAGGAGAGGGTTGTAGGGCCTGCGGCCTGGAGGCAGGTGGACGCCAGGTTATCGAGGCTCCTTGAAGGCATGGGAGCAACCTCATTTCAAAAATTTCATTATTGTTTTATATTGGAACATAGTTGATTTACAATCTTGCATTAGTTTCAGATGTACAGCAAGTTGATTCAGTTATAGGCATACGTATATCCATTCATTTTCAGATCCTTTCCCATGTAGATGCCTGCAGAATATTATGGTTAGCCAAGGGGAAAGGTGGGGAGGCGGGATAAATTAGGAGTTGGGGATTAACATAGACACACGACTAGATAGAAAACAGATCAGCAGCAAGGGAATGGCCTCATTTTTCTGCTGAGGAAGGAATCTGTTGGAAAGATCTGAGCATGGGATTGAATATGTGAAGATCTCCGATGTTAATGGAAGCCTCTTTAATAAAGAGTTTCCACAGTGTGGAATTTCCCACCGCTTGTCCCACCTCCACGCCTGTTTCGTCCTGGAGGTGAGGTGGTGAAGCTCTGCAGGTTTATCGGGAGGGGCAGGGTGTGGACAGTGGGGCCGCCTCCTTCGTCTGAGGAACTTAATATCAGGAAGGCTGGTGGGGAGCCCTTCTGGGTCTGTAACCACAGTCAGGGAGGCCGAAAAGAAGGTGAGTTGCTAGCCATGGTGATAGTTTCCAAAGTACCTATGTTGGAGTCATCTGTTACTAACATAACGTCATAGTAAAGTGATTTGATAACCTCATGACAAAGCATCTTCTTAGGCAGTGGTGAGAAACCTTCAACAAGAACGGTCTGACACCTTCGAAAAGCAGTCTGCGCTGGAGGCGTCCCTGGATGTCATGTCCCGTCATCCTGCCAAGTTAGAAGCTGAGGCATGGGATTTAAAGAGCAAGTTACCTCAGCCCCCAAGTCAGGTATGTGTGAAAGTGAATGGGTCGACAGTTAATACATCAGATAAAGTGTTTTAGGACACTCATTTTCATGGACAGCTTTCTTTTTTATTTTCATTACTAGTAATTTACTATAATTTTATTAATCTTTAAGTGCACTCGTTTCTTAAACTGTGACTTTCATTCTGCCATTGCATTATATGTATATATTTTTCGTATATTATATACCCTTGGGAAAGTGGAGAATTGTGCATCATTCTTCACACAAGTTGAGAGACTTTTTTTTTTTCTATTGAATAATATTTTATTTCGTGATCTCGGTATTACCATGATGAGGCAAGCCAGATAAAATCAGAGGATAATGTTTAATGGAATGTTCCAGAAAATTATCATTTCTCATCTTCACTTTAGTGAATGGCTGTGGAGTTCTGTATGTATTTATTTTGTGCATTTCAGAATAACTTGTGCAGAACGTGTATTATACAAACCAGGTGAAGTTAGGCACTGCCTTCTTTGCTTTTCATTTTAGATACATTGTAAAAGCATGGAGGTACTCAGTGTAGTAGGCACATCAAAAATAGAGAATTAAGAACAGTAGATAGTGCCTTTGGATTCTTTAAAAGCTATTGAGATGTAATTGATGTATCGTATATTTCACCCATTCCAAGTGTGTAGTTCAGTATCTCTTAGTCTAGAGAGGTGTCACCTGTGACCACAGTCAATTTTAGAGCATTTCCATCACCCCCAAAAGGAACCCTGCATCCCTTAGCCACCACCTATGGCGCCCTCATCTCCCTCAGCCCCAGCAACCCCCAGTCTAATATCTGTCTGTGTAGACAGCCTGTTCTGGGTTTTCACGTGAATGGAATCACACAGTGTGTGCTCCTGTGTGGTTCGCTTTTCTCATTTGATGTCGTGTTTCCGCGGTTCATCCATGTTGTAGCACGTACCAGTCCTTCCGTTTCTGTTGATTGTCAAACAAGAAACAGTATGTGGCTAAGCCATTTGTCCATTCGTAAGTGGTTGGAGATTTGGGTTGTTTCCCCTCTGCGGCTACGAACAATGCTGCTGTGAGCACTGACTTGCACGTTTCCGGATGGACATGCTTTTATTTCCCCGTGGTGGGGTTTTGTCCTCAGAGTTCCCTGGCTGCTTTCTCCTTTTCTGGCCTTTGCTCAGACTGTCCTGCCGTCTTCACAGTTTCTGTTCCTCTTGGGTAGTTCTCCATTGATTCAGACTGGTGCCCAGTCTCTCCTCCTCCAGAGCTTTCCTGACTGTCCAGCTCTCATGGAGCCTTTTCTCTTCAGCCCTGTCGTCTAGTCTGTGAAGAACAGTTTAGCCCTTCATTGTACACTGTTGTCATTTTTTCACGAGGGCGAATCTTGTCTAAGGATACATTAGTCTAACAGGGAATATTTCTTAATATGCACAGCGCTTGTCTTGCATAAATGGAAAGTAGTTTAGCTTAACAATTGATAGGATATAACTAAGTACTTCATCCGTACGGATAATTTCTTCTTGGAGATGCTGGTGTAGTAAAACTTTTATTGACGTGTATTTTACGTAATTAAATGTAAAATTGAAAATGCTTCATCTAATAGAGGAGAATTGTTCAATTAAATGCTCATTTTTTTCCCCCGATTCTGGTAGTAAAATGTAAATTTGCCTTCCTTCATTATGCAGCCAGAAGTGGGATTTACGGATATCTTGCCTTTCAGGCCCCAGTGGATTTCTAATCTTCCCAGCCTCAGGTTCTGGGGATGGCTTCTCTGATATCCGTATCTGGTAACCTTCATCTTCTCATCCGAGTACTTGCTAGGCATTAACAGTTGCTGGGATTGAATTGATTCAGAACTTTCATTTAGCAGTCGGGTAATAGTTCCATGGCAGTGACTTCCCCTTCCTCTGACGGTAGTGTAATGTTCTGTACCACTCTGTCCAGGAGGTGCTATTTGCATATTAACCGATGGTCATTGTCCACTGCGTAGTATAGAGAGGAAGTAAGTTACAAATTATTGTAAGTGGAGGAAAGTACAAAAGTGCTAGTTGGTTAGTGGAGCCAGTGAACGTTTTTGAAGTACTGGACACGTGTGTTTTGGGCCTCATTCTCCCCTTTACTGCCCCTTGCAACAAGTTCCCTGTGACTTGTGTAGAAGACCACTTCTGCTGGCATGCCGTCTGCCTGAAATACCAAGTTGTTTTGCAGGCAAAATACAGCGACCGTAACAACGCCAATTACAAACAGCAATGACCTCTGTCTTTAGGTGAGTCATGTTTCCTAAACCAGGTTCCTCTTTATCGAACTTCTAAGAAAATCCCAAGGCCTCTTCTCCTTTTGTATGTCTTGGTCTCTCGGTTGGACTTCCCTGGTGTCTCAGACAGTAAAGAATCTGCCTGCAATGCAGGAGACCCAGGTTTGATCCCTGGGTTGGGAAGAAGCCCCTGGAGAAAGTGAAAGTGAGAGTCGCTCAGTCGTGTCTGACTCTTTGAGACCCCATGGAACATATAGTCCATGGAATTTTCCAGGGCAGAATACTGGAGTGAGTAGCCTTTCCCTTCTCTAGGGGATCTTCGCAACCCAGGGATCGAACCCAGGTCTCCTGCATCGTGGGCAGATTCTTTACCAGCTGAGCCACAAGGGAAGCCCACGACTACTGGAGTGGGTGGCCTATCCCTTCTCCAGTGGATCTTCCTGACCCAGGGATCAAACCAGAAATCTCTTGTACTGCAGGCGGATACTTTACCAACTGAGCTATCAGGGAAGCCCTGTCCCCTGGAGAAGGAAATGGCAACCCACTCCAGTGTTCTTTCCCAGAGAATCGGGTTCATGGACAGAAGAGCCTGGTGGCTTCAGACGACGGGGTCAGAGAGTCAGACATGACTGGGCAACTCACGCTGAGTCTCTGTTAGGTCAAACAAACAAGCAGGGTTTTTGCTGCCAAGGTTCTCTTTAAAGCTTTTAGTGTCCTATGAATTTGATTGGGGTTCATGCCATTGGAAAAGTTACCCTCAAAAATCTTTTTTGAAGGAAGCACTGCACCTTGGGCTTTCTGTGGAACGTTGCATGTTGAGCCCTTTAACGTTCTTTTGCTCTTAAGATGCTTAAAGGAATCTGAGGCACCACCTTAAGTCTTTCCAGGGTCTTACACTTAACAGTCTACAGGCGTTACCTTTAGACCATGTGTTCCTGGCAGCACCCTAGATTTGATCTTAGCCCAGAAGCCATTTCTGTCCTTTGGCATCATGTGACAGTTGGGCATGTGGAGATGCTCTAAAGGGGATACATTTATTGAACCCAGTGAGTCTGGGTTCCTTTATATTTAATAGCACTTTTTAATTTTTCTGCTAGCTTATCCCTCTCATTGATTTACTCTCAGCTGCTTCATAGCAAGAGCCTCTGCCCCCCATGTTTCAGTGTCGTTTTCTTCTCTTGCCTAGAAGTCGTCACCGGCAGCCTCTTCAAGGACCGTCAGGCTTCTGTGTACAGTGTCATGAAGCCCATTGGGTTTTCATTTCTTTCTCTGCAGCCATTCAGGTCCCACCTACCTCCAGGTTCAAAGGCATTCTGACATGTTTCAGCTCTTTTTTAATGGCAGTACCTCATTTGGGGGCACCACCGACTCGATGGACACGAGTTTGAGCAAGCTCTGGGAGTGGATGGTGGACAGGGCAGCCTGGCGTGCTGCAGTCCATGGGGTCACAAAGAGTCAGACATGACTGAGTGACTGAACTGAACCCCATTGTTAATATCAGTATCTGTACCAGTTATTTATTGTTAACAAACTGCGTTAGAAACCACCTCAAAGCCTAGTGACTCCAAACAGCATTTCCTTTGTTCACAAGTCTGCGTTGGGGCAAGGCTCAGTGAGTGAGCCCAGCTCATTTCTTCTCCAGGCGCATCAGCCGGGATGTCGTGAAGGTGGGAACCAGAGTCATTTGAGGACTTGTTCGTGCACACGTCTGGCAGCTGGAGCTGGCTTTTGGAGGGGACGTTAGGTGGGGGCGGTCAGTGGGGACACTGACACGTGCTCAGTATGTGGACTGTGCTTCTGCACAGTGAAAGAGTTGGCTTCCCCACAGAGCAAAATTCAGAAGCTGTTTAGCTTTAAAACTCACACAGCAGTTTCCCCAGACACTGTCCAGGGGAATCGGTTACTAGGACTAGCACATACTTGAGGGAATTTCATGAGACAAGTGTCAAAGAATTTGTAGACATGTTTGAAAACCACCAGCTCCACTCACATCGACTCAAAAAGTAATCATTCTGTCTAAAGGAAAGTTCTTTCCAAGTCACTGTCACTGATCGTTCAGGAACTGTTTTTTGTTTCCTTTGTTTGTTTGTTCCTATGTTCTCTTATTCTGTGGGAAGTAACAAAGGGTTACAAGAATGAGGTATTGTTGTTGTTGTTGTTGTTCAGAAAAATGTATGGATGCCTCACTAAACTCTTAGGAGATGGGATTTCTTTAACCTTGTGAATCCTTTCTCTTTGGAATGCAATTCAAATTAGCAAAAACTGTTTGTAGTTCAGAAAAAGGCTTATTGGATTAGAATCCATGTTTACAAGATTTAGTCATTAGAGTCTTACTTTCACAATCTCCTTTTGGGAGGCATTTATTAACTCAGCCCTAGATAACTCAATACAGGATACCTCAAACTTCTTTAAAAACCATGAGACAAGATGAGGGGAAGGAGTAAGAGACATTCTGCTAGGAGGTGACTTGCAGTCATTCTACAGAGGAAAGATAGAAAAGCATTACTGTGGAACAGGGAAGGCGTGTGCAATCGAGTGCAGATGTCGTGAGACTAAGGTGGTAGTGAACAGTGTATTGTGTGACTCTTGGTGGTTTGAAATTCTTTCTTGATCCTCTGGGTTATTCCAGGTCCTGCATTCTACAATACAGACACCATCGTATGTGTCAGATCCTCGGTTTGAGTTAGGCTGTGCTCAGTCCACTTCCCTCAGAACCAAATGGTATTGTTTTTTGTTGTTGCTGTTCTTTCTTTCTTTATTTATTTTTAATTTTCATTGGAGGCTAATTACTTTACAGTATTGTATTGGTTTTGCCATACGTTGACATGAATCTGCCCCGGGTGTACATGTGTTCCCCATCTTGAACCCCCCCTCCCACCTCCCTCCCCATCCCATCCCTCTGGGTCATCCCAGTGCACCAGCCCCAAGCATCCTGTATCATGCATCAAACCTGGACTGGCGATTCGTTTCACATATGATAATATACACGTTTCAATGCCATTCTCCCAAATCATGCCACCCTCGCCCTCTCCCACAGAGTCCAAAAGACTGTTCAATACACCTGTGTCTCTTTTGCTGTCTCGCATACAGGGTTATCGTTGCCATCTTTCTAAATTCCATATATATGCGTTAATATACTGTATTGGTGTTTTTCTTTCTGGCTTACTTCACTCTGTGTAATAGGCTCCAGTTTCATCCACCTCATTAGAACTGATTCAAATGTATTCTTTTTAATTGCTGAGTAATACTCCATTTGTATATGTACCACAGCCTTCTTATCTAGTCATCTGCTGATGGGACATCTAGGTTGCTTCCATGTCCTGGCTATTATAAACAGTGCTGCGATGAACACTGGGGTACATGTGTCTCTTTCAATTCTGTTTCCTCGGTGTGTATGCCCAGCAGTGGGATTGCTGGGTCATATGGCAGTATTTCCAGTTTTTTAAGGAATCTCCACACTGTTCTCCATAGTGGCTGTACTAGTTTGCATTCCCACCAACAGTGTAAGAGGGTTCCCTTTTCAAATAATGATCGTGAAAATGATCCAAAATCTTGAAAACAAATGGTATTGTTTTATTCTTGCAGATTGATCATCTTCCAGCAGAGCTGGAAACTGCGTGTTCACAATGTCTGCACCTGGATGCAACACATCAAGTTCTTCAACAGGAGTTATTGTCAGTGAAAGGAAGGCAAAGGAAATGTGAGGAACTCGAGAAAGAGAACAGGAGGTTGGAGAAAGAGGTAGTGAGACTCAAAACTCGCATAGAACTGAATATGATAGAACACACTCAGGTTGAGCGGTGTAGACGGGAGATTGAAGAAACAGCAAGACAGGATCTCGCAGAGAAATTAAAAGAAGTCAACCTATTTTTGCAGCTTAATTTGCTGATCTGTCATGTCCTTGAATTCACCTCACTGTAAATTACACTTTGGGTGTATACAGGTTATGTCGTTCCTCTACTTCCCTTAGAGCAGTGTGTTTTGTAGATTTCTGGGAGGAAGGGGGCACTTGTTTCTCCTTGTAAATATTTCAGTTTCCATCACGGTTATCACTAAATTCGTCTTTCAGAACGCTTCTCACTTAGAATCCTTTTACTTATAAGACCAATTGGTATAAAACAAGACTATGAGGAGGAAAAGAAAATGTGGTTTAGGACTGGCACCATCCTCTTGAATTATTCTTAAGTTGTCTTGTTCAGTTTCTAAATTTTCACTTCATCCTCTTAGTCTTTGAATTATCCGGTTCCTTAAGTACTACTATGACATTGATTCCACATTAATTTTATAATTCAAATTTAATTCATGTCACACTGATGATTATTTTAAAGTTCCGCTTTTCTTATTTTCACATTTAAAATCGCTCTCTGACAGCAAAAGAGACACAGATGTATAGAACAGTCTTTTGGACTCTGTGGGAGAGGGCGAGGGTGGGATGATTTGGGAGAATAGCATTGAAACATGTATGTTGCCATGTGTGAAACGAATAGCCAGTCCAGGTTCGATGCATGATACAGGATGCTCGGGGCTGGTGTACTGGGATGAACCAGAGGGATGGGATGGGGAGGGGGGTTCAAGATGGGGAACACACGTACACCCGGGGCAGATTCATGTCAATGTATGCAAAACCAATACAATAATATAATTAGCCTCCAGTTAAATAAATTAAAAAAAAAATCTCTCTCTGAATTACTGAGTCAAAACTAAATGTAACAAATATAATTATTCAGGTTATAATCATTTTTAAAAATGTATCTTTTTAAATTTGACTTAGATACAAGCAGCATCTGAAGAAAACTTACAGCAGTTCCTAGAGGAGCATATTGCTTCCATAAGAAGTCCCATGGAACTCAGATGTAAAGACTTGGAATCTGAACTCTCCAAGATGAAAACTTCTCAAGATTCTGATAAAGCGGAGTTGGAAAACTATAAGAAACTCTACCTAGAGGAACTAAAACTTAGAAAGAAATTGGAAAGTAAACTAGACAAGTAAGTCAAAACCCAGAATCACAGAAAATAAATTTAGTCCATTAATTTGTCTCTGAAGCCTAATTTTTATACAGCTTGTTTCCCGAGATTAGTGGGAAGTGAAAGCTAACGCCATAGTCACTGCTAGAGGGCACCCTAAGAAAAATGAGTAGTACTATATCCTTGTAAGTTTTCCTACACTAAGTAAAAGCATGCTTGTGAAATAGGGGAATATTCACACAGGGGTGAAAGGCAGGGTGATTGACAAAGTGTCTGAAACTAACATGGTGACCTGACGGAGGGGGTGTGTGGAGGCTGGAAAGGGCAGATCCAACCCGCAGTGCCAAGTCCAGGTTTCCCTGCCGTCTGAAAGCAGAGCACTCCTAGGACGCCTTTCATAAGTCAAAACACACAGCAAAGAAGCAGGTACCCGAGGACATGTTGTGCTAGTCGATGCCTAAAATAAGTGCACAGCTGGGAAGCACAGGTGCTCAGACAGGGTTCAGGGCTGTGGAGACTTGACGCTGGGATGTGGGGTGTGGCTCCCGGGGAAGGAGCTCAGTGGGGCCGGTCTCCCTGCTTGGGGAGCGCGATGCCTCGCACTGTAAAGACATACACTGAACGCTGTTTAGAGTTTTTGCTTTTTGAAATGAAACCGAAAATTCTCCTCAGATTTTTTTGTTTTTTGATTATGAAATACAGGGGGCCTATATAGGCCCTTCGTAGACGTGAAGTAACATGAAGTGAACTTTGGAAAAGCAGGGGATACTTGTCATTGTTCCTGGGGTGTTTTAGCCCTTTTGTCACCCCTTGACTTTCTCGTCCTTCCCTCGAGATTGTGGCTCTAGGTGATTCCTCAGAGCCAAATGCTTAATTTCTCCGAGGTCATGAGAGAAAAGTATATACAAGGGTGGTGAAAGGAAGCACTTGAGAATGGCTTTGTGGGATGGCGTGTGTCTTCATCCCGGAACTGTTTCCTGGAGGCAGGTGTGTCCCCGAGGCGGCAGGTGTCACTGTGAGGCCACCTCCCTTTCTCTCTGACGCCCTTTCTCTCCGCTCCCAACCGTGACTTGTTGCGTGAGGAGCCCCAGACGCATGTGTACTTTCGAGCAAGCTTACAACTGTCATTGATTAATAGTAGGTCTGCTCTGTGTTTTCAGTGTTCAAACAGTTTAATGGGACATTCCATTTACTATATGGCAACTTAAAAAATGCAAATCATTTAGGCAAGCATGAATGAAATCGGTGTTTTCCATCTTCCCCAGGGCTACTGAGAGGCTGGCGGAGATGCGCACCAAGCGTGAGCTGGAGAAACAGCTGAACAGATCATTATTCAGCACCCTTAGCAGGAGGCCAGTCCTGGAGCCCCCTTGCATTGGAAATTTCAGTAATACCGTAATGTTCAATTCAAATCTTTGACCAAGAGCAAATGCAGGAGTTCCACTCCCTTCAAATCACAGCATAGTGACCTACTTGCTCAAGGTTAGTTCTATTACCTTCTTTTTCTTGGGTTTCAGATTTCTTATATGAATGATTCTTGGTTTTAGTTTGAACTACTGAGTTGTTTATTTGACTTACGCACACTAAGTAAAAGCCATAATTAATAAACATTTTGATTGTTTTTCTCCTAGATTTCTCATTTTTGAGGGATACTTATTAACTTCTTAAGTTTCTTGAAAATGTGAATTTAAATTCTACTGTAGAAATGAAATCTTATTGCCAAGTAACCGAAAGTATACTTTGCAGATGTTTGACTCACTTTCTAATTGATTTCACTTTGGCGGTGGTTCATCATTTCCGACCTCTGCTGCACGCACCGCAGTTTTTCTAAGGCATAAGTGAATGACTGGCATCGAAACACTAACCACATATGGGTGATTTTTTCATTTGAAGGAATCCTAGATAAATCCTTTTTATGAATTAAAGAAACTTGTCATACTAAATCAAAAGATTAATTTCTAGTTTTAGGTTATCATTTTTTGTCATTTTCTTACACAAGAGTACATCTTTAATTGCTATTTTACTGACAGAATTTTGATTTAAATTTCTAAAACATATCTTGGTGAGCAGTTGTAGAATGTTTCTAAGTTTGTAGTTAAATCAAATATTTAAAACTTGTAAATGAAGCTCACTTCTGTCTGTGTCTTGACATCACCTGGATGAATGATGACTAAGATCGTAATGACAGGGAGTCTTTAAATTGGAAGTAGTCTTCATCGTGTAATCACTGTGATTCAGATATCCAGTCAGTGCACACGGGTTCATGGTTTTGATGGTGTTTTCACGATGTTGGTGATGCAGAGAAGAGTTGAATTGAGTTCAGTCGCTCAGTCGTGTTTGCCTCTTTGCGACCGCATGGACTGCAGCATGCCAGGCTTCCCTGTCCATCACCAACTCCCGGAGCGTACTCAGACTCATGCCATCGAGTCGGTGAGGCCTTCCAACCATCTCATCCTCTTTCGTCCCCTTCTCTCCCCTCCTGCCTTCAGTCTTTCCAGCATGAGGGTCTTTTCCAATGCGTCGGTTCTTCACATCAGGTGGCCAAAGTATTGGAGTTTCAGCTTCAGCATCAGTCCTTCCAGTGAATATTCAGGACTGATTTTCTTTTGGATGGACTGGTTAGATCTCCTTGCAGTCCAAGGGACTCTCAAGAGTCTTCTGCAACACCACAGTTCAAAAGCATCAATTCTTTGGCGCTCAGCTTTCTTTATAGTCCAACTCTCACATCCAGAGAAAAGTAGTCCTTGTTAAATGCAATCTCAACCTGTTTTCTCATTTGGCTTCTTCCCATCATAGAAGAGCAATCTAAGGTTTCTTTGACAGCACTGCGGCTATGTTGGGTCTTAGTATTGAGAGCCACGAACCTGGAGGACGTGTTTTAGCGGTGCAGTCACAGCAGGCCTCCGAACACTTCATCCCAAGTCAGGCCTAAGAGGTGGAAGCAAATGCTTGCTCCCCGTCCCTGCGGCAGGCTGCCTACTGCACACCCAAGTTCACGGTGCTGTGGGCACATACAACTTTTCCAAGGAGAGATTCGGAACCAAGCAAGCACTTCTTCGCTCCTTCTCACTTCATTCCTAACTCACCCGTTAGGTGAATCTCCTCGCTTCTCATGAGGAGGGTAGGAGTATAAGTCCTCCCCTTCAAACTTCAGGCTGAGGAAATGAAGTTCAACTGTAATTTCTGACCGGATTTAGATTATAGTTGAGATTATACTCATACATTTTTGTATATACTAACTAATGAGACTAGTTGACTCACTGGAAAAGAGTTTGGGGGTGGGAGGAGACGGGGACGACAGAGAATGAGATGGCTGGATGGCATCACCGACTCGATGGACATGAGTTTGAGTGAACTCCGGGAGTTGGTGATGGACAGGGAGGCCTGGCGTGCTGTGATTCATGGGGTCGCAAAGAGTCGGACACACGACTGAGCGACTGGACTGCACTGAACTGAACTAATGATGAGAGCTTGGATAGAAGTATATTAGAGAGTAAAGAGAGATCTGTTTGGTGTTTCACATTTTGTCCTAAATAATGCAAAATATGGATAATTCATTTATTGACAAATTTTATTAAGCCAGTTTTTTTTCTTTAATCTGGAGGAAATGAACATCCTTTTAAGGATGAATCTCTTCAGTTTTGGCCTGCTTGATTCAACTAAAAATTTTCTCCTTCAAGTTCCCTGTCCTGTGTTTAAAAAACTGCTGTGCTGTGTGAATTAGCTATATCGACTGCTACAAATAGGAGTTTGATAAAAATGTATTCTTGTTCATGCCTTTAAAACATAGAATTTAGTTAGAAAGCTACTATGTCATGTCATGCCACAAGCATTATTGAACTATATAAGGTTTTCCATATTCATGTTCTCTATGTTTTAGTTAGAATTTATGTGTTGTTTTCTTAATATGAGGAAGTAGCTGGCAGAGGACTCTGGGCTCAGTAAGAAGGCCATTTGCTACTCCTTTCATAGCATTAGGAACTTTGACTAAATCCATGACTCTCATACCTTAAAAAAAATGTTTTCCTTTTTTCAAAATAGTCAACCTTTCTTTAAAACAAAAGAGAACAAACACTGTTGCGTAGAACCGTATTACATAAAACGGACACAAGTTTAGAGCCCTTTAAATAAGGAGCGTTCAGAGCCCCTGCAGCTGTGACTTCTGTTTCTCAACCCTGCAGTGACCCCTGTGGGACCTTCTCCCTCTATGAGACATAGTTCGGAAACTTAACAGTTATGAGAGAATCCTTCTCACTAAACGTGTTCAGAATTAAATCTTGCTGGTACATTGTTTTCTTGTGTATAATCTTCTCACCTTTCTATGTTTTCGTTAAATGGAAGAGTTTAAAGAAAATTGCAGATGTGTTCTCCTTGTTAACGTTCAAGTCCAACCTACTTCCTCCATGTGAACACGACCCTCACCTAGAAATCAAAAGAAAGGTCTCGGAAGTCCATATTTAGGGCAAGAGCTGTTAGAGGAGAAGATAGTGATCTTGTGAGTCGTTCCTAGGATTATGGGTCATTCCGTAACCTCTGAAATTATGTGCACTCGATAGACTGACATTTATTGTACTTTTATCAAATTACTCTAAATAGCATTCCATATATATGTTCTGTATAATCTAAAAGCAGAGTAAGTAGGAATTCATTTTCTTCTATTTATGTGATTATTTTTCTGCTCCGTGATCTTCAAGTTAGGTCTAGTCTCTAAAAGTATTATTTAAATGTCACATGTATTAAGTTGTGTATCATTTCTATGATAATATCTCTTGTGTAACTTAAGCATAAATAATATTTGACTTATTTCAGAGGCAGCAGAAGTTTCTAAAGAGTCTAACTAGAGAAGTAGAAAAAGGTATGTTGCCAAAACATATGAATTAAATTTAGACATTGATTTTTGAAATACTGTAAAGAGTCAATGGCATCTCTTTTCATTGTTTGTATAACAAATGCTGTGTTATATACTTTTTCTTATACATAGCTAATGAAAAATGTGAAAACATGAGCAATCATAGTGAAAAATATCCTTATTCCTTATTTATTTATTATGTTGCAGAGCTTTAAAAACATCTGAAAAGGTCTAAGTATTTCTTTTCATTTCTGGCTATATCCTTCCTCTGCTTCTGGCATCCCTGTGGAACTCTCAGCCTGCACCCTGACACTATTCTCAGAAAACATGGAGTTCATCAGCGTCTCAAGGGCCTGGTAGTGGTTAAGGCTAGGACACCCAGACTCAAACAGTCACGTTTGTGTAGCCATCACTTGGTGGGTGACTTTAAAATTTCCCCGTCATTCACTTTCTCACTAGTTTATCTTTCACCCTCAGGAAAAGCTCAAAAAACCCACATCAGTTTGGGTCCTGCCAAAGTAGTCGGCCTCATCTCCTTACCACCCTCCTCTGCCCCTCAGCTCTGCATCTAAGTAGCCAGACTGTGTAGGATCCCACAGGTGGGCTTCCTCACCGCCGGTCTTTGTCTTGCTTCTCCCGTCCATCTCCTGTGCTTTCTCCCGTCCTTCAATATCTACTTCCATAGCACCTCCCCCCAAAAGCTGGCAGCATTGACACAAACTGGCTGTCCCTCCTGAGCGTTCCTTGTGCCATCTTTTGTATCTGTCCTAGTACTTATGACTCTGTATGGAAATTGCCTGTTCATCTATTTTTCCACTTGATAGCGTATCGTGTTCAGGGTGCACTGGGTCACCTTCATCGTGTAACTTCCAGTGCTTGTCACAGCACCTTTGCACATAGTTACTGACCGAATGAATGAAGAATGAGAAAACCAGAAGCTCTGATGCTCAGCCACACATTCAACCATGGGCAGATAGTGCATTATCTTGTGTTTTGTGTCATGTCATGTATAGATATGTTTCATTCTTCAGAACATTAGGAAAGGTCTCAGGTGTATTTTTGTTTTGTTTTAGCTAATACGTTGTGACCTCAAGCATTTTCGATAAATAACTGTCTCTTTCCAGATGCAGCTGGACTTGCATCTGAATTCTCTAGAGTGTCCTCTCTATTATCTGCTGGTAGATCAAATCTGTATCAGGACCTACCTGTGACAACATCAAATAATAGATACAGATTTTAAAGAAAAAAATCCCTACTGGACCGTTTCCATGAGATTTTTAGTTGTTTCCTGTTAAACATGATGAGAAAATCTTTATTAAAGGAAAATATTTTTGTATTATGTGTGTATTGTATCATGAAAATTTATACGGCATTTTAAGCCGTGTTTCTCTGCATCTAACTTACTTTTAAGCAGAAACATCAGCACTGTTGAGTTTTCCATGTTCAAAGTGAAGGTGTCAGTCACTCACTCCAACTCTTTGCGAGCCCATGGACTGTAGCCCACCAGGCTCCTATGTCCCTGGAATTCTCCAGGCAAGAATAACGGATTGGGGAGCCATTCCCTTCTCCAGGGGATCATCCAGACCCTGGGATCAACCGGAGTCGTCACCCACATTGCAGTTGGGACTGTTTACCGTAAGAGCCACCAGAGACGCCCTTTACAAACTCAAACTGAGCCCTAATACCAGGTTTTTAACAGCACCCCAAAAACCAAACTTGTCATTACTATTTAGTGGTGTTGATTGAGAGCTTTTTTGTATTTTCCAGTTTTTATCACCATATACAGACCTAAAGATTTAGCTACTGCTGTTACGGCTGCTGTCAATGTTTTGAGGTATTATAACTGTTAATAGTGGCATAAAACTCACTACATGTACCTTTAAACACTGATTCATAGATCTTTCCTCATGGGGAAATAAGATTTGCCTGAGTTTTTGCCTCTTAAATGAGTTAACTTTTCCTAATTTTTATTTTTAATCAGAGGTTAATTACTTTACAATATTGTGATGGTTTCTGCCATATATCAGCCTGAATCCGCCATAGATATACATATGAACCCTCCTTCCTGAACCACCCTCTCACCTCCCCCCGGATTCCAGCCCTCTAGTTTGTCACAAACCACCAGCTTTGGGTTCTCTGCATCGTACAGCAAATTCCAAAAAAATAACCACACGTACCCCAGTGTTCATTGCAGTTATGTCCATAGCTTAAAAAAATCTGAAAATGTCTATGGATTTCTTGCACTCTTTTCGTTTTATGTATTTCCTAGCATTTACAATAGCTAGGGCATGTCCCATCAGCAGATGAATGGATAAAGAAGTTGTCTATTATTCGGCTCTAAAAAGGAATGCATTTGAGTCAGTGTTAATTGACTTTTGATTTACTTTTGGAAAGAGTCTTCAAATTAGAGAAAAGTTCCTCATAGATAAATAAGATTTGCCGAAGACTTTTCACCTTTTCTTTACCTATCAACCTATCTATTTTTGTTTGAGTTTTGGAAAAAGTCTTAAAATTGGAGATAAGTTCCAAGCACCAGACAAACAGACATTTTCACAAAACTCCCCTATCTCCCATATATCCTCCTAAAGTACCATTTATCTTTCCGAAATGTTATTTGTTCTCCCATAAGTGCCCCTCCTCCCCCACGTCACCTGTTATTCAGAAGATGCCTTTGTCTCCTACTCCCTGTCATTTATTGAGTAGTATAGCAACTCCCAGTTGTAGCCTCCCCTTCAAGTCACATTTCTGTGTGAAGCTTTGCATGTTGTTCTTATTGTCCAGTGGATCAGTTGTGTCCAACTCTTTGTGACCCCGTGGACTGCAGCACGCCAGGCTTCCCTGTCTGTCACCATCTCCCAGAGTCTGCTCATACTCACGTCCACTGAGTCGAGGATGCCATTGAACCGTCTCATTCCTTGTCGCCCACTTTTCCTCCGGCCCTCGATCTTTCCAAGCATCAGAGTCTCTTCCAGTAAGTCAGCTCTTTACATCAGGTGGCCAAAGCGTTGGAGCTTCAGCATCAGTCCTTCCAGTGAAAATATTCAGGGTTGGTTTCTTTTAAGACTGACTGGTCCGTTCTTGCTGTCCAAGGGACTCTCAAGAGTCTTCTCCAGCACCACAGATTGAAAGCATGGATTCTTCGGTGCCCAGCCTTATGGTCCAAATGTCACACGTGTACATGACTGCTAGAAAGCTGTTCAGTGTTTCTTCTCTTGGTGATCTGCTTTTAACAATTTAATTTGCAGATTCCCAAACACTGAACCTACGAGGGTGGAGGAAGTGTTTTCCTCCACACTTCCAAGAGCTGACAAGGTCCTAGTGCTCACTTAATCCTGATCCCCTTTTCCTTCTGTCCTCTCGGTGTCTGATTTGGCAGAACTCCAGTTTCAGGTGAGACTGCTGATCCTCCCCCTCACTCTGTCCCCGTGACTCGTGTCTGGGTGCTGCACTGCCCAGTGATCCTGCTGCTTTATTTTGTTAATTTGTATCTTCTGGTGATGATTTCAAATCTCCTTTCTATAAATTTCTCACCCTGCTCTTCCCCGCTCACGTGTCCCAGACAGTCTTAGGTCCCACAACAAACTTCCTGAAAGGTTTGCCTCTATCTCTAGCAACTCTAGACCGTCTTCCCTTTCTTTCCCTCAGAACGGCTCCCGAGTCACTGATGACCTCCACGTCGCTGAATCAAAGCCACACCTCTCCAGTCCTTGTTTGTCTGAATGTCTCCTTCCTCTTGGCGTTCACTGTCACTCACCTCTTTGAGACACTCTTTTGGCTGGACTTTCAGTATCGATTTCTTTTATACTGAAGGCACGGACAGGTTACTGCGATCAGAGACACAGTGCTTATTAAATATCTCACAGTAAACATACAGGTGTTGCCCCCTCGCCCAGGACTGCACCTGGGGCCGTGTGTTGAGAGCAGGTCCGTCAGTTGGTCCACACCAGCAGGTGCAGGATGGCAGGAAACCTTGTCCCTGCTGCTTCTGAAGGGCCTTTTCCTCTCCTGGGAAGGATCTCCTCCTTACTCGGCCTTTGATATGTTAACCCACCCCAAAGGGTCCTTCTGCCCAGTGTCCCTCTGCCAATGGAATGAGTTGTGTTGAGAAGCAAAGGAACTGAAAGGGGGGCGCCCTGCTGTACAGCCCATGCTCTCCAATAGGCCGCGGGTGGGGCTGCTCCACAGGGCTTTCTTCAGCAGGGCGGGGGTGGAGTTGGAGGGCTCTGGGAGCAGAGACAGGTGCAGCTGCTCCAGGTAAGGGGGCTCACAGGGCTCGTTGCCATCTTGCATTAAGGTGTCCTGTGCAGCATCTACATACAGGATCCCCCTACCCCAAGCAGGAGCGTCGGCCAAGCCGGTTCACACCAGGAACTGCGGTGTGAAGGGCTGGGAGCAACGCCTCTGCAGGTATCACCCTGTGAGCAAGAGAAACCAGACAAAGCACAAGGGAAAGGAGGTTAGTATTTTTATTCCTAAGTTGGTTTTTTTCTTTCCTTTTTGTTTTTTTAAAACCTGGTAACTGTTCATAGGTTTTGCTGGTAACGAAATCTCTCAAGGAGCCAGATCTTGGCCGCATCCCTCCTTGAAATATAAATTCTTAATGAGACAGAGCGCCTTCGGGGGACCTACCCTAAACTATAATATGTAGTCTCCTTGGGGAGATGAGACTATGAATCCTTTCAGGTTGGAGCAATGAATGAGATGAATGGCTGGAGATGTGAGAGACAAAGAGCCTCTGAGAAATCCCAGGGAAGTTTATTTCCCCGCAATTTCCCCTCTCGTTCCGAGAAGAGTTTTAGGCCGCAGTTCAGCCACTGTAACCAGTCCAAGGAAACTTGAAGTTGATGGGCACCAAATCCTTTTGCCTTGTCTTAGGCAACATTTAATCAGCAAGACCCTTACTTAGCAAAAGAAATTGGTCTCAGCTAACGTCCCCCAAGTCTTGTATTCAGGCATCTAAGCAAGTCCCGCAAAACTTTTCAGGACTATTTTAGGAAGCAGGTGGCTTCCTCCTTGGGTTTCCATATTAACCTTTTCTACCTCATGCAGGGCGTTGGAGGGAAGCAAAATTGGTCACCCCAAAATGTGTCTCTTTGTCCAGAGGATGACTGTAGTCAGAGTATTTTTAAGAAACAAAAGACTCAGAGTCTTTCTTTTGACTACCTCCCTAACTGTTGAGTAGTTTAGATAAAGGGGCTGGCCCAGGAAGAGAGCTACCAGAGATACCGAGAAAAGAACGTGGGCCAGGTGTGGTCAGGGGAACTGCAGATCTTTCCAGAGGGCTCCAAACACTTGCTTTTCCATCTCCGTGTGAATCACCCTCCTCCACTTTGCATTCCCAAACCACTACCCACGACATCCTCCTTTGTTTCTAACTGAAGATGGCATTGAGGTGAGGGTTTCAACCATTCTGAGTTACTCAGGTTTTCTGGGACTCCCCCATATGTACAGAAGTATACATGTTGTTAACCTTCTGTTTGCTTTTCTTCCTGTTAATCTGTCTCATGTTGATTGTTAATCCGCCAGATGACTCTAGAAGGGTAAAGTTTTTGCCCTCCTCAACGGCACGCACCTGAGTCCAGGGAGCTATGCTAATTTACAACTGGCACAGGCTTTGCCTCGTCTGCAAGGAAGAGATCTCTGGCAAACTGTGATCCATATAGCAGCACCAACCAGTGAGCTGATGCTCACCTGAAGGCCTTAGACATAGGTAGGGTCATTGTGTTACCCAGCTGCACGGCTTCCTGTAGGATAGGCCGATAAATCAGGAGATGAGCTGTTGGGGCAAGCAATAGCAACTTTGTTTGGAAAGCTGGTGGATCAAGGTAAAATGGTGGACTCATGTCCCCAAGAACCATCTTGGCTGAGTTAGAATTCAGGCTTGTTTTACACTCAGAGGAGAAAGAGTAAAGTCAAACCCTTCCTGGTTCCCGTCAGCCTCTGAAGGGGTTGTGTTACTTCCCTTGCTGCAGTCACTGACAGCCGGGCTTGGTCAGGATGTGTCCTCGGAGCTAAACACAGGTGCTTTATCTTAAAAGACTCTGCAAAGTCTGACTTGGCCACAGTCCATGCCAGCTTACTGGAGTGGGTAGCCTTTCCCTTCTCCAGGGGATCTTCCCAAGCCAGGGATTGAACCCAGGTCTCCCCATTGCAGGCAGATTCTTTACCAGAGGAGCCACCAGGGCTGAGACAGCTATCTAAACAGAGTAATCCCAGCGCGCCTCTGAAATGCCTTGTGAGTGAAGCGCGAGCCTCTTGCGCCAGAGCCCCCTTGCTGCCCGCCCTTCCCCGTGGGGGAGGGCAGGGGGTTTGCACGGCCGGCTTCTCGTGTTCAAATGAAGGAAGTAGTTTGAAGTCTAAAGTTAATAAGGAGAACACATTTGCAGTTCTCTTTAAACTTTTCCATTTAATGAAAACACAGAAAGGTGAGAAAATTATACACAAGAAAACAATGTACCAGCAAGATTTCATTCTGGAGGTGTTTAGCAAGAAGGAGTCTCACAAGTGTTAGTTTCCAAACTATGTCCCATAGAAGGGGAGGGTCCCACAGGGGTCACTGCAGGGCTGAGGAACAGAGAAGTCACAGCTGCATGGGCTCTGGCCACTCCTTTAGCTAAATGACTCTACACTTGTCTCTTTTATATAATACAGTTCCATGCAGAAGTTTTTTTTAAAAGAAAGTTGGTCTTTGGAAAAAAAAAATTTTTTTAAAGTATGAGACTCATTGATTTACTCAAAGTTCCTAATTCTACAAAAGAAGTAACAAGGCAGAGTCCTATGCCAGCTACTTCCTCAGATTAAGAAAACACATATAGGTTTTTAACTATCACATAAAGAAAATGAATATGTAAAACCTTGTTACACAGTTCAGGCCCGCCCTCGCAGAGGCCCGGCCTGAGCTCTCCGCACGGGGCCTGCGCCCTGTTCCGCGAGGAGGCCGTGGAGCCGGCCCGGGAGCTGCCCTGCGCGGCCGAGGGGAGGCTGCCTGAGGCGGGCCGCCTTGAGCGAGGGCGCGGGCGGGCGCCGCCCGGGGCCGCTACTCTGGGGCTGCACGGCCGCGAGCGGGACGGCGGCTGTGCCTGTGGCTCCACTCGGTGGCTGCGCGCAGGTCGGTTTCGGCGGCCTCCCACGCGCGGGGGTCGCCGCCACTTTCTCAGCGCCCCCCGCTGCCCCGCGTCCTCGAAGCCTCTGCGCGCGCGGGCTGCGCGGGGGGCGACTCGCCCCGGTGACGCGCGGACAGACCTGGAGACGGGCGGCTGGAGCTCAGCTGCAAAAATTGCCTCGAACCAGAAACGAATAAGGAATGTGGTAGACAGGACAGACTACCCTAGGAGTGCTCTGCTTTCAGAAGGCGGGGAAACCTGGACTTGGCACTGCGGGTTGGATCTGCCCTTTCCAGCCTCCACACACCCCCTCCGTCAGGTCACCATTTGCCTCCCGGGCTGTGCCCCCAACGTACGTGAGCGGCTCTAAGTGGTCTGGCCATCGGAGCCAGCCCGATCCCTGTGGCGCTGCAGGTGGAGCCCCAGGTTTACCAGAGCAGCCGGCCAGACCCAGTGCAAGGAGCCAGCTCTGCGTCCCTGGAAAGCGTGGAGAGTCTCAAGTCTGGTGAAGAAGCCGACAGCACGAAGGAGCCTCAGAATGAATTGTTTGAAGCCCAAGGGAGCAGGTGGAGCAGATGACCAGGGAGCGAGACAAGGCAAGGCAAGACCTGGAGAAAGCTGAGCAGAGGAACCTGCAGTTTGTGAAGGAGACGGATGCCCTGCACTCCGCCCTGGAGCAGCTTGCGGAGGAGAAGGTCAGAGTAGCTCTGAGAGCGTTCCACAAAAGTTTCTGGATCATTTATCAAAGAGGAAAAAATACATTAAGCCGACAAGTAGAAGGTGTGTCTTATGTGCCTTCTTGCCTGAGTGGATCGAGAAACTTTAAGATGGCTAAACTAGAGGAGCCAAGACATGCAGGCATACCAGTAGCTCACATGGATTCTCCTGAGAAATGTCTTAATGTGAGGCCCACAGTCGGAGTCAAAGATTCTGTTCCTAATGAAACAGTCGGAATGAAGGATCCACAAACGTCTAACTCAGGAATCTTACCTGAACATGCAGATTTGTCAGGAGAACTAGACTTGGAAGTGATATTGGAGGAAGAACAAGAAAAACTTGATGGAGGTGAAGGGAACCATTCACAGAGTGAAAACATGTTGCTCCGACAGCAACTGGATGATGCACAAAAGAGAGCCAACAGTAAAGAGAAGACAGTCGTTCGCATCCAAGACCAGTTTCAGCAGATCGTGAGAAAACTTCAGGCTGAGACTGAAAAACGAGCGCTGATGCTGGAGGAAAGAAACAAGGAGTTAGTCAACGAATGGGATCATTTGAAAGAGAATATGTCAGTATGAAAATGAGACAGCAGAAAGAGAAGCAGTGGTGAGATACCTTCAACAAGAAGTGTATGACAGCTTCAAAAAGCAGTCTGCGCTGGAGGCGTCCCTGGACATCATGTCACGTCATTGTGCCAGATTGGAAGCTGAGGCACGGGATTTAAGGAGCAAGTTACCTCAGCCCCCAAGTCAGGTCATCAGATACATTTGACCCATCTGTAGATCCTCGAGAAGACACTCTAAAGGCATCAGATGCAAACTGAGCGTCAGCTGAAAGAAAAGGAAAGAATTATATTTTTTACCTAAAATACTTGGGCTAACTAAGATTAATAAAAAAAAAACAAAAACAAAAAAACAAAACAAAAAAAAAACCTTGTTACACAGTTCAGTAATGCTTGTGGCATTTAATAAATGTTTTAAATTATATGTCTTAAATGCATGAACAAAAATAAATCCATATCAAACTCCTATTTGTAGCAGTCGATATAGTTAATTTGTAAAGCATAAATATTTTTTAAACACAGGACAGGAAACTTGAAAAAGAAAATCTTTAGTTGAATCAAGCAGGTCAAAACTGAAGATATTTGTCTTAAAAGGATGTTCATTTCCTCCAGATAAAACCTGGTTTATTAAAATGAGTCAGCAAAATGAATTATCCACATTTTGAGTTATTTAGGACAAAATGTAAAACACAAATAAGATTTCTCTTTAAAATTTAGCATACTTCTATCCAAGCTCTCATCATTAATTGGTATATACAAACAAAAAGTATGAGTGTAATCTCAACTATAATCTAAATCCGGTCAGAAATTACAGTTGAACTTCATTTCCTCAACCTGAAGTTTCAAGGGGAGGACTTATACTCCTACCCTCCCTCATGATAATCGAGGAGATTTACCTAACAGGTGAGTTTGGGAGAAGGAACTAAGAAGTGCTTGCTTGGTTCCAAATATCTTCTTTGAAAAGATGTATGTGCCCACAGCACCGTGAACTTGAGTCTGTAGTAGGCAGCCTGCCCCTGGGATGGGGATTGAGCATTTGTTTCCTCCTCTTAGGCCTGCGGGAGTAAATGTCTGACTTGCG
This sequence comes from Moschus berezovskii, assembly GCF_049115385.1. Lineage (NCBI taxonomy): Eukaryota > Metazoa > Chordata > Mammalia > Artiodactyla > Moschidae > Moschus > Moschus berezovskii. The sequence goes on along the minus strand of NC_142474.1, from coordinate 74,617,669 downwards.
ATGAAGTTTGGAGGCCTGCTGTGACTGCACAGCTAAAGCACGTCCTCCAGTTTCACAGCTCTCAAGTACTAAGACCCAACATAGCTGCAGTGCTGTTGAAGAAACCTGACATCGCTCTTCTATGAGGCAAGAAGCCAAATGAGAAAACAGGCTGAGACTGCACTTCACAAGGGCTCTTTTTATCTGCACCATAACCATCATGAAAACACTATCAAAACCATAAACCCATGTGCTCTGACCAAAATGGATATTTTAATCACAATGATTACACAATGAAAACTAGCTGCAATTTAAAAGACTCCCCATCATTGCTATCTTAGTCATCAATCATCCAGGTGTTGTTGAGATAGAGACAAAAGTGAGCTTCATTTAAAATTTTTTAATGTTTGCTTTAACTACAAATTTAGAAACGTTCTACAATTGTGCAGAAAAATAATTTTTAGAAATTTAAGTAACCAGGCTATAAGTAAAATGGCAATTAAAGACGCACTCTTGTGTAAGAAAACCACAAAAACGTTAACCTAAAACTAGAAATTAGTCTTCTGATATAGTGTTACAAGTGTTACAAGTTTGTCTAATTCATAAAAAGGATTTATCTAGGATTTCTTCAAATACAAAATCATCCATATGTGGTTAGTGTTTAGATGCCAGTCATTCACTTATGCTTAGGGGTAGAAAAACTGCAGTGGGTTCAGCGGAGCTTGGAGATGATCATGAACACTTGGCAAAGTGAAATCAGAGAGGTCAAATATCTGAAAGTATAAGATTTCATTCCTAAAGCCGAATTTAAATGCAGCTTTTCAAGAAATTTAAGAAGTTAATAAGTATCTCTTAAAAATAGAAATCTAGGACAAAAAAAATCATAAAATTTTTTCTCCTTGATTAGCACAGTTAAGTATGGCTTTTACTTAGTGTGCATAAGTCAAATAAACAGCCCAGAAGTTCAAATTAAAAATAAGAATCATATCAGAAATCCTAAACCCAAGGAAAAAAAGACAGTAGAACTAATCTTGATCAAGTAAGTTGAAGGGCGTGGAATTGAGGTAGAAAATCCTACGTTTGCTTTTGGAGAAAGATTCACATTGAACATTGAAGTATTATTGAAATTCCCAATGCAAGGCGGCTCTAGGACTGGCCTCGTGTTAAGAGTGCTCGGTAAAGATCTGTCCTGCTGTTTCTCCACCTCAAGTTTGGTGCTTATCTCTGCCAGGCTCCCATCAGTGCTGGGGAAGATGGAAAACACCAATTTTGTTCATGATTCCCTAAATGATTTCCATTTTTTAAGTTGCCATATAGTAAATGGAACACTGAAAGCACAGAGCAGACCTCCTGTAAACAATGATAGCTATAACCTTGTTCTAAAGAAGTACACGTGCATCTGGGGCTCCTCAAGTAACAAGTCACGGTTGGGAGAAGAGAGAAAGGGCGTCAGAGAGAAAGGGAGGTGGCCTCACAGTGACACCTGCTGCCTCTGGGACACACCTGCCTCCAGGAAACAGTTCAGGGATGAAGAAACACGCCATCCCACAAAGCCACTTTCAAGCATTTACTTTCACCACCCTTGTATACACGTTTCACTTGTGACCTCAGAAAAATTAAGCATTTGGCTCTGAGGAATCACCTAGAGCCACAGTCTTGAGGGGAGGACGAGAAAGTCATTGGCTGAGACTGAAAAGGGCTAAAACTGCCCCAGGAACAATTACAAGCGTCCCCTGCTTTTCCAAAGTTCATTTTATGTTATTTCACTTCTATGAAGGGCCTACATAGGCACCTGTTTTTCATAATAAAAAAAAAAAAAATCTGAAGAGGATTTTTGGTTTCATTTCAAAAGGCAAAATCTCTAAACGGCGTTCAGTGTACGTTTTAGAGAGGCCTCGCGCTCCCCAAGCAGGGAGACCGGCCCCACCGAGCTCCTTCCCCGGGAGCCACAGTCCACGTCCCAGCATCAAGTCTCCACAGCCCTGAACCCTCTCTGAGCACCTGTGCTTCCCGTGTGCATATTCACTTTACACATCTACTAGCACAATGTGTCTTCGCGTCCCTGCTTCTTTGCTTTATGCTGTTTTGGTTTATGAAAGGCGTCCTAGGAGTGCTCTGCTTTCAGATAGTAGGGAAACCTGGACTAGGCACTGGAGCTGCGATCTGCCCTTTCCATCTTCCACACCCCCCGAGTCAGGTCACCATGTTATTTTTAGGCACTTTGTGAATTATCCTGCCATTCACCCCTATATTCATTCCCCCCAATTTCACAACCATGATTTTACATAGTGTAGGAAAACTTACAAGGTATATAAGGTATATAAGGCGGCTCCCCCTTAGTAGTGACTATCTAATTAGCGTTCACTTCCTACTAATTTCAGGAACCTGGCTCTATAAAAATTAGGCTTTAGAGACAAATTAATGAACTAAGTTTATTTTGTAATTCTGTGTTTTGACTGACTTGTCTAGCTTATTTTCCAATGACTTTCTAACTTTTAGTTCTTCTAGGTAGAGTTTCTTACATTTTCCCAACTCTGCTTGAGAAGTTTTCATCTTGGAGAGTTCAGATTCCAACTCTTTAATTCTGAGTTCCATCTGACTTCTTATGGAAGCAATATTATTCTCTCATAACTGCTCCAGATTTTCTTGAGATGCTGCTTGTATCTAAATCAAATTTTAAAAGATATATTTCTTTTGTTAATGATTATAATCTGAATAATTATATTTGTTCCCTTTAGTTTTGAGTCAGTTATTCATAGAGTGATTTTAAATGTGAAAAAAAGAAAAGTGAAACTTTAAAATAATCATGGTCAATGTGAAATGAATTAAATCTGAATTATAATATTAAAGTGGAATCAATGTTATAGTAGTACTATGTAACCTGATAATTCAAAGAATAAGAGGATCAACTTAAAATTTTAAAAACTGAACAAGACAACTTGAGAATAATTCAGAGGATGGTACCAGTTCTAAACCACGATACTTTTTTTTCCTCCTCATGGTCTTGTTTTATACCAATTGGTCTTGTAAGTAAAAGGATCCTCTAGTGAGACACATTCTAAAAGATCAATTTAGTGATAACTGTGATGGAAATGGAAATATTTCTCTCTTCAGGGAGAGACAAGTGCCCCCTTCCTTCCAGAAATCGACGAAACAAACTGTTCTAAGGGAAGCAGAGGAAACACATAAGCTGTATACATCCAAAATGTAATTTACAGTGAGGTGAATTCAAAGATATGACAGATCAACAAATTAACCTGTAAAAACATGTTGATTTCTCTCAATTTCTCTACGAGATCCTGTCTCTCTTTCTTCCATCTCCCATTTATACTGCTCTACTTAACTGTGTTCTATCATATTCATTTCTGTATGACTTTTGAGGGTCACTACTACTTGCTCCAGCTTCTTTTTATTCTTCTCTAGTTTTTCACATTTCTTTTGCATCCAGAAATGTGAAAAACTAGAGAAGAATAAAAAGAAGAACTTGAATTTTTGCATTCATGTGCAGACATTCTGAACATACAGTTCCCAGCTCTGCTGAAAGATCATCAATCTGCAAGAATAAAACAAACACCATTTGGTAATGAGGGAAGTGGACTGATCCCAGCCTAATACAAACCGAGGATCAATAAATATGATGGTGTCTGTATTGTTGAATGTAGGACCAGGGATCACTCAGAGAATCCAGAAAGAAGTTCAGACCACCAAGAGTCAGAGAATATACTCTTCACTGTCATCATCTTTGTCACACAGCATTTGCACTTGAGTTCACACTCTTATTGTTCTATAATAAAACTTTTTTATCTTTCCTCCATGGAATGAATGCCAGTCACCTCTCAGTAGAACGTCTCTTACTCCTTCCCCCCAACATGTCCCATGGTTTTTAAAGAAGTTTGAGGTATACTGTATTGAGTTTTTTAGGGCAGAGTTAATAAATGTCTCCCAAAAGAAGATTGTGAAAATAAGACTATAATTAATAAATTTTGTAAATATGGATTCTAATCCAATAAACCTTTTTCTGAACTAGAAATAGTTTTTGCTAATTTGCATTGCATTCCAAAGAGAAATGATTCACAAAGCTAAAGATATCCTGTCTCCTGAGAATTTAGTGAGGCGATCCATACATTTTTCTGAACAATGAAAAAAATGCCTCTTTCTTGTAACCCTTTGTTACTTGCCACAGAATAAGAGAACATAGCAAACAAAACAAACAAAAAATATTTGCTGGAATTTCAGTGACACAGAGTTGGAAAGAACTTTCATTTAGACAGAATGATTACTTGGTAAGTTGAGGTGAGTGGAGCTGGTGCTTTTCAAACATGTCTACAAAGTCTTTGACACTTTTCTCATGAAATTCCCTCCCCTTAAATATGTGCTGACCTCAGTAACTGATTCCAGTGGACAGAGTCTGGGGGAACTGCTATGTTATTTATTTCTCAAACTAAATAGCTTCTGACTTTGGCTCCGTGGGAAAAGCCCACTCTTAGCATCAGTCACCATGCTATGAAGCAGCCCAGGACACATACTGAGCACGTCAGTGTCCCCATGGACTGCCCCCACCTAATGACCCATCCAAAAGCCAGCTCCAACTGCCAGACGTGTGCATGAACAAGTCTTCAGATGACTCTGGTCCTCCCCTTCACAACATCCCAGCTGATGAAGACTGGAGAAGAAATGAGCTGGCCTCACTCACTGACTCTTACCGCAACACAGACTTGTGAACAAAGGAAATGCTGTTTTCAGTCACTAGGCTTTGGGTGATCTCTAATGCAATTTGTTAGCAATAAATAACTGGCACAGATACTGATGTTAAACATGGGGTTCAGTGAAGTTAACTCAGTCATACCTGACTCTTTGTGACCCCATGGACTGCATCACACCAGGCTTCCCTGTCCATCATCAACTCCTGGAGCTTGCTCAAACTCATGTCCATCCAGTCAGTGATGCCCAAAATGAGGTATTGCCATTAAAAAAGAACTAAAACACGTGAGAATGCTTTTGAACCTGGATGTAGGGGGGACCTGAATGGATGCAGAGAAAGAAATGAAAACCCAAAGGCCTTCATGACTTTGTAAACAGAAGCCTGATAGCCCTTGAAGAGGCTGCCGGTGACGGCTTCTAGGCAAGAGAAGAAAATGACACTGAAACATGGGGGGCGGAGACTCTTGCTATGAAGCAGCTGAAAGTAAGTAAATGCTTAAAACAATTCCCCTCTGTACTAACTTCACGGGTTTTAAAGATCTCATCTGCTTATGCCAGGGATCAGCAATTCTAACAGACACACTGTAAGAGTCTGTCCCGCAGCTGACACCAAAAAAAGCTCATGAGTTACTATCATTGCAGTCAGGAAAATGCAGTTGGTAACAAATATCTGTTGACCTAATGACCTGGATGATAAGAGAAGGTGCAAAATCCTTAAAGGGTCAGACTCTACAGACGAAGTGACTTCGCATGAGTAAATCTCTAAAGACTCTCAGAGTGTCACTGAATGATGAGTGGTTACAAGGAAAAGGGGTTATCGTTCAAGCCCATAGATATTACCAAAGACACTCCTTTTAATATCTCAAACACAGGGGCAGAGAAAAAGTCAGGCTAATATTGTTGGAAAGGAGGGAGCTGATGGAAGTAGCTAGCATTGCTCAAACTCCAATGCTTCTAGAGACTACTTTCTTTTGTGAAGGGCATTTAGAAATTACATGTGTTCACTCCATAGTTATTCATCAAGGATTAGATCAGAATCTCAAGGGAATAGTTCTAAACATACACGTCCAAGTGTTCCTCGATTTACTCAGTCAAAATCTTCAGGGAACAGCCTAGACTTTTAAATTTTTTTAATAAGTTTTCCCAAATAATTGTGGTTCACCAGCAGAATATAGCTGAGAATTAGTGCAGCAACCACTCCAGTCTCATCTCTTACTCACAAGGCCGATTCCTTCTCTTACATGAGGATTTGAATAGAAAAGAAAAGTAGAAGAGTTGAGTCATAAAATCTGCAATTTTTAAAATTTTCCTGGGTAAACAGTGGTAGAACAGGGACTAGTAAACCCAAAAGGCAACCAGACCTCATTATTTATAAACCCCTTACTTCCTTCCCATCAAGACATTCTAGATGGGACAGCAGAGTCTAGACTCTTATCTGAGTGGATGGTTCTGCCAGAATAGGATAATATATCAGTTAATTATTTGTTCTTCTCTCTTAATTCTCAATTATAATTATCGCCACCTGTTCACTGCCAGTCTCTTTTGCTCAGTGTCTTCTTAAAACTGGCACCTAGGCAAGTTTACAATTCACTCACACTCTTTTTCAAAATAACAGCTGCTACTGCTGCTGCTGCTAAATCACTTCAGTCGTGTCCGACTCTGTGTGACCCCATAGACGGAAGCCCACCAGGCTCCCCTGTCCCTGGGATTCTTCAGGCAAGAACACTGGAGTGGGTTGCCATTTCCTTCTCCAATGTGTGAAAGTGGAAAGTGAAAAGTGCAAGTGAAGTCGCTCAGTCGTGTCCGACCCTTAGCGACCCCACGGACTGCAGCCTACCAGGCTCCTCCATCCATGGGATTTTCTAGGCAAGAGTACTGGAGTGGCTTGCCATTGCCTTCTCTGAAATAACAGCTATTATCCCTGAAAACTGAAAAGCACCTTACAGAAATATATAAACTGAAGGGAATAAAAAGCACAAGCTAAAACTCTTGCGACTTCCGTGGTGGCCCCGTGGCTGGATCTCAGTGCTCCCAGTAAAGGGGGACTGGGTTTGACCCCTGGTCAGGAAACTGGATCCTACGTGCGGAAACTAACCCAGCACAGCCAAACAAATAAATATGAAAATAAATAAATCCTCTTCTTGGCACTTCCAAACGGCCAAAATGCCAGCTTGACTTGCACTTTTCACTTGCTCGCTCCTTTTCCTTTCCTTTCCCCCTCTTAAGACTTGGGCAATGAGAGAGAAATCGTGTTTATATAAATCATTTTTCATAAAATGGGAATTTGTCAACAGCAGCAAGATTTCTATTATGTTGTAAAATGCTTTCATTATGTTTGAATTTTAAGACAAAGTCTACTGAGGCAAATTTTGCTTCACTGGGTTATTTTAGATTGATTACAAAAAAAAAACCTTAAGAGGGGGAAAATATTTGGAAAATGTTTTACATTTAACAAGTGCAGTGTTATCATGAATACCCGTCATAAACACATAAAGGAACGCTTTACTCTCTAATGCTTGAGAAATATGATTCAAAGTGAAATCTTAGACAGTTTGGTTCCTTCAAAATCCTTTCACTCAGGGAAGACTGGAGCTTCCAAACACGGACAACTGACCCCACCTGTGAGATGGAGGGAGTTCCTGGCAGGGCTGCAGAGGCCGAACATCACATGCTTCCTGAAGAAAGAGCAGGAGGGGCAGCTCCCCAGGCACAGCTGAAACCCCACCGAGCAGCTCCCAGGGGCTGAGCGTGGAAGACCCCGAGGTGTACCTGGTGAGCCAAGTGGTCAGCAGCAGAAGTGAACGTCCTCGCTGGGTGTCAAACATGACCTGACCCGCCTAGCCGGATCTCAGAACTGGGGTCTTGGAGGGCTCAGGGCTCCAGGCCTGCTGCCTCCCAGGCCCACTTGCACCGCCCCAGCTCCCCCTGCTGGGCTCTGGGTCTCCTTCCTCCTCTGCCCACCCCCAGCGGGGCACATTCCTTGAGCCCCTATAAACAGCCAGTCCCCACATCACTTCACTACCGCAGGCCTTCATTTCCTGCGGGCTTGGAGCCTACCCCCCACTCCCATGCATGTTCTAATGGGAAAACCTTCCTTCTGGGATAGAAGGGTGGCTGGCAGACAGAGCTCTGCCCTTTCCAGGGGCACCGACCTTTTTCACCCCTGCCCCCTGGCTCGGGTTTGGAACTGTTTCCAAGTTAACAGGGCCTCATGGGCACTATTCAGTTTACCTATTTACATACTGTTGTAAATTAAACACTTGTAGATTAAAAAAATACTTCACAAACACTTGGTAAATAAAGTTAGCTGACCAATACCTTGTTCCTGGCTTCTATATTGGCGTCATAGGAAAGCAGCTTTGCTGCAGGCGATACAATTCTGGCAAAAGACAGCATAGCGGAGGGCGGTGTTGCCACAGACGTCCACGACATTCGGGTCGGCACCACGCTCCAGCAGAAGAGTCGCACACTCCTCCTCTTGGCATTCCACGGCCTGTCAGTGTTGTGCCAAGAAACAGAGTGTAAATTCTAGGAATTCAAAGTAAACAGTCCACAAGCTTCACCAGTTCCCTATATTTCAATGAGATAAATTCATTTTTACTCTCAGTAGTTAAATCACGTCCCCCTCACGTGGATATGGTTTGCTGTGCCATACCTTTATCAGCGCGGTCTTGTTTTCAGCGTCACAGAGGTTCAGCAGGCATTTTCTCTCCAGGAGGAGAGTTACCACCGCTGAATGGCCACTGGCACACGCCACGTGGAGGGCCGTCCCATGAAAGCAAGAGCAGTTTTTAGGAAACTGTAGTGTTACTGTTTCAAAACAAACAGTCGCTCATGTGAAAACATTCAATAGCATGCTACTCCTATCACTCTAAAACAAATATTTTGTTTCCTTCTGGAGAAAGAACAGTATATGTTCGCTTTAGCTCTTCTTACCACAGTAATGAAGGAACAGTCTACTTGAATAGAACGAGCATGGCCTTGAGATTCAGCTCACCTTGGGCTTGAATTTGACCTTGACTCAGTAGCCGTTGCTCAGCCTCTCTGTATCTCAGTTTCCTCATCACCAAAATGGAGAGGGAGTAGCAGTCATCTCACAGGACACCGCTGCGATGCCTCACTGAGATCCATGCACAGGGTTCAGAACCGCTCCTGGCACAGATAACAGCTCAGTAAGTGTTAGGTAATGTTATCATATTTATTACTAGTACTACTAGTTTACAAGGACAACCTCTCAATGAAGTAAAAGGATATGACACCTCCTTTGCAGACATATTGTGAGGATTATAGACAACATTGTACTTCGATGATTCTAATATCCTCATTTTCTCACATTTCAACATCTCTGACATTGGAATGAAATTTATAATTCACAACATCTGTACAACTATAATTAGTAGCATTTTTGTGTGTTCCTTGCTTATTTTTCCTGTTGGTCTCATTATCATAAGGTGTTTTTGCGTAAGGTCGCTGTTTTGGAACCACTGATGATGCATATTATATATTACAGGTACCCAACATAGTGATTCTCAACTGTTATAGATTATACTCCATTTAAAGTTATTATAAGATACTTCCTATATTCCCGATGGTGTACAATATAATATATCCTGGTAGCTTGCAGGATTTTAGTTATTCCACCCTGGGCCCACAGCAGTGAGTCTTAACCACTGGACCGCTAAGGAACTCCCAAGATTCCCTTGACTTCTGGAAGGGCTGAAAGTTTTCAGAAGATATCAATTCTCAAAAAAAATTCAAAGCGACAAATTACTTTTATCTGTACTACATTCCTATTAGTGTCAAAAAGACGAGCCCTGTCTACTAACCCAACTTGCCTATAGGCAAGCTTGATCGACACAGAGTTTTAAATTTTTTTGTGTTGTTAAAATGTTAATTCAACCTCCTGATTTCCTTTTTCTGCTTTGTTTTTTGTGTGTGTGTGTGCTGAAATCCAGGAAACTCCAGAATTCTTGCTTTTGAAGTAATTCTTAGCGAGGTCTCTGGGGTGGGAGGGAGGCTCACAAGGAAGGGGATGTATGTATACTTAGAACTGATTTATGACGTTATACAGCAGAAAACAACACAGCATTGTAAAGCAATTATTCTCCAATTAAAAAAAAAATTAAGGTTAAGAAACAATAGAAATAGAAAAAAAAGAAGGGCTCTGTCAGCAGAAAAAAAATGTGTAAATAGGAATTTGAGTTTTCTTCTGGTACTTTTCTCACTGTGCATATTTAAAATGTTTGATCCACACTCCATCTGAAACTTTTTGGTGAGATAAAAATCTAGTTACTTTCTCTTTTATCAGGTTATTTCTCCATCATCTACACACAATTTATCTTTTCTAACAGAAAATGTCATCAGTATCAAGTTCTAAAGTTTTACATACATTTGGGTGTTTGGGCACTTTCTATTCTGTTCCATTCATTTATCTATCCCCTTTTCAGTTGTTAGTAAATGAATACATTGTGGGCACTTATGGCACATTTTGATACCAAGAAGGGCAAGTCTTAGTCTACCATGTAAAATTTTAACTTTATCACAATTAAAGGCAGCATATGTAACCTAAAAAGTTTAAAATCACGATAAGTTGATTTGGTTTAAGTATAGAAAGACCATACATCCTAAGAAAATGTCTTCCTATTCAAGGACACAGCCAGCTTCCTACTTCAAAGCTGTCTTCCAAGGTCCTTCAGCAAAGAACATATATACCTAAGTGTACATGATATAAAATGGATATTGAATTGTATCTGAAGAATTTTTAATCCAGAAGTTGACCTGTCATGGGAATTATTTTGCTCACTAGGCAGTTTTCTATAATATATAACCTTAAGGTATAAAAATGTGTACATTAAAAATAAGATGCTGACAACATCAGAAATCTGTCCACTGCCATGATCCACAATAGGTGATCCATGAAGAAGTGTCTTCATAAATCACATGAGAAAAAATGTGAGAGCCAGGAGGTTCAGAAGACTTCTTGAAGGCTACAGAACTTGAGAGCTCTTACTCATGAGTACATCATGCTAACCCATGCAAAGAAAAAGTAGGAAGAAGACAGAAAAAACAGATGCTATTCATGTTTCATTTCATTTCTATGACTACTGACATTCAGTTAAATGACTTCAAAACAATCATCAACGTGCCCTATAAGAGGAATCACAAGTGGGTCTGAAACCAGCTAAGGCATTTTGCTGCCTATAAAGTCTTTGGGCTGCTGGATCCCAGGAAGGTGTCTAAGAGCCCTGGAGGGGAGACTCACAGGAGGGACCCCTACCAGACCCTTCCATCCCGCTTACCTGTTCATCTTGTCCCTGTGGTTCATGCCACTCTTCCCGAGCAGCAGAACCTGCAGCACTTTGTCAACATTGCCTACACTGGCAGCTTTGAGGATCGTTCCAAGGTCCTCATCTCGGATGCAGTACCCAGGCTGGAAGTTGATTCTATGACTGCTGTCTCTCACCGGGTTGATGGAGGAGCCAAAGGGCGAGATGCCCTTCTTACTTCTGAAGCCAAAAGTCTTCTTCATCGCAGAGCCTACAAACTCAAACCACACTTCACCTCCCCCTCAGCTCTTCAGAGTCCCCTAAACCCAACACAAGCACTACAGGTAAACCAGAGCAGTTTACAGCTCTGCCGTTTATAGCAGTTTACAGCTCGGCAGTTTATAGCAGTTGCCACAACCTCCCTGCTGGGAAGCTCAACGGTTTAGAATCTTTCATCCCAGAATGATCGTTGGTAAGCAACAGCTGGAAACACACTGCCCGTGTGCACAGGGGCTTGGTGGGCCAGCCTGAGAAGTGTGCATGTCCAAGAATTGCAAGTTCACTTTCTGAAAGAAACAAACAATATCAATAAACCCTTACCTAAATGAAGAAGGAAAGACAAGAAAGTGAAAAAAACACAGAAATCAAAGCGGCGTTAAAACTATATAACTGTCAAAATAACTATACTACCCAAAGCAATCTACAGATTCAGAGCAATTTCTATCCAATTGCCAATGGCATTTTTCATAGAACGAAAAATTTTACAGTGTGGATGGAAACAGAAGACCCCAAATAGCAAAGCCAAAGCAATTGCCAAAGCTATCTGGAGAAAGAAAAGCAAGAGCTGACAGAATCAGGTACCCTGACCTCAGCCTACTCTGCAAGCTTCAGTAATCACAACACTGGTCCCAGTACAAAAACAGAAATATACTGAATGATCAATGGAACAAGACAGAAAGTCCAGAGAGAAACCTACGCACCTATGGTCAATTAACCTAGGATAAAGGAGGCAAGACTGTACAAAGGAGCAGACAGCCTCTTCAATAAGTGGTGCTGAGAAAACTCAACAGCTACGGGTGTAAGAAGGAAATCAGAACACTCCCTAACATCATACACAAAAATAAACTCGAAATGGACTAAAGACCTAAATATAAGGACAGGCCCTATAAAACTCTTAGAGGAGAATACAGGCACGACACTCTCTGACCTAAATTACAGCAGTATCTTTTTCCATTCACCTCTTAGAATAATGAAAATTCAAAACGGAAAGCAGCAAATGGGATCTAATTAAACTTAAAAGCTTTGGAACAGTGCAGGAAATCATAAACAAGACAGACAACCCACATAATGGGCAATACTATTTGCAAATGATGCAACTGACACGGGGGGAATCTCCAACATATTCAAACAGCTCAAAGAGCTCAGTATCAAAAACAAACAACCCCATCACAAAATGAGTGTAGGCTCTAAATAAACATTTCTGTAAGCAACACCCACAGACGACCAAAAAGCACATGAAAGGATGCTCCACATCACTAATTATTAGAGAAATGCAGCAATAATACAGGGAGGTATCATTTCACACCAGTCAGAATAGCCACCATCAAAAAATCTACGAACAATAAATGCTGGAGAGAGCGTGGAGAAAAGGGAGCCCTCCTACACGGCTTGTGGAATGCAACTAGTACACCCACTGTGGAGAACTCGAGGTTTCTTTCAAAACTAACCATAAACTTGCCATGTGATCCAGCAATCCCAGTCCTGGGCATATATCTGGAGAAAGCCATAATTCAAATAGGTACACGCAACCCAATGTTCACTGCAGAACTGCTGACAATAGCCAAGACACAGAAGCAACCTAAGTGTCCATCAACAGAAGAATGGATAAAGAAGATGCAGTGTACACCCACACCCCACACAGAAAATGGAATATAACTCAGCTATAGAAAGAATGAAATAATGCCATTTGCAACAACACAGAAGGAACTCGAAATTCCAATACCAAGTGCAGTAACTCAGAGAAACAAACATCACATCACTTACATGTGGAATCTAACCAAAATAAGCTTATTTACAAAACAGAAACCTACTCACAGATCTCAAAATCAAATTGTGGTTATGAAAGGGCAAACACGAAGGGAGGGATAAATTAGGAGACTGGGGTTAAAACACAGACACTACATTCCAGTAGTGATGTACGGATAAATGAGAGTTGGACCATAAAGAAGGCTGATGGCTGAAGAATCGATTCTTTTAAATGGTGGTGTTGGAGGAGACTCGCAAGAGTCCTTGGACTGCAAAGAGATTAAACCAGCCCATCCTAAAGGAAATCAATCCTGAATATTCATCGGAAGGACCGATGCTGAGGCTGAAGCTCCAACATTTTGGCCACCTGATGGGAAGAGCCGACTCATCAGAGAAGACCCTGATGCTGGGAAAGATTGAAGGCAGGAGGACAAAGGGGACAATGAGGACGAGGTGGTTGGAGAGCATCACTGACTCAATGGACGTGAATTAGAGTTAACTCCACAAGATAGTGGAGGACAGAGGAGTCTGGCGGGCTCAGTCCATTGGTCGCAGAGTCAGACATGACTGAGTGACTAACACTTTCACTTTGAACATGGAAAAGGTAACAGTGTCAGGTTTTAGATATGCCTAAGAAAGTTATGACCAACCTAGATAGCATATTAAAAAGCAAAGACATTAGTTTGCCAACAAAGGTCCGTCTAGTCAAGGCAATGGTTTTTCCCGTGGTCATGTATGGATATGAGAGTTGGACTGTGAAGAAAGCTGATCGCCGAAGAATTGATGCTTTTGAACTGTGGTGCTGGAGAAGACTCTTGAGAGTCCCTTGGACTGCAAGGAGATCCAACCAGTCCATTCTAAAGGAGATCGATCCTGGGTGTTCACTGGAAGGTCTGATGCTAAAGCTGAAACTCCAATACTTTGGCCACCTCATGAGAAGAGTCGACTCACTGGGAAAGACTCTGATGCTGGGAAGGATTGGGGGCAGGAGGAGAAGGGGACGCCAGAGAATGAGATGGCTGGATGGCATCACCGACTCTGTGGACATGAGTTTGAGTGAACTCCGGGAGTTGGTGATGGATAGGGAGGCCTGGCATGCTGGCATGGGGTCGCAAAGAGTCGGTCACGACTGAGCAACTGAACTGAACTGAACTGAAAAGTAAGTTAGGTGCAGACAAAATACTTAGGATCAAAAGTACTTAGATACTACTGCTTAAAAGTAGTATAAATACTACTTAAAATCAGTATTTTTAAAACACCATATAAACTTTCATCATACAAAACTATTTCACTTTAATAAAGACTTTCTCATCATGTTTAATGGGAACAACTAAAATGTCATGAAAACAGTCCAGAAAGGAAATTTTTACTATTTCTCTTTCCAATCATGTATTTTTTCTTCAAAACCTGTACAGATTCTTGTGATGTTTTCAAACATCACAGTGTACACACTGTAGGTCCTGATACAGATTTGACCCATCTGTAGATCCTAGAGGAGACACTCCAAGGACTCAGATGCAAAGTCAGCAGCAGCTGGAAAGAAAAAGGATTACATTCTTTATCTAAAATACCTGAGTTCACTAAGTATTAGTTAAAAATAAAAAAAGAAACAAAGCAAACCTGAGGTATTTCTAAATGTTCTGAAAAATGAAATATTATCTATAGATGACAGGAAACGAAATACAAGATTACAATTACAAAATCTGCCCTTGGTCCCACATGTGGCTGAGTATCACAGCTTCTGGTTTTCTCATTCTTCATTCATTTCTCAGTATGTATGTGCAAAGGTGCTGTGACAAACACTGGAATTACAAGATGAAGGTGACCCAGTCCACCTTGAAAAATGATATCCCATAAACTGGAAAAACAGACAAACAGGCAACTTCCATTCAGAGTCATAAATACTAAGATATAAAAGACGGCACAAGGAACACTCAGAAGGGACCGCCGGCTTTGTGTCAACCCTGCCAGCTTGTTGGCGGAGGTGCTGTGGAAGCAGATACCTGAAGGACAGGAGAAAGCACAGGAGACGGAGGGGAGAAGCACGGACAAAGATCTGCAGTGAGGAAGCGCCCCTGTGGGACCCCACACGGTCTGGCTGGTTAGATGCAGTGCTGAGGGGCAGAGGGGGGTGGTAAAGAGATGAGGCCAACTACTTTGGAAGGACCCAAATTGATGCGGGTGTTTGGAGCTTTTCCTGCGGGCTAGAGATAAACTACTGACAAAATCAATGACTGAGAAATTTTAAGGTCACCCACCAAGTGACAGCGACGCAGAGGTAACTGCCTGAGTCTGGTTTCCTAGCCGTAACGACTACCAGACACTTGACAAGTGATGAGCTCCGTGTTTTCTGAGAACAGTGTCAGGGTGCAGGCGCATAGTTCCACAGGGATGGCAGGAGAGGCAGGACACAGCCAAGAACAAGAGAAATCCATGCTGTCGTGATGACTGCAGCTCTGCAGCATGGTCTGAAGTCAGGCAGGGTGATTCTTCCAGTTCCATCCTTCCTTCTCAAGACTGCTTTAGCTATTTGAGGTTTTTGGGTTTCCATATAAATTGTGAAATTACTTGTTCTAAGTCTGTGAAAAATACCATTGGCAGCTTGACAGGGATTGCATTCAGTCTATTGATTGCTTTGGGTCATAAACTCATTTTCACTATATTGATTCTTCCAATCCACAAACATCGTGTATTTCTCCATCTAGTTGTGTCATCTTTGATGTCTTTCATCAGTGTTTTATAGTTTTATATAACTCTTGTTTCTTTAGTTAAATTTATTTCTAAGTATTTCAATTTTGCTGCAATGGTGAATGGGATAGTTTCCTTCATTGTTTACTCATTGTTAGTGTATAGGAATGCAAGGGATTTCTGTGTGTTAATTTTACATCCTGCAACTTTATTATATTCATTGATTCGCTCTAATAATTTTCTTGTGGTGTCTTTAGGGTTTTCTATGTAGAGAACAATGTCATCTGCAAACAGCGAGAATTTTACTTTTTCTTTTCCAATTTGGATTCTTTTTATTTCTCTTTCTTCTCTGAATGCTGTGGCTAGAACTGCCAAAACTATGTTGAATAACAGTGGTGAGAATGGGCACCCTTATCTTGTCCCTGATTTTAGAGGAAATGCTTTCAATTTTTCACCATTGAGGATAATGTTTGCTGTGGAATGAGAAGCGAGGAGATTTATCTAACACTTAAGTTTGGGAAAAGGAACTCCTCCCAAAGTGCTTGCTTGTTCTGAATCTCCTCTTTGAAAAGACATATGTGCCCACAGCACTGTGAACTTGGGTCTGCTGGGACGGGGGTCAAGCATTTGCTTCCTCCTCTTAGGCCTGCGTGGGCAAGTGTCTGACTTGGGATTAAGTGTTCAAGGGCTGCTGTGACTGCACAGCTCAAGCACGACCTCCAGTTTCACGGCTCGCAAGTAGTAAGACCCAATGTAGCCACAGTGCCGTCGAAGAAACCTTAGATTGCCCTTCTATGATGGCAAGAAGCCAAATGAGAAAACAGGTTGAGACTGCACTTAACAAGGGCTATTTTTATCTGTACCACAAACATCATGAAAATGCCATGAAAAACATAAACCCGAATGCACTGACTGAAATGGACATTTTAATCACAGTGACTACACAATGATAACTAGTTGCAATACCATTGCCAACACCATTGCTATCTCAGTCATCATTCATCCAGGTGATGTCAAAACAGAGACAAAAGTGAGCTTCATTTACAAGTTTTAAATATTTAACTACAAATTCAGAAACAGTTTACAACTCCTCAGTTCAGTTCAGTCGCTCTGTCGTGTTCAACTCGTTGCGACCCCATGAACTGCAACACGCCAGGCCTCCCTGTCCATTAACAACTACTGGTGTCCACCCAAACCCATGTTCATCGAGTCGATGATGCCATCTAACCATCTCATCCTCTGTCGTCCCATTCTCCTCCTGCCTTCAATCTTTCCCAGCATCAGGGTCTTTTCAAATGAGTCAGTCAGCTCTTTGCATCAGGTGGCCAAAGTAATGGAGTCTAAGCTTCAACATCAGTCCTTCCAATGAATACCCAGGACTGATCTCCTTTAGGATGGACTGATTGGATCTCCTTACAGTCCAAGGGACTCTCAAGAGTCTTCTCCAACACCACAGTTCAAAAACATCAATTTGTCTGCGCTCAGCTTTCTTTATGGTCCAACTCTCACATCCATACGTGACTACTGAAAAAACCATAGCCTTCACTACACGGACCTTTGTTGACAAAGTAATGTCACTGCTTTTTAATATGCTGTCTAGGTTGGTCATAACTTTCCTCCAAGGAGTAAGCGTCTTTTAATTTCATGGCTGCAATCACCATCTGCAGTGATTCTGGAGCCCTCCAAAATAAAGTCTGACACTGTTTCCACTGTTTCCCCATCTATTTCCCATGAAGTGATGGGACCAGATGCCATGATCTTAGTTTTCTGAATGCTGAGTCTTGAACCAACTTTTTCACTCTCCTCTTTCACTTTCATCAAGAGGCTCTTTAGTTCTTCTTCACTTTCTGCCATAAGGCTGGTGTCATCTGCATATCTGAGGTTATTGATATTTCTCCCAGCAATCTTGATTCCAGCTTGTGCTTCTTCCAGTCCAGCGTTCCTCATGATGTACTCTGCATATAAGTTAAATAAGCAGGGTAAATATATACAATATAAATATAATTAAATATACAGCCTTGACGTACTCCTTTTCCTATTTGGAACCAGTCTGTTGTTCCATGTCCAGTTCTAACTGTTGCTTCCTGACCTGCATACAGATTTCTCAAGAGGCAGGTCAGATGGTCGGTATTCCCATCTCTTTCAGAATTTTCCACAGTTTATTGTGATCCACACAGTCAAAGGCTTTGGCATAGTCAATGAAGCAGAAATAGATGTTTTTCTGGAACTCTCTTGCTTTCTCCATGATCCAGCAGATGTTGGCAATTTGATCTCTGGTTCTCTTGCCTTTTCTAAAACCAGCTTGAACATCTGTAAGTTCATGGTTCACATATTGCTGAAGCCTGGCTTGGAGAATATTGAGTATTACTTTACTAGTGTGTGCTGCTGCTGCTGCTAAGTCGCTTCAGTCGTGTCCGACTATGTGTGACCCCACAGATGGCAGCTCACCAGGCTCCTCTGTCCCTGGGATTCTCCAGCAAGAATATTGGAGTGGGTTGCCATTTTCTTCTCCAATGCAATCAGTGATGCTAAGTCGCTTTAGTCGTATCCGACTCTGTGCGACCCTATGGACAGTAGCTCTCCAGGCTCCACTCTCCACAGGATTCTCCAGGCAAGAATATTGGAGTAGGTTGCCATTTCCTTCTGCCTTACTAGCATGTGAGATGAGTGCAACTGTGCGGTAGTTTGAGCATTCTTTGGCAT
Organism: Moschus berezovskii; assembly: GCF_049115385.1. Lineage (NCBI taxonomy): Eukaryota > Metazoa > Chordata > Mammalia > Artiodactyla > Moschidae > Moschus > Moschus berezovskii. The sequence goes on along the minus strand of NC_142474.1, from coordinate 74,599,307 downwards.
TGCCTCTCTTTGGGATTGGAATGAAAACTGACCCTTTCCAGTCCTGTGGCCACTGCTGAGTTTTCCAAATTTGCTGACATATTGAGTGCATCACTTTCACAGCATCACCTTTTAGGATGTGAAATAGCTCAACTGGAATTAAATCACCTCCACTAGCTTTGTACAACTGCTCAGCAAGATAGTTTTTAGAAATTTAAATTAAAAGGTTATAAATAAAATAGTTAAAGATCTACTCTTGAATAAGAAAATAACAAAAAATCTTAACCTAGAGCAGAAATTAATCTTCTGACTTAGTATCACAAGTTAGTTTAATTCATTAAAAGGGTTTCTTTTACGATTCCTTCAAATGAAAAAACATCCATATGTCGTTAGTGTTTAGGTGCCAGTCATTCATTTTTGCTTAGGGGTAGAAAAACTGCAGTGTACAGTAGAGCTTGGAAGTGATTATGAAGCACAGCCAAAGCGAAATCAATTAGAAAGTAAGACATCTGAATCTATACTTTCAGTTACTAGGCAATAAGATTCCATTTCTAAATTAGTTTAAATGCAGCTTTTCAAGAAAATTTAAGAATTTAATCAGTATCTCTTAAAAATGAGAAATCAAGGGCCAAAAAAGATCACAAAATTTCCGTGTCCTTGATTACCACAGTCACTTACGACTTTTACTTAGTATAAGCCAAATAAACAGCTCAGAAGATCACCAAAATAAAAACAAGAATCACTTATCAGAAATCTGAAACTCAAGGCAAAAAGATAATAGAACTACCCTTAGTCAAATAAGTCCCAAAGCTGTTATGTAAAAGGCATGGAATTGAGGTAGAAGCCACTACACTTGCTCATGGAGTAACATTTCATTTGAGCACTAAAGTATTACAGGAATTTCTAACACAAGGGGACTCCAGGACTGGCCTCCTGCTAAGAGTGCTGAGTAAAGTTCTGTTCTGCTGTTTCTCCACCTCAAGTTTGATGCGCATCTCTGCTAGCCTCTCATTAGTCCTGGGGAAGATGGAAAACACCAATTTCATTCATGTTTCCCCAAATGATTGACATTTTTAAAGTTGCCATATAGTAAATGGAATTCCCATTAAACTGTTTGAAAACTGAAAACACAGAGCAGCAGACCTACTATAATCAATGACAGTTGTAACCTTGCTCTAAAGAAGTACACATGTGTCTAGGGCTCCTCAAGTGACAAGTCACAGTTGGAGAGGACAGAAAGGGCATCAGAGAGCAAGGGAGGTGGCCTCACAGTGACACCTGCTGCCTCTGGGACACACCTGCCTCCAGGAAACAGTTCAGGGATGAAGAAACATACCATCCCACAAAGTCATTCTCAAGTGCTTCCTTTCACCACCTTGTACATACGTTTCACTCATGACCTCCGAGAAATTAAGCATTTGGCTCTGAGGAATCACCTAGAGCCACAATCTCGAGAGGAGGACGAGAAAGTCAAGGGGTGAGACTCAAGAGAGCTAAAACAGCCCCAGGAGCAATTACAAGCATCCCCTGCTTTTCCAAAGTTCACTTTATGTAACTTACTTCTATGAAGGGCCTATGTCAGCAACTGTTTTTGATTAAAAAAAAAAAAGTGAAGAGAATTTTTCATTTCAAAAGGCAACATGTCAAAACAGCGTTCAGTGCACATTTTACAGTGAGAGACCTCACGCTCCCCAAGCAGGGAGACCGGCCCTACCAAGCTCCTTCCCCGGAAGCCACTGCCCATGTCCCAGCATCAAGTCTCCACAGCCCTGAACCCTCTCTGAGCACCTGTGCTTCCCGTGTGTACTTATTTTAGGCATCGTCTAGCAGCACGTGTCCTCGGTGACTCGCTCCTTTGCTGTGTGCTGTATGCAGTCCCGTGGACTGCAAGGAGATCCAACCAGTCCACCCTAAAGGAAATTAGTCCTGAGTGTTCACTGGAAGGACTGATGTTGAATCTGAAACTCCAATACTTTGGCCACCTGATGTGAAGAGTTGACTCACTGGAAAAGACCCTGATGCTGGAAGGGATTGGGAGCAGGAAGAGGAGGGGATGACAGAGGATGAGATGGTTGGATGGCATTACCAACTCAATGGAGATGAGTTTAGGTAAACCCGAGGAGTTTGGTGATGGACAGGGAGGCCTGGCATGCTGGGATTCATGGGCTCGCAAAGAGTCGGACACGATTGAGCGACTGGACTGAACTGCACTGTGGTCTCACAACTTTTTAGATAGGGTAACTGCCTGAAGTTGCAATAACAGACTGGAACCGAAGAAGACTGTTCAAGTGGGGGCTTTGCTTCCAACAGCTGCCAAGTTCAGACAAGCCCTTTAACTTGATCCGTAATTCCAGTGGCTCAGCTTCCCCATCTGTTAAATGGCCCAAGAGTCACACTAAGTGTTCCTGAAGGCTCAAAACAAAACTCACCTTACCCAAAGGCTCTTCCTGCTGACCGCCAGATGTTTACTCTGCTCCTGAGAGAAGCCTCCAGAGACGCGGTCCCTCCCCTCCCAGGCTACTCCTCTCCCCTCCACCCCGCTCCTTGAACCTACAAGTCCTGTCGCCTCAGGACACGGTGTTCAGTGACCCCCGACCGGGCTGTGGACCGCATCCATCTCTCCTGCTGTCTATCATAACCCACTCAGAACCAGTCTTTCTTCTATCCGATCCATTCCGCAAAGGGCTGCGTGGTGGTTTAGTCCCTAAATCGTGTCCGACTCTTGCAATCCCATGGACTGCCAGGCTTCTCGGTCCATCGGAGTCTCCAGGCAGAATCTGGAGTGAGTTGCCATATCCTTCTCCAGAGGAACTTCCCAACCCAAGAATGGAACCCGGGTTTCCCGCATTGCAGGCAGATTCTTTACCGACTGAGCTTTGAGGGAAGACCCTTAATTAGTGGGGAAGCCCCTTAATTGCTGACGTGAAAGTCGCTCAGGCTGACTCTGCAAAGTCTGACTTGGCCACAGTCCATGCCTGCTTACTGGAGTGGGTAGCCTTTCCCTTCTCCAGGGGATCTTCCCAAGCCAGGGATTGAACCCAGGTCTCCCCATTGCAGGCAGATTCTTGACCAGAGGAGCCACCAGGGCTGAGACAGCTATCTAAACAGAGTAATCCCAGCGCGCCTCTGAAACGCCTTGTGAATGAAGCGCGAGCCTCCCGCGCCAGAGCCCCCTTGCTGCTCGCCCTTCCCCGTCAGGGAGGGCAGGGGGTTTGCACGGCCGGCTCCCCGGTGGGGCTACACTCCTCGCGGCCCTCACGCCCGGGCGACCCCGGCCCCGCCTCCCCGGTGTAACGCGCACCTGAGCTCCAGCCGCCCGGCTCCCGGTCTCTCCGCGCGTCCCCGGGGCGATCGCCCCCCGCGCAGCCCGCGCGCTCAGCGGCTTCGAGGACGCGGGCCGGCGGGGGGCGCTGAGGAAGTGGCGGCGATCCCCGCGCGCGGGAGGCCGCCGACACCGACGCGTCAGCAGTCACGGCGTGGATCCACAGGCACAGCCGCCGTCCCGCTCGCGGCCGTACAGCCCCACAGCAGCTGCCCCGGGCGGCGCCGCCCGCCCCCGCCCTCGCGGCCCCGCCCCGCCTCGGGCAGCCTCCCCTCGGCCGCGCGGGGCAGCTCCCGGCCGGCTCCACGGGCTTCGCGCAGAACACGGCACAGGCGCCGGGCGGAGAGCTGAGGGCGGGCGGCGCGCAGGGGGCGTGTGAGCGCGAGCCTGGCCGGCGCCTGGGGCGGGGAGGGGCGGGCGCCTGGGGGCGGGGCTTGTGTGAGCGGCGGGGGAGCGGGCGCCTGGGGGCGGGGCTTGCGTGAGCGGCTGGGGGCGGGGCTTGGACGGGCGCCTGGGGGCGGGGCTTGTGCGGGCGGCGAGCCCGGCGGTGCCTGCGCCGGGTGCGTGAGAGCCGTGCAGCCTCGTGGGCGGTGAGAGCGGGGGGCGCTGCCCGGCGTCGGGGGTCGTGAGAGCGGGGGGCGCGGGAAGGGCCGCTGAGGCGGGGGCGGCGTGTGAGCGGTGAGCCGGGTCGGCGCGGCAGGGGGCGTGTGAGCCGGAAATGGGGCCCTGTGGGTGGGAAACGCGCGCCGGGGCCCCGGGGCCCTGTGAGCCCTGAGTGCGGGCGGTCACAGTCTGGCCTGAGGGGCAGCAGCTGGCGGTCGAACCTCCGCGTGGGGCCGGCGGGGCGCCCGGAGAAACTGCGAGGCAGCGGTGGGCTTGGCCAGTGTGTGCGTCCTGCAGCCTCCAGGTTCCGAATTGTTAATTTGAGGATAACGACAGTATCTTGATTTTTCTACCCTACACTTTGGGTTGTGAAGTGACCTTTATCTAAAAATTGCTGTATTTTCCAGGTCAGTCTATAGCCAAATGTTTGTGTCTCTTCCTTCCGTTCGCCCCTCGATTTTTATTGGAGTACAGTTGATTTCCAGTATTGTGTTAGTGCCAGGTATGCTGCAAAATTTATCATTTTTGTGTGTATATGTATTTCCGCTCTTTTTAAAAGCATTTTTTCCATATGGGCTGTTACAGAATGTTGAGTGCCATGTGCTATAGAGTTGGTCCCCATTAGTTATCTATAACACAATAGTGTGTAGTGTGTGTGTGTGTCAGTCCCAGTCTCCCAACCACATGTATGTTTCTTTGGTACATGTGCGTGTGTAAAACTGCTAGAGAGGGTCAGAGAGAAACAGGCTGAATTATGGGTATTTACCACTTCGGCCTTGAAAAGATAGTTCTCGAAACTTGAAAGTATTACTGCGTTTGGCCTGTCAAGTTGATCTGCAAGGAACATTTCAAGAGACGCAAGAGCATGGGGGGTAGCGATAAACATGCAGGCTTATGACAACAGCAGTTTCTTTAGTGATGTTTTTACCAAGGGGTTCGCTGATCGCTCAGTTGGTAAAGAATCTGCCTGCAATGCAGGAGACCTCGGTTCGATTCCTGGGTCAGGAAGATCCCCTGGAGCAGGGAAAGGCTACCCACTCCAGTATTCTGGCCAGGAGAGTTCCATGGACTGTATAGTGCATGGGGTGGCAAAGAGGCGGACAGGACTGAGCAACTTTCACTTTTACGCTAATAATGCAAAGCATTTTTGACGTGCAGAGTACCTTTATGGCAGCCGTACTTGAAGTAACAGAGAGTAAGGGTGCCCTGTTTGAAGGTGGCACCAATGGAAAGAGAGGAAGGGCCTGCTCTCTTCGTTACAGGCGGCTGCTGCCTGGTGATCCAGCGCGATGCCTGAAGTCAGCATCGTGGTTGTGACACTTCGCAGCTGTGGGATCTTGGCAAAACCTGTCATAACTGGGTAAAACGTGGGCAGTTTTTGAAAGTAGGATATTTTCTTAGAAAGGGTTTAGGAAGTCTTCATGCAAGTCAGTATTAATTTTAACGGAGTATCTCTGAGAACCTTCCACAGAAGTATATGGATCGTTTATCTGGAGCTGCTGGTCAAAGAGGAAAAAAGACATTAAAAGGACAAGTAGAAGGTAAGACTGGATTTGATAGAAAAGTCATTTGACAGAACGTTGAATTAAAATGGGACTGCTGCCGCATTCTAGTAGCCAAAGCAAATCACCTGTCGGATACATAGTGAGGAAAAAGTCGAGGAGGGAAATAGTGTATCTTATCAGGTGTCAGCCACAGATTAAATTGAGAATGCCTCTTAAGGAGCTAAATTATGAGTTCCTGGATTTCCTTGGAGGTCTGGTCCAATGGTTAAGACTGTGCGGTTAAGAGTCTCCGATGCAGGGAGTGCAGTTTCGATCCCTGGTCAGTGTGATCCATGGCCAAAAGAAAAAAATTATTAGTTCTGTTTCAAGATACTCTACAACCTCCGGAAGGTTGAGAAATAAGAGGAAAGAAGGAATGAAGGATGAGAGAGGCATAGGGTACAGGGAGGAAATGAAGGATCAGGAAGCACGGGTCTATGGGGGAAGGTGGCAAGAAATAAGATAGGTCTTTCGAAAAGGGAGAGTATTTGACATGGGCGATGAATTGGAAGTGAGCTTGTCCGAGAAGAACAGCAGAGTTTTCCCCGTCTTCTTGTTTTCCTGTCTGTAGAAGGCATTCAGGATTGAGGTCCCTGGGCACGCAGAGGTGTGTGTTAGCGTCTGTGCAGGAACACGGGCATAGGTACTCAGCTGTAAATGTGTGCAGATTGATGTCATATAAGATGCTGCTGCTTTTTAGGATGGTGTCACATAGGCCAAAACAAGAGAAATTTTGTTTGGTTTCTGATTGTTTTGTTCATTGATGTTTGGATGAATTTGTGAATGAATCCTTGAGATGTTTGTGTGCCTGTAACCTGATGAATTCTGGTATTTCCCAAAAGATTTCTTAAAGTTTTAGATCATTGGAAGTATTTCTTAAAGAAGTAAATATTCAGCTGAAGATTAAGATTAATATAAGCTGTCATTTGATACAGTGGTTTAAATCTATGTTTTAAATATTCTGTCTTATATCTGAACATTCTAAGTAATTTTAACAAAACTTACAGATTTCTTAGCAGAACTCGACGTAGAAATGACATGAGAGGAAGAACAAGAAAAATCTGATGGAGATGAAAAGAACCATTCACAGGTATGTAAAAATGTAAATTTCAATTTCTGGTTTAATACTGTTTTCTCTTCTTTAACAACATAATATAGTTTGCAACAGAGTTCATAACAAATAAAATTACCTTTCAAAAGTAGCGTTTTAGAATCGACAGATGATCATTAAGTTTTTATAGCACGTCAATTACAAAACTGAAAATATTGTTAGAATCCATTATAATTTATAGCTTGTTTTGGGAATTGAGGCAAAAAACTCTCCTGACTATTGTTTACTTTTTCCATTTTTGTAATTTCTTTATATGATAAAGAAGGTGAGATCAAATCCTGAATCATAGGATTAAAGAGTTGAATTTATGAACAATAGGACAATGATGGTCCCTGACCTGGATACGTGTAAAGAGAAATCATTGCCACTGGTCAAGGTTTTCCGTTGAAACTGCCAGTCACTGATGCCAAGACTAAAGATTCATTCTGTCTGATATCTCGGCATAGTTGACTTCAGTTCAGTTCAGTTCAGCCGCTCAGTCGTGTCCAACTCTTTGTGACCCCGTGGGCTGCAGCACGCCAGGCCTCCCTGTCTGTCACCAATTCTCGGAGTTTACCCAAACTCGTGTCCATTGAGTCACTGATGCCATCCAACCATCTCATCCTCTGTCGTCTCCTTCTTCTCCCGCCTTCAGTCTTTCCCAGCATCAAGGTCTTTTCAAATGAGTCAGCTCTTCGCATCAGGTGGCCAAAGTATTGGAGTTTCAGCTTCAACATCAGTCCTTCCAATGAACACTCAGGACTGACCTCCTTTAGGATGGACTTCGGGATGAACATTCAGCGACAGAGTAGGTCATAGAATCAGCCCAACTGCCTATTAAAAGAATTGAACCTTCCAGATTTGACCTTTGTTGTTCGGGTACAAATAATAACTTTATAACTTCTTTCATTTCCAGGTGGGAAGTCAGTGAATATTATTAAAAATGCTTTATCCACTCTCATCAGTGGCTGTCAGGATTTAATATAACTGAATGTAGGGCTTCCCAGGTAGCTCAGCTGGTAAAGAATCCACCTGCAATGCAGGAGACCCTGGTTCAATTCCTGTGTCAGGAAGTTCCCCCTGTGAAAGGGATAGGATACCCGCTCCAGTATCGTTGGGAGACCTGGGTTCAATCCCTGGGTTGGGAAGGTCCCCTGAAGGAGGTTGTGGCAACCCACTCCATGTTCTTGCCTGGAGAATCCCCACGGACAGAGGATCCGGGCAGGCTGCAGTCCTAGGGGATGCATAGAGTCTCAGACAGGACTGAGCACACACATAACTGAATGCAAGCAGGTAACATGTATCGATGTGTAGCATTGTCAACATATATGATTTGCATTAATTTAGGAGTTGGTTCCTCTTTCCGATTGGTGTTAATAGATTTTGGCTAATAGTAATATAAAGTTTGTCAGTTCTCCAGATACTAGTCCTTAAAAAAATAAAGAAGCTTTCAAATGTACTGTAGGGACTCCCTGTTCAAGATATAGTGAGGGGAAATATTTTTAAGGGAAGCCAGCCTTTATAGCATTAAAAATCATCTCCTAATTCATTTTTGGTAGATTTAATATACATGAATTAATTCAAACACACAGGGGCAAAATTGGTTTTTGAATTCATGTTTTTCTCCTATTTTCGGGTAAGGCAAGTTATTTTTCACTTAACCACAGAAGGGTAAGGTGAGGACGAGTGCCTTTGGCCAGAAGTCATTTCAGTGACCAGTCCCCTTGGAAACTGCACTGAGGCGAATACACATAAACAGCTCCATAGGCACTCTTTCCGGGTGCGGCAATGGAGAACTGGATGGTAAGTGAAGAGGAATGGGGAGTTCAAAGGAGTTTCTTGTTTTATATTCAGAGGGGAGCGTTTAGGGCATATGTGCTGTTGGAAATGAGCCAGCAGAGGACGTGTCTATTGAGTTGAATCTTGTTTCCATTTCCAGTGTTGGAAAGCTTATTGATTGTATGACATTATCTTTAAATTATTACAGTAAACTAATTGTACATAATACTTCTGTTCATGTATAGTTTTATGGTAAGGGCTTGTTCGTTGGATCCGAAATGTAATATTCTTGTGTAATTGAATATGCAGATGATTACTTCAATTAGTTCTATCATACATAGATTTTTAAAAATTATAGAATCATGTATATACAAGCACTGAATAGGATCGAGTCATTCCTTGATGATTCTGGATGAGCGTATCATCGTGAGTAGCTACGGTTTTGTAAGGTACTCTGAAATATCACAGCATATTAACTTCATGTTGTTTATGGATTCCTGGGAAAAGGGGAAATTCTTGTTTATATTCAGTAGAGAAAGCTATTGACAATGTTTCATTAATTATTATTTCTGGAGCATAAAGTTCTAAATGACTAAAACCATCCTTCCCATACTAAGAGTGTCGTTAACACATGTCTGCTCAATAAGTGCATGTCAGATGCATGAAGAAACTGCAGAATGGTTCCATGAATGCCTATGGATGAATTTCTTTACAAAAGGCAAGTCTTTATTGCAGGTAGATTTCCAATATTGCCTACATGGAAAGATGTTTGATTTGTTTAGAAATATGTTAAGATTCAGAAATTATTATTTATAGTTATTAGTAGACTAATGGAATAATAATATAGATTCATTTGCTATCATATTACTTGCAAAGACTTATTTAAATCTTACGTTCTCAGCATGTACAGTGTTGAGGCCAGGTTTCCTGGGTTTGAATTCTGGGTCTGTTGGTGACCTGCTGTGTGGGCTTGGGCAAAATCCTCAGCCTTTCCGTGCTCCATTTCTCCCTATGTAGAGGACCTAATGTATTACCTATCTCCAAGAATTACCGTGAGGATTAAAAATGCCTTAAGACATGTCAAGTGCTTATAAGAATGCATAGCAGTTGCATAGGAAGTCCTCAGAAGGCTAATATCATGGTTACTATGGTTTTCTTAAAAATGGGTTTCTTACTTATGAGGAATTAAAGAATACCTCCCAAATAGGTTATATTGCCATAAAAGGTAGTTCTTATTGAAAATGATTCCTACCAAAAACCCTGGTATACTGCTTCCTATCAAATAACACCAGTAACGTTAACGTTTTTCCTTTTCCTTTGATCTAAATTCAATGCTTTATTAGTATTATTCATATATTTTCTTTATCCATTAATGCTGCTGGTGCTGCTGCTGCTGCTGCTAAGTGGCTTCAGTGGTGGCCAACTCTGTGCGACCCCGTGGACTGCAGCCTACCAGGCTTCTCCGCCCATGGGATTTTCCAGGCCGAGTACTGGAGTGGGTTGCCATTGCCTTCTCCCCATTATTATTTATTGTTTAATCCTTCAGTAAAAGATTACTTCCCAGTGCAACGGTTTTATGTAAAAAACCGAAGTTTAAGTATTGTTTGTATTTTTAAGTATTTAATATTAGCCTGAAAAGAATCATTTGTCATTTTAGGGCTGCAAAGAAAACATCTAATGAAAAGAACAAGGTATAATTTAAAAAGTTAATTATAAAGAATATTATCCTAGTAAAAAATATTTTGTAAAAGGAGTAGTGGCAAAACAGAAAATCTTCATTTGTTGTAGAGACATACACTTGGAGAACTTAATTTAGAAACACTATTGATCACATTATCGTTTTGATAAAAATCTGTCCTTTTAAGAAGTGTCTGGTTTTCATTTAATGACGAGCTTATTATCACCTTTGTACAGTTCGTATATTTTATCAATAGTTTAAGGACACTGTGAAACAGGATTATTTATGTGTAGGTCAAAGCACAGATTAATGCAGTGAGCTACCTGAATGACTTCACTCAGTCATCTGAAAGTGCTTTCCAGGATGGTGATGTCTTTACTCTAAGAATTCCACGTTGCAAGTGGAACCACTTGGCTTGAGGTGTAACGCGAGGACCGTGGTGTGAATATCAATACGGAGCCTGTTTGTGTATCGTGTGGTAATGCATGCTCACCTTGTCTAGCACTGCTCTAGAGCTGCGGATATATCACGGTGCTGTGCATCTTGGAAATATGTTTTGTGTTGAAAGACAGTGACAGAGAGTGTATCCGCTGAGCCTCTGGTCGTCCTCGCTGTACCTGAATTTATAATGATTACATGCACATGTTTGTGATTATTTTATTTCTCTTTCTCTTCTACTAGACTGCAAGCTAAACAAGAGCCAGGGTCGTCTGTTTTATCTGGAGAGCTTAGGATACTGTCTTCCACGAGGTCGACACTCAGTCTTTGCTCCGTGTATGGAGGCGTGAACGTGAAAGGCGCATCCTTTATGCTCAGAGATTGCTCACATCAGTGTGTTTCTATTTCTCTGTGTTTTCTTCCTGCTGCAGATTGTGTTAGCTTGTGGAAACTTCGGGATGCAATGCTTTGGTGTGAAAGATGAATGGAACTTTAAACAGGCCACTGTCAGTTCCTGAGAGGAGAAATTAAAAAACTGGAGAATAAGGTTGGCGAGCTTCAGAAAGAACCGTCCCAAAGAAAAGAGGTGAGTCACACTTAGGGATCAGAAAGTGGAGTGGCAGCGAGAGCTCGGCAGCTGGAGGTACTGCACATCCTAGTTTTAATGAACTACTTGAACTGGTATTTACTTTAATACTGCAGAGACGTAGCTGTGTTATAATTTTTAACTTGCCCTCTGGGATTTTACAGGGGAGAACACGTTGTTAGTATTGTGGAGTATGAAATTCATGGAAATAATATAAGGTCTTAACAGTGAATGCTTCTAATGACTTAATGTATATTTTTCCAGATCATCGTTTTCATGATCATACAGAAGTCCACCATAACAGAAACCTCATTCATGATTCAACAGATTGACTTTCGGTTGTTTTTCACTTTTCTGTCTGATGTTTAATACAACAAGGAACATCTGTTCTACAGATCCATTTCTACATTTCTAATTATTTTGAATTCATTTTCTTTAATAATAGTGTATTATTTGGCTAAAGTATGAGAACGTTTGCAAGCGGTCTTTGATCCATGTTTCTAAAATATTTTTAAGAAAGTTTAGATTAATTTTCATTCCCACCCACAGAAGTATGAAGGGGTCATTTTTCTCAAGACAGGAAAAAAAAAAAATTATGCTGTTTTATTCTTAACCCTCTGCAGGAAAACAGTGATCATTATTAAGTGTTCTTCATTGTATTTCCCCCCATATTACTATTTTAAACATAATGAAGAGGGAATGAAAGTTACTGCAGCAGCGAATAGTCTCATGTTTTTATAAGAAGAGCTCTATAAATTTTGCAGATTGACTTTCAAGCAAGAAGAAGAGAATAGAAGCAATGCTGATATGTCATATGAAAAAAATAGGGAGCAGTTAAGAAGAAAGGAAGACCAATACAGTAAAGAAGCTGAAATGAAACAGCAGCTTGGACTCCCTGTCAGAGCACTCGATGGAACTGAAGACGGAGAAACGATCTGAATCAGGTAGAGTAATCGTTGGTGAAACTTTCAAATTTCTAACACCATTTCATCCATATTATTTATAATACCCTCTTATTTAATATGAATTATTTAGATTTCAAACGAAATGTTATTTCATCCTAGGTATGAGCTGTGACGTGCAGAGTTTAAGTGATTAGTTTCTTGCCATTCCTGGCTTCTAGTAGATCTGTGTGTGTTTTCTGAGTGGAGGAACGGATGTGCTGCCGCTGCTGCTGTCATGTCAGTCATGTCCGACTCTGTGTGACCCGAACACGGCAGCCCACCAGCCTCCGTCGTCCCTGGGATTCTCCACGCAGGAACACTGGAGTAGGTTGCCATTTCCTTCTCCAGTGTATGAAAGTGAAAAGTGAAAGTGAAGTCCCTTAGTCGTGTCCGACTCTTAGCGACCCCACCGATTACAGGCTACCAGGCTCCTCCACCCATGGGATTTTCCAGGCATGAGTACTGGAGTGGGTGGCCATTGCCTTCTCCAAGGAATGGATGTAACTTGAGCTTAGTTATTAACATAATGATTTGCACTTTGGATACATTAGACCGAGTAATCTTCTTAATTCCAGTCCATGTATTTTGGCTTTTTTAATGTTAAAAAAGAGGCTAACTTGCCTTGAGACTGTGAAGGAACTAGTTAAATGCTTTGTAACGAAATTTCCTTTCACAGTACTACGTCTTCATGTTTTGCTCTGTGGTAAATTTAGCTGACATTTAAATTAAGATCCAAGTTAATCACATGGGATAAAGATCCTCGTGTTTTAAAAGGCTACTTCCTTTAAACAGTTTTATTTCATTTTATATTCTTCTTCTAAGCTTTTAACTGTTTTTTTTTTTCTTTTCTTTTAATGATATGGGCCCCAAAACACCATGTAGTGTCTCTGCAGGTTGTGGAAGAGCGACATATGACACTCAGAAGCAGCTTTCTGGAGAACAGAATGCCAGAATCTTACAGGAGGGAATCCTGGCCAATCAGCTTGCCAAACAAAAGCAAAAAGAAATGGCTAATAAGGAAATGAACTCTGAGGTATTTTCTGTAGTCATTTTATAAAGGAAGCGTATGTACCACAGAAAGTATAGAGGCTTGTGAAAGCCTATACATCTATATTTTGAGGCGGGATGACATTTTTCATGTGTCGGATAAAGTAACATTTGTAATTCCGATCCATTTGTCTACAGCAGTCCAGGTAGGGACATAGGATGAGCTCATCCAAGGAGAGGGCTTTAATATTTTCCAAAGGAATTGACCTCGAAATTCTTGCAACTGTATCGGAGGAGCCGGCACCCTCCCCCGATTGGGCTTTAGGCCAGGAGGACGGCGTGTGCTCCCCCATCGACTGCGCTCCACACCCAGGTCCCTCTGCTCTGGAGTGAGCGTGTGCGTCACTCCACGCACGTCCTCACCTTCAGTGTCTACCAGCGTCCGTCTTGGCTCCACTGTCATTTCTTTAACCAGTGCCCTGTCACTGACCTTTGCACATCATTTACAGATTTCCAATTTGTAAAAACTGCAAGATCAGTTGTAAAAGCATTTTTGAGCACTTTAAAAAGTAACTTCTTCAGAATAAACTTATACAAGTCCCGCCTCCTCTGCTCCCCGCCCCACAAGGAAAACTATGCCTCTTGCTACTAGCAATAGATGCTCTTAGTTTCTGGCAGTGATTTCCCTTCCTTGATGGATGATTTAGGGTGGTTTGTAACTCCTGCTGATGGTGAGGAGGGAGCATCTGGGAGACGCAGAGGCTGTGCTGTGGATGCCGCTCTCGTGAGAAAATCAACACCGTGCTCCATGTAGTGTCCTATTTCAGTACGAGGAACTTTTGGAAACAGTGATGGATGCGACATAACATGTATTTAGTGATAATTAGTAAGTGTGTTTCGTTGTCTTTCGCCCTGTCTTACTATTTTAAACATTACAAAAAAGTATTGAAAGTTATGGCAGCAGCAGATAATCTCATGCTTGTTTAGGAAGCGCTCTCTAAATTTAGCCATCTCCCATGAGTGTCTGCACCGTGAGTGAAGGTGGAGGATTGTTTTGTGTTGATATGTTTGTACTGAAGAAGTGAGTGTGGTTTGATGTCAGAGGACTAGTAGGATCAGAAGACCTGGTGAAAAGCCTGCACCGTGCTTATATTTCTAACTTCTTTCTTTCTGGAATCATTATACCTATGAGTTAATGGATGTTTGTAGAAGTGCTTAGTGCAGCTATCAATAGGTATAATTCTTGTAGTGGACTGATTAATTTTTTACAAACTTTGTTTAGATTTGTACAGAGCTAAGGCTCTTGCTTTGGGGTAGCTGTATAGGTTAGGTATCAGATGTATTTTTTTTAAAGCTAGCAAGCGGTGGTGTTTATTGGAGGTATTTTTCATATTTCTTGGGATAAGTTTATTTTTCTTCATGTCAATTTAATTTGGGAAATATTTCAGCCTTGAATCGTTTACTCTATGGCCTCTCAACTGTTTAAAGGCATCTACTTGTCATTCACTCATAATTAGGGACTCAGGTGGTGAGCTTTACCCAAACGCTTCTTGATTTACTCTTCCATCTGCTATTTATGATTTACTTAGAACATTTTTGCAAACAGTTTGTTCATAATTGTGATTTTTCCATTCAATCAGTTCAGTTCAGTCACTCAGTCGTGTCCGACTCTTCACGACCCCACGGACTGCAACACGCCAGGCATCCCTGTCTGGCACCAACATTTGAAGTTTATTCAGACTCATATCCATTGAGTTGGTGATGCTATCCAACCATCTCATCCTCTTTCATCCCTTTCTCCTCCTACCTTCAATCTTTCCCAGCATCGTTCAGTTCAGTCGCTCAGTCGTGTCCAACTCTTTGTGAGCCCACGAACCACAGCACGCCAGGCCTCCCTGTCCATAACCAACTCCCCACGTCCACCCAAACCCATGACCATCAAGTCGATGATGTCATCCAACCATCTCATCCTCTGTCATCCCCTTCTCCTCCTGCCCTCAATCTTTCCCAGCTTCAGGGTCTTTACCAATGGGTCAGCTCTTCGCGTCATGTGGCCAAAGTTTTGGAGTTTCAGCTTCAGCATCAGTCCTTCCAAAGAATGTTCAGGACTGATTTCCTTTAGGATCGACTGGTTGGAGCTCCCTGGAGTCCAAGGGACTCTCAGGAGTCTTCTCCAACACTACAGCTCAATAGCATCAATTCATCTGCACTTAGCTTTCTTTATAGTCCAACTCTCACATCCATACATGACTACTGGAAAAACCATAGCCTTGACTAGAAGGACCTTTGTTGGCAGTGTAATGTCTCTGCCTTTTAACATGCTGTCTAGGTTGGTCATGACTTTCCTGCCAAGGAGTAAGCGTCTTTTCATTTCATGGCTGCAGTCACCATCTTCTGTGATATTGGAGCCCGAAAAAATAAAGTCAGCCACTGTTTCCCCATCTTTTGTCATGAAGTGATGGTCCCGGATGCCATGATCTTAGTTTTCTGAATGTTGCGCTTTAGCCAACATTTTCACTCTCCTATTTCACTTTCATCTACAGGCTCTTTAGTTCTTCTTCACTTTCTGCCATAAGGGTGGTGTCATCTGCATATCTGAGTTATTAATATTTCTTCCCGTGGTCTTGTTTCCAGCTTGTGCTTCATCCAGCCCAGCATTTCTAATGATGTACTCTGCATCTAAGTTCAATAAGCAGGGTGGCAGTATACAGCCGTGAGGTACTCCTTTCCCCATTTGGACCCAGTCTGTTGTTCCGTGTCCCGTTCTAACTGTTGCTTCCTGACATGCATACAGATTTCTCAAGAGGCCGGTCAGGTGGTCTGCTCTTCCCATCTCTTTAAGAATTTTCCACAGTTTGTGGTGATCCACGCAGTCAAAGGATTTATCATAGTCAATAAAGCAGAAGTACTAAGATCATGGCATCTGGTCCCATCATTTCATGGGAAATAGATGGGGAAACAGTGGAAACAGTCTCAGACTTTATTTTTTTGGGCTCCAAAATTACTGCGGATGCTGATTGCAGCCATGAAATTAAAAGACGCTTACTCCTTGGAAGGAAAGCTATGACCAACTTATATAGCATATTAAAAAGCAGAGACATTTCTTTGCCAACCAAGGTCCGTCTAGTCAAGGCTCTGGTTTTTCCAGTGGTCATGTGTGGATGTGAGAGTTGGACTGTGAAGAAAGCTGATCGCTTAAGAATTGATTCTTTTGAACTGTGATGTTGGAGAAGACTCTTGAGAATCCCTTGGACTGCAAGGAGATCCGTCCATTCTAAAGGAGATCAGTCCTGGGTGTTCATTGGAAGGACTGATGCTAAAGCTGAAACTGCAATACTTTGGCCACCTCATGCGACAGGTTGACTCACTGGAAAAGACTCTGATGCTGGGAGGGATTGGGGGCGGGAGGAGAAGGGGACGACAGAGAATGAGATGGCTGGATGGCATCACCGACTCCATGGAGGTGGCTTTGAGTGAACTCCGCGAGTTGGTAATGGACAGGGAGGCCTGGTGTGCTGTGATTCATGGGGTCGCAAAGAGTTGGACACGACTGAGCCACTGAACTGAAAGCAGAGTAGATGTTTTCTGGAACTCTCTTGCTTTTTCAGTGATCCAGCGAATGTTGCCAAGTTGATCTCTGGTTCCTCTGCCTTTTCTACAGCCAGTCGAACATCTGGAAGTTCACGTTTCACGTAGTTTGAAGCCTGGCTTGGAGAATTCTCATTTTAAGGATGAATTACTATCGTTTGGATACGCGTGTGTCCACTAAGGCTGAAGGGCGGCAGGATTTGAGAGCAGCAGGGATGGAGTGAGTCAGGGAGTGGGCTGTAGGGGCTGCGGTCCGGAGGCAGGTGGAGGCCAGGTTATCGAGGCTCCTTGGAGGCCATGGGAGAAACCTCATTTTTTAAATTCCATTTTTCTTTTATATGGGAAAGTACTTGATTTCCAATTTTGTGTTAGTTTCAGATGGATAGCACGTTGATTCAGTTATATGTATACATATATCCAATCTTGTTTAGATTTTTTTTCCCATGTAGGTGACCACAGAATATTGAGTAGAGTTCCCTGTGCTATGCTGGTCCTTGTGGTTAACCAAGGGCAAAGGTGGGGAGGAGGGATAAGCTAGGAGTCTGGGATTAACCTAGACACATTCCTAGATATAAAACAGATTAGCCACAAGGGAATGGCCTCATTTTTTTGCTGAGATAGGAATCTGTTGGAAAGATCTGAGCACTGGATAGAAGAGGTGAGGATCTCTGAAGTTAATCACACCTCTAGTAAGAAGGGCACAGTGTTCCACAGCGTGGAATTTCCCACCACTTGTCCCACATTCGCACCTGTTTCTTTCTGGACATGAGGTGGTGAAGCTCTGCAGATTTAAAGGGAGGGGCAGGTCGTGGACACCGGGTCTGCGTCTTTTTTCTGAGTAACTTGATAGGGAAGGCCAGAGGGTGGCCCCTTCTGAGTCTGTAAGCAGCTTCGGTGAGGAGGGAAAGAAGGCGAGGAGATGCCTGTGGTGACGGTTTTCAGAGTCCGTCAGTCCAGTTCAGTTGTCGCTCAGTCATGACTTGACGCTCTGCAACCCCTGGACTGCGTGCAGCCCATCAGGCCTCCCTGTCCATCACCAACTCCCGGAGCCTGCTCAAACGCACGTCCATCGAGTCGGTGATGCCATCCAGCCCGCTCATCCTCTGTCGTCCCCCTTTTCTCCTGCCTTCAGTCTTTCCCAGCATCAGGGTCTTTTCCAATGAGTCAGTTCTCCGCATCAGGTGGCCAGAGTATTGGACCTTCAGCATTAGTCCTTCCAATGAATATTCAGGACTGATTTCCTTTAGGATTGACTGGTTGGATCTCCTTGCAGTCCAAGGGACTCTCAGGAGTCTTCTCCAACACCACGGTTCAAAAGCATCAGTTCTTTGGTGCTCACCTTTCTTGATGAGACAGCTCTCACATCCGTACATGACTACTGGAACAACCGTAGCTTTGACTAGATGGACCTTTGTCGATAAAGTAATGTCTCTGGTTTCTAATAATGCTGTCTATGTTTGTCATAGTTTTCTTGGAAGAAGCAAGCATCTTAATTTCATGGCTGCAGTCACCATCTACACTGACTTGGAGCCCAAGAAAATCAAGTCTGTCACTGTTTTCACTGTTTCCCCATCTATTTGCCATGAAGTGATGGGAGCGGATGCCATGATCTTAGTTTTTTCAGCGACTTCACTTTCCAGTCTACTGTGGCAAACAGGTTCCAAACAGGAACCTTTGGGTAACAAAAGGCTTTTAATAGACTTCAAATAAATACAAGTTGAAAGTGCTTCACTGACTTTTCCAAAGAATCCCCCTGATTTTACGATTCATACAAATGAGGCTGAGATCCTTGCAAACTCATCCCTCTTTGCTACTGTCTTCATGAACAGCTGCAATATTTTTAGGATGTATACACAAAGACCATTTTGTTATACAACATAGGACTTGGAAATGTAGGAAAACTTCATTGCTGCCTTGAAATGGCACAAAGACAGTCTAGTCTTCAAATGTTCTACATTAGTCGGTATAAAACATGCTTATGGAAAGCTATTCAAGAATGGTGTTTAAAGCAAAGGTCATTTTTTTACCTAATAAGTGACACTTTTGTATCTAACAAGACTCGTTACATGTGCTTTTCCATCTTTTTCTCTTCCCAACATACTTGCAAATGTCTTTTGTTGGATTCCCCTAAGACTGATTCCACGGTTTCCTATAAGAAATTTTTGATCTTGGAAGATGGAAGATAGGGGGGCATGAGGGAAGTGTGGAAGTTGCCCCGTGACCCCAGGCAAGAGGCAGAATGACTTGGAATTCAAGGTGGTGTCAACTGAGAGGTCAGATGTAAGCTGCCGGGACAGAAAGGTGCATCCAGAGAGGTGGTGATACCTTAACCGGACCAGGGCTTCTGTGTTATTCATCTTCTTTCCCGAGGACAGAGCAGAGGCTTGGCACTGGCTTGGTGCTCAGGGAACGTTTGTAGAATAAAGGAATCATCTAGGGTGTGTCCCTCTCACAGGGCTCATGGGAAGGGAGGCAGGCTGTCTTAGGGAGACGTGGAGGGCAGTCACGCTCCCAGGACCCCTTCATGCCATGTCGCATGTGGTGCTGGGTCCATCCTTCCATTCTCTCTGAAATCTCCTGGAGTCCGAGGGACTCTGCAGCCTTCTTAACTTTGGTTTCCCCATGTGAGTTCCAGAAGCAAAACGCTTATTCTCAGCATATAGATAGTTGTCACAGGCACACATTTCCTGTGAGGGCTAAATACAGCTTAAGGTTGAGCGTGCACTCAATTGTCATTCAATATTGGTTGAAAATTACAATGCTTAGTGTATTTACATTTCTTATTCTGGATGTTACCAGTGGCTTCTGTGTTCTGAAGAAGATACGTATTTACCCAGATTTTGCAAGGAAAATTGCCCTTAAAGAAACTCAGAAGTGTTGAGAGTGATGAACAAAACACTGACAGTTGTGGAAACATCCTCTCTATCAGGATAATGATTCACAAGGAGAAAAACGAATATATGAGTTTTATTGCCAAAATGAGAAAAATATCAAGGAAGAGACATATAGTTTTTAAATGTTATTTATACTAAAAATTCCACCTAAACTGTTTCTTCTGTATAGAGGAAATGGAAGTTACCAGGACAATATTATTGATGAATGCCCTTCCCCACTTCTCGTTCAAGGTACTTGGATCACCTCCATGGTCCTGCCTTCTCTTCTGTTCCTGGGGAAGCAGCATACCTGCTCTGTGTCCAGGGGCCCATGCCTGCTGGATTCTCTGGATCCTGGTTTCATAATTATCCTTCCCTTTGACAGTGTCTGTGAAAGATTCTTGTCTGCTGACGCTCTTCTAAGAACATGGCAATATGCCTTGTAGTCCCACAGATGCCAGCGTGGACTCCAGCACAGAGTCCTCCGCCCACCTTCCTCTGCAGGGAGATGCCACTCCCCCCCACCCTCTCCTCTCCTCCCACCTGCCCTCCAGAGCCTTGTTCTACCTCTGCCACTGCTTTGAAGTTTCTTTTGCCAATGCTATTGGCAGCTGATATTTTTGAGAATCGACCTTGCTTCTTTTTCTGCAGTTTCCTTCCATCCACCCTTTTGTTCAGAGTTCCTACTTTCAATGTGTATTGATACCTCTTATAAGCTGGACATTTTGCTAGTGTTGTGGATTGATGATGATAAATGATTTGGTTCCCACCTTCATGGAGTTGATATTCTGCTAGGGGAGATAGATGCTCAGCAAATAGAGGTAAGGGATGTCACTCTAATTGTGCTAAGTACTATAGAAAAAAAAGTGCCAAAATACAAATGAGCATAAGAAGCTTGGAAGAAGTCCCTAGAGAAATTCTGTGTGGGGAAAGACCTGAGTTATAAGTCGTTCTTCAGCTAATAAGAGGATGGGAAGTGTGTGAAGTCGGAGGAACAGCAGTGGTGAGCATCCCAAGGAGGGAAGGCACAGGGGACTTTGAAGGACAGAGAAGAATAAGCAATTGGGGAGTTCAGTGGCTCAGATAATGAGGAGAGAGGGCAACGGGTTGCATATATGCTGCTTAGGCCATTGCAGGATTTTATCATAAAGGCAATGTGACGCCACCAAGTTATGTTTCTCAATCTCAGCACTATTTACATTTGAGGCCAGACGATTATTTAAGAGGTTGGCCTGTGCCCTGTAGGATGTTCAGCAGCGTCCCTGGCATCTATCTACTAGACGCCAGTAAAAAACTGCCAGTGTAACAACCAAGATTGTTTCTGGGCATGGCCAGCATTTCCCTGGAGGGGAAAAGTGCCCCGGTTCAGAATCCTTGATTAAAATGTAAACCACTAGTTTAAATCTTAACTGATTAAGTGTTAAGCCAGGACGTTCCTGATACTTCGGTGGTTAAAACTCTGTGCTGCCTTGCAGGACCAGGTTTGATGCCCGGTTGGGGAACCAAGATTCCACATGCTGCATGGCACAGGCAAGAGGGGGAGAGACAGAGAGAGAAAGGGAAAGAGGATATTATCAGACGCAAAAAGTACTGGGCCACCGTATGTGTATGCACATGGCTAGTAGGCATGCGGAAAGATGTTCATATTTGTCATTAGTCATCAGAGAAATGCATTCATATGATAAGACCACAGTGAGATGCCACCTTACAGCCACCAGACCTGTATCTATAGCTTCCTGAAATGATTGGTTTACTCATCTGATGCCCCCACTAAACAATGAGCACTTTGGGTGATGGGGGATCTCAATGTTCATTTGAATCCCTGGCACAGACCTGCAGTACCTTGTATGGTGTTTGAAGGAGCATGCTTTCCACTGTTTGTTGTATTTTGTTAGAAGAGATTTTTATACTTGTCAGTATACAGCAGTTATTTTAATGGCGTTTCTCTCCACTGTTTGCCTACTCCATCCTGGACTTTCTTCTGTCCTCCGCTTTCCTGTTCGCCGGGAAATTTCAGACTGGACAGACCCAGGGGAAGAGCTTCGCATGCATGCTGTTTCACCCAGAAGGTTTACTTCACTGATCCTAGTCTCATACTCAGACATCTAAGACCACCTTTGTTGTGTGTGTGTGTGTGTGTGCGCGCGCGTGTCTCTGTGCATGTCTGTGTGCGTGTCTGTGTGTGGTCTGTGTGCGTGTGTGTGTCTGTGTATGCATGTCAGTGTGCGCGTGTCTGTGTGTGTGTGTCTGTGTGCATGTGTCTGTGCGTATCTGTGTCTGTGTGTGCATGTCTGTGTGCGTGCGTGTCTGTGTCGGAGTGTCTTGTGTGCGCGTGTGTTTCTGTGTGCACGTGTCTGTGCGTGTCTCTGTGCACGTCTGTGTGTGCGTGTGTCTGTGTGTGCACGCGCATGTGTTTGTGTGAGTGTGTGTGTGTCTCTGTGTGTGTGCATGTGTATCCCATAGTCAGGGCTGCGTTGCTGACATTTGTTGGGCATCACCTCTGATTTTCTGTGACCCTAGGAATTCTTTTTCCCTCGCAGGACTCTCCCCGATCATATATGTATTTTCCATCTTTGGCTCTGCTGCTTGTCTGAAGCACGTCTTGGGTAATCCCTGTAGAGCACTGGTTCTTTTCCTTGTTGCCTCTGGCACACTGATTAGTTGAGAAGCACACATCTCTTGCTGCCGGTGTGCTCTTGTTCTCTAGCACGAGGACGTGGACGCACCGTGGAGTCAGGACCGTGGTCATCCTCGGTCGGTGGGTGGGCCTTCTGACAGTGTGCGCTGTGGGGCTGTGGGCTGGCCCTCGACAACAGCCGAAATGGCTTGCAGCCTTCGGGTTACAGCTTATATCAGTTTTCTGAGGTGTCCGTAAAGTAGCATGGACTGAGAGGCTTCAGCTGCAGAAATGCATTTTCTCTTTGTTTTGAAGGCTGCACGTCTGAGATAAGGTGTTGACAGAGTTGGCTCCTCCTGAGGACCCTGAGGGAAGGACTTGTTGCCTCTCTTCTCAGCTTCTAGGTGGCTGACTTCTCCCTGAGTTTCATGTCATTTTCCTTCTGTATGCGTCTGTGTCCAGTTTTCTTCTTTTTATAAAGACGCCAATCCTATTGAATTAGGGCCCACCTTTAATAAATTCTTTGATTGTCTCTAGATAAGGTTGTACTCTGAAGCACTGCATAGCACTTGAACATAGGAATTTGGAGAGGGACAATTCAGTTCATTATGCACCTGGCCTGGTAAAGGAGAGCTCAGAGAACAGCAGTGTATTGGCTCTATTCAGATACTTGAAGAATTGACTCTTGGAGAAGCAACTAGATTTTGGACTACTTAGATGTTAAAAGTAAATGGTAGCTGTATATATAGAAAAAAGTACTGAAACTTTCTAGCTAGAATTATCTGACCAAGTTTACTTATGAAAAAGATTTCCCTATTAAGGAGAATACTTGCTGTGAGCTGCACTGCCCAGTAGAAATATAAAATAAGTCACATTGGAAATTTAAAATTTTCTGGTGCCATATTAAACCAAGTAGAAAGAAACAGGTGAAATTAATTTTAGCAATATTCTTTATTTAACTCAATATATTGATTTTCATGGGCTTCCCCGGCAGCTCAGACAGTAAAGAATCTGGCTGCAATGCAGGAGACCCAGGTTCAAACCCTGGGTTGAGAAGATCCCCTGGAGAAGGGAATGGCAACCCTCTCCAGTATTCTTGCCTGGAGAATTCCATGGGCATAGGAGCCTGATGGGCTACAGTCTGTGGGGTCACATGACTGAGTGACTAATGCTTTCCCACTTTCATTGATTTAAATGTATAATCAATATAATAACACATCTTAGCCAAACTTGTCACGTTTCAAATGCTCTGTGGTCTCAGTTCAGTTCAGTCTCTCAGTCGTGTCCGACTCTCCGCGACCCCATGAATCACAGCACGCCAGGCCTCCCTGTCCATCACCAACTCCCGGAGTTCACTCAAACTCATGTCCACAGAGTCGGTGATGCCATCTAGCCATCTCATTCTCTGTCATCCCCTTCTCCTCCCGCCCCCAATCTTTCCTAGCATCAGAGTCTTTTCCAGTGAGTCAACTCGTCGCATGAGGTGGCCAAAGTATTGCAGTTTCAGCTTTAGCATCAGTCCTTCCAATGAACACCCAGGATTGATCTCCTTTAGGATGGACTGGTTGGATCTCCTTGCAGTACAAGGGACTCTCAAGAGTCTTCTCCAACACCACAGTTCAAAAGCATCAATTCTTCGGCGATCAGCTTTCTTCACAGTCCAACTCTCACATCCATACATGACCACGGGAAAAACCATAGCCTTGACTAGACGGACCGTTGTTAGCAAAGTAATGTCTCTGCTTTTCAACATACTATCAAGGCTGGTCATAACTTTCCTTCCAAGGAGTAAGCGTCTTTTCATTTCATGGCTGCAGTCAGCATCTGCAGTGATTTTGGAGCCCAAAAAAATAAAGTCTGACACTGTTTCTACTGTTTTTCCATCTATTTCCCATGAAGCGATGGGACCAGATGCCATGATCTTTGTTTTCTGAATGTTGAGCTTCAAGCCAACCTTTTCACTCTCCTCTTTCACTTTCATCAAGAGGCTTTTGAGTTCCTCTTCACTTTCTGCCATAAGGGTGGTGTCATCTGCATATCTGAGGTTATTGATATTTCTCCCGGCAATCTTGATTCCAGCTTGTGCTTCTTCCAGCCCAGCGTTCCTCATGATGTACTCTGCATGTAAGTTAAATAAGCAAGGTGACAATATACAGCCTTGACGTACTCCTTTTCCTATTTGGAACCAGTCTGTTGTTCCATGTCCAGTTCTGACTGTTGCTTCCTGACCTGCATACAGGTTTCTCAAGAGACAGGTCAGGTGGTCTGGTATTCCCATCTCTTTCAGAATGTTCCACAGTTTATTGTGATCCACACAGTCAAAGGCTTTGGCATAGTCAATGAAGCAGAAATAGATGTTTTTCTGAAACTCTCTTGCTTTCTCCATGATCCAGCGGACGTTGGCAATTTGATCTCTGGTGCCTCTGCCTTTTCTAAAACCTGCTTGAACATCTGGGAGTTCACGGTTCACATATTGCTGAAGCCTGGCTTGGAGAATTTTGAGCATGAGTTTACTAGCGTGTGAGATGAGTGCAATTGTCCGGTAGTTTGAGCATTGTTTGGCATTGCCTTTCTTTGGGATTGGAATGAAGACTGACCTTTTCCAGTCCTGTGGCCACTGCTGAGTTTTCCAAATTCGCTGGCATATTGAGTGCAGTACTTTCACAGCATCATCTTTCAAGATTTGAAATAGCTCAACTGGAATTCCATCACCTCCACTAGCTTTGTTTGTAGTGATGCTTTATAAGGCCCACTTGACTTCACATTCCAAGATGTCTGGCTCTAGGTCAGTGATCACATTATCGTGACTATCTTGGTCATGAGCTTTTTTGTACAGTTCTTCTGTGTATTCTTGCCACCTCTTCTTAATATCTTCTGCTTCTGTTAGGTCCTGTGGTCTCAGGTGAGCCCATATTCAGCAGCATCTGTAGAGCACATGTCTTCTCAATTGGGACCAAATCATCTACAAAGAAATGAAAAATGGTTCTTGAGGGATCATTAACTTAACTCTTTTTATTTTATATAAAGCACAGTATGTACACAACATCTAAATAGATGTTCAGAGCATCTGTGATATTAACATTTCATGGAGGATGATTAGAAAACTAGATGTCCAAAAAACCTCTTCAGCTTGTCAGTAATGAAATAGCACTGAGTGTCTGTGGTGTAGATTCTGTCCTAAAGGTTTAATCCCAGTACCACCCCTACTAGCTTAGCTAGGTTTCCTTGGACAAGTTAGTTAAGTTAAGCCTTAGTCTATTTATCTGTAAAATGGGGATAATAATAGTGTCTACCTCTTAAAGTTTTATAAATACCAAAAGAGAAAATCCATTTAAAGTTTAAACTGCAGCTCAGACAAAAATGTTTAGGATGTGTCTGTTATTATTTGGTCAGGGAGTTTTGTAAAGAATATTCTGGTATCAGGAGAGAGTTTGGACTATTTTGTCACTGCTTACCAGTTTATTTATTATTATAGTTGATTTATTATGTTTCAGGTGTACAGCATATTGATTCAGTATTTATATAGATCATACCCCAGGATATATAATTTATTTTATAGTTATTCATTTTCACATTTCATCATTTTAGTGAGATATGATTGTCATATAACATTGTATTAGCATATATTATTGATTAATATCAGCACTTGCTATTTAGTTGCTAAGTCATGTCTGACCCTTTTGTGACCACGTGGCCTGTAGCCCACCAGTCTCCTCTGTCCATGGGATTTTCCAGGAAAGAGTACTGGAGTGGGTTGCCATTTCCTTCTCCAGGAGATCTTCCCAAACCAGGAATTGAACCCATGTCTCCTGCTTTGTCAGGTGGATTCTTTACCACTTGAGAAGCCCTTATATCAGCACATTGATGAACAAATCATGAGCAAATAAAGATGTCATAGGATTTTGTTGATTTTAATATAGATTCCAGTGACTTTTTCTTGCTGTACTATCTTTCATTTCCGCCCCCCTCTCATACTGAGGTTTTATGGAGACTTTTTATTTTGTTCCTTGACTTTTATTTGACCTAAAATCTTTTTCAGGAACTCATGTAAATAGCAAAATAGCAGCTTCTTATAACATTATAATACATTTGACTTTTGAGGTGATAGGGTTGAGAGTGAAATGGTTTCTATGAAGGAAACAGAGGTACATAGAAGTTTACTGTACATTATCCACAATTACTAACTTAAGACAGTGTGTTTATTAATGTTCTTCTTTTCAAGGTGGAAGTTTATTGGAAAAAATACCTTATAACTTTAAATAAGCAAACTGAAGTTGAATTCCTAGATATAAGCCATTTACTTACAAGAAACAGGGACGTCTACATTTTAAGCTCACTGGTGTTTCTTGGCATTTGCATCATTGTATTCCTGACATCACTGAAAAGTTGAAATGCAGATTCTCAAACCCTATTCCAGTTTGAGAATGTCTCCTAAATGAGAAACTTCAGAGAAAGGGCTCAGGAGTCTGTGTTTTAACAAGTCCCCCCGTAAATCTGATGCACCAGAAGTTTGAAAACCACTGTCCTATGGAATAGACATGTTGTTGATGGAGAAAGAGTAAAAACTAGACCATATGAGAGTTATCTACATTATTCTGCAGTGAGATGCTGCAGTTACCTTGGAAATGAAGGACGGCCATGTATTTCAAACTTCAAACTAGAGCAGATATTCTGACAATTAAGGATATTTGATCTCTGCGTCTGGTGTCTCTGTTTCTGCTTTGCCATAAGATCATCTATACCGTTTCTTCTAGAGTCCATGTAGATTCTTCTAATATTATATATGCATTAATATACAGTGTTTGTCTTTCTGACTTACGTCACTCTGTCTGTATGACACTCTCCCGGTTCATGCACATCTGTACAAATACGATTTCATTCCATTTCATGGCTGAGTGATATTCCGTTGTATATATGCACCACACTTCTTTATCCATTCCTGTGTTGCTAGACACTTAGGTTGTCATCCTAAATGTCTAGGTTGCTTCCCAAATGTTTATAGACATTTAGGTTGCTTCCTAAATTGGCTATTGTAAATAGTGCTGTTATGAACATTGGGATGCATGTGTCTTTTTGAATTATGCTTTTCTCTGGGTATAAGCCCAGTAGTGGGATCACTGGGTCATATGATAGTTCTATTTTTAATTTTTAAAGGAACTTCCATACTGTTTTCCCTAGTGGCTGTATCAATTTATACTCCCACCAACAGTGCAGGAGGGTTCCATTTTCTCCATACTCTCTCCAGCACTTATTGTTTGTAGACATTTTGATGATGGCCATTCTGACCAGGGTGAGGTGGTATCTTATTTTAGTTTTGGTTTCCATTTAGCTAATAATGAGCAATGTTGAGCATCTTTTCATGTGTTCATTGGCCATCTATATGTCTTTTTTGGAGAAATGGCTACATACTCCATAGCACAGGGAACTCTATTTAATGTATTGTATTGACCTGAATGGGAAGGAAATCCAAAGGGGAGGGGTTATATGTATACATTGACTTCCCAGGTGACTCAGTGGTAAATAATCTATCTGCAATGCAGAAGATGCTGGAGATGTGGGTTTGATCCCTGGTCGGGAAGATCCCTTGTGGGAGGAAATGGCAACCCACTCCAGTGTTCTTGCCTGGAAAATTACACAGGCAGAGGAGCCTAGAGGGCTACAGTCCATGAGGTTGCAAAGAGTCAGACATGACTGTGGCTGAGCACATGTGTGAATGCATACAGCTGATTCACTTTGCTGCCCAGTAGACACTAACGCAACATTGTAAAGCAATTGTGCGCCAATAAAAATTAATTTTAAAAAGGAATACTTGAGGTCTGGGTTGAGTGGCTACCTCAGTGTGGGGAGAAAATAGACACTTGCTGCTATGTGGGAGGTGGGAAAAAACCAGGTGGAAGTGAAAGTGGATATTCATGTATTTCTGGGTTAGATCCTGCTTTGCATGGCAAGAATGCCAAGTGCCAGCTGATCTTGGAATGTTAGAGGTGATTATGGAGGAAGCAGGCAGGGAGCTGAGATAAATGATCATTTAGCAGAACTGTGGCAGGAAGAGTGGGGTCAAAAAATATTGAACAAAGGAACTTCAATTTTGGAGGAGGAGAAGGAATAAGCTAGAAATAGCAGTATCAGAAGCACCGAGGCAGCCTAACACAATGTTCCAGCATATAAATTTGAGCGGTTTTACTCTGCTAACTTTAAGTATTTGATTGTCTGGGATCCTGGCAGTGAACTGTCACCAAGATTTTGATTAGAATCTTATCAGATACTCTTGTCAGACACTCTGATAAGAAAAGGAACTGACATGAGAATGACAAGTTACATCTACAGGTTAATTGCAAATTTGCCTGGAAATGGGATTGTGTGTTCTGTGAAGCCTGATGAAAACTTTTATTTTGCCCAACGCTGGAAGAGTAGGTGATATAATGGAACTGAAAATATTGCTATGATTTATTGGAAATATTGCTCTGAACTTTTATGCATGTAATCTCATAGGAGAAGCCTAAAATATTTTAAAAATTATTCTTCCATTATAATATCAAATTTGTTTCCAAATGTCTTTTTTTTTTTTACATTTAGAAGTAATTCTGGAATTTTAAAATTCCAGCTCAGGTTCTATGCAACAGCGCAATCCTCGTAAAGGATATTTCCAGACTGCGTGTTAAGCACGAATCTTAAGAATATCAGGATAAAACATAACGGCAGTTCCTCAGAAAATTACACATAGAACTACCATATGATCCAGTTATTCCGCTTCTGAGTATATATGGAAAAGAATTAAAAGCAGGGACGCAAACAGTTATCTGTGGACCGTTATCGTAGCAGCATAGTTCACAATCACAGAAGGTTAGGAACAACCCCAATGTCCATCGGTGGATGAGTGAATAAACAAAGTGATACATCCATGTAATTGAATATTTTTCAGTCTTAAAAGGAAGGGCATTTTGACACCTACTGTGACATGGATGAAGCTTGAGCACATTATACTGAATGAAATCGACCAGATACAAAAGGAAGAATACTTGTGTGATTCTACTTATGTGTGTGTGTTAGTTGCTTAGTCGTGTCCGACTCTCTGCAACTCGGTAGATTGTAGCCCACCAGCCTACTTATATGAGTTATCAAAGAGTAGTCTGATTCATAGATACAGAAATGGTGATTGTCAGGGCCTGGGGCAAGGAGGGAATGGTGAGTTAGTGTTTACTGAGCGTGGAGTTTGAGTTTGGGAAGATGAAAATATTCTGGGGATGGGCGGTGGTCATGGTTGCATAGCAGTGTGAAAGTACATTAAGTACTTTGCTTAATGAACTTAATGAACCTTACACTTAAAAATGGTGAATTTTATATTATATATATATTTACCCCAATAAAAAAGAATACTGATAATCATTTAATATTTTAATAATTTAACCTTTAAAAGTTACTACAATAATCTACGACAATAATAATAAATATTTTTATGTGCCAAGAATTGGTCCAGGTTCTTTACCCAGATTACCCTATTTAATTCTAACTAAAACACTCTGAGGGAGGTATGATTATTGTCTTATTTTTTCCCCAGTTGTTGTTGTGTAAACTGAGGCACAGGGAGGCACGGGCAGTGTGAGCCCAAGGGGTTGGCCTCCAGTTACTAGTTGACCTGACTCTCACAGCTCACTATGTGCTCGGAGCCTTAGATCCGCTCTACCCATCAGGAAGACAACCCCAGATTCCAAAATGATCTCCGCAAGCTCTAAATTTATTACAGATCTTTTTGATCAAGAGGATATGACATACCACAGTTATAATGTGTATGAAAAAGCTGGAATAAACTGGTTATTTATGTCTCTTTTTAAAAAAAGACCTCAGTGTTTCAGTATAAAAATCCATATCCAGTGACATGTGTTTTTTTGTGCAGATGGTATGCCTCTCTGAAAATTGCCAAAAGAAAAGAATACATATTTTAGAAATGTTAAATATTGTAATTACAATGCAGGCAGTTTTTGCTTTGTAATATGCATGCTTTAAACTCAGAAGACTGTCTGTGATGTTTTATTGTGTGAGATTTAAATTTGAAACAGTTTTGTGTATAGCTTTCTGAATATGTAGAAGATGGCCTTATTTACTGTCCTTGGAAATAGCAATACCTAAATGCTGTGTTAACTCTCTTTAATACAATTAAGATCATTTTATAGAGCAAATATAATTTAAAATAATATCCTCAAGCATGGATTTTAATTAATTTTAATCATATAAAGTATGTAATGTTTAGTGTTTTATTTGGAAAACTAAATATAACTTTTTAATAGAAAACATGCCAATGCCTTTAAAAGTGTGTCTCAATCAATAAATACATGCATCACTGACCTTTTCCTTTTTAAACAATATTCTGATTATCAGTAGAGCATCTCCAGTTATGTAATTAATAATCTTATGATGTTAAAGATATCGTGTTTAGTTTTTTGAAACTAATTAGTTTTTACTAATAATTGATGATCTTGGAGAAACTCTTAATTATTAACTTGTTAAGTTATTCCCAGGTAAGACTTTCTACTGTGGCACATGTTGATATACACGTGTTTTCTTACACTTCTAGGACTCCACTCTTGTCACTCCGATTATTTTGAGGACTGACCCCCAGGGATTTTTCTTTTACTGGACAGATCAAAACAAGGAAAGAAGTGAGATATGTTTCACTTACATTTTCCAGTGAGTTGTTGATTTGCAAGTATTCAGGTTTCTCTTTGTTTCACAGGTGATTCTTTGTAATTTATTTAAAGATTCTAATTAAAAAGAATGCCTAAAATGGAAATGTCTGGAGAGTTTCCAAGGACTGTAGCCTGAAGAATTAGATGTGCTAAATCCTAGAACATTTGGCACTTTTCAGGACAAGAGCATGGAACTGTGAATTGCATTTGTTGTAGAGGGAAGTTAGCTGGTGTTACTGCTGTAAGTCTCCCCGCAGCTGTTTCCATAGGGAATGAAGAAAATGGATAAGAAAGCCCCTGTGACCCCATGACTGTAACTGTGACTTTCCCTTTCTCTTCCTTCTGCCCTTTGTTGCTTATTGGGGTTCCCCCAGCCTCGGCAGGAATTTGGCCTTGATAATTGGTTCACATTAGAAAATCAGGAATAAAATTCCTTTAGACTATATCTTCCCATTTTCAGGAATTTTTTTCCTGTTTTAGCTTTCTGTCCACCATATCATAAATTTAGAATCTCATTTATTATGGAACCAATTGAGCTGATTCCATATTGAATTATTAAAAAGTAGAATGTCTGCAGATCATAAAATTTATTTGGAGTTTAACAGGCAGTTAGACCAGAATATTCATAGAAAGTGGTTATTATTTCAATAGACAATGCTATGGTTCTGCACTTGAACCTCCGAGGCCACCGACCACAGAATATTTTGGTGCTATAAGTTCTGATATTTGGAAAGATAGGGCAGGTTTTATTGGGATTGCCAAAGTGATACTGAAACGATAAAATGCCTGGGCCAAATTGTGAGGCACTGGTAACCTTTTCACGTCCTGGTGTTATTCCTCTACATCCAGGGCTACTGGTTGTCAGCCTAGCTTTCTGCCTTTGGGGGCAACCTGGGCTTCATCAGTGAGCAATGGTACAGAGACTGCTCTGTACAGAGGCTCATTTGGGGTCTGGGTGGAGGCTGGAAAGTAATATATGGCCCCCAGGGTCAGTCCTGAATGTGTCTCTTTAACACATCTTCCAAAGGACAGATTTTACCTTTGTTGTCCTGGAGTTGCTTTCTGAATGTGGGTGCTCTATAGTCACCTCTGGCGATAGACATGGGGCCACAGACATAGACCCCAAGCTAATGTCAAAAACCTCGTTTGAGTAAGATTTCATACTGACTGTTCATGTTTATTACTGGGTGTGTTAATCACTTTGGCTTTGACATTCTGTTTGGTTTCCTGCTGTTATGTATAAAACAATGGCTTGAAAGGGTTCTTTTTTTTTTTTCTTCCTATAGGCTATTTTTAGAACTGTTGAAGCTGTATTCATGAAAGATATATTTATAATGCCTAGAACATTTTTAAAGTTGGGTATTTGTACAAGAGACTGGACTGTCAGTTTGATTTTTCAGCTTGTAAATCAAACTTCTATAAAAGCAGCAGAAGATATTTTGGGGATTTTAAATAATTCATAGCAACTCAGTTAAGCTCCCCTTTAAAACCAATCATAAATATTTCTTTGCTTGAGAAAGAAAAAAGTGTTTAGGACCAGAGGCTCTTTGATGTACATCTCTTGTTCCATGAACCCAGTATTTTGAATCATGCTTATTTTCAAATGTAGGAAAAAAAACTCAGTTTTTGAATACAGACCATTTTCTCTTGGTTGTAATGCAGTTTATGATCAGATGAAACAGATGTTGTGGTAGCAATATTTCTTTTTATTACTTTTGTTTTCATGAGCATGAATCTTTCAGTTCTAGCCAAGAGATGGTAGTTTCATTTTTCACTTTCTAAGTTAACCATCAGTCATATATCAGAGTTTGCAGGTTTGTTTTTTTTAATGATCATATATTAATATCTAAAAGACGAGGTAATTTAAGAAAAAAATGAAACTTTACATGATTCCAAGTTTGTAATCTTCTGGCATTAAGCCCAGTTCTAGAGCCAGAGAGAGTCATGAGTCCACTTCTAGGAGACGGACCCCTGTGAGTGATGTGTTAGCAGCTCAAACGCATGTGAGCAGAGATGGTGCTCACGGATGAGGGAGTAAGCTTCGAGTGACAAGTGAGCGTTCAGTCCATGTGTTTGCATAGCAGAATTTGAAGGGATGGGCTGAGTGTTGCGTTCACGGTATTGCTTAGAGGCCTACTTTCTTTAAAATACTTTAATTGACAGTTAGTCTTGGTGATGAGTCTAGCACATGTACTACAGAGTTTACATCTCAGAGAAAAAATACGATACTTTTTAAAATTTATCCCCCGATTCCCTCCTCGCCTCTGCTTGAAAGCTTGCATTGGTGTCTGTGTGATTCACCTCTTCTCTCTGGAGCTGCTGCTTTCGTCTTCGTCCGTGTTTCTCCTTGGTCCACGAAGCCTGTGCCAAAGTCCTTTGTTTTATTTAAATTTTTATTTATTTTTAATTGGAGGATGATTGCTTTACAATGTTGTATTGGTTTCTGCTGCACAACAACGTGACTCACCTTTCATTATACAGAGACCCCTCCCTCCGGAGCCCCCTCCCACCTCCCCCATCCCCTGTCTAGGTTATCACCAAGCACCAGCTGAGCTCCCTGTTTTATGAAGCTCTTTGATTAGTGATCAGTTGGCCTGGCGTGCTGTGATTCATGAGGTCGCGGAGAGTCGGACACGACTGAGTGACTGAACTGAACTGAACTGAAGCCTAGTCTGCTCAGAGGTGTGCTGAGTGGCTTGAGAAGTAAAGAATATTGTTACAGGATTTTCTTTTCACAGCCTGGAGGAAAATCCTCACATCTGATGGGTTCTTATCCAGGTCCTCTCTCCCATCCTGACCACACTGTACCATGGACCACTGATTTGAAGCCACTGGTTTTGCTCTCTGTGAACCTTGACAGGTGTCCTGTAACCCAGCCTTTGATTTGCTACCATAGAATTGATAGGTGGCAAAGAAGATTGATAACCCAGATAACAGATTGAAGAACTTAAAAACCAGAGCTGGCAAGGAACTTTTAGGTAGCAGAAATGTGTTTCTGATGAAACATTAAAGGCATGTTTGGGGTTTGGTGGGGAGCGGATAAATATGAACATCATCTTAAGGGAACTGTTCATACTTGGTACCGGCTCTGGGCTTATTCTAATCATTCTTTCCCTTTTAATGTTGGCTCTGTAAATTTTATTGACTGTAATTAGCAGAAATGAGATTCTGAATATGACTATCTTAAGCATGGGTGTTTTTCTTATGTCAGTGTGTGTCATGTGAAGAAGATCATTTTATTTGTGACAGTGAGTGAGAAGGGGCTCTTGGACAGGCTGAGTATGGAAGAGGTTTCCTGCATTAAATTATGACTTTTCTTTGGAGCTATGCCATGTCAGGACCAGAAACCAAGGTAGGAAGGGTTGTGCATGAAAAACGTGTGAACTACAAGAGGAATCTGTATGGGAGCCAAAGAAGAAAAGGGGGTCCATGTAAAAGGCGAACCTAAACATAGTCTGTTAGAATACGAAACAAAGTAGACCTCTGCCTTGCAACCTGAGGCCCTATTCCTGGGCCAAGATTGGTGTAAAAATAAAACTAGTCACCACCAGTTCAGATACAAGAAGTTCAATATAGTTTAGTAAACTCTTCCTTGTATCCCTAAAACAGGAGCTTGGGGAAGGGGAAAGAGGACCACATAATTAAATTACAAAGGAAGAGGAGGAGAGATACACGTTTTAAAGGAAGAATTCCTACTACTTGATCTTTTGCTGTTACAGATACTTATTTTTGTTTTTGTGGCTAACCCACAAATAATAATAGGTTCTTTTTGTAAGAGAGTGAAGCAGCGTTGATGTCCTCGACTCCCCCACCTTTGACCACAATCCTAGCCCTCTCCAAAGTCAACTGCTGGTGGGACTTGCCTGGTGGTCCAGTGGATAAGACTCTGTGCTCTCACTGCCAAGGACCCGGGTTTGATCCCTGAACAGGCAACTAAAATCCCACCAACTGTGCAGTGCAGCATGAAGTCAACTGCTGGTAACGGCTTCATGGTATCTTTCCAGGTCTCTCTTTAATGAATTTGTGTGTGTATTAACTATGGAAATATTTTGTTTTGTTTATATCCATCTGTATCCTAAATAACATCATTCTATTTTCACTTTTCCACAAACTTGATTTTCACTTTACAGTATGTCTTATGGAATTTTTCATGTAAGTACATGTGTTGCTGCTGCTGCTGCTGTGTCACTTCAGTCGTGTCCGACTCTGTGTGACCCCATAGACGGAAGCCCACCAGGCTCCCCCGTCCCTGGGATTCTCCAGGCAAGAACACTGGAGTGGGTTGCCATTTCCTTCTCCAATGTGTGAAAGTGAAAAGTGAAAGTGAAGTCGCTCAGTCGTGTCCGACCCTTAGCGACCCCATGGACTGCAGCCTACCAGGCTCCTCCATCCATGGAATTTTCTAGGCAAGAGTACTGGAGTGGCTTGCCATTGCCTTCTCCGAAGTACATGTGTATCCACTTTATTTTTCTTATACCTCTATAATATCCCATGGAATGGCTGTGTGTATAGTCACTAATCATGTCCAACTTTCTGCAACCCCATAGACTGTAGCACACCAGGCTCCTCTGTCTAGGGAATGTTCCAGACAACAGAACTGGAGTGGGTTGCCATTCCCTGCTCCAGGGGATATTCCTGACCCAAGGATTGAACCTTAGTCTCTTGCATCTCCTGCATTGACAGGTGGATTCTTTGCCACTGTGTCACCTTAGAGGCCCAGGGAATGGATGATCAAATTTTATTTAACAATAAAATAGTCTCATTGGTGGACTCTTGGTATTTGTTTCTAGTTTGGGCTACACGAAAAAGTCTTGTACTTTGGAGTAATACTTCGTCTTACGTATCTCTCTCTGAGTATATGGGTCAGGCGTCCCTGAGGTAAATTTTGAGAAGTACAGTTGCTGATTGAAGGCTATATATATCCTAAATTTTAGTTAATGGTTGTGTCATTTTATAGCTTTGCCAGTCCTGTGTGAGAGGAACTGTTTCCTCAATCCCCACCAACACTATTAAGAAACATTTTAATTTTCGTCAACTTGATGCAACCATTGTATCTCTGCTCTAGTTTGCTGTTGCCTGATTTGCTAATGAGCTGTGTACATTTTCCAACATTATGGGTAATTTCTGTTTCCTTTTCCATCAATAGCCTGCTTAAATTCTTTGCCTTGTGTTGAGAGTTGTCCATTTATTCTGGATGTTAATCCTTTAGCTGTTAGGGATATTTCAAACACTTTCTTCCTGTCTGTGGCTTACTTTGAATTTCTTAACTTTTATGCATGACAAAAGATGACATGACATTTTCAAATTTGATATATTCATAGTCCAACTTTTTTTTTGCTTTTTGCTTTATTCAAGATTTTTCTTATTCATCATACTCTTACCCATCATTATTATTAGTTCAGATTTTTATTTCATGTAAAAATGTCTTAGTCCGTTTGGGCTGCTGTAACGGAACTCTGTAGACTGGGTAGTTCATAAATGACGTATTTCTTAGGGTTCAGGAGGCTGGAAGTCCAAGACCAGGGTATCAGCCTGGCCAGAGAGACCCCTCTTCTGTGCTGCAGATTTCTCGTGTCCTCATGTGGTGGAAGGGGCTCAGGGTCTCTGTGTTCGTGCTTAGTCGCTCCTGTCCAACTCTTTGCAGCCGCATGGAGTGTAGCCCGCCAGGCTCCTGTGTCCGTGGGATTTCCCAGGCAAGAACACTGGTGTGGGTTGCTATTTCCTCCTCCAGGGGATCTTCCCAACCCAGGGATTGAACCCGGGTCTCCTGCATTGCAGGTGGATTCTTTACCACTGAGCCACCAGGGAAGCCTGAGGATCTCTCTCGAGCTTCTTTTATACGGGTACTAATCCCATCAATACATCATGAGGAACGCTGGGCTGGAAGAAGCACAAGCTGGAATCAAGATTGCTGGGAGAAATATCAATAACCTCAGATATGCAGATGACACTACCCTTATGGCAGAAAGTGAAGAGGAACTCAAAAACCTCTTGATGAAAGTGAAAGAGGAGAGTGAAAAGGTTGGCTTGAAGCTCAACATTCAGAAAGCAAAGATCATGGCATCTGGTCCCATCACTTCATGGGAAATAGATGGAAAAACAGTGGAAACAGTGTCAGACTTTATTTTTTTGGGCTCCAAAATCACTGCAGATGCTGATTGCAGCCATGAAATTAAAAGATGCTTACTCCTAGGAAGGAAAGTTATGACCAGCCTTGATAGTATGTTGAAAAGCAGAGACATGACTTTGCCAACCAAGGTCCGTCTAGTCAAGGGTATGGTTTTTCCCGTGGTCACATATGGATGTGAGAGTTGGACTGTGAAGAAAGCTGATCGCCGAAGAATTGATGCTTTTGAACTGTGGTGTTGGAGAAGACTCTTGAGAGTCCCTTGTACTGCAAGGAGATCCAGCCAGTCCATCCTAAAGGAGATCAGTCCTGGGTGTTCATTGGAAGGACTGATGCTGAAGCTGAAACTCCAATACTTTGGCCACCTCATGCGACGAGTTGACTCACTGGAAAAGACTTTGATGCTGGGAAAGGTTGGGGGCCGGAAGAGAAGGGGACGACAGAAAATGAGATGGCTGGATGGCATCACCGATTCTGTGGACATGAGTTTGAGTGAACTCCGGGAGGTGGTGATGGACAGGGAGGCCTGGCGTGCTGTGATTCATGGGGTCGCGGAGAGTCGGACACGACTGAGTGACTGAATTGAACTGAACTGAATCCCATCAAGGAGGACTCTGCCCTCAGGACCTAATCACCTCCCAAAGGCCCAATCTCCTAATAGCATCCTTGGGTATTAGGTGTTCAACATAAGGATTTGGCATGGAGTGTGGGGACGCAAACATTCAGACCATAGCAATGATATCATGTGTTTTGAGGACTGATGTTCTCAGAAATCTAATTTCTTCAAATTGTTAGTCCTGTCTTTGGGTGGTCCCTGTTTTTTCTGGTTGGAACTGACTCTGGTATCACTATCTGCCATGCAGTTTTCTTCTGGCTGGGGTGTGGAGGGCATGGGAAGTGCGAACTATGAAGGCAGGTTGTCCTGATTAGATGTTCCCATTTTACTCCCGATACTGATACCTCCACCACCTGGTTCGGGTGGTCCAGATCTGTGCCTGTTTTAATGCCTGTGAGTCTCTGGGGTGTCGCCTCCTACTTTATTTTTATTCCATTTATCTTCTGCCTTCCATGCTTTCTGATTCAAGAAGTATAACCCCTTCTGTTTACCCATGATCCTAGATTATAGACATATGTTTACACCTGTGTATTCAGTCATTTCTAGGGAACAGGACATGGGAAGACTCCACCATCTGTTCCATCTGTTGTCTTGTTCTGGCCTATTATTTTGCATGAGACAGTCATTGGGGATCCTTGCAAAGTGGTAAGTATCTGTTAATGAAAACTATAGACTGCCTTCTCTTATAGTAACCTTATATTTCTGTACCGAGTTCAAATGCAAAGTTCAAAAATTAAATATTTACATATTACACGATGATATTTTTCAGCAAAGAAGTCAAGAGTTTGTAAATATTTAAACTGTTGTATCATAATACTCTATAAAAAAAGCTAGTAATATCATGTTAAAAAATGGTCTGGGCTCTGTAATGAACCACCAGGCATCACAGATTTTATTAATCATTGTTTATCAACAGCACTTCATTCACACACACTTCTCTAGAATATCCCAGAAACATCAGTTTTGAACTTTCTTGTCTATGGTAATTGTGGTAGGATACTCAACTGTCCATTGAGTGCAACAATGTGATTATAAATTAGAAGATCAACTCTACACGCTTTTATTTGGTAGCTTCCCTGAACCCTGAAACAACAGCTGATTTATCTCAGAAAACAATGCAGAGCATGTGAGTATCACTCCTGGAAGGCTGGTGTCATTACTAGGCCTATAGCAGGATGCCAGTCATTGCCAACAAGCAGCAGCATCTCTGGATTAAGTCTTTCCCTTCACCTTCCCCAGATTTCCTTCACATAAAGAAATTAATAGAAGCAACGCAGCCCAAAATCGAAACCCAAGCCCTTACTGCTCCTGTGGCTGAGAGTTGGACCCCAGTGGCATTTGCATTCCTTTGCTTTTTCTGGCCTCTGGAGCTCATGACACTGCCTGGGAGCTGACACCCATACAAGAGACAACTGTACACATGGATGTCACCAGACGGTCAGTACCGAAATCAGATTGATTATATATGCAGCTGAAGAAGGAGAAGCTCTATCCAGTCAGCAAAAACAAGACTGGGAGCTGACTGTGGCTCAGATCATGAACTCCTTATTGCCAAATTCAGACTTAAGTTGAAGAAAGCAGGGAAAACCACTAGACCATTCAGGTATGACCGAAATCAAATCCCTTACGATGATACAGTGGACGTGACAAATAGATTCAAGGGATTAGATCAGATAGACAAAGTGCCTGAAGAACTATGGACGGAGGTTCATGATGTTGTACAGGAGGCAGTGATCAAGAACACCCCCAAGAAAAAGAAATGCAAAAAGGCAAAATGGTTGTCTGAGGAGGCCTTACAAATAGCTGAGAAAAGAGAGGCCAAAGGCAAAGGAAAGATATACCCATTTGAATGCAGAGTTCCAAATAATAGCAAGGACGGGTAAGAAAGCCTTCCTCAGTGATCAGTGCAAAGAAATAGAGGAAAACAATAGAATGGGAGAGACTAGAGATCTCTTCAAGAAAATTAGAGATACCAAGGGAACATTTCATGCAAAGATGGGCTCATTAAAGGACAGAAACAGTATGGACCTAACAGAAGCAGAAGCTATTAGGAAAAGGTGGCAAGAATACCCAGAAGAACTATACAAAAAAGATCTTCATGACCCTGATAACTGCAGTGGTATAATCACTCAACTAGAATCAGACATCCTGTAATGTGAAGTCAAGTGGGACTTAGGAAGAATCACTACAAACAAAGCTAGTGGAGGTGATGGAATTCCAGCTGAGCTATTCAAATCTTCAAATATGATGCTGTGAAAGTGCTGCAGTCAATATGCCAGCAAACTTGGAAAACTCAGCAGTGGCCACAGGACTGGAAAAGGTCAGTTTTCATTTCAATCCCAAAGAAAGGCAATGCCAAAGAATGTTCAAACTAGCGCACAGTTGCACTCATCTCAAGCTAGCAAAGTAATGCTCAAAATTTTGAACATTCTTTGTCATTGTTTTTCTGGACCTTTCTTGCTTTTTCTATGATCCAACAGATGTTGGCAGTTTGATCTTTGGTTCAAAAAGCAAGAGAGTTCCAAAAAAACATCTCCTTCTGCTTTATTGATTACACCAAAGCCTTTGACTGTGTGAATCACAACAAACTGTGGGAAATTCTTCAAGAGATGGGAATACCAGAGCACCTTCCCTGCCTCCTGAGAAACCTGTATGCAGGTCAAGAAGCAACAGTTAGAACCGAACATGGAACAATGAACTGGTTCCAAATCAGGAAAAGAGTACATCAAGGCTGTATATTGTCACCATGCTTCTTTAACTTATGTGCAGAGTACATCATTGGAGAAGGCAATGGCAAGCCACTCCAGTACTCTTGCCTAGAAAATCCCATGGATGGAGGAGCCTGGTAGGCTGCAGTTTGTGGGATCGCTAAGGGTCGGACACGACTGAGCGACTTCACTTTCACTTTTCACTTTGACACATTGGAGAAGGAAATGGCAACCCACTCCAGTGTTCTTGCCTGGAGAATCCCAGGGACGGGGGAGCCTGGTGGGCTTCCGTCTAAGGGGTCACACAGAGTCGGACATGACTGAAGTGACTCAGCAGCAGCAGCAGAGTACATCATGCAAAATGGGCCAGTTGAAGCACAAGCTAGAATCAAGATTGCCGGGAGAAATGTCAAAGACCTCAGACATGCAGATGACACCACCCTTGTGGCAGAAAGCGAAGAGGAACCAAAGAACCTCTTGTTGAAATTGAAAGAGGAGAGTGAAAAGCTGACTTAAAACTCAACGTTCAAAAAACAAAGATCATGGCATCCAGTCCCATTACTTCATGGCAAATAAATGGAGAAGCAGTGGATACAGTGACAAGCTTTATTTTCTTGGGCTCCAAAATCACTACATATAGTGGCTGTAGCCATGAAGTTAAAAGACACTTGCTCCTTGGAAAAAGAGCTATGACCAACCTAGACAGCATACTAAAAAGCAGAGATATTACTTTGCTGACAAAGGTCCGTCTAGTCAAAGCTATGGTTTTTCCAGTAGTCATGCATGGATGTGAGAGCTGGATCATAAAGAAAGCTGAGTGCCAAAGAATTGATGTTTTTGCACTGTGGTGTTGGAGATGATTCTTGAGAGTCCCTTGGACTACAGGGAGTTCAAACCAGTCCATCCTAAAGGAAGTCAGTCCTGAATATTCATTGGAAGGACTGATGATGAAGCTGGAACTCCAATACTTTGGCCACCTGATGTGAAGAGTCAACTCATTAGAAAAGACCCTGTTGCTGGGGAAGATTGAAGGCAGGAGGAGAAGGGGATGACACAGGATGAGATAATTGGATGGCATCACCTACTCGATGGACATGAGTTTGAGCAAGCTCTGGGATTTGGTGATGGACAGGGAAGCCTGGTATGCTGCAGTCCATGGTGTTGCAAATAGTCAGACATGACTGAGTGACTGAACTAACTAACTAACACCCACCTGAGCAAACAAGTTTGATGGGCAAATACCGCAAACTTCTGGG
Organism: Moschus berezovskii; assembly: GCF_049115385.1. Lineage (NCBI taxonomy): Eukaryota > Metazoa > Chordata > Mammalia > Artiodactyla > Moschidae > Moschus > Moschus berezovskii. The sequence goes on along the minus strand of NC_142474.1, from coordinate 74,557,888 downwards.
TGGCATAACTCGAAGGTGCAAGCTTTCTGTTTTCTTCTAGTGCATTCCAGGGGCAATAGGCCCCTTTACCCTCAGAGGTAACTGGCTTGAGAACACACCCTTCATGGGCTTCCTTCCTTTCCTGTCTCTATTCCACATGTGTCCTGGAGATACCTCTTAAATAAACTCATTTTAGTAGAATCCTCGTTTAGGAACTGCCTAACATGGATCCTTAATGTCTAACAACTTAATGGAGATGCCCCATAATTAAGGGAATTAAAAGGATTCCTTACTAAGAGGCACTGTAACTGGAACCTGTTAGGTACATACTTTGTTTTAAGCCAGGGAGATTTTTTAGTTGAGTCTTCATCTGGGAAGCCAGAACTTGAAGTCTGACTGACGTGGATTGGAGTTCTAGTTCTAGCTCATGTCCCGTGAGTCATATCTGGTGAATCTCTTCAACCATCTGAGCCTCCATTTCCTCATCTGTAAGACTGAGTGTTAACTTTCTGAGAGTTGCTGTTAAATATGATACACGAAGTGTGTAGTTCAACGCTTTGTTGTTTAGTTGCTCAAGTCGTGTCTGACTGTGACCCCGTGGACTGTAGCCTACCAGGCTCCTCTGTCCAAGAACAATGTATACTGCTTTGGAGACTCAGTCTTTGTGGTGGCTTTTTTAAGATTTAATTTTTAAATTAAATGAAAATTTAAAATGTAAGTTTTCCTGAAGTATGGCTGACAAATAAACTTGTAAGATATTTAAAGTATGCTTCGTGGTGATTTAAAAAAAAAAAAAGTAAAGAAGTTAATATACGTATCCATTGTGAAAGGATTCCCCGCATCTAGTTAACTAGCACATCCATCACCTACCTCACTTATTTTCTTCTTTTTTTGTATGTGTGAGAACATGTAGGTTCTGTTTTCTGCAAATTTCATTCATATAATACAGTATTATCAACTATATTCACCGTATTACACATTAGATTCTCAGCCCTTATTCATTTTATAGTTGAAAATTCATAGCCTTTTACCAACCACTTCCTAGTTCCCCTGGCTTCCCAGGTGGTCAGTGGTAAAGAATCTGCCTGCCAAACAGGAAGACACGGATTCGTTCCATGTCAGGAAGGTCTCCTGGAAAAGGAAATGGCAACCCACTCCCATGTTCTTACCTGGGATATCCCGTGGACAGAGGAGCCTGGTGGGCTGCAGTCCGTGGGGTTCCAGAGTCGGGCACGGCTCAGTGACTGAGCCACCATCCCCCTGGTCCCACTGTACCCCAGCCCCGGCACCCACAGTTCTACTCTGTTCCTGTGAGTCTGACACCTCCCCACCTTTGAAGGTTTCACATGTATGTGATACCATGTCATATTCATCTGTCTCTATTTGGATTTATTTCACTTGACATAATGCCCTCAAGGTCCATTGTGGTAGTTTCTATTATTGGTATATAATTAGCAGTTAGTCTCTGACTAAACAGTTAAGTCCCTAACTAATTTTTAGGGACTACAGACATTCTGTTTTGAAAGCCAAGTAACTGACTGTTTACATATATTTTAAAATATATTTTCTTCTTCTTCAAGGTAATAGTGATTGTTTCCTCTTTAGACTCTGTTGTGGTCTTTGATCTAAAGCATTGAGCCTTAGGTCTGTTTGAGCAAACAAGATGTTTATGTATTTCATAACATTTCAGGAGCAGAACTATAGAAGGCAAAAGAAGGGATTTATGGTTGAGAAGACTTTCCTGCTGAGGGTAGTCCACTAATAAATACTGCATCATAGGTGAAAGGTTTTTGACCCTCAGGATTGGAAGCTTCTTGTGGAATAAGCTTAAAGATGATTTAAAAGTTTTGCGCAGGAGAAATGCCATTATTCACAAGTAAAATTGGTATCCACCATGGTTGTCTGTGTCTTTTTTCCTAAGATAGTCACTTTGGGATTTTCACTGCTGTACTGGCACCAGGCAGTTCCTTTTCCTCTATTCCAATAAGATCCTGAGAGAGTAAACTTGAAGTTATTTGTGAGTATAATTTATATAGTGGTCTGTTGGATTACTGAGGAGCAAGCCACTTTTCATCAATTTTGCTTCCAGATTAAGCTTTATTTATTTCCAACCTTTCTTTCACCGCCACAAGTCCCAGAGTTTTTTGCCTCAATGAGTTCGAGCTAGGGTAGGACAGCCAGATGCTATGTTTGCTTAACCTATGTAGATGCAACAGAAGAACTTGTTAGAATGGAAGCCTTTACCAGGTTGTGATTCATGGTCTTTTAGTAAATGTATTTTAAAATCAAGCTGATTATTATGAAATGGCATCATTGTGCTTTCTTTTAGAATCGTTTTTAGGATGTTAGTGAATTAATCTGATTTTCGTGTCTCCATCACAGCACGTCATCAGGCCGATAACAGCAGTGCTCATTTGAATATGTTGTAACCAGAGTTTAGAAATATATAGCACCCTGGCTTTAATTCAAATTTCATTACCCCTAAGATAATTTAATTACAAAGTTTTGCCTCAGTTTTATGTGTTGCTTATATTTTGGAGAAGGCAATGGCAACCCACTCCAGTACTCTCACTTGGAAAATCCCATGGATGGAGGAGCCTGGTAGGCTGCAGTCCATGGGGTTGCTACGAGTCGGACACGACTGAGCGACTTCACTTTCACTTTTCTCTTGCATGCATTGGAGAAGGCAATGGCAACCCACTCCAGTGTTCTTGCCTGGAGAATCCCAGGGATGGGGGAGCCTGGTGGGCTGCCGTCTATGGGGTCGTGCAGAGTTGGACACGTCTGAAGTGACTTAGCAGCAGCAGCAGCAGTCTTGTAGTAGCAGTTAAATTTAATGCTTTCCATGCTATGAAGTTATTATGATGGGTAATTGGTACCTTTTGATAAAAAATTAGTTTGAGACACTGGATTAAAGGAATGTGTAGAGGAAATACATCTGTATTGTTCATCATTCTATCTCTTGTTATGTGGAAAACCCATTTGCCCTTATTGTGAATAGAATTCCCAGACACTTGGTATTGACCCAATGTCATGCTTCTTTGCTTGAATTATAGATGTTGTGGATAGAGTGAGCATATTTGGGTTGTCCTCTAGTTCATTTTCTTGCCAATGTAAAATTGTTTGATTCTACTGATGGGGTTCTTGTCAAACTCTTTCCATAGTTAATCAGCATGAGAAGCCTCTTTTTTCCCTCTGGTACAATAAATAAAGGTGGAAAATTGAGTCACTGAAGTATTTACCAAAAATAGACCAAAATAAAAATTTTCCATTGTTCACATTTTGTCTTTACTTTGTTTAAATAATTTTAAAATGTTAAACAACCTGATTATTAGGAACTTGGTGTCACATACATTTCTTTTCATGTGACTAGTTCCATTTGCACACACCTTTTATCTGTTGTTATTACTGTTATCATCATCACCAATAATAGCAATCGCATATATGGAGTTTTCTGCACACGAGTCACTGTTGTGATGTATGTGTGCATGCACATGCTGGTGTGTGTGTGTGCACACATACATATTCAGTCATTTCCACGAGCCTGTGAGGCCAGGCCTCTCATCACTCCCATTTCCAGGTGAGGGCGTTGACATGTACCCAGAGTGATGACCCTTGCTACACAGTTCATGAATAGAGACAGGAATAAAATCCAGGTAGCCTGGCTGTGCGGAGAAGGCAATGGCAAGCCACTCCAGTGTTCTTGCCTGGAGAATCCCAGGGATGGGGGAGCCTGGTGGGCTTCCGTCTATGGGGTCACACAGAGTCAGCCACGACTGAAGTGACTTAGCAGCAGCAGCAGCAGCAGCCTGGCTGTGTGTCCTGACCCTTAACTTCTTGCTTTTTAAAGATCTTGTTTAATTTGTAAAATTGTTTTTCTCAGATTTTTTCCCCCTTAGATCTGTCTGAAAAGAAATCTCAGTAGACATATTGCATGTTTAAGGAAAAGGCAAACAATGTGAAGTGGTTCTCAACTCGGGCTGCACAGGGAAACATTAAAATCACTGGGGGAGCTTCAAAAATTGTTGCTGCCTGGGTCCCATCCCCAGAGAATCTAATTGCTCTGGGGTGTGGTCAGGACCTTGGATTTTTTTTTTTTTAATGCTTCTCGTTTGATTCTAACATGCAGCCAAGGTGACCACTGATAGGAAGCAAACTGACTTTGCAAATCAATTCAGTGAAGTTCCTGAGGGGTTGTGCTCACTCTGCTTTTCCTTCTGTGGCCTCATTTCTATCAAAAATCAGACTCAGCTTAAGCACCCAGAGGCCCTACAAGACTCTGAATTATTTAGCCACAATTGAATAATATTCCCTATACTGTACTTAGGAAGGCAGGAAATTACTAACATTTTTTAGAAGGAGTCTTAGTATCTAAGATTGAATCAAAATAAATACTTTTGTTATATTCAGTTGATTAAAATTCATTTAATTTTCCATTCCCTGGATGTTCTAAGTACTAGGTATTCGTTTTATTTTTGCTGAACATATCGTCAGCATTCATGCCTGTTTATTAACCTTTATGTTTTTCTAGATCTTCTGTTAAACCAAGTTGCTATTTGAACATACTTAATTAAACTAGCTATACTTTTGAATAAGTAAATGTGGTTTTAAAAATGATTTTATATAATTATATCTTAAGCTTGTTTTATGGATACAAAGCAGATATCATCTTGATAAATTATGACATCATGTCATTATTAATTTGTAGAAATTATTTCTTTATTGACACATTAGCCCAGCAGGGAAACTAGAGACAATGAGGTCATATACAGGGGTGATAGGGAGCTGTGATATAATCAGTTCTAAATAATATATTTAAGTGGTAAAAATCCATGTTTCTCCCATAAGAATTTTTGGTTTTTACTTCAGTCTTCAGTATGCATTGTTATGAGAAAGATTTTGCAAGAGATTTCTCTTTGGTGTGTGCATGGTGAGCAGTGCACCTGGTGAAGTGAATGCCTCAGTGAAGAGTTTTATGGGGCAGAACCAGTTGCTATGCCAAGAAACTAAGTGTTGTGCTGATATACATAATGGATTCTATTTTTAGATGAACATATGTTCCTATAGCCTGGCTTCCTTATGCAAGAGGCCAGCAGTTTCAGCCCCACATTGTGAATATTGAGACTTCGATGATCAGAGGAGATGGGACTTTCAGTTCAGTTCAGTTGCTCAGTCGTGTCCGACTCTTTGTGATCCCATGAATCACAGCACGCCAGGCCTCCCTGTCCATCACCAAGACTTTAGGTTGTGAAATTTTCATCTATTTTAGCCCTAACATATTTCATGACTGGGGGAAAAATTCAAAACAAAACAAACAGATTAACATATACACCCTACTATATATAAAATAGATAACCAACAAGGACTTACTGTATAGCACAGGGAGCTATATTCAGTATTTTCTAATAACCTATAAAGAAGAAGAATCTGTAAAAATATATATGTATAACTTAATCACTTTGCTGTACACCTGAAACTAACACAATATTGTAAATCAACCATACTTCAATAAACAAAATAAAAATCTAAACAAACAAACTTCTAAAACAGTTTTCAGCTTTTTGGTGTTTGTGGGGTGAGTTCTTCCAGAAGTTGACCTCAAAACAAAGATTCAAGTTCAAGTAGTTTATTTGGAAGGTGAGCTCCCAAATCATGGACCGAGCAGAGGGGAAGTGAGACAGGCAAAGGAAGGCAGCAATAGAGGATGAATTATCAGATACCCATTAACACTCTGGGCAACTAAATCTCCATCCCACTGGGAGCTCTGGGCACTGAGCACACCCCAGAATTATCTCGATTGAGGTAAGAGAGCTTGATATCTACCACCAGTTCCCACGTGTCTCTGTTTGAAGACAACTTTGCCCAGGGCTGTTCTGTCCACAGCACCTCTGCCAGCTCTTCTCCATGGCCAAGGAGCCTTCAGACCAGTGGCCCCAGACTTTGAGAAAGCTCTCAGACAAAGTTGCCTTTGGAAGCTGTCAGTGGGCCTGCATGGATACACAAGGCCACCAGCAGCAGCAACTACTCTGAAGGCTTTGATTTTAAGTGAGACTTAAAAAATCTCTATCATGGGTGCAGACAGAAGAGTAAACCAATTCACAGACAGATAGATCTTGCTTTGTTTGCATAACATTAAAATGTAAAAACCAGCATTTAAAAATCTGGAGAGTTCATATGCAAATCTGAATTTCTCAGAAAATCAGAAGGCTTGGCAACATTGGTCTCCCTACCACCATGGCCACATGTGGCTACCTGCATCAGACAGGGCTTGTGGGATCCAGCCTCTTTCATTTTGGCTTTTGGGTGTAGAATATCAGGTGTCTATGGCGATATCCTTTACTGGAAGCTTCAATAAGCTAATGATTATGAAGGCTCCTGTGGAATGCAGTCAGTTCTGCTACAGTGGGCTTGTTGGATTGCTGTGGTGTAAAGACTGATTTTACAGTAGAAAATAGCTGAAGATCAGCAAATCCAGGCCTTACTCATAATTGCCAGAGCAAAGAATTGATGCCCCAAGCCCATTTCTTCTCTATGAGATATGGATTTGAAGTGTGTGAGCTCTGAGGTCACTCTGAGCTTTAAAAGGTTATTATTCTAAAATGGCTTTCACATGGCATTGTGCTGTGTTAGATTTATCAGTATGACTCCTTGGCAAAAGATTTCATGTTGAGTCGGGTCATTAATCTATAGGAAATGAAAAGGGCGGGCTCTAGGACACCAGGCAGAATGACTTTCCTTTGTGGAATGAATGGGGGTTAATTACATCACCAGCTCAAGGCAGTGGGCACTGACTAGCTAAGTCAGCTAAACCCACCCATTCCCCATTGTAGATCTGCACTGTCCCATAAAGTGGCATGTTGAGTTTTACACTTGAATTATAATTAATTAAAATACGAAATGCATTTCCTCAGCCACACTTGGCCACATGCCGAGTGCTCCATAGCCACCTGTGGGCAGGTAAGGTTAAAGAACATTTCCATCACTAACAAAAAGTCCTTTCGGATGTCACTGTGTAGAGACTGGGGCAGGAATAGTCTAGTCAAAGCCAGTGAAAAGTGAAAGTTTCCTTGAATTTATGGGGAAAGACCTTTCTTCTCTTTTGTTGAATCATGTCCTGTAAAGATGTTTAGTGGACATGACTTTCATATTTTGTTCCCTTGGATGAAGATGTTCGGGTGCTTCAGATACCACTTTGGGAGCCTAACAGGTATGCTGATCCCACAGAAGACAAACCAGTGAAGGACCAGATCCTCAGCGATGTCATTTGAGACATAAATCAGACCGTCTCAAATCCATGAGCGAGTGAATCTCCTTCATTGTCTAAGCTGGTTTCAGATGGGACATTGTCCCTTTTCAGTCAAGATTGCTAACTGAATCATAGGAAGGGCATTCATGTATTTGAAGGAAGGCATGGACTCAGATATCTAGGATCCAGCTGCATCTGGCCCATAGATGTGAAAGAGGAAAGAGAAGACAGCACTTCTGCAATCCTCTAAGACATCACTGTATGTTGTTTTGCTCATTCTTCTGTGTGGAGCTGCAGCCCTCAGGAATGGTTGTAGTGCATAATTAGAGAAGAATATATATTGAGAAACAAGGAGAACGTGAAAATTGTGCAGCAAATGGAACTTTGTATATTAGTGTAATATACAAAGTGGATTTCATAATTGGTCTCAATTGTACCAGAAGGACTTCTAGGGAAGGAAAGGAGGGCTTATTGGTGAACCACTGTATTGCACGCATCATGCCCGTGTGCCTTCTGTAGATTGTGTTGTTAATTACTCGGTTGGTTTTCCCCATTTTGCACTGGGAAGCCGAGGCTGTGGCAGGGTGGCTGCCCCCCAGAAGGCGTCCCGCGCTGCCAGTCCAGAACGGGGCGCTTCCTTGGCCCCCCTGGCGTGCCTTGTGCTCCCCTTCAGCCTAGCTGTCATCACGCTCTGCTGACTGTGTCCCATTCATTGCACTTGCCTAATACGGCAGGAAGTCTTTGAATTTAAGCACTTTATCCAGTACGGTTGGCGTGTCTCGTCCACTGCTGGCATACCACGATTGCTCAGTCACTGCTGATCAAATGAACGAGGTCTAGCAAGGCTGTGCCACTCACCTAGGGTCACAGGGTGCCAGGGGGTGGGAAGCCAAGTCTGTCAGGACCCAAAGCCAGTGGTTTTCCTGACTCTCTTGTTTATTAACACCTTCTCCAGCTGCCTCACCCCCAGTAGTTTTTGTGACCAGCTTCCTGGAAGAGAGAGGGAGCATGGTGGCAGGGTGTGGGAGGGGGAGTCTCTCTAGCTCCTTCCTGCCGTGAGTCCCCGAAACCCACCTTCACCTTCATCTGCCCTCTCCTCCCATGTCCCTCCTCTTTCCTAGGCAGTTCCTACCTCTTTGGTCCTAGACCCTGACTTCCCAAAGATTTTGAACACACTTTTGTCCCTTTTATTTCATGTGTTATCAATATTCCCTCTTTCACCAGATCCACACAATCAGTCTTAAGCATGACGAGCCTGTCCCACCTCTGAAGAAAGCTTTAGGCACTCTGTTGACCCCAGCTGGCTGCTTTCTTTTCTTTTTCCTTGTCATTCACATAAGCATCTTTAAAGACTTGCCTGTATTCTCTGCTTACCTTTCACTACCTCCTCTGTCCATAGCAACCTGGATTCTATACCCATCACTCCAAACTCCTCCTTCTGAAGCTACCAGTGACCTTTATGTCAGCATATATTGGCCAATTTTTGCTCTTTGTGCTTGAACTTTAACAGAATATTATTAGTATTGTTGATTGCCACATTTCTATGAAACACTTGATTTTCTTGACTTCTTTGCTTTCGTATATTTTCCTCTCCCCCACTCAGTTTTCTTGGTTGGCCTAGGTTGCCATTCTTCTCTACTCGCAGAATCACATCTGTACTTGCAGCTTCATTTACCATCTGGACACTAAGACTTGCAGATTTGTGTCACCATCCAGTATCTTGTCCCATTGAAACCCAGAAGACAGCATTTCTAAGGTGGGTAGTGATCTCCTCCTCCCTTCACACTTGACCTGGTCCTGCTGCCTTACTGAAGGCGCCGCCCCCTTAGACCTGCGCCGTCTGGACCCTGGAGGGCTTCCTCTCGCCTTCCCCTCCACCTTCCAGTCAGGCTCGTGGCCCCTTGCGTTCTGTGCTGCAGTCACACTAGCCATACTGGCGAGGCTGCGCCTTCCCGCTTCCTTCCACCTGGAGCCATCACAGTGCTTCCCCTCTGCTTGCAGGATGTGTGGTTGCTGTTTGCATCACTCCCTGCCTTGCTTTGCCACACTCCTCACAGCTGTCACAAAATATTTTGCACAAAGTTATGCGGTGTCTAGCACCCCTGTTAGAATGTTGACTCAATGAGAGAAGTGTCCAGTGTCATCCTGATAAATGTTTTAACAACTGGCTGTCCTGCTGGGAAAAATGATTTGTTGGCATTTGCTGATTTCCATGGTGTAAATTCTTCCACTTTGTCTGATTTTAAGCTACCATTACATCACCACTGGACGCAAATTTGGGAAGAAAAGGACACAGTTGCCTCTCATAAGCTTAAAAGAAAATTCTAGCGTAGCACTAGGATATGGCCATCCTCTTCACTGCTGTGCATGTCATCATGACTTGGGGCTGTGCTGGGCGCCTTGGTGGTAGTGACTCTTAATTGGAGGGTTAAATGCAGTGTGTTTATGACATCATAGAAATGTAGTGGTAAAAATGGTAATATTTCAGACAAAACGGCATGAAATCTTTTATTTTAGAATTGGACCTGGCCTTAATTAAGCTATCGCAGCTAATCCCGTCATTTATGTCTCTTGTAATTGAGGGTCAGGGAATGGAATCTGGCACAATCATGTAACTAGCTGGTAAAGTAACCCAAGTTAAAGTGCACATCTCTTAATTACCAGTGCACATTCCTTCCAAAAGAAGTGAAATTTTATAATACAAGTGATTTAATTCAGGTCATGTTATTATATAGTGGTGGAGTTATTTATTTATCATAAGTAAACCTACTTTACAAAAGAAGAGGCACTGTTTGATAATTCTTATTAAATTTTAAGTTGTCTGTTCAGAGAGATTTCCCCTTTATCGTTCACCCCTTAATTATGTCTTGTCGTTATATACAGATTAAATATATTAGTTAGCTTTTGCTGTGCAGTAAACCACTCCAAAATATTTTGGCCTTTATTTCAGTCACTGCTGTGTGGGCTGACAGTGTGGTGTAGGCTCAGGCAGACCCCTTTTCTGGTTTACCCAGGCTTCTCTGGCAACTGCAGGAAGCTGGGGATACGTATGCAACTGTTGATCACGGCTGCCTCATGTCTGAGGCTGCAGCTAGGATGCTGCTGACTTGGATCTGATCCAGGTGATCCCTGATCCTTCATCTTGTTTTTGTGGTGGGTTGGCAGAGTTCTGAGAGAGAATGGAAGTTGTAAGACCCTAGAGTCAAAATTGCTATACAGGTACTTCTGCCCCAACTTATGTGTGAAATAAAATCATTCATAGGGTGAGGAAATAGATGCCAGCTCTTGATATCAAGGTCTGCAAAGCCATACTGCAAAGAGGCCTTGAAACACAGAAGGGGATGAGTTGTAATGTTTTTTGCTATCAAGGACAGAAAAGGAATCTTTTCCTCAAATCATAGGAGACTCTGTAATAGTGAAGTGTCCCAGTGGAGCAGAGCTGACAGATGGCTTCCAAGGCTTCCTGAGATATTGAGGCAGTGCTAAATACCCTAGCCAGACTGTTGTGTTGACTGCATGCATGCAGCACTGAATCTTACACTGCTGTGAGGTGGGAGTCTCTCTTCATACCCTAGACTCTGGGTCCGCCGTTGATGTTTGGAGATGGAAGGATCCCTGTGAGGTGACGGGGCAGTGGAGCCACATTTCAACCCATGATGACTTGGGCAGCACCCCATTAGTGACAGTTCTGAAAATCTGAAAGAACACTGGGGAAGTGGAAATTAAACCTCAGGGCTCTTTACTGCTGGAAAATGATTGTGGGGAAATTTCCATAGTGGAGAGGTGGAAATCTTTCCAGATCTCTTCTGTCCTAGGCCGCAAATGCGTTTATCTGGGATGAGAAACACATGAATTTGACTGAGGACGAGTTAGTTGGTTTTGTCCGTGAAGCATGAGAAGGGATCAGTCCTTACTCTGAGCTCATCTTTTTTTAAGCTGAGTGTGCTCTGGGAAGATGCAGGCATCAGCATATTTGTATCCAACTGAGCCAACAGAGCCTGCAGTGAAAGGCAAGGAAGGCCATTATCCAGTGAGTGTATATTGGGCTGGGAGCCACTGAGGTTAAAACATTCACTTTATTGCCATCTCTTTATCTGTACTGTATAAAATTAGTTCACAATCTCCCTAATTGTTCTTTGGAGTAAGAACTTCGGAATTGTTCTTTGGAAAAGATGCCCTGAGTAAGATAATGGACTCTGAAATCCAACCCCCTGGGTTCGAAACCCATCTCAACATTGTGTGCGTCTCTGAGGAAGCTATTTAACCACTCTGAGCTTCAGTTTCCTCTTCTCCACGAGGAGAATAATATAGCCGCTTCATAAGAATCTGGTGAGGATTAAATGAGATCACACACCTGAACTGCTTGGTGTAGCACACACAGTGAACGCTCAATGCTTCAGTTCAGTTCAGCTCAGTTCAGTCACTCAGTCGTGTCCGACTCTTTGCCACTCCATGGACTGCAGCATGCCAGGCTTCCCTGTTCATCACCAACTCCTGGAGCTTGCTCAAAATCATGTCCATCGAGTCAGTGATGCCATTCAACCATCAGATTCTCTGTCGTCCCCTTCTCCTCCTGCCTTCAGTCTTTCCCAGTATCAGGGACTTTTCTAATGAGTCAGTTCTTTGCATTAAGTGGCTAAAGTGTTGAAGCTTCGGCTTCAGCATCAGTCCTTGCAGTGAATATTCAGGACTGATTTCCTTTAGGATTGTCTGGCTTGATCGCCTTGCTGTCCAAGGGACTCTCAAGAGTCTTCTCCAACACCACAGTTCAAAAGCATCAATTCTTTGGCGCTCAGCTTTATGGTCCAACTCTCATATCCGTACATGACTACTGCAAAAACCATAGCTTTGACTATACTGACCTTTGTCGGCAAAGTAATGTCTCTGCTTTTTAGTATGCTGTCTAGGTTGCTCATAGCTTTTCTTCCAAGGAGCAAGTGTCTTTTAGTTTCATGGTTGCTGTCACCATCTGCAGAGATTTTGGAACCCAAGAAAATAAGTCTGTCACTGTTTCCACTGTTTCTCCATCTATTTGCCATGAAGTGATGGGACTGGATGCATGATCTTAGTTTTCTGAACGTTGAGTTTTAAGCCAACCTTTTCACTCTCCTCTTTCACTTTCATCAAGGGTTTCTTCGGTTCCTCTTCACTTTCTGCCACAAGGGTGGTGTCATCTGCATATCTGAGGTCGCTGATATTTCTCCCAGCAATCTTGACTCCAGCTTGTGCTTCATCCAGACCGGCATTTCGCATGACGTACTCTGCATATAAGTTAAATAAGCAGGGTGACAATATACCGCCTTGACGTACTCCTTTCCTAATTTGGAACCAATCTGTTGTTTCATGTTTGGTTCTAACTGTTGATTCTTGACCTGCATACAGATTTCTCAGGAGGCAGGTCAGGTGGTCTGGTATTCCCATCTTTTGAAGAATTTTCCACAGTTTATTGTGATCCACACAGTCAAAGGCTTTGGCATAGTCAATAAAGCAGAAGTAGATGTTTTTCTGGAACTCTCTTGCTTTTTCTATGATCAAATAGGTGTTGGTAATTTGATCTCTGGTTCCTCTGCCTTTTCTAAATCCAGCTTGAATATCTGGAAGTTCACGGTTCACGAACTGTTGAAGCCTGGTTTGGAGAATTTTGAGCATTACTTCACTAGCCTGTGAGATGAGTGCAATTGTGCTGTAGTTCGAACATTCTTTTTTTTTTTTTTTTATTGGAGGCTTATTACTTTACAATAATATATTGGTTGGTTTTGCCATACATTGACATGAATCCAACCCGGGTGTACATGTGTTCCCCTTCTTGAACCCCCCTCCCACCTCCCTCCTCCCCATATCCTCCGTCCAGTTCATCCCCGTGCACCAGCCCCGAGCATCCTGTATCATGCGTCGAACCTGGACTGGTGATTCGTTTCACATGTGATAATATACATGCTTCAGTGCCATTCTCCCAAATCATCCCACCTTCACCCTCTCCCACAGAGTCCCAAAGACTGTTCTATACACCTATGTCTCTTTTGCTGTCTCGTATACGGAGAAGGCAATGGCAAGCCACTCCAGTACTCTTGCCTAGAAAATCCCACGGATGGAGGAGCCTGGTGGGCTGCAGTCTGTGGGGTCGCTAAGGGTCGGACACGACTAAGTGACTTCACTTTCACTTTTCACTTTCACACATTGGAGAAGGAAATGGCAACCCACTCCAGTGTTCTTGCCTGGAGAATCCCTGGGAAGGGGGAGCCTGGTGGGCTTCCGTCTATGGGGTCACACAGAGTTGGACACGACTGAAGTGACTTAACAGCAGCATACAGGGTTAAGGTTACCATCTTTCTAAATTCCATATATATGCGTTAGTATAATGTATTGATGTTTTTCTTTCTGGCTTACTTCACTCTGTATAACAGGATGAAATTGAACATTCTTTGGCACTGTGTTTCCTTGGGATTGGAATGAAAACTGATCTTTTCCAGTCCTGTGGCCACTGCATTTGCTCGCATATTGAGTGTAGCAGTTTAACAGCATTATCTTTTCTGATCTGAAATAGCTCAACTGGAATCCCATCATCTCCACTAGCTTTGTTCGTAGTGATGGTTCCTAAGGCCCTCTTGACTTCGCATTCCAGGATGTCTGACTCTAGGTGAGTGATCACACCATTGTGGTTATCTGGGTCATGAAGATCTTTTTTGTATAGTTCTTCTGTGTATTCTTGCCACCTCTTCTTAATATCTTCTGCTTCTGGAAGGAACAGGGTATTCCTTCCATGGAAGGAATATAGGAATATGAGTGGAATTATTTTATTTATTATGCCTTTCATGTTCAGACTTTCTTATGATGACTTTGTATTACTTTTGAAAACAGAAACGAATACAATAAATAGGGTTTTCTTTTAAAGGAAAATGTCAGAGCAAACAGAAATCTAGGATATGGGGGGAAAAAAAAGATGAATTTGGGGGTACAACTGGTACACCAAAAAGTGCCTGCACAATAACTCAAAGAAATTTACAGTTTTGCAGTTTACTTAGTTTCCAAGCAGGACATACAAAGATTCTCAGTGTTGATTAAAGCCAATAGACTGGCCATTTAGAAGATTTATGGTGACCGTAGCTAATAATATAACTGCCATTGGTATGGCAGTTCCATTAACATGGAGAAAAGTGTTTTCATCAAGTGTGACCCTGTAAAGAAGATCATGCCATCTCTTTTTTAGTGAGTGATACCTGCAGTGAAATCTCTGTAAGACACTGAAGCAGTAGTATTCACAGTGGTATTCACTGACAGTAAATATGAGTATTCACTCATATCTTTCTGAAATGTAGGTCAAAAACTGCTCAGCACTAGCAGTTCTCTGAGAAATAAAGCATGTGAACCATGTGTATAACAGCTACACTGTTGTGGAGGATTGTAGCCTCAATTTTCCCTTGTCTTCACACCTCTTTGTAATTTCCCTTTGTTGGTTCTCCCATTAAAAAAGTGGAGATTATTCCCTCACCTCTTAGATTTTGGCTAGCATTGTGACTCTCTTTGTCCCGTGGAATGTGATAGAAGTGATGCAGGGTTATATCTGAGCCTAGACTACAAGAGTTCTTTTGTGCTTCTGCTTCTTTGTTTGTCAAGAGAACAAGCTCAGGCCTGCCTGATAGAAGCCAGCAGACCACATGGAGCAGAGGTAAGTCCTGCTGGACTGTTGGCTAACCACGTGACTTGCTAGTTGATTGCATGTGTGTGAGCAAGACAGCTGAGCTCAGCTGAGGCTGGCCCAGATCAGCAGGTCCATTCATCTGACCTATACCCTTATGAACAAAGTTAGATATGTATTCTGTTGCCTTGAGGTTTTATGGTTGTTTCTTATGCAGCATTATTGCAGATTACAGATACAGCTGGCTTTATCCATTACAGACAAAGAAATGGAGTGTATAGCCTTTGGGGTTCTAGTCCTCCATTTAAGTAGATATTTGACTTTCAACAAATATTTTAATATCTCTGATTGGCATATGTAAAATGGGAAAAAAGGTTTATCTAACTCACAAAATTGCTACTGTGAAATGAAGAATTTGTCAAAGAATTTAGTAGCTGTGAATTACAATTCAAATTTAGGTTAACTTGAAACTCTGTACTTCTCACTTATGTGTATACCATGTCTAAATTTTCTCCAATGCAGTTGATCTTTCACCTCCTAAATAAAGCAAACAAGCATAAAGAGTATTTTAAGGCCATACCAATCAGTTTTAAACTTATGCAGGTATATTTTGATATTCTGTTATCAAATATGAAGTTAGCTAGAGAAGAAAAATTTTGTAGTTTTTTAAATATGGCTTACAGAAGGGGGCCTTTAAATAAAATAAAACAAAACAAAATAAGCTTTGATTTACTTTTTAGTTCAGAATGCGAAATATGACTATCAGGTTCCAGGTAAAATTTTACATTAGGGTAAAATTTGCATACTCTAGTCAGGTAATGGCATGTGCAAAGAGAGAATTAATTATAGATTGGCTTTTTAAAAATACATTTTAGTTTTTTTGCTTCATGGTCCACAGATCACTGTATGATTTTGAAGTATGGGAAATAATTTCTCAAATTAAATCTAAACAATATTCAGTTGTTTTATGTGTAGCCACATAGATAAAAGTGACTCTTGGTATCTGGTTTATTTATTTTAAATAAAAATTAAATAAAATTTTAAGATAAATTTTTATTCTAATTAATTCATTTATTAGTATAACAAAAAAAATTACTGTTTTATCCTTATCTTTCCAAGAAAGGAAGATGGTTTTGTTGGTTTGACTGTAAATTACATATTTTGCATATATCATCTTGAAAATTCTGATTACTTCTGGTTTTTAAATAACAGCTTTTTTTGAATAATGGTATAAAATCATTATAAAATTTAAAATAATAATAAAATAATGCAATAAAATAAAGTTTTCTTCAGATACCTTCACCCAGAAACATTAATTTTGGAGAATATAATTCGGATATTGACCTATGTATTTATACATATAGAAAAGTAATACATAAATAGGAATTCTTTTAGGACAAATGGAACGTATGATAATTATAATTCAATTAACATGTTAGATTTCATTTTACATAAAATTAGCATAAAAATAATCTGAATATAACCTAAAGGGTTAAACTCCAGATAACAATTTCACTGCAAAGTAAGTTGTTTCTAAAGACAGCCTTCAGAATGGAAGAAAATAATAGCAAATGAAACAACTGACAAAGAATTAATCTCCAAAATATACAAGCAGCTCCTGCAGCTCAATTCCAGAAAAATAAATGACCCAATCAAAAAATGGGCCAAAGAACTAAACAGACATTTCTCCAAAGAAGACATACAGATGGCTAACAAACACATGAAAAAATGCTCAACATCCCTCATAATCAGAGAAATGCAAATCAAAACCACAATGAGATACCATTTCACACCAGTCAGAAT
Source organism: Moschus berezovskii (assembly GCF_049115385.1). Lineage (NCBI taxonomy): Eukaryota > Metazoa > Chordata > Mammalia > Artiodactyla > Moschidae > Moschus > Moschus berezovskii. Next base: position 74,541,224 of record NC_142474.1, on the reverse strand, counting down.
GGCTGCTATCCAGAAGTCTACATGCAATAAATTCTGGAGAGAAGGGAACCCTCTTACACTGTTGGTGGGAATGCAAACTAGTACAGCCACTATGGAGAACAGTGTGGAGATTCCTCAGAAAACTGGAAGTAGAACTGCCATATGATCCAGCAATCGCACTCCTGGGCATATACACCGAGGAAACCAGAATTGAAAGAAACACATGTACTCCAATGTTCATTGCAGCACTGTTTATAATAGCCAGGACATGGAAGCAACCTAGATGTCCATCTGCAGACGAATGGGTAAGAAAGCTTTGGTACATGTACACAATGGAGTATTATTCAGTCATCAAAAAGAATACATTTGAATCAGTTCTAATGAGGTGGATGAAATTGGAGCCTATTATACAGAGTGAAGTAAGCCAGAAAGAAAAACATCAATACAGTATACTATCGCATATATATGGAATTTAGAAAGATGGTAACCTTAACCCTGTATATGAGACGGCAAAAGAGAGACCGGTGTATAGAACAGTCTTTGGGACTCTGTCAGAGAGGGTGAGGGTGGGATGATTTGGGAGAATGGCATTGTAGCATGTATATTATCATATGTGAAACGAATCACCAGTCCAGGTTCGATGCATGATACAGGATGCTCGGGGCTAGTTCACAGGGATGACCTGGAGGGAGGATATGGGGAGGAGAGAGGTGGGAGGGGGGTTCAAGAAGGGGAACACATGTACACCCGGGTTGGATTCATGTCAAGGTATGGCAAAACCAACCAATATATTATTGTAAAGTAATTAGCCTCCAATAAAAAAATAAAAATAAAATAAATAAACAAAGGACCTCTCTAAAATTAAAGAAAAAATGTTATGAAAGAAATTGAAGTTTAAGTCAGTACTTATGTAACCAAAATTTTGCCCTTTAACTGTGTGTAATTATTGCCATGAACGATTAAGATATTAGATAAATGTTGCATCTTTTTCACTTTACTCTCACAATCCCTAACTGTATTAGTTATAATATTCTTATATTTTTAAAGCTTCTACCATGCCACGGTACTCCATGGTCATTATTCCTGAAATTATTTAAAGTTAATTTAAAGACCAGCAATCAAATTAAAATGGGAAATGCAAAAAGTGCTTAGATATGACAAAGAAAACCCAAACATATTCATAATAGTAGAAATGCAAATTGTAACCACAGTGAATTTTCATTTTTTACCAATTGTCAATAATGGTAATTGTCAGTAATGAAGATTGTCAATAATTGTGAAGTCTGACACAGCCCTTAGCATATATTGCTGGGAAAAGTGCAATTAAGTGCCACTCTTATGTACGGTAATTCAGTAATATCTACCAGAACTAGAAGTGCATTTATCTTTCAATCCAGTAATTTCTCTCCTGGGTGTTTACCTTTTTTTGTATATATCTGGTGTGTATGTGTTCTCAGTCATTCAGGCTTGTCCACCTCTTTGAGACCCATGGACTGTAGCCCACCAGGCTCCTCTGTCCATGGGCTTTTCTAGGCAAGAATACTGGAGTGGGTTGCCATTTCCTTCTCCAGGAGATCTTCCTGATCCAGAAATCAAACCTGTGTCTCTTGCTTCTTGTTCATTGGCAGGTGGATTCTTTACCACTGTACCACCTGGCAAGTCATGTATATCTATACATGTACAAAATGACATATGTACAAGGTTATTCATCTCAGAGTTGCTTAACAAGTCTATCTTAAAACATCCTAAGTGTTCATCCATAAGGGACTAGTTGACATAATTTATTCTTTCATGTTTTGCAGCTAAGGAGGAGATGGGAGGAGGAGGGGAAAAGGAGCAAGGAGAGCTCTTTGTATTTACATAGAAAGATCTCTGAGATATGCTGATCAGTAAAATGTTCATGTTCAGAAAGTGTGCAATAAACAGAGATGATAAGAATGTTCTTGTCTGTATTTGCATGTAGACCGTTATATGACATTAGTGAAAGTATTTGCCTGGTGTGTGAGTGGCTGGGCAGGAGAGGCACTAGTGGACTCTAGCTCTTCAAAATTATCGTGATTTATTGGTCAGTGACCATTAGTTATTCCAAAAAGAAAGTTAAAGCGTTAGCTGAATGGATTCAGTTCTCAGCATCACTTCTTTTCTCTCAGACTCTCCTTTCCTGACTTCTTTCATTTGGTTTACTTTTTGGTTAGCTGCGTTTTTGTCATGCAGCTAATTTAAAAGGAGGATTCATGAGGGTTCTAGGTCTAAAATTGCTGCATGAATGAGAATATCTACCTATTACAATTTTGTTTGTGAATCCTTACTTGAAAACACTTAAAATCCTTTGGTCTCACTTGTTTCTACCTCAAAATGTTGTTAGCATCATTTCACTTTCTTCCGGAATGGGATTGTGGTGTCTTTACCGAACGGGATTTTTTTTCCTTTAACCTTCTACTTTTCCTTTGTTGTTGTAGTTTTGGAGACTTTTTTAAAGATGAATGAATTCACTAAAAATGGCTCATATCCTTTAATTTTACCCAGAAGTTTGGAGTTCTTTTTCAGGGTGTCTAGCATTGTTTCTTTATTTTGTGAATCTTAGTTTTAACTTTTGAGTATGAAATTTATTCACGAAAGAATTTTAGTTCTCAAGTGCTTTAATTAATATATTCATTGTGAAATTATGTATATATGTTCTCCATGAGTATGTGAATGAACTATAAGGATAATCTGAGTTTTTGTACTTGTTTGTATTGCGTGTATCATGAAACTGATGCTAATATTCCTAACTCTTTACCATATTGTTTAGGTTTTGAATTGTATGAATGCTTTTTAATAGAGAGGTAGGTTACTTAATAACTTTATTCTTTATTGACTATGATATAAGCATTGTAGATAATTTTTTTCCTATGTGCAGAAGGTACAAAATGTCTTGCAAACCTCCTTGCCTGTGTGATGCTAAAACATCTGATTGAAACAACAAGGGGAGGAAAATCACCTGGGTGCCTCCATGTGCCTGCAGTAGCCCAGATGATCTGAGAAGCAGATGCCAAGATGGGATTAAACCTGACAAGGTTTAATTAGGGGAAACACCTCTGTGAGTAAAACTTCACAGAGAGCTGGGGAGGTTGGGAGACCCTTCAGCCTGCGGTGTAAGTTTGACCCTGAGTGAAAGAGAGAGGGAGAAGGGGTTGGTTGGAAGTATCCTAGACTGGCATGGTTTTTAAGGAAGGTACAACAAACTTGAAGGAGTCAAAGTCAACTGTCAGAGGCGTTTCCTCTCCTAGGAAAGGGTCTGCATCCATCTCTCTCTAGGGTCAGGCATTGGTTGGGAGCACCAGCTGGGGCTGTGGCCTCAGCAGAAGTGTGGATGGCTTTCAGAGGAGCTACGCAGGCTGAGTCCATCTGTCCCAGGCTTACGCTGGGCCTCTTCCTTTAGTGTTTGTTCTTGGATGACCTCTTCTGTTCCTAGCGCATGGACAGTCATTATTTAGTCTCAGTCTAGTTTTGATCACGTGCCAAATTTATTTTCCAGTTGCCTTTTGTATATCTCCACTTTGCTGCCCTGCAGGCCCTCCAAACACAACACCCCACAATGAACTCATATTCCTCCACCCCTCCCCCATTCTGTGTGCCTATATCCCTCTTTCAGTTTATTGCATTATCTTATTTTCCTTCCCAAGTTAAAACCTGGGAGTTATCTTCACCTTTTCCTACTCTTCATCTCAACTATCCAGCCAGCTGTCTGGACCTTTTTTGTCATGACCAAAATTCTAGATTTTGGTTCCTCCTTCCATTTATTCTGTAACGTGCTGATGTAGTCTACAAGTTTCTCTTTATGGTTAAAAAGATTTAACTTAATTTAATTTCAGTAATTTGATTCACATTTTGGTAAGCTAGACTTTTGTCATCTAGCTAATTTTAAAGGAGGATTGATGAATATTTCATTTCCCCCAAAATTGCTTAAGTGAATAGAATTGAATGGATAGGGCTTGCCACTCCATTTCTTTTATTAATTTGGAATGTAATTGTTTTACAATGTTGTGTTAGTTTCTGCTGTACAATAAAGTGAATCAGCTATATACATATATCCCCTTCCTCCCGACTCACCCTCCCACCTCCCCATCCCACCCCTCTAGGTCATCACAGAATACTGAGCTGAGCTCCCTGTTTTATACAGCAGCTTCCAACTAGCTATCCATTTTACATATGGTAATGTATGTTTGTTTTTGTTCAGTTGCTTTGCCCTGTCTGACTCTTTTCGACCCCATGAACTGCAGCACACCAGGTTTCCCTGTGTTTCACCATCTCCCAGAGCTCGCTCAAACTCATGCCCATCGAATCGGTGATGCCATCCAACCATCTCAGCCACTGTTGTCCCCCCAGCTTTAGGGTCTTCTCCAGTGAGTCAGCTCTTAGCATCAGGTGGACAAAGTATTAGCTCTTCAGCCTCAACATCAGTTCTTCCAATGAAAATTCAGGACTGATTTCCATTAGGATTCACGGGTTTAATCTCCTTGCAGTCCAAGGGACTCTCAAAAGCCTTCTCCAACACCACAGTGCAAAAGCATCAATTCTTTGGCTCTCAGCCTTCTTTATGGTCCAACTATCACATGCATACATGACTATTGGAAAAACCATTGCTTTGACTATACAGACCTTTGTTAGCAGAGTAATGTATCTTCTTTTTAATATGCTGTATCAGAGAAGGCGATGGCAAGCCACTCCAGTACTCTTGCCTAGAAAATCCCGTGGACAGAGGAACCTGGTGGGCTGTAGTCCATGGGGTCGCTACTAGTTGGACACGACTGAGCGACTTCACTTTCCCTTTTCACTTTCATGCATTGGAGAAGGAAATGGCAACCCACTCCAGTGTTCTTGCCTGGAGAATCCCAGGGATGGTGGAGCCTGGTGGGCTGCCGTCTATGGGGTTGCACAGAGTCGGACACGACTGAAGTGACTTAGCAGCAGCAGCAGCAGGTTGGTCATAGCTTTTCTTCCAAGGAGCAAGTGTCTTAACTTCGTGGCTGCAGTCACCATCTGCAGTAATTTTGGAGCTCAAAAAAATAAAGTCTGTCATGATTTCCACTGTTTCTCCATCTATTTGCCATGACGTGATGGGACCAGATGCCATGATCTTGATTTTTGAATGCTGAATTTTAAGCCACCCTTTTCACTCTCCTCTTTCACTTTCATCAAGAGGCTCTTTAGTTTCTCTTCGCTTTCTGCCACAAGGGTGGAGTCATCTGTGTATCTGAGGTTATTGATATTTCTCCCAGCAATCTTGATTGCAGCTTGTAATTCATCCAGCCTGGTATTTCACATGATGTTATTTGCATATAAGTTAAATAAGCAGGGTGACAATATATAGCCTTGATGTATTCTTTTCCTAAATTGGAACCAGTCTATTGTTCTATGTCTGGTTCTAAGTGTTGCTTCTTGACCTGCATGCAGGTTTCTCAGGAGGCTGATAAGGTGATCTGATATTTCCATCTCTTTAAGAATTTCCCCCAGTTTGCTGTGATCCACACAGTCCAGGGCTTTAGTGTAGTCAGTGAAGCAGAAGTAGATGTTTTCCTGAACCTCTCTTGCTTTTTCTATGATAAAATGGAAGTTTGCAATTTGATCTCTGGTTCCTCTGCCTTTTCTAAATCCAGCTTGAACATCTGGAAGTTTTCTTGGTTCATGAACTGTTGAAGCCTAGCTTGGAGAATTTTGAGTATTACTTTGCTAGCATGGGAAACGAGTGCAATTTTGCAGTAGTTTGAACATTCTTTGGCATTGCCTTTCTTTGGAATTGGAATGAAAAGACATTTTCCAGTCCTGTAACCACTGCTGAGTCTTCCAAATTTGCTGGCTTGAGTGCAGCACTTTAGTGTACATACATCCATCCTAATCTCCCAATTTGTTCCACTGTCCCCTTTCTCTCCCCTGTGCCCACATATCTGGTCTCTCCATCTGTGTCTTTATTCCCACCCTGGAAATAAATTCGTCTGTACCATTTTTCTAGTTTCCACATATATGTGTTAATATTTGGTATTTGTTTTTCTCTTTCTGACTGCTTCACTCTCTGTGATAGACTCTAGGTTAATCCACATCTCTAGTAATGATCTCATTTTGCTATTTTTCATGGCTGAGTAATATTCCATTGTATATATGTACTGCTTATTCTTTATACATTCCTCTGTTGGACATTTAGGTTTTTTCCATCTCCTGGTTATTTTAAATAGTGCTGCAGTGAGCATTGGGGTGCATATGCTATTTTGAATTATGGTTTTCTTAGGGTATATGCCCAGTAGTGGGGTTTGTAGGTTACTGACAGGTGTATCTCTACTCTTCCTAGAATTCTATAGCTGATCAGCTCCTTTTTGACAATTCTTCAGCACTTATGTTTGTAATAAAGGCCAAAATCTGCAATGATGAATGAAGCATAGTAGTGGCAAATTTTCTACCTCTGTCATGTTGTTGTGAATGATAATTTTTGTGTGTCGTGGAAAAGTTCCAGGTGCTAGAGCTGACAGTGCCTAATCCATATGTAGAAATACAGAAAATATCAAAAGTAGGTAACTAAATCAGTAAATGTATAGTACTGTTACATATTTTATGGTGATCATGGTACTGTGCCTGTGTATAAATATATGGACAAGATAAAGCATTACATAATTGATTACTGTATTAATAAGGTATTTATGTAACAAACAACCACAGATTCTTTGTTGCAGACAACTACAGTCAATGTTTCTAGCTCTCATCTGTCAGTTGGTGGAGTTTAGCTGATTTAGGCTTGACTCAACTAGGTTTTCGGAGAAGGCAATGGCAAGCCACTCCAGTACTGTTGCCTAGAAAATCCCATGGATGGAAGAGCCTGGTAGGCTGCAGTCCGTGGGGTCGCTAAGGGTCGGACACGACTGAGCAACTTCACTTTCCCTTTTCACTTTCACACATTGGAGAAGGAAATGGCAACCCACTCCAGTGTTCTTGCCTGGAGAATCCCAGGGACGGGGGAGCCTGGTGGGCTTCCGTCTATGGGGTCAGACAGAGTCGGACACGACTGAAGTGACTTAGCAGCAGCAGTAGCAGCAACTAGGTTTTGGAGAAGGAAATGGCAACCCACTCCAGTGTTCTTGCCTGGAGAATCCCAGGGACAGGGGAGCCTGGTGGGCTGTCGTCTATGGGGTCGCACAGAGTCGGATACGACTGAAGCGACTTAGCATCAGCAGTAGCAGCAGCAGCTAAGCTTGACTTTAAGTCTACTCCTGGGGCTTTCCTGATAGCTCAGCTGGTAAAGAGTCAACCTACAATGCGGGAGACCCTGGTTCGATTCCTGGTCAGGAAGATCTTCTGGAGAAGGGATAGGCTACCCACTCAGTCTTCTTGGCCTTCCCTTGTGGCTCAGCTGGTAAAGAATCCGCCTGCAATGTGGGAGACCTGGGTTCAATCCCTGGGCTGGGAAGATCCCCTGGAGAAGGGAGAGGCTACCCACTCCAGTATTTTGGCATGGAGAATTCTGTGGACTCTATAGTCCATGGGGTCGTAAGGAGTCAGACACAACTGAGCAATGTTCACACGCACTCACAGCGAGGCTTGACTTCAAGTCCACTCCCAGCTCTGGCTGTGGGTTAGGAATGGTCTTTCCTGCATGTTTTCATCGTGGAGCCCAAGTTCTGGAGCCAAGCCCACAGCCATCTAAAGAAGGCTCTTCTCAGGGTGAAAGCACAACCCACTGAACAAGTACATTTGCAGTCTCTCCTTATGTCATGTCCATGAACATTCCCTTGGCCAAAGCACATTACATGACAAACCCAACCTAGAGGGTCCAATGAGAGGAGCTATAAAGGAAATAGACAGGGAGGGGTGAAGTACAGGAAACAATAATGCAGTCTAACACAATTATAATTATTGCTTTCCATAAAAAGAAAACAGTTATTAAAAAACCTGGACTCTGTTGTGTGTACATGCCTTTCATGCTATACATTTACTCTCATTAGGAGAAGAGATTCATTTTTCTGTGAAAATTAAATTGAAAACTAAAAGAATGTCATTTAGGTTTTTATACAATAGATTTATGGCATTATGTCATGCTAATTCTCTGATAAGAATAGCCACCGAATGACAAACTAGCTTCACAGTTCTTGTGGAAACTCCCTGGGAATCATTCCTATTCATTCACATTTGTAATCCCAGACCAATTCAAAGATTGAGTTGATTGACAATATGATGTTTTTCACTTTTCAAACTAGTCTCAGCCAATTACGTCAGTGTCTCAGAAAATGAGATAGTCAAACATTAACACATAAGCATTGGATATTGATCCCCAGGAAATGGATTCTCAGAAGGTGAACTCATAATTCTTACAAGTATTATGTGGTTAACAGTTACAGTTAGTATATGACTAGTGTGATTGTGATTTGATTGGTAATTAAAATAGTTTGTGAAGTGTTTCATAGAAAAACTCTGCAAATCAAATGATTTAGAAATTAAAATGAGATGTGTCCCAAGAGGTGAGTCGTTGTAATATTTTAAAATAAGTTTGCCTAAATGAGCACGATTTAAGTTTCCTATTACTAGTATTAGGAAGAATTTTAATTTTCTTTGTAGGCAAAAGACACATTCATTTGCATTTTATATAGAAGGAAAGACATTACACATAGAAAGTGTCTCTTCCTTCTATACCAGAAGTGTTGGCAGGTATACTTTTATCCAGTCATAGGAAGCACGATGAACTTGTGGTTGAATGTGCTAGAATTTCAATTAAGTTATGAAATTTGTCAGAATTGCAGTACATTTTCATCTGTGTCTTCTTATGAAACATGGATATGATAATGCCTTTAATTTTCACTCAGATTTTCTTCAGTCATATTACTCATGGTGAAATTCATTCAATAAACTTTTTTTAAATGAGAAGGAGTCAAGAAGTGACAACATCACACCTCTGTGATATTTGTCATTCTCCTCTTCCGTTAGCCTCAGTACGTAACTGTTTCCTGTGCTTTCATGGAATGTTTTATTAGGAAAAGAGTTGTACAGGTGTGGAATAGAAGAAAATATAAACTTTATCCAATATTTAAGAAAGAGTCATGATGTGAAAACCAGGTAGCATGTCCTGAGTTAATAATGAAAAAGTGGCTTCACTGATCTTTTCCCCATATATGGATATATAAGTATATGAAAAATATAGACCCCATACCAAGCAGTAAAGTCAGAGTACTTATGTAGGTTAGTTTTTTTAAAAACTAAATTCTGAATGGCAACTGACCCTAGTACCGCTGTGTTGTTGAAGTGTGGTCTGCATTCCCCATTTTCTTCATAACACATATTCCTAATCCCCTTTTTGTGAAGCCTAGTTAATTATTAAATAGATCAGAGTGTACACACTACTTAAAATTCTCAGATAAGTCATTTCTTAATATTTATTTTGTATTTACTGTTTAAAAAGTTAGCAGTTGTTTGATTCTGTGAAATTGTTCACTTTTACGCTTTCTTTTTGAACTAATTGTTCCTGACTACTAATATAATTTTGAAGTTTGTAACACCCTGGGCCTCCCTGTCATGTATAAATTCTGTGCTCAGTGAGCTCAATACCCACATATAGCTCTGTGTTTATGAAGGCACAGCAAAGTGACGGTTTCAGACAGTCGTCTTGACAGTAAGGCCCCTGGTCTGACTGGCCACTATGTTTATAGGCAAACCAAACTGGACACTGGGCTACCTACAAACAGCCTGGTAAGTACAGAAACTCTGATGGCTTTCTGTTCTCAGTGCCTGAGTCCCCGGCTGGTGGAAGTTGGATATTTAAAGGTGAGCATTAACTCTCCAGGGTCACCACAGAACCATTTAATAAGTAACCAGAGACCTGGAGATGTTCATGTAGTTCTTTAAATACCCAGGTTTTGTTAAGGTGCAGCTCACTGAAGGTCATTCCACAGTTTCAAATATTTAATGTTCTTTCCCAACCGAGTGACCCAGGTCTGGTAGACAAGCTGGTTGATTGCTTATTTGTAGCCGGCCAGTACATAGCCAGCAAATCAAGTTGATGACTATAATAATTTGGCAGGAAAAGCTGATCATCAGATGAAATAGAAGCTCAGAGAGGCTGAAATAAATCTAAGGTATAATATAGCAAACTCATTAGATCAGAGTATATACACACATAAGATTTTTGAACTGAATATCTTTTGAAGGAATACCTTTCAAGCTGAATATCTTTTTGAGCAACTTTTAATTCTGATATATTTCAAACTTACAGAAAATTTGCAAGACTAAAACAAGGAACAGCTCTATATCCTTCATACATATTCAATGATGTTTTATAATTTTTCCCACTGGTTTCATCATTCTATCTACCAAGCTATCAATCCACATATTTTTCTTTTCTGAACCATTTGGAGGTAAGGTGAAGACACAATACCTCTTGACCTCTAAATGATTCCATTTATATATATACACACACACACACACATATATATGTGTGTATATAAATTTACATTACTAGAGTGTATAATTTTCAAAATCAGGAAATTTAATGATACATATCTAATTGTGTTTTTAAAATAAATTATATGATAGAGAAACAAGAAAATGCAAGTGAATGGCTTCAGTTCTGACATTAGTTGCATTGGGGTAAATTGTTATGCTTCATCACTGTGAAATAAAGTGAACTTAATTATTTAATGGTCATATACTGGGCTAAATTTCAGTTATAAACTTGCTAAGTGGTCCAAAAGCTGATTAGATGAGAGTCACTTATTCAATAACTCCTTTGCTTCTTAGTCACCTAGAAGTTTTCCCTTTATTCCCAATGATTTGCCAAGGAAATGATTGTTGGCACTTATTCAAGCACAGTTTTTACACTGCATTTGTAAAGCAGGTTTGAATTAAAGATGAAGGAAGGTTGACTTTGACCTTAATATCCAACCATAACTGTTGTACCTCTTTGGAGCTGAATTTTCAGGTGAACTTCATTGCCGGTGTCCTGGAATTTGATTACCATGTTGGATTTCTAATTTTAAGTATGGACTTAAGTGCCAATACAATTAAGATACAATAAAAATTTGAAAAAAATTATCTAAAATAAAGAACACTCCTAACTTAACAATACAACCTGTGGGAGAGTCAGTGTAGCAATATTAAGTAATATAAACTAACTTTTAGGAAATCAGATTTTTTAAAATGTCACAAATGTATTTAGACTTTCTAATGTAAACAAGCTCTGAAACTCCAATACTTTGGCCACCTCATGCGTCGAGTTGACTCACTGGAAAAAGAGTCTGATGCTAGGAAGGATTGGGGGTGGGAAGAGACGGGGACGACAGAGAATGAGATGGCTGGATGGCATCACCGACTCGATGGACATGAGTTTGAGTGAACTCCGGGAGTTGGTGATGGACAGGGAGGCCTGGCGTGCTGTGATTCATGAGGTCACAAAGAGTCGGACACGACTGAGCAACTGAACTGAACTGAACTGAGTAACTTTTAAGATCTTTTTCCAATAAAAAATAAGTTATTTACATGCTTTTGTCATGTGTTATTACGTCTGTAGACTATTGGGTTTTTGTCATTAGTTTTATTGAGGTATAATTTATGTACAACACAACACACATTTTAAGGGTTTTGACAAGCGTATACAATCTTTGTAACCAGCAACCCAACCAAGATTTCTGCTATCCCAAGGATTCCCTTTTCTCTTCTGTGGCACCGGCTACCTCCCATCTGCAGCCTTAGGCAGCTAAGGATTTTCTTTCCCCTACAGATTATATTTGTCTTTTTTATTGTATTTCTGGAGTCAGCATGCCAGCAATTGCACACTTTTCTGTTCAGGGCCAGTTAGAAGCATAGTGTGTACTCCTTTCTGACTTCTCAGTGCAGTGTCTTTAAGATGGTCCTTAATGACTCTGTTGACTCTGTCTTTTGTTGGTAATTCAATCCTTTTTGTTTTTTTAATTGTGGTAAACAATACAAAACTTAACCGGTGCCATTTCTAACCATTCTTCTGTGTCCATGTCAGTGGCATTAATTATATTCCCATTGTTGTGCAACCATCACCCCTGTTGCCAAAGCTTTTTCATCACCCCAGATAAACTCTACAGCCTTTAAGCAGTAACTACCCACTCTTCTCCCCCCCTCAGCCTGGTAGCCTCTAATCTGCTTTGTTTCTGTGAGGTTGCCTATTCTAGACATTTCAGATGAGTGGCATCATACAATGTTTCTCCTTTTGTGTCTGGCTTGTTTCACTAAGCAGTGTTTTCAAAGTTCATGTTGTTGTATGTATCAGCACTTTTTTGGACTGAGTGATACTCCACTGAATAGATATACTTTGTATGAACATAGGTTTTCAGTTCTCTTGAGTGTATCCCTAGAAGAGGAATTGCTGGATAATATGGGACTTCGAAATTTGACTTTTTGTGGACCCACAAGGCTGTTTTCTATAGGGCTGTGCCATTTTAGGTTCCTCCCTGAATTGGACAAGGGTTCCAGTTTCTCCACATCCTCTCCAACACTTGTCATTAGAGCCATCTTAGTAGTGTGTGGAAGGACTACTGGTTTTTCGTAAGGTACATAAACATTGAGTATTGCCGCAAACTTGGTGGGGGGATTATGAGTGTAATTTTATATGTTCCAGGAGGATGAACTGAGGCAAGTTCTGGAGGAGATGAAAGCTTTATACGAGCAAAACCTACCTGATGTGTAAGTCGGTAAGTTGATATTTTAACAGTTTAAGAAATATGATATGGATGTCAGATCATCTTTACATTGGTTTTTAGATATGATTTGTTGTTTTTTTTTTTTAAATTTTCTGTGAGCCTGACCATCCCCTAGCTATACAGAAGTAGAAGGATTTGTGTTAAATGATTGTTATGTCTCTAGGGACGAAATAGTGCTTGGCACATGGTAGATGTTTGATAACTACTTCTTGTTTGACTGGTATGACTTGAAAGGAATTAGGGTGGATGCAAAAGAGATGACCCAGGAGCAAGTAACAGACCTAACGACCTAACAAGTGAAGTGTATTGTTTCCGCTGCTTGTTTTCGTCAGGTGAGGCCTTAGTCGGCTGAAAGGGAGAACAGGCAGTTTGCACATTTAGCAGGAGCAGCAGTGACTTCCGAAAGCTTGACTGAAGTTGGCTGGGAACTCGTGCGGCGGAACACTACAGCTTGGTAGGCTAGAGGGTTCTGGAGTTGCAGAGCATTTAGAGCCTAACAGGGTAGTTGGCACAGAGGAGAATTTGAGCTGAATGACAGACTTCAGAGGATCCTGTGATTGGGTGAAGAACAAGACACAAGACTCCTACTGCTGGAGGCAAAATGAGTTATTGAGAGCTCATCCTGGAGAGAAGTATGTCTGCAACTTGAGATTTCGTCCCTGGCCTTGTTAGGCAGTGTTTTCATCAGTTAGTTGGGCACAGAAATCAGTAGCGTGTTGTTAGGGTGTGTGGAGTACACAGGACAGCAGGAACACTTTGCAGGGACTGTGTCTAAGGATAGATACTGATGAACGAGGAACTCATCTGCAAGAGGTCTGCAGTGAATGTGAGGGAAATGGAAAGTCCTGCACTCAGGGTCCCAAGTCCTTCATCTGTTCATGCAGCAGATATGCACTCAGCAGTTATGAGCTGATAAAGGGCTCTGGTGTTCCAACTGTAAACAGCAGAATCAAGAGGTTTGCCCCCGTGGCCCTCAACAGCGTCATGCAGAAGGCAGATGTTAAATGCAGGTAAAGAGGGTCAGAGTACCTGCCGTGAAGGAAAACACCACACTGGGAGAGAGAGCCGTGCACTGAAAGTATTGGTAGATTGAGAACTCCTGGAAATTCTCTCCGAGGAAGAGCCTCTTCAGCTGGAGCCTGAGGAAGCGGGTTTTCGTGAGGAAGTAACTGTGGGCAGGAAACAGCATGTGCAAAGGCCCTGAGTCTTGAAAGAGGGTGGCATGCCCAGGGACCTGGTCATTCCCGAAGGCCAGTGTGGCTGGAAGGTAGTGAGCAGGCCGAGGGCGACGCCAGGGGAGATTTCTGAGCATGTGGGGCCAGCGGTGGCATGTTTGTGTTCTGAGGACCACCCTGGCCCCGTGGTGGATATGTATGGCTGAGTCCCTTAGCTGTGCACCTGAAACTGTCACAGTATTGCTAATGGGCAACACTACAACAGGCTCTAGAAAACAGGTGAGAAAAACTGAACATCGACCACAAAGGGAAAAAAACCAATAGGCAGGTTGCAGAGTAGACCTCCTTTCCCACCAAGTGTGGTATGATGCAGAAACACCCCTTTTTCTACATGCTCAGTGAAAACTCCTGGACAAAATCGGCCTAAATATTTTGTTTTCAACGCTTCAGTAGGATACTGGGAAGAAGAGCTGAGTAAAGAAAACAAAGTAACGAAATTCAAATTTTTCATATAATGAGATAGGCAAAATATAGCTGAAAATAATATGTCCAAGCATATGGCTTGAGGAATACAACTCTCTTTATTAGTCTAACTTTTACGTAGACTAATCCTCCTCCTTTGGTTTCAAATTGTCCTGATCCGCTTCTTAAGATGTTAACTCTCTACGCCCTTCATGTGTAGACAGTTTTAACTTTTAAAAGCAGCTGGACGAAATACATATGGATCTGTGAAGAACAGGTTATATACATAATAAATATGTCATGTCAAGCTTTCCTACCATTTACCGACTTGTTAATTGTTCTTTTTAAAAAATGGTACAGTTGGCACCAGAACACTGAAAAAACAAGGAGATGACATTGCTGAGTCTGGAACTTCCGGCTTCTCATCCTTTATGACTCCTCTGAAGGTCATTAACAAGATTATTCTTTTAATCGCTGGCCATGCTTTGCCACTCTGCATCTTTACTGGAGGTGTGTGGATGTTCATAATCTCCTTGCTTAACAACTATCATAGGAAGCAAATTCTGTTCACCTCAAATATCCTGTTCACTCCCCATCAGTCAGGGCCCAGGCCGTGTCCCAGCCCCTCCCAGAGCTGTCCTTCTCTCCCGACCACACTAGCTCACATCCACGCTACTTCTCCTAAATTCCTGCAACTCTCTCTTTAGTATCGCTGAAAATTCAAAACTTACCACTTGACTCTGTCATTTATATATACATATTAAAAGTAAACATATATAAAACACAGTAGGTCAGTGATACGTAAAATATAATATACAAAAAGTATAGAGAGTCCCATGGAATGAAGAATTCCATTGAATTGATTGCAGATGACTTGGTGTATTTTTTCTTGTCCTCTACCTGTATGATATTCATCTGAAATTCAACGGCTATTATTAGAACTACAAGGACTAGACAAATAGGATCTCACCTCCTGGAGTTCCCTGTCAGTACTTTAACCCATGTTCCCTGGTCTCTTGCTCCCTGGAGCTCTTTCTCTTTCGTCTCCAAATTTTTACTCTTTTTATAGGTTTTTCTACAATATTTTCACTTTACCTTTTTTTCTGAGCTGTTTCATTACTTCCATTCTTTACTTGTATAATCTTTCTCAGAAGCACAAGTCCACATACACAGGTTCCCACATCAGCTCTGTGTTTAGGTGCTGTTTTACTGGGCTGTCGCTGTGTTTGACTTATATTTTCATATTCCACAATGTTACAACATGCCAGGAGAGGCAACTATTTTCCTGTCTGCTTCTCATTTTGACCCACATCACACAAAAATGTAGCTAAAGAAAGGGTCGCAGACAGACCATGTGCATGGTTTAAGACGCTGTCCTTTTGTAGAACCACCTTGAACAAACTGTTTCCTGCTGTCAAAATAACTATACTCCCCAAAGCAGTCTGCAGATTGAATGCGTCACCTTCCGAATGGTGTTTTTCACAGAACTAGAACAAAAAATGTTACAGTGGGAATGGGAAAAAAAGACCTCGAAGAGCCAAGCAATGTTGAAAAAGAAAAGCAAGAGCTGACAGAATCAGGTTGCCTGACTTCAGACTATACTACGCACTGAAGTAATCAAGACACTGGTTCTGGCACAAAAACAGAAATATATTGCATAGGGCAATGGAAGAAGATACAAAGTCCAGAGAGAAACCAGTGCACCGACGGTCAAGTAATCTAGGACAAAGGAGGCAAGACGATACAATGGAGAAAAGACAGCCTCTTCAGTAAGTGGTGCCGATAAAAATGGACAGCTACAAGCATAAGAATGAAATTAGACTACTCCCTAACACCATACACGAAAATAAACTCAAAGTAAATTAAAGACCTAAATAGAAGGACAGACCCCACAAAACTCTTTGAGGAGAACATAGCCAGAGCACTCTCTGACATAAATCACAGTGGTATCTTTTTTGACCCACCTCTTAGAGGAATGAAAATAAAAACAAAAATAAGCCAATGGGATCTAATTAAACTTTGCTTCGGCACAGCACAGGTAATCATAAACAAGACAGAAGAGAACCCACAGAATGGGGGACAATATTGGGAAATGACGCAAATGACAAAGGATTAATCTCCAAAATATTCAGACAGCTCAAGGAGCTAAATATCAAAATACAAACAACCCAATCAGTAAATGAGTGTAGGATCTAAATAGATTTTTCTCTATAGAATACCGACAGATGATCAAAAAGCACATGAAAGGATGCTCCA
Organism: Moschus berezovskii; assembly: GCF_049115385.1. NCBI lineage: Eukaryota > Metazoa > Chordata > Mammalia > Artiodactyla > Moschidae > Moschus > Moschus berezovskii. The sequence continues at coordinate 74,524,669 of NC_142474.1, read as the reverse complement.
CATCACTAATAATTAGAGAAATGCAGAAATACGATAATGAGGTATCATTTCACACCAATCAGAATAGCCACCATTAAAAAATCTACAAATAATAAATGCTGGAGAGAGTGTGGAGAAAAGGGAACCCTCCTACACAGCTTATGGAATGTAACTAGGTACACCCACTGTGGAGAACTCTATGGAAGTTTCTTTAAAAACTTAATATAGACTTGCAATCCCACTCCTGGGCATATATCCAGAGAAAACCATAATTCAAAAAGATGCAAGCACCTCAGTGTTCCAGATTGGGAAAGGAGTACATCAAGGCCGTGTATTGTCACCCTGCTTATTGAACTTATATGCAGAGTACATTTTGCAAAATGCCAGACTGGAGGAAGCACATGTTGGATTCGGGATTGCAGTGAGAAATATCAGTAGCCTCAGATACTCAGATGACACCACCCTTATGGCAGACAGTGAAGAACAAAAGAGCCTCTCGATGAAAGCGAAAGAGGAGAGTGAAAAAGTTGATTAAAAGTCAGTGTTCCAAAAACTAAGATCATGGCCCAGTAACAACCAACAAGAAAGGAGAAGCCACATTTTGTTTGCTTTTGCATCTCTAACATCCAGCACAGAGACCAGACTCTGAAATTGGTTGGCTTTGGTTGTGCGGCTTTTGAAGGACATGATACACACTGAATATCTGAGATGGGGGAATATGACACACAGATTATTTCAAGAAGAGAGATCTTCTTTTTCAATATTTAAATTAGGTTTTTTTTTTAAGTTTTAAAATTGAACTATAGTTGGTTTAAAATATTGTGTTAGTGTCAGTTCTACAGCATAGTGATTCAGTATTTTTGCAGATTTTACTCCAATATAGTTTATTACAAGATATGGGTATACTTCCCTGTACTATACAGTGTATCCTCATTGCTTATCTATTTTATACCTAGTAGTTTGAATCTGTTAATCCCATACTCCTAATTGTTGTAGACTTCTCAGCCTAGGTGAGATACGAATGAAAAGCTCCTAACTAGGAACCTTCCCTCCGCCGCTTGAATCTATTAAAAATAAAGGAGGACACACTAAAAAGAAGAACTAATGGGAATGGAGTTGGACCCTGTGGGACCTCCCCTGCCCCTCCCCCCCCCCCGACTTGTCTGTAGAAAAGCTTTAGCCTCCAAGGCTTTGCCAGAGTCCCAAAGAGCAAACGCAATCAGGGAAGTGAGAAGATGCTGAAACAAATGAAAACAGTGGAGCGAGACAAAATAACAAGCTGAACCTTCAAACAAAGTCAAGGAACTTTGACTCTTCCTCAAGGGCTGCAGAGAACTTTCTGAGCCATATCTGTGAGTTCTTCTGCAGATACTGACACCCGCACCAGGTAGAAGAAGTTAACTGCATGCTGGCTACACCTATGCTTACCCCAGACCGGTTGAAACCTGGTCACAGTTGATGAATCTGACTCCTAAAACCACCCAGTTAGCTCACCACCAACCAGTCCAGAAGGAGGTACACCAGCTGTCAGGCACCTCACACGCGTACCCCTAACGTTGCCTTTCAAAACCCTCCCCTGATTTGGGGAGGAGAGACCCATGTGTGAGTACGGCGGAGTCACTCGCTGCGTAATTGTCGCTGCTGAAACTATCACCCTTTCGTCCACCGGCTCTACTCCAACAGAAAATAAGTATTTTGAAAACTGGCTTTGTCCTTAGGATACCTAAATCGCATATTTTTCTTCATTCTACATTACCAAGAACTGCATTTATTTTTTCAAAAATACCCTATCGGGAAAGGTTTAAGATTTTGTTAATTCTCTCATAAACCAGCCTACCCTCCTTGGAAAGAAAAAATTAACTATTTAACATAAAACTTGGGGACATATTTTTCTATACTGCTATCTGTATACCTATTCCTGTGTGTGAGTTTATGTGTGTCTATATCTAGCTGTTTCTCCCTACTGCAAATACGCTGGGCAACATTTTGAAGCTTGCCCTGCTTTAACAATAAGTCACTGACATTAAAAACATCAACAGCGACAATAAAACCCTTCCCTGGAAGCCATCAGAGAGTTTTGTGTCTTTGGAGAAGGAGCCCTCTGTTCTCCTTGCCTGGCCCTGCATTGGGCACCTTGGAATAAACACCACAATTTCCTTCATCACAACCTGGTGTCAGCAGATTGGTCTGACTGTGCATTGGGCATGTGGACTCGAGTTTGGTTGGGTAACAAACTCTAACCAAGTCCTGCAGGAACATATAGGTTGTGTGCTAGGTTCTCCACAAAACCCAGCCAAGAACTGGGGAAACACTAGACGATTTCAATACTCTCCTTAAGACTGAGAGTTAAAATAACTGGCTAGTGTGAGGGTTAATTTATGTGTCGATTTGATTAGCTTACGATCCCAGCTGTTTGGTCAAATATCAGTTTAGATGTTTTTGTGAACATATATTTCAGATATGATTAGTATTTAAATCTGTAACTGAAAGAAAAAAAAAGTGCAATTCAAGAAAGAAAGATTCAGGTTAAACTGAAAGTCTTCTGAGAAAGAGAAGCGAGGGCTTATAAAAACAAAAAGCCACAGGTTGTGAACAACTGCCTGATGAGAACTGTGACTCCCATATGAGTCAGGAAATATTTGGCCTTACAGAATCACAAGGTATACGGGGCAGGGGTGGTCCGAGAAGTAGCTTGAATTTCTGGCAGATGTTCTGGAGGACTTCAAAGTGGAACACAAATGATCTGAAGCTCAGACTCCCTCCAGGCTGAGACGTGCGTGTGTCACCCTCCTTAATGGCCTCCCGGCTGTTTCAGAGAGCTCTTTAGGGAGCACTGCTGTCATTCCGTCACTAAGTCATGTCCACCTCTTTGCAACCACATGGACTGCAGCGCACCAGGCTATCCTGTCCATCACTAGCTCACGGAGTTTGCTCAAATCAGGGAGGATTACTGACTCCATGATTTTTATTCAACGGAAGGCACTATGAAACCTGTCTCTGCCTTCTGCTGGAGTGAACCACTGTAACAGGGAAGACCCTTCTGTGTTCTATGACGAGTGCAGCACTACAGGGCTGTTGTCCGTGAGCCTCAATCACACACAGCGGCTCAGCACTGGGAGCCCCGCTTCCCACACGATGAGCATTAAGATAAAGCACCTGTGTTTAGCTCCGAGGACACATCCTGACCAAGCCCGGCTGTCAGTGACTGCAGCAAGGGAAGTAACACAACCCCTTCAGAGGCTGACGGGAACCAGGAAGGGTTTGACTTTACTCTTTCTCCTCTGAGTGTAAAACAAGCCTGAATTCTAACTCGGCCAAGATGGTTCTTGGGGACATGAGTCCACCATTTTACCTTGATCCACCAGCATTCCAAACAAAGTTGCTATTGCTTGCCCCAACAGCTCATCTCCTGATTTATCGGCCTATCCTGCAGGAAGTCATGCGGCTGGGTAACACAATGACCCTACCTATGTCTAAGGCCTTCAGGTGAGCATCAGCTCACTGGCTGGTGCTGCTATATGGATCAGTTTGCCAGAGATCTCTTCCTTGCAGACGAGGCAAAGCCTGTGCCAGTTGTAAATTAGCATAGCTCCCTGGACTCAGGTGCCTGCCATTGAGGAGAGCAAAAACTTTACCCTTCTAGATTCATCTGGCAGATTAAGAATCAACTTAACATGAGACAGATTAACAGGAAGAAAAGCAAACAGAAGGTTAACAACATGTATACTTCTGTACATATGGGTGAGTCCCAGAAAACCTGAGTAACTCATCAGAATGGTTGAAACCCTCACCTCAATGCCATCTTCAGTTAGAGACAAAGGAGGATGTCGTGGGTAGTGGTTTGGGAATGCAAAGTGGAGGAGGGTGATTCACATGGAGATGGAAAAGCAAGTGTTTGGAGCCCTCTGGAAAGATCTGCAGTTCCCCTGACCACACCTGGCCCACGTTCTTTTCTCGGTATCTCTGGTAGCTCTCTTCCTGGGCCAGCCCCTTTATCTAAACTACTCAACAGTCAGGGAGGTAGTCAAAAGAAAGACTCTGAGTCTTTTCTTAAAAATACTCTGACTACAGTCATCCTCTGGACAAAGAGACACATTTTGGGGTGACCAATTTTGCTTCCCTCCAACGCCCTGCATGAGGTAGAAAAGGTTAATATGGAAACCCAAGGAGGAAGCCACCTGCTTCCTAAAATAGTCCTGAAAAGTTTTGCGGGACTTGCTTAGATGCCTGAATACAAGACTTGGGGGACGTTAGCTGAGACCAGTTTCTTTTGCTAGGTAAGGGTCTTGCTGATTAAATGTTGCCTAAGACAAGCCAAAAGGATTTGGTGCCCATCAACTTCAAGTTTCCTTGGACTGGTTACAGTGGCTGAACTGCGGCCTAAAACTCTTCTCGGAACGAGAGGGGAAATTGCGGGAAATAAACTTCCCTGGGCTTTCTCAGAGGCTCTTTGTCTCTCACATCTCCAGCCATTCATCTCATTCATTGCTCCAACCTGAAAGGATTCATAGTCTCATCTCCCCAAGGAGACTACATATTATAGTTTAGGGTAGGTCCCCCGAAGGCGCTCTGTCTCATTAAGAATTTATATTTCAAGGAGGGATGCGGCCAAGATCTGGCTCCTTGAGAGATTTCATTATCAGCAAAGCCTATGAACAGTTACCAGGTTTAAAAAAAAAAAAAAGGAAAGAAAAAAACCAACTTAGGAATAAAAATACTAACCTCCTTTCCCTTGTGCTTTGTCCTCTTGCTCACAGGGTGATACCTGCAGAGGCCTTGCTCCCAGCCCTTCAACCGCAGTTCCTGGTGTGAACCGGCTTGGCCGACGCTCCTGCTTGGGGTAGGGGGATCCTGTGTGTAGATGCTGCACAGGACACCTTAATGCAAGATGGCAACGAGCCCTGTGAGCCCCCTTACCTGGAGCAGCTGCACCTGTCTCTGCTCCCAGAGCCCTCCAACTCCACCCCCGCCCTGCTGAGGAAAGCCCTGTGGAGCAGCCCCACCCGCGGCCTATTGGAGAGCATGGGCTGTACAGCAGGGCGCCCCCCTTTCAGTTCCTTTGCTTCTCAACACAACTCATTCCATTGGCAGAGGGACACTGGGCAGAAGGACCCTTTGGGGTGGGTTAACATATCAAAGGCCGAGTAAGGAGGAGATCCTTCCCAGGAGAGGAAAAGGCCCTTCAGAAGCAGCAGGGACAAGGTTTCCTGCCATCCTGCACCTGCTGGTGTGGACCAACTGACTGACCTGCTCTCAGCACATGGCCCCAGGTGCAGTCCTGGGCGAGGGGGCAACACCTGTATGTTTACTGTGAGATATTTAATAAGCACTGTGTCTCTGATCGCAGTAACCTGTCCGTGCCTTCAGGATAAAAGAAATCGATACTGAAAGTCCAGCCAAAAGAGTGTCTCAAAGAGGTGAGTGACAGTGAACGCCAAGAGGAAGGAGACATTCAGACAAACAAGGACTGGAGAGGTGTGGCTTTGATTCAGCGACGTGGAGGTCATCAGTGACTCGGGAGCCGTTCTGAGGGAAAGAAAGGGAAGACGGTCTAGAGTTGCTAGAGATAGAGGCAAACCTTTCAGGAAGTTTGTTGTGGGACCTAAGACTGTCTGGGACACGTGAGCGGGGAAGAGCAGGGTGAGAAATTTATAGAAAGGAGATTTGAAATCATCACCAGAAGATACAAATTAACAAAATAAAGCAGCAGGATCACTGGGCAGTGCAGCACCCAGACACGAGTCACGGGGACAGGGTGAGGGGGAGGATCAGCAGTCTCACCTGAAACTGGAGTTCTGCCAAGTCAGACACCGAGAGGACAGAAGGAAAAGGGGATCAGGATTAAGTGAGCACTAGGACCTTGTCAGCTCTTGGAATTGTGGAGGAAAACACTTCCTCCACCCTCGTAGGTTCAGTGTTTGGGAATCTGCAAATTAAACTGTTAAAAGCAGATCACCATGAGAAAAAACACTGAACAGCTTTCTAGCAGTCATGTACACGTGTGACATTTGGACCATAAGGCTGAGCACCGAAGAGTCAATGCTTTCAATCTGTGGTGCTGGAGAAGACTCTTCAGAGTCCCTTGGACAGCAAGGAGAACGGACCAGTCAGTCTTAAAAGAAACCAACCCTGAATATTTTCACTGGAAGGACTGATGCTGAAGCTCCAACGCTTTGGCCACCTGATGTAAAGAGCCGACTTACTGGAAGAGACTCTGATGCTTGGAAAGATCGAGGGCCGGAGGAAAAGTGGGCGACAAGGAATGAGACGGTTCGATGGCATCCTCTACTCAGTGGACGTGAGTATGAGCAGACTCTGGGAGATGGTGACAGACAGGGAAGCCTGGCGTGCTGCAGTCCACGGGGTCACAAAGAGTTGGACACAACTGATCCACTGGACAATAACAACAGCATGCAAAGCTTCACACAGAAATGTGACTTGAAGGGGAGGCTACAACTGGGAGTTGCTATACTACTCAATAAATGACAGGGAGTAGGAGACAAAGGCATCTTCTGAATAACAGGTGACGTGGGGGAGGAGGGGCACTTATGGGAGAACAAATAACATTTCGGAAAGATAAATGGTACTTTAGGAGGATATATGGGAGATAGGGGAGTTTTGTGAAAATGTCTGTTTGTCTGGTGCTTGGAACTTATCTCCAATTTTAAGACTTTTTCCAAAACTCAAACAAAAATAGATAGGTTGATAGGTAAAGAAAAGGTGAAAAGTCTTCGGCAAATCTTATTTATCTATGAGGAACTTTTCTCTAATTTGAAGACTCTTTCCAAAAGTAAATCAAAAGTCAATTAACACTGACTCAAATGCATTCCTTTTTAGAGCCGAATAATAGACAACTTCTTTATCCATTCATCTGCTGATGGGACATGCCCTAGCTATTGTAAATGCTAGGAAATACATAGAACGAAAAGAGTGCAAGAAATCCATAGACATTTTCAGATTTTTTTAAGCTATGGACATAACTGCAATGAACACTGGGGTACGTGTGGTTATTTTTTTGGACTTTGCTGTACGATGCAGAGAACCCAAAGCTGGTGGTTTGTGACAAACTAGAGGGCTGGAATCGGGCGGGAGGTGGGAGGGTGGTTCAGGAAGGAGGGTTCATATGTATATCTATGGCGGATTCAGGCTGATGTATGGCAGAAACCATCACAATATTGTAAAGTAATTATCCTCTGATTAAAAATAAAAATTAGGAAAAGTTAACTCATTTAAGAGGCAAAAACTCAGGCAAATCTTATTTCCCCATGAGGAAAGATCTATGAATCAGTGTTTAAAGGTGCATGTAGTGAATTTTAACTCCAGTACTCTTGCCTGGAAAATCCCATGGATGGAGGAGCCTGGTAGGCTGCATTCCATGGGGTCGCTAAGGGTCGGACACGACTGAGCGACTTCACTTTCACTTTTCACTTTCACACATTGGAGAAGGAAATGGCGACCCACTCCAGTGTTCTTGCCTGGAGAATCCCAGGGACGGGGGAGCCTGGTGGGCTTCCGTCTATGGGGTCACACAGAGTCAGACACGACTGAAGTGACTCAGCAGCAGCAGCAGTGAGTTTTATGCCACTATTAACAGTTATAATACCTCAAAACATTGACAGTAGCCGTAACAGCAGTAGCTAAATCTTTAGGTCTATATATGGTGATAAAAACTGGAAAATACAGAAAAGCTCTCAATCAACACCACTAAATAGTAATGACAAGTTTGGTTTTTGGGGTGCTGTTTAAAAACCTGGTATTAGGGCTCAGTTTGAGTTTGTAAAGGGCGTCTCTGGTGGCTCTTACGGTAAACAGTCCCAACTGCAATGTGGGTGACGACTCCGGTTGATCCCAGGGTCTGGATGATCCCCTGGAGAAGGGAATGGCTCCCCAATCCGTTATTCTTGCCTGGAGAATTCCAGGGACATAGGAGCCTGGTGGCCTACAGTCCATGGGCTCGCAAAGAGTTGGAGTGAGTGACTGACACCTTCACTTTGAACATGGAAAACTCAACAGTGCTGATGTTTCTGCTTAAAAGTAAGTTAGATGCAGAGAAACACGGATTAAAATGCCGTATAAATTTTCATGATACACACATAATACAAAAATATTTTCCTTTAATAAAGATTTTCTCATCACGTTTAACAGGAAACAACTAAAAATCTCATGGAAATGGTCCAGTAGGGATTTTTTTCTTTAAAATCTGTATCTATTATTTGATGTTGTCACAGGTAGGTCCTGATACAGATTTGATCTACCAGCAGATAATAGAGAGGACACTCTAGAGAATTCAGATTCAAGTCCAGCTGCATCTGGAAAGAGACAGTTATTTATCGAAAATGCTTGAGGTCACAACGTATTAGCTAAAACAAAACAAAAATACACCTGAGACCTTTCCTAATGTTCTGAAGAATGAAACATATCTATACATGACATGACACAAAACACAAGATAATGCACTATGCCCATGGTTGAATGTGTGGCTGAGCATCAGAGCTTCTGGTTTTCTCATTCTTCATTCATTCGGTCAGTAACTATGTGCAAAGGTGCTGTGACAAGCACTGGAAGTTACACGATGAAGGTGACCCAGTGCACCCTGAACACGATACGCTATCAAGTGGAAAAATAGATGAACAGGCAATTTCCATACAGAGTCATAAGTACTAGGACAGATACAAAAGATGGCACAAGGAACGCTCAGGAGGGACAGCCAGTTTGTGTCAATGCTGCCAGCTTTTGGGGGGAGGTGCTATGGAAGTAGATATTGAAGGACGGGAGAAAGCACAGGAGATGGACGGGAGAAGCAAGACAAAGACCGGCGGTGAGGAAGCCCACCTGTGGGATCCTACACAGTCTGGCTGCTTAGATGCAGAGCTGAGGGGCAGAGGAGGGTGGTAAGGAGATGAGGCCGACGACTTTGGCAGGACCCAAACTGATGTGGGTGTTTCGAGCTTTTGCTGAGGGTGAAAGATAAACTAGTGAGAAAGTGAATGACGGGGAAATTTTAAAGTCACCCACCAAGTGACAGCTACACAAACGTGACTGTTTGAGTCTGGGTTTCCTAGTCTTAACCACTCCCAAGCCCTTGAGACACTGATGAACTCCATGTTTTCTGAGAATAGTGTCAGGGTGCAGGCTGAGAGTTCCACAGGGATGGCAGAAGCAGAGGAAGGATATAGCCATAAATGAAAAGAAATACTTAGACCTTTTCAGATGTTTTTAAAGCTCTGCAACATAATAAATAAATAAGGAATAAGGATATTTTTCACTATGATTGCTCATGTTTTCACATTTTTCATTAGCTATGTATAAGAAAAAGTATATAACACAGCATTTGTTATACAAACAATGAAAAGAGATGCCACTGACTCTTTACAGTATTTCAAAAATCAATGTCTAAATTTAATTCATACGTTTTGGCAACATACCTTTTTCTACTTCTCTAGTTAGACTCTTTAGAAACTTCCGCTGCCTCTGAAATAAGTCAAATATTATTTATGCTTAAGTTACACAAGAGATATTATCACAGAAATGATACACAACTTAATACATGTGACATTTAAATAATACTTTTAGAGACTAGACCTAACTTGATTACGGAGCAGAAAAATAATCACATAAATAGAAGAAAATGAATTCCTACTTACTCTGCTTTTAGATTATACAGAACATATATATGGAATGCTATTTAGAGTAATTTGATAAAAGTACAATAAATGTCAGTCTATCGAGTGCACATAATTTCAGAGGTTACGGAATGACCCATAATCCTAGGAACGACTCACAAGATCACTATCTTCTCCTCTAACAGCTCTTGCCCTAAATATGGACTTCCGAGACCTTTCTTTTGATTTCTAGGTGAGGGTCGTGTTCACATGGAGGAAGTAGGTTGGAGTTGAACGTTAACAAGGAGAACACATCTGCAATTTTCTTTAAACTCTTCCATTTAACGAAAACATAGAAAGGTGAGAAGATTATACACAAGAAAACAATGTACCAGCAAGATTTAATTCTGAACACGTTTAGTGAGAAGGATTCTCTCATAACTGTTAAGTTTCCGAACTATGTCTCATAGAGGGAGAAGGTCCCACAGGGGTCACTGCAGGGTTGAGAAACAGAAGTCACAGCTGGAGGGGCTCTGAACGCTCCTTATTTAAAGGGCTCTAAACTTGTGTCCGTTTTATATAATACGGTTCTACGCAACAGTGTTTGTTTTGTTTTGTTTTAAAGAAAGGTTGTCTATTTTGAAAAAAAGAAAAATTCTTTTTTAAGGTATGAGAGTCATGGATTTAGTCAAAGTTCCTAATGCTATGAAAGGAGTAGCAAATGGCCTTCTTACTGAGCCCAGAGTCCTCTGCCAGCTACTTCCTCATATTAAGAAAACAACACATAAATTCTAACTAAAACATAGAGAACATGAATATGGAAAACCTTATATAGTTCAATAATGCTTGTGGCATGACATGACATAGTAGCTTTCTAACTAAATTCTATGTTTTAAAGGCATGAACAAGAATACATTTTTATCAAACTCCTATTTGTAGCAGTCGATATAGCTAATTTACACAGCACAGCAGTTTTTTAAACACAGGACAGGGAACTTAAAGGAGAAAATTTTTAGTTGAATCAAGCAGGCCAAAACTGAAGAGATTCATCCTTAAAAGGACGTTCGTTTCCTCCAGATTAAAGAAAAAAACCTGGCTTAATAAAATTTGTCAACAAATGAATTATCCATATTTTGCATTATTTAGGACAAAATGTGAAACACCAAACAGATCTCTCTTTACTCTCTAATATACTTCTATCCAAGCTCTCATCATTAGTTCAGTTCAGTGCAGTCCAGTCGCTCAGTCGTGTCCGACTCTTTGCGACCCCATGAATCACAGCACACCAGGCCTCCCTGTCCATCACCAACTCCCGGAGTTCACTCAAATATATGTCCATCGAGTCGGTGATGCCATCCAGCCATCTCATTCTCTGTCGTCCCCGTCTCCTCCCACCCCCAAACTTTTTTCCAGTGAGTCAACTCGTCTCATTAGTTAGTATATACAAAAATGTATGCGTATAATCTCAATCCAAATCTAAATCCAGTCAGAAATTACAGTTGAACTTCATTTCCTCAGCCTGAAGTTTGAAGGGGAGGACTTATACTCCTACCCTCCTCATGAGAAGCGAGGAGATTCACCTAACGGGTGAGTTAGGAATGAAGTGAGAAGGAGCGAAGAAGTGCTTGCTTGGTTCCGAATCTCTCCTTGGAAAAGTTGTATGTGCCCACAGCACCGTGAACTTGGGTGTGCAGTAGGCAGCCTGCCGCAGGGACGGGGAGCAAGCATTTGCTTCCACCTCTTAGGCCTGACTTGGGATGAAGTGTTCGGAGGCCTGCTGTGACTGCACCGCTAAAACACGTCCTCCAGGTTCGTGGCTCTCAATACTAAGACCCAACATAGCCGCAGTGCTGTCAAAGAAACTTTAGATTGCTCTTCTATGATGGCAAGAAGCCAAATGAGAAAACAGGTTGAGATTGCATTTAACAAGGGCTACTTTTCTCTGGATGTGAGAGTTGGACTATAAAGAAAGCTGAGCGCCAAAGAATTGATGCTTTTGAACTGTGGTGTTGCAGAAGACTCTTGAGAGTCCCTTGGACTGCAAGGAGATCTAACCAGTCCATCCAAAAGAAAATCAGTCCTGAATATTCACTGGAAGGACTGATGCTGAAGCTGAAACTCCAATACTTTGGCCACCTGATGTGAAGAACCGACGCATTGGAAAAGACCCTCATGCTGGAAAGACTGAAGGCGGGAGGGGAGAGAAGGGGACGAAAGAGGATGAGATGGTTGGAAGGCCTCACCGACTCGATGGCATGAGTCTGAGTACGCTCCGGGAGTTGGTGATGGACAGGGAAGCCTGGCATGCTGCAGTCCATGGGGTCGCAAAGAGGCAAACACGACTGAGCGACTGAACTCAACTCAACTTTCCTCTGCATCACCAACATCGTGAAAACACCATCAAAACCATGAACCCGTGTGCACTGACTGGATATCTGAATCACAGTGATTACACAATGAAGACTACTTCCAATTTAAAGACTCCCTGTCATTACGATCTTAGTCATCATTCATCCAGGTGATGGATGACACAGACAGAAGTGAGCTTCATTTACAAGTTTTAAATATTTGATTTAACTACAAACTTAGAAACATTCTACAACTGCTCACCAAGATACGTTTTAGAAATTTAAATCAAAATTCTGTCAGTAAAATAGCAATTAAAGATGTACTCTTGTGTAAGAAAATGACAAAAAATGATAACCTAAAACTAGAAATTAATCTTTTGATTTAGTATGACAAGTTTCTTTAATTCATAAAAAGGATTTATCTAGGATTCCTTCAAATGAAAAAATCACCCATATGTGGTTAGTGTTTCGATGCCAGTCTTTCACTTATGCCTTAGAAAAACTGCGGTGCGTGCAGCAGAGGTCGGAAATGATGAACCACCGCCAAAGTGAAATCAATTAGAAAGTGAGTCAAACATCTGCAAAGTATACTTTCGGTTACTTGGCAATAAGATTTCATTTCTACAGTAGAATTTAAATTCACATTTTCAAGAAACTTAAGAAGTTAATAAGTATCCCTCAAAAATGAGAAATCTAGGAGAAAAACAATCAAAATGTTTATTAATTATGGCTTTTACTTAGTGTGCGTAAGTCAAATAAACAACTCAGTAGTTCAAACTAAAACCAAGAATCATTCATATAAGAAATCTGAAACCCAAGGAAAAGAAGGTAATAGAACTAACCTTGAGCAAGTAGGTCACCATGCTGTGATTTGAAGGGAGTGGAACTCCTGCATTTGCTCTTGGACAAAGATTTGAATTGAACGTTACGGTATTACTGAAATTTCCAATGCAAGGGGGCTCCAGGACTGGCCTCCTGCTAAGGGTGCTGAATAATGATCTGTTCAGCTGTTTCTCCAGCTCACGCTTGGTGCGCATCTCCGCCAGCCTCTCAGTAGCCCTGGGGAAGATGGAAAACACCAATTTCATTCATGCTTCTCTAAATGATTTGCATTTTTTAAGTTGCCATATAGTAAATGGAATGTCCCATTAAACTGTTTGAACACTGAAAACACAGAGCAGACCTACTATTAATCAATGACAGTTGTAAGCTTGCTCGAAAGTACACGTGCGTCTGGGGCTCCTCACGCAACAAGTCACGGTTGGGAGCGGAGAGAAAGGGCGTCAGAGAGAAAGGGAGGTGGCCTCACAGTGACACCTGCCGCCTCGGGGACACACCTGCCTCCAGGAAACAGTTCCGGGATGAAGACACACGCCATCCCACAAAGCCATTCTCAAGTGCTTCCTTTCACCACCCTTGTATATACTTTTCTCTCATGACCTCGGAGAAATTAAGCATTTGGCTCTGAGGAATCACCTAGAGCCACAATCTCGAGGGAAGGACGAGAAAGTCAAGGGGTGACAAAAGGGCTAAAACACCCCAGGAACAATGACAAGTATCCCCTGCTTTTCCAAAGTTCACTTCATGTTACTTCACGTCTACGAAGGGCCTATATAGGCCCCCTGTATTTCATAATCAAAAAACAAAAAAATCTGAGGAGAATTTTCGGTTTCATTTCAAAAAGCAAAAACTCTAAACAGCGTTCAGTGTATGTCTTTACAGTGAGAGGCATCGCGTTCCCCAAGCAGGGAGACCGGCCCCACTGAGCTCCTTCCCCGGGAGCCACACCCCACATCCCAGCATCAAGTCTCCACAGCCCTGAACCCTGTCTGAGCACCTGTGCTTCCCAGCTGTGCACTTATTTTAGGCATCGACTAGCACAACGTGTCCTCGGGTACCTGCTTCTTTGCTGTGTGCTGTTTTGACTTATGAAAGGCGTCCTAGGAGTGCTCTGCTTTCAGACGGCAGGGAAACCTGGACTCGGCACTGCGGGTTGGATCTGCCCTTTCCAGCCTCCACACACCCCCTCCGTCAGGTCACCATGTTAGTTTCAGACACTTTGTCAATCACCCTGCCTTTCACCCCTGTGTGAATATTCCCCTATTTCACAAGCATGCTTTTACTTAGTGTAGGAAAACTTACAAGGATATAGTACTACTCATTTTTCTTAGGGTGCCCTCTAGCAGTGACTATGGTGTTAGCTTTCACTTCCCACTAATCTCGGGAAACAAGCTGTATAAAAATTAGGCTTCAGAGACAAATTAATGGACTAAATTTATTTTCTGTGATTCTGGGTTTTGACTTACTTGTCTAGTTTACTTTCCAATTCCTTTCTAAGTTTTAGTTCCTCTAGGTAGAGTTTCTTATAGTTTTCCAACTCCGCTTTATCAGAATCTTGAGAAGTTTTCATCTTGGAGAGTTCAGATTCCAAGTCTTTACATCTGAGTTCCATGGGACTTCTTATGGAAGCAATATGCTCCTCTAGGAACTGCTGTAAGTTTTCTTCAGATGCTGCTTGTATCTAAGTCAAATTTAAAAAGATACATTTTTAAAAATGATTATAACCTGAATAATTATATTTGTTACATTTAGTTTTGACTCAGTAATTCAGAGAGAGATTTTTTTTTAATTTATTTAACTGGAGGCTAATTATATTATTGTATTGGTTTTGCATACATTGACATGAATCTGCCCCGGGTGTACGTGTGTTCCCCATCTTGAACCCCCTTCCCCATCCCATCCCTCTGGTTCATCCCAGTACACCAGCCCCGAGCATCCTGTATCATGCATCGAACCTGGACTGGCTATTCGTTTCACACATGGCAACATACATGTTTCAATGCTATTCTCCCAAATCATCCCACCCTCGCCCTCTCCCACAGAGTCCAAAAGACTGTTCTATACATCTGTGTCTCTTTTGCTGTCAGAGAGCGATTTTAAATGTGAAAATAAGAAAAGCGGAACTTTAAAATAATCATCAGTGTGACATGAATTAAATTTGAATTATAAAATTAACGTGGAATCAATGTCATAGTAGTACTTAAGGAACCGGATAATTCAAAGACTAAGAGGATGAAGTGAAAATTTAGAAACTGAACAAGACAACTTAAGAATAATTCAAGAGGATGGTGCCAGTCCTAAACCACATTTTCTTTTCCTCCTCATAGTCTTGTTTTATACCGATTGGTCTTATAAGTAAAAGGATTCTAAGTGAGAAGCGTTCTGAAAGACGAATTTAGTGATAACCGTGATGGAAACTGAAATATTTACAAGGAGAAACAAGTGCCCCCTTCCTCCCAGAAATCTACAAAACACACTGCTCTAAGGGAAGTAGAGGAACGACATAACCTGTATACACCCAAAGTGTAATTTACAGTGAGGTGAATTCAAGGACATGACAGATCAGCAAATTAAGCTGCAAAAATAGGTTGACTTCTTTTAATTTCTCTGCGAGATCCTGTCTTGCTGTTTCTTCAATCTCCCGTCTACACCGCTCAACCTGAGTGTGTTCTATCATATTCAGTTCTATGCGAGTTTTGAGTCTCACTACCTCTTTCTCCAACCTCCTGTTCTCTTTCTCGAGTTCCTCACATTTCCTTTGCCTTCCTTTCACTGACAATAACTCCTGTTGAAGAACTTGATGTGTTGCATCCAGGTGCAGACATTGTGAACACGCAGTTTCCAGCTCTGCTGGAAGATGATCAATCTGCAAGAATAAAACAATACCATTTGTTTTCAAGATTTTGGATCATTTTCACGATCATTATTTGAAAAGGGAACCCTCTTACACTGTTGGTGGGAATGCAAACTAGTACAGCCACTATGGAGAACAGTGTGGAGATTCCTTAAAAAACTGGAAATACTGCCATATGACCCAGCAATCCCACTGCTGGGCATACACACCGAGGAAACAGAATTGAAAGAGACACATGTACCCCAGTGTTCATCGCAGCACTGTTTATAATAGCCAGGACATGGAAGCAACCTAGATGTCCCATCAGCAGATGACTAGATAAGAAGGCTGTGGTACATATACAAATGGAGTATTACTCAGCAATTAAAAAGAATACATTTGAATCAGTTCTAATGAGGTGGATGAAACTGGAGCCTATTATACAGAGTGAAGTAAGCCAGAAAGAAAAACACCAATAAAGTATATTAACGCATATATATGGAATTTAGAAAGATGGCAACGATAACCCTGTATGCGAGACAGCAAAAGAGACACAGGTGTATTGAACAGTCTTTTGGACTCTGTGGGAGAGGGCGAGGGTGGCATGATTTGGGAGAATGGCATTGAAACGTGTATATTATCATATGTGAAACGAATCGCCAGTCCAGGTTCGATGCATGATACAGGATGCTTGGGGCTGGTGCACTGGGATGACCCAGAGGGATGGGATGGGGAGGGAGGTGGGAGGGGGGGTTCAAGATGGGGAACACATGTACACCCGGGGCAGATTCATGTCAACGTATGGCAAAACCAATACAATACTGTAAAGTAATTAGCCTCCAATGAAAATTAAAAATAAAGAAAGAAAGAAAGAGCAGCAACAACAAAAAACAATACCATTTGGTTCTGAGGGAAGTGGACTGAGCACAGCCTAACTCAAACCGAGGATCTGACACATACGATGGTGTCTGTATTGTAGAATGCAGGACCTGGAATAACCCAGAGGATCAAGAAAGAAGTTCAAACCACCAAGAGTCACACAATACACTGTTCACTACCACCTTAGTCTCACGACATCTGAACTCGATTGCACGCGCCTTCATTGTTCCACAGTAATGCTTTTCTATCTTTCCTCTGTAGAATGACTGCAAGTCACCTCCTAGCAGAATGTCTCTTACTCCTTCCCCCCATCTTGTCCCATGGTTTTTAAAGAAGTTCGAGGTATCCTGTATTGAGTTATCTAGGGCTGAGTTAATAAATGCCTCCCAAAAGGAGATTGTGAAAGTAAGACTCTAATGACTAAATCTTGTAAACATGGATTCTAATCCAATAAGCCTTTTTCTGAACTACAGTTTTTGCTAATTTGAATTGCATTCCAAAGAGAAAGGATTCACAAGGTTAAAGAAATCCCATCTCCTAAGAGTTTAGTGAGGCATCCATACATTTTTCTGAACAACAACAACAACAACAATACCTCATTCTTGTAACCCTTTGTTACTTCCCACAGAATAAGAGAACATAGGAACAAACAAACAAAGGAAACAAAAAACAGTTCCTGAACGATCAGTGACAGTGACTTGGAAAGAACTTTCCTTTAGACAGAATGATTACTTTTTGAGTCGACGTGAGTGGAGCTGGTGGTTTTCAAACATGTCTACAAATTCTTTGACACTTGTCTCATGAAATTCCCTCAAGTATGTGCTAGTCCTAGTAACCGATTCCCCTGGACAGTGTCTGGGGAAACTGCTGTGTGAGTTTTAAAGCTAAACAGCTTCTGAATTTTGCTCTGTGGGGAAGCCAACTCTTTCACTGTGCAGAAGCACAGTCCACATACTGAGCACGTGTCAGTGTCCCCACTGACCGCCCCCACCTAACGTCCCCTCCAAAAGCCAGCTCCAGCTGCCAGACGTGTGCACGAACAAGTCCTCAAATGACTCTGGTTCCCACCTTCACGACATCCCGGCTGATGCGCCTGGAGAAGAAATGAGCTGGGCTCACTCACTGAGCCTTGCCCCAACGCAGACTTGTGAACAAAGGAAATGCTGTTTGGAGTCACTAGGCTTTGAGGTGGTTTCTAACGCAGTTTGTTAACAATAAATAACTGGTACAGATACTGATATTAACAATGGGGTTCAGTTCAGTCACTCAGTCATGTCTGACTCTTTGTGACCCCATGGACTGCAGCACGCCAGGCTGCCCTGTCCACCATCCACTCCCAGAGCTTGCTCAAACTCGTGTCCATCGAGTCGGTGGTGCCCCCAAATGAGGTACTGCCATTAAAAAAGAGCTGAAACATGTCAGAATGCCTTTGAACCTGGAGGTAGGTGGGACCTGAATGGCTGCAGAGAAAGAAATGAAAACCCAATGGGCTTCATGACACTGTACACAGAAGCCTGACGGTCCTTGAAGAGGCTGCCGGTGACGACTTCTAGGCAAGAGAAGAAAACGACACTGAAACATGGGGGGCAGAGGCTCTTGCTATGAAGCAGCTGAGAGTAAATCAATGAGAGGGATAAGCTAGCAGAAAAATTAAAAAGTGCTATTAAATATAAAGGAACCCAGACTCACTGGGTTCAATAAATGTATCCCCTTTAGAGCATCTCCACATGCCCAACTGTCACATGATGCCAAAGGACAGAAATGGCTTCTGGGCTAAGATCAAATCTAGGGTGCTGCCAGGAACACATGGTCTAAAGGTAACGCCTGTAGACTGTTAAGTGTAAGACCCTGGAAAGACTTAAGGTGGTGCCTCAGATTCCTTTAAGCATCTTAAGAGCAAAAGAACGTTAAAGGGCTCAACATGCAACGTTCCACAGAAAGCCCAAGGTGCAGTGCTTCCTTCAAAAAAGATTTTTGAGGGTAACTTTTCCAATGGCATGAACCCCAATCAAATTCATAGGACACTAAAAGCTTTAAAGAGAACCTTGGCAGCAAAAACCCTGCTTGTTTGTTTGACCTAACAGAGACTCAGCGTGAGTTGCCCAGTCATGTCTGACTCTCTGACCCCGTCGTCTGAAGCCACCAGGCTCTTCTGTCCATGAACCCGATTCTCTGGGAAAGAACACTGGAGTGGGTTGCCATTTCCTTCTCCAGGGGACAGGGCTTCCCTGATAGCTCAGTTGGTAAAGTATCCGCCTGCAGTACAAGAGATTTCTGGTTTGATCCCTGGGTCAGGAAGATCCACTGGAGAAGGGATAGGCCACCCACTCCAGTAGTCGTGGGCTTCCCTTGTGGCTCAGCTGGTAAAGAATCTGCCCACGATGCAGGAGACCTGGGTTCGATCCCTGGGTTGCGAAGATCCCCTAGAGAAGGGAAAGGCTACTCACTCCAGTATTCTGCCCTGGAAAATTCCATGGACTATATGGTCCATGGGGTCTCAAAGAGTCAGACACGACTGAGCGACTCTCACTTTCACTTTCTCCAGGGGCTCTTCCCAACCCAGGGATCAAACCTGGGTCTCCTGCATTGCAGGCAGATTCTTTACTGTCTGAGACACCAGGGAAGTCCAACCGAGAGACCAAGACATACAAAAGGAGAAGAGGCCTTGGGATTTTCTTAGAAGTTCGATAAAGAGGAACCTGGTTTAGGAAACATGACTCACCTAAAGACAGAGGTCATTGCTGTTTGTAATTGGCGTTGTTACGGTCGCTGTATTTTGCCTGCAAAACAACTTGGTATTTCAGGCAGACGGCATGCCAGCAGAAGTGGTCTTCTACACAAGTCACAGGGAACTTGTTGCAAGGGGCAGTAAAGGGGAGAATGAGGCCCAAAACACACGTGTCCAGTACTTCAAAAACGTTCACTGGCTCCACTAACCAACTAGCACTTTTGTACTTTCCTCCACTTACAATAATTTGTAACTTACTTCCTCTCTATACTACGCAGTGGACAATGACCATCGGTTAATATGCAAATAGCACCTCCTGGACAGAGTGGTACAGAACATTACACTACCGTCAGAGGAAGGGGAAGTCACTGCCATGGAACTATTACCCGACTGCTAAATGAAAGTTCTGAATCAATTCAATCCCAGCAACTGTTAATGCCTAGCAAGTACTCGGATGAGAAGATGAAGGTTACCAGATACGGATATCAGAGAAGCCATCCCCAGAACCTGAGGCTGGGAAGATTAGAAATCCACTGGGGCCTGAAAGGCAAGATATCCGTAAATCCCACTTCTGGCTGCATAATGAAGGAAGGCAAATTTACATTTTACTACCAGAATCGGGGGAAAAAAATGAGCATTTAATTGAACAATTCTCCTCTATTAGATGAAGCACTTTCAATTTTACATTTAATTACGTAAAATACACGTCAATAAAAGTTTTACTACACCAGCATCTCCAAGAAGAAATTATCCGTACGGATGAAGTACTTAGTTATATCCTATCAATTGTTAAGCTAAACTACTTTCCATTTATGCAAGACAAGCGCTGTGCATATTAAGAAATATTCCCTGTTAGACTAATGTATCCTTAGACAAGATTCTCCCTCGTGAAAAAATGACAACAGTGTACAATGAAGGGCTAAACTGTTCTTCACAGACTAGACGACAGGGCTGAAGAGAAAAGGCTCCATGAGAGCTGGACAGTCAGGAAAGCTCTGGAGGAGGAGAGACTGGGCACCAGTCTGAATCAATGGAGAACTACCCAAGAGGAACAGAAACTGTGAAGACGGCAGGACAGTCTGAGCAAAGGCCAGAAAAGGAGAAAGCAGCCAGGGAACTCTGAGGACAAAACCCCACCACGGGGAAATAAAAGCATGTCCATCCGGAAACGTGCAAGTCAGTGCTCACAGCAGCATTGTTCGTAGCCGCAGAGGGGAAACAACCCAAATCTCCAACCACTTACGAATGGACAAATGGCTTAGCCACATACTGTTTCTTGTTTGACAATCAACAGAAACGGAAGGACTGGTACGTGCTACAACATGGATGAACCGCGGAAACACGACATCAAATGAGAAAAGCGAACCACACAGGAGCACACACTGTGTGATTCCATTCACGTGAAAACCCAGAACAGGCTGTCTACACAGACAGATATTAGACTGGGGGTTGCTGGGGCTGAGGGAGATGAGGGCGCCATAGGTGGTGGCTAAGGGATGCAGGGTTCCTTTTGGGGGTGATGGAAATGCTCTAAAATTGACTGTGGTCACAGGTGACACCTCTCTAGACTAAGAGATACTGAACTACACACTTGGAATGGGTGAAATATACGATATGTCAATTACATCTCAATAGCTTTTAAAGAATCCAAAGGCACTATCTACTGTTCTTAATTCTCTATTTTTGATGTGCCTACTACACTGAGTACCTCCATGCTTTTACAATATATCTAAAATGAAAAGCAAAGAAGGCAGTGCCTAACTTCAACTGGTTTGTATAATACACTTTCTGCACAAGTTATTCTGAAATGCACAAAATAAATACATACAGAACTCCACAGCCATTCACTAAAGTGAAGATGAGAAATGATAATTTTCTGGAACATTCCATTAAACATTATCCTCTGATTTTATCTGGCTTGCCTCATCATGGTAATACCGAGATCACGAAATAAAATATTATTCAATAGAAAAAAAAAAAAAGTCTCTCAACTTGTGTGAAGAATGATGCACAATTCTTCACTTTCCCAAGGGTATATAATATACGAAAAATATATACATATAATGCAATGGCAGAATGAAAGTCACAGTTTAAGAAACGAGTGCACTTAAAGATTAATAAAATTATAGTAAATTACTAGTAATGAAAATAAAAAAGAAAGCTGTCCATGAAAATGAGTGTCCTAAAACACTTTATCTGATGTATTAACTGTCGACCCATTCACTTTCACACATACCTGACTTGGGGGCTGAGGTAACTTGCTCTTTAAATCCCGTGCCTCAGCTTCTAACTTGGCAGGATGACGGGACATGACATCCAGGGACGCCTCCAGCGCAGACTGCTTTTCGAAGGTGTCAGACCGTTCTTGTTGAAGGTTTCTCACCACTGCCTAAGAAGATGCTTTGTCATGAGGTTATCAAATCACTTTACTATGACGTTATGTTAGTAACAGATGACTCCAACATAGGTACTTTGGAAACTATCACCATGGCTAGCAACTCACCTTCTTTTCGGCCTCCCTGACTGTGGTTACAGACCCAGAAGGGCTCCCCACCAGCCTTCCTGATATTAAGTTCCTCAGACGAAGGAGGCGGCCCCACTGTCCACACCCTGCCCCTCCCGATAAACCTGCAGAGCTTCACCACCTCACCTCCAGGACGAAACAGGCGTGGAGGTGGGACAAGCGGTGGGAAATTCCACACTGTGGAAACTCTTTATTAAAGAGGCTTCCATTAACATCGGAGATCTTCACATATTCAATCCCATGCTCAGATCTTTCCAACAGATTCCTTCCTCAGCAGAAAAATGAGGCCATTCCCTTGCTGCTGATCTGTTTTCTATCTAGTCGTGTGTCTATGTTAATCCCCAACTCCTAATTTATCCCGCCTCCCCACCTTTCCCCTTGGCTAACCATAATATTCTGCAGGCATCTACATGGGAAAGGATCTGAAAATGAATGGATATACGTATGCCTATAACTGAATCAACTTGCTGTACATCTGAAACTAATGCAAGATTGTAAATCAACTATGTTCCAATATAAAACAATAATGAAATTTTTGAAATGAGGTTGCTCCCATGCCTTCAAGGAGCCTCGATAACCTGGCGTCCACCTGCCTCCAGGCCGCAGGCCCTACAACCCTCTCCTGACTCACTCCATCCCTGCTGCTCACGAATCCTGCCACCCTCCATTTTTATTGGGCAAACCGGTATTCGAATGACAGTAATTGACCCTTAAAAGGAGAATTATGAGCAAATTGTTTGCAAACATGTTCTAAGGAAATAGCAGAAATAGCAGTGGGAAGGTGAAATCAAGAAGGGCTTCGTTAAAGCTCACCACTTGAGTCCCAAATTACGACTTAATGACAAGTATATTTCAATGACTTGCCAATGAATTCTCAATTTAATGACAACTCTTTAAAGAGTTGAGAGGCCATAAGAATAAATGATTCAAGCCTGAAATGTTTTCCAAGTTAATTCAAATTGACATGAATAAAACTAAAATTATACCAACAAATATGACAAAAAGGTACGACAAGCTACTGAAGCCAAAGTACGATAGATAACTCATAGCCTCTGGGAAACCTGGACTTGACTGTCAAGGTAATCCGTGTAACTGAAGCTTAATTTCAAAATAATTCACTTTAGGTTTGAGTGTTTCTTTTATCTGCTTCATCGTGATACTGACATGTGGTTAGTATGGAGATTAAAATGATTGTCTGAATAGTAAAAGAGTAACTTACACCTGTCTATACTAAAAATTTAGAAATTAAGCTCTTAACATTTCATAAGCGACACGATGTCTCTACTCAAAGTGAAGCATCTCTCGAGTCTAATTTTTATTTGCTGGACACAAGGTGTGCCTTTAGTCTGTTTCAGGGACCATAGATTCACAGCCTGTGTATTTTTTAAATTCAGCTACATTCAACATTTAGCCAGAATTAAGAATCACTTTGACTTTTCTTTCAGGAAGTCTGAGAATTATTTCTCCTTCTGGATACTTACTTCTCCTTCTGCTTTCTCATTTTCATACTGACATATTCTCTCTTTCAAATGATCACATTCGTTGACCAACTCCTTGTTTCTTTCCTCCAGCATCAGATCTCGTTTCTCACTTTCAGCCTGAAGTATTCTCACGATCTGCTGAAACTGGTCTTGGATGCTGATGACCATCTTCTCTTTACTGTCGGCTCTGTTTCGTGCATCATCCAGCTGCTGTCGGAGCAACATGTTTTCACGCTGGAGTTGAGATAATCTCTCTTCTAAGGATTCCTGCTTTCCAAGGTATTCATTCACTTTGCCTTGTTCGTTCTGATACATGTGTTCGATATCCTGCTTTTGACACTCTGCTTGGCGTAAGTCTGTCTGGACACGTTCTAACATCAAAGCCTTTTCTCGGAGATCATCTCTCGCCTGATGCAGCTTGATTTTTAGCTTATTGAATTTATTTTTCACTTTAGAAAGTTGCTGGGAAAGCATCTCATTGTTACTTTTCAGCTTAGCCATATCGAACTTCGTTTGGTCCTGCAGGCGTAATGTCTTGTCTTTTGCCTTCTGGGAGGCAAGTTCCAGGTCTCTTTGTGATGTCTGACCTTGGTCATGATCGTGCATGGCAGCAGCCAGTCTAGAACGGTGGGATTCCACTTCTGTTTCCAGGCTTTGTTTTGCGTTCTCCAGCTCAGGGTTTAGCGTTGTATTTTCAGCTATCGGAACGTTAAACTGGCCAGTATGCTGGAATATGGTAATTGTCAGCTTTTCCTTGTTCAATTTTATTGCCTTTTGAGGATAATCATTCTCTCCTTTTCCAGTTCCAATGTCCTCAAAAGATTTCTTTTCTTTTTCCTGGTTCTGGTTTTTCACTGTGTCTCTTTCTAGTCTTGGCATGGCAATTTCATCCTGCCTGTGGTTTCTGCGCAACAGACCTTTTGCTTTTCTACCACTATCAGAAACCTGAGTGAGACAAAGGAGAGTTTCAGTGAGTACTCAATAAAATGACAGTTCATCATTTCCTCTGAAATGAAAGACTAACCTGTATGTTTAGCCAGTGAAAAGACTGCACCAAGTGGATCTCCAAATGGAAAAAATAAGGTTCGATACAAACCTCAGACCTTATACAAGCAGAAATTCCCAAAGGTCCAAAAATTTATTTGAAGACAATGAATCCATGAAAGGAAAAAGAAAGCCCAAGGGGCTTTTCAAGCAGCTCAGAACTGGAAAGGCTTTTCTCTGAATTACAACAAACCCAGAAAGCTTAAAACAAAAGATTTATAGATCTGACTGCACTTAAAAATTGCATCTGATGTGGTATATTTATATAATGGAAAACTACAAAGCCATAAAAAAGAATGAACTAATGCTATCTGCAGCAACAAAGATGGACCTAGACCTGATCACACTAAGTGAAGTCAGTCAGACAAAGGCAAGTCATACCGCTTCCATGTGGAATCGAAAATGAACTTATTCACAAAACAGACACAGACCCACAGACATAGGAAACAAGCTGAGTCACCGTACAGGAAAGGGGGTAGGGGAAGGGATGGATAACTCAGGAGGTTGGGTTTAACATATACCATTTTATATAGACAAGTGTGTATAAAATAACCAGTAAGGATCTACTGTACAACATAAGGAATTACATTTAACATTCTACAAGAAGAATCTGAAAAGGAATGTGTGTGTGTGTGTGTGTGTGTGTGTGTGTGTGTGTTAGTCAGTCATGTCCAACTCTTTGCCACCCCATGGACTGTAGCCTGCCAGACTCCTCTGTCCATGGGATTCTCCAGGCAAGAATACTGGAGTGGGTTGCCTTTTCTCCAGGGGATCTTCCCAACCCAAGGATCGAACCCAGGTCTCCTGCATTGCAGGTGGATTCTTTACTGTCTGAGCCAGCAGGGAAGCCCCATTTATATAATATACACACACATACACATATGTCTCTGAATCACTGCGTTGCACACCTGAAACTAACACAATACTGTACATCAACGATAATTCCATACCACCACCACTCGCTCCCTTAAAAACACTGCATCTGATACCTCCTATACAGCTACTTCACGTAAGAGCCTTAGCTCTCTATATACTTAAATAGATGAAATTTCATACAAAAAGTGTTTTCTTGAGAATATGCTACCTCTCTAACATTGTAATAGGCAACTGCAAGGCTTATACCTATTGACAGCTGCGCTAAGCACGTCTGCAAACATCAATTAACGCATTAGCTATAATGATTCTGGGAAGGAAGAAGTTAGAAACATGTAAGTACCCTGCAGGCTTTTCACCAGGTCTCTGACCCTACTAGTCCTCTGACATCAAACCACAGGCACTTCTCCAGAACAAACATATCAGTACAAACAAGTCTCCTATTTCACTCATGGTGCAGACACTCATGGCAAATAAGGAAAAGTTTAGAGAGCTCTTCATAGAGAATCATGAGATTATTTGCTGCTGCAGTAACTTCCATTACCTCTTCATACTGTTTAAAATAGTAAGATGGGGAAAACACGATGAGAAACATAATTATCACTAAACGTCTACAATGGCGTATCTATCACTGTTTCAAAAGTTCCTTGTACTGACACAGGACACTCCACAGAGCAGAGGTTCATTTTCTCACAGGCACAAGAACGACTTCCAAAGCATGGTCTCTGAACCCCTACAGTTTCCTCCTGACCTTCAGTGGAAGTGGTAAACTAACCTAATCATCCACCAAGGAAGGGAAATCACTACCAAATACCAGAATAGCTACTGTTAGTCGCAAGAGTATTTTTTTTACTTTTTTCCCCTTGGTAGGAGGGGGACTTTTATAAGTTTATTCTAAACAAACAACTTCTTAAAGTGTACAAGAGTGTTTTTACAACTGATGTCACAGGTTTTACCAACTGAAAAACTGTAAGTGATACAAAAAGGCTGTTGATAGGGTACCGGTTACAAAAGTGATAGTGGAGCCAAGAACAGGCTCTGATTTAGACACTGAAGACGGTGACATGCGTGGTGTGACCGACACTCTCACCCCAGAGCAGAGGGACGTGGTCGGGTAACGCAGTCGTCAGTGGAGCTCACACGGTCTGCCTGGCCTAAACCACGAGCAGGGTCCCGGCTCTGCGAGACAGTCCCAAAAATTTTGAGATCAATTCCTATAGAAAATATTTAAGCTCTCACTCTCCTTGAGTGAGGCCATGGTGTGTCCCTACCTGACTGCTGTAGACAAATGGATTTGAATTACAAATACTACTTTCCCAGCTCTTCCCGAGAGCTTTTCCTTGTGGCAGATCTGTGGCTAGGACCTCGGGGATGGGACCCAGTCCGTGTTTGAGAGGGACATTGGTTAGGGGAGTGAACTCCTCTGCTCTGAGATGCCACTCGAGAACTCTGCAGAATGAAGGACAATCAACTTCAAGAGTGGCTGTTTTCTACCAACTGCTGGAAAAAATCCACGGGGAGCATTCCTGCGCCTCTCGAGGATGCCAGTTAAACACACCCATCCTGGAGGACTCTACTGTGAGGGAGAACTCAGCTGGGAAAGCTGGAGCCAGCTCGGAGCTGTTCACGAGGCAGGTGGACTGGAGGGCTGACGGGCACAGAGGGAGGGGTCCACGACCATCAGCCACCTGCCAGATGGCAACCGGGAATTTTTAGAGGAAAGCATGTCGCCATCCTCGGAAGCAGTTTCAGATGACTGAGTTAAATCATCCAGGTCATTCACGTGATTACTTTGTTCTTTGACCTACACATGAACAATACTGTTTCACAATGTCCTTAAAATATGTATAAAATACACCCAGTGTACAAAGGTGATAAATCCCTTTACCAAAGCAAAAGCAGAGGCTTCGTAAAAGAACAGGTTTTTATCAAAAGGATAACTTCATCAACAGAGTTTCTAAATTATGTTTTCAAAGTAAATGTCTCTTCAACAACGGAAGATGTTCTATTTTGCCACTATTCCTTTGACGAAGTATTTTTAGAGAATAATATATGTTAAAGTTAATTTTTTTCATTTTACTATACCTTCTTCTTTTCATATGCTGTTTTCCTTGCAGGCCTAAAAAAAAAACACAAATGATTCTTTTCAGGCTAAAATTTAATAACTCAAAAATATAAACAATACCTAAATGTTTTTTATAGAACATCTTTGCATTCATAAGTAATTTCTATCAAAGGATGAAACAATAAAAAAGAGTACCATTAAAGGACAAAGAAAATGTATCTGTAATATTAATAAAACATTAAATTTAGATCAAAGGAAAAGGAAAATCCTAACATTACTTGCGTTATGTGATACAAGCAGTATACCAGGGTTTTTTGCAGTTGTCATTTTTAATAAGAACTAACTTTTATGGCAATAAAACCTATCTCGGAAGTATTCCCTAAGGCCTTATAAGAAAGAAACCCATTTTTTATCACAATGTTATTAGCTTTTTGAGGGCTTGTTATGCAATGGCTATGCATTATTACAAGCATTTGACATGCCTTAAAGGCATTTTAATCCTCACGATCATTCTGGGAGATAAGTAATATATATTAGATCTTTTAGCTAGGAAGAAATGGAGCAAAGAAAGGCTGAGGAACTTGCCCAAGACGACACAGCAGTTCACCAACACCCCCAAATTCAAACCCAGGAAATCTGGCCTGAATGCTGCTGTTCCAAAATATGCTGAGAAAGTGATACTGAAAATTCTTTTTATTTATTTATTTTTTATTTAACTGGCTTGAGCTTGAACTTTTTTTTTTTATTGGAGGCTAATTACTTTACAATATTATATTGGTTTTGCCATACACTGATATGAATCCGCCCCGGGTGTACATGTGTTCTCCTTCTTGAACCCCCCTCCCACCTCCCTCCTCCCCCTACGTCAAATCTTTTTAACTAATATGATACCAAATGAATCTATATTATTATTTCATGTCTAGCTATAACTACAAATGGTAACTCTGAATCTAAAAACATATTTCTATCAAAACAAAAAGACTTTAGATGTAGGCAATATTGGAAATCTACTTTCAATAAAGATTTGCTTTTTGTAAAGAAATTCATCAATACACATTCATTCAAGCATTCTGCTGTTTCCTTATGCTTCTGACATACACTTGTGGAGCACACAGTATGTGTTAAGGACACTTTCAGTACAGGAAGCATGGTTTTTCTCATTTAGATCTTTATCATCCAAAGTAATAAACTGTACAAGATTGATAATTGTTTCTACTGAAAATAAACAAAATCCTCCCCTTTTGAATGAAGTTAACATGATGTGATGTTTCACAGTACCTTACAAAATCATAGCTACCCTCGATGATACTATCAACTAGAATCATCAAGGAATGATTAAATCCTATTCAGTATAACCTAAGTATTTGTAAATTCATGATTATATAATTTTTAAACAATCTATGTATGATAGAATTAACAAGTAATCATCTACATATTCATTTACATAAGAATATTATGCTTCAGAGTCAATGAACAAGCCCTTACCAAAAACTACATATGTACATGTACATAATAATCATGTACAGTAATAATAATGGACAGTTAATTTATTGTAATAGTTTAAAGATAATGTCA
This sequence comes from Moschus berezovskii, assembly GCF_049115385.1. Lineage (NCBI taxonomy): Eukaryota > Metazoa > Chordata > Mammalia > Artiodactyla > Moschidae > Moschus > Moschus berezovskii. The sequence continues at coordinate 74,495,898 of NC_142474.1, read as the reverse complement.
TACATTCAATAAGCTTTCTAATATTGGAAATGCAAACAGGATTAAATAAACACGTCCTCCGCTGGCTCATTTCCAACAGCATACACACTCGAGAAGCTCCCCTCTTAACATGAAACAAGAAACTCCTTTCAACTCCACATGCCTCTTCAATTATCATCCAGTTCTTTATTGCCTGCCCCAGTAAATATTCCCTACGGAGCTGTTTACGTGTATTCACTACAGTCCAGCTTCCAAGTGGACTATTTACTGAAATGACTTCCGGCCAAAGGCACAGGTCCTCTCCTTAACCTTTCTGCAGTGTTCATCCAGTAGAGTTGAGGATTCTCTTCTCTTGGCCTGTATGCTATATTATGCTGCTCTATTTCCAGAAGAGGTATTCAGTGCTAATACTACTTCCCCTAGAAATAAAGAATTTGTCCGTGTTACCTGCCATCCTCTCGATCCACTTTCCTTACAATGCTGTCATCATTCACATGCAGCAGACCACCAGGCAGCGAATCGGTCTTTCCAAATATTGGTGCAATCACACATTCTTCCTGGGTCCATTTGCCATTGTTCTTTTTCCCTATTTCCTTCCTGGGCACGCCAGGATCGCTACTTTAAAGAATCCACACAAAAGCCAATGTTTTCAAATAATTCGACTAACAAAGAATAAAAAAACAATTCTTGTAAAATTCCAACTCTTACCCATCTTAAGTCATTAATTAATTCACAAAACAGTTACAAAGTACCAACCATATGCAAGGAAACAAATTATTCCTTCAAACACAGATATACAATTATGATACAATATGATATGTAGGAGTTGACATATGAAAGTCATTAGTGGAATAAGGAAGGATTTACAGAAGCAGTGAAGAGAAGAGGCCAAAAGGAAGAGAAAAGAGAGAAATCATTTCACTGGGAGATTAGAATGTGAGTACACAGGTCAGGCACACAACATCTAGGTTGTTTCCTAGGAACCTGGAAGGAAAAGTACAAAACACAAGAAAGAAAGTAGAGAGATGCATCTGGAAAGACACTGGGAAAAACCTCAAGGGCTACACTGAAAACCTGGGGCCCACTGGTTAAACACAATGATTCTTAGACGTAGGAGCCATAATCAGATTTACACTATATTTTTTGTTTTCCTTTTAAATACAGTAATGACTGAACGGAACTGAACTGAATGTTTAATTTAGGAATTTCCCTGGTATTCCACTGCTTAGGAATCTGCCTGCTAGTGCAAGGGGCACAGGTTCAATCCCTGGTCAGGGAAGACAGCACATGCCACGGAGCAATGAATCCTGTGCTCCACAACCACTGAAGCCAGCACCCTAGAGCCCATGCTCAGCATCAAGAGAAGCCACCACAATGAGAAGCCCAAGCACTGCAGCTGCAAAGACCCAGCACAGCCAAAAAAAAAAAAACCCTCAAAGAGAAAAGTAACAATTTAGATGATTTTGAAAATGACATGTGGCACATCCACCATGAAAGAAGCAATCAAATTTAGCGGGGTGGGGGGCAGTTTACTTGTAAACCACCCACATGGGTGACGTCAGCATCAAGGATGAAAGGCAGGTGCCTCGTCAGCTCTCCTGCCACCAGCAACAGTTTGGCCTCCATCCATGGACACACACAAAGTGCTAGGAGAAAACTGCCAACCAAGAGTGCTCCATCCAGAAAAGCTGTCTTTCAGAAATGAAGGAGAAATAAAAACTTTCCCAGACAAAGCAAACCTGAGAGAGCTCATCACCACTAGTCCCGCCTCATAAGAAATGCTGAAAGAAGTCCTCAAACTGAAATGAAAGGATGTTCGTTAGTGACATGAAATAAATTTAAACATACAACACACTGGTTAAGGCAAGTATGCAGTCAAACGCAGAACACTACTGTAACATAGTGGTATGTTAACAAATAACTAGTATTAAGGCTAAAGGATGAGAGTACTCAAAATAACCATATCTCCAGTAAAATATAAAATTCGTCAATCACAAGCATTAGCTCAAGTTAGAAATGATTTTACAGGCAATTAACAAATGACCTACTGCTAAATATCGATAGAGGCTTACCTATCAGAACCTTCACTCTGCATGGCAGGAAACTCCTGCTTCTTGTTTCCTCCACGCTTTCTCTGCTGAATCCATCGGCTCTCAGCAGCAGCATCCCAGACGCTGTCTGATACTTCCACTTCACTACTTTTTCCTTCTTCAACCTTTAATGAAAGTTTGACACTAAGAATGATTGCTATTACTTAATTCTAGAGACTCTTATTATTTGACTCAGCATTTGCCCTGATGTTAACTGATAAAGATATTTTTGAACTTAATTTTATCACTTACAAGTCACTGAAATTTTTCTAAAATGTGCTTCTTTCTGTTTGAGGGAAAGAAACAAAATGCCCAAAATTTCAAGAAAGGCTTTCTTAATAAGATACAGTTATCCACATCCAGTCTTCCCCATCTGAATGGCAGAGATAGAGAAATAAACACACACAACATCTGTCCTCTTCGGTCTTTACCACCTGGATTTTCCATGAAACAGTCAGATGTAGAGGATGTGACACCTTAGTGCCTCAGAGACAGAAAGGAATCTTTCTTCTTTCTGGACTAAAGCTATTCTTTCCCCACTGCCTTTTCCAATTCTTTTTTCACTGGGATCCAGGCGAGAGCAAAAACCTCATGGTGTTCACTGAAATATATGAACCAAAGCTTACCAAAACACAAGGAGCAGAATGAAACTGAGGAGAGGTTAGTTAGTGTGGAATTCTGGAATATAAGTAACGCTTCCCAACTCCACATTCAATAACCATCAGATTTTATAGCTAGAGGGTACAGAAATAACTATCTACCTTTGCCCACTATTTACCAATAACAGCTCTAAAATAAAAAAAAGGTTAAATGATAAGTTCAAAGCCCCTAAAGTGGCATTCCCTAACATTTTATGGCACCAAAAGAGATGATACAATTCTGTAATCTTGAATCCGATAAAATTACCAAACAAATTCCTCAAATGAATCAGGTAAGTGAAAAGCGTGACTTTGGCAAAGTAATTTAAGTCTTAAGTTGGGGGTAGGGTTTACTCTCTTTTTTCTTTAAAGGAGAATAGCTACATTTTCTTCTTGTTTTGTCTTACACAAAAGAGCAAGCAAGTTTCAAAACCTACTATGGAAGAAAGAAATATCTCACAGCATCTCAAACATCAGTTTTTTCTTTGGAGATACACACTTGATTCTTTTTCTTTTTCTGCTGAGGGTGTATACTACCTATTGGCTTCCCTGGTGGCTCAGATGTTAAAGAATCTGCTTTCAATGCAGGAGACCTGGCTTCGATCCCTGGGTTGCGACGATCCCGTGGAGAAGGGAATGGCTATCCACACCAATGATATTCTGGCCTGGAGAAATCCATGGACAGGGGACCCTGGCCAGCTACAGTCCATGGGGTCGCAAAGAATCAGAGACGACTGACCAACTCTCACACACACATATACTACCTATGTGACAAAATCACACATGTCAAAACTTACTACATTTTAGTAAACAACATAGTGAAGAGGACTCTCTCAAAAGAGACATCTGAGAGTGGTGATTAAAAACAGCCTGAAGTGGCCATGTTGGATATCTAAGTGCCCAGGGACTGAGGAAAGCAGAGAAGGTCACACATATTCAACCACAAGGAAGAGATTAGAGGAAATGTGTGTTTCTGTCCCTTCTCGCAGTCTCTGCTTTCTTCCCATTCTGTGGAAATGCAACGTATATTTAAGCCAACAAAGTTAAACAAACACACACACACTGCAAAACCCTAGTTGATCATAGTCCTTGAACACTTTCCTCGGTGCTTATTCTGGCTCAGGCGGTTACATGGTGTGTAGGTAAATGAGTTTCCCAGTCCAAATGAAAGACTGACAGAGACAGAATTAGATTGATTGAAGGACAAAAGCCATGAAAACAGTTTCCTGAATTCCTATTATTTGGATGGCAGAAATAATCTATTTCTACACAAGTACCTATTTAGATGACCCCACTTTATGCATAAGTAGAAAATCAAAATGGACCAGATCATCCAGAAAGGGAGAAACCAAAGCAAGAGCAAATGAACCTCTACCTCTTTTGCAAGCTGAATGGTCTCTTTTTCCAAAGCTAACAACACTACTTGTACCATGTCTATTGTGTTCTTAAACCTCTGCATATCCTTCTGCAGTTCTTCATTGAGATACACTTTGGATGCTCTGTGACTATTCGGTGGAGAAGAGTTCCCATTTTCTAATTCGGTTCCACGCTTTCATCATCACTAGCACTGCAATTACCTGCATGCAGTAGCTTCTGGAACCAGTCCTGTATAGGTTTGGTTTTCTTATCAGTATTTTTAACGACAGCAGGAGTACCGTGAGTTTTTATTTGAATTACGTATTTCATCTTACCGGAGCAGACAAGCCACAGACTAGATTGATGTGTCTGTCCGATGTCTAATTTCCGACTAGTGGGATTTTGCCTCGTATTGTCTGATATTTTCATATCAAACTCTTAGTCTTCTTTCACTTCAAATGTAACTACCTGGTTCCCTACTTTTTTATTTTCTACGTCATTATAAAAACTCTCCTCATTTTTGATAAACACATGTTCAATATCTAGTTTATCACTTTCAAGGTCTATTTTATTTTCACTGAAACCAAGCCTTGAAGGTGACTGACAAGCGTATCCCGGGGACCCACAGTTTATTCGATGAAAAAACATTTTCGAGACTGGGTTCTTTTTGTTGAGGACATACTTGGAATACTAGAGAGACAGCTACTCCAAATGCATCTTTCTCCCCACAATCAGATGTATTATTTGTCATGTGAGGAGGTATTTCCTTTCTGTTTGTTCCTTCTTTAGGGTGATCATGTAGTGACTCCTCCTGAGGACAAATAATAATTTTCTATTTCTCACAAATTTCACCTAACGTCTGCTTTAACTCATTTGTGATGGTTTTAACTTCTCCTTCCATTCTAATTTGCCTTGCTTGATCCACATGTTTTCATACTTCTCCACATAAGGAGGCCCTGAACGTACAGATCTGTCCTGTCTACAACATTCCTTATTCATTGCCGGTTCTTGAGGCAACTTTTGCAGCTGCAAGAGTGGAAAATTAACTGGTTGATTTTCAGGTGTCTTTTCTGGCAGGGTACATGAGTGCAAAATAATATAATTTTTAACTAATCCAGTATGGATAAAGAAAAGTCAGAAAATTATTAAAATTTCACTGTTAAACTTCTTAATTTATATGTAACTACTCACAAATCACCAGATCACAACTAAGAAGTGAAAAATAACTTGCCTTACCCAAAAATAGGAGAAAAACATTCACTCACAAACCCAATTTTGCAACTGTGTGATTGATTTAAACAATGCATACATGTGAAATCTACCAAAAATGAATTAGATGATTTTTAATGTTCTAAATGCTTCTTCCCTTAAAAATATTTCACCTCACTACACCATATACAGGGAGTCCCTACAGCATGTCTGTTAAGTGTAAGGTCAAAACGGCCCAATGATGTTAGATAAAAGAACTCAGACACCAAACAGGTGATTTAACAAGCTTTCATGGCAAGGCGCTCCCTGGCGGGGTTCCCGGACCCAGGTAAGTTAGGTCGAGGAAGTCCGCGCCCGAACAAAGGCAAGAGGCAGCTTATATAGCTTTACAGGAAGAAACAGCGAAATTTTTCCCGATAAGGCAAGATTTGGAGTGGTGGTCCCTCATAGGTCAGTTAGCCGGGGAGGCAAGACTGGGTTGGTTGCCCGGTCTGCTCAAGGTTGTGCTGACGCAGTGAAATAGTTTTTGCTGTTTCTGGGCAGAATGCTGTTTCTGGACAGTAGGGGGAGGTTAGGAGAGGGTTGATTTCTACCAGGAACCGCTATATCAAGGACACTCAAGCAGTGGGGGAGGGAATGAGGGAACAGAGCACAACAGTCAGCGTTTTTTCCACCAGCGGGGAAAAAAGGAAGGAGGGGAAGGACAAGAGGCCAAGATGGCCACCGAGGTCCGACCTTACATTAAGATTTTTGGTTTTCCGTTTTAAGGACTAATATCTGGAGAATTAATAAAATATCTTTATATGACCAGGAGCTAAAATCAATTAACACTGATCAGACAGAGGAACCAATTCCTAAATTTTAACGCAAATTATATATTATGATAGAGTTATACATCAATACATATCACCTGCTTACATTCAGTTATGTGTGTGCTAAGTCGTGTCTGACTCTGTGACCCCAAGGACTGAGGCCGACCAGGCTCCTCTGTCCATGGGGGTTCTCCAAGCAAGAAGACTTCAGTGGGTTGCCACACCCTCCTCAACCCATGCCTTCCCAACCCAGGGATTGAACCCAGGTCTCCCACACTGCAGGCGGATTCCTTACTGTCTGAGCCACCAGGGAAGCCCAACAATACTGGAGTGGGTCCCCGATCCCTTCTCCAGGGAAATTTCCCGACCCAGGAATTGAACCGGGGTCTCCTGCATTGCAGGCAGATTCTTGACCAGCTGAGCGACCCAGGAAGCCCCCGCATTCAGTTATCTTATGTTCTGCTGCTGCTGCTGCTGCTGCTAAGTCACTTCAGTCGTGTCCGACTCTGTGCAACCCCACAGACGGCAGCCCACGAGGCTTCCCCATCCCTGGGATTCTCCAGGCAAGAACACTGGAGTGGGTTGCCATTTCCTTCTCCAATGTATGAAAGTGAAAAGTGAAAATGAAGTCGTTCAGTTTTGTCCGACTCTTACTGACCCCATGGACTGCAGCCTACCAGGCTCCTCCGTCCATGGGATTTCCCAAGCAAGAGTCCTGGAGTGGGGTGCCATCGCCTTCTCCAATATTATGTTCTAATATTCACCAAAGAAAGGGGATAAAGCATTCTTCATAATATCTACTGACTTCCCACCCTGAAATAAATTAGAATGTTATTATTTGTACTCTAAAAACAAAGGTCCAATCTAGAAGGTTCGATTCTCTTAAGAGGCAACTTGGTTGATTCTAGGACCCCACTCTCTCCCTGAATGTTCATCCCAAGTCAATCATGCTGAGATGATAGGTAGAATGAATCTTTCATCTCGGCATCAGTGACTGGCGATTTCAACGGAAAACCATGAGCCACTGGGAATGATTTCTCTTTACACGTATCTAGGTCAGAGGCCGTCATACTGTTCGTAATTTCAACTGCTTAACCTTATGATTCAGTATTTGATATCACCTTAATCATGTAATGAAGTTATAAAAATGGAAGAAGTAAACAAGTCAGGAACTTTTTCCCCTCAATTCCAAAGACAAACTATAAAGTATAATAGATTCTAACAGCATTTTAAGTTGTATAGTTAAAGGGCTAGAAAACTATTAAATTATTATCTATCAATTCTAAAAGGATAATTGTGAAAGGCACTTTATTTGTTATGGACTCTGTTACACACCGGATTGTGTTGCTAAAGCAAAGAAAATGGTAGTAAACCAGAAATTTGAATTTATAGTTTTACTTACCTGTGAATGGTTCCTTTCATCTCCATCAAGTTTTTCTTGTTCTTCCTCCAATATCACGTCCAAGTCTAGTTCTCCTGACAAATCTGCATGTTTAGGTAAAATTACTTAGAATATTTAGATAAAAGACATAATCTTTATTTAAAACACAGACTTAAAAGAGTGTATCAAGTGACAACTTAAGTTCATCTTGTCTTCAGATGAATATTTACTTCTTTAAGAAATCCTTCCAATGATCAAAAGCTTCAACAAACCATTTGGGAACTACCAGAGGTCACCAGGATACAGGCACATAAACATCTCAAAGATTCATTCATGAATTCATCCAAGCATCCGTGAAAAAAACAATCAGAAACCAAACAAAATTTCAAAATGCAGGACAGACATATAAAGCCACAGTATATTCTCTTCTCTGCTTCATCACAGTACCTTTTCAACAACACGCCAAGCCTCAACTGCATTATTATTCTTAGTTTACGAAATTCCTCTTACTTTGTATGCTTTTATCAATTCCTTCATCTGAAATGCTTCCCTGGACTCTTCTGACGAATTACTTTTCATCTTTTAAGACTCAACCTGCTTTGTGACTTGCCCTTGATTACAGCTGTCTTTCCCCAGATAAACAGCTGTCCCTTTCCTTGTAGCTACCTTAGTACTTTGTAGATTTTTCTAGGGTATCTTTATAGACTTCTCCAGTGATAGACATACATCTGAACTGTAAACTATTTCTTCACATGTCTATCCTCTTAGCTTCTAGACTGCAGAGGACAAGCTGTTAAAAATCTCCTTAGTATAAATATTCTTAATTATTTTTCAATAATTACTTGTCTACCGAGGTCTCACAAAGAGTCCCAAAGTTCTAAATATAGTCCTGCTACCCACGCTGAGACGCATGCTAAACACTAGCCTAAATGAACTTGCTTCCTCCAAACTCTCTTTGTTATTTCTTTACTATGGTCAGAGGGAGAATGCAAGCACCTTAAGAGGTATTGTTTGGCTGCAGGTTGCATAAAAGGAGTCAGCTAAGGTAGACTTTGCCACAAAATCTGATCCGGAACCGTCAGAAGGACGGTAAGGCCGTGCCCAGGGGGCGCGTGGCTGAGTGCCCTGGGCTTCTGCATTACCTTCTTTGCTTTCTCTGTTCTTTGGCAGCGGAGACTGGCACAGGTGATGGGGCGTGGAATTCCCTACCAGAAACACCGCTGCCTTTTTCATCTTTTCTTTATCTGGTACGGTCTTCAGTCCGAGTTCTGTGGGTGCCGACTGATTTTTGGTCACTGATTGGGACACCAACGGACGCTGATCATCAACTTTCAAATGCCCGGCTCTTTGACAAGTCTCCCTACTGAGGCTCGAGCTAGTCGAATCCCAATCTGAAAAATGTGAAAACAAAGTCTCCATGGATCAGGATCTGAGGCAGAATACAACTCTGCCTACCTCGTACAAAGGCTTTCTTCAGAGAATCAGTTCCACGTGCTCCTTCCCCTCAAATTCAGTACTCCTTCAGAGGTTACGCTATCCCACGTGTCACTGTCATTCATGAAGAGATGTTAACTAGCGTGTCTCGCTGCTTCTACGTTTTCTTTTCCAGTATTACTTTGAGTCACCCAATCTTTATTACATACTCTGTATTTCATAAGAACTTTATTATTATTTTCCTTGAACATACAAATATTTTATTAACAAAATTTATCTCTAATTTATTTTACCTTTAATTTTGCATGACAATATTGTGTGTTCTAGAGACCATGGTTTTCAAAACACTTTTAATGAATGGTACTACTTTAACTAATGGTAGAAACCTAGACAACATATTAGAAAGCAGAGACATCACTTTGCTGACAAAGGTCCGTACAGGCAAAGCTCTGGTTTTTTCAGTAGTCATATGTGAGGGCTGGACCATAAAGAAGACTGAGCACCGAAGAATTGATGATTTCAAATTGTCATGCTGGAGAGACTCTTGAGAGTCCCCTGGACAACAAAGAGATCAAACCAGTCAATCTTAAGGGAGATCCACCCTGAATAGTCATTCGAAGGACTGATGCTGACGCTGAAGCTTCAACACTTGGCGCGCCTGATGCGAACAGCTGGCTCACTGGAAAGGCACCTGATGCTGGGAAAGACTGAGGGCAGGATGAGAAGGGGAGGGCAGGAAGAGAAGGGGGCGGCAGAGGATGAGATGGCTGGACAGCATCGCTGATTCAATGGAAAGGAACTTGGGCGAACTCCAGGAGCTGGTGAGGAACAGAGAGGCCTGGCTACAGTCCATGGCGTCACAGAGTCGGGCACGGCTCAGCGACTGAGCACCACCACCACCAACAACAACTTTAATTTCACTGAGACGGTCCTTCCTCAATGGACAAATGTCTTCACTCATTTTTAAAGCCTTGGATAAACATCATAACCTGCAGAAGGAAATGGCAACCCACTCCAGCATTCTTGCCTCTTGCCTGCAAAATCTCTTGGACCGAGGATCCTGGCGGGCTACAATCCATGAGGTCGCAGTGGCTGAACACGACTTAGCGACTAAAGAAAAACATCATGAACTTATATGATAAATAAAATGAACTGAAATGAACTGAAATGAAATGAAATGAAACGAAACATCATGAACTTATATGATAAATGAAATGACAGCCTGGTGTGTGACTAATGGTTTCCATGTGAAAATAGGTAAGTGTAGGACCACACTGGATCCAAAGAGCACAGAGGGACATGAGACAGGAATGAATACACCACAAAAAACTAAAACTGTCAGATCTAAATTTCTTAACAGAAGTCAAAGGAACAAGCAAGAAATGTAAAAAGGAAACTTAAAACCATGTGTCAACACAAGGGCCCCTTTACCGTTTCACATCCAACCACTTCAATGGTTTAAAACAGGGGTTCTCAAGTGTCCCCTCAGAATCGCTGAAGTCCAGAGACCCATCGGGTCAGGGGGTCCAAGAGGTCAGAACTATTTTCACAACAACAGTAAACATTCCTTCCATTCTCATTCTGTTCTGCGGGCACAGTGGACTTCTTCAGAGACACGAGATGTGCTATCACAGCACTGAGGACTAATGGAATCAGCAACTATGATTGTGTGTGCCTGTATTTTAAGGTTTTCAGTTTTATTGAACCACAATAGACTTAAACAAAGTTCCTTGGAATGCTCAATAATTTCTAGAAGTATAAAAGGATGCTAAAGCTGAAAACTTTCAGATTCGCTGTTTTCAAAGATTATGTCTATCGAATCTAAGGGATGATTACTCCCCCTACTTGTAATAATCAAAGACACCAAACACACACACACACAGAGTCTGCTTATCAAAACATCTGATCGGCCTACATTCATCTGTGTAACGACACTAAAATGAAATAATTATCAGCTGAAATACAACTGACAGGTTAGCAAGTGAACCTTTACTCTAAGTAAAGGTCAGAGTTCAAATAAGCATTTTTGGACAGTGGAAAAATCTTACGGTCTAATAATTAATCTCTGAGAACTCCTGAGAGTATAGAGATTCCAAACTGAGAACTTAAGGGTATCGAAACATATACAGAAACATCTTGAGTTCAAGCTTACATTTTAAACATTTCTTGTTCATATGCTTGTAAATATCTTACCTTTCAAAACATGGATACCAACAAAAACATTTGCCTTATGTATGTCCAATTCTGCTATTAAGTTTGCAAAGAGAAGTTAGGAGTATGAAGAGCTAGCATTTCAAATATTTCAGTGTCCCTCTTTCCAGAAGGGACTTCCCTGATGGCTCGATGGTAAAGCGTCTGCCTGCAATGTAGGAGCCAGGGTTAAGTGTGTATCACAAAATTTACCTGAACTAGATGTTTGTGGACCCTTCTTTCCGGCTGTTTTATTAGGAACAGAATCCTTCACTCCGACTGCAGGCTGAATGGGTTTGGAAACAAGTTGATTAATAAATAATGTACATATGATACAATCCACAGTTCATAATTCAAGATAAATGCATAAATGTTTTTACCTTCACATTAAGACATTTCTCAGGAGGATCTAAAAGGCAAAGGGACATAGAGTTAATTAATTACATGTAATTACATTCATGCAGAGTTAGTACCGAGCAGAATCCTCGTGCTCAGCCTTGACACTGAATACATTTGGTTTCAGTGTCTTGATTTTAGGGGGATGTTAGGACACCGGCAAGACAGACATATGAATCCATTACAGATAGTGAAGAAAAATTAGGAATACAGGTTTACCTAAACAGGCAGTAAAATTTCAAAAGTAACATCATGTTTTCAATGAACTTAGAAAATACCAAAGAGCACACAGACCAACGTGAACATGCTGACTGATGAGGAGAAGATGGATCTTAATCAGAGGAGCAAACCATGACCCCAAGAAGACAAAGGTGAAAACAGATGGCAAAATGCAACAGTGTATCTTGAATGCAATACAGCAGTACCATTTACACCATTATACTACAAGGATTTAACATGTTCTTCAATCTGCCCAGTCATTTAAGAAGTGCACCGTTGGGATGACAGTTCAGCTCAATGTATAATTCATTTCTCATCAGAGAAAGAGTAATGAACCGAGTAGCTCGGATATACACTTGTAGAAAATTGTTCATAAAAATATTCATTTTTTTCCCCATACCCATGTGGGCTACTGGTATGCCTGCATGTCTTGGCTCCTCTAGTTTAGCCATCTTAAAATTTCTCAATCCGCTCATGCAAGAAGGCTATATAAGACACACCTACGAAATAATGTACAATAAATTCTCAACACTGAAATACAATGATCAAAGGGAAATAATCAACTCAATTGACACAGAATTATTAGATGCTAAAAATCCTGCATGTTTTAAAATCAGTGTAGGTATTTATTGAAAATAACAATTCTAACATTTAGGGAATGAACCCTATCAATCTGTTTTGTTTCAAAACTTAGTTTGGTTGGGTACATCACGCTAACGCTTAAAAGGATTTCTGTGAAACAACTGTCAAAAAATCAGTTATCTTAAAAATAGTCAATCCCTCCATATTCAAATTAATCTAATTTGGATCACAAATAGCAGTACAACATATATCTTTGATGTCTATCGTTACTTGGAGTAGCTGGGGTTCACCCTACTTCTAGCACCCCCTCCTGCCTCCCGTAGTATTGTCGGGAACAACAATGATCTTATCTCTTTTCAGGGCAAATACATGGAAGCCTCTGGAAGGAGTTCTCTCAAGGTTCCTCATCAACTCCAAACTCGCCTCCCTGAAGCCCTGCTTTCGTCCTTTGGTCCTTTCACTAGGGTCCTTCCTCTGTGAAGGGGAACCTTTGGACTCGTGGTCTGAATTCTTTCCCTTTACACTCTTCCTGTGGATCATCCCCACCACTGCTTTCTCCCTCCCTGCTTAACGTGCTCCTTCGACTCTTTGCTTCCCTCTGGCTATAGACACGCTCAGAGAGAAACATAAAACAATGCTTTTCCTTGATCCTGTTAGGCCTGCACCAGCCAATGCTCTTCTTCCAGATTTCTCTAAACGCAAGGCAACACCCTTGCTACTCAGACAGCTTGTTAGAAATGCAGAAACTCAGACCTCCTGCTCGGCATGTGCACTTCCCACAAGGTGTCCAGGCGACTAATTAACATTTGAGAAACTCTAGTCTATGCGGAGTCTGCTTCTACATGACTTCCACTTCATTCATTCTCCTGAAATCTCAGCCTCAACTCCTCACTCTAACACTTCCCCCCAAACTGAAACTGCGTTACCAGTTGGAAACTTTCCAGTGGACTCTCTATCAGGCTGTGGGTTCCTTGGTCTCCCCATCACGCCCCCTGCTCTCTCCTCCTTTCCAGCTCTCTTGTTCTGACACCATCCTACAAAGCAGCAGCATTTCCCATTACAGCTGAGCACCTACCCCCAAGCTCCCCCAGAGGATGACAACCCGCTCTGCACACCCAGGGACCGCACTTCTGAGTGTCTTCCTAATAACAAGTCAACAGGAAGAGGGGGGAACTTTGCTGTTCTTCTCTGACACGTTTTGGTGCCGGAAGCCCACTTCATATTCACCGTCTGTGTCAATTACTCTCCCTTCTTCTAAAGACCTATCTTACTTATGGCCACCTTCCCCATAGGCCCTTGCTTCCTTTGCCTTCATTTCCTCCCTGCACCCTCCGCCTCTCTCATCCTTCATTCCCTCTTTCCTCTGACTTCTCGACCTTCCTTTGGTTGTAGAGTATCTTGAAACAGAACTAGTAATTGTTTCTGTTGTCCATGTGGCACACGGAATCTTAGTTCCCTGACCAGGGATCAAACCTACACCCCTGCACTGGACAGTCTTAACTTGTGGACCTCCCAAGAAGTCCAGGAACGAGTAACGCAGCTCCTGAAACTGGATTCTCAGTTTAACCTGTGGCCGACACCCGATGAGACAGTTTCCCTCCTCTTCTCGTCCTCTGCCTCACTGCGCAGGTGACAGGTGTTTGCTGTCTTTTGCTTTTATTGCCTGTTACAATATTCCCATTTTAAATCAATATTCTGTCAAATAACCTTTCTACAAAATACAGTTCTTACCGTCTACTTGTCCATTTAATATATTTTTTCCTCTCTGATCGCCAGATAAATGATCCACACACTTCCGTGGAACGCTCTCAGAGATACTCTGTGAAAATGAATATTGAGTTCCATGAAGCTTTCCTAATGTCTTCTTAAGAAAACACCCTACTTTTAAAAACCGCCTACATTTAACCCAGTTAAGACAGGTTTTGCCACGATCTCACAGCTGCCAAATGACAGAACCTGCATGCTGACTTCATACACCGCTGGATCACCAGGCAGTGGCTGCCAGCAACGAAGACATCAGGCCCTTCCGATCTCCTTCCATAGCTGCCACCTTCAAACAGGGCACGGTTACTTTCTGTTACCTCAAGTACGGCTGCCATAAAAGCACCCTGCCCTGCTACTTCAGTTTAGTCGCTCAATCGTGTCCGACTCTTTGCAACCCCATGGACTGTAGCCTGCCTAGCTCCTCCATCCTTGGGATTTTCCAGGCACGAGTACTGGAGTGGCTTGCCGTTTCCTTCTCCAGGGCATCTTCCCGACCCAGGGATTGAACCTTGGTCTAATACGTTGTGGGCAGATGCTTTACCGTCTGAGCCACCAGGGAAGTCCCCTTGCTACTTAAACAATTCAAAATGGTTTGTACTTATTAAAACATTGCTAAAGCAACTGCTGTTATTATAACCCCACATATTTATTACTATTCCCCATGGTTTTGCTTCTCTTCAAATGTTTCTTCCAGATTAACCTGACAATCCACACACAGTAACACCTTCCAGTGTCAAGCACTATCTTTCAAGGTCCAACTGATAAAAAAACCACATTTCGACCTGTTTCTCTCCGACCCTCTCTAGCAGTTTTACACGTGCACATGTACATACATTTGGTTGGGAGACTTGGACTGACAGACACACACTGCAGGCTATTGTGTATGAAATAGGTAACTAATGAGGACCTACTGTATAGCACAGGGAACGCTACTCAACATTCTGCACTGGCCCATATGGGAAAGAATCTAAAACACAGGCCACACACACACACACACAAAGAGGCAATACACACACACACACACAAAGAGGCGATACACACACACACACACAAAGAGGCGATACACACACACACTAAAAAAGAGGCGATTCACACACACACACAGATATAAAACAAAGAAACATCTGGCCATGGACTGACCTGAAATAATGTTTCAATTTTCAAATAAATGTAACTTCAATGGATTCCTTATGATATCCAAGCCTTGGTTTCTGTACTACGCTGACTTCATTAGGTGAATCTTACAAATGAACAAAAGTGTACTATGTGCTAGTATTTAGCACAGAAGTATTTTATTTAATATAGGTTAGAAGTAAGAAAAGAGTTTTGATAGGGAAATGCAAAGGTGAGAAAGTCACAGCATCTCCCGCTTTCATGATCTTATATTACTCAGGGCTTACATTTCAAAATAATAACAGAAGACAGTACCTCAGAATCCCAAGGTGATTCTATATCTTTCTCTTCTCCCAATCCTACGGCTGACATCATGTCTGTAAAATGCAGTCACAGATATATGAATGAGAACAGTCACTACTACGAATTGTAAAGACATGTGTAAGTCTATCTCTATCCACAAATATTCCCATAAAATAAAGCAGTGGAAAAGAATTTCAGAGGGTTGAAGCATTTTCAAGTAGAAAAACTTGGTAGTAGGTGGGACACGTCTGAAGAAAGAGAGCAAAAAAATGTACTTGAAATGGATATCATATTTGGATCTATACCCTTTACATGTCTTTATATTTGCTTTTAAGTACAGAAAACATTCACAGGCATTCACTGACTTACCACTTCTATTATTTTTGTGTGCTCTATCAACAGAAGTCAAATGGTCATGATCTGCTTGCTCTTGGGGAGCCCTTTCAATAATATCAGCATCACTTTCTTTTTCAACAAGATCTGGCTTTGTGGCTCCTTCCTGTCAAAACAAGACAATATAAAACAAAAACCCAGCTTCAGAAAACATATTCATTCGTTTCAGCTTCAGCATCAGTCCTTCCAGTGAATATTTGGGACTGATTTCCTTTCGGATGGACTGGCTGGATCTCCTTGCAGTTCACGGGACTCTCAAGAGTCTTCTCCAACACCACAGTTCAAAAGCATCAATTCTTTGGCGCTCAGCTGTCTTTATAGTCCAACTCTCATATCCATACATGACTACTGGAAAAATCATAGCTTTGACTAAACAGACTTCTGTTGGCCAAGTAATGTCTCTGCTTTTTAATGTGCTGTCTAGATTGGTCATAACTTTTCTTCCAGGGAGCAAGTGTCTTTTAATTTCATGGCTGCAGTCACCGTCTGCAGTGGTTTTGGAGCGCTAGAAAATATAGCTTGTCATTGTTTCCACTGTTTCCCCATCTACTTCCCATGAAGTGTTGGGACCGGATGCCATGATCTTAGTTTTCTGAATGTCGAGTTTTAAGCCAGCTTTTTCACTCTCCTCTTTCACTTTCATCAAGACGATCTTCAGTTCCTCTTTGCCTTCTGCCATAAGGGTGGTGTCATCTGCATATCTGAAGTTATTCATATTTCTCCTGGCAATCTTGATTCCAGCTTGTGTTTCATCCAGCCCAGAGTTTCTCATGATGTACTTCTCTGTGTATAAGTTAAATAAGCAGGGTGACAATAAACAGCCTTGATGTACCCCTTTCCCTATTTGGATATTTGGCCTTGGAGTACAGAATGAAGCAGGGCAAAGGCTCATAGAGTTTTGCCAAGAGATCGCATTGGTCATGGCAAACACCCTCTTCCAAGAACAGAAGAGAAGATTCTACACATGGACATCACCAGATGGTCAATACCAAAGTCAGGTTGATTATATTCTTTGCAGCCAAAGATGGAGAAGTTCTATACAGTCAGCAAAAACAAGACCGGGAGCTGACTGTGGCTCAGACCATGAACTCCTTAGAGCCAAATTCAGACTGAGATTGAAGGAAGTAGAAAATATGACCGTATTTTACAGGAGAGCATTTAAAATACAATTTAAAAAAACCTATAAGCAATGCTCCAGAGTGGACAGTAAGCACAATAGACGCTGTACATCACCCAAAGTGTCCATGAAACTGGAATTAAAAAGCAAATTTGGCTTTAAAAACAGCCAAATAAACATGGTAACAGTCATTCTAAAACAAACTGCAGAGCCAGGAGGAATGAAAAGATTGACAAGTATATTTTAGAAAGGTTACTCTGGCAGCAACGTAAAAAAGAACTTCAGGGTAGCAAAACTAGAAAGGAATATTTCAAGATTATAGGGGAGACAGTGAGTTATGCTGACAAGATATGACAAATGATAAGCAGGCAGAAAATACTGAACTTCCTGAGTGACTGGAGGTGGCATTTTCAAGGAAGTTTGCAGTCCAGGATTTTCTAAGATGGGGAGGACAGATGAAGGGATAGCTTACAAAGAGTCAGGGATGAGGGAAGCGTCAGGGACAATGCCTTCAGTTTGGGGTGTAATAAATTATTTTGAGGCGTGCAAGGGACTCAGAAGAAAGGAGTTGGGTAAATACATTTGAATTAGACATAGATAAACTTATTCAGGTAAAACATATACTGTAAAGATAATTATTTGTAAAAGATACTAACCTGGTATAATTAATGCAAACCTAGGCAGAATTCTGAACTTTTGAAAATAAAACAATACCATGGGAAGAAAGCTGTGAGGCTAAAATTGTCAATTATATATTTCAACATGTTTCAAGGATATAAAAATATACTGTTATAAATATATGCAAATACTCGTTTCTGTCATATTACCATAATAAGCATTTTTAAGTTCAATGAAAAGGTTTAATTGTACAACACCAATTCAAGATGCGACAAGAAGACTCTCTTTTAAATGACCTTAAAAGACAAGTTTTAATTTGTCGAAGAGAAATGCTTATGTGAGGATGGAATTATGAGGCAGTTTAAAGTACTACTATGACATAAGAAAGAAATAGAAAGCCTATTTGAAAAGATCCCATTCAAAATGGAGGGAGAAATCAAAAGCTTTACAGACAAACCGAAAGTTAAGAGAACTGAGCACTGCCAAACCACCCTTTGTGGCCCAGAATCTGCCTGTAATGCAGGAGACCTGGGTTCAATCCCTGGGTTGGGAAGATCCCCTGGAGAAGAGAAAGGCTACCCACTCCAGTATTCTGGCCTAGAGGATTCCATGGACAGTCCATGGGGTCACAAAGAGTCGGACACGACTGTGTGACTTTCACTTTCACACCAGCCTCACAACAAACGCTAAAGGGATTTACAGCCAGTAAACACAAGAGAAAGGAGAGACCTACAAAAGCAAAACCGAAACAATTCAGAAAATGTCAACAGGAACATATAGATCGATTATTACTTTAATGTAAGTGGATTCAACGCACCAACCAAAAGACACAGAATAGCTGAATGAATACAAAAACAACAGCCAAATATATACTGCCCACAAGAGACCCGCTTCAGACCTAGAGACACATACAGACCGAAAGTAAATGGATGGAAAAAGATATTCCATTTGAATGGTAACCAAAAGAAAGCCAGTGTGGCAATCCTTATTTCACACAAAATAGACTTGAAAATAAAGAATATTATAAGAGACAAAGAAGGACACTACATAATGACCAAAGGATCAATCAAAGAAGAAGACATAACAATTGGAAATATTTATGCCCCCAACATAGAAGCACCTCAATACACAAGGCAAACACTAACAGACATAAGAGGAGAATTCAATAGCAACACAGTCATACTGGGGCACTTTAACACCCCCCTTACACCAATGGACAGATCATCCAAACAGAGAATCAATAAAGAAAGCCAAAACTTCAATGATTTATTAGACCCAAAGGACCCAACTGATACATTCATGACTTTCCATCCAAATGCAGAATACACTTTGTTCTCAACTGCACATGGAACACTCTCCAGGACAGACCGCATCTTGGGACACAAATCAAGCCTCAGGAAATTTTAAAAACTGAAAATATATCACGTATCTTCTCTGGCCACAAGACTATGAGACTAGAGATCAACTACAGGAAAAAAAAAAACGGCAAAAAACACAAACTCATGGCGATTAAACAATTCATTACTAAATAACGAAAAGGTCATTACAGAAATAAGAAGGGAAATCAAAAGATTCCTAGAAACAAATGACAACAAAAACACGACCACCCAAAACCTACGGGATTCAGTAAAAGCACTTTTAAGACCAACCTGGATAGTATATTAAAAAGCAGAGACATTACTTTGCCAACCAAGGTCCGTCTAGTCAAGGCTATGGTTTTTCCCACGGTCGTGTATGGATATGAGAGTTGGACTGTGAAGAAGGCTGATCGCCGAAGAATTGATGCTTTGAACTGTGGTGCTGGAGAAGACTCTTGAGAGTCCCTTGGACTGCAAGGAGATCCAACCAGTCCATTCTAAAGGAGATCAATCCTGGGTGTTCATTGGAAGGACTGATGCTAAAGCTGAAACTCCAATACTTTGGCCACCTCATGCGAAGAGTTGACTCACTGGAAAAGACTCTGATGCTGGAAGGGATTGGGGGCGGGAGGAGACGGGGACGACAGAGAATGAGATGGCTGGATGGCATCACCAACTCGATGGACATGAGTTTGAGTGAACTCCGGGAGTTGGTGATGGACAGGGAGGCCTGGCGTGCTGTGATTCATGGGGTCGCAAAGAGTCGGACACGACTGAGCGACTGAACTGAACTGAACTGAACTGAAGAGAGAAGTCGATAGCAGCACAATCCTACCTCAAGGACAAGAAAAGCACTGAACAGGCAACACTCTACATTTAAAGCAGCTGGAAAAAGAACCAAAACCCCCCAAAGTCAGCCAAAGGAAAGAAAGGGTACAGATCAGAGCAGAAATAAATGAAAAAGAAAATGAAGGAAACCATAGCAAAGATTAATCAGACAAAATACTGGTTCTTTGCGAAGATAAGCAAAATGGACAAACCGCTCGCCAGGCTCATCAAGAACAGAAGGGAGAAAAATCAAATTGACAAGATTAGAGACGAAAAAGGAGAGGTTACAACAGACAACACAGAAATGAAGAGGATCATAAGAGAATGTTATGAGCAACAACATGCTAATAAGAGAGACAACTGAGAGGAAAGGGACAGATTCTTAGAAAAATTCAACCCCCCAAAACTGAATCAGGGAGAAATAAAAATTACAAGCAAGCCAATTACAAACACTGAAATAGAAGGTGTTATCCAAAATCTCCCAAAAACAAAAGCCCAGGGCCAGATAGCTTCACAGGAGAATTTTATCAAACATTTAGAGAAGAGCTAATGCCTAGTTTTCTGAAACTCTTCCAAAACACTGCAGAGGAAGGAACACTTCCAAACTCATTCTATGAGGCCACAATCACCTTGATACCAAAACCAGGCAGAGACAACCCAAAAAAGAAAATTACAGGCCACTATCACTGACAAACACAGATGTAAAAATCCCCAACAAAATTCTAGCAAACACAATTCAACAACACATTCCATAGCTCATACACCATGATCAACTGGGGTTCATGCCAGGGATGCAAGGATTCTTCAATATACACAAACCAATTTCAATGTGATGCACCATCTTAACAAACTGAAAACTTAGAACCATATGATCATCTCAATAGAGGCAGAAAAAGCCTTTGACACAATTCAGCACCTGTTTATGACAAAAGCCCTCGAGAAAATGGACACAGGAGGAACCTACACCAACACAGTAAAGGCCATATAGGATAAACCCACGGCAAACACTATTCTCAATGAGGAAAAATGAAAAGCATTCCCTCCAAGATCAGGAACAAGACAAAAGTTGTCCATTCTCACCACGATTACTCAGCATGGTTTTGGAAGTCCTAGCTATGGCAATCAGAGAAGAAAAAGAAAGAAAAGGAATCCAGATCTGAAAAGAAGAAGTACAACTCTCACTTTTGCAAATGACATGGTACTACACATAGCAAACCCAAAAGAAACTATCTATTTTCTAGTAAAAGAAAATTACTAGAGCTAAACAATGAATTTAGCAAAGTTGTATGATACAGAGATCACTTGAATTCCTTTATACGAACAATGAAAACCCAGAAAGTGAAATTAATGAGCCAGTCCCATTCACCACTGCAACAAAAAGAATAAAATATCTAGTAATAAACCGACCTAAGGAGACAAAAGACCGGTCTACGGAAAATTCTAAGACACCGAGGAAAGAAAAGAAAGACGACGTAAACAGGTGGAGAGAGATTCCAATTTCCTGGGTAGGAAGAATGAATAGTGTGAAAATGACTATACTACCAAATGCAATCTACAGATTCAGTGTGATCACTTTCAAATTGCCAGTGGCATCTTTCACACAACTAGAACAATACATACAATGGAATATTACTCAGCCATAGAGAGAAACACACTTGAGTCAGTTCTAACGAGGCTGACAAACCTAGAGCCTATTCTCCGGAGTGAAGCAAGTCAGAAAGAGAAACATAAATATCATATACTATTCGCACAGATATGGAATCTACAAAAATTCTGAATCTACAAAGGTACCAATGAATTTATTTCCTGGGCAGCAATGGAGAAACAGACATGGAGAACAGATTTACGGACATGGGGGGAGGGGAGGACTGAGAGGGTGAGATGGATGGAAAGAGTAACATGGAAACTTACAATTCCATATGTAAAATAGACAGCCAATGGGAATTTGCTGTATGGCCCAGGGAACTCAGAAAGGGACTCTGTGACGATCTAGAAGGGTGGGATGGGGAGGCAGATGGGAGGAGGGTTTGGGAGGAAGGGGACATTGGGTGTACTGATGGCTGATCCTTGTTGATGTCGGACAGAAAACAACAAAATTCTGTAAAGCGATTATCCTTCAATTAAAAAATAAATACATTTTATAAAAACCCCATTTATTTGAAAATTTCATCGTTTTCTTCTTATTTCCCTATAAAAGGCACACTAACGGCTCTGATTTTTTATCTATGCCTTCTGCAATGGCAGATAAAGACTGAAG
Source organism: Moschus berezovskii (assembly GCF_049115385.1). Lineage (NCBI taxonomy): Eukaryota > Metazoa > Chordata > Mammalia > Artiodactyla > Moschidae > Moschus > Moschus berezovskii. The sequence continues at coordinate 74,473,861 of NC_142474.1, read as the reverse complement.
CAACAATTTGGATGTACGAAAATTAGTAAAACTATGATTATCCAAGTCGGAGATTTAAAAGTTTTCAAATACATCTATGACTATCAAGCAGGATAAATATTCACATCAGGAAAGAAACAAATGAGTTGAAAACATCAAGCAACCAGGATGGGTGAGTTTTAGATATGGAAGAATTTGCAGTTTAGTTTAACATGCATAACAAAGAACTGACATGCTAATTTAACACCTATACATATTGAAGCTAATAAAGTTTCTTAAAACTGAAACCTAACTTAAAAATAACTTAACTTAAAAAATTACTTCTTTAAATTTTATTTTGTAATAAAATTCTTAAAATGGAATATACATATTACTAGAGATATTTTAAAAAGTAAAACATTATCTTTCTGAGATAATTTTATAAAGTCTGTTGGTAATTCTTCTTTCCTTATGATTTTATAACAAGTAGTCTACATAAGAAAAAAATCATGAATTGTGACTTCATTCATTTAATGGATGTAATTGCCCATCACTTGCAGATATTTGGAAAAGATAAATCAGAATCTCTCGGCAGGAGGGGCGCGGGGGGAAGTTCTACATTTTTTCTTTAAGACTGTTGCAGGTTAAATTGTCTCATGTCATGAAGAGAGTTTAAGAATCTCATGTATATAATTATAAATTAAAATTTCAATAAAAGACAAGATAAAATGCTTATTTATTTCCCCTTTATTTTCAAAAAGATCCAAAACCTCCACCAAGATTATACCAAACAATAAGATAAATTAGTTAAGTACATTAAGTATGTATCAAACACTAAGTTAGTAACCACAAGAAACAGAAGGGCCACAACTTCTTAATTTATCTGCTAAGGCCTAAAACTGAGCTCATCTAGAACTGCATATGAATTAAAGTTTTGTAGGTTAAATAGAAGACATCGCTTCATTAGTTTCAAAGTGAGAATTTTTTTAAAAAGAGAACTCACTTCAAATTGAAATGAACTTCCAGAGGGAACCATATTCAATATAGATATATACATATACAAGCGTAACCAAGTCACATTGTTATACACCTGAAACTAACACAGTATTGTAAATGACTACACTTCAATGAAAGAAAAAAACAAAAACCACCACCAACCTCAAAGACAACCACCAAAACAGCTAAGGAGCAAATGTTCTTTCAGTTCTTCACAAAAATCAGCTATATGTCATTCAGAAGAGTATAAGTATTGAGTTTTCACAACCTCACTTTCTCCTAAGTGGAATTGGAAATAATTCATCTCATAACATAGAGTACCTCATCCGACTTACCCCCACTATTTCTGTTGTGTTTGTAAAATAATCTGTATCATCTTGACCTTCATTCCATCTCCTATTCATCTTATCTTTTTTAAATGAATTCTTCCCCTTTATCACCCTCCCCAGCTTCATATTCTTCTAGCTGTTTTTCCTAATTGCTTTGTAATTTGTTTCGTTCCTAATGGCACACTTAGTATGCCAACATTTATAAATCTGAATCATGCAGATATATTGCTCTTATCACATCATTTTGTATCGTGACTTTGAAGTCTTCCATTTCCGCGGTGGGATCCTTTTTCTCATCATAAGGATCAAGGGAACGGTGTGTGAGAAACTACAGGGGAGACAGAGTTAAAAACAAAACAACTAACCTTTGCTAGACCAAGGCCTGCGGGAGTCCTGAGTGGTTCTGGAAGAGGCTCAGGCCTTGGGAAGGCAGGATGGGAGAAGCCCTGGACTCCAGGTGATGTTTTGGGAAAGGTTTCAACCATGTCTCCAATTTCACGATCAGAATTCTTGTCCTCAGAGAAGGTGGTACTCCCTGGCCTCACAATGCCACATTCTAATACAGTGAAAGCAGAAAGTACATGAGAACCTGGGTCGTTTCAAATCAGGGAAGAACACCAGGAGGACAGTCTTCAAATAACTTACTGTTTCTCTTGGATTGCTGAAAAGCCTCCGTTAGCCTTGCTGAGTTTGATTTCGGGACATGCTGGAGAGGAAAATAAGAGCTTGAAGAATGACAAGTATCAACTCGAATAAAAGAATTATAACCTCCCCCATTCCTCTCTGATCGAACACAAAGAGCACAGGCTCTGCAGTCATTCAGATGGGGATTCAAACCCCAGTTCTGCCACTGACTGTCCTTCTCATGGGGTAAGCACTGTGACAGATGACATCAGAAGCCCCGGATGTTCCTCTCCTTACCCCTAACTGGCTGCTGGACAAATACCATGACACCCACTAGATTATTTGCTCTGCCAAAATGTTCTAGAAAAAACATTTATCCCTGGGAGTAGTTTAGAGTACTATTGAAAAACTAAGGCATTTAAATTCATTGCTATATTTTGAAATTTGCTTGCATGATTTCTATATGCATGAATTATCACTTGGGAAAGCAAATATGAAAGTTTAGATTACAGTAGAACCTTATTTAGATAAGTTACAAGTGCAAACAGGATACGCTGCTTCTATTCTGTTTGTTAAACAACTAAAGACAAATGATTGTTTCCATTCGGCTCCTTCGAAGAAAAAGGGAAAAAAAAAAAACAAGAGTAAACCTGTAGGGAAATGATCACGAATGAAAGCCACAAACACTAAACAGAACGCCGTAATCAAACATGTTCACAATAAACGCAGAGAGAGATGCACGGAAAGAACAGACCCTGAAGAAAAGTATTCTGCAAGGAAAAATGAGGTTAACAGTTAAAAAAGTGGAGGAGGGAAAAGAAACAGAGAGACATTCCTAGTCAAGTACAAACTTAAGGAAAATATAATAAGTATAAAAAGGTTTGTGGAAAAACACATACATTTAAAATCCATATACAACAGATCAGTAATATATCAGGTTTCCTAAGGATATACTATGAACAAAGCCTCTATTTTATATGCTTTTATTAATATATAAATTATGCATCTATAATATTCTTCAAGTTTTATGAAAATATCAACATACATTTATATAAAACATATTTAAGACAGAGGCTTTGGTTCATAATATAGCCCTAGTACACTGATCTGTATTACTGTGAAACTTTTTGTTTATATACACTACCGCATCAGAGTTGAATTTTGCCACTATAAACAATGTCACTCGATTAGCCCCACATCGTCATCAGTCAGTACCTGAATGTTGTAAAGTATTACTTGAGAGAGAGAAAAATTGATTAACAAATATTCCTAACTATTCACTGGGAAAAGAACTGGTAATCAAAATTCTGAGGAGGACATATGGCTTGAAAAGAAACATTTAATGGAACACAAGATGGGGCTAAAAAGGTCAAAAATTTTAACCTAAAATTCTCATCTCACATTTGGTGGACACTGACAAAAATACTGTAACCCTTTACTTTTCACGTATTTTTTCTTTATTTCCTTGTTATGCAGGACCTCCTTCCTTAACATAACTACTGTCTCAGTTCTTCCCGAGAGCTTTTCCTTGTGGCAGATCTGCGGCTAGGACCTCGGGGATGGGACCCAGTCCGTGTTTGAGAGGGACATCGGTTGGGGGAGTGAACTCCTCTGCTCTGAGATGCCACTCGAGAACTCTGCAGAATGAAGGACAATCAACTTCAAGAGTGTCTGGCTTCTACCAACTGCTGGAAAAAATCCACGGAGAGCATTCCTGTGCCTCTCGAGGATGCCAGTTAACCACACCCGTCCTGGAGGACTCTACTGTGAGGGAGAACTCAGCTGGGAAAGCTGGAGCCAGCTCTGAGCTGTTCACGGGGCAGGTGGACTGGAGGGCTGACGGGCACAGAGGGAGGGGTCCACGACCCTCAGCCACCTGCCAGATGGCAACGGGGAATTTTTAGAGGAAAGCATGTCGCCATCCTCGGAAGCAGTTTCAGATGACTGAGTTAAATCATCAAGGGAATTCAGGTGATCACTTTGTTCTTTGACCTACACATGAACAATACTGTTTCACAATGTCCTTAAAATATGTATAAAATACACCCAGTGTACAAAGGTGATAAATCCCTTTATCAAAGCAAAAGCAGAGGCTTCTTAAAAGAACAGGTTTTTATCAAAAGGATGACTTCATCAACAGAGTTTCTAAATTATGTTTGCAAAGTAAATGTCTCTTCAACAAAGGAAGATGTTCTATTTTGCCACTATTCCTTTTACGGAGTATTTTTTAGAGAATAATATATGTTAAAGTTAATTTTTTTCATTTTACTATACCTTCTTTTCATATGCTGTTTTCCTTGCAGGCCTAAAAAAAAAACAAATGATTCTTTTCAGGCTAAAATTTAATAACTCAAAAACATAAGCAATACCTGAACGTTTGTTTTTTATATAACACCCTTGCATTCATAAGTAATTTCTATCAAAGGATGAAACAATAAAAAAGAGTAGCATTAAAGGACAAAGAAAATATATCTGTAATATTAATAAAACATTAAATTTAGATCAAAGGAAAAGGAAAATCCTAACATTACTTGCGTTATGTGATAGAAGCAGTATACCAGGGTTTTTTTTGCAGTGTCATTTTTAATAAGAACTGACTTTTATGGCAATAAAACCTATCTCGGAAGTATTCCCTAAGTCCTTATAAGAAAGAAACCCATTTTTTATCACGATGTTATTAGCTTTTTGAGGGCTTGTTATGCAATGGCTATGCATTATTACAAGCATTTGACATGCCTTAAAGGCATTTTAAGCCTCACGATCATTCTGGGAGATAGGTAATATATTAGATCTTTTAGCTAGGAAGAAACAGAGCAAAGAAAGGCTGAGGCACTTGCCCAAGACCACACAGCAGTTCACCAACACCCCCGAATTCAAACCCAGGAAATCTGGCCTGAATGCTGCTGTTCCAAAATACGCTGAGAAAGTGATACTGAAAATTCTTTTTATTTATTTATTTAATTGGCTTGAGCTTGAACTTTTTTATCTTTTTTTTTTTTGGAGGCTAATTACTTTACAATATTATTTTGCTTCTGCCATACATTGATATGAACCCGCCCTGGGTGTACATGTGTTCCCCTTCTTGAAACCCCCTCCCACCTCCCTCCTCCCCCTATCCTCCCTCCGGGTCAAGTCTTTTTAACTAATATGATACCAAATGAATCTATATTATTATCATCTCATGTCTAGCTATAACTACAAATGAAAATTCTGAATCTATAAACATATTTCTAACAAAACAAAAAGACTTTAGATGTAGGCAATATTGGAAATCGGCTTTCAATAAAGATTTGCTTTTTGTAAAGAAATTCATCAATACACATTCATTCAAGCATTCTGCTGTTTCCTTATGCTTCCGACATACACTTGTGGAGCACACCGTATGTGTTAAGGACACTTTCAGTACAGGAAGCATGGTTTTTCTCATTTAGATCTTTATCATCCGAAGTAATAAAGTGTACAAGATTGTTAATTGTTTCTACTGAAAATAAACAAAATCCTCCCCTTTTGAATGAAGTTAACATGATGTGATGTTTCACAGTACTTACAAAATCAGAGCTACCCTCGATGATACTATCAACTAGAATCATCAAGGAATGATTAAATCCTATTCAGTATAACCTAAATATCTGTAAATTCATGATTATATAATTTAAAAAGATCTATGTATGATAGAATTAACTTAAGTAATCATCTACATATTCATTTACATAAGACTATTATGCTTCAGAGCCAATGAACCAGCCCTTCCCCAAAACTACATATGTACAGAAGTACATATGTACATAATAAGCATGTACAATAATAATAATGTACAGTTAATTTATTGTCATAGTTTAAGATAATGTCATACAATCAATAGGCTTTCTAATATTGGAAATGCAAACAAGATTAAACTCAATAAACACTTCCTCCGCTGGCTCATTTCCAACAGCATACACACTCTACCAGCTCCCCTCTTAATATAAAACAAGAAATTCCTTTGAACTCCACATGCCTCTTCAATTACCATCCAGTTCTTCACTGCCTGCCCCAGTAAATATTCCCTATGGAGCTGTTTACGTGTATTCACTACAGTCCAGCTTCCAAGTGGACTATTTACTGAAACGACTTCCGGCCAAAGGCACAGGTCCTCTCCGTAACCTTTCTGTGGTGTTCATCCAGTAGAGTTGAGGATTCTCTTCTCTTGGCCTGTATACTATATTATGCTGCTCTATTTCCAGAAGAAGTATTCAGTGCTAATATTTCTTCCCCTAGAAATAAAGAATTTGTCCGTGTTACCTGCCATCCTCTCGATCCTCTTTCCTCAAAATGCTGTCATCATTCACATGCAGCAGACCACCAGGCAGCGAATCGGTCTTTCCAAATATTGGTGCAATCACACATTCTTCCTGTGTCCAGTTGCCATTGTTCTTTTTCTCTATTTCCTTCCTGGGCACGCCAGGATCGCTACTTTAAAGAATCCACAAAAAAGCCAATGTTTTCAAATAATTCAACTAATAAAGAATAAAAAAACAATTCTTGTAAAATTCCAACTCTTACCCATCTTAAGTCATTAATTAATTCACAAAACAGTTACGAAGTACCAACCATATGCAAGGAAACAAATTCTTCCTTCAAACACAGATATACAATTATGATACAATATGATATGTAGGAATTGACATATGAAAGTCATAAGTGGAATAAGGAAGGATTCACAGAAGAAGTGAAGAGAGGAGGCCAAAAGGAAGAGAAAAGCGAGAAATCATTCCACTGGGAGACTAGAATGTGAGCACACAGGTCAGGCACACAACATCTAGGTTGTTTCCTAGGAACCTGGAAGGAAAAGTACAAAACACATGAAAGAAAGTAGAGACATGCATCTGGAAAGACACTGGGAAGAACCTCAAGGGCTACACTGAAAACCTGGAGTCCACTGGCTAAACACAATGATTCTTAGACATAGGAGCCATAATTAGATTTACACTATATTTTTTGTTTTGCTTTTAAATACGGTAATGTTTAATTTCGGAATTTCCCTGGTTCTCCAGTGCTGAGGAATCTGCCTGCTAGTGCAGGGGGCACAGGTTCGATCCCTAGTCAGGGAAGATAGCACATGCCGCGGAGCAATGAATCCTGTGCTCCACAACCACTGAAGCCAGCACCCTAGAGCCCATGCTCAGCATCAAGAGAAGCCACCACAATGAGAAGCCCAAGTACCACAGCTGCAAAGACCCAGCGCAGCCAAATAAATTAAAAAAAAAAAAACCCCTCAAAGAGAAAAGTAACAATTTAGATGGTTTTTAGAATGACAAGTGGCACATCCACCATGAAAGAGGAAATCAAATTTAGCGGGGTGGGGGGCAGTTTACTTGTAAACCACCCACATGGGTGACGTCAGCATCAAGGATGAAAGGCAGGTGCCTCGTCAGCTCTCCTGCCACCAGCAACAGTTTGGCCTCCATCCATGGACACACTCAAAGTGCTAGGAGAAAACTGCCAACCAAGAGTGCTCTATCCAGAAAAGCTGTCTTTCAGAAATGAAGGAGAAATAAAAACTTTCCCAGACAAAGCAAACCTGAGGGAGCTCATCACCACTAGTCCCGCCTCATAAGAAATGCTGAAAGAAGTCCTCAAACTGAAATGAAAGGATGTTCGTTAGTGACATGAAATAAATTTAAACATACAACACACTGGTTAAGGCAAGTATGCAGTCAAACGCAGAATACTACTGTAACATAGTGGTATGTTAACAAAGTAACTAGTATTAAGGCTAAAGGATGAGAGTACTCAAAATAACCATATCTCCAGTAAAATATAAAATTCGTCAATCACAAGCATTAGCTCAAGTTAGAAATGATTTTACAGGCAATTAACAAATGACCTACTGCTAAATATCGATAGAGGCTTACCTATCAGAACCTTCACTCTGCATGGCAGGAAACTCCTGCTTCTTGTTTCCTCCACGCTTTCTCTGCTGAATCCATCGGCTCTCAGCAGCAGCATCCCAGACGCTGTCTGATACTTCCACTTCACTACTTTTTCCTTCTTCAACCTTTAATGAAAGTTTGACACTAAGAATGATTGCTATTACTTAATTCTAGAGACTCTGTTTTCAATTTATTATTTGACTCAGCATTTGCCCTGACGTTAACTGATAAAGATATTTTTGAACTTAATTTTATTACTTACAAGTCACTGAAATTTTTCTAAAATGTGCTTCTTTCTGTTTGAGGGAAAGAAACAAAATGCCCAAAATTTCAAGAAAGGCTTTCTTAATAAGATACAGTTATCCACATCCAGTCTTCCCCATCTGAATGGCAGAGATAGAGAAATAAACACACACAACATCTGTCCTCTTCGGTCTTTAGCACCTGGATTTTCCATGAAACAGTCAGATGTAGAGGATGTGACACCTTAGTGCCTCAGAGACAGAAAGGAATCTTTCTTCTTTCTGGACTAAAGCTATTCTTTCCCCACTGCCTTTTCCAATTCTTTTTTCACTGGGATCCAGGCGAGAGCAAAAACCTCATGGTGTTCACTGAAATATATGAACCAAAGCTTACCAAAACACAAGGAGCAGAATGAAACTGAGGAGAGGTTAGTTAGTGTGGAATTCTGGAATATAAGTAACGCTTCCCAACTCCACATTCAATAACCATCAGATTTTATAGCTAGAGGGTACAGAAATAACTATCTACCTTTGCCCACTATTTACCAATAACAGCTCTAAAATAAAAAAAAGGTTAAATGATAAGTTCAAAGCCCCTAAAGTGGCATTCCCTAACATTTTATGGCACCAAAAGAGATGATACAATTCTGTAATCTTGAATCCGATAAAATTACCAAACAAATTCCTCAAATGAATCAGGTAAGTGAAAAGCGTGACTTTGGCAAAGTAATTTAAGTCTTAAGTTGGGGGTAGGGTTTACTCTCTTTTTTCTTTAAAGGAGAATAGCTACATTTTCTTCTTGTTTTGTCTTACACAAAAGAGCAAGCAAGTTTCAAAACCTACTATGGAAGAAAGAAATATCTCACAGCATCTCAAACATCAGTTTTTTCTTTGGAGATACACACTTGATTCTTTTTCTTTTTCTGCTGAGGGTGTATACTACCTATTGGCTTCCCTGGTGGCTCAGATGTTAAAGAATCTGCTTTCAATGCAGGAGACCTGGCTTCGATCCCTGGGTTGCGACGATCCCGTGGAGAAGGGAATGGCTATCCACACCAATGATATTCTGGCCTGGAGAAATCCATGGACAGGGGACCCTGGCCAGCCACAGTCCATGGGGTCGCAAAGAATCAGAGACGACTGACCAACTCTCACACACACATATACTACCTATGTGACAAAATCACACATGTCAAAACTTACTACATTTTAGTAAACAACATAGTGAAGAGGACTCTCTCAAAAGAGACATCTGAGAGTGGTGATTAAAAACAGCCTGAAGTGGCCATGTTGGATATCTAAGTGCCCAGGGACTGAGGAAAGCAGAGAAGGTCACACATATTCAACCACAAGGAAGAGATTAGAGGAAATGTGTGTTTCTGTCCCTTCTCGCAGTCTCTGCTTTCTTCCCATTCTGTGGAAATGCAACGTATATTTAAGCCAACAAAGTTAAACAAACACACACACACTGCAAAACCCTAGTTGCTCATACTCCTTGAACACTTTCCTCGGTGCTTATTCTGGCTCAGGCGGTTACATGGTGTGTAGGTAAATGAGTTTCCCAGTCCAAATGAAAGACTGACAGAGACAGAATTAGATTGATTGAAGGACAAAAGCCATGAAAACAGTTTCCTGAATTCCTATTATTTGGATGGCAGAAATAATCTATTTCTACACAAGTACCTATTTAGATGACCCCACTTTATGCATAAGTAGAAAATCAAAATGGACCAGATCATCCAGAAAGGGAGAAACCAAAGCAAGAGCAAATGAACCTCTACCTCTTTTGCAAGCTGAATGGTCTCTTTTTCCAAAGCTAACAACACTACTTGTACCATGTCTATTGTGTTCTTAAACCTCTGCATATCCTTCTGCAGTTCTTCATTGAGATACACTTTGGATGCTCTGTGACTATTCGGTGGAGAAGAGTTCCCATTTTCTAATTCGGTCCCACGCTTTCATCATCACTAGCACTGCAATTACCTGCATGCAGTAGCTTCTGGAACCAGTCCTGTATAGGTTTGGTTTTCTTATCAGTATTTTTAACGACAGCAGGAGTACCGTGAGTTTTTATTTGAATTACGTATTTCATCTTACCGGAGCAGACAAGCCACAGACTAGATTGATGTGTCTGTCCGATGTCTAATTTCCGACTAGTGGGATTTTGCCTCGTATTGTCTGATATTTTCATATCAAACTCTTAGTCTTCTTTCACTTCAAATGTAACTACCTGGTTCCCTACTTTTTTATTTTCTACGTCATTATAAAAACTCTCCTCATTTTTGATAAACACATGTTCAATATCTAGTTTATCACTTTCAAGGTCTATTTTATTTTCACTGAAACCAAGCCTTGAAGGTGACTGACAAGCGTATCCCGGGGACCCACAGTTTATTCGACGAAAAAACATTTTCGAGACTGGGTTCTTTTTGTTGAGGACATACTTGGAATACTAGAGAGACAGCTACTCCAAATGCATCTTTCTCCCCACCATCAGGTGTATTATTTGTCATGTGAGGAGGTATTTCCTTTCTGTTTGTTCCTTCTTTAGGGTGATCATGTAGTGACTCCTCCTGAGGACAAATAATAATTTTGTATTTCTCACAAATTTCACCTAACGTCTGCTTTAACTCATTTGTGATGGTTTTAACTTCTCCTTCCATTCTAATTTGCCTTGCTTGATCCACATGTTTTCATACTTCTCCACATAAGGAGGCCCTGAACGTACAGATCTGTCCTGTCTACAACATTCCTTATTCATTGCCGGTTCTTGAGGCAACTTTTGCAGCTGCGAGAGTGGAAAATTAACTGGTTGATTTTCAGGTGTCTTTTCTGGCAGGGTACATGTGTGCAAAATAATGTAATTTTTCACTAATCCAGTATGGATAAAGAAAAGTCAGAAAATTATTAAAATTTCACTGTTAAACTTCTTAATTTATATGTAACTACTCACAAATCACCAGATCACAACAAAGAAGTGAAAAATAACTTGCCTTACCCAAAAATAGGAGAAAAACATTCACTCACAAACCCAATTTTGCAACTGTGTGATTGATTTAAACAATGCATACATGTGAAATCTACCAAAAATGAATTAGATGATTTTTAATGTTCTAAATGCTTCTTCCCTTAAAAATATTTCACCTCACTACACCATATACAGGGAGTCCCTACAGCATGTCTGTTAAGTATAAGGTCAAAACGGCCCAATGATGTTAGATAAAAGAACTCAGACACCAAATAGGTGATTTAACAAGCTTTCATGGCAAGGCGCTCCCTGGCGGGGTTCCCAGACCCAGGTAAGTGAGGTCGAGGAAGTCCGCGCCCGAACAAAGGCAAGAGGCAGCTTCTATAGCTTTACAGGAAGAAACAGCGAAATTTTTCCCGATAAGGCAAGATTTGGAGTGGTGGTCCCTCATAGGTCAGTTAGCCGGGGAGGCAAGACTGGGTTGGTTGCCCGGTCTGCTCAAGGTTGTGCTGACGCAGTGAAATAGTTTTTGCTGTTTCTGGGCAGAATGCTGTTTCTGGACAGTAGGGGGAGGTTAGGAGAGGGTTGATTTCTACCAGGAACCGCTATATCAAGGACACTCAAGCAGTGGGGGAGGGAATGAGGGAACAGAGCACAATAGTCAGCGTTTTTTCCACCAGCGGGGAAAAAAGGAAGGGGGGGAAGGACAAGAGGCCAAGATGGCCACCGAGGTCCGACCTTACATTAAGATTTTTGGTTTTCCGTTTTAAGGACTAATATCTGGAGAATTAATAAAATATCTTTATATGACCAGGAGCTAAAATCAATTAACACTGATCAGACAGAGGAACCAATTCCTAAACTTTAATGCAAATTATATATTATGATAGAGTTATACATCAATACATATCACCTGCTTACATTCAGTTATGTGTGTGCTAAGTCGTGTCTGACTCTGTGACCCCAAGGACTGAGGCCGACCAGGCTCCTCTGTCCATGGGGGTTCTCCAAGCAAGAAGACTTCAGTGGGTTGCCACACCCTCCTCAACCCATGCCTTCCCAACCCAGGGATTGAACCCAGGTCTCCCACACTGCAGGCGGATTCCTTACTGTCTGAGCCACCAGGGAAGCCCAACAATACTGGAGTGGGTCCCCGATCCCTTCTCCAGGGAAATTTCCCGACCCAGGAATTGAACCGGGGTCTCCTGCATTGCAGGCAGATTCTTGACCAGCTGAGCGACCCAGGAAGCCCCTGCATTCAGTTATCTTATGTTCTGCTGCTGCTGCTGCTGCTGCTAAGTCACTTCAGTCGTGTCCGACTCTGTGCAACCCCACAGACGGCAGCCCACGAGGCTTCCCCATCCCTGGGATTCTCCAGGCAAGAACACTGGAGTGGGTTGCCATTTCCTTCTCCAATGTATGAAAGTGAAAAGTGAAAATGAAGTCGTTCAGTTTTGTCCGACTCTTACTGACCCCATGGACTGCAGCCTACCAGGCTCCTCCGTCCATGGGATTTCCCAGGCAAGAGTCCTGGAGTGGGGTGCCATCACCTTCTCCAATATTATGTTCTAATATCCACCAAAGAAAGGGGATAAAGCATTCTTCATAATATCTACTGACTTCCCACCCTGAAATAAATTAGAATGTTATCATTTGTACTCTAAAAACAAAGGTCCAATCTAGAAGGTTCGATTCTCTTAAGAGGCAACCTGGTTGATTCTATGACCCCACTCTCTCCCTGAATGTTCATCCCAAGTCAATCATGCTGAGATGATAGGTAGAATGAATCTTTCATCTCGGCATCAGTGACTGGCGATTTCAACGGAAAACCATGAGCCACTGGGAATGATTTCTCTTTACACGTATCTAGGTCAGAGGCCGTCATATTGTTCGTAATTTCAACTGCTTAACCTTATGATTCAGTATTTGATATCACCTTAATCATGTAATGAAGTTATAAAAATGGAAGAAGTAAACAAGTCAGGAACTTTTTTCCCCTCAATTCCAAAGACAAACTATAAAGTATAATAGATTCTAACAGCATTTTAAGTTATATAGTTAAAGGGCTATAAAACTATTAAATTATTATCTATCAATTCTAAAAGGATAATTGTGAAAGGCACTTTATTTGTTATGGACTCTGTTACACACCGGATTGTGTTGCTAAAGCACAGAAAATGGTATTAAACCAGAAATTTCAATTTATAGTTTTACTCACCTGTGAATGGTTCCTTTCATCTCCATCAAGTTTTTCTTGTTCTTCCTCCAATATCACGTCCAAGTCTAGTTCTCCTGACAAATCTGCATGTTTAGGTAAAATTACTTAGAATATTTAGATAAAAGACATAATCTTTATTTAAAACACAGACTTAAAAGAGTGTATCAAGTGACAACTTAAGTTCATCTTGTCTTCAGATGAATATTTACTTCTTTAAGAAATCCTTCCAATGATCAAAAGCTTCAACAAACCATTTGGGAACTACCAGAGGTCACCAGGATACAGGCACATAAACATCTCAAAGATTCATTCATGAATTCATCCAAGCATCCGTGAAAAAAACAATCAGAAACCAAACAAAATTTCAAAATGCAGGACAGACATATAAAGCCACAGTATATTCTCTTCTCTGCTTCATCACAGTACCTTTTCAACAACACGCCAAGCCTCAACTGCATTATTATTCTTAGTTTACGAAATTCCTCTTACTTTGTATGCTTTTATCAATTCCTTCATCTGAAATGCTTCCCTGTACTCTTCTGACGAATTACTTTTCATCTTTTAAGACTCAACCTGCTTTGTGACTTGCCCTTGATTACAGCTGTCTTTCCCCAGATAAACAGCTGTCCCTTTCCTTGTAGCTACCTTAGTACTTTGTAGATTTTTCTAGGGTATCTTTATAGACTTCTCCAGTGATAGACATACATCTGAACTGTAAACTATTTCTTCACATGTCTATCCTCTTAGCTTCTAGACTGCAGAGGACAAGCTGTTAAAAATCACCTTAGTATAAATATTCTTAATTATTTTTCAATAATTACTTGTCTACCGAGGTCTCACAAAGAGTCCCAAAGTTCTAAATATAATCCTGCTACCCACGCTGAGACGCATGCTAAACACTAGCCTAAATGAACTTGCTTCCTCCAAACTCTCTTTGTTATTTCTTTACTATGGTCAGAGGGAGAATGCAAGCACCTTAAGAGGTATTGTTTGGCTGCAGGTTGCATAAAAGGAGTCAGCTAAGGTAGACTTTGCCACAAAATCTGATCCGGAACCGTCAGAAGGACGGTAAGGCCGTGCCCAGGGGGCGCGTGGCTGAGTGCCCTGGGCTTCTGCATTACCTTCTTTGCTTTCTCTGTTCTTTGGCAGCGGAGACTGGCACAGGTGATGGGGCGTGGAATTCCCTACCAGAAACACCGCTGCCTTTTTCATCTTTTCTTTATCTGGTACGGTCTTCAGTCCGAGTTCTGTGGGTGCCGACTGATTTCTGGTCACTGATTGGGACACCAACGGACGCTGATCATCAACTTTCAAATGCCCGGCTCTTTGACAAGTCTCCCTACTGAGGCTCCAGCTAGTCGAATCCCAATCTGAAAAATGTGAAAACAAAGTCTCCATGGATCAGGATCTGAGGCAGAATACAACTCTGCCTACCTCGTACAAAGGCTTTCTTCAGAGAATCAGTTCCACGTGCTCCTTCCCCTCAAATTCAGTACTCCTTCAGAGGTTACGCTATCCCACGTGTCACTGTCATTCATGAAGAGATGTTAACTAGCGTGTCTCGCTTCTTCTACGTTTTCTTTTCCAGTATTACTTTGAGTCACCCAATCTTTATTACATACTCTGTATTTCATAAGAACTTTATTATTATTTTCCTTGAACATACAAATATTTTATTAACAAAATTTATCTCTAATTTATTTTACCTTTAATTTTGCATGACAATATTGTGTGTTCTAGAGACCATGGTTTTCAAAACACTTTTAATGAATGGTACTACTTTAACTAATGGTAGAAACCTAGACAACATATTAGAAAGCAGAGACATCACTTTGCTGACAAAGGTCCGTACAGGCAAAGCTCTGGTTTTTTCAGTAGTCATATGTGAGGGCTGGACCATAAAGAAGACTGAGCACCGAAGAATTGATGATTTCAAATTGTCATGCTGGAGAGACTCTTGAGAGTCCCCTGGACAACAAAGAGATCAAACCAGTCAATCTTAAGGGAGATCCACCCTGAATAGTCATTCGAAGGACTGATGCTGATGCTGAAGCTTCAACACTTGGCGCGCCTGATGCGAACAGCTGGCTCACTGGAAAGGCACCTGATGCTGGGAAAGACTGAGGGCAGGATGAGAAGGGGAGGGCAGGAAGAGAAGGGGGCGGCAGAGGATGAGATGGCTGGACAGCATCGCTGATTCAATGGAAAGGAACTTGGGCGAACTCCAGGAGCTGGTGAGGAACAGAGAGGCCTGGCTACAGTCCATGGCGTCACAGAGTCGGGCACGGCTCAGCGACTGAGCACCACCACCACCAACAACAACTTTAATTTCACTGAGACGGTCCTTCCTCAATGGACAAATGTCTTCACTCATTTTTAAAGCCTTGGATAAACATCATAACCTGCAGAAGGAAATGGCAACCCACTCCAGCATTCTTGCCTCTTGCCTGCAAAATCTCTTGGACCGAGGATCCTGGCGGGCTACAATCCATGAGGTCGCAGTGGCTGAACACGACTTAGCGACTAAAGAAAAACATCATGAACTTATATAAGAAATGACAGCCTGGTGTGTGACTAATGGTTTCCATGTGAAAATAGGTAAGTGTAGGACCACACTGGATCCAAAGAGCACAGAGGGACATGAGACAGGAATGAATACACCGCAAAAAACTAAAACTGTCAGATCTAAATTTCTTAACAGAAGTCAAAGGAACAAGCTAGAAATGTAAAAAGGAAACTTAAAACCCTGTGTCAACACAAGGGCCCCTTTACCGTTTCACATCCAACCACTTCAATGGTTTAAAACAGGGGTTCTCAAGTGTACCCTCAGAATCGCTGCAGTCCAGAGACCCATCGGGTCAGGGGGTCCAAGAGGTCAGAACTATTTTCACAACAACAGGAAACATTCCTTCCATTCTCATTCTGTTCTGCGGGCACAGTGGACTTCTTCAGAGACACGAGATGTGCTATCACAGCACTGAGGACTAATGGAATCAGCAACTATGATTGTGTGTGCCTGTATTTTAAGGTTTTCAGTTTTATTTTCCAACATAGTGAACCACAATAGACTTAAACAAAGTTCCTTGGAATGCTCAATAATTTCTAGAAGTATAAAAGGATGCTAAAGCTGAAAACTTTCAGAATCGCTGTTTTCAAAGATTATGTCTATCGAATCCAACGGATGATTACTCCCCCTACTTGTAATAATCAAAGACACCAAACACACACACACACAGAGTCTGCTTATCAAAACATCTGATCGGCCTACATTCATCTGTGTAACGACACTGAAATGAAATAATTATCAGCTGAAATACAACTGACAGGTTAGCAAGTGAACCTTTACTCTAAGTAAAGGTCAGAGTTCAAATAAGCATTTTTGGACACTGGAAAAATCTTACGGTCTAATAATTAATCTCTGAGAACTCCTGAGAGTATAGAGATTCCAAACTGAGAACTTAAGGGTATCGAAACATATACAGAAACATCTTGAGTTCAAGCTTACATTTTAAACATTTCTTGTTCATATGCTTGTAAATATCTTACCTTTCAAAACATGGATACCAACAAAAACATTTGCCTTATGTATGTCCAATTCTGCTACTAAATTTGCAAAGAGAAGTTAGGAGTATGAAGAGCTAGCATTTCAAATATGTCAGTGTCCCTCTTTCCAGAATGGACTTCCCTGATGGCTCGATGGTAAAGCGTCTGCCTGCAATGCAGGAGCCAGGGTTAAGTGTGTATCACAAAATTTACCTGAACTAGATGTTTGTGGATCCTTCTTTCCGGATGTTTTATTAGGAACAGAATCCTTCACTCCGACTGCAGGCTGAATGGGTTTGGAAACAAGTTGATTAATAAATAATGTACATATGATACAATCCGCAGTTCATAATTCAAGATAAAAGCATAAACGTTTTTACCTTCACATTAAGACATTTCTCAGGAGGAACTAAAAGGCAAAGGGACATAGAGTTAATTACATGTAAATGTGAAAGCCAGCTGTACATTCATGCAGAGTTAGTACCGAGCAGAATCCTCGTGCTCAGCCTTGACACTGAATACATTTGGTTTCAGTGTCTTGATTTTAGGGGGATGTTAGGACACTGGCAAGACGGACATATGAATCCATTACAGATAGTGAAGAAAAATTAGGAATACAGGTTTACCTAAACAGGCAGTAAAATTTCAAAAGTAACATCATGTTTTCAATGAACTTAGAAAATACCAAAGAGCACACAGACCAACGTGAACATGCTGACTGATGAGGAGAAGATGGATCTTAATCGGAGGAGCAAACCATGACCCCAAGAAGACAAAGGTGAAAACAGATGGCAAATGCAACAGTGTATCTTGAATGCAATACAGCAGTACCATTTACACCATTATACTACAAGGATTTAACATGTTCTTCAATCTGCCCAGTCATTTAAGAAGTGCACCGTTGGGATGACAGTTCAGCTCAATGTATAATTCATTTCTCATCAGAGAAAGAGTAATGAACCGAGTAGCTCGGATATACCCTTGTAGAAAATGGTTCATAAAAATATTCATTTTTTCCCCCATACCCATGTGGGCTACTGGTATGCCTGCATGTCTTGGCTCCTCTAGTTTAGCCATCTTAAAATTTCTCGATCCGCTCATGCAAGAAGGCTATATAAGACACACCTACGAAATAATGTACAATAAATTCTCAACATTGAAATACAATGATCAAAGGGAAATAATCAACTTAATTGGCACAGAATTATTAGATGCTAAAAATCTTGCATGTTTTAAAATCAGTGTAGGTATTTATTGAAAATAACAATTCTAGCATTTAGGGAATGAACCCTATCCATCTGTTTTGTTTCAAAACTTAGTTTGGTTGGGTACATCACGCTAATGCTTAAAAGGATTTCTGTGAAACAACTGTCAAAAAATCAGTTATCTTAAAAATAGTCAAACCCTCCGTATTCAAAGTAATCTAATTTGAATCACAAATAGCAGTACAACATATATCTTTGATGTCTATCGTTACTTGGAGTAGCTGGGGTTCACCCTACTTCTAGCACCCCCTCCTGCCTCCTGTAGTAGTGTCGGGAACAACAATGATCTTATCTCTTTTCAGGGCAAATACATGGAAGCCTCTGGAAGGAGTTCTCTCAAGGTTCCTCATCAACTCCAAACTCGCCTCCCTGAAGCCCTGCTTTCCTCCTTTGGTCCTTTCACTAGGGTCCTTCCTCTGTGAAGGGGAACCTTTGGACTCGTGGTCTGAATTCTTTCCCTTTACACTCTTCCTGTGGATCATCCCCACCACTGCTTTCTCCCTCCCTGCTTAACGTGCTCCTTCGACTCTTTGCTTCCCTCTGGCTATAGACACGCTCAGAGAGAAACATAAAACAATGCTTTTCCTTGATCCTGTTAGGCCTGCACCAGCCAATGCTCTTCTTCCAGATTTCTCTAAACGCAAGGCTACACCCTTGCTACTCAGACAGCTTGTTAGAAATGCAGAAACTCAGACCTCCTGCTCGGCATGTGCACTTCCCACAAGGTGTCCAGGCGACTAATTAACATTTGAGAAACCCTAGTCTATGCGGAGTCTGCTTCTACATGACTTCCACTTCATTCATTCTCCTGAAATCTCAGCCTCAACTCCTCACTCTAACACTTCCCCCCAAACTGAAACTGCGTTACCAGTTGGAAACTTTCCAGTGGACTCTCTATCAGGCTGTGGGTTCCTTGGTCTCCCCATCACGCCCCCTGCTCTCTCCTCCTTTCCAGCTCTCTTGTTCTGTCCCATGAGACACCATCCTACAAAGCAGCAGCATTTCCCATTACAGCTGAGCACCTACCCCCAAGCTCCCCCAGAGGATGACAACCCGCTCTGTACGCCCAGGGACCGCACTTCTGAGTGTCTTCCTAATAACAAGTCAACAGGAAGAGGGGGGAACTTTGCTGTTCTTCTCTGACACGTTTTGGTGCCGGAAGCCCACTTCATATTCACCGTCTGTGTCAATTACTCTCCCTTCTTCTAAAGACCTATCTTACTTATGGCCACCTTCCCCATAGGCCCTTGCTTCCTTTGCCTTCATTTCCTCCCTGCACCCTCCGCCTCTCTCATCCTTCATTCCCTCTTTCCTCTGACTTCTCGACCTTCCTTTGGTTGTAGAGTATCTTGAAACAGAACTAGTAATTGTTTCTTTTGTCCATGTGGCACACGGAATCTTAGTTCCCTGACCAGGGATCAAACCTACACCCCTGCACTGGACAGTCTTAACTTGTGGACCTCCCAAGAAGTCCAGGAACGAGTAACGCAGCTCCTGAAACTGGATTCTCAGTTTAACCTGTGGCCGACACCCGATGAGACAGTTTCCCTCCTCTTCTCGTCCTCTGCCTCACTGCGCAGGTGACAGGTGTTTGCTGTCTTTTGCTTTTATTGCCTGTTACAATATTCCCATTTTAAATCAATATTCTGTCAAATAACCTTTCTACAAAATACAGTTCTTACCGTCTACTTGTCCATTTAATATATTTTTTCCTCTCTGATCGCCAGATAAATGATCCACACACTTCCGTGGAACGCTCTCAGAGATACTCTGTGAAAATGAATATTGAGTTCCGTGAAGCTTTCCTAATGTCTTCTTAAGAAAACACCCTACTTTTAAAAACCGCCTACATTTAACCCAGTTAAGACAGGTTTTGCCACGATCTCACAGCTGCCAAATGACAGAACCTGCATGCTGACTTCATACACCGCTGGATCACCAGGCAGTGGCTGCCAGCAACGAAGACATCAGGCCCTTCCGATCTCCTTCCATAGCTGCCACCTTCAAACAGGGCATGGTTACCTTCTGTTATCTCAAGTACAGCTGCCATAAAGGCACCCTGCCCTGCTACTTCAGTTTAGTCGCTCAGTCGTGTCCGACTCTTGGCGACCCCCATGGACTGTAGCCTGCCTAGCTCCTCCATCCTTGGGATTTTCCAGGCACGAGTACTGGAGTGGCTTGCCGTTTCCTTCTCCAGGGCATCTTCCCGACCCAGGGATTGAACATTGGTCTAATACATTGTGGGCAGATGCTTTACCGTCTGAGCCACCAGCGAAGTCCCCTTGCTACTTAAACAATTCAAAATGGTTTGTACTTATTAAAACATTGCTAAAGCAACTGCTGTTATTATAACCCCACATATTTATTACTATTCCCCATGGTTTTGCTTCTCTTCAAATGTTTCTTCCAGATTAACCTGACAATCCACACACAGTAACACCTTCCAGTGTCAAGCACTATCTTTCAAGGTCCAACTGATAAAAAAACCACATTTCGACCTGTTTCTCTCCGTCCCTCTCTAGCAGTTTTACACGTGCACATGTACATACATTTGGTTGGGAGACTTGGACTGACAGACACACACTGCAGACTATTGTGTATGAAATAGGTAACTAATGAGGACCTACTGTATAGCACAGGGAACGCTACTCAACATTCTGCACTGGCCCATATGGGAAAGAATCTAAAACACAGGCCACACACACACACACAAAGAGGCAATACACACATACACACACACACACACAGAGGCGATACACACACACACTAAAAAAGAGGCGATTCACACACACACACAGATATAAAACAAAGAAACATCTGGCCATGGACTGACCTGAAATAATGTTTAAATTTTCAAATAAATGTAACTTCAACGGATTCCTTATGATCTCTAAGCCTTGGTTTCTGCACTACGCTGACTTCATTAGGTGAATCTTACAAAGGAACAAAAGTGTACTATGTGCTAGTATTTAGCACAGAAGTATTTTATTTAATATAGGTTAGAAGTAAGAAAAGAGTTTTGATAGGGAAATGCAAAGGTGAGAAAGTCACAGCATCTCCCGCTTTCATGATCTTATATTACTCAGGGCTTACATTTCAAAATAATAACAGAAGACAGTACCTCAGAATCCCAAGGTGATTCTATATCTTTCTCTTCTCCCAATCCTACGGCTGACATCATGTCTGTAAAATGCAGTCACAGATATATGAATGAGAACAGTCACTACTACGAATTGTAAAGACATGTGTAAGTCTATCTCTATCCACAAATATTCCCATAAAATAAAGCAGTGGAAAAGAATTTCAGAGGGTTGAAGCATTTTCAGGTAGAAAAACTTGGTAGTAGGTGGGACACGTCTGAAGAAAGAGAGCAAAAGAAATGTACTTAAAATGAAATGGATATCGTATTTGGATCTATACCCTTTACATGTCTTTATATTTGCTTTTAAGTACAGAAAACATTCACAGGCATTCACTGACTTACCACTTCTATTATTTTTGTGTGCTCTATCAACAGAAGTCAAATGGTCATGATCTGCTTGCTCTTGGGGAGCCCTTTCAATAATATCAGCATCACTTTCTTTTTCAACAAGATCTGGCTTTGTGGCTCCTTCCTATAAAAACAAGACAACATAAAACAAAAACCCAGCTTCAGAAAACACATTCATTCATTTGGTCCTTCACCCCGTCAGTGAGACGACAAACAATCGCTGTGTCTAGGACGTCCTGTAGGGTGTCCTGGGAGAAGTTAGAATTGTAAAGAAAAGAGGGATTCTGCTCTGTGTCTAGGCGAGGCAGAGACACACGGAAACAAACAAGAGCAGAAGAGTATCCTCCGAGAGCGCTGCCGCTGAAGCGGACAGAGCACAGGAAGGGCACCAAGGAGAGAGGAGGCAGGTGTACCTGCGAGCTCAAGGACCGCTGTGACAAAGGGCTGTGTCTCAGAAGATGGAGAGTGCAGAGCGGGGGGCGGTGAGGGGATTGTAGAAGGGCGGCCCGAGCCAACACATGAGGTGCGCAACAACGTTAACAAGTCACGTGGAAAACCAGATCACAGGTACTGGGAACTGAATAGAGAGACAAAACTGGAGGACCAGGTTCAAACAGGAAAAAGCAAGTGTCATCTTCTTCCTTCCGGTGACAGGGATCTACTAAACAAGTAAAGGCATCACATCATCACAAACATATTTTATTTTCGGTGGTGCCACGCTTTTATTCAAATGAAGGGAAAGGCTGCACTACACTAGGAAGTAGAAAGTTCAGTTTAGTTCAGTTGTGTCCGATTCTCTGTGACCCCCTGTCTGTCCATCACCAACTCCCAAAGTTTACTCAAACTCATGTCTGTTGAGTCGGTGCTGCCATCCAACCATCTCATCCTCTGTCGTCCCCTTCTCTTCCTGCCTTCAATCTTTCCCAGCATCAGGGTCTTTCCGAATGAGTCAGTTCTTCACATCAGGTGGCCAAAGTTTCAGCTTCAGCATCAGTCCTTCCAGTGAATATTCGGGACTGATTTCCTTTCGGATGGACTGGTTGGATCTCCTTGCAGTTCACGGGACTCTCAAGAGTCTTCTCCAACACCACAGTTGAAAAGCATCAATTCTTTGGTGCTCAGCTGTCTTTATAGTCCAACTCTCATATCCATACATGACTACTGGAAAAATCATAGCTTTGACTAGATGGACTTTCGTTGGCCAAGTAATGTCTC
Source organism: Moschus berezovskii (assembly GCF_049115385.1). Lineage (NCBI taxonomy): Eukaryota > Metazoa > Chordata > Mammalia > Artiodactyla > Moschidae > Moschus > Moschus berezovskii. Next base: position 74,451,101 of record NC_142474.1, on the reverse strand, counting down.
TGCTTTTTAATATGCTGTCTAGATTAGTCATAACTTTTCTTCCAAGGAGCAAGTGTCTTTTAATTTCATGGCTGCAGTCACCGTCTGCAGTGATTTTGGAGCCCAAGAAAATATAGTTTGTCATTGTTTCCACTGTTTCCCCATCTATTTCCCATGAAGTGATGGGACCGGACGCCATGATCTTAGTTTTCTGGATGTTGAGTTTTAAGTCAACTTTTTCACTCTCCTCTTTCACTTTCATCAAGAGGATCTTCAGTTCCTCTTTGCCTTCTGCCATAACGGTGGTGGCATCTGCTTATCTGAAGTTATTCATATTTCTCCTGGCAATCTTGATTCCAGCTTGTGTTTCGTCCAGCCCAGAGTTTCTCATGATGTACTACTCTGCATATAAGTTAAATAAGCAGGGTGACAATAAACAGCCTTGATGTACCCCTTTCCCTATTTGGATATTTGGCCTTGGAGTACAGAATGAAGCAGGGCAAAGTCTCATAGAGTTTTGCCAAGAGATCACACTGGTCATAGCAAACACCTTCTTCCAAGAACATAGGAGAAGACTCTACACATGGACATCACCAGATGGTCAATACCGAAATCAGGTTGATTATATTCTTTGCAGCCAAAGATGGAGAAGTTCTATACAGTCAGCAAAAACAAGACCGGGAGCTGACTGTGGCACAGACCATGAACTCCTTAGAGCCAAATTCAGACTGAGATTGAAGGAAGTAGAAAATATGACAGTATTTTACAGGAGAGCATTAAAAATAGAATTAAAAAAAAAACCTATAAGCAATGCTCCAGAGTGGACAGTAAGCACACTAGACACTGTACATCACGCAAAGTGTCCATGAAACTGGAATTAAAAAGCTAATTTGGCTTTAAAAACAGCCAAATAAACTTGGTAACAGTCATTCTAAAACAAACTGCAGAGCCAAGAGGAATGAAAAGATTGACAAGTATATTTCAGAAAGGTTACTCTTGGCAGCAACGTAAAAAAGAACTTCAGGGTAGCAAAACTAGAAAGGAATATTTCAAGATTATAGGGGAGAGAGTGAGTTATGTTGATAAGATATGACAAGTGATAAGCAGGCAGAAAATACTGAACTTCCTGAGTGACTGGAGGTGGCATTTTCAAGGAAGTTTGGAATCCAGGATTTTTCCTGCTGTGGCATTTCAGTGATGCTGTCTACTAGGATGGGGAGGACAGATGAAGGGATAGCTTACAAAGAGTCAGGGATGAGGGAAGCGTCAGGGACAATGCCTTCAGTTTGGGGTGTAATAAATTATTTTGAGGCGTGCAAGGGACTCAGAAGAAAGGAGTTGGGTAAATACGTTTGAATTAGACACAGATAAACTTATTCAGGTAAAACATATACTGTAAAGATAATTATTTGTAAAAGATACTAACCTGGTATAATTAATGCAAACCTAGGCAGAATTCTGAACTTTTGAAAATAAAACAATACCAGGGGAAGAAAGCTGTGAGATTAAAACTGTCAATTATATATTTCAACATGTTTCAAGGATATAAAAATATACTTTTATAAATATATGCAAATACTCATTTCTGCCGTATTACCATAATAAGCATTTTTAAGTTTAATGAAAAGGTTTAATTGTAAAACACCAATTCAAGATGCTACAAGAAGACTCTGTTTTAAACTTGATCTTAAAAGACAAGTTTTAATTTGTAGAAGAGAAATGCTTATGTGAGGATGAAATTACGAGGCATTTTAAAGTACTACTATGACATAAGAAAGAAACAGAAAGCCTATTTGAAAAGATCTCATTCAAAACTGATGGAGAAATCAACAGCTTTACAGACAAAGCAAAAGCTAAGAGAACTGAGCACCACCAAACCAGCCTTTGTGGTTCAGCTGGTAAAGAATCTGCCTGCAATGCAGGAGACCTGGGTTCAATACTGCAGTGGGAAAGGCTACCCACTCCAGTATTTTGGCCTAGAGAATTCCATGGACAGTCCATGGGGTCACAAAGAGTCAGACACGACTGTGTGACTTTCACTTTCAAACCAGCCTCACAACAAACATTAAAAGGATTTACAGCCAGTAAACACAAGAGAAAGGAGAGACCTACAAAAGCAAACCCGAAACAATTCAGAAAATGTCAACAGGAACAGATAGATCGATTATTACTTTAATGTAAATGGATTCAATGCACCAACCAAAAGATACAGAATAACTGAACGAATACAAAAACAACAGCCAAATATATACTGCCCACAAGAGACCCGCTTCAGACCTAGAGACACATACAGACCGAAAGTAAATGGATGGAAAAAGATATTCCATTTGAATGGTAACCAAAAGAAAGCCAGTGTGGCCATCCTTATTTCACACAAAATAGACTTGAAAATAAAGAATATTATGAGAGACAAAGAAGGACATTACATAATGATCAAAGGATCAATCCAAGAAGAAGACATAACAATTGGAAATATTTATGTCCCCAACATAGAAGCACCTCAATACACAAGGCAAACACTAACAGGCATAAGAGGGGAATTCAATAGCAACACAGTCATAGTGGGGCACTTTAACACCTCCCTTACACCAATGGACAAGATCATCCAAACAGAGAATCAATCAGGAAACACAAAACGTCAATGAAACATTAGACCCAATGGACCTAACTGATATCTTCAGGACTTTCCATCCAAATGCAGAACAATACACTTTGTTCTCAACTGCACACGGAACATTTTCCAGGATAGACTGCATCTTAGGCCACAAATCAAGCCTCAGGAAATTTAAAAAACTGAAAATATATCACGTATCTTCTCTGGTCACAACACTATGAGACTAGAGATCAACTACAGGAGAAAAACGGCAAAAAACACAAACTCATGAAGATTAAACAATTCATTACTAAATAACGAAAAGGTTACTGAAGAAATAAGAAGGGAAATCAAAAGATTCCCAGAAACAAATGACAACAAAAACACGACCACCCAAAACCTATGGGAGTCAGTAAAAGCACTTCTAAGAGAGAAGCTGATAGCAGCACAATCCTACCTCAAGGACAAGAAAAGCATTGAACAGGCAACACTCTACATTTAAAGCAGCTGGAAAAAGAACCAAAAACCCCCCAAAGTCAGCCAAAGGAAAGAAATGATATAGATCAGAGCAGAAATAAATGAAAAAGAAAACGAAGGAAACCATAGCAAAGATTAATCAGACAAAATACTGGTTCTTTGAGAAGATAAGCAAAATGGACAAACCACTCGCCAGACTCATCAAGAACAGAAGGGAGAAAAATCAAATTGACAAGATTAGAGATGAAAAAGGAGAGGTTACAACAGACAACACAGAAATGAAGAGGATCATAAGAGAATGTTATGAGCAACAACATGCTAATAAGAGAGACAACTGAGAGGAAAGGGACAGATTCTTAGAAGAGTTCAAGCCCCCCCAAAACTGAATCAGGGAGAAATAAAAACTACAAACAAGCCAATTACAAACACTGAAATTGAAAGTGTTATCCAAAATCTCCCAAAAACAAAAGCCCAGGGCCAGATAGCTTCACGGGGGAATTTTATCAAACATTTAGAGAAGAGCTAATGCCTAGTTTTCTGAAACTCTTCCAAAACACCGCAGAGGAAGGAACACTTCCAAACTCATTCTATGAGGCCACAATCACCTTGATACCAAAACCAGGCAGAGACAACCCAAAAAAGAAAATTACAGGCCACTATCACTGACAAACACAGATGTAAAAATCCCCAACAAAATTCTAGCAAACACAATTCAACAACACATTCCATAGCTCATACACCATGATCAACTGGGGTTCATGCCAGGGATGCAAGGATTCTTCAATATACACAAACCAATTTCAATGTGATGCACCATCTTAACAAACTGAAAACTAAGAACCATATGATCATCTCAATAGAGGCAGAAAAAGCCTTTGACACAATTCAGCACCTGTTTATGACAAAAGCCCTCGAGGAAATGGACACAGGAGGAACCTACACCAACACAGTAAAGGCCATATAGGATAAACCCACGGCAAACACTATTCTCAATGAGGAAAAATGAAAAGCATTCCCTCCAAGATCAGGAACAAGACAAAAGTTGTCCATTCTCACCACGATTACTCAGCATGGTTTTGGAAGTCCTAGCTATGGCAATCAGAGAAGAAAAAGAAAGAAAAGGAATCCAGATCTGAAAAGAAGAAGTACAACTCTCACTTTTGCAAATGACATGGTACTACACATAGCAAACCCAAAAGAAACTATCTATTTTCTAGTAAAAGAAAATTACTAGAGCTAAACAATGAATTTAGCAAAGTTGTATGATACAAGGTCAATACACAGAGATCACTTGAATTCCTTTATACGAACAATGAAAACCCAGAAAGTGAAATTAATGAGCCAGTCCCATTCACCACTGCAACAAAAAGAATAAAATATCTAGTAATAAACCGACCTAAGGAGACAAAAGACCGGTCTACGGAAAATTCTAAGACACCGAGGAAAGAAAAGAAAGACAACATAAACAGGTGGAGAGAGATTCCATATTCCTGGGTAGGAAGAATGAATAGTGTGAAAATGACTATACTACCAAATGCAATCTACAGATTCAGTGTGATCACTTTCAAATTGCCAGTGGCATCTTTCACACAACTAGAACAATACATACAATGGAATATTACTCAGCCATAGAGAGAAACACATTTGAGTCAGTTCTAACGAGGCTGACAAACCTAGAGCCTATTCTCCGGAGTGAAGCAAGTCAGAAAGAGAAATACAAATATCATATACTATTTGCACAGATATGGAATCTACAAAAATTCTGAATCTACAAAGGTACTGATGAATTTATTTGCAGGGCAGCAATGGAGAAACAGACATGGAGAACAGACTTAGGGACATGGAGGGGGGAGGAGGGAGAGGGTGAGATGGATGGAAAGAGTAACATGGAAACTTACAATTCCATATGTAAAATAGACAGCCAAGGGGAATTTGCCATATGGCCCAGGGAACTCAGAAAGGGACTCTGTGACGATCTAGAAGGGTGGGATGGGGAGGCAGATGGGAGGAGGGTTTGGGAGGAAGAGGACATGGGTGTACCTATGGCTGATCCTTGTTGATGTCGGACAGAAAACAACAAAATTCTGTAAAGCGATTATCCTTCAATTAAAAAGTAAATACATTTTATGAAAACCCCATTTGAAAATTTCGTCGTTTTCTTATTTCCCTGTAAACAGCACACTAACGGCTCTGATTTTCTATCTATGCCTTCTGCAATGGCAGATAAAGACTGAAGCAACAATCTAGATGTAAGAAAATTAGTAAAACTATGATTATCCAAGTTGGAGATTTAAAAGTTTTCAAATACATCTATGATTATCAAGCAGGATAAAATATTCACATCAGGAAAGAACAAATGAGCTGAAAAAATCAAGTAACCACAATGACTGAGTTTTAGATATGGAAGAATTTGCATTTTAGTTTAACATGCATAACAAAGAACTGACATGCTAATTTAACACCTATAAATACTGAAGCTAATAAAGTTTCTTAAAACCGAAACCTAACTTAAAAATAACTTCTTAACTTAAAAAATTACTTCTTAAAAATAAACTTCTTAAAATTTTATTCTTTAATAAAATTCTTAAAATGGAATATACATATTACTAGAGATATTTTAAAAAGTAAAACATTGTCTTTCTGAGATAATTTTATAAACTCTGTTGGTAATTCTTCTTTCCTTATGATTTTATAACAAGTAGTCTACATAAGAAAAAAATCATGAATTGTGATTTCATTCATTTAATGTGTGTCATTGCCCATCACTTGCAGATATTAGGAAAAGATAAATCAGAATCTCTCTGGGAGGGGGCGGGGGGACGTTCTACATTTTTTTCTTTAAGACTGCTGCAGCTTAAAATTTTCTCATGTCATGAAGAGAGTTTAAGAATCTCATGGATATAATTATAAATTAAAATTTCAGTGAAAGACAAGATAAAATGCTATTTATTTCCTCTTTATTTTCAAAAAGATCCAAAACCTCCACCAAGATTATACCAAACAGTAAGATAAATTAGTTGAGTACATTAACTATGTATCAAACAGTAAGTTAGTAACCACAAGAAACAGAAGGGCCACAAATTCTTAATTCATAATATATCTGCTGCTACTGCTGCTAAGTCACTTCAGTCGTGTCCGACTCTGTGCGACCTCATAGACGGCAGCCCACCAGGCTCTGCCATCCCTGGGATTCTCCAGTCAAGAGTACTGGAGTGGGTTGCCATTTCCTTCTCCAATGCATCAAAGTGAAAAGTGAAAGTGAAGTCGCTCAGTCAAGTCCGACTCTTCGCAACCCCATGGACTGCAGCCCACCAGGCTCCTCGGTCCATGGGATTCTCCAGGCAAGAGTACTGGAGTGGGTTGCCATTGCCTTCTCCACATAATATATCTGCTTAGGCCTAAAACAGAGCTCATCTAGAACTGCGTATGAATTAAAGTTTTGCTAGATTAAATAGAAGACATCGCTTCATTAATTTCAAAGTGAGAATTTTTTTAAAAAAAGAACTCACTTCAAATTGAAATGAACTTCCAGAGGGAACCATATTCAATACAGATACATACATATACAAGCGTAACCAAGTCACATTGCTATACACCTGAAACTAACACAGTATTGTAAATGACCACACTTCAGTGAAAGAAAAAAACAAAAACCACCACCAACCTCAAAGACAACCACCAAAAAAGCTAAGGAGCAAATGTTCTTTCAGTTCTTCACAAAAATCAGCTATATGTCATTCAGAAGAGTATAAGTATTGAGTTTTCACAACCTCACTTTCTCCTAAGTGGAATTGGAAATAATTCATCTCATATTTATAATCTAGAGAACCTCATCCGACTTACCACCACTATTTCTGTTGTGTTTGTAAAATGATCTGTTTCATCTTGACCTTCATTCCACCTCCTATTCATCTTATCTTTCTTAAATGAATTCTTCCCCTTCATCGCCCTCCCCATCTTCATACTCATCTAGCTGTTTTTCCTAATTGCTTTGTAATTTTTTTCTTTCATAATGGCATACTTAGTATGCCAACATTTATAAATCTGAATCATGCAGATATATTGCTCTTATCACATCATTTTGTATCGTGACTTTGAAGTCTTCCATTTCCGCGGTGGGATCCTTTTTCTCATCATAAGGATCAAGGGAACGGTGTGTGAGAAACTACAGGGGAGACAGAGTTAAAAACAAAACAACTAACCTTTGCTAGACCAAGGCCTGCGGGAGTCCTGACTGGTTCTGGAAGAGGCTCAGGCCTTGGGAAGGCAGGATGGGAGAAGCCCTGGACCCCAGGTGATGTTTTGGGAAAGGTTTCAACCACGTCTCCAATTTCAAGATCAGAATTCTTGTCCTCAGAGAAGGTGGTACTCCCTGGCCTCACAATGCCACATTCTGCTTCTAATACAGTGAAAACAGGGGAGAGTACATGAGAACCTGGGTCATTTCAAATCAGGGGAGAACACCAGGAGGGCAGTCTTCAAACAACTTACTGTTTCTCTTGGATTGCTGAAAAGCCTCCGTTAGCCTTGCTGAGTTTCGTTTCGGGACATGCTGGAGAAGAAAATAAGAGCCTGAAGAATGACAAGTATCAACTCGAATAAAAGAATTATAACCTCCCCCATTCCTCTCTGATCGAACACAAAGAGCACAGGCTCTGCAGTCATTCAGATGTGGATTCAAACCCCAGTTCTGCCACTGACTGACCTTCTCACGGGGTAAGCGTTGTGACAGATGACATCAGAAGCTCCGGATGTTCCTGCCCTTACCCCTAACTGACTGCTGGACAAATACTATGACACCCACTAGATTATTTGCTCTGCCAAAATGTTCTAGAAAAAACATTTATTCCTGGGAGTAGTTTAGAGTACTATTGAAAAACTAAGGCATTTAAATTCATTGCTATATTTTGAAATTTGCTTGCATGATTTCTATATGCATGAATTATCACTTGGGAAGGCAAATATCAAAGTTTAGATTTCAGTAGAACCTTATTTAGATAGGTTACAAGTGCAAACAGGATACGCTGCTTCTATTCTGTTTGTTAAACAACTAAAGACAAATGATTGTTTCCATTCGGCTCCTTCGAAGAAAAAGGGAAAAAAAACAAGAGTAAACCTGTAGGGATCATGAATGAAAGCCACAAACACACTAAACAGAACGCCGTAATCAAACATGTTCACAATGGACGCAGAGAGAGATGCACGGAAAGAACAGACCCTGAAGAAAAGTATTCTGCAAGGAAAAATGAGGTTAACAGTTAAAAAAAAAAGGTGGAGGAGGAAAAAGAAACAGAGAGACATTCCTAGTCAAGTACAAACTTAAGGGAAAAAAAATAAGTATAATAAGGTTTGTGGAAAAACACATACATTTTAAATTCATATACAACAGATCAGTAATATGTCAGTATTCCGAAGGATATACTATGAACAAAGCCTCTGTTTTATATGCTTTTATTAATATATAAATTATGCATCTATATGGCTCTTCAAGTTTTATGAAAATATCAACATACATTTATATAAAACATATATTTAAGACATAGGCTTTTGTTCATAATATAGCCCTAGTATACCGATCGGTATCACTCTAAAACTTTTTGTTTATAAACACTACCGCATTAGAGTTGAATTTTGCCACTATAAACAATGTCATTCGATTAGCCCCACATGGTCATCAGTCAGTACCCGAATGTTGTAAAGTATTACTTGAGAGAGAGAAAAATTGATTAACAAATATTCCTAACTATTCACTGGGAAAAGAACTGGTCATCAAAATTCTGAGGAGGACATATGGCTTGAAAAGAAACATTTAATGGAACACAAGATGGGGCTAAAAAGGTCAAAAATTTTAACCTAAAATTCTCATCTCACAATTGGTGGACACTGAAAAAAATACTGCAACCCTTTACTTTTCACGTATTTCTTCTTTATTTCCTTCTTATGCAGGACCGCCTCCCTCAACATAACTCAACTGAACGATGTTACCTGTAACATTATCTAGGATACCGTGTGTCTCTTCATTTATTCACATTCAAAAGCTATTAACATGGTTCTTAGACTCGAGACCTATGCTACACGCTCCAGGAGATGCACAATTGTTTCCTGAAGTCCACTAGCTTACACTGATACAGGGCTGTAAGGTGAATACTTAAATCACAGTAATACAAAATGTCTGAAATCTGAAGTTTCAGAATGTGACACAAGGACTTGGAGTAGGTTTTTTTAAAACTACAATAGAAAAAAAAAAATCTCAAGTTGTAAGTTTTATCTTATGGTTACTAAAAGTCTCTGCTTTTATGACGTGAAAGTCACTCAGTCGTGTCCGACTATTTGCAATGCCATGGACTATACGGTCCATGTCATTCTCCTGGCCAGAATACTGCAGTGGGTAGCTGTTTCCTTCTCCAGGGGATCTTCCCAACCCAGGGATTGAACCCGGGTCTCCCGCATTGTAGGCAGATTCTTTACTGTCTGAGCCACAAGAGAAGCTGCTTCTATAGCTGGTGATTATTTTAGGCAAACACGTATTCTTCAATGAGATGAAGAGTCGTGAATATACTCTTAATGGAATGCTTGAGAAAACACAGTGGAATCCCTTTATAATATGGATTTTGCAGAAACAGAATTTAAATTTCTAAATCTCCATAATTTCAACTTTTATTTTAGTCTTAATGTAGAGCCAAGACAGAAACAGAGAAAGAAAAAAAAAAAAAAAGGCCCTCCTAACAACTCTAAGAAACCAAAATAAAGTCCAGGGATGGCGGGTAGAAGGGGGAAACTAGATGATATATGCTATATAGTTTTGGAACTGAAAGGCTCCAGGAAGATTCCATGATTATTAAAATAAGTAATTATATCCACTAAAGATATCATTATGAGTACTGCAAAAGTCATGTCCTTATGGTTTAAAATTTACAGGAAGACTCTTTATCCTTGACCAAAATTCCTATTTCCTTTACTGTGGGAAAACCTTACCCAATACTATTTTCCTGTCACTCTATATTTTCCAGCCCATTGTTTTCTTCACCCCACCTTCAGTATTTACCAAAGTTAAAAATTAAAAAAGTCAACTCGTCATATGTTTATAAAATAGTTTGCTCTGAAGGACTTTCTATTACAAACATAAAACAGGAAGACGGACACCACTGCTGAATTTAAGAGTAAATACTATATGAAACTAAATTCAGAGCACGAAAACTAACTTCACAAGAGTGCACTTTACCTTGGTTTCAAAATCTAAGACTTTATCATCTGATGTAAGCCATGAATCAACACCAGGTTTGTTGGAAAACCTTTAGAGCAAAAACATACAACAAAAATGAGTGAGTTCATTTCTTTAAACGAAAAAAATTTTAAAAAAAAGCAAGATTGGCTATCTATGTAGTAAACAATGTTTCTCAATTAAAATTTGGCCTGTTTTAAAACATTTTTTTTAAACGATATTTTGATGTGGACCATTTTTAAAGTCTTTATTGAATTTCTTGCCATGTTGCTTCTGTTTTATGTTTTGGCTTTTTGACCCCAAGGCATGTGGGATCTCAGCTCCACCGACCAGAGATTGAACCCACACCACCTGCATTGGAAGGAGAAGTCTTATTAACCATCTTAATCACTGCACCCCCAGAGAAGTCTCCAAAACAGATTTTAGTTACCTATTTCTGCTTCCATCTCTCCCAGCCTAGGACATATCTAGATAAGACTCATTCTTAGTTTCCATAACAAAGACTGACAGCCAATATATTGGCAGAGCCTGAAAATAGTATGTTTTCACCAAGTCCTAACAGCTGAATTGAAAATCTAATTGATGGACTGACATAACTTTTGTTTGCCCAAAGTGGAATAAACCTGATGACTTAAAGCAGGAGGATATGCTGCTCCTTCTCCATTGTCTGTCCCTGGTTCAGAGACTATTCTGCGTCCATCAAGAATGGCAGTCTTGGTCCTTCAGCAGGGAAATCACTTATGGAGAAGGCCCCATTCCTCCCCTTTACTGTAGAGGGAGTACAGGAGTTCCCCGCAATGTCTGAAACTTAAAATGGACACAAGTCAAAGAACTAATTTATATGTTTCACTGATATGCTGCACGGGTACTTCTCAGTCTCTGCTGAGGGACACGAGCGTGGATGTTGCAGCCAGGCAGGCCAGCTGCCAAATCACAGGTCAACTCATTTTAACCATGGAATCATGGGTCAATTCATCAACCTCCCCGAACCACAGTTGCCTAATTAAGTAAAAGTAGGACACAGTTACTTTCCAAAGCTGCTCTGATGACTCTATGAGGTCATAAATGTTAAGCACATAATGCAGTCTCTAACCCAGGGTAGAACACTCAGCAAACATCAGCTTCTCTTCTCTGCGTGTTCTCTTAGTAACACATGCAATTTTTAAAAATCTGTCAAATCCTACCTGCTTAAAGAGTCTTCTTCAGAACGCTTATCCACTATTAAAGAAAAAAGTAAGACACATTTTAAATCAACAAAAGAAACATACAGACCATTAAAACCTCAAGACTGATGTTGTGTTTAAAAGTATTCCTTTAGGACCACGCCTGGAGCCCACACTAGAGGGAATCCTGATTGTACTACACTCATGGGCCATGAATGCCTAAGAACCATTCCTCTCCTTTACAGTCATCAAATGTAGAACCGAAAAACAGAGGACAGACCTGCTGTGGACAATGACCATAACCCTAACCAAACTCCAGGAGACGGACAGAAAATGACACGACACCATTAGAATCAGCACTGTCAGCTGACAAGGGCACACGTGAACAGCACAGTGTTTCTGGACTCCCATTCCCTGAGCAGAGAACAGAGCCTGCAGGTGTCTTGCTGGGACATGACACAAATTCTCTGGCTCCTCAGTTCGGGATGAAAACGCCCTATCACAAGGAAGCCTGGTCTACAGGCGCTGAACTTCAGAGCGTGGTAAAACACAGGAAACAAAGTCTTCCTGGCCCTCTTTCCGAATGTCATGCAGCTCACCCGGCTCTTCCGTCCATTCGATTCCCCAGGCAAGAATACTGGCGTGGGTTGCCGCTTCCTTCTCCAGGGGATCTTCCCGATCCAGGGATCAAACCAGTATCTCAGGCACTGGCAGGCGGATTCTTTGCTACTGAGCCCCCTGGGAAGCGCCCTTTGATTAGACAGAGGTCTACGAAGTTGAAAGGTGTTCTCAGACACCTCGTACAATGTGCTGGATGCCACATCGAGCGGACATAGTGGTGTTTTTGCTGATGTGAAGTGTTTGCACTCTTTTACTAGAATCTGCAGAGTCCCAAGTTGATCTATTTGAAAATCTATTATGATACTCTTTTAAATAACGGCAACAGAACATGTTGTTCTTACAAAACTATACTATCATGACAGCTATCCAACACACAGAAGAAAACATCTGGGTCTAATAAAGTCAACCTATTTCACTCTTTCTGGATCTGTGAGGAATAAAGTTGGTAACAGAGACCTTGTTGGAACAACAGGCAAAATAACCGGTGCTTCTCAACTAGGCATTGCTTTTCTGATCTGTAGTATTGGAAGGTATCTTTCGAAAGTAATCTCTTCCTGCTACGCTGCACACTGGCTCAGCATGGCAGTTCTTATTGTTTATCATTTCTTATCCTACCAGGAAGGGATTGTTGAGTGAGGTTCCCAGTTTAAACTATGGTAACTTTTTTAGTGAGACTAATCACTAAACAGTAACTAATAACTACTCATTCACTAAATGCAAACTATTTATAAAAATTAAAGTTCCACTTTTATAAGAAGTCCAATTTGCTAAAATATGATTATAGACGAACTATATATCATACTAACAACCACTTTTTCTCATTTACACCAAAATCTAACACAGGATTTTAGGGGCCGTGATTAAAAACATGGAATTCTTTCCAGACAATACTGTCTCTGATGTTAAATTACCTACAATTAACTTCTTTAACAATTCTGAATACTAGACTATTAAGAAATTAATTTAAAAATAAAACACACATGCAGTTTACACTAATTTTATCATAGTTCTTTCATTATTGAAACTTCCTCACTCCTACTTTATCTATGGTAGAATCATCAAGAGTAATTCATTATTATCAGATGACGTACCTGGGTTGCTCTTTTCGGGAGGAGTTTTAGGCCTCTTTTCTTTATATTCAGAGATGAGTTTGCAAATGCTATGTGTTAAAAATGTGATAAATAATATTTTAACACTAATATGAAAAACAACTACCAAATATATGTTAAATTCTTAGATTATTTCAGATAGACAATGTCAGCGATAATGTCAAAACTACAACTGTGCCCTACATTTCACGTTTCTAAGTTCTACAGCGTTTCACTCAGCATGGATTTAGAGGAGGAAGGAAAGGCAGAGGCAGCAGTCGTGCACTGAGGGCGAGACAGCTCAGTGGATTCACTGGCTTTGGCTTGGCGCACGAACACCCTTTCAGACTCGCAAAGCCCCGCTCTGCAACCAGCTGCTCTGTGTTCCTGGAGAAGCTGCTTCTCTCGAGTTCAGAGTCTTCCTCTGCACAACCGGGATCCTACTGCCTTATTTCACAAGGGGATTAAGAGGACTGAATGAGGCAATATATCCCCAAATGCTTGCAGAGACAGCCAAAGAATGGAATAATTTGTTCTTGAACTTTATTGCTGGAACTACTTTGAAATCCCAAACAAAACCAATGTCTGTTTTCTTCCATGTTTAGCATTCAAGGGTTGCAGGAAACTGTGACTAATTACGGTGATTAGTTGTTCTTTGTGGTTTGTTGTTTAGGGAATCTTAGCTCTTATATAATTGGTATCTAAATTTATTTATAAAATATGAACTCACTACATTAGAGAATATAATTATCCCCCCTTATTGCAGCTAATTACACCAAGCGCAGAAAACGAATCACAATCAAGACCTGGCCTGGACCACTACTCACCCTTCTCCACCTACTCAAACTCTCAACCAGCAGATCTTTCTGACAGTGATGCTTAATCTCCATGTGCATCTCCGATTCACGTGGAAGACATAACCCTACTCTTACAGTGGATGCTGGCAAGTCCTAGGCAGGGCTTACCTCTCTAAATTCCTCCCTGAACTAACTTACGTGAGATTTAAGGGTTTCTGGTGAATGGGGCAGACTCAGAAAACATTTACGGTTGAGGCAGATAAATCCTTTGGAAGATTTTCATTATTACAGGAAACAGATCCCATGAGGGGGCCAACTGTAACTATGGAATCTCAGGCAAGCTGACACCCACTACTCTGGGAAGGATGACGGGGAACCTATGACCTAAGGAAAGGTGCCCCCACAGGATAGAAGCTGCCTGCACCAAACAGACAACTCTCACTGGTCATGGAACAAGTCACAGTTAAAATTCTTTTTGGCTGCAGTTTAGTGAGAACTGGCATTTTAATGTGAACACTTACATTTTAAAACCACTAATAACAGCATATTCTTCTGCGGTCCGTCCAAAGACATCTTGAGAAAAGATGTCAGCACCTCGCTGAAGGAGAAGACTGACTACATCCATACATTCATAATTGACAGCAAGCATGAGGGCGGTTCTAAAACAACAGAGAGATGACGTCACCCTCAGGAAGTTAACTTCCAGAAACAGCTCGTTTGATACGCTTTACCAAGTCAACATCTTGCCCTTCCATGAAGAGCGGACCATTTACATGTTCAAGTGTACATCCTTGTAAATTACTTCCAAGGCTAAAATGAAGGGATGGAAAAGAAGCCTCCTGTCCCACTGGGATGGCACGTAGCAGCACTTAACTATTTCAAAAGTCCCCGATGAAGACTCCCCTGGTGGACTAGGGGCTACAACTCCAGGCTCCCAATGCAGGGGGCCCAGGTTCCATCCCTGGACAGGGAACTTCATCCCACATGCCACAACTGAGAGTTCCCACAGCTAAGACCCCATGCAGTTTAATAAATAAATGCTTTTAAAAAATAATAACAAAGTCCTTGATGGACGAGAAACTATGCTGAGGTCGCTTATCTGAGGCAGGTGAGTATTTAAGGGGACGAATCCCCTATTTCCTCCTTAGTCTGATATATTATACTTCAAAGTCAGCTAGAGGTTGGGTTAAGCAAAGGCTATTTGCAGGCTTAAAACAAAAATATTAACAATAATGGAAATCAAAATAGTCACCGTGGCACTTAATGATGTTGACACGCATGTGCTCTTCACTAAAGGAAATACTATATATACACACAGCCACTTTTGAAGGATGCGTTACTATTTGCCTTTTTGTATCAGGAAACTTATTTGCTGATGATGAGTTATGTGCACAAGGTCATAACCCTAACAGGTAGGAAAGCTAGGAGTTGAACCCAGTCTGAATCTAAAGCCCATCATTTTCATCTGCATCATCCACCTCTGACTTATCTTTGTTAAAGGAACGGTTTATCCAATTAAACCTATCATTCTTCCTTCTACATTCATTGAAAATGAAAACATCAAAATGTACTAGAGATGAAAAAGGATAAAAACTGATGAGCCCACAGTATCTGGGGACAGTGATTACTAATCACTGTTTTGTTGCTGTTTAGTCACTAAACTGTGAAGGACTCTTCTGCAATCTAATGACATCAGTATTTTTCAAAGAAAGTAACTGAGAGCAAAGAGTCACCCCAAAAGACAAAATCAAGTCCTTTATGTTGAGTATGCATCTTTTAAGGAAAAACAGATACGAAGTAGAGGTTTAACAATCATTATAAAAGAATTAAGAAATTCGATACTGTCATAAGGTAATCTAAAAAGCAGAATCCGTATTTTATAAAGCTAACGAAACTAGTATGAAATCCCTCAGCTACTCCAAGATCAACCAGAAACAGGAACAGGTTGCATATGACATCACTCAATATTAAAAAGGAATATGAATCCTGCTATATATTTCTGCTATATAGTTTTTCACGATTCCCAGTCAGAATAATTGATTTTCTACCTAACTGAGGAAGTGTTGATCACAAATGAAACCTCTTATTAATTTAATCTTGATGTTAGCACCAGAGAACAGCACTAAGATTTTTAAAAAGGAAAAGAACAACTGTACCTTTTCATCTTATCAACCGCATGTATATCTGCTTCTTTCTTTACTAAAAATTCCACTATTTGCTGTTTCCTTTCCCTTATGCCAAGTAAGAGTGGTGTGAGGTCATCCTGTAAAACGGGAAAAACCATTTCTAATGTACACAGTTAACCTATTTCTAAGCTGAACTGAAAATCATGCAACAGATTCTCTGACCTTAAACATACAATTCAGAAAGTAAATAAAAGGGAGCCCTTCCTCCTCATCCCCCGGGGCGCCTTCTATCTCCTCGAGATGCTCCTCCTCCAGGCCTTCCATGGGGGTCCAGGGGCTAAGACTTGAGCTCCCAAGGCAGGGGGTCCAGGTTCCATCCCTGGGCAGGGAACTAGATCCCACGTGCCGAAACTAAAGATCCCACGTGCCACAACTAGACCCAGTGCAGCCAAATACGTCTTTTGAAAAAATAAATAAATGAGATGCTCCTCCTCTACCTCTTCCAAAGATGAACCACAGAGTCATTCTCAAAAATCACTTTCAACATTTACTGGTTCCAAGGATCTTTCCTTCTCTCATAGTATTTATCAGGGATATTGTAGTATTTACTTGCTCTATTACTAGTCTCAACACTCCTCCAGAGAGAATCAATTAGCTACTGAATCAACTGCATATTTTAGGAGCAATGCTGAGGCAGGAATATATAATATTATCTGTAGCATGCATAACCTGTCCAAGGATGACCAAGAGTAACCTCATGAGGTTTACAGACATTACAATGGGAATATTATCCTCTACATGAACATGCAAAGAGACAAGTGGTTTTGGTTTGTTTTCTTCCAAAACACCAACTGTGGGCACCGTGTTTTTCGGCTTTCTCAGCAAAGTCTCCTGAAATTTAATCTTACTCGTTCTCCCTCGCTTGTTCCTTCCCCCGCCCTTAAAGTTAAACTGAGGGGTCAGCATTAGTTAGATGCCGTTCTGACGCAGAACAACACCGCTTATCTTCAAAGGCCTTTCTTGAGGACTCTCACGTGATTACCTCCAGACCTCCAGGAGGAAGCTGCCTTAATCCCAGAGTTCTGGTCTCTGTCTTGCTTTACTGCTCTTCGTTAAAGATTACGAGGTGAGCTACCAATAAACACGCACTCGGCATTATCTCGGGGAGTTGCTCTTCCGTGACCTCTCCCTGCGCGCTCTCATAATCCTCTGTGTTTGGGAGACTCATTCAGTGTGAAACTGCCACAACCAACTTAAAAATTCTAATTTGAAAAATTCAATCCCATCCTTAAGAGATTCTTTTAAAATATGAAATCCATTATAGATTAACTAGACTGTCTTTAAAACCTTGAAAAAGTTATCAAAATAAACTATAAAACAAGAATTGTAAACTCAAATGCTTATGGAGGGAAAGCTGGTGACCTAAGTTAAAAAGCCAGGTGAGGCTGGCAAACGAGCGAACACACGCCCCGTACAGAAGGGGAGGCCGCCACATGCAGACCAAACAGTAGAATGGGCTCGGGGGGACCAGATTTAGTTCTCTGAGAAGCCTGAGATGCAGACCTCTGCATGAGATTGCTAAATTTTCAATGCTGACTCAGTTTGTGGAGGTAGGTAAGCGAAACATATCCAAGGATCACATTTGGTCTGCAGCCCACTTGTGGTTTTACGTTCTGCTGTTTCCAAACAGGTGGGTATAAAGCAAATATTTCTATGTGAAAGCTTTCCTTTCCTTAGTGTCATGTGTTTCACAAGAGAAGTGGGTGTCAATACGTAATAAAAGTTGCTCTGGACTCATAATTCTGTTAAAATAAATTTAAAAAACAAGACTCGAAATTCCCACTTGAAGAATGTTTCCACTGCTTGCTAAAACTACAATCTATTTCTAGAATTTGCCCAGATTATTAACCAAATGGATAATGAGTTCCTAAGACTGCTGAAACTAAATGATGAAAACAATCCCCATCTGTACTAACTTCATGGGTTTTGATGTTTAAAGCTATCATCTTGCTTATGCCAGGGCTCAGCAAATCTAACAGACACACTGCAAGAGTCTGTCCTGCTGACACCAAACGAAGGCTCGTGAATTACTGTTACTGCAGTCAGGAAAACCCTGTTGGTAACAAACATCTGTTGACCTAATGACCTGGTTGATAACAGAAGGTGCAAAAGTCTTAAAGGATCAGACTCCAGATGAAGTAACTTCGCCATGACCAAATCTCTAAAGACTCTTGGCGTGGTTGGAAGGAAAAGGAGCTATATCATTCAAGCCAATAGACATTGCGAAAAATATTCCTTTTAACTTCTCAATCACAGAGGCAGAGGAAAAAGTCAGGCTAATATTGTTGCAAAGAAGGGAGCTATGGAAGTAGCTGGCACTGATCAAACTCCAACTCTTCTATAGATTACTTATTTTTGAGATAGGTGCACTTAGAAATTATACTTAATTACTCCACAGTTCTTCACCAAGGATCGTATCAGAATCTCATGGAAATATTTCTAAAGACACACGTCCAGGCCTTCCTCGATTTATTCCATCAAAATCTTCAGGGAACAGCCTGGGCTTATAAATTTTTTATAAGCTTTCCTAAGTGATTGTGGTTTTCACCAGCACAATCTAGCTGAGAATTAGCGCAGCAAACATTCCAGTCTCATCTCTCACCCACATGGCCAATTCCTTCTCTTACTTGAGGATTTGAAGAAAAAAGAACATGTAAGAGGTAAGAGTCATCAAAACTGCATTAAATTTTCCTGGGTAAACAGTGGTAGAACAGGGACTAATAAACACAAAAGGCAACCTGATCTCATTGTTTATAAACCCCTTACTTTCTATCAAGACCTAGACTGACAGCAGACTCAACCGAGACTCTTATCTAACTGGGTGTTTCTGCCAGAATAGGATAATATTTCTGTTAAATACCTGTTCTTCTCTCTTCTTTCCAACGTAATCACCACCTTTTCACTGCTGATCTGATTTCGGCAGTCTTCCTAAAACTGATACCTAGGCAAGTCTCCAATTCACTCAATCTCTTTCTCAAAATAACAACTATTATCCCTGACACTGAAAAGCACCTTACCAAAATATATAAACCGAAGGGGGAAAAAAAACAAAAACCAAAACCTCAGGACTTCTGTGGTGGTCCAGTGGCTGGGTCTCAGTGCTCACAGTGTAGGGGGTCTGGGTTCCATCCCTGGTAGGGAACTAGATCCTGCACGCTGAAACTAAGACCTAGCACAGCCAAATAAATATTAAAATAAATAAATTTTTTAAAAAATTGGCTAAGTTAAAAAAAAACACAAAACCCTCTTCTTGGCATATCCCAACTGCCAAAATTCCACCTTGATCTCCATTTTTCACCTGCTTGCTCCTTTGCCTCTCCTTTTAGCCTCTGAAGCCTTGAGCAATGAGAGAGAAATCACTTTTATATAAGTCATTCTTTCATAAAATTGGAATGTGTTAACAGCAGCAAGATTTCTATGATGTTGTCAAATGCTTGTTTGAGTTTTAAGACAAATTCTATTTCCAAGGCAAATTTTGCTTTACTGTTATTTTAGACTAATTAGAAAAAAAAAAATTTTTTTTCAGTAAGGGAAAAATACTTGGAAAAAGTTTTACCTTCAACAAGTGCAGTGTTGTCACAAATATCTGCCATAAACACACAAAAAACGCTTTACTCTCTAATGCTTCTTGAGCAATATCGTGTTTTCAAGTGACATCTTAGACAATCAAGTGCTTTCAAAATATTTTCACTCGGGGAAGGCTGGAGCTTCCAAACAATGAAAACTGAGCCCACCTGTGAGAGTGGGGGCGCTCTCTCTGCAGCTCCTGGCGGGGCTGCAGCCGCAGGAGAAAGAGCAGGAGGGGCAGCTTCACCATCACCAGCTCCCCTCACTCAGCTGCAACCCCGCCGAGCAGCCCCCCAGGGCTGAGCGTGGGAGACCCGAGGTGTGTCCCTGGCGAACCAAGTGGTCACCAGCACAAGTGTCCGCCCCTCGCTGGGTGTCACACGTGACCTGAGCCATTGACCGGATCTCAGAACCGGGGTCCTGGAGGGCTCAGGGCTGCAGGCCTGCTGCCTCCCCAGCCCACTTGCGCCGCCCCAGCTTCCCCTGCTGGGCGCTGGGTCTCCTTCCTCCCACCCCCATCCCTACCCCAGCAGCTGCGCCCATTCCCTGAGCCCCTGGAAGCAGCCACCCACCACGTCACTGCACTCCCCCCAGGCCTTCATTTTTTGTAGGACTTGAGCCTACAACCCACCCTGATTTTCCTGTGGGAAAATCTTCCTTCGGGGCTAGAAGGGTGGCTGAGAGAGAGAGCTTGGCCCTTTCTGTGGGCTCTGACATTTTCCACCCACCCCCTGACTTGGCTTTGGAGTTGTTTCCATGGTAACAGGGCCTGCTGGACACTACTCAGTCTACCTATTTACATACTGTTATCAATAAAACACATCTAGTTTAAAAAAATGCTTTGCAAATATTTGGTCAATAAAGTTAGTTGAGCTATACCTGGTTCCTGGCTTCTATATTGGCGTCATAGGAAAGCAGCTTTGCTGCGAGTGAGACATTCTGGAAAAGGACAGCATAGTGGAGGGCGGTGTTGCCACAGACGTCCACGACATTCGGGTCGGCACCACGCTCCAGCAGAAGAGTCGCACACTCCTCCTCTTGGCATTCTACGGCCTGTCAGTGTTGTGCCAAGAAAGTGTAAATTCTAGGAATTCAAAGTAGACAGTCCACAAGCTTCACCAGTTCCCTATATTTCAATGACATAAATTCATTCTTAGTCTCAGTAGTTAAATCTTTACATCCCCCTCACGGGGATATGGTTCGCTGCCCCATACCTTCATCAGCGCGGTCTTGTTTTCAGCGTCACAGAGGTTCAGCAGGCATTTTCTCTCCAGGAGGAAAGCTACCACCCCTGCATGGCCGCAGGCACAGGCCAAGTGGAGCGCCGTCCTACGAGAGCAAGAGCAGTTTTCAGGAAACTGCCGTGTAACTGTTCCAAAACAAACAACTGTTCACGTGATTGAAAACACTCAGCAGCATGGTACTCCCTTCCCTCTAAACAAAGATTTCGTTTTCTTCTGGAGAAAGAGCAGCAAATATTAGCTTTAGCTCCCCTTACACAGTAATGAAAGAACAGTCTACTTGAATGGAATGCGCGAGACCTGGAGACAGCTCGACGTGGGTCTGACCTTGACTTTCACTCTGTCACTCAGGAGCTGCCGCTCAGCCTCTCTGTGCCTCAGTTTCCTCATCAGCAAAATGGAGAGAGAGTAGCAGTTATCCCACAGGACACCGCTGCGATGCCTCACTGAGATCCATGCACAGGGTTCAGAACGGCTCCTCGCACAGGTAACAGCTAGTAACTCTTAGATTATGTTACCATACTTACTACTGTTCCTACTCTCTCACAAGGACAACATCTGAATGAAGTCAAAGGACATTACACCTCCTTTGCAGACCTGTTTTGAGGATTAGAGACAACACTGTACTTTGAGGATTCTAATATGCTCATTTTCTCACATTTTAACGTCTCTGACATTGGAATATAATTTAAAACTCACAGTCTTTACAACTATAAACTGTAGCATTTTTGTCTGTTCATTTCTCATTGTTCCTGTTGGTCTAATTCCCATGAGGTGTTTTTGTCTAAGGTTGCTTTAGAGATGATGTATGTTATACATTATGATATAATACAGGTGCATTACACAGTGACCCACAATTTTGAAAGGTTAGACTGCATTAAAGTGACTGTAAAATATGAGCTATAATCCCCATGATGGACAATATATCCTTGTAGCTTGCAGGATTTTAGTTCCCTCAACAGAGAGCGAACCCTGGGCCCAGAGCAGTGAGTCTTAACCACTGGACTGCCAGGAAATTCCCAAGATTCCCTTGACTTCTGAAAAGGCTGAAAGTTGTCACAGGGTACCAATCCTCACAAAAAATTCAAAATTAAATTGAAATTGACAAGTTATTCTTATCTGCGCCGCATTCCTATTAGTGCCAGAAAGACAAGCCCTGTCTGCTCATCCGACTTCCCTACAGATAGCTTGATCTACAGAGATTTTTAAATTTGGGGGGTTGCTAATGGCAACCCACTCCAGTATTCTTGCCTGGAGAATCCCATGGAGGGAGGAGCCTGGTAGGCTACAGTCCATGGGGTCGCAAAGAGTCGGACACGACTGAGCGACTTCACTTCACTTAAATCAACTTTCAGATTTCTTTTTTTTTCTGGTGCCCAAACGCAGGAAACTCAGGAATTCTTCCCTTTGAAATCATTCTTACAAAGTCTCTGGGGTGGGATATATGTATACTTACAACTGATTTATGATGTTGTACAGCAGAAACGAACACAACATGGTAAAGCAATTACCATCCAATTAAAAAAAAATATTAAGGTTAACAAACAGTAGAACCAGAAAAAATAAGAAGGTCTTTGTCAGCACATAGAAAATGTATAGATAGGAATTTCAGCTTTCTTCTAGTACTTTTCTCACCCTGTGTATTTAAAATTTTTGATCCATACTCCATCTGAAACTTTTTGGTGAGATAAAAATCTAGTTACTTTTCTCTAAATAGTTACCAGGTTATTTCTCCACCATCTACACATAATTTATCTTTTCTGATAGAAAATGTCATCCAGCGAATTTTGATATCTCAATCTTGTCTACTATACAAACCTTTCAATTTTCATCACAACAATTAAAGACAGCATGTGTAACCCAAAATCTTTAAAACCACAATATGTTTATTTGGTTTAAATACGGAAAGACCATATATCCTAAGAAAATGTCTTCCTATTCAAAGACACAGCCAGCTTCCTACTTCAAAGCTGTCTTCTAAGGTCCTTCAGCAAGGAACATATACACAGAAGTGTACACTGATATAAAACGGATACTGAATTGTAGCTGAACAATTTTTAACCCAGAAGTTGGCTTGTCATGGGGATTATTTTTCTCACTACACAGTTTTCTATAATATATAACATTATGGTATAAAAATGTGTACATTAAAAATAAGATGCTGACAACCTCAAAAATCTGTCCACTGCCAATATCCACAATGGACCATCCATGAAGAAGAGTTTTCATCAATCACATGAGAAAAACAATGTGAGAGCCAGGGAGTTCCAGATTTCTTGAGGGCTACAGAACTTGAGAGCTCTTACTCATGAGTACATCATGTTAACGCATGCATAAAGACAAATGAAAAGGAGGAGGAGGAAGAAGAAGAAACAAAGATGCTATTCATATTTTATTTCAGTTCTGTGACTACTGACATTCAGTTAAATAAATTTAAAACGACCACTGAAGTGCTCTCTACGGGGAATTATAAGCGGGTCCGAAACCAGCTAAAGCTTTTGCAGCCTATCAAGTCTCTGGGGCGCTGCATTCCACAAAGGTGTCTGCGAGCCTTGGAGGGGAAACTCACAGGAGGGACCCCTGCCAGGCCCTTCCTCCCCACTTACCTGTTCATCTTGTCCTTGTCGTTCAGGCCATTCTTTCCGAGCAACAGAACCTGGTGTGTTTTGGCTACGCTGCCTACGCTGGCAGCTTTGTGGATTTCTCCGAGGTCCTTGTCTCGGATGTGGTACCCGGGCTTGAAGTTGGTTCCATGATGACCTCTGTCTGTCCCCGGGATGATGGAGGAGCTGAAGGGCAACAAGTCCTTCTTCCTCCAGTAGCCCCAAATCTTCTTCATCGCAGAGCCTATGGGCTCCAAACACACCTCACCTCCCCCTTGGCTCTGCACAGTCCCCTAAACGCAACACAAGCGCTACAGTTAAGCCAGAGCCGTCCCGCCACAACCTCCCAGCTGGGAAGCTCAACGGTTTGGAATCGTTCATCCCAGAATGATCGTTGCTAAGCAACATCTCCAAACACACTGCCCATGTGCCAGTGTGCATGTGCACGAACAGGAAGTGCATTTTTCGAAAGAAACAGTATCAATAAACCCTTACCTAAGGTAAGAAGGAAAGAGAGGAAACTGAAATACACACAGAGAGGAAAGTGACATTGCAACAGATACCTCAGAAGTAAAGAAGCATAATCATAAGGGACCATTATTATTGATGAAAAATTACAAGTTGGAAAACCTAGAAGAAATAGATAAATTCTGAGAAACATACACCCTGTCAAGACGAAAACAAGAAAAAATAGAAAAAACTCAACACTCCAGTAACAAATAAGGAGATTTAAATATTAATTTAAAAAAAAAACTCCCATAAGCTAAAACCTTAGGACCAAATGGATTCAAAGCTCAATTCTACCAACAATCAAGTATGAATTAAAAGTAAGACTATGCAGAGAAAACACTTGACAGAATTCAAACCCACTCATGATTTTTAAAAAATTCAATAAAATAGCAAAGAAATTTCTTCAATACAATAAAGGCCACTTATGAAAAGCACAAAAAGTGAAAGTGATAGTCGTTCAGTCTGTCTGACTCTTTGCTATGCCATGGACTATGCAGTCCATGGAATTCTCTAGGCCACAATATTGGAGTGGGTAGCCTTTCCCTCTTGAATCTGAAAAGGATTATGTGTGTACGTGTGAGTGTGTGTGTGACTGAGTGTGTATGTGTATTAGTCAATCAATCATGTCCGACTCTTTGCGACCCCACAGACTATAGCCTATAGGCTCCTCTGTCCATGGAATCTCCCAGGCAAGAATACTGGAGTGGGCAGACATTTCCTTCTCCAATCTGCTGCTGCTGTTGCTAAGTTGCTTCAGTCGTGTCCGACTCTGTGCAACCCCACAGCCGGCAGCTCACCAGGCTCCCCCATCCCTGGGATTCTCCAGGCAAGAACACTGGAGTGGGGTGCCATTTCCCTCTCCAATGCATGCAAGTGAAAAGTGCAAGAGAAGGTGTTCAGTCGTGTCTGACTCTTAGCGACCCCACGGACTGCAGTCTACCAGGTTCCTCTGTCCATGGGATTTTCCAGGCGAGAGTACTGGAGTGGGTTGCCACTGCCTTCTCCACCTTCTCCAGGGGATCTTCCCAACCCAAGGATTGAACCCAGGTCTCCTGCAGCAGACAGATTCTTTACAGTCTAAGCCAGCAGGGAAGCCCCATTTATATAATATACACACACATATACATACATATCTGAATCACTGTGCTGTACAACTGAAACTAACACAATATAGTCAATCAACTATAACTCAATAAACACCACCACTTGCTAGGTTTATAAACACTGCATCCGATACCTCTTATATAGCTACTTCACAGTAAGAGCCTTCAGTTCAGTTCAGTTCAGATCAGTTCCTCAGTCGTGTCCGACTCTTTGCGACCCCATGAATCACAGCACGCCAGGCCTCCCTGTCCATCACCAACTCCCAGAGTTCACTCAAACTCATGTCCATCTGTATAACTAGACTAAATTTTGTACAAAAAGGTTTTCCTTGAGAATATACTACTTTCTAACATTTTAATAGGCAATTACAAGAATTACACCTACTGACAACTGTACTAAGCACTTCTACAAACATCAATTAACTCATTAGCTGTAATGATTCTGGAAAGGAAAGAATTACAAATATGAGTAAGCTGCAGCCTTTTCGCCAGGTCTTTGGACTCTACTAGTCCTCTTACATCAAACCACATGTCTCTAAGACAAACACATCAATACAAAACAAGTCTCCTATTTCATTCATGGTCCAGACACTAACGGTAAATAGGTAAATAAGGTAAAATTTAGAAAGCTCTTAGAAAACTATGAGATTATTTGCTGTTGCAATAAATTTCACTACCTCTCCATAATGTTTAAAATAGTAAGATGGGGAAAATACGATGAAAAACACTTAATAACGATCACTAAATACGTATTATGGCATGTCTATCACTGTTAAGTCCCCTGCACTGAAACAGGACACTCACAGAGCAGAGTGCTCATTTTCTCACAAGCAGAAGAATAACATCCAAAATGTGGTCTCTGTACTGCCTATAGTTTCCTCCTTACCATCCGGGGAAGTGATAAACTAACCTAATCAATTGAGGAAGTGAAATCATTACCAAAACCCAGAGTATCTATTATTAGTAGCAAGAGTCCCCCCTCCTTGGTGTGGGGGGGGCACTTTTATAAGTTTATTCTAAAGAAACAACTTTTTGAAGTGTTCAAAAGTGTTTTCACAACTGATGTTGCAGTTTTTACAAACAGGAAAACTGTAAATGATGTGCAAAGGTCGTTGACAGGGCACTGGTTAAAGAAATGACAGTGGGGCCAAGAACGGACTCTGATTTAGACACTGAAGGTGACGATGCGCATGGAGTGACAGACACGCTACCGCAGAGCAGAGGGACGTGGTCGGGTAACGCAGTCGTCGGTGGAGCTCACACGGTCTTCCTGGCCTGAACCACAATCAGGGTGCTGGCTCCTCCAAGAGAGTCGCAAAGGATTTGAGATCAATTCCTATGGAAAATATTAAAGGCCTCTCCTTGGATGAAGCCATCGTATGTCACTACCTGACTGCTCTAGACAATTGGATTTGAATGACAAATACTACTTTCCCGAGAACTCCCCGAGAGCTTTTCGTTGTGGGAGATCTGCAGCTAGGACCTCAGGGATGGGACCCAGTCCGTGTTTGAGAGGGACATGTGGTGTGGGAGCAAATTCCTCTGCTCTGAGATGCCACTCACGAACTCTGCAGAATGAAGGACAGCCAACTTCAAGAGTGTCTGGTTTCTACCAACTGCTGGAAAAAAATTCCTGCACCTCTCGAGGATGCCAGTTAACACCTGCCCTTGAGGACTCTTCTGTGAGGGAGAAAGCAGCTGGGAAAGCTGGAGCCAGCTCTGAGCTGTTCACGGGGCAGGTGGACTGGAGGGCTGAAGGGCACAGAGGGAGGGGCGTCCAAGACCCTCAGCCACCTGCCAGACTGAAGGCCAGAGGCAACCTGATGTAAAATGAGGCACCACAGTCCCTCCCAGTGTCCCTTCTCTTTGAGACGTATTTATTCACGAATGGTCCGTCAAGGCTGAAGGAGCCATTGCCTGAGGTGGGCTGAGAGCTTAACCTCCAGTTTCGATACCAATCTCAACCCTGTGGTTTCTCAGGATCTATTGTGTGAGCGACTGACATGACCTCTTCCTCTGCTCAAAAAAGTGCGCCCAGCATGTCAGGATCATACAATTCTTATTTCCGGCCTTGTTACTTTGGGAATTTTGAATTTCTTTTCTTTTGTTTGTAACAAGTAACCTAAAATTTCCTAGAACACTAAACAAAATGACACTAAATAAATGGTACAACACTAAATAAAGTGGTATTTTTTTAAAAAGGGGATATTATAAATAATACTGATGAAATAGTGTTAAAAATTTGAAATTTTCACCAAAGATTTCTCTACCTGATTCAGATTATTTCTCTCAATCTTCAGTTTCATTTCTACTGCTCGGAAAGTGAGTTCTAATTGCTGTTTCACTTCAACTACTTTACTATATTCGTCTTCTTTACTTCTTAACTGCTCCCTCATTTTTTCGTATAACATATCGGCATTTCTTCTATTCTCTTCTTCCTTTAAGGTGAATCTGCACAATTTAAAGCTCTTCTTAGCTCTTCTTAGAAAATCATGAGATAATTCACTGCTGCAATAACTTTTGTTCCCTCTTCACAATGTTTAAAACAGTAAATGTGGGGGGAATACAAGGAAAAACACTTAATAATCATCACTGTTTTCAGACAGAGGGTTAAGAATAAAACTGCATAACATTTTGTTTTCATTTTCTCTTGAGAAAAATGGCTACTTCATACATCTGCGGGTGGGAATGTAAAGTAAAATAAACTTTCCTAAGAATACTTTAGAAATATACATCACCGACCTTTTTTAAGTTCTCATACTTTAACCAAAGAATAACGATATCATTAAAGAAAATGTATTCAAAATAATCAGAAAGGTGCAAATGAATTTATAGAAAAGGTGTTCCTTGCAGTATTAAATAGAATACAGAAAAGTAATAAACAACTGAAAGTCAATTTAGTAAATAACTAATGGGGTTTCCATTATGGTAGACTCCTGTATGGTCATGAAAATGACGATTTGGAAAAATATACATTAAGTTACCGGAAGCATTCACTGTTAAGAACCTGCTATATTATTTCCAAGAATTTCACACTCCACAATACTAGTGACACTTTCTCCCCTGTAAAATCCGAGAGGGTAAGTTAGTCCTAATAACACGTCTACATCTCTGCAGTATTAAAGGAAACAACAGTTCAAATATTTCTTTAAAAGCGAGATGTACAGTACCTCAAGTTGCTGAGCTCTTGTTTCCACTCTACTTTCTGATGCTGACTGTGATTTCACTTCTTTCGTTTCTGACAGCTCTTTTTGTAGCCCACGAACCTTACTTTTCATTTTGTAAAATTCTCCTCTAAGTAGTTCAGAGTGGCTTCTTTGAAAACCTACTAACATTTCACGCGAAAGAATTGCATCCTGAATTTTGAACAAGCTAACAGAATCTGCATGATGAAGAAAACAAAGATAGAAACAACAAAAAAATTAATGTGAGTAATTTTTGAGTAGAAAGGACTGTGCCTTTCACGTTCACACACCACGCACTGAACAAGCATTAAGTGTCTATAATGTGGAAGACATGATTCTAGCTCTGCAGATAAAACAGACGTCCCTGGCTCTTGTTTAGCTTGAAGTCTAGTAGACGAGAAAGACAAATAAAATAATTATGAACTCTGAGAGATACCCTAAGTAAAGAGAGTTCTATGATCACATAACAGAACTTGACATAGATTGGATCCAGGAAAATTTCCCTGGGGAAGAGATGTCACTGAGAAATGGAGGATGAGCAGCAAGGAGTGAGCGGAGCAGGAGGAACAACCCTGTGGACACTCTCCAGCTGCCACATGTTTCTAACCAAGACAGAGGGAACAGCTACCGATTTACCTTCCTGAGTGGAGCGAGCAAAAACAATGCCGACAAAATGCATTAAACAATGATTTTCATGACAAAGGACTTCAGGGACTGAAGGACAACGATCCTGGAAACACGGGAGGTTACCCTAAGGAACACCCCAGCTCACTGCCTGGAGAGAATTTCCAGGCCCCACCACGGGGAGAAGGAACAGAAGCTGAGTCAGCCAGACTCCCTGACAGGAGGTGAGGAAGCTGACAGTCTGGTGAAACCAAAATGGGCAGAGATCACAGAGCAGAACTGCGGAGAGGAGAGAGTGGAACAGAAAAAAAGACCCTGGAGATCTGAGGAGGAGCCCCCTCGGGTATTCAGCAGAGGAGCGAACAGCGCCCATCTGGGAGAAACCACCTGAGACCAGGGAGAAACCATCTGCAAAGACCACAGGAGCCTGTGCCCGGTGCTCACTCAGTCCCAGGAATTCCACCTACTCTCATGAGCCGGGCTGGAAAAACTTCTCCTTACAGTAGAATGAATGGTGTAGTCAGTAAGGTCTTGCCTCCAAGGCAGGAAATAATCAGCCCTAGCCCCAGGGTCCCTCTGGATGCACCTAACAAATCATGGAAACAAGAGCAGAGAAGGATCTCTGGAAAACTTTCAATATTTGGAAACAAAAATCAGAGGGATCTAAGAGGTAATGAAAAGAATTACATAGTATTTTGAACTGAAGGAAAATGAAAACGTTAAGACCAGCAGACATTTACAGTTCTATGAAGACCTACAACTACAACAGTGTTAGAACTAACACCCAAAAAAGATGTGCTTTTCATTATAGGGGACTGGAATGCAAAAGTAGGAAGTCAAGAAACACCTGGAGTAACAGGCAAATTTGGCCTTGGAGCCCGGAATGAAGCAGGGCAAAGGCTAACAGAGTTTTGTCAAGAGAAGGCACTGGTCATAGCAAACACCCTCTTCCAACAACACAAGAGAAGACTTTACACATGGACATCACCAGATGGTCAACACCGAAATCAGACTGATTATATTCTTTGCAGCCAAAGATGGAGAAGCTCTATACAGTTAGCAAAAACAAGACCAGGAGCTGACTGTGGCTCAGATCATGAACTCCTTATTGCTAAATTCAGACTTCAATTGAAGAAAGTAGGGAAAACCACTAGACCATTCAGATATGACCTAAATCAAATCCCTTATGATTATACAGTGGAAGTGAGAAATAGATTTAAGGGACGAGATCTGGTAGATAGAGTGCCTGATGAACTATGGACGGAAGTTCCTGACATTGTACAGGAGACAGGGACCAAGACCA
Organism: Moschus berezovskii; assembly: GCF_049115385.1. Classification (NCBI taxonomy): domain Eukaryota; kingdom Metazoa; phylum Chordata; class Mammalia; order Artiodactyla; family Moschidae; genus Moschus; species Moschus berezovskii. The sequence continues at coordinate 74,420,839 of NC_142474.1, read as the reverse complement.
TCCCCATGGAAAAGAAATGCAAAAAAGCAAAATGGCTGTCTGGGGAGGCCTTACAAATAGCTGTGAAAAGAAGAGAAGCGAAAAGCAAAGGAGAAAAGGAAAGATATAAGAACCTGAATGCAGAGTGACAAAGAATAGCAAGGAGAGATAAGAAAGCCTTCCTCAGGGATCAATGCAAAGAAATAAGAGGAAAACAACAGAATAGGAAAAACAAGAGATCTCTTCAAGAAAATTAGAGATTCCAAGGGAACGTTTCATGCAAAGATGGGCTCGATAAAGGACAGAAATGGTATAGACTTAACAGAAGCAGAAGATATTAAGAAGAGGTGGCAAGAATACACACAAGAACTGTACAAAAAAGATCTTCACGACCAAGATAGTCACGATAATGTGATCACTGACCTAAGCCCGACATCTTGGAATGTGAAGTCAAGTGGACCTTAGAAAGCATCACTACGAACAAAGCTAGTGGAGGTGATGGAATTCCAGTTGAGCTATTTCAAATCTTGAAAGATGATGCTGTGAAAGGGCTGCACTCAATATGCCAGCAAATTTGGAAAACTCAGCAGTGGCCACAGGACTGGAAAAGGTCAGTCTTCATTCCAATCCCAAAGAAAGGCAATGCTAAAGAATGCTCAAACTACCGCACAATTGCACTCATCTCACACGCTAGTAAAGTCATGCTCAAAATTCTCCAAGCCAGGCTTCAGCAATATGTGAACCGTGACCTCCCAGATGTTCAAGCAGGTTTTAGAAAAGACAGAGGCACCAGAGATCAAATTGCCAACATCCGCTCGATCATGGAGAAAGCAAGAGAGTTCCAGAAGACAATCTATTTCTGCCTCATTGACTATGCCAAAGCCTTTGACTGTATGGATCACAAGAAACTGTGGAACATTCTGAAAGAGATGGGAATCCCAGACCACCTGACCTGCCTCTTGAGAAACCTGTATGCAGGTCAGGAAGCAACAGTTAGAACTGGACATGGAACAACAGACTGGTTCCAAATAGCAAAAGGAGTGCGTCAAGGCTGTATATTGTCACCTTGCTTATTTAACTTCTATGCAGAGTACATCATGAGGAACGCTGGGCTGGAAGAAGCACAAGCTAGAATCAAGATTGCTGGGAGAAATATCAATAACTTCAGATATGCAGATGACACCACCCTTATGGCAGAAAGTGAAGAGGAACTCAAAAGCCTCTTGATGAAAGTGAAAGAGGAGAGTGAAAAGGTTGGCTTGAAGCTCAACATTCAGAAAACAAAGATCATGACATCTGGTCCCATCACTTCATGGGAAATAGATGGAAAAACAGTGGAAACAGTGTCAGACTTTATTTTTTTGGGCTCCAAAATCACTGCAGATGCTGATTGCAGCCAGGAAATTAAAAGACGCTTACTCCTTGGAAGGAAAATTATGACCAACCTCGATAGTGTATTAAAAAGCAGAGACATTACTTTGCCAACCAAGGTCCGTCTAGTCAAGGCTATGGTTTTTCCCTTGGTCATGTATGGATGTGAGAGTTGGACTGTGAAGAAAGCTGATCGCCGAAGAATTGATGCTTTTGAACTGTGGTGTTGGAGAAGACTCTTGAGAGTCCCTTGTACCGCAAGGAGATCCAACCAGTCCATTCTAAAGGAGATCAATCTTGGGTGTTCACTGATGCTAAAGCTGAAACTGCAATACTTTGGCCGCCTCGTGACAAGTTGACTCACTGGAAAAGACTCTGATGTTGGGAAAGGTTGGGGACGGGAGGAGAAGGGGATGACAGAGAATGAGATGGCTGGATGGCATCACCGACTCTGTGGACATGAGTTTGAGTGAACTCTGGGTGTTGGTGATAGACAGGGAGGCCTGGCGTGCTGTGATTCACGGGGTCGTGGAGAATCGGACACGACTGAGGGACTGAACTGAGCTGACAAACGAATTCTAAAATTCATGTAGAAAGAAGGGAAAAAAATAAAACCAGATGGAACTACATAATTGTGACCTTTAACCATGCAGCAAAGAGAAGCAACACTTGGGTTACATGATGAGCTCTGAATGTTAAAAAATCGACAATAATTACAGTTGCTGTGCAGACCGAGGTTCTGCCAGATGGAGTGGCAGGGAGAGAAGTCCTGAGATTATTTCAGTTACTCTAGGAGGAACATGATGGTGATCTGACCGTGGGTGAAGGCACAGGAAAGAAGAGTCAACAGAAGGGACAGTGAGTGAGAAGGATCATAGGCCTGTGGCTCAGAGTATACACTCACTTTCATGTCCTTTTTATGCAAAACATACTTCTGAGATGCACAGCTCTGTAACATATCCCTGGCTCTAGAGCAGGACTGACAAGGTGTGCATCTATCACTACTCTATACACAGACAGGCTTTCCGCTAACATTTACGCTGCGCTCCTACCTTTACACCCCACGTCGAGAGGGTCTACTTGCAATGTGGAACTCGTAGAGTAAAGCACGCCTCCATCCTCAGAAACAGTCTCAGAAGACTGAGTGAAGTCATCCAGGTTGTTCACGTAATTCATTTGTTCTTTGACCTACACAAAAATAATACTGTCTCACAATGTCCTTAAAATATGTGTAAAATATATTAAGTGTACAGAGGTGATAAATCTTTCTCAAAGCAAAAACAGACACTTCTTAAAAGAACACATTTCTATCAAAAGGATAACTTTATCAGTAGTGTTTCTAAATGATGTGTTCAAAGTAAAGTTCTCTACAACAAAGGAAGATTTTCTATTTTGCCACTATTCCTTTTACAAAGGATTTTTCACTAGGATAAGATTTTTTAAAGTTCTTATTTTTTTTTTTTTTTTTTACTATACCTTCTTCTTTTCATACGGTGCTTTTCTCGCAGGCCTAAAAAACAAATGATTCTTTTCAGGCTAATAGTAAATACTCAAAAATATAAACAATGCCTAAACTTTTTGTTTTTTAGATAAGTTCTTTGCATTGGTAAGTAATTCTCTATAAAAGGATGCAACAATTAGTAAGAGGAGCATTAAAGGACAAAGAAAATAAATCAGCAATGGTAATAAAGCATTAAATTTAGAGCCAAGGAAAAGGAAAAACATAACGTTACTTGCATTAAGTGGTAGAAAGCAGTACACCAGGGTTTTCTGCACCTGTCATTTTCAATAAGAACTAACTTTTATGGCAATAAAACCTATCTGGGAGATATTCCTTAAGTCCTTCTAAGAAAGAAACCCATTCTGAATAAACATAATATTAGCTTTTTGAGGACTTCCTAGGCAAATGCTATGCATTATTATAAGCACCTGACATGTCTTAAAGGCATTTTAACCCTCACAGTCATTCTGCGAGATAGGTATAAGAAGAAATGGAGCACAGAAAGGCTGAGGAACTCACCCAAGCGCACACAGCACATCACCAAGAGACCCAGAATTCAAACCCAGGAAATCTGGCTTCAAAACTGCTCTTCCAAAATATGCTGAGAAAGTAATATTGAAACTCTTTTTAAGTAACATGACGGCGAATGAATCTATAGCATTATTCCATGTCTAGCTATAACTATAAACAATAATTTCTGAATCTTAAAACGTATTTCTCAAAAAATAAAAAGACTTCAGATGTAGGCAAGACTGGAAATCTACTTGCAATACACCATTTGTTTTTCGTAAAGAAATTCATCAATAGGCATTCATTCAACCATTCTGCTGTTTCTTTATGCATCTGACATCCACTTATTGAGCACACAATATGTGTTAGTGACACTCTTAGTACAGGAAGCACGGTTTTTTGTCATTTAGATCTTTATCATCCAAAAGGAATCATCTGTGAAAGATTGTTATTAATTTTTTTCTATTTTATATAAACAAAATCTTCCCCTTTTCCCCGCAATCTATAAACAACTATGAAGTTAATACGATGTGATATTTCACAGTAACTTACAAAATCATAGGTACTCACGAAGGTACTATCAACTACAATCATCAAGGAATGATCAAATCCTTTTCAGTATAGCCTAAGTGTTTGTAAATTCACAATTATGTGATTTTTGAAAATCTATGTCTGATAGAATTAACATAAGTAGTCATCTGCATATTCAATTATATAGGAATATGACACTTCAGAACCAGTGAACAAGCCCTTCCCATAAAACTATGTATGAGCAGAAGTATTATGTACAATTAGTTTACTGTAATAGTTTAAAGATAATGTCATACATTCAATAAGCTTTCTAATATTGGAAATGCAAACAAGATTAAATAAACACGTCCTCCGCTGGCTCATTTCCAACAGCATACACACTCGAGAAGCTCCCCTCTTAACATAAAACAAGAAACTCCTTTCAACTCCACATGCCTCTTCAATTACCATCCAGTTCTTCATTGCCTGTCCCAATAATATTCCCTATGGAGCTTACGTGTATTCACTACAGTCCACCATCCAAGTGGACTATCTACTGAGACGAATTCCGGCCAAAGGCACAGGTCCTCTCCTTAACCTTTCTGCAGTGTTCATCCAGCAGAGCTGAGGATTCTCTTCTCTTGGCCTGTATACTATATTATGCTGCTCTATTTCCAGAAGAGGTATTCAGTGCTAATATTTCTTCCCCTAGAAATAAAAAATCTGTCCCTGTTACCTGGCATCATCCTGTTCCACTTTCCTTAAAATGCTGTCATCATTCACGTGCAGCAGACCACCAGGCAGTGAATCGGTCTTTCCAAACATTGGTGCAATCACACATTCCTCCTGTGTCCATTTGCCATTGTTCTTTTTCTCTATTTCCTTCCTGGGCACGCCAGGATTGCTACTTTTAAAAAATCCACAAAAAAGCCAATGTTTTCAAATAATTCAACTAATAAAGAATAAAAAAACAATTCTTGTAAAATTCCAACTCTTACCCATCTTAAGTCATTGATTAATTCACAAAACAGTTATGAAGTACCAACCATATGCAAGAAAACAAATTCTTCCTTCAAACAGATACACAATTACGATACAATATGATATGTAAGAGTTGACATATGAAAGCGATAAGTGAAATAAGGAACGCTTTACAGAAGAAGTGAAGAGAGGAGGTCAAAAGGAGGAGAAAAGCGAGAAATCATTCCACTGGGAGATTAGAATGTGAGTACACAGGTCAGGCACACAGCATCTAGGTTGTTTCCTAGGAACTGGGAAGGAAAAGTTCTAAACACATGAAAGAAAGTAGAGAGATGCATCTGGAAAGACATTGGGAAAAACCTCAAGGGCTACACTGAAGACCTGGAGTCCACTGGCTAAACACAATGATTCTTAGACACAGCAGCCATAATTAGATTATACTATAGTTTTTGTTTTGCTTGTAAATACAGTTAGAAAACACAAGACCAGGAGCTGACTGTGGCTCAGATCATGAACTCCTTATTGCCAAATTCAGACTTAAATTGAAGAAAGTAGGGAAAACCACTAGACCCTTCAGGTATGACCTAAATCAAATCCCTTATGATTATACAATGGAGTCAGAAACAGATTTAAGGGACTAGATCTGAGAGTGCCTGATGAACTATGGACGGAAGTTCCTGACATTTTACAGGAGACAGGGATCAAGACCATCCCCTAGGAAAAGAAATGCAAAAAAGCAAAATGGCTGTCTGGGGAGGCCTTACAAATAGCTGTGAAAAGAAGAGAAGCGAAGAGCAAAGGAGAAAAGGAAAGATATAAGAATCTGAATGCAGAGTGACAAAGAATAGCAAGGAGAGATAAGAAAGCCTTCCTCAGGGATCAATGCAAAGAAATAGAGGAAAACAACAGAATAGCAAAGACTAGAGATCTCTTCAAGAAAATCAGAGATACCAAGGGAAATTTCATGCAAAGATGGGCTCGATAAAGGACAGAAATGGTATGGACCTAACAGAAGCAGAAGATATTAAGCAGAGGTGGCAAGAATACACACAAGAACTGTACAAAAAACATCTTCATGACCAAGATAATCATGATGGTGTGATCACTCACCTAGAGCCAGACATCTTGGAATGTGAAGTCAAGTGGGCCGTAGAAAGCACCACTACGAACAAAGCTAGTGGAGGTGACGGAATTGCAGTTGAGCTATTTCAAATCTTGAAAAGTGATGCTGTGCAAGTGCTGCACTCAACATGCCAGCAAATTTGGAAAACTCACCCGTGGCCACAGGACTGAAAAAGGGCAGTTTTCATTCCAATCCCAAAGAAAGGCAATGCCAAAGAATGCTCAAACTACCACACTAGCTCAAACTAGCCCTCATCTCACACGCTAGTAAAATCATGCTCCCAAATTCTCCAACCCAGGCTTCAGCAATATGTGAAACGTGAACTTCCAGATGTTCAAGCTGGTTTTGCCATTCTCCCAAATCAACCCACCCTCGCCCTCTCCCACAGAGTCCGAAAAACTGTTCTATACATCTGTGTTTCTTTTGCTGTCTCGTATACAGGGTTATTGTTATCATCTTTCTAAATTCCATATATATGCATTAGTATATACTGTATTGGTGTTTTTCGTTCTGGCTTACTTCACTCTGTATAACAGGCTCCAGTTTCATACACCTCATTAGAACTGATTCAAATGTATTCTTTTTAATTGCTGAGTAATACTCCATTGTGTATATGTACCACAGCTTTCTTATCCTTTTGGCTGCAGATGGACATCTGCAAGCTGGTTTTAGAAAAGGCAGAGGAACCAGAGATCAAATTGCCAACATCTGCTGGATCATGGATAAAGCAAGAGAGTTCCAAAAAACATCTATTTCTGTTTTATTGACTATGCCAAAGCCTTTGACTGTGTGGGTCACAAGAAACTGTGGAAAATTCTGAAAGAGATGGGAATACCAGATCACCTGACCTGCCTCTTGAGAAACCTATTAGAAGTAGACATGGAATAACAGACTGGTTCCAAATAGGAAAAGGAGTAGACCAAGGCTGTATATTGTCACCCTGCTTATTTAACTTATATGCAGAGTACATCATGAGGAACGCTGGGTTGGAAGAAGCAGAAGCTGGGATCAAGATTGCCGGGAGAAATACCTCAGATATGCAGATGACACCACCCTTATGGCAGAAAGTGAAGAGGACCTAAAAAACCTCTTGATGAAAGTCAAAGAGGAGAGTGAAAACGTTGGCTTGAAGCTCAACATTCAGAAAACTAAGATCATGGCATATGGTCCCATCACTTCATGGGAAATAGATGGGGAAACAGTGTCAGACTTTATTTTTTTGGGCTCCAAAATCACTGCGGATGCTGATTGCAGCCATGAAATGAAAAGACGCTTACTCCTTGGAAGGAAAGTTATGACCAACCTAGATAATATATTAAAAAGCAGAGACATTACTTTGCGAACAAAGGTCTGTCTAGTCAAGGCTATGGACCTAAAGAGCCTCTTGATAAAAGTGAACGAAGAGAGTGAAAAAGCTGGCTGCAACTAAACACTGAAAAAACTAAGATCATGGCATCCGGTCCCATCACTTCATCGCAAATAGATGGGGAAACAGTGAAAACCATGACAGACTTTATTTTCTTGGGCTCCAAGTCAATGCAGATGATGACTCAAGCCATGAAATTAAGATGCTTGCTTCTTCCAAGAAAACTATGACAAACCTAGACAGCATTATTAAAAAGCAAAGACTTACTTTATCGACAAAGGTTCATCTAGTCAAAGCTATGGTTTCTCCAGTAGTCATGTATGGATGTGAGAGTTGGACAAGTGGTGGAAAATTCCATACTGTGGAACATTTTGCCCTTCTTATTAGAGGTTTGATAAACTTCAGAGATAGTCATATATTCTATCCAGTGCTCAGATCTTTCCAATAGATTCCTATCTCAGCGAAAAATTGAGGCCATTCCCTGTGGCTTATCTATTTTGTATCTAGTAGTGTGCCTCTGTCAATCCCAAACTCCTAAGCTATCCCTCCTGCCCACCTTTGCCCTTGGCTAACCACAAGGACCACCATAGCACAGGGAACACTACTCAATATTCTGTGGTCACCTACGTGGGAAAAAGGATCTAAAAAAGATTGGATATATGCATTCATCTAACTGAATCAACTTGCTGTACATCAGGAACTAACACAAAATTGAAAATCAAGTACATTCCAACATAAAAGAAAAATGAAATTTAAAAAATGAGGTTTCTCCCATGGCCTTCAAGGAGCCTCGATAACCTGGCCTCCACCTGCCTCTGGACCGCAGCCCCTACAGCCGACTCCCTGACTCACTCCATCCCTGCTGCTCTCAAATCCTGCCGCCGCCCTTCAGTCTTGGTGGACACGCGCATATCCAAACGATAGTAGTTCATCCTCAAAAGGAGAATTCTCCAAGCCAGGCTTCAACACTATGTGAAACACGAACTTCCAGATGTTCAAGTTGGCTTTAGAAAAGGCAGAGGAACCAGAGATCAAATTGCCAACATCCGCTGGATCATTGAAAAAGCAAGAGAGTTCCAGAAAAACATCTACTTCTGATTTATTGACTATGATAAATCTTTTGACTGTGTGGATCACCACAAACTGTGGAAAATTCTTAAAGAGATGGGAATACCAGACCACCTGACCTGCCTCCTGAGAAATCTGTATGCAAGTCAGAAAGCGACAGTTAGAACTGGACACGGAACAACAGACTGGTTCAAACTGGGAAAGGAGTACATCAAGGCTGTATACTGTCACCCTGCTTATTTAACTTATATGCAGAGTACATCATTAGAAATGCTGGGCTGGAGGAAGCACAAGCTGGAATCAAGATTGCCGGAAGAAATATTAATAACCTCAGATATGCAGATGACAACAGCCTTATGGCAGAAAGTGAAGAAGAACTAAAGAGCCTGTAGAGGAAAGTGAAAGAGGAGAGTGAAAGAGTTGGCTTCAAACTTAACATTCAGAAAACTAAGATCATGGCATCCAGTCCCATCACTTTATGGCAAATAGGTGGGAAAAGAGTGGCTGACTTTATTTTCTTGGGCTCCAAAATCACTGCAGATGGTGACTGCAGCCATGAAATGATAAAAACGCTTACTCCTTGGAAGGAAAGTTCTGACCAACCTAGACAGCATATTAAAAAGCAGAGACATTACACTGTCCTTCTAGTCAAGGCTATGGTTTTTCAAGTAGGCATATATGGATGTGAGAGTTGAACTATAAGAAAGCTAAGCGCAGATGAATTGATGCTTTTGAACTGTAGTGTTGGAGAAGACTCCTGAGAGTCCCTTGGACTGCAAGGAGATCCAACCAGTCCATCCTAAAGGAAATCAGTCCTGAATATTCATTGGAAGGACTGATGCTGAAGCTGAAACTCCAACACTTTGGCCACCTGACGCGAAGAGCTGACTCATTGGAAAAGACCCTGATGCTTGGAAAGATTGACGGTTGGAGGAGAAGGGGACGACAGAGGATGAGATGGTTGGATGGCATCAACGACTCGATGGACTTGGGTTTGGGCGGACGCCGGGAGTTGGTGATGGACAGGGAGGCCTGGCGTGCCGCAGTCCATGGGGTCATAAAGAGTCGGACACGACTGAGTGACTGAACTGAACCGAACTGATGTTGGGAAAGATTGAGGGCAGGAGGAGAAAGGGACGACAGAGGATGAGATGGCTGGACAACATCACCAACTCAATGGATATGAGTTTGAGTAAACTCTAAATGTTGGTGCCGGACAGCGAGGCCTGGCATGCCACAGTCCATGGGGTCATAAAGAGTCAGACACGACTGAGGGACTGGACTGAACTGAATGAATTGAAAATGAGAATTATGAGCAAATTGTTTGCAAAAATGTTCTAAGTAAACCATAAATAGCAGATGGAAGAGTAAATCAAGAAGTGTTTTGGTAAAGCTCACCACTAGAGACCCTAATTATGAGTGAATGACAAGTCGATGCCTTTGAACAGTTGACAGGCTATAAGAATAAATGATTCAAGGCTGAGATATTTCCAAAATTGACATGAAGAAAAATAAAATTATCCCAAGAAATATGACAAATACCAGCAATAAACACCACCACTTGCTAGCTTTAAAAAAAATACATCTGATACCTAACCTATACAGCTACCCCAAAAAAGAGCCTTAGCTCTGTACATATCTAAACGGATTAAACTTTGTAAAAATTTTTTCCTTGAGAATATGCTACTGTTCTATCACTGTAATAGTCCACTACAAGAATTATACCTATTGACAGCTGCACGAAGCACTTCTACAAACATCCATTAACTCGTTAGCTATAATGAGTCCAGAAAGGAAGAAGCTAGAAACATAAGCACGCTGCAGGCTTTTCACCAGGTCTTCTGACCCTACTAGTCCTCTTGCATCAAACCACACTCACTGCTCTAGAACAAACAGCAACACAAAACAAGCCTCCACCTTCACTCATGGTGCAGACACTCATGGGAGATGGGTAAAATTTAGAGAGTGCTTCCTAGACAAGCATGAGATTATCTGCTGCTGCCATAACTTTCAATAATTTTTTGTAGTGTTTAAGATAGTAAGACAGGGCGAAAGACAACGAAACACACTTACTGTCACTAAATACATGTTATGTCGCATCCATCACTGTTTCCAAAAGTCCCTTGCACTGAAATAGGACACTACACAGAGTACAGTGCTGCTTTTCTCACGAGAATGGCATCCACAGCACAGCCTCTGAACCGCCCAGATGCTCCCTCCTCACCATCAGCGGGAGTTACAAACCACCCCAATGACCCATCAAGGAAGGAAATCACTGCCAAAAACTAAGTATCTATTGCTAGTAGCAAGAGGCATGGTTTTCCTTGAGGGGGAAGCAGAGGAGGCGGGACTTGTAGAAGTTTATCCTGAAGAAGTTACTTTTTAAAGTGCTCAAAAATGCTTTTACAACTGATCTTGCAGTTTTTACAAATTGGAAATCTGTAAATGATGTGCAAAGGTCGGTGACAGGGCACTGGTTAAAGACATGACAGTGGAGCCGAGACGGACGCTGGTTTAGACACTGAAGGCAAGGACGTGCTAGAGTGACGCACACGCTCACTCCAGAGCAGAGGGACCTGGGTGTGGAGCGCAGTCGATGGGGGAGCACACACCGTCCTCCTGGCCTAAAGCCCAATCGGAGGAGGATGCTGGCTCCTCCGATACAGCTGCAAGAATTTCGAGGTCAATTCCTTTGGAAAATATTAAACGCCTCTCCTTGGATGAGCTCATCGTATGTCCCTTCCTGACCGCTGTAGACAAATGGATCGGAATTACAAATGTTACTTTATCCGACACATGAAAAATGTCATCCCGCCTCAAAATATAGATGTATAGGCTTCCACAAACCTCTATACTTTCTGTGGTACATACGCTTCCTTTATAAAATATATACATACACAGATACATACACACACATACATGACTACAGAAAATACCTCAGAGTTCATTTCCTTATTAGCCATTTCTTTCTGCTTCTGTTTGGCAAGCTGATTGGCCAGGATTCCCTCCTGTAAGATTCTTGCATTCCGTTCTCCAGAAAGCTGCTTCTGAGTGTCATATGTCGCTCTTCCATAACCTGGAGAGACACTATATGAAGTTTTTGGGCCCATATCATTAAAAGAAAAAGAGAAAACAGTTAAAAGCTTAGAATATACCATGAAATAAAACTGTTTAAAGGAAGTAGCCTTTTAAAACATGAGGAACTTTATCCCATGTGATTAACTCGGACCTTAATTTAAATGTCTGCTAAATTTATCACAGAGCAAAAACATGCAGATATAGTATTGTGAAAGGAAATTTCTTTACAAAGCATTTAACTAGTTCCTTCACAGTCTCAAGGCAAGTTATCCTCTTTCTTAACATTAAAAAAGCCAAAATTAATAGATGGACTGGAATTAAGAAGATTACTTTGTCTAATGGATCAAAAGTGCCAATCATTATGTTAATAATTAAGCTCAAGTTACATCCATTCCTCGGAGAAGGCAATGGCAACCCACTCCAGTACTCTTGCCTGGAAAATCCCATGGACGGACGAGCCTGGTAGGCTGCAGTCCATGGGGTCGCTAAGAGTTGAACACGACTGAGCGACTTCACTTTCACTTTTCACTTTCATGCATTGGAGAAGGAAATGGCAACCCACTCCAGTGTTCTTGCCTGGAGAATCCCAGGGACGGCGGAGTCTTGTGGGCTGCAGAGTCGGACACGACTGAAGCGACTTAGCTTCAGCAGCACATCATTCCTCCACTCAGAAAACACATACAGAGCATCGACTAGAAACCAAGAATGGCAAGAAACGCATCACTTAAACTCTGCATGTCACAGCTCATACCTAGGTTGAAATAACATTTTGTTTGAAATCTAAATAATTCATATTAAATAAGAGGCTATTATAAATAATACAGATGAAACGGTGTTAGAAATTTGAAAGTTTCACCAACGATTACTCTACCTGATTCAGATCATTTCTCCGTCTTCAGTTCCATCGAGTGCTCTGACAGGGAGTTCAAGCTGCTGTTTCATTTCAGCTTCTTTACTACATTGGTCTTCCTTTCTTCTTAACTGCTCCCTATTTTTTTCATATAACATATCAGCATTGCTTCTATTCTCTTCTTCTTGCATAAGGTCAATCTGCAAAATTTAGAGCTCTTTTCAAAAAAAGATGAGACTATTCGCTGCTGCAGTAAATTTCATTCCCTCTTCGTAATGTTTAAAATAGTAAAATGGGGGGAAATACAATGAAGAACACTTAAGAATGACCACTGTTTTCCTGCAGAGGGTTAAGAATAAAACAGCATAAATTTTTTTTTCTTTTCTGTCTTGAGAAAAATGGCTACTTCATACTTCTGTGGGTGGGAATGAAAAGCAATCTAAACTTTCTTAAGAATAGTTTACAAATATGGATCAAAGACCATTTCCAAACGTTCTCATACTTTAACCAAATAATACACTATTACTAAAGAAAATGAATTCAAAATAATTAGAAATGTAGAAATGAATCTGTAGAACAGATGTTCCTTGTTGTATTAAACATTAAGCCAGAAAAGTGAAAAACAACTGAAAGTCAATCTGTTGAATCATGAATGAGGTTTCTGTTATGGTGGACTTCTGTATAATCATGAAAACGATGATTTCTAAAAAATATACATTAAGTCATTAGAAGCATTCACTGTTAAGACCTTATATTATTTCCATGAATTTCACACTCCACAATACTAACAACGTGTTCTCCCCTGTAAAATCCCAGAGGGCAAGTTAAAAATTATAACACAGCTACGTCTCTGCAGTATTAAAGTAAATAACAGTTCAAATACTTCATTAAAACTAGGATGTGCAGTACCTCTAGCTGCCGAGCTCTCGCTGCCACTCCACTTTCTGATCCCTAAGTGTGACTCACCTCTTTTCTTTGGGACGGTTCTTTCTGAAGCTCACCAACCTTATTCTTGAGTTTTTTAATTTCTCCTCTGAGTAGGTCACAGTGGCTTGTTTAAAGTTCCATTCATCTTTCACACCAAACCATTGCATCCCGAAGTTTCCACAAGCTAACACAATCTGCAGCAGGAAGAAAACACAGAGAAATAGAAACACACTGATGTGAGCAATTTCTGAGCATAAAGGATGCGCCTTTCACGTTCACGCCTCCATACACTGAGCAAAGACTGAGTGTCGACCACGTGGAAGACAGTATCCTAAGCTCTCCAGATAAAACAGACGACCCTGGCTCTTGTTTAGCTTGCAGTCTAGTAGAAGAGAAAGAGAAATACAATAATCACAAACATGTAATCATTATAAATTCAGGTACAGCGAGGACGACCAGAGGCTCAGCGGATACACTCTCTGTCACCGTCTTTCAACACAAAACATATTTCCAAGATGCACAGCACCGTGATATATCCGCAGCTCTAGAGCAGTGCTAGACAAGGTGAGCGTGCATTACCACACGATACACAAACAGGCTCCGTATTCATATTCACACCACGGTCCTCGCTTTACACCTCAAGCCAAGTGGTTCCACTTGCAATGTGCAATTCTTAGAGTAAAGACATCACCATCCTGGGAAGCACTTTCAGATGACTGAGTGAAGTCACTCAGGTAGCTCACGGCATTAATCTGTGCTTTGACCTACACATAAATAATCCTGTTTCACAGTGTCCTTAAACTATTGATAAAATATACTAACTGTACAAAGGTGATAATAAGCTCGTCATTAAATGAAAACCAGACACTTCTTAAAAGGACAGATTTTTATCAAAACGATAATGTGGTCAATAGTGTTTCTAAATTAAGTTCTCCAAGTGTATGTCTCTACAACAAATGAAGATTTTCTGCTTTGCCACTATTCCTTTTACAAAATATTTTTTCCTAGGATAATATTTTTTATAATTAACTTTTGTATTATACCGTGTTCTTCTCATTAGATGTTTTCTTATGCAGCTCTAAAATGACAAATGATTCTTTTCAGGCTAATATTAAATACTTAAAAATACAAACAATACCTAAACTTTGGCTTTTTACATAAAACCGTTGCAATGGCAAGTAATTTTTTACTGAAGGATTAAATAATAAATAAGAGTAGCATTAATGGACAAAGAAAATACATGAATAATACTCATAAAGCAATTAATTCAGGTCAAAGGAAAAACGTAACTTTCCTTGTGTTGTTTGATAGGAAGCAGTATACCAGGGTTTTGGGGTGTTACCATTTTCAATAAGAACTACCTTTTACGGCAATAAAACCTATGCAGGAGGTAAAGAAACCCATTTTTAAGAAAACCATAGTAACCATGATATTAGCCTTCTGAGGACTTCCTAGGCAACTGCTATGCATTATTATAAGCACTCGACATGTCCTAAGGCATTTTTAATCCTCACAGTAATTCTCGGAGATAGGCAATGCATTAGGCCCTCTACATAGGGAGAAATGGAGCACGGAAAGGCTGAGGATCTTGCCCAGGCCCACACAGCAGGTCACCAACAGACCCAGAATTCAAACCCAGGAAATCTGGCCTCAACACTGCGGTGCCAAAACAAGCTGAGAACGTAAGATGTATGGCAAAACCAACCAATATAATATTGCAAAATAATTAGCCTCCAATAAATATAATAAAAAAATAAATAAGTCCTTCTAAGTCATATGATAACAGATGAATCTGTATCATTCTTCCATGTCTACCGATAACTATAAATAATAATTTCTGAATCTTAACATATTTCTAAACAAATCAAACATCTTTCCATGGAGGCAATATTGGATATCTACTTGCAATAAAGACTCGCTTTTTGTAAAGAAATTCATCAACAGGCATTCATGGAACCATTCTGCTGTTTCTTCCTGCATCTGACATGCACTTATTGAGCAGACAACATGTGTTAACGACACTCTAAGTGTGGGAAGGATGGTTTTAGTAATTTAGAACTTTATGATCCAAAGATGATAATTAATGAAAGATTGTCAACAGTTTTTTCTACTGAATATAAGCAAAAATTTCCCCTTTCCCCAGGAGTCTATAAACAACATGAAGTTAATATGCTGTGATGTTTCAGAGTACCTTACAAAACTGTAGCTACTCATGATGATACGATCATCCAGAATTATCAAGGAATGATTCAATCCTTTTCAGTATAGCCTAAGTATTTGTATATTCAAGATTCTATAATTTTTAAAAATGTGTGACAGAATTAATTGAAGTAATCATCTGCATATTCAATTACATAAGAATATTACACTTCAGAACTAATGAACAAGTCCTTGCCATAAAACTATACATGAACAGAAGTATTATGTACAATTAGTTTACTGTAATAGTTTAAAGTTAATATCATACAATCAATAAGCTTTCTAATATTGGAAAAGGAAACAAGATTCAACTCAATAAACACCTCCTCTGCTGGCTCATTCCCAACAGCATACATACGCTAAAAGCTCCCCTCTGAATATAAAACAAGAAACTCCTTAGAACTCCAGTGAACAGACACGGATCATCAACTTGCAAATGCCTGGCTCTTTGACAAGTCTCATTACTGAGGCTCAACTAGGAGAATCCCAACCTGAAAAATCTGAAAACAAAGTCTCCATTAGAATGTGAGTAAGAATACAAGTCTGACTACCTCCTACAAACTCTTATTTCAGAGAATCACTTCCACGTCCTCCTCTGCCCTCAAACTCACTACTCCTTCACAGCTTACTCTGTCTTACACGTCACTGCCATTCATGAAGAGCTGCTAACTAGTGTCTCATCATTTCTACTTTTTACTTTTCTAGTATTACTTACCTCGATTCACTCAACCTGTTCCCTATTCTGTATTCCATAAGAACTTGAGGAATAATTTAATTGCCACAGAATTATTAGATAATAAAAATCTTGCATGATTCAAACTCAGTGTAGTATTTATTGAAAATATTCTAGTGTTTAGGGGATGAACCCTATTAATCTGTTTTGTTTCAAAAGTTGGTTTGCTACATCATGCAAATGCTTCAGATGATTTCAGTGAAACAACTGCCAAAATATCAGCTATCTTAAAAAAAGAAAAAAAAAGCCAATGCCTTCCATATTCAAATTAATCTACTTCGAATAACAAACACCAGTACAACATACAGGTGATGCCTGAGAGTTGCTTGGAGTGGCTGGGGTTTCCCCTACTTCTAGCACCACCACCCTTCTCCCCCACCCCCAGGATTCTCTGGAGCAACAAGGATCTTCTTCTCTCTTTTCAGTGTAAATACACTGAAGCCATCGAGAAGGAATTCTCTCAAGTGTCCTCATCAACTCCAAATCACCTCCCTAAGGACTTCCTTTCTTCCCTTCCTCCTTTCGCCAGATTCTCTCCTCTCCAAAGGGTAATCTCAGGATCTGTGGTCTGAACTCTTCCCCCTTCACATTCCTTCTATGGATCATCTCTCCCCTTCTTTCTCCCTCTTTGCTTAGCAATGGTATCTTACACCTGAAATTGCTACTTCAACTCCTTGCTTCCCTCTGTCTATAAACACGCTCAGGAAGAAACACAAAATAATGCTTTTCCTTGATCCTGTTCTGTCCTGCACTACCCAATGCTCCTCTTCCAGATTTCTCTAAAGGCAAGGCTACACCCTTGCTACTCAGAGAGCTTGTTAGAAACACGGGATCTCACACCTCCTGCTCAGCAAGTGCACTTCCCACAAGGCCCCCGTTCCGTTCCGTTCCGTTCAGTCACTCAGTCGTGTCCGACTCTTTGCGACCCCGTGGACTGTAGCCTACCAGGCTTCTCTGTCCATGGGATTCTCCAGGTAAGAATACTGGAGTGGGTTACCATCTCCTTCCCCAGGGGATCTTCCCGACCCAGGGATCGAACCCGGGTCTCCCGCATTGGAGGCAGACGCTTTAACCTCTGAGCCATCAGGGAAGCCCCCAGGCAACTAATTCAAACGTGAGAAACTCTGGTCTACACTGAGTCTGCTTCTACATGACTTCAACTTCACTTAGTCTTCTGAAATCTTAGCCTCAACTTACCCTCCGGAGAAGGCAACGGCAACCCACTCCAGTACTCTCGCCTGGGAAATCCCATGGATGGAGAAGAATGGTGGGCTGCCGTCTGTGGGGTCGCAGAGTCGGACACGACTGACGCGTCTTAGCAGCAGCAACTTACCTTCACTCTACCGCCACTTTGGAGACACTTCCCTCCAAACTGAAACTGCAATAGAAGCTGGAAACTTTCCAGTGGACACTGTATCAGGCTGTAGGTTCCTTGGTCTCCTCATCACGGCCCCTGGTCTCTCCGTCTTTCCAGTTCTCGTTTTGGCCTACGTGACACCATCCTACAAAGCGGCAGCATCTCCTATGACATCAATTCGCACACATTTACAGCTGAGTACCTATGCCCGTGATCCTGCACAGAGGCTAACACACAGCTCTGCGTGCCCAGGGACCTCAATCCTGAATGCCTTCTAACAGACAGGAAAACAAGAAGATGGGGAAAACGCTGCTGTTCTTCTCGGACAAGCTCACTTCCAATTCATCGCCCATGTCAAATACTCTCCCTTTTTCTAAAGACCTATCTTATTTCTTGCCACCTTCCCCCATAGACCGGTGCTTCCTTTTCCTTCATTGCCTCCCTGTACCCTATGCCTCTCTCATCCTTCATTCCCTCTTTCCTCTTATTTCTCAACCTTCCTGAGGTTGTAGAGTATCTTCAATCAGAACTAATAATTTTTTCTTGCGGCCATGGATCACACTGACCAGGGATCGAAACTGCACCCCCTGCATCGGACAGTCTTAACCGCACAGAGTCTTAACCATCGGACCAGACCTCCAAGGAAATCCAGGAGCTCATAATTTAGCTCCTTAAATGGCATTCTCAATTTAATCTGTGGCTGACACCTGTTAAGATACACTATTTCCCCCCCTCTACTTTTTCCTCACTAGCATCCGACAGGTCATTTGCTTTGGCTATGAGAATATGTCAGCAGTCCCATTTTAATTCAACGTTCTGTCAAATGACTTTTCGATCAAATCCAGTTCTTACCTTCCTCTTGTCCATGTCTTTTTTTCCTCTTTGACCAGCAGCTCCAGATAAACGATCCACATACTTCTGTGGAAAGCTCTCAGAGATACTCTCTTAAAATTAATACGAACTTGCATGAAGATTTCCTAAACCCTTTCTAAGAAAATATCCTACTTTTAAAAACTGCCCACGGTTAACCCAGATAAGACAGGTTTTGCCAAGATCCCACAGCTGCTAAGTGTCAGAACCGGGATGCTGACTTCAGGCACCGTGCTGGATCACCAGGCAGCAGCCGCCTGCAATGAAGAGAGCAGGCCCTTCTTATCTCCTTCCATTGGTGCCACCTTCAAACAGGGCACCCTTACTTTCTGTTACTTCAAGTATGGCTGCCATAAAGGTACTCTGCACATCCAAAATGCTTTGTTATTATTAGCGTCAAAGTGAAAGTCGCTCAGTCGTGTCCAACTCTTTGCCACCCCATGCACTATATAGTCCATGGAACTCTCCAGGCCAGAATACTGGAGTGGGCAGCCTTTCCCTTCTCCAGGGGATCTTCCTGACCCAGGAATCGAACCAGGGTCTCCTGCATTGCAGGCAGATTCTTTACCAACTGAGCGATCAGCGAAGCCCTTGTTAGAACATCACTAAAGCAAACTGCTGTTGTCGTAAGCCCACATATTTATTGCTACCTGCCATGTTCTTGCATCTCTAGAAATGTTCCTTGCGGATCAACTTGACAAGCCTAATGCAGTAATACTTTCACGTTTCAAGCACTATCTTTTCAAGGCTGAAGTGGTAAAATAAAAAAACAACACAATTTAGCCTGTTTCTCTCTGACCCTCGCTAGCAGTTTTACACACACACATGTACGAAAGAAACATATGTTTGCTTGGGAGATTGGGACTGACACACACACACACTACACACTATTGTGTATGAAATAGATAACTAATGAGGACCTACTGCATAGCACAGGGAACTCAACATTCTGTAAGAGCCCACATGGAAAAAATGCTTTTAAAAAGAGCGGGTATACATATATACACAGCTCATTCACTCTGCTGCACACCTGATACACACACACACTACGGTAAATCAACTGCACTCCAATAAAAACGGAGGGAGAAGGGAAGGAAGAGACACAAACATTTGGCTATAGACTCACCTGGAATAATGCAGCAATGTTTAGATAAATGTCACTTCAGAACCCAAAGTGGAGGGTAGGAAAATCAGGATATTGTTAATATCCTCAAATTAAAATCAATTAGGAGCCCGGTGGTGGCGGGACGCACGCACTGTCTAAGCCCACCGCTGGCGCCGCGCAGCTTTCTCCGGGCGCCCCGCCGGACGCACGCGGAGGGGACCCGGGTTCCACGGCCAGCTGCCCGCCCCTCAGGCCAGACTGTGACCGCCCGCCCTCGCGGCTCACAGGGCCCCGGGGCGCCAGCGCGCGTTTCCCACCGACAGGCCCCGTTTCCGGCTCACACGCTCCAGGCTCAGCGGCTCAAGCTCGCGGCTCACAGGCTCCCGACTCACAGGCTCCCGACTCACACGATTACCTCCCGCGCTCCCCGCCGGCCGGGCTCCCCGCTCACACGACGCCCAGGCCCCAGTGCGCCGGGCCGCGCCCGCCGCGCTCTCAACCCCCGACGCCGGCCCGCGCCCCCCGCTCACACGACCCCCGACGCCGGCCCGCGACCCCCGTCACACGACCCCCGATTCAGGCCCGCGCCCCCCGCTCTCGCGACCCTCGACGCCGGCCCGCGCTCCCCGCTCTCACGCACGCCTTCGCCCGCTCCTGGCAGGCCCGGCAAGCCGCTCACACGCTGCCCTGGCCCCAGTGCGCCAGGCCGCGTTCGCCGCGCTCTCAACCCCCGACGCCGGCCCGCGCCCCCCGCTCTCGCGACCCCCGACGCCGGCCCGCGCCCCCCGCTCTCGCGACCCCCGACGCCGGCCCGCGCCCCCGCTCACGCGACCCCCGACGCCGGCCCGCGCCCCCCGCTCTCGCGACCCCCGACGCCGGCCCGCGCCCCCCGCTCTCGCGACCCCCGACGCCTGCCCGCGCCCCCCGCTCACGCGACCCCCGACGCAGGCCCGCGCCCCCCGCGCAGTCGCCCGCACGCACGCCCCCCGCGCAGGCGCACGCCCCCCGCCTCCCACACAAACCCCGTCCCCAGGCGCTGGCCGGAGCTCGCGCTCATGGGACACCTGCGCGCCGCCCGCCCTCGCAGAGGCCCGGCCTGAGCTCTCCGCACGGGGCCTGCGCCGTGTTCGGCGAGGAGGCCGTGAAGCGGCCCGGGAGCTGCCCCGCGCGGCCGAGGGGAGGCTGCCTGAGGCGGGCCGCCGTGAGCGAGGGCCCGGGCGGGCGTCGCCCGGGGCGCTACTCTGGGGCTGCACGGCCGCGAGCGGGACGGCGGCTGTGCCTGTTGCTCCACTCGGTGGCTGCGCGCAGGTCGGTTTCGGCGGCCTCCCGCGCGCGGGGGTCGCCGCCACTTCCTCAGCGCCCCCCGCTGCCCCGCGTCCTCGAAGCCTCTGCGCGCGCGGGCTGCGCGGTGGTCGACTCGCCCCGGAGACGCGCGGAGAGACCTGGAGACGGGCGGCTGGAGCTCAGGTGCGTGTTACACCGGGGAGGTGGGGACGGGGTCGCCCGGGCGTGAGGGCCGCGCCCTGAGGGCTGCGGTGAGTGCAGCCCCACCGGGGAGCCGGCCATGCAAACACCCTCCCGTCCCCGCCGGGGAAGGGCGGGCAGCAAGGGGGCTCTGGCGCGGGAAGGTCGCGCTTCACTCACAAGGCATTTCAGAGGAGCGTTGGGATTACTCTGTTTAGATAGCTGTCGCAGCGCTGGTGGCTCATCTGGTAAAGTATCTGCCTGCAATGGCGAGACCTGGGTTCAATCCCTGGCTTGGGACGGTCCCCTGGAGAAGGGAAAGGCTACCCACTCCAGTATGCTGGCATGGACTGTCACAAAGAGTCAGCCTTTGCAGAGTCAGACTGAGCGACTTTCAGTTAACTAATTAAGGGGCTCCCCCACTAATTAAGGGGCTGCCCTCATAGCTCAGTCGGTAAAGAATCTGCCTGCAATGCAAGAGACTCGGGTTCGATACTTGGGTTGGGAAGATCCTCTGGAGAAGGAAATGGCAACTCACTCCAGTATTCCTGCCTGGAGAGTCCCATGGACAGAGAAGCCTGGCAGTCTACAGTCCATGGGATTGCAAGAGTCGGACACGATTTAGGGACTAAACCACCACGCAGCCCTTTAGGGAATGGATGGGATAGAAGAAAGACTGGTTCTGAGTGGGTCATGATAGACAGCAGGAGAGATGGATGCGGTCCACAGCCCGGTCGGGGGTCACTGAACACCGCGTCCTGAGGCGACAGGACTTGTAGATACACGGACAGGGGTGGAGGGGAGAGGCGGAGCGGGGGAGGGAACAGGAGACCGCGTCTCTGGAGGCTTCTCTCAGGGAGCAGAGTAAACATCTGGCGGTCAGCAGGAAGAGCGTTTCGGTGAGTGTGTTTTGTTTTGAACCTTCAAGAGCACTTAGTCTGACTCTTGGGCCATTTAACAGATGGGGACGCTGAGGCACTGGAATTACGGATCAAGTTAAAGGGCTTGTCTGAACTTGCAGCTGTCACTTGAACAGTTTGTTCGGTTCCAGTGTGTTATTCTTGCAACTTCAGGCAGTTACCTTATCTAAAAAGTTAGGAGACCACAGTTCAGAGAAATCATTCGCAGTGGCTCAAGGTTTTCGGGTGAAATCGCCAGTCACTGATGCCCCACCGAGCTCCTTCCCCGGGAGCCACACACTGAGTGTGTGAATGACTCCTTCCCCGGGAGCCACATCCCACATCCCAGCATCAAGTCACAAATTAAGAAGTTTAACAGTGAAATTTTAATAATTTTCTGATTTTTCTTTATCCATACTGGGTAAGTTAAGGATTATATCAGTTTGCACGCATGTACCCTGACAGAAAAGACACCTGAAAACCAAATCAACCCAATTAATCCTCCACTCTTGCAGCTGCAAAAATTGCCTCAAGAACCAGAAATGAATAAGGAATGTGGTAGACAGGACAGACTACCCTAGGAGTGCTCTGCTTTCAGATGGCGGGGAAACCTGGACTCGGCACTGCGGGTTGGATCTGCCCTTTCCGGCCTCCACACACCCCCTCCGTCAGGTCACCATGTTAGTTTCAGACACTTTGTCAATCTCTATCAAAAATAAAGAATTAAGAACATTATCTAGATAGTGTCTTTGGATTCTTTAAAAGCTATTGAGATGTAATTGACGTATCGTGTAATTCACCCATCCCAAGTGTGTAGTTCAGTATCTCTTAGTCTAGAGAGGTGTCACCTGTGACCACAGTCAATTTTAGAGCATTTCCATCACCCCCAAAAGGAACCCTGCATCCCTTAGCCACCACCTATGGCGCCCTCATCTCCCTCAGCCCCAGCAACCCCCAGTCTAATATCTGTCTGTGTAGACAGCCTGTTCTGGGTTTTCACATGAATGGAATCACACGGTGTGTGCTCCTTTGTGGTTCGCTTTTCTCATTTGATGTCGTGTTTCCGTGGTTCATCCATGTTATAGCACGTACCAGTTCTTCCATTTCTGTTGATTGTCAAACAAGAAACAGTATGTGGCTAAGCCATTTGTCCATTCGTAAGTTGTTGGAGATTTGGGTTGTTTCCCCTTTGCGGCTACGAACAATGCTGCTGTGAGCACTGACTTACACATTTCCGGATGGACATGCTTTTATTTCCCCGTGGTGGGATTTTGTCCTCAGAGTTCCCTGGCTGCTTTCTCCTTTTCTGGCCTTTGCTCAGACTGTCCTGCCGTCTTCACAGTTTCTGTTCCTCTTGGGTAGTTCTCCATTGATTCAGACCTGGAGACGCATTTCCCTCTCTGGTGGAGGGAGGAGGTGACACTTGCAGAGAACATTATGAACCGGTCCTAATGTGTGTGATTTCTGGGCGTCTCGTTGCTCTGAAGAAAGTGCTGAGCAACTGAAACAATGAAGAAAGTGGGGACCACGTCGAGGGCAGGTGGGCCTCCAGATGCGGGCCGGGGGATCTCAGGACGGGAGGGGCAGGAGCCCAGTCAGGCCAAGGGCGCAGACGTGGTGCTGGCTCACGACCTCTGGTGAGCAGCGAGTGGCTGAGCCCCAGGCAGGGGTCTGTTTGCTGTCAGGCGCACCTGGTTTCCCGAGTGTGTCCCCGCTGCCCACTCCCACCTGACACGGCCTTTCTCTTCCCGCTGCTCCCCGCTCAGCAACCAGCCACAGCCCGTGTGTAGACAGAAACCAGAGCAGGTGCAGAGCCTGCGTGCAGGCCCCTGCTCCCTGCATGGGGTGCTCAAGCCTCCCATTTCCTCCCTGTCAGTGGGCACGCCCCCTCCTCTCCAGCAGCCCCAGGTGTTCCCACACGGGGAGAGTTTACAGGGCCAGACCCTGCCCATGATAACCTCACAGGGTCCAGGATCACGGTCAGCCTGCCCTAGAAGCCCTCTGTCACATGGAACTCGGCATCTTCCTCCCCAGACTCCTGCCTCAGTTGCTCTGCATCGCCAGCATTCTTGTTTCTCCTGGAGGCCCGGTTGGACCCAGCCTCCTCCTCTGATGCTCCCAAGGTCAGGGGCTGCGGGCCAGTTTCTGGTGAGGACGAGAGAAGGGAGGTGGTACTTGGTCCCTGGGAGCATGACCCACCTGTGTGAAACGGTCTGTTTTCCTGGCCTGGCCTTGCTTCCTAGGACCCTATGCCTTTCTCCCCAACTGGCCCCTTCTGGGTGCTTCCCTTCGAACCCGTGTTCTCTCCTGGTCACAGCCCCGGCCGCACCCCGACTCCCTAGTCTCTCTGGCCAGGCAGATTCCTGCAGAGCCAGTGTCATTTCTTCTCTGCTTGGGGCGTCCCCATTGCTCCGCAGATGTGGGCAGGTAAGGAGGGAAGAAGGAAGTGCAGGGGTGTATTAGGGCTTAAGGGAGCCTCATGAATCGCTCGATGAAGTCCACACCTGCCTCTGCCCCTGACTTTAGACTCATGCAGAGTCTGAGCCTCCCTGACTGTGCTGAGGTCCTTGCCCTCTGTGTCCTGTCCAGGTGGGGTGGGGTTGGGTGGGTGGGAAATGACCTTCTGGTGTCTAGAGCACTTGGATTATTGGAAGGTTATTTCTTTGTGTGAAAAGCTCGATTTTTAAATTAGTTTTCTGTCACATAACAAAAGCACGTTTTGCTTGGAAACTCTGAAACAACAGGGAGAGTTGAGGGTGGAAAGTGCTGTCTCACCCCAGCCCCTCGTTGGCCGTTCCCTGTGTTCTTCTGGCGTTTTCCCTGTCTGTCCCCGAGAGCCACATCGCACCTCCGAATGTGCATCTTCGTAAGCACAAGTGGGCCCAGAGTCTATTTTAAAGAGCCCCACACGCCTCCCGTTTTCTTTCCAGTTGCTTCCCGGGCGGTGCCCCCAACGTACGTGAGCGGCTCTAAGTGGTCTGGCCGTCGGAGCCAGCCCGAGCCCTGTGGCGCTGCAGGTGGAGCCCCAGGTTTACCGGAGCAGCCGGCCAGACCCAGTGCAAGGAGCCAGCTCCGCGTCCCTGGAAAGCGTGGAGGTGGGTGGACTCCCCCTCGGCACCTCCCCAGTCACTGCTCACGTGACATGACAGAGGAGGACGGGAGAGGGCATCTCATCGCTGGAAGAGGGGCTATTCGGGGACCTACATTTGGTTTTAAGGTGTCTCTGGGTCTCTATCTGCAGGGCAGCGCTGGCCACAGAGCATCCTCCTTCAGAAATGGGGGCCTCGGAGCATCCCCTGTTCACCACCACCCTCCCCTGGCCCTGCAGGTGCGGGGGAAGGTTAATCGGCTGAGGGCAGAAAGGGCAGGTGTGCCACAGCCACGGTCACCTTGGTCCAGCACCTTGGACCAAGGCTCACCCTGCATGACTTGGCAGGCTCGTGATGGATGCCTCCGGGGGCCCCCACTGAGACTCCTTGAACTGTCCACTGCGGGAGCCTTCAGGCCTTGGTATCAGAAAGGACATCCATGGGGCAGATCCACCCCCTGCGGGTTAATCGTGGCTGACATCCTTCTCTTTCTGTTTTTCCAGAGTCTCAAGTCTGGTGAAGAAGCCGACAGCACGAAGGAGCCTCAGAATGAATTGTTTGAAGCCCAAGGTAAAGCCTGGCCTTGTGGTGAATGCCCCCTTTGGTCGGTGCTGGGCTGTCAGGCAGCAGGCTGCCAGCGAAAGAGAATTTCCTGGGAGGTGCCCAGTGTGGGTGGTCTCTCTGGGGGGCCCTTCTCCTGGGGAAGTCCCAGCCCTGAGATTCGTGGGGTCAGACCCTTGGGCAGGGGCCGCTGGCTAAGAGAGCAGCTAGTTGGCTTGGGTCACAGTGATCCTCCCGACCGGCAGGCATGGGCCAGGGGACTCCTTCCTAATGTGCCAGGCCTGGGCCAGCAGCCTCCCCACTCAGCAGAGGCCCTGCATGCGCCCCAAGTGGAGGGCGAGACGTGGCTCTGGTCCTGGGAACCCGGCGGAGCACCCGGAAGGCAGTCACAGGTGTGCTTAGCAAAGCTGGGTGCATCAGCATGTGGGTGTGCGGGTTCCTTAAGGACGCCTCTCACCAGCGTGTGTCACAGGGCAGAATGTGCTGGACCATGGCTCCAGCGGGAGACCAGAAGTGACCTAGAGCTGCTCCTGAGCGAGAGGTCTGCACTGGTGCTGAGCATCGTCCAGACTGTGGCCCTCAGGGGCCGAGGCTGTTGTTGGCTCAGTGCTGAGCGTGGGGACGTCAGGCGAATGAGCCAAGTGTCGGTGCTACTGGATGAAGCAGATGGACCCCTTTGTGTCCAAAAATCACTTCCCAGATTCCCTGGACTCAGAGTCAATCTAGGGGACGAGAGGAAGGGCTCCGGGGAGGTTATTCACTGAGTGATTTTGGGCTCTCTGCCCAGAGACTGCTTGGATGGTTCTTTCCATCTGGGTTAGAACTGACACTCATGCAGAGACACTAACGTCAGACCTCTCAGGACTTGTTTACCTTCTCTGCCAGCCCTGAGAACACACACACCCTGCTGTCAGAATTGCTTTTCCCTTTGTCTGGTTCCTGCCTTTATTTATTTATTTATTTTTAAATTTAAAATGTACGTACTTGGCTGTGTCAGGTCTCAGTTGTAGCATGCAGGATCTTCATACGTCATTTGGGGTCTTTCATTGCAGTGCACAGGTTTCTGTCTAGTTGCAGGGCACAGGCTTAGTTGCTCCATGGCACGTGGGATCTGAGTTCCCCAGCCAAGGATCGAACCCGAGTCCCCTGCATTGCAAGGTGGATTCTTAACCATGGGACCATTGGAGAAGTCCCTGTTTTACCATTTTTCCATAGAACTTTCAGATGTTTTAAGCTGGAAGGGGTCTTGGAAGTGGCCCTTCCCTTCTGTTTTCTTCAACCCAATAGTCAGCATCATTCATGAGCATGGAGGCCTAGCTTTCCTCAGGAAAGGACTTTCTGATTGTTAGTTGGGTTATCACAGTAAACACCAAGATGACTCCTCTCTGGAGAGCTCCAGACCACTGACCAGGAGCCAGAGTCTGGTCAGGTGCAGGTGACCCTCGTCCTGCGTCGGGCAGGGTGGTGCAGTCTGGGCGTGGAAGGGGCTCTGCTTTGAAGCCTTGCTTGTCTAAAGAGAGCTCTTTGTCGGCACCGCAAGGTGCCCAAACACTCTCCCAAAGGGTGTTTCTCTGGCAAAGCTTCAGAAACCTCAGTAAGCCACCTGGCTAACCTGGCCGTCTGTCACCCGGACTCGCTGCTGAGTCTGCATCTCAAAGACCCCTGTGGCTCCTGATGTGAGGCGGTATGGAAAACAGCCCACCTTGGGGTGTTTTGCTGGGAAAAAAAAAAAGAAGTTAACACTCAACCTGCATCCAAAGTAGCCTTTGGTGCTAAGTTCCAGTTTCCAGGAGATGTTAGGGATGGAAGCGCTGGGGGGTGGGCGGGAGGTGACCCAGCGACTCTGGGGGAGTAGCCACACGCACAGGGAGGACTCTGCATTGATGCTGAGTTGAAGAAATCAGCCGTCGGGAGACTTGGGACAGAACTGGGACGTCGTTGTTGGGTTGTAGGGCCATCGTCGCACTGGGGTCAGGAGTGCATACAAAACACTCAGGGGTGAGAACACGGCAGCCGGGATTTGCCTTCAAATACCTGGTCCGGGACCTTCTGTGGTGATTTATTGTCTAGGATGCCACACTCCCATTGCAGGGGGCCCGGGTTCCATCCCTTGTCTGAGAACTAGAGTCCCCATGCTGTCGCTAAGCATTTGCATGCCACAACTAAAAAGATCTCACATGCAGCGACCAAGCCCCAGAGCAGCCAAATAAATATCACAGAAACAGAAAAGACGTGGGCAAGCACACACAGGGGCAGATGAAGCCAGGGCGAGAGGCTGCTCTTTGCTTTGGGCAGGTTTGAAGACCTTCTAGACGTTAATTTTTCAAGCCGGGCCTTTTGCTTCTAAGCACGAAGCTTGCAGGTATGCTCCTAGTGCTGCAGCTTCTGGAGGCTCCCTTCAGACATGCCTTCCCCTCGTGCAGCAGAGTCCCCCTTGTATTGTGAACTTTTGCATAGAATTAAGTTGGAAGAATTGCATGGTGAGCCCCACGTAGCCACCGTCGGAAGCTTGACTCTCACACGTGTCCCTCTGCCCATCTTTCAGTCCATCTGATTTCAGAGGAAAATACCAGCTTGGTGTGTTTCCCCTGCTTCAGGCCAGCTGCCAACCTGGGCTTCTGAGGTCTTCGGGAGCCCCCGGAAACCCACAGCCACTCCTTCGACACCCGCAAGAGCTGGGTCCGGGGCCTCTGGGAAGAGCTGGCTGTGGGCAGCAGCGGCCACCTTACAGAAGAGGAGCTGGCCCTGGTCTGCCAGAGCATCGGGCTCCAGGGCCTGGCGAAGGAGGTGAGAGGGGATGGGACGGACCGCCCCAAGGGCTGAGTCGTTGTGGTTGGTGCCAGGCCTGGGAAACCCCTTCACCCTCAGACACTGATTCGGTTGTCACTGTCCAGTCTAAAATCCTGTGCTGACTCCCAGGGCTAGCGCTGACGGTCCGTCTCGGGCCACCTTCACGCAGGACCCTCCTCTGTCTGGAGCTCTCTCCCCTCTCTGGTCTCCCTAGGCCTACCGCCCAGCCCAAGGGTGGTGCCCATAGCATCTGGCTGTGACCCTGGCAGCTGTGTTCAGCCCTTCCCTCCTTCAGGGCCCAGGGGAGGAGGGGGCAGTGTGATGGGATGGGCCCTGCCTCGCTGACCCCGAACCGCTGGGATTCCGCAGATACATGTCCCACCGTCCAGCAGACTCTCTCACAGCAGACTCGGGGTGGGTGTTTGGGAGATGCGGGATGCTCAGGTGACCATTCACAGCCTGGTGGAAACTGACCAGGCGTGTGGATTTCACATGCCACAACCAGGAAGCCAGTGCTGGGATAGCAAGCCGCCTGCTTGGTGGGGTGGGGGCCGGGCCTGGGCGGGGCGGTCAAGGCTACTTGGGAGCAGCCTCTGAGCAGATGCCTGAGGCGCTTTTCTTTAGAAACTTGAAGACCTGTTCAGTGAGCTGGACCAAGATGGGGATGGTAGAGTGAGTCTGGAGGAGTTCCAGCTTGGCCTGTTCAATCATGGGTCCCCTCGACCGCTGGAACTGGCCCCGCTTGTCAAACCCAGCGGGTCCTGGTCTCATTACCAGGTAAGGTGGGGGAGATTAACTCTTGAGGCCCAGGGTGACTGCCGTCACTCTCCTGAAGGCCTGTGCTCTCTGCCTGGTCCCCAGAGTGGGTGCCCGGAGGTGGTCAAAGTGACCTCACCTGACATCGCTTCTCCCTGGCTGAGCGCCACTGGTGAGCTGCTCGCCTTCTCTGAGCCTCAGGGTCCTCATCTGTAAAGTGGACGCACCTCACAGGGGTCTTCCGTGGATTCCCTGGGGCGCACTCGTTCCACCAGGAGCACCCGGTCCCTCCTCCCTGGGGCCAGAGTCACTGTTAGGGCCGCGCCTTCCCCAGGATTCCCCTCCAGGCTCTCCTGGAGCTGTGTTCTTCCCATTTCTCATCCTTCATGAGGCCGGCTGGAGTCAAGCAGACTTTGTTTACACTGTGCTGTTGGCCGGTGAGTTTGGTTCATCTCTGTCTCGGGGTGGTCAGGGCCCCTTCTCTCACTGCAGGGCACGGTTGTCCTGGGGAGTCTCGCTGCCGCCTCTTTGGCAACGTGGCTGATCCCGTAGTTTGTGGGCGGCGGTGCAGGAACAGTAGCCTTGTTCTCTGCTGGGCTGAGCTCGTCCGAAAATCAGGTTTCTACCCCTGAAGCCACTGAGATGGGGATGGAGTAAGGGTAGTGAGGACAGTGCCTGTCCAGCTGAGGGCAGGGACCGCACGGTGCCCAAAGCCCACAGAGGGCAGGGACCGCACGGTGCGCAGAGCCCATAGAGGGCAGGGACCGCACGGTGCCCAGAGCCCACAGAGGGCAGGGACCGCACAGTGCGCAGAGCCCATAGAGGGCAGGGACCGCACGGTGCCCAGAGCCCACAGAGGGCAGGGACCGCACGGTGCCCAGAGCCCATTCAGGGCAGGGACTGCACGGTGCCCAGAGCCCACAGAGGGCAGGGACCGCACGGTGCGCAGAGCCCGTAGGGGGCAGGGACCTCATGGTGCCCAGAGCCCATAGAGGGCAGGGACCTCATGGTGCCCAGAGCCCATAGAGGGCAGCGACTGCTCGGTGCCCAGAGCCCATAGCGGGCAGGGACCTCATGGTGCCCAGAGCCCGTAAACGGCAGGGAGCTCACGGTGCCCAGAGCCCATAGAGGGAAGGGACTGCACGGTGCCCAGAGCCCGTAGAGGGCAGGGACCTCATGGTGCCCAGAGCCCGTAGACGGCAGGGAGCTCACGGTGCCCAGAGCCCATAGAGGGCAGGGACTACACGGTGCCCAGAGCCCGTAGACGGCAGGGAGCTCACGGTGCCCAGAGCCTATAGAGGGCAGGGACTGCATGGTGCTCAGAGCCCATAGAGGGCAGCGACTGCTCGGTGCCCAGAGGCCATAGAGGGCAGGGACCTCATGGTGCCCAGAGCCCGCGGAGGAGGGCTCCCCTCAGGGGCCTTGGCACCTCGTTCCCGCCCAGGAAGTGCTGACGGGGCCACGTTCTGTGCATGTGGACACCGATGTGGCCGGGCTGCGGGTGTGGGGCCTCGCACAGCAGACCGAGATTGTCCTGCTCCATCAGGGGAGCCCCTGGGTCTGGTGGTCTGGGGACGACACCAACCTCAGAGAGGAGGGGGCCGCTGCTCCTCCTTGTTCTGGTCCCAACAGCAGATGCCTGTCCCAGGGGTCCTCCCTGGGTTGGGAAGCACAGCTTCCTGGGTGCACTTCAGCCTCACCCGTCCGCTTTCCGGCTGAGGGATTTTTCTGCCGTTGCCTCCAGCCCTGAATCCTGAGGACACGCGCCCTCTGCTCGGGCCGCCCCGCCTGTTCTGAAGCCCATCTTGGGTTTCTCTGCACAGACTGGGTTTCCCTCGGCTGGCGTGTGCCTTCCCAGGCTCTCCCTGTGGGAGGACAGGCGGGAAGCCATTGCTCTTTCAGAGAAAGGTTACCCCGGGGACCCCGCAGGTGCTGGGGCGCCCCCTGCACGGCCTCAAGCAGATGGCCCTGAGCCTGGGCTCGGGTCGCCTCCGTGGAGCCTGTAGTCCCCGCAGGTCCTCTGTTCCCTGCAGCAGGAGTTGGGGAGGCCGCACCACCGAGCACAGGTGGTGAGGGCCCGGGAGGTGCGTGAGGAGGCCGCGGTCCTGCCGGTGCTGGTCCCCGCGTGCAGGTCCCGGAGGAGAGTGTCAGCCAGACCACCACGTCGGCCCTCATGTCCGTGTGCTCGGGCCCCCGCCTCTTCGGCAGCGGCTTCGCCTTCCCGGAGCAGATCATCTCCTTGTGGGCTCAGGAGGGCGTTCACAATGGCAGGGAGGTCTTGCAGGTGTGGACGGTCACGCGGCTGCCCCAGCAGAGGAGTCTGGGCGGGGGGATTAGCGGGAGCCGCTGCCCATGAGGGAGGCTGGACAGAGAACCTCGCAGACACAGGCCCCGTGGAGGGAAGGCCCGTCATCCTCACTGTTTGCTTTATTTTTTGATATCGATGTGTAGGACATCTTAACTTAAAAACATAATCAGTAAACAGCAGAGAAAGCCCACAGCCTGGAACACCTCCTTTAGAGGGTAGGTTTCAGTATCTCAGACTCATCCCGCAGCGTGTGTCGGCTTCCGAGCCGATCCTTGGTCCTGGAGGACAGGAGGGCACCTTAGTGCCTGGAGGACATGGGCGTGGACACCAGGAGGTGGTGCCCACACGTGTCGTGCGGTTTTTCTAATCTGGAAGCTGCTGCCCACACCTCTTCGTCCTCTGCTCCCACCGTGATTTCATCGCTGAGAAGCGTGCTCTCAGCATGGCGTGGCGGCCGCTTCTGGATCGCTCTGCATGCTTTAACGTCCTGTCATTTTTCTCCCAGAAACCCTCGGGGCCCGGGAGAAGGGTGGAGATTCGAGTCCCCGTCTCCCGGTTCACAGGAAGGGCTTCCCCGTGGGCCCTGCCATGTGCCTGCCCCACCCGTGTGTCTGCAACTTGTAGATGCAAGCACCAGTCACTGAGAGAGCAAGCCAGGGCACCAGTGTTATCACTAGGCAGCCGGCAGGTGCGTGGGCATCCCCGGCCTACTCTTTTCCTTATGGTGGTGAAATATAGAAAGCACAAGGTTCTGTTCTTTTAACTTTACCTTCCCCAAGCCCGAGGGGGAGTGGCTGTGGCTCGTGGCTCTATCGATCATGTTTCCACCAACAGAACCCACACTGTTCCTGTGTCTGTTCGTGCTGTTTAGAGATACGTTGAGGATTCTGTGTGTCTGAAACGGCAGGAACTCAACTCAAACTGGCTTGGGCAAGAGGACATCAGGGGTCTTTGTGATCAGTTGGGGAAGAAGGAGGATGCTTAGGCTTGGGGGTCCCGGCTCTGGGGATTGTCAGGACTCTGCTGGCCTTTGGGTCTTGGCTTCAGGTCTAGCACCCTCGTGCGGCTCCCCAGGACCCCGTGGCCTGGACAACACTTGATTTGGCAGAAAAAGCCCTTCTCCAGCGTCCCTGTCAATCCCCAAAGTCCTCTGCTTGCATATGCCCCCTTCTGTGTCTGTCCCTTTGCCCAGGAAGGGGGGCTCTGTCCAGCCTGGGTCATGCCCACCTCCGAGGCAGGGACAGTGAGGGGAGGAGCTGTATGTTGACAGTGGGAGGGGGACCTCAGTGTTGACAGGGACCTGGGGAGAGGGACCCCAGAGGGACGGGAGCAGGGGAGAGGCTCCACTCAAGAGGTGGAGGCTTTGCAGACAGAAAAGGAAGGGACTGGGCCAGTGAAGTCTGGGCCTGAGGGAGCCAGCAAATGTCTGAAGACCCGCCCATCCTGCCTGCCCGATGGGCCTTGCTGTTTTCAGAGCCTTGACTTCAGTGTGGACAAGAAGGTGAACCTTTTGGACCTGACCTGGGCCCTGGAGAAGGAGCTCAGGATGGTGGGCGGGGCCGCCCAGCAGGCAGCCTTGGCCTGCTACCGCCAGGAGCTGAGCTTCTGCCAGTAAGAGCCCCGCTGGGGCGGGCGTGGGGTGCTGCTGGCCAGGCTGGCCACCTCGCCCAGGGCGTGGGCAGCCTGTGGGAGGAGAAAGGGTGCTTCCAGCACGGTCACAAAGCACAGCATGGCGATTGGGCCAAGAATGCGTTCCGTTGTAATTGGGTTTAGCTCCAGTTGAGCTGGATATTCAGGCCATCCGTCTACGGAGCCGGTTGGCATAGAAATTGTTATTGTGTTTTTATTGATGCTCTGAAGCTACAGAGAAGGTTGGCAGTAATTCAGTCTCCATCCTCAAGACTTTGTGTCTCGTTAGGTACCGACAGATGAGACCCCTGACATCAGGCAACTCTGCAGAGGGGCCCAGAGGAAGACTGCTTTGGGAGGATGATGAAGGGAGACGAGTTTGGTGCTTCTCCAGTGGGAGAAACAGGCATCAGGATAGCTGGTGCCCTGAGCCTTGGGCAGGGCCTGGGGTGACCGGACAGAGACAGGCGTCTCCTCTGCTCTTGGCAACTCCCTGGCACTTAAGTGCCAGGCTACAGGTGGCAAGGCTGTGACCAGGCAGGATAATGGGTGGTCAGCCTTCTCCCCTTCATGCGTCCAGCCCCAGGTTACGTGCTGGGGATCCCTGGGGTCCGAGGCCCAGCTGCAGCAAAGAGGGAGCGTGGATAATTGCCCACCTCTTCTGAGGCCGTCTGGAAGGGTGAACACTGCACGCCCCAGGCTCGAACCTCTTGGTTCAGAAACCTGCGAGAAACCCCATTGCAAGCCAGCTGGCTTCTTTCTGTATGTAATTCTGTAAAACCGACTCAATAACTGCAGAAACCATCCTGTTAGGAGGAGGGTCAGGCTTCCCAGGTGGTGCTAGCGGTAAAGAACGCACTTGCCAATGCTAGTGCAACCCGCTTGCTAATGCAAGAGGTGTGAGAGATGCGAGTTCAATCCCTGTGTCAGGAAGATCCCCTGGAGGAGGGCATGACAGCCCACTCTAATATTAATCCCATGGACAGAGGAGCCTGGAGGGCTCCAGTCCATAGGATTGCACAGAGTCGGACATGACTGCAGCGACTTGGCATGCATGCACGGGAGGTGGGTCAGAGCTCAGCGCTGGCCACGGCTCAGCGCTCTTAGGCCAGCTGAGTTTGTTCCTTCAGACCGGCTCGCTCGCCCCAGAGCAGTGTCCCCATTGACCCCGCCCCGCTTCCTGCAGGGAGCAGGTGGAGCAGATGGCCAGGGAGCGAGACAAGGCAAGGCAAGACCTGGAGAAAGCTGAGCAGAGGAACCTGGAGTTTGTGAAGGAGACGGACGCCCTGCACTCCGCCCTGGAGCAGCTTGCGGAGGAGAAGGTCAGGTAGGTCCTGCTGGGGTCCTGGGCCAGGGTGGGTGATGGACACAGGCTGCTGCCAGCTGAGGCCCTGCTGTCTCACCTGAGCCCACAGCAGGGAGCCCACAGACCAGGCATCACCCATGCAGTGGGCTGAGCGGACTCCCACAGAGCCAGCCCGGCTGGTGGCGGACAGACCAGAGGAAAGCGTTTCTGACCTTTATGAAAGTCTTCCCCTCTCTCTCGGTGCGCCACTGCCTCCCTGTGGTCCTTTGCCGTGGCCGCGTTCGGCCCCGTCCCAGACAGGAGAGGCACCGGGTCCCCCTGGACGCACATGGGGCTGTGCCCTGTGGGGCTTCCCGCTGGGGGGCAGCCTGACTGCACACGCCGTTCCTCTGCGGCCAGCGCTGCCCTCCCCAAGTTCCCAGAAGCCGACGGCGACTGATTTCAGGCCGTCAGTCAGGGAGCTGAGAATGGATTTGCGTTGGTCTCAGCCTGGTTGACCTGATTCTCCTGACCACCCCGAAGGGACTCAGTGAAGTTCTCTCTGCATCAGAGAACTGGAGACTCCTTATCTCCACCCAAGAATCTGGTTGGGGGACACAAGGCCTCGAGGGCCATGTGGGTGCTGGAATTTTGCTCCGTGAGTAACACGGTGTCATCAGTACATATTTAGAAATAGCATTTGCAGTCGTGTTAGGTTACTCTAACAGAAAAGTATTGAGGGATACATATTCGTTGTAAACAACTTAGAAAATACACACACAGGGAGAAATGAAAGCAGACCCCTCACGTCCACAGAGGTCGTTGCTCCTAACCTTTTCCACGAGTCCCTCGCTTCTTCCTGTGCACGTGGTTGCTTTCAGAGAGGTGTCGTTGCTGTAACGTTGCATATCCTTTCTGAGCATCCGTCGTGTGGCTCTGCCATATGTTACTGCACCTTTCCCCTTTAAAGAGGGAAGTGATGTGATCAAGTTTGTAAAACTTTCCCCAGCGTCTGCAGGCTGTTAGGTTAAATCGTGCTCATCAAACTTTTTCCCTGAGTGACAGCTGCCCTCGTGCCCCAAAGCTCTGCGGTGAGTCCGAGGGAGGCCGAACCAATCATTTCTAGTTTCGACCACGGTCAGTTGATTGCAGACCCAGCCAGGCTCTGCTGAAATAGGAGTTTCCACTCATCTTCACTCTAGATACGCTGGGTTTGAGAATCCTGCTAAGCAGCTGTTTCAGTGATGTTGTTGTTCAGTCACTCAGTCACGTCTGACTCTTTGCAACCTCATGGACTGCAGCACACAAGGCTTCCCTGTCCTCCACCATCTCCCGGAGCCTGCTCACCCTCATGTCCATCGAATCAGTGATGCCATCCAACCATCTCATCCTCTGTCGTCCCCATCTCCTCTCGCCTTCAATCTTTCCCAGCATCAGGGTCTTTTCCAATGAGTCAGTTCTTCACATCAGGTGGCCAGAGTACTGGAGCTTCAGCTTCAGCATCAGTCCTTCCAATGACTATTCAGGACTGATTTCCTTTATGATGGTTTGATCTCCTTGCAGTCCACGGGACTCTCAAGAGTCTTGTCCAACACCACAGTTCAAAAGCATCAATTCTTCGGCGCTCAACTTTGTTTATGGTCCAACTCTCACATCCATACATGACTACTAGAAAAACCATAGCTCTGACTAGACGGACCTTTGTCAGCTTTTTAACATGCTGTCTCGATTGGTCATAGCTTTTCTTCCAAGGAGCAAGCGCCTTTTAATTTCATGGCTACAGTCACCATCTGCAGTGATTTTGGAGCCCAAGAAATTAACGTCTGTCACTGTTTCCATTGTTTCCCCATCTATTTGCCATGAAGTGATGGGACCGGATGCCATGATCTTCGTTTTCTGAATGTTGAGCTTTAAGCAAGCTTTTTCACTCTCCTCTTTCCCTTTCATCAAGAGGCTTTTTAGTTCCTCTTCTCTTTCTGCCATAAGGGTGGTGTCATCTGCATATCTGAGGTTATTGTTATTTCTCCTGGCAGTCTTGATTCCAGCTTGTGGTTCACGCAGCCTGGCATTTCACGTGATGTACTCTGCATTTAAGTTAAATAATCAGGGTGACAGTATACAACCTTGATGTATTCCTTTCCCAGTTTGGAACCAGCTTGTCTTAATGCTCGCCTTTTAAAGGATGGCTGGGCTGATTCCAGTTTGGGGCTGTCACAGAAGCTGCAATGAACATTCCCAGGATCAAAAGCAGGGTATTCCACGTGCCGCCTGCACTCAACAGACCCTAGGGGTGGGCAGTCCACCCCTCTGGCCCAACCCCTAGACACAGCCCTCACTTCACCGCACCCTAGATAGCATGGAAGGACTGATGCTAAAGCTGAAACTCCAATACTTTGGCCACGTCATGCAAAGAGTTGACTCACTGGAAAAGACTCTGATGCTGGGAGGGATTGGGGGCAGGAGGAGAAAGGGACGACAGAGAATGAGATGGCTGGATGGCATCACCGTCTTCGATGGAGGTGAGTTTGAGTGAACCCCGGGAGTTGGTGATGGACAGGGAGGCCTGGCGTGTGTGATTCAAGGGATCGCAAAGAGTCGGACACGACTGAGCGACTGAACTGAACTGCTGTCATTCAGTCACTACGTCCTGTGCACCTCTTTTCAACCCCATGGACTGCAGCACGCCAGGCTATCCTGTCCATCACTAGCTCATGGAGTTTGCTCAAACTAGGGAGAATTATTGACTCCATGATTTTTATTCAGCGGAAGGCACTATGAAACCTGTCTCTGACTTTTGCTGGAGTGAACAACTGTAAGAGGGAAGACCGTTTCTCATTCTATTCCAAGTGCAGCACTAAGGGGCTGTTGTCTGTGAGCTTCAGTTACACACAGTGGCTCAGCACTGGGAGCCCTGTTTCCCACACAATGACCAGTAAGATAAAGAACCTGTGTTTAGCTCCGAGGACACATCCTGACCAAGCCCGACTGTCAGTGACTGCAGCCAGGGAAGTAACACAACCCCTTCAGAGGCTGACGGGAACCAGGAAGGGTTTGACTTTACTCTTTCTCCTTTTAATATAAAACAAGCCTGAATTCTAACTCAGCCAAGATGGTTCTTTGGGACATGAGTCCACCATTTTACCTTGATCCACCAGCTTTCCAAACAAAGTTGCTATTGCTTGCCCCAACAACTCATCTCCTGATTTATCGGCCTATCCTGCAGGAAGCGATGCGGCTGGGTAACACAATGACCCTACCTGTGTCTAAGGCCTTCAGGTGAGCATCAGCTCACTGGCTGGTGCTGCTGTATGGATCGCAGTTTGCCACAGATCTCTTCCTTGCAGACGCGGCAAAGCCTGTGCCAGTTGTAAATTAGCACGGCTCCCTGGACTCAGGTGTGTGCTGTTGAGGAGAGCAAAAACTTTACCCTTCTAGATTCATCTGGTGGGTTATAAATCAACTTAGCATGAGACAGATTAACAGGAAGAAAAGCAAACAAAAGGTTAACAACATATATACTTCTGTACATATGAGTGAGTCTCAGAAAACCTGAGTATCATCAGAATGGTTGAAACCCTCACCTTAAATACCATCTTTTTTCTCCATTTGTTGATGGATACAGGTTGTTTCCATGTCTTGTCTTTTGTGATTAATGATTCAGTTAGAGCTACTGATGTCATTTTGTTTGTATATATACTCAGAAGAGGGTTTTCTGGACGGTAGTTCTATTTTTAAATTTTTGAGGGTCCTGCATTTGGACTGTTGCCCATAATGACTCCCAGTTGCCATTCCCCCCAATGATGCACAAGTGTTCTCTTTTCTCCTTATCCTTGCTAACACATATTATCTTTCATTTGTTGGATCGTAGCCATAACAACAGGCTTCCCTGGTAGTTCAGACAGTAAAGAATCTACCTGCAATGCAGGTGACCCGGATTTGACCCCTGGGTCCCGGAGATCCCCTGGAGAAGGGAATAGCTACCGACTCCAGTATTCTTGGCTGGAGAATTCCAGGGAGAGAGGAACCTAGTGGGCTACAGCCCATGCGGTCACAAAGTCAGACAGGACTGAGTGACTAACACACTCATATAGCCATAGTAAGAGGCACGAGGTGCTATCCCGTTACGGCTTTGGTTTGCATTTCCTTGATGATGAGCTGGCCATTTTGTATGTCTGTTGAGAACCTTCACCTATTTTTCAACAATCAAGTTGTTTTGCTGTTTACTTGTATGAATTCCCTATATATTTTGGACCAGATTGATGGCTTGCAGATTATTTCCTCTCAGGCCATAGGTTGCCCTTTCATTTTATTGTTTCCTATTATGACCACCCTAGACAGCATATTAAAAAGCCGAGACATTACTTTGCCAACAAAGGTCCGTCTCGTCAAGGCTATGGTTTTTCCAATAGTCATGTATGGATGTGAGAGTTGAACTGTAAAGAAGGCTGATTGCCGAAGAATTGATGCTTTTGAACTGTGGTGTTGGAGAAGACTCTTGAGAGTCTCTTGGACTGCAAGGAGATCCAGCCAGTCCACCCTAAAGAGATCAGTCCTGGATGTTCCTGGGTGTTCACTGGCCACCTGAGGCGAGGAGGTAATTCATCTGAAAAGACCCTGATGCTGGGAAAGATTGACGGAAGGTGGACAAGGGGACGACAGAGGATGAGATGGTTGGATGGCATCACCCACTCAATGGACATGAGTTTGAGTAAGCTCCGGGAGGTGGTGATGGACAGGGGGACCTGGCGTGCTGCAGCCCATGGGGTTGCAAAGAGTCCGACACGACTGAGCGACTGAACTGAAGTTGCTGTGCAGAAGCTTTTTATTTTGGTGTAATCCAATTTATCAATTTTTCCTTTTGTTGCCTGTCTTTCTAGGGTCCTGTCTAGAAAATGTTTGCCCACACCAGTGTCAAGTTGTTTGGTTTTTTTTTTTTCTTCTGTTTTCTACATTCAGGTCTTACCCAAAATCTTTACTTTGAGTTAGCTTTTGTATATGGTGTGAAATAGGGTCAGTTTCATTCATCTGCATGTGAGTACAGTTCTCCCAGCATAATTTGTTAATCTTCCCCATTGTATGCTCTTGGAAGCTTTACTGTCGATTATTTGACCGTAAAAGTGTGTATTTATTTCTGGAATCTCGATTCTATACCACTGGTCATTGGTTTTCATGTCTGTACCATGCTGTTTTCATTACTATACCTTTTAATATAATTTGAAATCGGGCACAGTGATGCCTCCAGTTTTGTTCTTTTTTGGAGGTACTTTGGCTATTGAGCTTCTTTTGCAGTTCTACACAAAGTTTAGATATTTTTTCCCATTTCTGTGAAAAATGCCACTGAAACTTTGATAACGCTTGCTTTGAATTTCTAGATCACTGTAGGTAATGTGGGCATTTTTAACAATATTAGTTCTTCCCATCCATGGATATGGATATCTCTCCATTGATCTTTGTCTTTCTCATCAATCTGATAAAGCTTGGAGTGCATAGATCATTCATTTCCTTGGTTGAATTTGTTCCTCGGTATTGTGTTCTTTTTACATGCTATTATAGATCGGATTGTTTCCCTCATTTCCTTTTAAGATAGATTGTTGTTGGTGTAAACAAATACAGCTGCTTTTTTGCATTTTTTGGCATGTGGATTTGTATCCTGCAACTTGATTGGATTCATGTATCCTAATCCTTTTGTGTGTGAAGTCTTCAGGGTTTTTTACATATAGAATCATGACATCTGCAAACAGATAGTTTTACTTCCTTTGTTCCAATTTAAATGATTTTTATGCCTTTTTTTTTTTTTTTTGCTATTACTTCTAGTACTGTGTTTAATAGAGTTGGCGAGTAGCAAAGCTTTCAGTTTTCCCCATTGATTCTGATGTTAGCCATGGACTTTCGTGATCTTAGCCTTGGGAGCTTCCCCGTTAGCTCAGTTGGTAGAGAATCCATCTACAATGCAGGAAACCACAGTTCTATTCCTGGGTCAGACGAGATCGGGCGCGTTCAGGGTGGTATGGCCGTAGACTGAACTGTGGTGTTGGAGAAGACTCTTGAGAGTCCCTTGTACCGCAAGGAGACCCAACCAGTCCATTCTAAAGGAGATCGGTCCTGGGTGTTCCTTGGAAGGATTGATGCTAAAGCTGAAACTCCAATACTTTGGCCACCTCATGTGACGAGTTGACTCACTGGAAAAGACTCTGATGCTGGGAGGGATTGGGGGCGGGAGGAGAAGGGGACGACAGAGAATGAGATGGCTGGATGGCATCACTGACTCGATGGACGTGAGTTTGAGTGAACTCTGGGAGCTGGTGATGGACAGGGAGGCCTGGCGTGCTGTGATTCATGGGGTCACAAAGAGTTGGACAGGACTGAGCGACTGGACTGAACTGAACTGAACTGTATAGTACAAATTAATAAAGCTTAATCTTTTGAAATATCAGAAAATGTGGAAATGTCATAATCTCAATACATTTTTGTTTTTCATTCAGCTTAGAAGCTTTTTAAATTAAAATTGGGAACATATTTACAAAATATAAATAAATGAAATGGGAATATTCTTTTTTTTCCCACAGTATTTGTTGATTGCTTATTTATTGAGAGAGTATTTCTCACCCCAGATAGTCATAGTTTATCGTTCAGGACCACAGGAAAGGGACAAACTTCCATGGAACTCAACCCAAAGAAATTCTTTGTATTTCAAATCACTTTGCACTCTGAAAGATACCAGCCTTCCTCATCTCCTCAAAATCTTTCATGGAATCATAATTTCTGTAGAAATCTGCATATGCCTTCTTTCTTTGTTCAGCCACAGCAAACTTATAGAAAGTTGCAAACCCCAGGGAGACCGTGAATGCTCCAACAATATGAAATCGCAGACTTTTGGCCAGGAGGCCACGATCTGAGATTTAGCCAAAGCAGTGAACATGGTAGTTTTTCTTCTCGATGGCTCAACCGCAACGTCCTTTCAGGATGGAGAAATGGACCAAAATGGGAATATTGTAACAGGCAAAAAAACCAAAAACCAAAAAACACCTGTCACCTGCGCAGTGAGGCAGAAGACGAGAAGAGGAGGGAAACTGTGTGTCTCATCGGGTGTCGGCCACAGGTTAAACTGAGAATCCAGTTTCAGGAGCTGCGTTACTCGTTCCTGGACTTCTTGGGAGGTCCACATGTTAAGACTGTCCAGTGCATGTGTGTAGGTTTGATCCCTGGTCAGGGAACTAAGATTCCGTGTGCCACATGG
Source organism: Moschus berezovskii (assembly GCF_049115385.1). Lineage (NCBI taxonomy): Eukaryota > Metazoa > Chordata > Mammalia > Artiodactyla > Moschidae > Moschus > Moschus berezovskii. The sequence goes on along the minus strand of NC_142474.1, from coordinate 74,379,293 downwards.
ACAAAAGAAACAATTACTAGTTCTGTTTCAAGATACTCTACAACCAAAGGAAGGTCGAGAAATCAGAGGAAAGAGGGAATGAACGATGAGAGAGGCGGAGGGTGCAGGGAGGAAATGAAGGCAAAGGAAGCAAGGGCCTATGGGGAAGGTGGCCATAAGTAAGATAGGTCTTTAGAAGAAGGGAGAGTAATTGACACAGACGGTGAATATGAAGTGGGCTTCCGGCACCAAAACGTGTCAGAGAAGAACAGCAAAGTTCCCCCCTCTTCCTGTTGACTTGTTATTAGGAAGACACTCAGAAGTGCGGTCCCTGGGCGTGCAGAGCGGGTTGTCATCCTCTGGGGGAGCTTGGGGGTAGGTGCTCAGCTGTAATGGGAAATGCTGCTGCTTTGTAGGATGGTGTCTCATGGGACAGAACAAGAGAGCTGGAAAGGAGGAGAGAGCAGGGGGCGTGATGGGGAGACCAAGGAACCCACAGCCTGATAGAGAGTCCACTGGAAAGTTTCCAACTGGTAACACAGTTTCAGTTTGGGGGGAAGTGTTAGAGTGAGGAGTTGAGGCTGAGATTTCAGGAGAATAAGTTAAGCTGAAGTCATGTAGAAGCAGACTCCGCATAGACTAGAATTTCTCAAATTTTAATTAGTCGCCTGGACACCTTGTGGGAAGTGCACATGCCGAGCAGGAGGTCTGAGATTCTGCATTTCTAACAAGCTGTCTGAGTAGCAAGGGTGTGTAGCCTTGCGTTTAGAAAAATCTGGAAGAAGAGCAGGCCTAACAGGATCAAGGAAAAGCATTATTTTGTGCAGGCCTAACAGGATCAAGGAAAAGCATTATTTTGTGTTTCTTTCTGAGCCTGTTTATAGCCAGAGGGAAGCACAGAGTCGAAGGAGCAGTTATAGGTGTGAGACACCATCGCTGAGCAGAGAGGGAGAAAGAAGTTTTGGGGATGATCCATAGGAAGAGTATAAAGGGGGAAGAATTCCGACCATGGGTCCAGAGATTCCCCTTCACAGAGGAAGGACTCTAGTGAAAGGACAAAGCGGGGAAAGCAAGGCCTTAGGGAGATGAGTTTGGAGTTGATGAGGACACTTGAGAGAACTCCTTCCAGAGGTTCCATCTATTTGCACTGAAGAGAGAGAGAAGATCATTATTGTTCCCGATAATACGGGAGGCAGGAGGGGGTGCTAGAAGTAGGGTCAACCCCAGCTACTCCAAGTAACCATAGACATCAAAGATATATGTTGTACTTTTATTTGTGATTCAAATTAGATTTATTTGAATATGGGGGGATTGACTTTTTTTTTTAAGGTAACTGATTTTTTGACAGTTGTTTCACAGAAATCCTTTTAAGCATTAGCATGATGTACCCAACCAAACTAAGTTTGAAACAAAACAGATTGATAGGGTTCAATCCCTAAATGCTAAAATCGTTATTTTCAGTAAATACTACACTGATTTTAAAACATGCAAGATTTTTAGCATCTAATAATTCTGTGGCAATTAAATTGATTATTTCCTTTTTGATCATTGTATTTCAATGTTGAGAATTTATTGTACATTATTTCGTAGGTGTGTCTTATGTGCCTTCTTGCCTGAGTGGATCGAGAAACTTTAAGATGGCTAAACTAGAGGAGCCAAGACATGCAGGCAAACCAGTAGCTCACATGGGTATGGAAAACAAAATGAATATTTTTATGAACCGTTTTTCTACAAGTGTATATTCGAGCTACTCAGTTCATTACTCTTTCTCTGATGAGAAATGAATTATACATTGAGCTGAACTGTCATCCCAACGGTGCACTTCTTAAATGACTGGGCAGATTGAAGAACATGTTAAATCCTTGTAGTATAATGGTGTAAATGGTACTGCTGTATTGCATTCAAGATACACTGTTGCATTTGCCATCTGTTTTCACCTTTGTCTTCTTGGGGTCATGGTTTGCTCCTCCGATTAAGATCCATCTTCTCCTCATCAGTCAGCATGTTCACGTTGGTCTGTGTGCTCTTTGGTATTTTCTAAGTTCATTGAAAACATGATGTTACTTTTGAAATTTTACTGCCTGTTTAGGTAAACCTGTATTCCTAATTTTTCTTCACTATCTGTAATGGATTCATATGTCTGTCCTGCCGGTGTCCTAACATCCCCCTAAAAACAAGACACTGAAACCAAATGTATTCAGTGTCAAGGCTGAGCATGAGGATTCTGCTCGGTACTAACTCTGCATGAATGTAATTACATGTAATTAATTAACTCTATGTCCCTTTGCCTTTTAGATCCTCCTGAGAAATGTCTTAATGTGAAGGTAAAAACATTTATGCTTTTATCTTGAATTATGAACTGTGGATTGTATCATATGTACATTATTTATTAATCAACTTGTTTCCAAACCCATTCGGCCTGCAGTCGGAGTGAAAGATTCTGTTCCTAATGAAACAGTCGGAATGAAGGATCCACAAACATCTAACTCAGGTAAATTTTGTGATACACACTTAACCCTGGCTCCTGCATTGCAGGCAGATGCTTTACCATCGAGCCATCAGGGAAGAGTCTTCTGGAAAGAGGCACACTGAAATATTTGAAATGCTAGCTCTTTGTACTCCTAACTGCTTTTTGCAAATTTAATTGAAGAATTGGACATACGTAAGGCAAATGTTATTGTTAAGTATCCATGTTTTGAAAGGCAAGATATTTACAAGCATATGAACAAGAAATTTTTAGAATGTAAGCTGAACTCAAGATGTTTCTGTATATATTTCGATACCCTTAAGTTCTAAGTTTGGAATCTCTATACTCTCAGGAATCCTCAGAGATTAATTATTAGACTGTAAGAGTTTTCCAGTGTCCAAAAATGCTGATTTGAACTCTGACATTTACCTTGAGTAAAGCTTCACATGCTAACCTGTCAGTTGTATTTCAGCTTATAATTATTTCATTTTAGTGTTGTTACACAGATGAATGTAGGCCGATCAGATGTTTTAATTAGCAGACACTGTGTGTGTGTCTCTGTGTGTGTGGTATCTTTGATTATTAGGAGTAAGGGAAGTAGTAATCATCCCTGAAATTTGATAGACATAATCTTTTAAAACAGTGATTCTGAAAGTTTTTGGCTTTAGGATCCATTTATACTTATAAAAATTAATGAGCGTTCCAAGGAACTTTTTTTAAGTCTGTTGTTGTTCACTATATTGGAAAATAAAACTGAAAAACTTATTAACAAGCATACACAATCATAGTTGCTGATTCCATTAGTCCTTAGTGCTATGATAGCACATATCGTGTCTCTGAAGAAGTCGACTGTGCCCTCAGAACAGAATGAGAATGGGAGGAATGTTTACTGTTGTTGTGAAAATAATTCTGACCTCTTGGACCCCCTGACCTGATGGGTCTCTGGACTGCAGCGATTCTGAGGGGACACTTGAGAACCATTCTTTTAAACCAGTGAAGTGGTTGGATGTGAAACGGTAAAGGGGCCCTTGTGTTGACACAGGGTTTTAAGTTTCACTTTTACATTCCTTGCTTGTTTCTTTGACTTCTCTTAAGATATTTAGATCTGACAGATTTAGTTTTTTGTGGTGTCTCTTGGCCCTCTGTGCTCTTTGGATCCAGTGTGGTGCACAGTTCAGTTCAGTCACTCAGTTGTGTCTGACTCTTTGCGACCCCATGAATCACAGCACGCCAGGCCTCCCTGTCCATCACCAGCTCCCGGAGTTCACTCAAACTCACGTCCATCGAGTCGGTGATGCCATCCAGCCGTCTCATCCTCTGTCGTCCCCATCTCCTCCTACCTTCAGTCTTTCCCAGCATCAGGGTCTTCTCCAGTGAGTCAGTTCTTCACGTCAGGTGGCCAAAGTAGTGGAGCTTTAGTGTCAGCGTCAGTCCTTCCAGTGAATATTCAGAACTGATTTCCTTTAGGATAGGATGGACTGGTTGGATCTCCTTGCAGTTCAAGGGACTCTCAAGAGTCTTCTCCAACACCACAGTTCAAAAGCATAAGTTCTTTGGCGTTCAGTCTTCTTTATGGTCCAACTCTCACATCCATACGTGACCACTGGAAAAACCACAGCCTTGACTAGACAGACCTTTGTCGGCAAAGTAATGTCTCTGCTTTTTAATATGCTGTCAAAGTTTGTCATATCTTTTCTTCCAAGGAGCAAGCGTCTTTTAATTTCATGGCTGCAGTCACCATCTGCAGTGATTTACATGCTCAGGAAAATAAAGTCTGTCACCGTTTCCATTGTTTCCCATCTCTTTGCCACGAAGCAATGGTTGCCATGGTCCTCGTCAGCCCTGTCCCTGCACTTTGACAAACATCCGCCCTGCTGTGCATGCACTTCTCCCCGTCTTGCTGCAGCCTTAAGTTCTCTCCCTCTCCTGCCCTCTGTGCCCTTGAAGTCTGTGCTCAGGCATTATCTCCAGAAAGGCCATCCCTGACACCTTTTATCTACATTTTTCTTTAAACTCCGGTATCTAGTACTGAGCGGAAACTCGAGAAATAATTATTGAATAAAAGAAATAAAGGCTATTTATACCAAGGTGATTTTTTTTATTTTTTTATTGAAGGATCATTGCTTTACAGAATTTTGTTGTTTTCTGTCAAACATCAGCATGAACCAGCCATAGGTATACACATATCTCCTCCCTTTTGAACCTCCCTCCTGTCTCCCTCCCCATCCCACCCCTCTAGGTTGATACAGAGCCCCCGTTTGAGCTTCCTGAGCCATACAGCAAATTCCCATTGGCTGTCTATACCAAGGTGATTTTTAGATCTTGTCCTCTGCAGTTTAGGAGCCAAGAGGATTGACACGTGAAGAAATAATTTACAGTTCAGATGTGTGTCTATCACTAGGAAAATCTAGAAAGATACACGAGAAGAATCTTTGAAGTACTAAGGTAGCTACAAGGAAAGGGACAGCTGTTTATCTGGGGAAAGAGAGCTATAATCAAAGACGACTTCACAAAGCAGGTTGAGTCTTAAAAGATGAAAAGTAACTTGTCAAAGAGTACAGGGAAGCATTTCAGATTAAGGAACTGATAAAAGCATAAAAAGAGGAATTTTGTAAACCGTGAGTATGTTGCAGTTGAAGCTTGGCATGTTGTTTAAAAAGGTCCAGTTGTGAAGTAGAGAAGAGAATGTATTGTGACTCTATATGTCTGTCCTGTATTTTGAAATTTTGTTTGGTTTCTGATTGTTTTGTTCACTGATGTTTGGATGAACCTGTGAATGAATCTTTGAGCTGTTTGTGTGCCTGTAACCTGGTGACATTTGGTATTTCCCAAAGGATTTGGTTGAAATTTTTAGGTCATTGGAAGTCTTTCTTAAAGACGTAGATATTCAGCTGAAGATTAAGATTGACTTAATCTGTCATTTGATACAATGTTTTAGATCTCCGTTTTAAATGAAGATTATGTCTTTTATCTAAACATTCTAAGTAATTTTAACTAAACATACAGATTTGTCAGCAGAACTAGACTTGGAAATGATATCAGAGGAAGCACAAGAAAAACTTGATGGAGATGAAAAGAACCATTCACAGGTATGTAAAACTGTAAATTTCAATTTCTGGTTTAATACTATATGAGAAAATGTGTATCAAACAAGGCAAATTAGAATGGAAAGATAAGTTAAAACCCATTACAAATGAGTTAAAGCAGAAGTTTGGTGAAATTTGTGAGAAATAGAAAATTACTGTTTGTCCTAAGGAAGATCCACTATGTGATAACCCTAAAAAAGGAATAAACAAAAAGGAAATATCTCCTAATATGACAAATAATATATTTGATTGTGAGGGAAAAGATGCATTTGGAGTATCTGTGTCTCTAGTATTCCAAGCATTTCCTGAACAAAAGGAACCCAGTCTCGAAAATTTTTTCCATTGTCTGTAAACTCTGGGTCCTTGGGATATGCTTGTTGGTCATCTTCAAAGCTTTGTTTCACTGAAAATAAAGTAGACATTGAAAATGATCAACTAGAGATTGAACACGTGTGTTTCAACATTGAGGAGAGTTTTTATAATGATACAGAAAATGAAAAAGTAGGAGACCCGGTAGTTACATTTGAAGTGAAATAAGACCAAGAGTTTGAGATGCAAATGTCACAAAATATGAGGCAAAATCCTACTAATCGGAAGTTAGACATCAGACAGACACATCAGTCTAGTCTGTGGCTTGTCCACTCTGGGAAGATGAAACACATTATTCAAATAAAAAGTCACAGTACTCTGTTCTTACAATACTGTTGCTGTTGTTACAAATACTGATCAGAAAAACAAACCAATACAGTGGTTCCAGAAGCCACTGCATGCGGATAATTGTAGTGCTAGTAAGGATAAAAGCATGGAACTCGAATTAGAAAATGGGAATTCTTCACCGAAAGTCACAGAGCATCCAAAGTGTTTGGAAAGGAAGAATTACAGAAGGATGTGCAGAGATTTAAGAATGAAATAGGCATGTTACAAGTAGAGTTGCTGGCTTTGGAAAAAGAAAACGCAACTTTCAAAGGAGGTAGAGGTTCATTTGCTCTTGCTTTGGTTTTTCTCTTTCTCAATGGTCTGGTCCACTTGATTTTCCACTTATGAATAAAGTAGGGTCATCTACATAGGTAATTGTGTAGAAATAGATTATTTCTGCCATCTCAATAATAGGAATTCAGGAAACAGTTTTCATGGCTTTTGTCCTTCAGTCAATCTAATACCTAATTCTGTCTCTGTCAGTCTTTCATGTGGGCTGGGAGACTCACTGAGCTGTGGACCATGTGGTCTTCTGAGCCAGAAGAAGCACCAAGGAAACTGCTTAAGAAGTGTGACCAGCTAGGGTTTTGCAGTGTTCTTTTTTTCTTGAACTCTGTTCTCTGTTGGATTAAATATGTTGTATTTCCATAGAATGGGAAGAAAGCAGTGACTGAGAGAAGGGACATAAACACGTGTTCTCTCTAATCTCTTCATTGTGGCTGAATATGTGCGATCTTCTCTGCTTTCCACAGTCACTGGGCACTTAGATTTCCAGCATGGCTGCTTCAGGATCTTTTTAATAACAAATACATGCACTCCCGCATGTGCTTTACTCACCACTCTCAGTTGTTTATTTTGAGACAGACCTTTCCATTATGTTTTTTACTAAAATGTAGTTTTTGACATGTTTGATTTGTCACATAGGTTGTGTGTGTGTGTGTGGAAGTTGCTCAGTCGTGTCTGACTCTTGGCGAGCCCTTGGACTGTAGTCTGCCAGGTTCCTCTGTCCTTGGAATACCAGAGTGGGTAGCCGTTCCCTTCTCCAGAGGATCTTCCCAACCCACGTTTCCCACATTGAAGGTGGATTCTTTAATATTTGAGCCACCAGGGAAGCCCATAGGTAGTATTAAACCCTCAGCAAAACAGAAAAAAAAAAAAAATTAAGTGTTTATCTCCAAAGGAGAAAACTGAGTTTTGAGACACTGTGAGATTTTTCTTTCTTCAGTAATAGGTTTTTAAAATTGTTTGTTTGCTCTTTTGTGTAAGAGGTGCTTTGATTGAGTTTGAACAATAGACAAGGGAAAAAAAAACAAACTATATATTCTCCTGTTAAAAAAAAAAAGGAGATGAACCCTATCCCCAACTAAGGCATTTCAAAATACTGTGCCAAAGTCACACTTTTAACTTATCTGATTAATCTGATGAATTCATTTGGTTATTTATCACATTCAGGGTTACAGAATTGTATCATTTCTTTTGGTGCCATAAAATGCTAGGGAGTGCCACTTTAGGGGCTTGAACAAAACCTTAAACTTTTTTTTTATTTTATTGCTGTGTTTGGTAACTAGTGGGGCGACAGTAGGCAATTATTTCTATACCCTCTAGCTGTAAGGTTTGACAGTTATTGCATGTGGAATTGGGAAGCATTACTTGTATTCCAGAATTCCACACTAATAACTCCTCAGTTTCATTCTGCTCCTTGTATTTCGGTAAACTTTGGTTCATATATTTCAGTGAACACCATCACTTTTTTGTTATCTCCCGGATCCAAATGAAAAAAAGAATTGTAAAAGGCAGAAGGAAAAGAATAGCTTTAGTGCAGAAAGAAGAATGTTTTCTTTCTGTCCCTGAGGTTCTAAGGTGTCACATCCTCTACATCTGGCTATTTAATGGAAAATCCAGGTGGTAAAGACCGAAGAGGACAGATTTTGTGTCTTTGTCTTTTTATTTCTCTGTCTCCGCCAGTCACATGGGGAAGACTAAATGTGAATAATTGCATCTTATGAAGAAAGCCATTTTTGAAATTTTGGGAATTTTGTTTCTTTTCCTCAAACAGAAAGGAGCAGATTTTACAAAAATTTCAGGCACTTGTAAGTGGTAAAATAAGCACAAAACTATTTTTATCACTTAAATTCAGGGCAAATGCTGAGGCAAATATTAAAATTGAAAACAAAGATCCTTATAATAAAGAAGTAGCAATTATTCTTAGTGTCAAACTTTCACTAAAGGTTCAAGAAGAAAAGAAGCACAAAAGTAGTGAAGTGGAAGTATCAGACAGCGAATGCGATGCTGCTGAGAGCGGGTTGAATCCGCAGAGAAAGAGTGGAGGAAACAGCAGCCAGGAGTTTCCTGCTCCGGAGAATGAAGATTTTTCTGTATCAACCTTTAACATCAGGTCATTTGTTATTTTCCTATAAAGTAGTTTCTAACTTGAACTAATGTTTGTGATTTACACATTTTATATTTTACTAGGGATATCGCTATTTTTAATACTCTTGCCCTTTAGCCTTAATTCTAGAGTTACTTTGTTAACATGCTATCATGTTACAGTATTAGAGTATTCTGGATTTGACTGCATGCTTGCTTTAACAAGTGTGTTGTATATTTAAATTTATTTTATGTCACTAATGAACATCCTTTCATTTCAGTTTGGGGACTTCTTTCAGCATTTCTTATGAGGCGGGACTAGTGGTGCTGAGCTCCCTCAGGTTTGCTTTGTCTGGGAAAGTTTTTATTTCATTTCTGAAAGACAGATTTTCTGGATAGAGCACTCTTGGTTGGCAGTTTCCTCCTCCTGGCACTTTGAGTGTGTCCATGGATGGAGGCCACATTGTTGTTGGTGGCAGGAGAGCTGATGAGGCACCTGTTTTTCAGCCATGATGCTCTTGTCACCCCCGTGTGGGTGGTTTAAAAGTAAACTCCCCCAACTCTGGCCAAATATTTCCTTGATTTCTTCTTTCATGGTATATGTATCTCATGTCATTTAAAATACCACCTAAATTAAGTGTTACTTTTTTCTTTGAATTCTCTTTTTAATGTATTTTTGGCTGCGCTGGGTCTTCACAGCTGCAGTGCTTGGGCTTCTCATTGTGGTGGCTTCTCCTGATGCTGAGCCTGAGCTCCAGGGTGCTGGCTTCAGGAGTTGTGCAGCACGGGTTTAGCTGCACCGTGGCATGTGGGATCTTCCCTGACGAGGAATTGAACCGGTGCCCCCTGTATTGGCAGGTGGACTCCTAAGCACTGGACCACCAGGAAAATCCCTGAATTCACCATTATTATATTTAGAAGCAAAGCAAAACATACAGTGTAAATCTAATTATGACTCCCATGTCTAAGAGTCATGGTGTTTAGGCAGTGGACTCCAGGTTTTCAGTGTAGCCCTTGAGGTTCTTCACAATGTCTTTCCAGATGCATCTCTCTACTTTCTTCCATGTATTTTGTACTTTTCAGGTTCCCAGGAAACAACCTAGATGCCCTGTGCCTGATGTTTGTGCTCGCATTTGAATCTCCAAGTAGAATGATTTTCTCCCTTTTCTCTCTCTCATGACCTCCTCTCTTCACTTCTGTAAATCTTTCCTTATTCCACTTATGACTTTCATATGTCAACTCTTACATATCATATTGTATCATAATTGTATATCTGTGTTTGAAGGAAGAATTTGTTTTCTTGCATATGCTTGGTTTTGAGAGTTAATCAATGACTTGCGATGGGTAAGAGCTGGAATTTTACAAGAATTGTTTTTTTATTCTTTATCAGTTGAATTATTAGAAAACTTTGGGTTTTTTGTGAATTTTTTTAAAAGCAGCGATCCTGGCATGCACAGGAAGAAAGTAAAGGAAAAGAACCATGACAAACGGACACCAGAAGACTGTGTGATTGCACCAATATTTGAAAAGACCGATTCACCGACTGGTGGTCTGCTGCACGTGAATGATGAAAGTAAAGTGAATCAAGATGATGACAGGTACATTCTGCAGATTCTCTGTCTGTAGAGCAAGTGGTGTTAGCCCTGAGTGCTTCTTCTGGAAATAGAGCAGCACAATACAGTGCACAGGCCAAGACAAGACATTCCTCAACTCTAGTGGACGACCTATAGTTGAAAGTTGCTGAAAGGTTAAGGTGAGGACCAGTGCCTTTGGCTGGAAGTCGTTCCAGGGAAGAGTCCCCTTGGAAGCTGGACTGTAGTGAATACACGTAAACAGCTCCGTAGGGAATATTATTGGGCCAGGCAATGAAGAACTGGATGGTAATTGAAGAGGAATGTGGAGCTCAAAGGAGTTTCTTGTTTTATGTTTAGAGGGGCGCTTTTAGAGTATGTATGCTGTTGCAAATGAGCCAGCGGAGGACGAGTTTATTTAATCTCATTTGCATTTCCAATATTAGAAAGCTTATTGATTGTATGACATTATCTTTGAACTATTACAGTAAACTAATTGTACATAATACTTCTGCTCATATATAGTTTTATGGGAAGGGCTTGTTCATTGGTTCTGAAATGTAATATTCCTATATAATTGAATATGCGGAGACAACTTAATTCTATCACACGTAGATTTTCAGAAATTACATAATTGTGAATTTATAAACACAGGCTACACTGAATAGGATTTGATAATTCCTTGATGATTCAGGTTGATAGTAACTTCGTGAGTAATTCTGATTTTGAAAGGTACTCTGAAACATCACATCATATTAATTTCATAGTTGTTTATAGATTCCAGGGAAAAGGGGAAGATTTTGTTTATATAAAATAGAAAAAAATTATTAACAAACTTTCACAGATTCTTCCTTTTGGATAATAAAGATCTAAATGACAAAAACCATGCTTCCTGTACTAAGAGTGTCATTAACACATATTGTGTGCTCAATAAGTGGATGTCAGATGCATGAAGAAACAGCAGAATGGTTGAATGAATGCCTATTGATGAATTTCTTTACGAAAAACAAATCTTTATAGAAAGTAGATTTCCAGACTTGCCTACACCTGGTCTTCTTATTTTTTGAGAAATGTTTTAAGATTCAGAAATTATTATTTATAGTTATAGCTAGACATGGAATAATGCTATAGATTAATTCACCATCATGTTACTTAAAAAGACTTTCAGTATTACTTTCTCAGCATATTTTGGAAGAGCAGTTTTGAAGCCACATTTCCTGGGTTTGAATTCTGGGTCTCTTGGTGATGTGCTGTGTGGGCTTGGGCGAGTTCCTCAGTCTTTGCTCCATTTCTTCTTATACCTATCTCCCAGAATGACTGTGAGGATTAAAATGGCTTTAAGACATGTCAAGTGCTTATAATAATGCATAGCAGTTGCCTAGGAAGTCCTCAAAAAGCTAATATCATGGTTATTCAAAATGGGTTTCTTTCTTAGAAGGACTTAAGGAATATCTCCCAGATAGGTTTTATTGCCATAAAAGTTAGTTCTTATTGAAAATGACAGGTGCAGAAAACCCTGGTGTACTGCTTTCTATCACGTAACGCAAGTAACATTATCTTTTTCCTTTTCCTTGGATCTAAATTTAATGCTTTATTAATATTACTGATATATTTTCTTTGTCCTTTAATGCTCCTCTTACTAATCGTTGCATCCTTTTATAGAAAATTACTTACCAATGCAAAGAGTTTATCTAAAAAAGAAAAGTTTAGGTATTGTTTGTATTTTTGAGTATTTACTATTAGCCTGAAAAGAATCATTTGTTTTTTTAGGCCTGCGAGAAAAACATCGTATGAAAAGAAGAAGGTATAGTAAAAAAATAATGAACTTTAAAAAATCTTATCCTAGTGAAAAATACTTTGTAAAAGGAATAGTGGCAAAATAGAAAATCTTCCTTTGTTGTAGAGAACTTTACTTTGAACACATCATTTAGAAACAGTACTGATAAAGGTACCCTTTTGATAAAAATCTGTTCTTTTAAGAAGTGTCTATTTTTGCTTTGATAAAGAGATTTATCACCTCTGTACACTTAATATATTTTACACATATTTTAAGGACATTGTGAGACAGTATTATTTCTGTGTAGGTCAAAGAACAAATGAATTACGTGAACAACCTGGATGACTTCACTCAGTCTTCTGAGACTGTTTCTGAGGATGGAGGCGTGCTTTACTCTACAAGTTCCATGTTGCAAGTAGACCCTCTCGACATGGGTTGTAAAGGTAGGAGCGCAGCGTAAATGTTAGCGGAAAGCCTGTCTGTGTATAGAATAGTGATAGATGCACACCTTGTCAGTCCTGCTCTAGAGCCAGCGATATGTTACAGAGCTGTGCATCTCAGAAGTGTGTTTTGCATAAAAAGGACATGAAAGTGAGTGTATACTCTGAGCCACAGGCCTATGATCCTTCTCACTCACTGTCCCTTCTGTTGACTCTTCTTTCCTGTGCCTTCAGCCACGGTCAGATCAGCATCATGTTCCTCCTAGAGTAACTGAAATAATCTCAAGACTTCTCTCCCTGCCACTCCACCTGGCAGAACCTCGGTCTGCACAGCAACTGTAATTATTGCCTATTTTTAAACATTCAGGGCTCATCATGCTACCCCCTCACTTAAAGCCCAACTGTTGCCTCCCTTTGCTGAGTGGTTAAAGGTCACAATTGTGTAGTTTCATCTAGTTTTAGTTTTTACCCTTCTTTCTACATGAGTTTTAGAATCAGATTGTCAGTTCCCTAAGATGTCTGCTGGTCTTAATGTTTTCATTTTCTTTCAGTTCAAAATACTTTGTACTTTTTCTTTTCATTACCTCTTTGATCCCAGGGTTATTTAGATCCATGTGATTTAGTTTCCAAATATTGAGAGTTTTCCAGAGATCCTTCTGTGCTCTTGCTTCTCATGATTTGTTAGGTGCATCCAGAGGGGCCCTGGGGCTAGGGCTGATTATTTCCTGCCTTGGAGGCAAGACCTTGCTGACTACCCTGTTCATTCTGCTGGTGAAGTGAAGTCGCTCAGTCGTGTCCGACTCTTTGTGACCCCGTGGACTGTAGCCTACCAGGCTCCTCCATCCTTGGGCTTTTCCAGGCAAGGATACTGGAGTAGGTTGCCATTAAGTTTTTCCAGCCTGGCTCATGAGAATAGATGGAATTCCTGGGACTGAGTGAGCATCAGTCACGGTTTCCTGTAGTCTTTGCAGATGGTTTCTCCCTGGTCTCAGGTGGTTTCTCACACACATGCACTGTTCGTTCCTCTGCTTCTTACCCGAGGGGCCCCTCCTCAGATCTGCAGGCTCCTTTTTCTGTGTTCCACTCTCTCCTCTCCGCGGTTCTGACCTGTGATCTCTGCCCGCGTTGGTTTCCCCAGACTCTCAGCTTCATCACCTCCACTTGGGGAGTCCGGTGGACTCAGCTGCCGTTCCTGCTCCCCATGTTGGGGCCTGGAAATTCTCTCCAGGCAGTGAGCTGGGGCGTTCCTTAGGCTAACCTCATGTGTTTCCGGGATCGTTGTCCTTCATTCCCTGAAGTCCTTTGTCATGAAAATCATTGTTTGATGCATTTTGTTGGCATTGTTTTTGCTCGCTGCACTCAGGGAGGTAAATCGGTAGCTGTTCCCTCTGTCTTGGTTGGAAACACGTGGCAGCTGGAGACTGCCCACAGGGTTGTTCCTCCTGCTCCGCTCACTCCTTGCTGCTCCTCCTCCATTTCTCAGTGACGTCTCTTCCCAGGGAGATCTTTCCTGGATCCAGTCTGTGTCAGGTTCTGTTACGTGATCATAGAACTCTCTTTTCTTGGAGTCTCTCTCTGAGGTCATAATTATTTGATTTGTCTTTCTCGTCTACTAGACTGCAAGCTAAACAAGAGCCAGGGGCGGCTGTTTTATCTTCAGATCTTAGAATCATGTCTTCCACATTGTAGAGACTGTTTGTTCAGTGCCTGGATGAGTGAGTGTGAAAGGCACAGTTCTTTATACTCAAAAATTACTCACATAATTTGTTTTTTTTTTGTTTCTATCTTTCTTTTCTTCATCATGCAGATTCTGGTAGCTTGTTGAAAATTCGGGATGCAGGTTTTTCCTATGAAAGATTAGTAGATTTTCAAAGAAGCCACTGTGAACTACTTAGGCGAAAAATTCACAAAATGAAAAGTGAGGTTCATGGGGTCCAGAAAGAGCTGTCAGAAACCAAAGAAGTCAAGTCACAGTTAGAGCATCAGAAAGTGGAGTGGAAACGAGAGCTCGGCAGCTTGAGGTACTGTACACCTCGCTTTGAAAGAAATACTGGAACTGTTGTTTCGTATAACACTGCAGAGATGTAGGTGTGTTATAAGGACTAACTTATCCTCTTGGATTTTGCAGGAGAGAAAACATTGTGGAGTGTGAAATTCTTGGAAATAATATAGCAGATTCTTAACAGTGAATGCTTCTAATAACTTAATGTATATTTTTCCAAATCATCATTTTCATGACCATACAGGACTCCACCATAATGGAAATCCCATTAGTTACTTACCAAATTGACTTTCAGTTGTTTTTCACTTTTCTGTATTCTATTTAATACTGCAAGGAACATCTTTTCTACAAATTCATTTCTGCCTTTTTAAATCATTTTGAATACATTTTTCTTTCATAATATTGTCTTATTTGGTTAAAGTATGAGAAGTTTTAAAAAGGTTTGTGATCTACATTTCTAAACTGTTCTTCAATAAGTTTTATTACTTTACATTCCCACCCACAGATGTATGACGTAACCATTTTTCTCAAGACAAAATAAAGACAAAGTTTTATGCAATTTTATTCTTAACCCTCTGTATGAAAACAGTGATCATTATTAAGTGTTTTGCATTGTATTCCCCCCATTTTTATTATTTTAAACGTTGTGAAGAGGGAACGAAAGTTATTGCAGCAACAGCGAATAATCCCATGATTTTCTAAGAAGAGCTCTCTAAAATTTTCTGATTCACCTTAAAGCAAGAAGAAGAAAATAGAAGAAATGCTAGTATGTTATATGAAAAAATGAGGGAGGAGTTAAAAAGAAAAGAAGACGAATATAGTAAAGAAATTGAAATGAAACAGCAACTAGAATTCACTATCCAAGCACTCAAAATGGAGCTAAAGACTGTGAGAATTAATTGGAATCAGGTAGAGTAATCAGTGGTGAAAATTTCAAATTTCTAACACTCTTTCATCAATATTATTTATAATGTGCCCTTTTTTTGGAAACGTACCATTTTATTTAGTGTTGTGCCATTTATTCAGTGTTTTAGGAAATTTTAGGTTACTTCTTAAAAACAAAAGCAAAGAAATTCAAAATTCCCCAAGTAACAAGGCCGTAAATAAGAATTCTATAATCCTGAAATGCTGGGTGCAGATTTTCGATCAGAGGGAGGAAGGGGTCACGTCAATAGCTCACACAATAGTTACTGAGAAGCCACAGGGTTGAGATTGTTGTAGAAACTGGAGGCTAAGCTCTCCGCTCAACCTTCTGCCTTGAGGGACCATTCGTGAGTATATAGGTCTAGAAGAGAAGGGGCACTGGGAGGGACCATCGTGCCTGATTTTACATCAAGTTGCGTCAGGCCTTCAATCTGGCAGGTGGCTGAGGGTCATGGACCCCCTCACTCTGTGCCATTCAGCCCTCCAGTTCGCCTTCCCGGTGAACAGCTCAGAGCTGGCTCCAGCTTTCCCAGCTGGGTTCTCCCCCACAGTAGAGTCCTCAAGGACCGGTGTTAACTGGCGTCCTCTAGAAGCGGAGGAGTGCTCCCCATGGAATTTTTCTCCAGCAGTTGATAGAGACCAGACCCTCTTGAAGCTGGTTGTCCTTCATTCTGCAGAGTTCTCAAGTGGCCTCTCAGAGCAGAGAAATTTGCTCCCACAACCGATGTCCCTCTCAAACACAAACTGGGTCCCATCCTCGAGGTCCTAGCAGCAGATCTCCGACAACAAAAAGCTCTTGGGAAGAGCTCAGGAAAGTAGTATTTGTCATTCAAATCCATTTGTCTAGAGCCGTCAGGTAGTGACATGCGATGGCCTCATCCAAGAAGAGGCCTTGAATATTTTCCATAGGAATTGATCTCAACTCTTTTGCGACTGTCTCGAAGGAGCTGGAACCCTGATTATGGTTTAGGCTGGGAAGACCGTGTGTGCTCCCCCATCGACTGTGTTACCCGACCATGTCCCTCTGCTCTGGAGTGAGCGTGTTGGTCACTCCATGCACGTCATCATCTTCAGTGTCTAAATCAGAGTCCGTTCTTGGCTCCACTGTCATTTCTTTAACCGATACCCTATCAACGACCTTTTCACATCATTTACAGGTTTTCATTTTGTAAAAACTGCAACATCAGTTGTAGAAACACTTTTGAACACTTTAAAAAGTTGTTTCTTAGAATAAACTTATAAAAGTGCCCCCCTCCCACACCAAGGGGCGGCGGGGGGGGGGCGGGAAACTCTTGCTACTACTAATAGATATTCTGGGTTTTGGTAATGATTTCACTTCCTCGAAAGATCATTAGGTTAGTTTATCACTTCCCCTGATGGTAAGGAGGAAACTGTAGGCAGTTCAGAGACCACATTTTGGATGTCATTCTTCTACTTGTGAGAAAATGAGCACTCTGCTCTGTGAGTGTCCTGTTTCAGTACAAGGAACTTTTGAAAACAATGATAGATACGGCATAATATATATTAGTGATAATTATTGTGTTTTTCATTGTACTTCCCCCATCTCACTATCTTAAACATTACGGAGAGATAATGAAAGTTATTGCAGCAGCAAATAATCTCATAGTTTTCTAAGAGCTCTCTAAACTTCTCCTTATTTACCGTTAGTGTCTGTACCATGAATGAAATAGGAAGCTTATTTTGTATTGATATGTTTGTACTAGAGACATGTGGTTTGATGTAAGAGGACTAGTAGAGTCCAAAGACCTGGTGAAAAGGCTGCAGCTTACTCATATTTGTAACTTTTTCCTTTCCAGAATCATTACAGCTAATGAGTTAATTGATGTTTGTAGAAGTGTTTAGTATAGTTGTCAGTAGGTGTAATTCTTGTAATTGCCTATTAAATGTTAGAAGGTAGCATATTCTCAAGGAAAAACTTTTTGTACAGAATTTAGTCTATTTATACAGAGTTCAGGCTCTTACTGTGAAGTAGCTGTATAGGAGGTGTCAGATGTAGTGTTTATAAACCTAGCCAGTGGTGCTGTTTATTGAATGATAGCTGATTAACAGTATTCTGTTAGTTTCAGGTGTGCAGCACAGTGATTCAGATAAATATGTGTGTGTATATTATACAAATGGGGCCTTCCCTGCCAGCTCAGACTGTAAAGAATCTGCCTGCAATGCAGGAGACCTGGGCTCAATCCTTGGGTTGGGAAGATCCCCTGGAGAAGGTGGAGAAGGCAATGGCACCCCACTCTAGTACTCTTGCCTGGAAAATCCCATCTCCTCTGAGCCTGGTAGGCTGCAGTTCGTGGGGTCGCTAAGAGTCAGACATAACTGAGCTACTTCACTTTCACTTTTCACTTTCATGCATTGGAGAAGGAAATGGCAACCCACTCCAGTGTTCTTGCCTGGAGAATCCCAGGGACAGAGGAGCCTGGTGGGTTATCGTCTGTGGGGTCGCACAGAGTCGGACACGACTGACGGGACTCAGCAGCAGCAGCAGCAGCAGCCAGGAGAAGGAAATGCCTACCCACTTCAGTATTCTCGCCCGGGAAATTCCATGGACAGAGGAGCCTGGCAGGCTATAGTCTATGGGGTCGCAAAGAGTCGGACATGACTGAGTGACTAATCCACATACACACTCAGTCACACACACACACACACACACACATATTCCTTTTCAGATTCTTCTTGCAGAATATGAAGTGTAGTTCCTTATGTTGTACAGTAGATCTCTGTTGGTTATCTTATATATACTGGTGTGTATATGTTAACCCCAACATCCTAATTTACCCCTCCCCCTACCCTGCTTTCCCCTGTGGTCACCATAAGTGTGTCTTCTGTGTCTAGGAGTCTCTTTCTGTTGTGTGAATGAGTTCACTTTAGAGTCCACATATAAGCAGTGTGACATAGTACTTGTCTTTGTCTGACTCACGTCACTTAGGATGATAACGTCTAGGACCATCCCTGTTGCTGCAGATAGCATGACTTCATTCTTCTTATGGCTTACTAGTTTTCCATTATATAAATATTCCACTTCAGATGCAATTTTTAAGTGTAGTCAGATCTATGAATCTTTATTTTAGGCCTTCTGGGTTTGCTGTAGTTCAGAGAGAGTTCAGTTTCCAGTTCTGAGCTTCTTGGAAAGTCTCTTGGGATTTCTTTTTGACTTTCGTGGATTCATTGTCTTCCATTACATTTTTGAACCTTTGGGAATTTCTGCTTGTATAAAGTCTGAGGATTACATTGAACCATATTTTTTCCTGTTGGAGACACACATGATGCAGTCTTTTCATTGTATAAGCATACAAGTTAGTCTGTCATTTCAGAGGAAATCATGAAATGTCACTTTGTTGAGTACTAGCTAAAAATCTCCTTTGTTTCACTTAGGTTTCTGATAGTTGTGAAGAAGCAAAAGACCTGTTGCGTGAAAACCACATGCTGCAGAATGAAATTGCTATGCTGAGACTGGAAAGAGACGCACTGAAAAATCAGAATCACCGGGAAAAGGAAGAGGAGTATTTTGAGGACGTTGAAATTCTCAAAGGAAAGAATGACGACCTTCAAACGGCAATAAAACCGAGCGAGGGAACGTCAGCAGAGACTCTGGCCCAGAGTCCAGGCCGGCTGCACGCTCTGAGAGCCGAGAGCCCAGTGCTGAACGCTCAGCTGGAGGAGGAGAAAGAGGGCGAACAAAGGCTGGAAACCGAAGTGGAATCCTCCCGTTCTAGACTGGCTGCTGCCTTACACGGTCACGATCAAGGCCAGACGTCAAAAAGAGACCTGGAACTTGCCTTCCAGAGAGCAAGAGACAAGTCGTTACGCTTGCTGGACAAATTGAAGTCCGATATGGCTAATCTAAAAGATAGCTACGAGATGCTTTCCCAGCAACTATCTTCAGCGGAAAGTAAGTTCAATAAGCTGAAAATCAAGCTGCATCACACGAGAGATGATCTTAGAGAAAAGACTCTGATGTTAGAACGTGTCCAGAGAGACCTAAGCCAAGCAGAGTGTCAAAAGCAGGAAATTGAACACATGTATCAGAATGAAAAAGGCAAAGTGAATACATACCTTGGAAAGCATAAATCCTTAGAGGAGAGAGTATCTCAACTCCAGAGTGAAAACACGTTGCTCCAACAGCAACTCGACGATGCACGAAACAGAGCTGACAGAGAAGAGAAGACGGTCATCAGCATCCGAGACCAGTTTCAGCAGATCGTCAGAAAATTTCAGCCTGAAAATGAGAAACGAGGTCTGATGCTGGAGGAAAGAAACAAGGAGTTAATCAAGGAATGGAATCATTTAAAAGAGAGACTGTATCAGTACGAAAATGAGAAAGCAGAAAGAGAAGTGAGTATCCAGAAGGAGAAATTCTCAGACTTCCTGAAAGAAAGTTCAAAGTGATTCTTGATTCTGGCTAAATGTTGAATCTAGTTGAATATAAAAAATACATAGGCCATGAATCTGTGGTCTCTAAACCAGCCTTAAAGCACACCTTGTATCCAGCAAGTAAAAATTAGAAGAAATGCTTTACTTTGAGTAGGGACATCGTGTCCTTTATGAAATGTTAAGAGATTCAGTTCTAAATTGTTAATATAGACAGCTATTAGTAATTTACTCTTTTACTATTAAGGTAATAATTTTAATCTTTATGTTACCACATGTCAGTATCATGATGAAGCAGATAAATGAAATGCTCAAAACTGAAAAGAATATTTCGAAATTAAGCTTCAGTTGTATGGATTACCTTGACAGTCAATTCCAGGTTTCCCAGAGGCCATATTTTATCTATCGTACTTTGGCTTCAGTAGCTTCTCATAGCTTTTTGTTAATTTGTTGGTACAATTTTATTTTTATTCATGTCAATTTGAGTTAATATGGGAAACATTTTAGCCTTGAATCATTTATTCTTAAAGCCTCTCAACTCTTCAAATGCATCTGCTGCTGCTGCTAAGTGGCTTCAGTTGTGTCCGACTCTGTGCCACCCCATAGACAGCAGCCCACCAGGCTCCCCCATCCCTGGGATTCTCCAGGCAAGAACACTGGAGTGGGTTTCAAATGCATCTGTTGCTGCTGCTAAGTCACTTCAGTCATGTCCAACTCTGTGACCCCATAGACAGCAGCCCACCAGGCTCCTCTGTCCGTGCGATTTTCTAGGCAAGAGTTCAGTTCAGTTCAGTTCAGTCGCTCAGTCGTGTCCAACTCTCCACGACCCCATGAATCACAGCACGCCAGGCCTCCCTGTCCATCACCAACTCCCGGAGTTCACTCAAACTCATGTCCACAGAGTCGGTGATGCCATCCAGCCATCTCATTCTCAGTCGTCCCCTTCTCCTCCCGCCCCCAACCTTTTCTAGCATCAGAGTCTTTTCCAGTGAGTCAACTTGTCTCATGAGGTGGCCAAAGTATTGCAGTTTCAGCTTTAGCATCAGTCCTTCCAATGAACATTAAATCATATTTTGGGACTCAGGTGGTGAGCTTTAGCAAAACTATTCTTGATTTAATCTTCCCACTGCTATTTATGATTTACTTAGAACATTTTTACAAACAGTTCGCTCATAATTCTCATTTTAAGGATCAATTACTATCATTTGAATACAAGTTTGTCCACTAAAATGAAGGATGGCAGGATTCATGAACAGCAGGAATAGAGTGAGCCAGGGAGAGGGTTGTAGGGGCTGCGGTCTGGAGGCAGGTGGAGGCCAGGTTATCAAGGCTTCTTGAAGGCCATGGGAGCAACCTCAGTTTTTAAATTTCATTGTTCTTTTATATTGAAATATAGTTGATTTACTTTTATATTGAAATATAGTTGATTTACAATTTTGTGTTAGTTTCAGATGTACAGGAAATTGATTCAGTTATCAGTTCAGTTCAGTCGCTCAGTCGTGTCCGACTCTTTGCGACCCCGTGAATCACAGCACGCCAGGCCTCCCTGTCCATCACCAGCTCCTGGAGTTCACTCAAACCCATATCCATCGAGTCGGTGATGCCATCCAGCCATCTCATTCTCTGTTGTCCCCTTCTCCTCCCGCCCCCAAGCCCTCCCAGCATCAGAGTCTTTTCCAGTGAGTCAACTCGTTGCATGAGGTGGCCAAAGTATTGGAGTTTCAGCTTCAGCATCAGTCCTTCCAATGAACACCCAGGACTGATCTCCTTTAGAATGGACTGGTTGGATCTCCTTGCAGTCCAAGGGACTCTCAAGAGTCTTCTCCAACACCACAGTTCAAAAGCATCAATTCTTCGGCGATCAGCTTTCTTCACAGTCCAACTCTCAAATCCATACATGACCACGGGAAAAATCATAGCCTTGACTAGATGGACCTTTGTTGGCAAAGTAATGTTTCTGCTCTTTAATATGCTCTCTAGGTTGGTCATAACTTTCCTCCCAAGGAGCAAACGTCTTTTAATTTCATGGCTGCCATCAGCATCTGCAGTGATTTTGGAGCCCCCAAAAATAAAGTCTAACACTGTTTCTCCATCTATTTGCCATGAAGCGATGGGACCAGATGCCATGATCTTCGTTTTCTGAATGTTGAGCTTCAAGCCAACCTTTTCACTCTCCTCTTTCACTTTCATCAAGAGGCTTTTGAGTTCCTCTTCACTTTCTGCCATAAGGGTGGTGTCATCTGCATATCTGAGGTTATTAATATTTCTCCTGGCGATTTTGATTCCAGCTTGTGCTTCTTCCAGCCCAGCGTTCCTCATGATGTACTCTGCATATAAGTTAAATAAGCAGGGTGACAATATGCAGCCTTGATGAATTCCTTTTCCTATTTGGAACCAGTCTGTTGTTCCATGTCCAGTTCTAACTGTTGCTTCCTGACCTGCATACAGGTTTCTCAAGAGGCAGGTCAGGTGGTCTGAGATTCCCATCTCTTTCAGAATTTTCCATGGTTTATTTTGATCTACACAGTCAAAGGTTTTGGCATAGTCAATGAAGCAGAAATAGATATTTTTCTGGAACTCGCTTGCTTTTTCCATGATCCAGCAAATGTTGGCAATTTGATCTTTGGTTCCTCTGCCTTTTCTAAAACCTGCTTGAACATCTGGAAGTTCATAGTTCACGTATTGCTGAAGCCTGGCTTGGAGAATTTTGAGCATGACTTTACTAGTGTGTGAGATGAGTGCAATTGTGCGGTAGTTTGAGCATTCTTTGGCATTGCCTTTCTTTGGGATTGGAATGAAAACTGACCTTTTCCGGTCCTGTGACCACTGCTGAGTTTTCCAAATGTACTGGCATATTGAGTGCAGCCCTTTCACAGCATCATCTTTCAGGATTTGAAATAGCTCAACTGGAATTCCATCACCTCCACTAGCTTTGTTCATAGTGATGCTTAGGCCCACTTGACTTCACATTCCAAAATGTCTGGCTCTAGGTGAGTGATCACACCATCGTGATTATCTTGGTCATGAAGATCTTTTTTGTACAGTTCTTCTGTGTATTCTTGCCACCTCTGCTTAATATCTTCTGCTTCTGTTAGGGCCATACCATTTCTATCCTTTATTGAGCCCATACCAAATGTTCCCTTGGAATCTAATTTTCTTGAAGAGATCTCTAGTCTTTCCTATTCTGTTGTTTTCCTCTATTTCTTTGCATTGATCGCTGAGGAAGGCTTTCTTATCTCTCCTTCCTATTCTTTGGAACTCTGCATTCATATGCCTATATCTTTCCTGTTCTCCTTTGCTTTTCGCTTCTCTTCTTTTTACAGCTACTTGTAAGGCCTCCTCAGACAGCCATTTTGCCCTTTTGCATTTCTTTTCCATGTGGATGGTCTTGGTCCCTGTCCCCTGTACAATGTCACGAACCTCCGTCCATAGTTCATCAGGCACTCTATCAGATCTAGTCCCTTAAATCTATTTCTCCCTTCCACTGTATAATCATAAGGGATTTGATTTAGGTCTTATCTGAATGGTCTAGTGGTTTTCCCTACTTTCTTCACTTTTAAGTCTGAATTTGGCAATAAGGAGTTTATGATCTGAGCCACAGTCAGCTCCCGGTCTTGTTTTTGCTAACTGTATAGAGCTTCTCCATCTTTGGCTGCAAAGAATATAATCAGTCTGATTTCGGTGTTGACCATCTGGTGATGTCCATGTGTAGAGTCTTCTTTTGTGTTGTTGGAAGAGGGTGTTTGCTATGACCAGTGCGTTCTCTTGGCAAAACTCTATTAGCCTTTGCCCTGCTTCATTCTGTGCTCCAAGGCCAAATTTGCCTGTTACTCCAGGTGTTTCTTGACTTCTTACTTTTGCATTCCAGTCCCCTATAATGAAAAGGACATCTTTTTTTGGTGTTAGTTCTAAAAGTTCTTGTAGGTCTTCATAGAATCATTCAACTTCAGCTTCTTCAGCCTTACTGGTTGGGGCATAGGCTTGGATTACTGTAATATTGAATGGTTTGCCTTGGAAACGAACAGAGATCATTCTGTTGTTTTTGAGATTGCATCCAAGTACTGTATTTCGGACTTTTTTGTTGAGTGTGATGGCTACTCCATTTCTTCTAAGGGATTGTTGCCCACGGTAGTAGATATAATGGTCATCTGAGTTAAATTCACCCATTCCAGTTCATTTTAGTTCACTGATTCCTAGAATGTCTACATTCACTCTTGCCCTCTCCTGTTTGACCATTTCCAATTTGCCTTGATTCATGGTCCTAACATTCCAGGTTCCTATGCAATATTGTTCTTTACAGCATCGGATCTTGCTTCTATCACCAGTCACTTCCACAACTGGGTATTATTTTTGCTTTGGCTCCATCCCTTCATTCTTTCTGGAGTAATGTCTCCACTGATCTCCAGTAGCATCCTGGGCACCTACCGACCTGGGGAATTCCTCATTCAGTATCCTATCATTTTGCCTTTTCATACTGTTCATGGGGTTCTTAAGGCAAGAATACTGAAGTGGTTTGCCATTCCCTTCTCCAGTGGACCACAATGTGTCAGACCTCTCCACCATGACCCGCCCGTCTTGGGTGGCCCCACAAGGCATGGCTTAGTTTCATTGAGTTAGACAAGTCTGTGGTCCGTGTGATCAGATCGGCTAGTTTCCTGTGATTATGATTTCAGTGTGTCTGCCCTCTGATGCCCTCTTGCAATACCTACCGTCTTATTTGGGTTTCTCTTACCTTGGTCGTGGGATATCTCTTCATGGCTGCTCCAGCAAAGCACAGCCGCTGCACCTTACCTTGAACGAGGGGTATCTCCTCACGGCCGCCCCTCCTGACCTTGAACGTGGATTAGCTCCTATGTACTCATATATCCATTCTTTTTCAGTTCATTTTCCTGTGTAGGTGACTACAGAATATTGAGTAAAGTTCCCTGTGCTCTCCAGTAGGTGCTTACGGTTAGCCAAAGGCAAAGGTGGGGAGGAGGGATAAATTAGAAGCTTGGGATTAACATAGACACACTACTAGGAGAAGGCAATGGCACCCCACTCCAGTACTCTTGCCTGGAAAATCCCATGGACGGAGGAGCCTGGTAGGCTGCGGTCCATGGGGTCACTAAGAGTCGGACGTGACTGAGCGACTTCACTTTCATTTTTCACGTTCATGCATTGGAGAAGGAAATGGCAACCCACTCCAGTGTTCCTGCCTGGAGAATCCCAGGGGCGGGGGAGCCTGGTGGGCTGACGTCTATGGGGTCACACAGAGTCAGACACGACTGAAGTGACTTAGCAGCAGCAGCAGATATAAAATAGATAAGCATCAAGGGAGTAGCCTCATTTTTCTGCTGAGGTAGGAATCTCTTCAAAAGAGCTGAGCACTGGTTGGAATATGGGAAGATCTCTGAGTTAATCAAAGCTTCTAATAAATAAAAAGAGGGAAAATGTTTCCATATAGTGGAATTTTCCATCACTTTTCCCACCTACACACTCATTTCTTTCTGAACATGAGGTGGTGAAGCTCTGCAGACTTATTGGGAGGGGCAGGGTGTGGACAGTGGGGCCGCATCCTTTGTCTGAGTAACTTAATATCAGGAAGGCTGGAGGGTGGCCCCTTGTGTGTCTGTAACCAGATTCAGTGAGGAGGGAAAAGAAGGTGAGTTGCTGTCTGTGGTGATAATTTTCAAAGTACATATACTGGAGTTATCTATTAACATAATAGTAGAGTGATTTGATAAACTCAGTGACAGAGCGTCTTATTAGGCAGTTGTGAGACAACTTCAACAAGAACTGGATGACACCCTCAAAAAGCAGTCTATGTCGGAGGCATCACTGAAAGTCACGTCACAGTATTGCGCTCACTTAGAAGCTGAGGCACAGGATTTAAAGAACAATGTGAAACTACTACAGCTCCGTCAACTCACAAGTCAGGTATGTATGAAATTGAACGTGTTGATGGTTAATATGTAGGATAAAGTGTTTTAGGACACTCCTTTTCATGGTCAGCTTTCTTCTGTATTTTGTTACAAGTAACTTACTACACTTGTCTTATATTTATAATGCACTCGTTTCTTAAACTCCGACTTTCATCCTGCCATTTGCATTATATATTTTTTTCTTATATTTTTACCCTTAGGAATGTTGAGAATTGTGCCTCATTGTTCACACAAGTTGCGAGCCTTTTTTTTTCTTTGAAACAATACTTTTTTAAGTATTACCATGAAGAGGCAAGCCAGATTAAAATCAGAGGATAATATTAGTTTAATGGAACGTTCAGAAAATTATCATTTCTCATCTTCCCTTTTGTGAATGGCTGTAGAGTTCTGTATTTATTTATTCATGGATTTCAGAATAACTTGTGCAGAAAGGGTCTTATACAAACCAGTTTAAGTTTAGGCACTGCCTTCTTTCCTTTTCATTTTAAATATATTGTGAAAGCATGGAGGTGCTCAGATGGTGTAGAATACATACATCCAAACTAGAGAATTAAGATGATTATCTGGATCCTGCCATTGGATTTTTTAAAAAAATCTATTGAGATATAACTGACGTATCTTAGAATTCACCCACTCAACACGTGTAGTTCAGTATCTCTTAGTCTAGAGAGGTGTAACCTGTGACCACAGTCAATTTCAGAGCATTTCCATCACCCCCTAAAAGAAACCCTGCATCCCTTAGCCACCACCCGTGGCCTCCCATGTCCCTCAGCCCCAGGCAACCCCCAGTCTAATATCTGTCTCTGTAGACAGCCTGTTCTGGGTATTTTATATAAATGGAATCATGCAGTGTGTGCTCCTTTGGGATTAGCTTTTCTCATGTGACTTCATGTTTTCACGGTTCATCCATGTGATGGCACATATCAGTTCTTCCACTTCTGTTGGATGTCAGCAGTAAGCTAAGCCATTTAGCCATTCACCACTTGATGGAGCTTTGGGTTGTTTCCACTTTGGGGGCATTAATAATGCTGTTGTGAACACTGATTTACATGATTCTGTGTGGACATGTTTTTAGTTCCCTGTGGTTGGATCTTATCCTCAGAGTTAGCTGGCGGATTTCACCTTTTCTTGGCCCTTGCTCAGACTGTCCTTTCTGTCTTTATAGTTTCTTTTCCTCTTGGGTAGTCCTTCATTATTTCAGGCCTGGCACCCAGTCTCTCCTCCTTCATGGAGCTTTCCTGACTGTCCAGCTCTCACTGAGCCTTTTCACATCAGCCCTTGTTACCTAGTCTCTGAGGAACAGTTTAGCCCCTGATTTTACACTGTTGCCATTTTTTCCATGAGGGGGAATCTTGGCTAAGTATACACTGATGTAACAGGAAATATTTATTGATATGCACAGCACTTGTCTTGCATAAATGGACAGTAACAAAGGATTACAAGAATGAGGCATTTTTTGTTGTTGCTGTTCAGAAAAATGTGCGGATCATCTCTGTAAACTGTTAGGAAATGGGATTTCTTTACCTTTGCAAATAATTTCTCTTTGGACTGCAATTCAAATTAGCAAAAAGTCTTTGTACTTCAGAAAAAGGCTTATGGGATTAGAATCCATATTTATAAGATTTATTAATTAGAGTCTTATTCTCACAGTCTTCTTTTGGGAGACATTTATTAACTTAGCCCTAGATAACTCAATACAGTATCCCTCAAACTTCTTTAAAATCCTGGGACATTAAGATGGGGAAAGGAGTAAGAGACATTCTACTAAGACAGTCTACTAAGAGACTACTACTACCTGTAGTCATTTTATGAGGAAAGATAGAAAACTATTATTGTAGAACAATAAAAGAGTGTAAAATCAAGTGCAATTGTTGTGTGACAAAGATGATGACAGTGAAGAATATAGTTTGTGATTCTTGGTGGTCTGAACTTCTTTCTTGATTCTCTGAGTAATCCCTGGTCCTACATTCGACAATACAGATACCATTGTATTTATTTGATCCTGGGTTTGAGTTCGGCTGTGCTCAGTCCACTTTCTTCATTAGCAAACGGTATCATTTTATTCTTGAAGACTGATGATCTTCCATCTGAGCTGGAAAGTGCAGCTTCAAAATGTCTGCATCTGGATGCAAAAAATCAAGTTTTTCAACAGGAGTTATTATGAAACTAATGCAAAAGAAATGTAAAAAACTAGAGAGAAGAAAAAGAAGTTGGAGCAAGAAGTAGTGACCCTCAAAAGTCATATAGAACTGAATATGATAGAACACAGTCAAGTAGAGCACTATAAACGGGAGATTGAAGAAAGGGCGAGACAGGATCTTGTAGAGAAATGAAAAGAAGTCAACCCATTTTTGCAGGTTAATTTGTTGATCTGTCATGTGCTTGAATTCACTTTCACTGTACATTACATTTTGATGTATACAGTTTATGTGTTTCCTCTACCTCCCTTAGAGCAGTTAGTTTTTTAGATTTCTGGAAGGAAGGGGGGCACTTGTTTTCCCTTTAAATATTTCAGTTTCCATCACTGCTGCTGCTAAGTCACTTCAGTCGTGTCCAACTCTGTGTGACCCCATAGACGGAAGCCCACCAGGCTCCCCCTTCCCTGGGATTCTCCAGGCAAGAACACTGGAGTGGGTTGCCATTTCCTTCTCCAATGTGTGAAAGTGAAAAGTGAAAGTGAAGTCGCTCAGTCGTGTCTGACCCTTAGCGACCCCACGGACTACGGCCAACCAGGCTCCTCCATCCATGGGATTTTCTAGGCAATAGTACTGGAGTGGCTTGCCATTGCCTTCTCCGAGTTTCCATCACAGTTATCACTAAATTGTCCTATCAGAATGATTCTCACTAGAGAATCCTTTTACTTATAAGACCAATGGTATAAAACAAGACCATTAGGAAGAAAAGACAATAGTGTGGTTTAAAACTGGTACCATCCTCTTGAATTATTCTTAAGTTGTCTTGTTCAGTGTTTACAGTGTTAAGTTGATCCTCTTATTGTCAGATTATATAGGTACTACTATAACAGTGATTCCACTTTAATTTTATAATTCAGATTCAATTCACTTCACATTGACGATAATTGTTTGAAACTCCTCCTCTTTTTTTTTCACCTTTAAAATCACTCTCTGAATCACTGACTCAAAACTAAAGGGAAAAAGTATAATTTTCCAGATTAATGATTATTTTTAAAATGTTATCTTTTTCAATTTGCCTTAGACACAAGCTGGATCTCAACAGATGGAACTCAGAATTACTTAGAATCTGCACTGTCCAAAATGAAAACTTGGGAAGAAGATTCTAATAAAGCAGAGTTGGAAAAATATAAGCTACTCTACCTAGTAGAATGTGAAGTTAGAAAATCATTGCAAGATAAACTAGACAAGTAAGTCAAAACACAGAATCACAGAAACTAAATTTAGTTCATTAATTTCTCTCTAAAGCCTAATTTTTATCGAGTGGGGTACATGAGATTAGTAGGAAGTGAAAGCTAACTAGATGGTCACTGCTTGGGGGGGGCCTGAAGACAAACTGTTAGTACTATATCAAGTTTTTCCACACTATGTAAAGGCATACTTACGAAATAGGGGGAAATTAACACATGGGTTAAAGGCAGGATAAATCACAAAGTGGCTAAAAATAATACGGTGACCTGACTGAAGGTGTGTGTGGAGAATGGAAAGGGCAGATCGCACCTGCAATGCTGAGTCCAGGTTTCCCCACCGTCTGAAAGCAGAACATTCCTAGGACGCCTTTCATAAACCCAAACAGCATACAGCAAAGGATTAATTGAGGGCACATTCTGCTAGTCGATGCCTAAAGTAAGTGTACACACGGGAAGCACAGGTGCTCAGAGAGGGTTCAGGGCTGTGGAGACTTGACGCTGGGACGTGGGCTGTGGCTCCCAGGGAAGGAGCTCGGTGGGGCCGGTCTCCCTGCTTGGGGAGCGCGAGGCCGCTCACTGTAAAACGTACCCTGAACACTGTTTAGAGTTTTGGCTTTTTAAATGAGACCAGGAATTGTCTTCAGATTTCTTTTTTTTTTGATCATCAAACAGGTACTGACATAGGCCCTTCTTAGAAGTGAAGTAACATAAAGTGAACTTTGGAAAAGCAGGGGATACTTGTAATTGTTCTTGGGCTGTTTTAGCTCTTTTCAGCCTCATCCTTTGACTTTCTCGTCCTCCCCTTGAGGTTGTGGCTGTAAATGATACCTCAGAGCCAAATGCTTAATTTGTCCGAGGTCACGAGTGAAACATGTATACGAGGGTGCTGAAAGCAAATGCTTGAAAGTGGCTTTGTGGGATGGCGTGTGTCTTCATCCCGAACTGTTTCCTGGAGGCAGGTGTGTCCCCGAGGCGGCAGGTGTCACTGTGAGGCCACCTCCCTTTCTCTCTGGCGCCCTTTCTCTCCACTCCCAACTGTGACTTGTTACTTGAGGAGCCCCAGACGCACGTGTGCTTCTTTAGAACAAGGTTACAGCTATCACTGTTTACAGGAGGTCCGCTCTGTGTTTTCAGTGTTCAAACAGTTTAATGGGAATCCATTTACTATATGGCAACTTAAAAAATCCAGATAATTTAGGGAAACATGAATGAAGTTGGTGTTTTCCATCTTCCCCAGGACTAATGAGAGGCTGGCAGAGATCGGCACCAAACTTCAGGTGGAGAAAGAGCAGAACAAATCATTACTCAGAGCTCTTAGCACGAGGCCAGTCCTGGAGCCCCCTTGTGTTGGCAATTTCAATAATCCTTTAGTGCTCAATGGAAGTCTTACTCCAAGAGCAAACGGAGGGTTTTCTACCTCAATTCCACGCCCTTCAAATAACAGCATGGAGACTTACTTGACCGAGGTTAGTTCTATTATCTTTTTTCCACTGGGTTTCAGATTTCTGATATGAATGATCCTTGTTTTTAATTTAGTGAACTTCTGAGTCGCTTATTTGACTTAATGAACACTAAGTAAAAACCGTCATTAACTGTGCTAATCAAGGAGACATTTAATGATTTTTTTGGCCTAGATCTCTCGTTTTTAAGAGATACGTTTTAAAATTCTTGAAAAGCTGCATTGAAATTCTACCTTAGAAATGAAATCTTATTGCCTACTAACTGAAAGTATACTTTAAAATGTTTCACTTACTTTCTAATTGATTTCCCTTTGGCAGTGGTTCATAATCATTTCCGAGCTCTGTTGTACCCACCGCAGTTTATCGACCTTCAAGCGTAAGTGAATCACTGGCATCTAAACACTAACCACATATGGATTTTTTTTATTTGAAGGACTCCTAGATAAATCCTTTTTATGAATTAAACAAACTTGTAATACTAAATCAAAAGATTAATTTCTGGTTTTAGGTTAACTTTTTTTGTTATTTTCTTGTGCAAGAGTACGTCTTTAATTGCTGTTTTACTTCTCGAATTTTGATTTAAATTTCTAAAAATTATCTTGCTAAACAGTTGTAGAATGTTTATAAACTTGTAGTTAGACCAAATATTTAAAAATTGTAAATGAAGCTCATTTTATCTCTATCTTGACATCACCTGGATGAATGGTATCTAAGATAGCGATGATGGGGAGTCTTTAAATTGCAATCAGTTTTCATTGTGGTTAAAATATCCATTTCAGTTAGTGCACAGGGTTTATCGTTTTGATAGTGTTTTAGTGATGTTGGTGATGCAGAGAAAAGTAGCCCTTGTTAAATGCAGTCTCAACCAGTTTTCTCATTTGACTTCTTGCCATCATAGAAGAGCAATCTAAAGTTTCTTCGACAGCATTGCAGCTACGTTGGGTCTTAGTACTTGAGAGCCGTGAAACTGGAGGACGTGCTTTAGCTGTGCAGTCACAGTGGACCTCCAATCACTTCATCCCAAGTCAGACACTTCCCCACGCAGGCCTAAGAGGAGGAAGCAGGGGCAGGCTGCCTTCTGCACACCGAAGTTCACAGTGCTGTGGGCACATCCATCTTTTCAAAGAAGAGATTTGGAACCAAACAAGCACTTCCTAGTTCCTTGTCCAAACTCACCCATTAGGTAAATCTCACTTCTCATGAGGAGGGTAGGAGTATAAGTCCTCCCCTTGAAACTTCAGGCTGAGGAAATGAAGTTCAACTGTAATTTCTGACCGGATTTAGATTATAGTTGAGATCACATGCATATTTTTTGTATATGCAGACAAATGATGAGAGCTTTGGATAGAAGTATGCTAGACAGTAAAGAGAGATCTGTTGTGTGTTTTAAATTTTGTTCTAAATAACCCAAAATGTGGATAATTCATTGTTGACTGATTTTAGTTAACCAGTTTTTATCTGGAGGAAATGAACATCCTTTTAAGGACGAATCTCTTCAGTTTTGGCCTGCTTGAGTCAAATAAAGATTTTCTCCTTCAAGTTCCCTGTCCTGTTTTTAAAAAATATTTATCCTTTCTAAATTAACTATATCGATGGCTACAAATAGGAGTTTGATATTGATTTATTTTTATTTTTGCATTTAAAGCACATAATTTAGTTAGAAAGTCACATCATGCCACAGGCATTGTTTAATTATATAAGAAGGATTTACATATTCGTTTTGTCTATGTTATAGTTAAAAATCTGTGTGTTTTTTCTAATCTGAGGAAGTAGCTGGCATAGCACTCAGTAAGAAGGCCATTGGCTTTGTTCCTTCTTTTGTAGAATCAGGATCTGAGTAAATCAATGAGTCTCATACCTTACAAAACATTTTATCTTCAAAGAAAACAACATTTCTTTAAAAAAAAACTTCTGTGTGGAACGGTGTTATATAAAATGGAGACAAGTGTAGAACCGTTTAGCTAAAGAGTGGCCAGAGCCCCTGCAGCTGTGACTTCTCTGTTCCTCAACCCTGCAGTGACCCCTGTGGGACCTTCCCCTTCTAGGGGACATAGTTCGGAAGCTAGCAGTTATGAGAGAAACCTTCTCCCTAAACACCTTTAGAATTAAATCTTGCTGGTACATTGTTTTCTTGTGTACAATTTTCTCACTTTTCTGTGTTTTCGTTAAATGGAAAAGTTTAAAGAAAATCGCAGATGTGTTCTCCTTAATAACATTCAACTCAAACTACTTCCTCCATTTGAACAGGATCCTCACCTGGAAATCGAAATAAAGTCTCGCAAGTACATATTTAGGCCAGGAACTTTTAGGGGAGAAGATATAATCTTGTGGGTCATTCCGAGGATTATGGGTCATTCCCTAATTCTCTGAAATTATGTGTACTTGATAGACTGATATTTATTGTTCTTTTTATCAGATTAATCTAAATAGCATTCCATATATATGTTCTCTGTTATCTATAAGCAGAATAAGTAGGAATCATTTTCTTTTATTTATGTGATTTTTTTTCTACTGAAGTGATCTTCAGGTTAGGTCTAGTCTCTAAAAGTATTATTTAAAAGTCACATTTAATAAGTTATAAAAATATAACTTGTTTATCTTAAAGATAAATATTTGACTTATTTCAGATGCGGCAGGAGTTGGACAGGAGGATAGCTAGAGAACTAAGAGAAGGTATGTTGCCAAAACGTATGAATTAAATTTAGACATTGATTTCTGAAATACACTGTAAACAGTAAATAACATCTCTTTCCAATGTTTAGATAACAGATGCTATGTTAAATACTTTTTATACATAGCTAATGAAATATGTGAAAGCATGAGCAGTCATAGTGAAAAATATTCATCATGTCCCATAGCTTGAACAGCAATCTCTGAAGGCCTATGTATTTCTTTTTATTTCTAGCTGTATCCTTCTACTTCCTCCATCCCTGTGGAGCTATCATCCTACACCCTGACACTATTCTCGGAAAACGTGGAGTTCATCAACTTCTCAAGTGTCTGGTAGTGGTTAAGGCTAGGAAACCCAGACTCAAGCAGTCACGTTTATGTAGCTGTCACTTGGTGGGTGACTTTAAAATTTCTCTGTCACTGAATATGTCACCAGTTTATCTTTCACCCTCAGGAAATGCTCCAAACACCCACATCAATCTGGGTCTTGCCAAAGTAGTCGGCCTTATCTCTTTACCACCTTACTCTGCCCCTCAGCGCTGCGTCTAACCAGACAGACTCTAGGATCCCACAGGGGCGCTTCCTCACCGCTGGTCTTTGTTTGTGCTTCCCTCTATCTCTTGTACTTTTCCTGTCCTTCAGGCAGCTACATACATATCACCTCCACCAAAAAGCTGGCAGGATTGACACAAAGCTGGCTGCCCCTCCTGAGTGTTCCTTGTGCCATGTTATATATCTTAGTATTTGTGACTCTGTGTGGAAATTGCCTGTTTGTCTGTTCTCCAGTTTAGGGCATAGCATTTTCAGGGTGGACTGGGTCACCTTCATCTTGTAATTCCAGTGCTTCTCACAGCACCTTTGCAAAAAGTTATTGAGTGAATGAATGAAGAGTGAGAAAACCAGGAGCTCTGATACTCAGCCCCACGTGCGACCATGAGCAGATTATAAAATTGTAATCTTGATTAGTATTTTGTGTTGTGTCATCTGTAGATATATTTCATTTTACAGAATACTAGGAAAGGTCTCAGGGTTTTTCTGTTTTTTTTTACTAATCTTAGTTAGCCCAAGTATTTTAGGTAAAAAATATAATTCTTTCCTTTTCTTTCAGCTGATGCTCAGTTTGCATCTGATGCCTTTAGAGTGTCTTCTCGAGGATCTACAGATGGGTCAGATGTGTCTGATGACCTAGTTTTGTAAACAGAAGAACAAGATACACAGATTTGGAAGGAAAAACACATGATTTAGAAAAATAAATAGTAAAAGTTTCCCTACTGGAATGTTTCCATCACATTTCGTTATTTACCATTAAACATGCTGCTGCTGCTGCTAAGTCACTTCAGTCGTGTCTGACTCTGTGCGACCCCATGGAGCCCACCAGGCTCCTCTGTCCATGGAATTCTCCAGGCAAGAATACTGGAGTGGGGAACCATTCCCTTTTCCAGGGGATCTTCCAGACTCTGGGATCAAACCCAGGTCACTTGCATTGCAGGTGGATTCTTTAGCATTTGAGCCACCAGGGACACCCTTTACAAACTCAAACTGAGCCCTAATGCCAGCTGTTTAAACAGCACCCAAACAACCAGACTTGTCATTAATATTTAGTGGTACTGATTGATAGCATTTTTTTATTTTACAGTTTTTATCACTATATATAGACCTAAAGATTTAGATACCGCTGTTATGGCTTCCGTCAATGTTTTGATGTATTACAATTGTTAATAGTGGCATAAAACTTACTATATGTAACTTTAAACACAGATTCATAGGCCTTTCCTCAGGGAGAAATAAGATTTGCCTGAGTTTTTGCCTTTTAAATGAATTAATTTTTTATAATTTTTATTTTTACTTAGAGGATAATTACTTTACAATATTGTGATGGTTTCTGCCAAACATTGACTTGAATTGACCATAGGTATACGTATGGCCCCTCCCTCTTGAACCTCCCTCCCACCACCTCCCTCCCCATTACACCCCTCTAGGAGAGTGAAAAGGTTGGCTTGAAGCTCAACATTCGGAAAACAAAAATCATGGCATCTGGTCCCATCACTTCATGGGAAATAGATGGGGAAACAGTGGAAACAGTGTCAGACTTAATTTTTTGGGTTCCAAAATCACTGCGGATGCTGATTGCAGCCATGAAATGAAAAGACGCTTACTCCTTGGAAGGAAAGTTATGACCAGCCTAGATAGTATATTAAAAAGCAGAGACATTACTTTGCCAACAAAGGTAGTCAAGGCTATGGTTTTTCCAGTGGTCATGTGTGGATGTGAGAGTCGGACTGTGAAGAAAGCTGATCGCCGAAGAATTGATGCTTTTGAACTGTGGTGCTGGAGAAGACTCTTGAGAGTCCTTTGGACTGCAAGGAGATCCAACCAGTCCATTCTAAAGGAGATCAATCCTGGGTGTTCATTGGAAAGACTGATGCTGAAGCTGAAACTCCAATATTTTGGCCACCTCATGCGACGAGTTGACTCACTGGTAAAGACTGATGCTGGGAAGGATTGGGGGCAGGACGAGAAGGGGACAACAGAGAATGAGTTGTCTGGATGGCATCACCGACTCGATGGACATGAGTTTGAGTGAACTCCGGGAGTTGGTGATGGACAGGGAGGCCTGGTGTGCTGTGATTCATGGAGTTGCAAAGAGTCGGACACGACTGAGTGACTGAACTGAGGTTGTCATGAAGCACCAGCTTTGGGTTCCCTGCATCATATAGCAAATTCCCAAAAGACACATGTACCCCAGTGTTCACTGCAGCACCACTTACAGTAGCTAGGACATGGAAGCAACCTAGATGTCTGTCAATGGATGAATGGATAAAGCAGCTGTGTATTATTCAACTATAGAAAGGAATGCCTTTGAGTCAGTTTTAATTGACTTTTGATTTACTTTTGGAGACAGTGTTAAAATTAGAGAAAGTTCCTCATGGATAAATAAGACTTTTCACCTTATTTTTACCTATCTACCAATCTATTTTTGCTTTGCTTTTTGGAAAAGTCTGGGAAAAGACTTTTTTTTGGAAAAAGCACCAGACAAACAGACATTATCACAAAACTCCCCTGTCTCCCATATATCTTCCTAAAGTACCATTTATCTTTCCTAAATGTTATTTGTTCTCCCATAAGTGCCTCGCCCAAGTCACCTGTTTTTCAGAAGATGCCTTTTTCTCTTACTCCCTGTCATTTATTAAGTAGAATATCAACTCCCAGTAATTCCATTCATGCTGAAGAAGCTGATGTTGAACATTCTCTGAAGACCTACAAGACCTTCTGGAACTAACACCCAGAAAAGATGTCCTTTCATTGTAGGGGACTGAAATGAAAAAGTAGGAAGTCACGAGATACCTGGAGTAACAGGAAAATTTGGCTGTGGAGTCCAAAACGAAGCAGGGCAAAGGCTAACAGAGTTTTGCCAAGGGAACGCACTGGTCATAGCAAACAACCTCTTCCACGTACATAAGAGAAGACTCTACACATGGACATCACCAGATGGTCAGTACTGAAATCAGACTGATTACATGCTTTGCAGCCATTCAGGTATGACCTAAATCAAATCCCTTATGATTATACAGTAGAAATGACAAATAGATTCAAGTGATTAGATCCGATAGACAGAGTCACTGAAGAACTATGGACTGAGGTTCATGACATTGTACAGGAGGCAGTGATCAGGACCATCCCCAAGAAAAAGAAATGCAAAAAGGCAAAATGGTTGTCTGAGGAGGGCTTACAAATAGCTGAGAAAAGAAGAGAAGCTAAAGGCAAAGGAGAAAAGGAAAGATATACCCTCCTGAATGCAGAGTTCCAAAGAATAGCAAGGAGAGATAAGAAAGTCTTCCTCGGTGATCAATAAATAGAGGAAAACAATAGAATAGGAAAGACTAGAGATCTCGTCAAGAAAATTAGAGATACCAAAGGAACAATTCTTGCAAAGATGAGCACAATAAAGGCCAGAAATTGTATGGACCTAACAGAGCAGAATATATTAAGAAGAGGTGGCAAAAACACACAGAAGAACTGTACAAAAAAGATCTTCATGACCCAGATAACCACAAAGGTGGGATCACTCATCTAGAGCCGGACATCCTGGAATGTGAAGTCATGGCCTTATGAAGCATCACTACGAAAAAAGCTAGTGGAGGTGATGAAATTCCAGTTGAGCTATTTCAAATCCTAAAAGGTGATGCTATTGCAGTGCTGCACTCAATATGTCAGCAAATTTGGAAAACTCAGCAGTGGCCACAGGACTGGAAAATGTCCATTTTCATTCCAATCCCAAAGAAAGGAAATGCCAAAACATGCTCAAACTACCACACAATTGCACTCAACTCACATGCCAAGAAAGTCATGCTCAAAATTCTCCAAGCCAGGCCTCAACAGTATGTGAACCAAGAACTTCCAGATGTTCAAGCTGGATTTAAAAAAGGCAGCAGAACTAGAGATCAAATTGCCAACATCCAGTGGAACATCAAAAAAGAGAGTTCCAGAAAAAATCTGCTTTATTGACTACACCAAAGCATTTGACTGTGTGGATCACAACAAACTGTGGAAAATTCTTAAAGAGATGGGAATACCAGACCACCTGACCTCCCTCCTGCGAAATCTGCATGCAGGTCAAGAAGCAACAACTGGGCATGGAACAACAGACTGGTTCCAAATCGAGAAAGGAGTCCGTCAAGGCTGTGTACTGTCACCCTGCTTATTTATATGCAGAGTACATCATGAGAAACGCTGGGCTGGATGAAGCACAAGCTGGAGTCAAGATTGCTGGGAAAATATCAATAACCTCAGATATGCAGATGACACCACCCTTATGGCAGAAAGCAAAGAAAAACTAAAGAGCCTCTTGATGAAAGTGAAAGAGGAGAGTGAAAAAGTTGGCTTAAAACTCAACATTCAGAAAACTTTAGATCATGCCATCTGGTCCCATCACTTCATGGCAAATAGATGGAGAAACAATGGAAACAGTAAGAGACTTTACCTTTTGGGGCTTCAAAATCTCTGCAGATGGTGACTGCACCCCTGAAATTAAAAGATGCTTGCTCCTTGGAAGAAAATATATGACCAACCTAGACAGCATATTAGAAAGCAGAGACATTACTTTGCCGACAAAGGTCTGTCTGGTCAAAGCTATGATTTTCCAGTGGTCATGTATGTATGTGAGAGCTGGCCTATAAAGAAAGCTGAGCACCGAAGTATTGATGCTTTTGAACTGTGGTGTTGGAGAAGACTCTAGAGAGTTCCTTGGACTGCAAAGAGATCCAACAAATCAATCCTAAAGGAAATCAGTCCTGAATATTCACTGGAAGGACTGATGCTGAAACTGAAACTCCAATACTTTGGCCACCTGATGTGAAAACCTGACTCACTGGAAAAGATTGATGCTGGGAAAGATTGAACGCGGGAGGAAAAGGGGACGACAGAGGTGAGATGATCAGATGGCATCACTGACTCAATGGACATGAGTTTGAATAAGTTCCGGGAGTGGGTGATGGACAGGGAAACCTGGCGTATTGCAGTCCATGGGGTCTCAAAGAGTCAGACACGACTGAGCGACTCTCACTTTCACTTTCTCCAGGGGCTCTTCCCAACCCAGGGATCAAACCTGGGTCTCCTGCATTGCAGGCAGATTCTTTACTGTCTGAGACACCAGGGAAGTCCAACCGAGAGACCAAGACATACAAAAGGAGAAGAGGCCTTGGGATTTTCTTAGAAGTTCGATAAAGAGGAACCTGGCTTAGGAAACATGACTCACCTAAAGACAGAGGTCATTGCTGTTTGTAATTGGCGTTGTCTTTTGCCTGCAAAACAACTTGGTATTTCAGGCAGACGGCATGCCAGCAGAAGTGGTCTTCTACACAAGTAACAGGGAACTCACTCTCCATACCGTTGCAAGGGGCAGTAAGGGGGAGCATGAGGCCCAAAACACACGTGTCCAGTACTTCAAAAACGTTCACTGGCTCCACTAACCAACTAGTACTTTTGTACTTTCCTCCACTTACAATTATTTTTTAACTTACTTCCTCTCTGTACTATGCAGTGGACAATGACCATCGGTTAAAATGCAAATAGCACCTCCTGGACAGAGTGGTACAGAACATTACACGACCGTCAGAGAAAGGGTGAAGTCACTGCCATGGAACTATTACCCGACTGCTAAATGAAAGTTCTGAATCAATTCATTCCCAGCAACTGTTAATGCCTAGCAAGTACTCGGATGAGAAGATGAAGGTTACCAGATACGGATATCAGAGAAGCCATCCCCAGAACCTGAGGCTGGGAAGATTAGAAATCCACTGGGGCCTGAAAGGCAAGATATCCGTAAATCCCACTTCTGGCTGCATAATGAAGGAAGGCAAATTTACATTTTACTACCAGAATCGGGGGGAAAAATGAACATTTAATTGAACAATTCTCCTCTATTAGACTAAGCACTTTCAATTTTACATTTAATTACGTAAAATACACGTCAATAAAAGTTTTACTATACCAGCATCTCCAAGAAGAAATTATCGGTACGGATGAAGTACTTAGTTATATCCTATCAATTGTTAAGCTAAACTACTTTCCATTTATGCAAGACAAGCGCTGTGCATATTAAGAAATATTCCCTGTTAGACTAATGTATCCTTAGACAAGATTCGCCCTCGTGAAAAAATGACAACAGTGTACAATGAAGGGCTAAACTGTTCTTCACAGACTAGACGACAGGGCTGAAGAGAAAAGGCTCCATGAGAGCTGGACAGTCAGGAAAGCTCTGGAGGAGGAGAGACTGGGCACCAGTCTGAATCAATGGAGAACTACCCAAGAGGAACAGAAACTGTGAAGACGGCAAGACAGTCTGAGCAAAGGCCAGAAAAGGAGAAAGCAGCCAGGGAACTCTGAGGACAAAATCCCACCACGGGGAAATAAAAGCATGTCCATCCGGAAACGTGCAAGTCAGTGCTCACAGCAGCATTGTTCGTAGCCGCAGAGGGGAAACAACCCAAATCTCCAACCACTTACGAATGGACAAATGGCTTAGCCACATACTGTTTCTTGTTTGACAATCAACAGAAACGGAAGGACTGGTACGTGCTATAACATGGATGAACCGCGGAAACACGACATCAAATGAGAAAAGCGAACCACACAGGAGCACACACTGTGTGATTCCATTCACGTGAAAACCCAGAACAGGCTGTCTACACAGACAGATATTAGACTGGGGGTTGCTGGGGCTGAGGGAGATGAGGGCGCCATAGGTGGTGGCTAAGGGATGCAGGGTTCCTTTTGGGGGTGATGGAAATGCTCTAAAATTGACTGTGGTCACAGGTGACACCTCTCTAGACTAAGAGATACTGAACTACACACTTGGAATGGGTGAAATATACGATACGTCAATTACATCTCAATAGCTTTTAAAGAATCCAAAGGCACTATCTAGATAATGTTCTTAGTTCTCTATTTTTGATGTACCTACTATACTCCATCTGTGTACCTCCATGCTTTCACAATGTATCTAAAATGAAAAGAAAAGAAGGCAATGCCTAACTTCAACTGGTTTGCATAATACACGTTCTGCACAAGTTATTCTGAAATGCACAAAATAAATTTATACAGAACTCCACAGCCATTCACTAAAGTGAAGATAAGAAATGATAATGTTCTGGAACATTCCATTAAACATTATCCTCTGATTTTATCTGGCTTGCCTCATCATGGTAATACAGGGATCACAAAATAAAATATTGTTCAATAGGAAAAAAAAGTCTCTCAACTTGTGTGAAGAATGATGCACAATTCTCCACTTTCCTAAGGGCATATAATACATGAAAAATATATATATCATGCAAATGGCAGAATAAAAGTCAGAGTTTAAGAAACGAGTGGACTTAAAGAATAATAAAATTATAGTAAATTACTAGTAATGAAAATAAAAAAGAAAGCTGTCCATGAAAATGAGCGTCCTAATGCAGTTTATCCTACGCGTTAACTGTCGACACATTGGCTTTCACACATACCTGACTTGGGGGCTGAGGTAACTTGCTCCTTAAATCCCGTGCCTCAGCTTCCAATCTGGCACAATGACGTGACATGACGTCCAGGGACGCCTCCAGCGCAGACTGCTTTTTGAAGCTGTCATACACTTCTTGTTGAAGGTCTCTCACCACTGCCTAAGAAGACGCTTTGTCATGAGTTTATCAAATCACTTTACTATGACGTTACGTTAGTAACAGATAACTCCAACATAGGTACTTTGGAAACTATCACCACGGACAGCAACTCACCTTTTCTGCCTCCCTGAATGTGGTTACAGACCCAGAAGGGCTCCCCACCGAGCTTCCTGATATTAAGTTCCTCAGACGAAGGAGGCAGGCCCACTGTCCACACCCTGCCCCTCCTGATAAACCTGCAGAGCTTCACCACCTCACCTCCAGGACAAAACAGGCGTGGAGGTGGGACAAGCGGTGGGAAATTTCACACTGTGGAAACTCTTTATTAGAGGCTTCCATTAACATCGGAGATCTTCACATATTCAATCCCATGCTCAGATCTTTCCAACAGATTCCTTCCTCAGCAGAAAAATGAGGCCATTCCCTTGCTGCTGATCTGTTTTATATCTAGTCGTGTGTCTATGTTAATCCCCAACCCCTAATTTATCCCGCCTCCCCACCTTTCCCCTTGGCTAACCATAATATTCTGCAGGCATCTACATGGGAAAGGATCTGAAAATGAATGGATATACGTATGCCTATAACTGAATCAACTTGCTGTACATCTGAAACTAACGCAAAATTGTAAATCAACTATATTCCAATATAAAAGAATAATGAAATTTTTGAAATGAGGTTGCTCCCATGCCTTCAAGGACCTCGATAACCTGGCGTCCACCTGCCTCCAGGCCGCAGTCCCTACAACCCTCTCCTGACTCACTCCATCCCTGCTGCTCACGAATCCTGCCAACCTTCATTTTTATTGGCCAAACCGGTATTCAAATGACAGCAATTGATCCTTAAAATGAGAATTATCAGCAAGTTGTTTGCAAACATGTTCTTGGTAAATAGCAGAAATAGCAGTGGGAAGATGAAATCAAGAAGGGCTTCGTTAAAGCTCACCACTTGAGTCCCAAATTATGACTTAATGACAAGTATATTTCAATGAATTCTCAATTTAATGACAACTCTTTTAAAGAGTTGAGAGGCCATAAGAATAAATGATTCAAGCCTGAAATGTTTTCCAAGTTAATTCAAATTGACATGAATAAAACTAAAATTATACCAACAAATATGACAAAAAGGTACGACAAGCTACTGAAGCCAAAGTACGATAGATAACTCATAGCCTCTGGGAAACCTGGACTTGACTGTCAAGGTAATCCGTGTAACTGAAGCTTAATTTCAAAATATTCACTTTAGGTTTGACCGTTTCTTCTATCTGCTTCATCGTGATACTGACATGTGGTCACATGGAGATTAAAATGATTATCTGAATAGTAAAAGAGTAAATTACTCACACCTGTCTATATTAAAAACTTAGAACTTAATCTCTTAACATTTCATAAGTGACACAATGTCTCTACTCAAAGTGAAGCATCTCTCGGGTCTAATTTTTATTTGCTGGACACAAGGTGTGCTTTTAGTCCGTTTCAGGGACTATAGATTCACAGCCTGTGTATTTTTGATATTCAGCTACATTCAACATTTAGCCAGAATTAAGAATCACTTTGAATGTTCCTTCAGGAAGTCTGAGAATTATTTCTCCTTCTGGAGACTTACTTCTCTTTCTGCTTTCTCATTTTCATACTGACATATTCTCTCTTTCAAATGATCACATTCGTTGACTAACTCCTTGTTTCTTTCCTCCAGCATCAGCGCTCGTTTTTCAGTCTCAGCCTGAAGTTTTCTCACGATCTGCTGAAAATGGTCTTGGATGCGAACGACTGTCTTCTCTTTACTGTTGGCTCTCTTTTGTGCATCATCCAGTTGCTGTCGGAGCAACATGTTTTCACTCTGGAGTTGAGATAATGAAGACAATGAATCCATGAAAGGAAAAAGAAAGCCCAGGAGACTTTTCAAAAGCTCAGAACTGGAAAGGCTTTTCTCTGAATTACAACAAACACAGAAAGCTTAAAATAAAAGATTTATTGATCAGTCAGTTCAGTCGCTCAGTCGTGTCCGACTCTCCGCGACCCCATGAATCACAGCACGCCAGGCCTCCCTGTCCATCACCAACTCCCGGAGTTCACTCAAACTCATGTCCACAGAGTCGGTGATGCCATCCAGCCATCTCATTCTCTGTCGTCCCCTTCTCCTCCCGCCCCCAACCTTTCCCAGCATCAGAGTCTTTTCCAGTGAGTCAACTCGTCGCATGTGGTGGCCAAAGTATTGGAGTTTCAGCTTTAGCGTCAGTCCCTCCAATGAACATCCAGGATTGATCTCCTTTAGAATGGACTGGTTGGATCTCCTTGCAGTATAAGGGACTCTCAAGAGTCTTCTCCAA
Source organism: Moschus berezovskii (assembly GCF_049115385.1). Classification (NCBI taxonomy): domain Eukaryota; kingdom Metazoa; phylum Chordata; class Mammalia; order Artiodactyla; family Moschidae; genus Moschus; species Moschus berezovskii. Next base: position 74,335,677 of record NC_142474.1, on the reverse strand, counting down.
CACCACAGTTCAAAAGCATCGATTCTTCGGCGATCAGCTTTCTTCACAGTCCAACTCTCACATCCATACATGACCACGGGAAAAACCATTGCCTTGACTAGACGGACCTTGGTCGGCAAAGTAATGTCTCTGCTTTTTAATATACTATCAAGGTTGGTCATAACTTTCCTTCCAAGGAGCAAGCGTCTTTTAATTTCATGGCTGCAATCAGCATCTGCAGTGATTTTGGAGCCCAAAAAAACAAAGTCTGACACTGTTTCCACTGTTTTTCCATCTATTTCTCATGAAGTGATGGGACCAGATGCCATGATCTTTGTTTTCTGAATGTTGAGCTTCAAACCAACCTTTTCACTCTCCTCTTTCACTTTCATCAAGAGGCTTTTGAGTTCCTCTTCACTTTCTGCCATAAGGGTAGTGTCATCTGCATATCTGAGGTTATTGTAATTTCTCCCAGCAATCTTGATTCCAGCTTGTGCTTCTTCCAGCCCAGTGTTCCTCATGATGTACTCTGCATAGAAGTTAAATAAGCAAGGTGACAATATACAACCTTGACGTACACCTTTTCCTATTTGGAACCAGTCTGTTGTTCCATGTCCAGTTCTAACAGTTGCTTCCTGACCTGCATACAGGTTTCTCAAGAGGCAGGTCAGGTGGTCTGGGATTCCCATCTCTTTCAGAATGTTCCACAGTTTATTGTGATCCACACAGTCAAAGGCTTTGGCATAGTCAATGAAGCAGAAATAGATGTTTTTCTGAAACTCTCTTGCTTTCTCCATGATCCAGCGGATGTTGGCAATTTGATCTCTGGTGCCTCTGCCTTTTCTAAAACCTGCTTGAACATCTGGGAGTTCACGGTTTACATACTGCTGAAGCCTGGCTTGGAGAATTTTGAGCATGACTTTACTAGCATGTGAGATGAGTGCAATTGTCCGGTAGTTTGAGCATTCTTTGGCATTGCCTTTCTTTGGGATTGGAATGAAGACTGACCTTTTCCAGTCCTGTGGCCACTGCTGAGTTTTCCAAATCTGCTGGCATATTGAGTGCAGCACTTTCACGGCATCATCTTTCAAGACTTGAAATAGCTCCACTGGAATTCCATCACCTCCACTAGCTTTGTTCGTAGTGATGCTTTCTAAGGCCCACTTGACTTCACATTCCAAGATGTCTGGCTCTAGGTCAGTGATCACGTTATCGTGACTATCTTGATCGTGAAGATCTTTTTTGTACAGTTCTTCTGTGTATTCCTGCCACCTCTTCTTAATATCTTCTGCTTCTGTTAGGTCCATACCATTTCTGTCCTTTATCGAGCCCATCTTTGCATGAAATGTTCCCTTGAAATCTCTCTAATTTTCTTGAAGAGATCTCTTGTTTTTCCTATTCTGTTGTTTTCCTCTATTTCTTTGCATTGATCGCTGAGGAAGGCTTTCTTATCTCTCCTTGCTATTCTTTGTCACTCTGCATTCAGGTTCTTATATCTTTCCTTTTCTCCTTTGCTTTTTGCTTCTCCTCTTTTCACAGCTATTTGTAAGGCCTCCCCAGACAGCCATTTTGCTTTTCTGCATTTCTTTTCCATGGGGATGGTCTTGGTCCCTGTCTCCTGTACAATGTCAGGAACTTCCGTCCATAGTTCATCAGGCACTCTATCTACCAGATCTCGTCCCTTAAATCTATTTCTCACTTCCACTGTATAATCATAAGGGATTTGATTGAGGTCATATCTGAATGGTCTAGTGGTTTTCCCTACTTTCTTCAATTGAAGTCTGAATTTAGCAATAAGGAGTTCATGATCTGAGCCACAGTCAGCTCCTGGTCTTGTTTTTGCTAACTATAGAGCTTCTCCATCTTTGGCTGCAAAGAATATAATCAGTCCGATTTCGATGTTGACCATCTGGTGATGTCCATGTGTAGAGTCTTCTCTTGTGTTGTTGGAAGAGGGTGTTTGCTATGACCAGTGCCTTCTCTTGACAAAACTCTATTAGCCTTTGCCCTGCTTCATTCCGTGCTCCAAGGCCAAATTTGCCTGTTACTCCAAATGTTTCTTGACTTCCTACTTTTGCATTCCAGTCCCCTATAATGAAAAGCACATCTTTTTTGGGTGTTAGTTCTAACACTGTTGTAGTTGTAGGTCTTCATAGAACCATAAATGTCTGCTGGTCTTAACGTTTTCATTTTCCTTCAGTTCAAAATACTATGTAATTCTTTTCATTACCTCTTAGATCCCTCTGATTTTTGTTTCCAAATATTGAGAGTTTTCCAGAGATCCTTCTGTGCTCTTGCTTCTTATGATTTGTTAGGTGCATCCAGCGGGACCCTGGGGCTAGGGCTGGTTATTTCCTGCCTTGGAGGCAAGACCTTACTGACTACACCATTCATTCTACTGTAAGGAGAAGTTTTTCTAGCCCGGCTGATGAGAGTAGATGGAATTCCTTGGACTGAGTGAGCTCCGGGCACAGGCTCCTGTAGTCTTTGCAGATGGTTTCTCCCTGGTCTCAGGTGGTTTCTCCCAGATGGGCGCTGTTCGCTCCTCTGCTGAATACCCGAGGGGGCTCCTCCTCAGATCTCCAGGGTCTTTTTTTCTGTTCCACTCTCTCCTCTCCGCAGTTCTGCTCTGTGATCTCTGCCCATTTTGGTTTCACCAGACTGTCAGCTTCATCATCTCCTGTCAGGGAGTCTGGCTGACTCAGCTTCTGTTCCTTCTCCCCGTGGTGGGGCCTGGAAATTCTCTCCAGGCAGTGAGCTGGGGTGTTCCTTAGGGTAACCTCCCGTGTTTCCAGGATCGTTGTCCTTCAGTCCCTGAAGTCCTTTGTCATGAAAATCATTGTTTAATGCATTTTGTCGGCATTGTTTTTGCTCGCTCCACTCAGGAAGGTAAATCGGTAGCTGTTCCCTCTGTCTTGGTTAGAAACATGTGGCAGCTGGAGACTGTCCACAGGGTTGTTCCTCCTGCTCCGCTCACTCCTTGCTGCTCATCCTCCATTTCTCAGTGACATCTCTTCCCCAGGGAAATTTTCCTGGACCCAATCTATGTCAAGTTCTGTTATGTGATCATAGAACTCTCTTTACTTAGGGTATCTCTCAGAGTTCATAATTATTTTATTTGTCTTTCTCGTCTACTAGACTTCAAGCTAAACAAGAGCCAGGGACGTCTGTTTTATCTGCAGAGCTAGAATCATGTCTTCCACATTATAGACACTTAATGCTTGTTCAGTGCGTGGTGTGTGAACGTGAAAGGCATAGTCCTTTCTACTCAAAAATTACTCACATCAATTTTTTTGTTGTTTCTATCTTTGTTTTCTTCATCATGCAGATTCTGTTAGCTTGTTCAAAATTCAGGATGCAATTCTTTCGCATGAAATGTTAGTAGTTTTTCAAAGAAGCCACTCTGAACTACTTAGAGGAGAATTTTACAAAATGAAAAGTAAGGTTCGTGGGCTACAAAAAGAGCTGTCAGAAACGAAAGAAGTGAAATCACAGTCAGCATCAGAAAGTAGAGTGGAAACAAGAGCTCAGCAACTTGAGGTACTGTACATCTCGCTTTTAAAGAAATATTTGAACTGTTGTTTCCTTTAATACTACAGAGATGTAGACGTGTTATTAGGACTAACTTACCCTCTCGGATTTTACAGGGGAGAAAGTGTCACTAGTATTGTGGAGTGTGAAATTCTTGGAAATAATATAGCAGGTTCTTAACAGTGAATGCTTCCGGTAACTTAATGTATATTTTTCCAAATCGTCATTTTCATGACCATACAGGAGTCTACCATAATGGAAACCCCATTAGTTATTTACTAAATTGACTTTCAGTTGTTTATCACTTTTCTGTATTCTATTTAATACTGCAAGGAACACCTTTTCTATAAATTCATTTGCACTTTTCTGATTATTTTGAATACATTTTCTTTAATGATATCGTTATTCTTTGGTTAAAGTATGAGAACTTAAAAAAGGTCGGTGATGTATATTTCTAAAGTATTCTTAGGAAAGTTTATTTTACTTTACATTCCCACCCGCAGATGTATGAAGTAGCCATTTTTCTCAAGAGAAAATGAAAACAAAATGTTATGCAGTTTTATTCTTAACCCTCTGTCTGAAAACAGTGATGATTATTAAGTGTTTTTCCTTGTATTCCCCCCACATTTACTGTTTTAAACATTGTGAAGAGGGAACAAAAGTTATTGCAGCAGTGAATTATCTCATGATTTTCTAAGAAGAGCTTTAAATTGTGCAGATTCACCTTAAAGGAAGAAGAGAATAGAAGAAATGCCGATATGTTATATGAAAAAATGAGGGAGCAGTTAAGCAGTAAAGAAGACGAATATAGTAAAGTAGTTGAAGTGAAACAGCAACTAGAACTCACTTTCCGAGCAATAGAAATGAAACTGAAGATTGAGAGAAATAATCTGAATCAGGTAGAGAAATCTTTGGTGAAAATTTCAAATTTTTAACACTATTTCATCAGTATTATTTATAATATCCCCCTTTTAAAAAAATACCACTTTATTTAGTGTTGTACCATTTATTTAGTGTCATTTTGTTTATTGTTATAGGAAATTTTAGGTTACTTGTTACAAACAAAAGAAAAGAAATTCAAAATTCCCAAAGTAACAAGGCCGGAAATAAGAATTGTATGATCCTGACATGCTGAGCGCACTTTTTTGAGCAGAGGAAGAGGTCATGTCAGTCGCTCACACAATAGATCCTGAGAAACCACAGGGTTGAGATTGGTTTCGAAGCTGGAGGTTAAGCTCTCAGCCCACCTCAGGCAATGGCTCCTTCAGCCTTGACGGACCATTCGTGAATAAATACGTCTCAAAGAGAAGGGACACTGGGAGGGACTGTGGTGCCTCATTTTACATCAGGTTGCCTCTGGCCTTCAGTCTGGCAGGTGGCTGAGGGTCTTGGACGCCCCTCCCTCTGTGCCCTTCAGCCCTCCAGTCCACCTGCCCCGTGAACAGCTCAGAGCTGGCTCCAGCTTTCCCAGCTGCTTTCTCCCTCACAGAAGAGTCCTCAAGGGCAGGTGTTAACTGGCATCCTCGAGAGGTGCAGGAATTTTTTTCCAGCAGTTGGTAGAAACCAGACACTCTTGAAGTTGGCTGTCCTTCATTCTGCAGAGTTCGCGAGTGGCATCTCAGAGCAGAGGAATTTGCTCCCACACCTCATGTCCCTCTCAAACACGGACTGGGTCCCATCCCTGAGGTCCTAGCTGCAGATGTCCCACAACGAAAAGCTCTCGGGGAGTTCTCGGGAAAGTAGTATTTGTCATTCAAATCCATTTGTCTAGAGCAGTCAGGTAGTGACATACGATGGCTTCATCCAAGGAGAGGCCTTTAATATTTTCCATAGGAATTGATCTCAAATCCTTTGCGACTCTCTTGGAGGAGCCAGCACCCTGATTGTGGTTCAGGCCAGGAAGACCGTGTGAGCTCCACCGACGACTGCGTTACCCGACCACGTCCCTCTGCTCTGCGGTAGCGTGTCTGTCACTCCATGCGCATCGTCACCTTCAGTGTCTAAATCAGAGTCCGTTCTTGGCCCCACTGTCATTTCTTTAACCAGTGCCCTGTCAACGACCTTTGCACATCATTTACAGTTTTCCTGTTTGTAAAAACTGCAACATCAGTTGTGAAAACACTTTTGAACACTTCAAAAAGTTGTTTCTTTAGAATAAACTTATAAAAGTGCCCCCCCACACCAAGGAGGGGGGACTCTTGCTACTAATAATAGATACTCTGGGTTTTGGTAATGATTTCACTTCCTCAATTGATTAGGTTAGTTTATCACTTCCCCGGATGGTAAGGAGGAAACTATAGGCAGTACAGAGACCACATTTTGGATGTTATTCTTCTGCTTGTGAGAAAATGAGCACTCTGCTCTGTGAGTGTCCTGTTTCAGTGCAGGGGACTTAACAGTGATAGACATGCCATAATACGTATTTAGTGATCGTTATTAAGTGTTTTTCATCGTATTTTCCCCATCTTACTATTTTAAACATTATGGAGAGGTAGTGAAATTTATTGCAACAGCAAATAATCTCATAGTTTTCTAAGAGCTTTCTAAATTTTACCTTATTTACCTATTTACCGTTAGTGTCTGGACCATGAATGAAATAGGAGACTTGTTTTGTATTGATGTGTTTGTCTTAGAGACATGTGGTTTGATGTAAGAGGACTAGTAGAGTCCAAAGACCTGGCGAAAAGGCTGCAGCTTACTCATATTTGTAATTCTTTCCTTTCCAGAATCATTACAGCTAATGAGTTAATTGATGTTTGTAGAAGTGCTTAGTACAGTTGTCAGTAGGTGTAATTCTTGTAATTGCCTATTAAAATGTTAGAAAGTAGTATATTCTCAAGGAAAACCTTTTTGTACAAAATTTAGTCTAGTTATACAGATGGACATGAGTTTGAGTGAACTCTGGGAGTTGGTGATGGACAGGGAGGCCTGGCGTGCTGTGATTCATGGGGTCGCAAAGAGTCAGACACGACTGAGGAACTGATCTGAACTGAACTGAACTGAAGGCTCTTACTGTGAAGTAGCTATATAAGAGGTATCGGATGCAGTGTTTATAAACCTAGCAAGTGGTGGTGTTTATTGAGTTATAGTTGATTGACTATATTGTGTTAGTTTCAGTTGTACAGCACAGTGATTCAGATATGTATGTATCAGTTCAGTTCAGTTCAGTTCAGTCGCGTATGTGTGTGTATATTATATAAATGGGGCTTCCCTGCTGGCTTAGACTGTAAAGAATCTGTCTGCTGCAGGAGACCTGGGTTCAATCCTTGGGTTGGGAAGATCCCCTGGAGAAGGTGGAGAAGGCAGTGGCAACCCACTCCAGTACTCTCGCCTGGAAAATCCCATGGACAGAGGAACCTGGTAGACTGCAGTCCGTGGGGTCGCTAAGAGTCAGACACGACTGAACACCTTCTCTTGCACTTTTCACTTGCATGCATTGGAGAGGGAAATGGCACCCCACTCCAGTGTTCTTGCCTGGAGAATCCCAGGGATGGGGGAGCCTGGTGAGCTGCTGGCTATGGGGTTGCACAGAGTCGGACACGACTGAAGCAACTTAGCAACAGCAGCAGCAGATTGGAGAAGGAAATGTCTGCCCACTCCAGTATTCTTGCCTGGGAGATTCCATGGACAGAGGAGCCTATAGGCTATAGTCTGTGGGGTCGCAAAGAGTCGGACATGATTGATTGACTAATACACATACACACTCAGTCACACACACACTCACACGTACACACATAATCCTTTTCAGATTCAAGAGGGAAAGGCTACCCACTCCAATATTGTGGCCTAGAGAATTCCATGGACTGCATAGTCCATGGCATAGCAAAGAGTCAGACAGACTGAACGACTATCACTTTCACTTTTTGTGCTTTTCATAAGTGGCCTTTATTGTATTGAAGAAATTTCTTTGCTATTTTATTGAATTTTTTAAAAATCATGAGTGGGTTTGAATTCTGTCAAGTGTTTTCTCTGCATAGTCTTACTTTTAATTCATACTTGATTGTTGGTAGAATTGAGCTTTGAATCCATTTGGTCCTAAGGTTTTAGCTTATGGGAGTTTTTTTTTTAAATTAATATTTAAATCTCCTTATTTGTTACTGGAGTGTTGAGTTTTTTCTATTTTTTCTTGTTTTCGTCTTGACAGGGTGTATGTTTCTCAGAATTTATCTATTTCTTCTAGGTTTTCCAACTTGTAGTTTTTCATCAATAATAATGGTCCCTTATGATTATGCTTCTTTACTTCTGAGGTATCTGTTGCAATGTCACTTTCCTCTCTGTGTGTATTTCAGTTTCCTCTCTTTCCTTCTTACCTTAGGTAAGGGTTTATTGATACTGTTTCTTTCGAAAAATGCACTTCCTGTTCGTGCACATGCACACTGGCACATGGGCAGTGTGTTTGGAGATGTTGCTTAGCAACGATCATTCTGGGATGAACGATTCCAAACCGTTGAGCTTCCCAGCTGGGAGGTTGTGGCGGGACGGCTCTGGCTTAACTGTAGCGCTTGTGTTGCGTTTAGGGGACTGTGCAGAGCCAAGGGGGAGGTGAGGTGTGTTTGGAGCCCATAGGCTCTGCGATGAAGAAGATTTGGGGCTACTGGAGGAAGAAGGACTTGTTGCCCTTCAGCTCCTCCATCATCCCGGGGACAGACAGAGGTCATCATGGAACCAACTTCAAGCCCGGGTACCACATCCGAGACAAGGACCTCGGAGAAATCCACAAAGCTGCCAGCGTAGGCAGCGTAGCCAAAACACACCAGGTTCTGTTGCTCGGAAAGAATGGCCTGAACGACAAGGACAAGATGAACAGGTAAGTGGGGAGGAAGGGCCTGGCAGGGGTCCCTCCTGTGAGTTTCCCCTCCAAGGCTCGCAGACACCTTTGTGGAATGCAGCGCCCCAGAGACTTGATAGGCTGCAAAAGCTTTAGCTGGTTTCGGACCCGCTTATAATTCCCCGTAGAGAGCACTTCAGTGGTCGTTTTAAATTTATTTAACTGAATGTCAGTAGTCACAGAACTGAAATAAAATATGAATAGCATCTTTGTTTCTTCTTCTTCCTCCTCCTCCTTTTCATTTGTCTTTATGCATGCGTTAACATGATGTACTCATGAGTAAGAGCTCTCAAGTTCTGTAGCCCTCAAGAAATCTGGAACTCCCTGGCTCTCACATTGTTTTTCTCATGTGATTGATGAAAACTCTTCTTCATGGATGGTCCATTGTGGATATTGGCAGTGGACAGATTTTTGAGGTTGTCAGCATCTTATTTTTAATGTACACATTTTTATACCATAATGTTATATATTATAGAAAACTGCATAGTGAGAAAAATAATCCCCATGACAGGCCAACTTCTGGGTTAAAAATTGTTCAGCTACAATTCAGTATCCGTTTTATATCAGTGTACACTTCTGTGTATATGTTCCTTGCTGAAGGACCTCAGAAGACAGCTTTGAAGTAGGAAGCTGGCTGTGTCTTTGAATAGGAAGACATTTTCTTAGGATATATGGTCTTTCCGTATTTAAACCAAATAAACATATTGTGGTTTTAAAGATTTTGGGTTACACATGCTGTCTTTAATTGTTGTGATGAAAATTGAAAGGTTTGTATAGTAGACAAGATTGAGATATCAAAATTCGCTGGATGACATTTTCTATCAGAAAAGATAAATTATGTGTAGATGGTGGAGAAATAACCTGGTAACTATTTAGAGAAAAGTAACTAGATTTTTATCTCACCAAAAAGTTTCAGATGGAGTATGGATCAAAAATTTTAAATACACAGGGTGAGAAAAGTACTAGAAGAAAACTGAAATTCCTATCTATACATTTTCTGTGTGCTGACAAAGACCTTCTTATTTTTTCTGGTTCTACTGTTTGTTAACCTTAATATTTTTTTTTAATTGGATGGTAATTGCTTTACCATGTTGTGTTCGTTTCTGCTGTACAACATCATAAATCAGTTGTAAGTATACATATATCCCACCCCAGAGACTTTGTAAGAATGATTTCAAAGGGAAGAATTCCTGAGTTTCCTGCGTTTGGGCACCAGAAAAAAAAAGAAATCTGAAAGTTGATTTAAGTGAAGTGAAGTCGCTCAGTCGTGTCCGACTCTTTGCGACCCCATGGACTGTAGCCTACCAGGCTCCTCCCTCCATGGGATTCTCCAGGCAAGAATACTGGAGTGGGTTGCCATTAGCAACCCCCCAAATTTAAAAATCTCTGTAGATCAAGCTATCTGTAGGGAAGTCGGATGAGCAGACAGGGCTTGTCTTTCTGGCACTAATAGGAATGCGGCGCAGATAAGAATAACTTGTCAATTTCAATTTAATTTTGAATTTTTTGTGAGGATTGGTACCCTGTGACAACTTTCAGCCTTTTCAGAAGTCAAGGGAATCTTGGGAATTTCCTGGCAGTCCAGTGGTTAAGACTCACTGCTCTGGGCCCAGGGTTCGCTCTCTGTTGAGGGAACTAAAATCCTGCAAGCTACAAGGATATATTGTCCATCATGGGGATTATAGCTCATATTTTACAGTCACTTTAATGCAGTCTAACCTTTCAAAATTGTGGGTCACTGTGTAATGCACCTGTATTATATCATAATGTATAACATACATCATCTCTAAAGCAACCTTAGACAAAAACACCTCATGGGAATTAGACCAACAGGAACAATGAGAAATGAACAGACAAAAATGCTACAGTTTATAGTTGTAAAGACTGTGAGTTTTAAATTATATTCCAATGTCAGAGACGTTAAAATGTGAGAAAATGAGCATATTAGAATCCTCAAAGTACAGTGTTGTCTCTAATCCTCAAAACAGGTCTGCAAAGGAGGTGTAATGTCCTTTGACTTCATTCAGATGTTGTCCTTGTGAGAGAGTAGGAACAGTAGTAAGTATGGTAACATAATCTAAGAGTTACTAGCTGTTACCTGTGCGAGGAGCCGTTCTGAACCCTGTGCATGGATCTCAGTGAGGCATCGCAGCGGTGTCCTGTGGGATAACTGCTACTCTCTCTCCATTTTGCTGATGAGGAAACTGAGGCACAGAGAGGCTGAGCGGCAGCTCCTGAGTGACAGAGTGAAAGTCAAGGTCAGACCCACGTCGAGCTGAGTCTCCAGGTCTCGCGCATTCCATTCAAGTAGACTGTTCTTTCATTACTGTGTAAGGGGAGCTAAAGCTAATATTTGCTGCTCTTTCTCCAGAAGAAAACGAAATCTTTGTTTAGAGGGAAGGGAGTACCATGCTGCTGAGTGTTTTCAATCACGTGAACAGTTGTTTGTTTTGGAACAGTTACACGGCAGTTTCCTGAAAACTGCTCTTGCTCTCGTAGGACGGCGCTCCACTTGGCCTGTGCCTGCGGCCATGCAGGGGTGGTAGCTTTCCTCCTGGAGAGAAAATGCCTGCTGAACCTCTGTGACGCTGAAAACAAGACCGCGCTGATGAAGGTATGGGGCAGCGAACCATATCCCCGTGAGGGGGATGTAAAGATTTAACTACTGAGACTAAGAATGAATTTATGTCATTGAAATATAGGGAACTGGTGAAGCTTGTGGACTGTCTACTTTGAATTCCTAGAATTTACACTCTCTTTCTTGGCACAACACTGACAGGCCGTAGAATGCCAAGAGGAGGAGTGTGCGACTCTTCTGCTGGAGCATGGTGCCGACCCGAATGTCGTGGACGTCTATGGCAACACCGCCCTCCACTATGCTGTCCTTTTCCAGAATGTCTCACTCGCAGCAAAGCTGTTTTCCTATGACGCCAATATAGAAGCCAGGAACCAGGTATAGCTCAACTAACTTTATTGACCAAATATTTGCAAAGCATTTTTTTAAACTAGATGTGTTTTATTGATAACAGTATGTAAATAGGTAGACTGAGTAGTGTCCAGCAGGCCCTGTTACCATGGAAACAACTCCAAAGCCAAGTCAGGGGTGGGTGGAAAACGTCAGAGCCCACAGAAAGGGCCAAGCTCTCTCTCTCAGCCACCCTTCTAGCCCCGAAGGAAGATTTTCCCACAGGAAAATCAGGGTGGGTTGTAGGCTCAAGTCCTACAAAAAATGAAGGCCTGGGGGGGGTGCAGTGACGTGGTGGGTGGCTGCTTCCAGGGGCTCAGGGAATGGGCGCAGCTGCTGGGGTAGGGATGGGGGTGGGAGGAAGGAGACCCAGCGCCCAGCAGGGGAAGCTGGGGCGGCGCAAGTGGGCTGGGGAGACAGCAGGCCTGCAGCCCTGAGCCCTCCAGGACCCCGGTTCTGAGATCCGGTCAATGGCTCAGGTCACGTGTGACACCCAGCGAGGGGCGGACACTTGTGCTGGTGACCACTTGGTTCGCCAGGGACACACCTCGGGTCTCCCATGCTCAGCCCTGGGGGGCTGCTCGGCGGGGTTGCAGCTGAGTGAGGGGAGCTGGTGATGGTGAAGCTGCCCCTCCTGCTCTTTCTCCTGCGGCTGCAGCCCCGCCAGGAGCTGCAGAGAGAGCGCCCCCACTCTCACAGGTGGGCTCAGTTTTCATTGTTTGGAAGCTCCAGCCTTCCCCGAGTGAAAATATTTTGAAAGCACTTGATTGTCTAAGATGTCACTTGAAAACACGATATTGCTCAAGAAGCATTAGAGAGTAAAGCGTTTTTTGTGTGTTTATGGCAGATATTTGTGACAACACTGCACTTGTTGAAGGTAAAACTTTTTCCAAGTATTTTTCCCTTACTGAAAAAAAATTTTTTTTTTTCTAATTAGTCTAAAATAACAGTAAAGCAAAATTTGCCTTGGAAATAGAATTTGTCTTAAAACTCAAACAAGCATTTGACAACATCATAGAAATCTTGCTGCTGTTAACACATTCCAATTTTATGAAAGAATGACTTATATAAAAGTGATTTCTCTCTCATTGCTCAAGGCTTCAGAGGCTAAAAGGAGAGGCAAAGGAGCAAGCAGGTGAAAAATGGAGATCAAGGTGGAATTTTGGCAGTTGGGATATGCCAAGAAGAGGGTTTTGTGTTTTTTTTTAACTTAGCCAATTTTTTAAAAAATTTATTTATTTTAATATTTATTTGGCTGTGCTAGGTCTTAGTTTCAGCGTGCAGGATCTAGTTCCCTACCAGGGATGGAACCCAGACCCCCTACACTGTGAGCACTGAGACCCAGCCACTGGACCACCACAGAAGTCCTGAGGTTTTGGTTTTTGTTTTTTTTCCCCCTTCGGTTTATATATTTTGGTAAGGTGCTTTTCAGTGTCAGGGATAATAGTTGTTATTTTGAGAAAGAGATTGAGTGAATTGGAGACTTGCCTAGGTATCAGTTTTAGGAAGACTGCCGAAATCAGATCAGCAGTGAAAAGGTGGTGATTACGTTGGAAAGAAGAGAGAAGAACAGGTATTTAACAGAAATATTATCCTATTCTGGCAGAAACACCCAGTTAGATAAGAGTCTCGGTTGAGTCTGCTCTCAATCTAGGTCTTGATAGAAAGTAAGGGGTTTATAAACAATGAGATCAGGTTGCCTTTTGTGTTTATTAGTCCCTGTTCTACCACTGTTTACCCAGGAAAATTTAATGCAGTTTTGATGACTCTTACCTCTTACATGTTCTTTTTTCTTCAAATCCTCAAGTAAGAGAAGGAATTGGCCATGTGGGTGAGAGATGAGACTGGAATGTTTGCTGCGCTAATTCTCAGCTAGATTGTGCTGGTGAAAACCACAATCACTTAGGAAAGCTTATAAAAAATTTATAAGCCCAGGCTGTTCCCTGAAGGTTTTGATGGAATAAATCGAGGAAGGCCTGGACGTGTGTCTTTAGAAATATTTCCATGAGATTCTGATACGATCCTTGGTGAAGAACTGTGGAGTGATTAAGTATAATTTCTAAGTGCACCTATCTCAAAAATAAGTAATCTATAGAAGAGTTGGAGTTTGATCAGTGCCAGCTACTTCCATCAGCTCCCTTCTTTGCAACAATATTAGCCTGACTTTTTCCTCTGCCTCTGTGATTGAGAAGTTAAAAGGAATATTTTTCGCAATGTCTATTGGCTTGAATGATATAGCTCCTTTTCCTTCCAACCACGCCAAGAGTCTTTAGAGATTTGGTCATGGCGAAGTTACTTCATCTGGAGTCTGACCCTTTAAGACTTTTGCACCTTCTGTTATCAACCAGGTCATTAGGTCAACAGATGTTTGTTACCAACAGGGTTTTCCTGACTGCAGTAACAGTAATTCACGAGCCTTCGTTTGGTGTCAGCAGGACAGACTCTTGCAGTGTGTCTGTTAGATTTGCTGAGCCCTGGCATAAGCAGGATGATAGCTTTAAAGATCAAAACCCATGAAGTTAGTACAGATGGGGATTGTTTTCATCATTTAGTTTCAGCAGTCTTAGGAACTCATTATCCATTTGGTTAATAATCTGGGCGAATTCTAGAAATAGATTGTAGTTTTAGCAAGCAGTGGAAACATTCTTCAAGTGGGAATTTCGAGTCTTGTTTTTTAAATTTATTTTAACAGAATTATGAGTCCAGAGCAACTTTTATTACATATTGACACCCACTTCTCTTGTGAAACACATGACACTAAGGAAAGGAAAGCTTTCACATAGAAATATTTGCTTTATACCCACCTGTTTGGAAACAGCAGAACGTAAAACCACAAGTGGGCTGCAGACCAAATGTGGTCCTTGGATATGTTTCGCTTACCTACCTCCACAAACTGAGTCAGCATTGAAAATTTAGCAATCTCATGCAGAGGTCTGCATCTCAGGCTTCTCAGAGAACTAAATCTGGTCCCCCCGAGCCCATTCTACTGTTTGGTCTGCATGTGGCGGCCTCCCCTTCTGTACGGGGCGTGTGTTCGCTGGTTTGCCAGCCTCACCTGGCTTTTTCACTTACTCAGGTCACCAGCTTTCCCTCCATAAGCATTTGAGTTTACAATTCTTGTTTTATAGTTTATTTTGATAACTTTTTCAAGGTTTTAAAGACAGTCTAGTTAATCTATAATGGATTTCATATTTTAAAAGAATCTCTTAAGGATGGGATTGAATTTTTCAAATTAGAATTTTTAAGTTGGTTGTGGCAGTTTCACACTGAATGAGTCTCCCAAACACAGAGGATTATGAGAGCGCGCAGGGAGAGGTCACGGAAGAGCAACTCCCCAAGAAAACGCCGAGTGCGTGTTTATTGGTAGCTCACCTCGTAATCTTTAATGAAGAGCAGTAAAGCAAGACAGAGACCAGAACTCTGGGATTAAGGCAGCTTCCTCATGGAGGTCTGGAGGTAATCACATGAGAGTCCTCAAGAAAGGCCTTTGAAGATAAGCGGTGTTGTTCTGCGTCAGAACGGCATCTAACTAATGATGACCCCTCAGTTTAACTTTAAGGGCGGGGGAAGGAACAAGCGAGGGAGAACGAGTAAGATTAAATTTCAGGAGACTTTGCTGAGAAAGCCGAAAAACACGGTGCCCACAGTTGGTGTTTTGGAAGAAAACAAACCAAAACCACTTGTCTCTTTGCATGTTCATGTAGAGGATAATATTCCCATTGTAATGTCTGTAAACCTCATGAGGATACTCTTGGTCATCCTTGGACAGGTTATGCATGCTACAGGTAATATTATATATTCCTGCCTCAGCATTGCTCCTAAAATATGTAGTTGATTCAGTAGCTAATTGATTCTCTCTGGAGGAGTGTTGAGACTAGTAATAGAGCAAGTAAATACTACAATATCCCTGATAAATACTATGAGAGAAGGAAAGATCCTTGGAACCAGTAAATGTTGAAAGTGATTTTTGAGAATGACTCTGTGGTTCATCTTTGGAAGAGGTAGAGGAGGAGCATCTCATTATTTATTTTTTCAAAAGACGTATTTGGCTGCACTGGGTCTAGTTGTGGCACATGGGATCTTTAGTTTCGGCACGTGGGATTTAGTTCCTTGCCCCGGGATGGAACCTGGACCCCCTGCCTTGGGAGCTCAAGTCTTAGCCCCTGGACCCCCATGGAAGGCCAGGAGGAGGAGCATCTCGAGGAGATAGAAGGCGCCCCGGGGGATGAGGAGGAAGGGCTCCCTTTTATTTACTTTCTGAATTGTATGTTTAAGGTCAGAGAATCTGTTGCATGATTTTCAGTTCAGCTTAGAAATAGGTTAACTGTGTACATTAGAAATGGTTTTTCCCGTTTTACAGGATGACCTCACACCACTCTTACTTGGCATAAGGGAAAGGAAACAGCAAATAGTGGAATTTTTAGTAAAGAAAGAAGCAGATATACATGCGGTTGATAAGATGAAAAGGTACAGTTGTTCTTTTTCTTTTTAAAAACCTTAGTGCTGTTCTCTGGTGCTAACATCAAGATTAAATTAATAAGAGGTTTCATTTGTGATCAACACTTCCTCAGTTAGGTAGAAAATCAATTATTCTGACTGGGAATCGTGAAAAACTATATAGCAGAAATATATAGCAGGATTCATATTCCTTTTTAATATTGAGTGATGTCGTATGCAACCTGTTCCTGTTTCTGGTTGATCTTGGAGTAGCTGAGGGATTTCATACTAGTTTCGTTAGCTTTATAAAATACGGATTCTGCTTTTTAGTTTACCTTATGACAGTATCGAATTTCTTAATTCTTTTATAATGATTGTTAAACCTCTACTTCGTATCTGTTTTTCCTTAAAAGATGCATACTCAACATAAAGGACTTGATTTTGTCTTTTGGGGTGACTCTTTGCTCTCAGTTACTTTCTTTGAAAAATACTGATGTCATTAGATTGCAGAAGAGTCCTTCACAGTTTAGTGACTAAACAGCAACAAAACAGTGATTAGTAATCACTGTCCCCAGATACTGTGGGCTCATCAGTTTTTATCCTTTTTCATCTCTAGTACATTTTGATGTTTTCATTTTCAATGAATGTAGAAGGAAGAATGATAGGTTTAATTGGATAAAGCGTTCCTTTAACAAAGATAAGTCAGAGGTGGATGATGCAGATGAAAATGATGGGCTTTAGATTCAGACTGGGTTCAACTCCTAGCTTTCCTACCTGTTAGGGTTATGACCTTGTGCACATAACTCATCATCAGCAAATAAGTTTCCTGATACAAAAAGGCAAATAGTAACGCATCCTTCAAAAGTGGCTGTGTGTATATATAGTATTTCCTTTAGTGAAGAGCACATGCGTGTCAACATCATTAAGTGCCACGGTGACTATTTTGATTTCCATTATTGTTAATATTTTTGTTTTAAGCCTGCAAATAGCCTTTGCTTAACCCAACCTCTCGCTGACTTTGAAGTATAATATATCAGACTAAGGAGGAAATGGGGGATTCGTCCCCTTAAATACTCACCTGCCTCAGATAAGCGACCTCAGCATAGTTTCTCGTCCATCAAGGACTTTGTTATTATTTTTTAAAAGCATTTATTTATTAGACTGCGTGGGGTCTTAGCTGTGGGAACTCTCAGTTATGGCATGTGGGATGAAGTTCCCTGTCCAGGGATGGAACCTGGGCCCCCTGCATTGGGAGCCTGGAGTCGTAGCCCCTAGTCCACCAGGGGAGTCCTCATCGGGGACTTTTGAAATAGGTAAGTGCTGCTACGTGCCATCCCAGTGGGACAGGAGGCTTCTTTTCCATCCCTTCATTTTAGCCTTGGAAGTAATTTACAAGGATGTACACTTGAACATGTAAATGGTCCGCTCTTCATGGAAGGGCAAGATGTTGACTTGGTAAAGCGTATCAAACGAGCTGTTTCTGGAAGTTAACTTCCTGAGGGTGACGTCATCTCTCTGTTGTTTTAGAACCGCCCTCATGCTTGCTGTCAATTATGAATGTATGGATGTAGTCAGTCTTCTCCTTCAGCGAGGTGCTGACATCTTTTCTCAAGATGTCTTTGGACGGACCGCAGAAGAATATGCTGTTATTAGTGGTTTTAAAATGTAAGTGTTCACATTAAAATGCCAGTTCTCACTAAACTGCAGCCAAAAAGAATTTTAACTGTGACTTGTTCCATGACCAGTGAGAGTTGTCTGTTTGGTGCAGGCAGCTTCTATCCTGTGGGGGCACCTTTCCTTAGGTCATAGGTTCCCCGTCATCCTTCCCAGAGTAGTGGGTGTCAGCTTGCCTGAGATTCCATAGTTACAGTTGGCCCCCTCATGGGATCTGTTTCCTGTAATAATGAAAATCTTCCAAAGGATTTATCTGCCTCAACCGTAGATGTTTTCTGAGTCTGCCCCATTCACCAGAAATCCTTAAATCTCACGTAAGTTAGTTCAGGGAGGAATTTAGAGAGGTAAGCCCTGCCTAGGACTTGCCAGCATCCACTGTAAGAGTAGGGTTATGTCTTCCACGTGAATCGGAGATGCACATGGAGATTAAGCATCACTGTCAGAAAGATCTGCTGGTTGAGAGTTTGAGTAGGTGGAGAAGGGTGAGTAGTGGTCCAGGCCAGGTCTTGATTGTGATTCGTTTTCTGCGCTTGGTGTAATTAGCTGCAATAAGGGGGGATAATTATGTTCTCTAGTGTAGTGAGTTCATATCTTATAAATAAATTTAGGTACCAATTATATAAGGGCTGAGATTCCCTTAACAACAAACCACAAAGAACAACTAGTCACTGTAATTAGTCACAGTTTCCTGCAACCCTTGAATGCTAAACATGGAAGAAAACAGACATTGGTTTTGTTTGGGATTTCAAAGTAGTTCTAGCAATAAAGTTCAAGAACAAATTATTCCATTCTTTGGCTGTCTCTGCAAGCATTTGGGGATATATTGCCTCATTCAGTCCTCTTAATCCCCTTGTGAAATAAGGCAGTAGGATCCCGGTTGTGCAGAGGAAGACTCTGAACTCGAGAGAAGCAGCTTCTCCAGGAACACAGAGCAGCTGGTTGCAGAGCGGGGCTTTGCGAGTCTGAAAGGGTGTTCGTGCGCCAAGCCAAAGCCAGTGAATCCACTGAGCTGTATCGCCCTCAGTGCACGACTGCTGCCTCTGCCTTTCCTTCCTCCTCTAAATCCATGCTGAGTGAAACGCTGTAGAACTTAGAAACGTGAAATGTAGGGCACAGTTGTAGTTTTGACATTATCGCTGACATTGTCTATCTGAAATAATCTAAGAATTTAACATATATTTGGTAGTTGTTTTTCATATTAGTGTTAAAATATTATTTATCACATTTTTAACACATAGCATTTGCAAACTCATCTCTGAATATAAAGAAAAGAGGCCTAAAACTCCTCCCGAAAAGAGCAACCCAGGTACGTCATCTGATAATAATGAATTACTCTTGATGATTCTACCATAGATAAAGTAGGAGTGAGGAAGTTTCAATAATGAAAGAACTATGATAAAATTAGTGTAAATTGCATGTGTGTTTTATTTTTAAATTAATTTCTTAATAGTCTAGTATTCAGAATTGTTAAAGAAGTTAATTGTAGGTAATTTAACATCAGAGACAGTATTGTCTGGAAAGAATTCCATGTTGTTAATCACGGCCCCTAAAATCCTGTGTTAGATTTTGGTGTAAATGAGAAAAAGTGGTTGTTAGTATGATATATAGTTCGGCTATAATCATATTTTAGCAAATTGGACTTCTTATAAAAGTGGAACTTTAATTTTTATAAATAGTTTGCATTTAGTGAATGAATAGTTATTAGTTACTGTTTAGTGATTAGTCTCACTAAAAAAGTTACCATAGTTTAAACTGGGAACCTCACTCAACAATCCCTTCCTGGTAGGATAAGAAATGATAAACAATAAGAACTGCCATGCTGAGCCAGTGTGCAGCGTAGCAGGAAGAGATTACTTTCGAAAGATACCTTCCAATACTACAGATCAGAAAAGCAATGCCTAGTTGAGAAGCACCGGTTATTTTGCCTGTTGTTCCAACAAGGTCTCTGTTACCAACTTTATTCCTCACAGATCCAGAAAGAGTGAAATAGGTTGACTTTATTAGACCCAGATGTTTTCTTCTGTGTGTTGGATAGCTGTCATGATAGTATAGTTTTGTAAGAACAACATGTTCTGTTGCCGTTATTTAAAAGAGTATCATAATAGATTTTCAAATAGATCAACTTGGGACTCTGCAGATTCTAGTAAAAGAGTGCAAACACTTCACATCAGCAAAAACACCACTATGTCCGCTCGATGTGGCATCCAGCACATTGTACGAGGTGTCTGAGAACACCTTTCAACTTCGTAGACCTCTGTCTAATCAAAGGGGGCTTCCCAGGGGGCTCAGTAGCAAAGAATCCGCCTGCCAGTGCCTGAGATACTGGTTTGATCCCTGGATCGGGAAGATCCCCTGGAGAAGGAAGCGGCAACCCACGCCAGTATTCTTGCCTGGGGAATCGAATGGACGGAAGAGCCGGGTGAGCTGCATGACATTCGGAAAGAGGGCCAGGAAGACTTTGTTTCCTGTGTTTTACCACGCTCTGAAGTTCAGCGCCTGTAGACCAGGCTTCCTTGTGATAGGGCGTTTTCATCCTGAACTGAGGAGCCAGAGAATTTGTGTCATGTCCCAGCAAGACACCTGCAGGCTCTGTTCTCTGCTCAGGGAATGGGAGTCCAGAAACACTGTGCTGTTCACGTGTGCCCTTGTCAGCTGACAGTGCTGATTCTAATGGTGTCGTGTCATTTTCTGTCCGTCTCCTGGAGTTTGGTTAGGGTTATGGTCATTGTCCACAGCAGGTCTGTCCTCTGTTTTTCTGTTCTACTTTTGATGACTGTAAAGGAGAGGAATGGTTCTTAGGCATTCATGGCCCATGAGTGTAGTACAATCAGTATTCCCTCTAGTGTGGGCTCCAGGTGTGGTCCTAAAGGAATACTTTTAAACACAACATCAGTCTTGAGGTTTTAATAGTCTGTATGTTTCTTTTGTTGATTTAAAATGTGTCTTACTTTTTTCTTTAATAGTGGATAAGCGTTCTGAAGAAGACTCTTCAAGCAGGTAGGATTTGACAGATTTTTAAAAATTGCATGTGTTACTAAGAGAACACGCAGAGAAGAGAAGCTGATGTTTGCTGAGTGTTCTACCCTGGGTTAGAGACATTTATGACCTCATAGAGTCATCAGAGCAGCTTTGGAAAGTAACTGTGTCCTACTTTTACTTAATTAGGCAACTGTGGTTCGGGGAGGTTGATGAATTGACCCATGATTCCATGGTTAAAATGAGTTGACCTGTGATTTGGCAGCTGGCCTGCCTGGCTGCAACATCCACGCTCGTGTCCCTCAGCAGAGACTGAGAAGTACCCGTGCAGCATATCAGTGAAACATATAAATTAGTTCTTTGACTTGTGTCCATTTTAAGTTTCAGACATTGCGGGGAACTCCTGTACTCCCTCTACAGTAAAGGGGAGGAATGGGGCCTTCTCCATAAGTGATTTCCCTGCTGAAGGACCAAGACTGCCATTCTTGATGGACGCAGAATAGTCTCTGAACCAGGGACAGACAATGGAGAAGGAGCAGCATATCCTCCTGCTTTAAGTCATCAGGTTTATTCCACTTTGGGCAAACAAAAGTTATGTCAGTCCATCAATTAGATTTTCAGTTCAGCTGTTAGGACTTGGTGGAAACATACTATTTTCAGGCTCTGCCAATATATTGGCTGTCAGTCTTTGTTATGGAAACTAAGAATGAGTCTTATCTAGATATGTCCTAGGCTGGGAAAGATGGAAGCAGAAATAGGTAACTAAAATCTGTTTTGGAGACTTCTCTGGGGGTGCAGTGATTAAGATGGTTAATAAGACTTCTCCTTCCAATGCAGGTGGTGTGGGT
Organism: Moschus berezovskii; assembly: GCF_049115385.1. NCBI lineage: Eukaryota > Metazoa > Chordata > Mammalia > Artiodactyla > Moschidae > Moschus > Moschus berezovskii. Next base: position 74,314,439 of record NC_142474.1, on the reverse strand, counting down.
TCAATCTCTGGTCGGTGGAGCTGAGATCCCACATGCCTTGGGGTCAAAAAGCCAAAACATAAAACAGAAGCAACATGGCAAGAAATTCAATAAAGACTTTAAAAATGGTCCACATCAAAATATCGTTTAAAAAAAATGTTTTAAAACAGGCCAAATTTTAATTGAGAAACTTTGTTTACTACATAGATAGCCAATCTTGCTTTTTTTGTTGTTGTTGTTTTTCGTTTAAAGAAATGAACTCACTCATTTTTGTTGTATGTTTTTGCTCTAAAGGTTTTCCAACAAACCTGGTGTTGATTCATGGCTTACATCAGATGATAAAGTCTTAGATTTTGAAACCAAGGTAAAGTGCACTCTTGTGAAGTTAGTTTTCGTGCTCTGAATTTAGTTTCATATAGTATTTACTCTTAAATTCAGCAGTGGTGTCCGTCTTCCTGTTTTATGTTTGTAATAGAAAGTCCTTCAGAGCAAACTATTTTATAAACATATGACGAGTTGACTTTTTAATTTTTAACTTTGGTAAATACTGAAGGTGGGGTGAAGAAAACAATGGACTGGAAAATATAGAGTGACAGGAAAATAGTATTGGGTAAGGTTTTCCCACAGTAAAGGAAATAGGAATTTTGGTCAAGGATAAAGAGTCTTCCTGTAAATTTTAAACCATAAGGACATGACTTTTGCAGTACTCATAATGATATCTTTAGTGGATATAATTACTTATTTTAATAATCATGGAATCTTCCTGGAGCCTTTCAGTTCCAAAACTATATAGCATATATCATCTAGTTTCCCCCCCCTACCCACCATCCCTGGACTTTATTTTGGTTTCTTAGAGTTGTTAGGAGGGCCTTTTTTTTTTTTTTCTTTCTCTGTTTCTGTCTTGGCTCTACATTAAGACTAAAATAAAAGTTGAAATTATGGAGATTTAGAAATTTAAATTCTGTTTCTGCAAAATCCATATTATAAAGGGATTCCACTGTGTTTTCTCAAGCATTCCATTAAGAGTATATTCACGACTCTTCATCTCATTGAAGAATACGTGTTTGCCTAAAATAATCACCAGCTATAGAAGCAGCTTCTCTTGTGGCTCAGACAGTAAAGAATCTGCCTACAATGCGGGAGACCCGGGTTCAATCCCTGGGTTGGGAAGATCCCCTGGAGAAGGAAACAGCTACCCACTCCAGTATTCTGGCCAGGAGAATGGCATGGACCGTATAGTCCATGGCATTGCAAATAGTCGGACACGACTGAGTGACTTTCACGTCATAAAAGCAGAGACTTTTAGTAACCATAAGATAAAACTTACAACTTGAGATTTTTTTTTTTCTATTGTAGTTTTAAAAAAACCTACTCCAAGTCCTTGTGTCACATTCTGAAACTTCAGATTTCAGACATTTTGTATTACTGTGATTTAAGTATTCACCTTACAGCCCTGTATCAGTGTAAGCTAGTGGACTTCAGGAAACAATTGTGCATCTCCTGGAGCGTGTAGCATAGGTCTCGAGTCTAAGAACCATGTTAATAGCTTTTGAATGTGAATAAATGAAGAGACACACGGTATCCTAGATAATGTTACAGGTAACATCGTTCAGTTGAGTTATGTTGAGGGAGGCGGTCCTGCATAAGAAGGAAATAAAGAAGAAATACGTGAAAAGTAAAGGGTTGCAGTATTTTTTTCAGTGTCCACCAATTGTGAGATGAGAATTTTAGGTTAAAATTTTTGACCTTTTTAGCCCCATCTTGTGTTCCATTAAATGTTTCTTTTCAAGCCGTATGTCCCCCTCAGAATTTTGATGACCAGTTCTTTTCCCAGTGAATAGTTAGGAATATTTGTTAATCAATTTTTCTCTCTCTCAAGTAATACTTTACAACATTTGGGTACTGACTGATGACCATGTGGGGCTAATCGAGTGACATTGTTTATAGTGGCAAAATTCAACTCTAATGCGGTAGTGTTTATAAACAAAAAGTTTTAGAGTGATACCGATCGGTATACTAGGGCTATATTATGAACAAAAGCCTATGTCTTAAATATATGTTTTATATAAATGTATGTTGATATTTGATGGGAATCCCAGACCACCTGACCTGCCTCTTGAGAAACCTGTATGCAGGTCAGGAAGCAACAGTTAGAACCGGTCATGGAACAACAGACTGGTTCCAAATAGGAAAAGGTGTACGTCAAGGTTGTATATTGTCACCTTGCTTATTTAACTTATATGCAGAGTACATCATGAGGAACGCTGGGCTGGAAGAAGCACAAGCTGGAATCAAGATTGCTGGGAGAAATATCAATAACCTCAGATATGCAGATGACACTACCCTTATGGCAGAAAGTGAAGAGGAACTCAAAAGCCTCTTGATGAAAGTGAAAGAGGAGAGTGAAAAGGTTGGCTTGAAGCTCAACATTCAGAAAACAAAGATCATGGCATCTGGTCCCATCACTTCATGGGAAATAGATGGAAAAACAGTGGAAACAGTGTCAGACTTTGTTTTTTTGGGCTCCAAAATCACTGCAGATGCTGATTGCAGCCATGAAATGAAAAGACGCTTGCTCCTTGGAAGGAAAGTTATGACCAACCTTGATAGTATATTAAAAAGCAGAGACATTACTTTGCCGACCAAGGTCCGTCTAGTCAAGGCAATGGTTTTTCCCGTGGTCATGTATGGATGTGAGAGTTGGACTGTGAAGAAAGCTGATCGCCGAAGAATTGATGCTTTTGAACTGTGGTGTTGGAGAAGACTCTTGAGAGTCCCTTATACTGCAAGGAGATCCAACCAGTCCATTCTAGAGGAGATCAATCCTGGATGTTCATTGGAGGGACTGATGCTAAAGCTGAAACTCCAATACTTTGGCCACCTCATGAGACGAGCTGACTCACTGGAAAAGACTGTGATGCTGGGAAAGGTTGGGGGCGGGAGGAGAAGGGGACGACGGAGAATGAGATGGCTGGATGGCATCACCGACTCTGTGGACATGAGTTTGAGTGAACTCCGGGAGTTGGTGATGGACAGGGAGGCCTGGCTTGCTGTGATTCATGGGGTCGCGGAGAGTCGGACACGACTGAGCGACTGAACTGAACTGATGTTGATATTTTCATAAAACTTGAAGAACAATATAGATGCATAATTTATATATTAATAAAAGCATATAAAACAGAGGCTTTGTTCGTAGTGTATCCTTCGGAATACTGACATATTACTGATCTGTTGTATATGAATTTAAAATGTATGTGTTTTTCCACAAACCTTATTATACTTATTTTTTTTCCCTTAAGTTTGTACTTGACTAGGAATGTCTCTCTGTTTCTTTTTCCTCCTCCACCTTTTTTTTTTAACTGTTAACCTCATTTTTCCTTGCAGAATACTTTTCTTCAGGGTCTGTTCTTTCCGTGCATCTCTCTCTGCGTCTATTGTGAACATGTTTGATTACGGCGTTCTGTTTAGTGTGTTTGTGGCTTTCATTCATGATCCCTACAGGTTTACTCTTGTTTTTTTTCCCTTTTTCTTCGAAGGAGCCGAATGGAAACAATCATTTGTCTTTAGTTGTTTAACAAACAGAATAGAAGCAGCGTATCCTGTTTGCACTTGTAACCTATCTAAATAAACTTTGATATTTGCCTTCCCAAGTGATAATTCATGCATATAGAAATCATGCAAGCAAATTTCAAAATATAGCAATGAATTTAAATGCCTTAGTTTTTCAATAGTACTCTAAACTACTCCCAGGAATAAATGTTTTTTCTAGAACATTTTGGCAGAGCAAATAATCTAGTGGGTGTCATAGTATTTGTCCAGCAGTCAGTTAGGGGTAAGGAGAGGAACATCCGGGGCTTCTGATGTCATCTGTCACAACGCTTACCCCATGAGAAGGTCAGTCAGTGGCAGAACTGGGGTTTGAATCCACATCTGAATGACTGCAGAGCCTGTGCTCTTTGTGTTCGATCAGAGAGGAATGGGGGAGGTTATAATTCTTTTATTCGAGTTGCTACTTGTCATTCTTCAGGCTCTTATTTTCTTCTCCAGCATGTCCCGAAACGAAACTCAGCAAGGCTAACGGAGGCTTTTCAGCAATCCAAGAGAAACAGTAAGTTATTTGAAGACTGCCCTCCTGGTGTTCTCCCCTGATTTGAAATGACCCAGGTTCTCATGTACTCTCCCCTGTTTTCACTGTATTAGAAGCAGAATGTGGCATTGTGAGGCCAGGGAGTACCACCTTCTCTGAGGACAAGAATTCTGATCTTGAAATTGGAGACGTGGTTGAAACCTTTCCCAAAACATCACCTGGGGTCCAGGGCTTCTCCCATCCTGCCTTCCCAAGGCCTGAGCCTCTTCCAGAACCACTCAGGACTCCCGCAGGCCTTGGTCTAGCAAAGGTTAGTTGTTTTGTTTTTAACTCTGTCTCCCCTGTAGTTTCTCACACACCGTTCCCTTGATCCTTATGATGAGAAAAAGGATCCCACCGCGGAAATGGAAGACTTCAAAGTCACGATACAAAATGATGTGATAAGAGCAATATATCTGCATGATTCAGATTTATAAATGTTGGCATACTAAGTATGCCATTATGAAAGAAAAAAATTACAAAGCAATTAGGAAAAACAGCTAGATGAGTATGAAGATGGGGAGGGCGATGAAGGGGAAGAATTCATTTAAGAAAGATAAGATGAATAGGAGATGGAATGAAGGTCAAGATGAAACAGATCATTTTACAAACACAACAGAAATAGTGGGGGTAAGTCGGATGAGGTTCTCTAGATTATAAATATGAGATGAATTATTTCCAATTCCACTTAGGAGAAAGTGAGGTTGTGAAAACTCAATACTTATACTCTTCTGAATGACATATAGCTGATTTTTGTGAAGAACTGAAAGAACATTTGCTCCTTAGCTGTTTTGGTGGTTGTCTTTGAGGTTGGTGGTGGTTTTTGTTTTTTTCTTTCACTGAAGTGTGGTCATTTACAATACTGTGTTAGTTTCAGGTGTATAGCAATGTGACTTGGTTACGCTTGTATATGTATATATCTGTATTGAATATGGTTCCCTCTGGAAGTTCATTTCAATTTGAAGTGAGTTCTTTTTTTAAAAAAATTCTCACTTTGAAATTAATGAAGCGATGTCTTCTATTTAATCTAGCAAAACTTTAATTCATACGCAGTTCTAGATGAGCTCTGTTTTAGGCCTAAGCAGATATATTATGTGGAGAAGGCAATGGCAACCCACTCCAGTACTCTTGCCTGGAGAATCCCATGGACCAAGGAGCCTGGTGGGCTGCAGTCCATGGGGTCGCGAAGAGTCGGACACGACTGAGCGACTTCACTTTCACTTTTCACTTTGATGCATTGGAGAAGGCAATGGCAACCCACTCCAGTACTCTTGCCTGGAGAATCCCAGGGATGGCAGAGCCTGGTGGGCTGCCGTCTATGAGGTCGCACAGAGTCGGACACGACTGAAGTGACTTAGCAGCAGTAGCAGCAGATATATTATGAATTAAGAATTTGTGACCCTTCTGTTTCTTGTGGTTACTAACTTACTGTTTGATACATAGTTAATGTACTCAACTAATTTATCTTACTGTTTGGTATAATCCTGGTGGAGGTTTTGGATCTTTTTGAAAATAAAGAGGAAATAAATAGCATTTTATCTTGTCTTTTACTGAAATTTTAATTTATAATTATATCCATGAGATTCTTAAACTCTCTTCATGACATGAGAAAATTTTAAGCTGCAGCAGTCTTAAAGAAAAAAATGTAGAACGTCCCCCCGCCCCCTCCCAGAGAGATTCTGATTTATCTTTTCCTAATATCTGCAAGTGATGGGCAATGACACACATTAAATGAATGAAATCACAATTCATGATTTTTTTCTTATGTAGACTACTTGTTTTAAAATCATAAGGAAAGAAGAATTACCAACAGAGTTTATAAAATTATCTCAGAAAGATAATGTTTTACTTTTTAAAATATCTCTAGTAATATGTATATTCCATTTTAGGAATTTTATTAAAGAATAAAATTTTAAGAAGTTTATTTTTAAGAAGTAATTTTTTAAGTTAAGAAGTTATTTTTAAGTTAGGTTTCGGTTTTAAGAAACTTTATTAGCTTCAGTATTTATAGGTGTTAAATTAGCATGTCAGTTCTTTGTTATGCATGTTAAACTAAAATGCAAATTCTTCCATATCTAAAACTCAGTCATTGTGGTTACTTGATTTTTTCAGCTCATTTGTTCTTTCCTGATGTGAATATTTTATCCTGCTTGATAATCATAGATGTATTTGAAAACTTTTAAATCTCCAACTTGGATAATCATAGTTTTACTAATTTTCTTACATCTAGATTGTTGCTTCAGTCTTTATCTGCCATTGCAGAAGGCATAGATAGAAAATCAGAGCCGTTAGTGTGCTGTTTACAGGGAAATAAGAAAACGACGAAATTTTCAAATGGGGTTTTCATAAAATGTATTTACTTTTTAATTGAAGGATAATCGCTTTACAGAATTTTGTTGTTTTCTGTCCGACATCAACAAGGATCAGCCATAGGTACACCCATGTCCTCTTCCTCCCAAACCCTCCTCCCATCTGCCTCCCCATCCCACCCTTCTAGATCGTCACAGAGTCCCTTTCTGAGTTCCCTGGGCCATATGGCAAATTCCCCTTGGCTGTCTATTTTACATATGGAATTGTAAGTTTCCATGTTACTCTTTCCATCCATCTCACCCTCTCCCTCCTCCCCCCTCCATGTCCCTAAGTCTGTTCTCCATGTCTGTTTCTCCATTGCTGCCCTGCAAATAAATTCATCAGTACCTTTGTAGATTCAGAATTTTTGTAGATTCCATATCTGTGCAAATAGTATATGATATTTGTATTTCTCTTTCTGACTTGCTTCACTCCGGAGAATAGGCTCTAGGTTTGTCAGCCTCGTTAGAACTGACTCAAATGTGTTTCTCTCTATGGCTGAGTAATATTCCATTGTATGTATTGTTCTAGTTCTGTGAAAGATGCCACTGGCAATTTGAAAGTGATCACACTGAATCTGTAGATTGCATTTGGTAGTATAGTCATTTTCACACTATTCCTTCTTCCTACCCAGGAATATGGAATCTCTCTCCACCTGTTTATGTTGTATTTCTTTTCTTTCCTCGGTGTCTTAGAATTTTCCGTAGACCGGTCTTTTGTCTCCTTAGGTCGGTTTATTACTAGATATTTTATTCTTTTTGTTGCAGTGGTGAATGGGACTGGCTCATTAATTTCACTTTCTGGGTTTTCATTGTTCGTATAAAGGAATTCAAGTGATCTCTGTGTATTGACCTTGTATCATACAACTTTGCTAAATTCATTGTTTAGCTCTAGTAATTTTCTTTTACTAGAAAATAGATAGTTTCTTTTGGGTTTGCTATGTGTAGTACCATGTCATTTGCAAAAGTGAGAGTTGTACTTCTTCTTTTCAGATCTGGATTCCTTTTCTTTCTTTTTCTTCTCTGATTGCCATAGCTAGGACTTGCAAAACCATGCTGAGTAATGGTGGTGAGAATGGACAGCTTTTGTCTTGTTCCTGATCTTGGAGGGAATGCTTTTCATTTTTCCTCATTGAGAATAGTGTTTGCCGTGGGTTTATCCTATATGGCCTTTACTGTGTTGGTGTAGGTTCCTCCTGTGTCCATTTTCTCGAGGGCTTTTGTCATAAACAGGTGCTGAATTGTGTCAAAGGCTTTTTCTGCCTCTATTGAGATGATCATATGGTTCTTAGTTTTCAGTTTGTTAAGATGGTGCATCACATTGAAATTGGTTTGTGTATATTGAAGAATCCTTGCATCCCTGGCATAAACCCGAATTGATCATGGTGTATGAGCTATGGAATGTGTTGTTGAATTGTGTTTGCTAGAATTTTGTTGAGGATTTTTACATCTGTGTTTGTCAGTGATAGTGGCCTGTAATTTTCTTTTTTGGGTTGTCTCTGCCTGGTTTTGGTATCAAGGTGATTGTGGCCTCATAGAATGAGTTTGGAAGTGTTCCTTCCTCTGCAGTGTTTTGGAAGAGTTTCAGAAAACTAGGCATTAGCTCTTCTCTAAATGTTTGATAAAATTCCCCTGTGAAGCTATCTGGCCCTGAGCTTTTGTTTTTGGGAGATTTTGGATAATACTTTCAATTTCAGTGTTTGTAATTGGCTTGTTTGTAGTTTTTATTTCTCCCTGATTCAGTTTTGGGGGGGCTTGAACTCTTCTAAGAATCTGTCCCTTTCCTCTCAGTTGTCTCTCTTATTAGCATGTTGTTGCTCATAACATTCTCTTATGATCCTCTTCATTTCTGTGTTGTCTGTTGTAACCTCTCCTTTTTCATCTCTAATCTTGTCAATTTGATTTTTCTCCCTTCTGTTCTTGATGAGTCTGGCGAGTGGTTTGTCCATTTTGCTTATCTTCTCAAAGAACCAGTATTTTGTCTGATTAATCTTTGCTATGGTTTCCTTCGTTTTCTTTTTCATTTATTTCTGCTCTGATCTATATCATTTCTTTCCTTTGGCTGACTTGGGGGGTTTTGGTTCTTTTTCCAGCTGCTTTAAATGTAGAGTGTTGCCTGTTCAATGCTTTTCTTGTCCTTGAGGTAGGATTGTGCTGCTATCAGCTTCTCTCTTAGAAGTGCTTTTACTGACTCCCATAGGTTTTGGGTGGTCGTGTTTTTGTTGTCATTTGTTTCTGGGAATCTTTTGATTTCCCTTCTTATTTCTTCAGTAACCTTTTCGTTATTTAGTAATGAATTGTTTAATCTTCATGAGTTTGTGTTTTTTGCCGTTTTTCTCCTGTAGTTGATCTCTAGTCTCATAGTGTTGTGACCAGAGAAGATACGTGATATATTTTCAGTTTTTTAAATTTCCTGAGGCTTGATTTGTGGCCTAAGATGCAGTCTATCCTGGAAAATGTTCCGTGTGCAGTTGAGAACAAAGTGTATTGTTCTGCATTTGGATGGAAAGTCCTGAAGATATCAGTTAGGTCCATTGGGTCTAATGTTTCATTGATGTTTTGTGTTTCCTGATTGATTCTCTGTTTGGATGATCTGTCCATTGGTGTAAGGGAGGTGTTAAAGTGCCCCACTATGACTGTGTTGCTATTGAATTCCCCTCTTATGCCTGTTAGTGTTTGCCTTGTGTATTGAGGTGCTTCTATGTTGGGGACATAAATATTTCCAATTGTTATGTCTTCTTCTTGGATTGATCCTTTGATCATTATGTAATGTCCTTCTTTGTCTCTCATAATATTCTTTATTTTCAAGTCTATTTTGTGTGAAATAAGGATGGCCACACTATCTTTCTTTTGGTTACCATTCAAATGGAATATCTTTTTCCATCCATTTACTTTCGGTCTGTATGTGTCTCTAGGTCTGAAGCGGGTCTCTTGTGGGCAGTATATATTTGGCTGTTGTTTTTGTATTCGTTCAGTTATTCTGTATCTTTTGGTTGGTGCATTGAATCCATTTACATTAAAGTAATAATCGATCTATATGTTCCTGTTGACATTTTCTGAATTGTTTCGGGTTTGCTTTTGTAGGTCTTTCCTTTCTCTTGTGTTTACTGGCTGTAAATCCTTTTAGTGTTTGTTGTGAGGCTGGTTTGAAAGTGAAAGTCACACAGTCATGTCTGACTCTTTGTGACCCCATGGACTGTCCATGGAATTCTCTAGGCCAAAATACTGGAGTGGGTAGCCTTTCCCACTGCAGTATTGAACCCAGGTCTCCTGCATTGCAGGCATATTCTTTTCCAGCTGAACCACAAAGGCTGGTTTGGTGGTGCTCAGTTCTCTTAGCTTTTGCTTTGTCTGTAAAGCTGTTGATTTCTCCATCAATTTTGAATGAGATCTTTTCAAATAGGCTTTCTGTTTCTTTCTTATGTCATAGTAGTACTTTAAAATGCCTCGTAATTTCATCCTCACATAAGCATTTCTCTTCTACAAATTAAAACTTGTCTTTTAAGATCAAGTTTAAAACAGAGTCTTCTTGTAGCATCTTGAATTGGTGTTTTACAATTAAACCTTTTCATTAAACTTAAAAATGCTTATTATGGTAATACGGCAGAAATGAGTATTTGCATATATTTATAAAAGTATATTTTTATATCCTTGAAACATGTTGAAATATATAATTGACAGTTTTAATCTCACAGCTTTCTTCCCCTGGTATTGTTTTATTTTCAAAAGTTCAGAATTCTGCCTAGGTTTGCATTAATTATACCAGGTTAGTATCTTTTACAAATAATTATCTTTACAGTATATGTTTTACCTGAATAAGTTTATCTGTGTCTAATTCAAACGTATTTACCCAACTCCTTTCTTCTGAGTCCCTTGCACGCCTCAAAATAATTTATTACACCCCAAACTGAAGGCATTGTCCCTGACGCTTCCCTCATCCCTGACTCTTTGTAAGCTATCCCTTCATCTGTCCTCTCCATCCTAGTAGACAGCATCACTGAAATGCCACAGCAGGAAAAATCCTGGATTCCAAACTTCCTTGAAAATGCCACCTCCAGTCACTCAGGAAGTTCAGTATTTTCTGCCTGCTTATCACTTGTCATATCTTATCAACATAACTCACTCTCTCCCCTATAATCTTGAAATATTCCTTTCTAGTTTTGCTACCCTGAAGTTCTTTTTTACGTTGCTGCCAAGAGTAACCTTTCTAAAATATACTTGTCAATCTTTTCATTCCTCTTGGCTCTGCAGTTTGTTTTAGAATGACTGTTACCATTTTTATTTGGCTGTTTTTAAAGCCAAATTAGCTTTTTAATTCCAGTTTCATGGACACTTTGCGTGATGTACAGTGTCTAGTGTGCTTACTGTCCACTCTGGAGCATTGCTTATAGGTTTTTTTTTAATTCTATTTTTAATGCTCTCCTGTAAAATACTGTCATATTTTCTACTTCCTTCAATCTCAGTCTGAATTTGGCTCTAAGGAGTTCATGGTCTGTGCCACAGTCAGCTCCCGGTCTTGTTTTTGCTGACTGTATAGAACTTCTCCATCTTTGGCTGCAAAGAATATAATCAACCTGATTTCGGTATTGACCATCTGCTGATGTCCATGTGTAGAGTCTTCTCCTGTGTTCTTGGAAGAAAGTGTTTGCTATGACCAGTGCGATCTCTTGGCAAAACTCTATGAGCCTTTGCCCTGCTTCATTCTGTACTCCAAGGCCAAATATCCAAATAGGGAAAGGGGTACATCAAGGCTGTTTATTGTCACCCTGCTTATTTAACTTATATGCAGAGTAGTACATCATGAGAAACTCTGGGCTGGACGAAACACAAGCTGGAATCAAGATTGCCAGGAGAAATATGAATAACTTCAGATAAGCAGATGACACCACCGTTATGGCAGAAGGCAAAGAGGAACTGAAGATCCTCTTGATGAAAGTGAAAGAGGAGAGTGAAAAAGTTGACTTAAAACTCAACATCCAGAAAACTAAGATCATGGCATCCGGTCCCATCACTTCATGGGAAATAGATGGGGAAACAGTGGAAACAATGACAAGCTATATTTTCTTGGGCTCCAAAATCACTGCAGACGGTGACTGCAGCCATGAAATTAAAAGACACTTGCTCCTTGGAAGAAAAGTTATGACTAATCTAGACAGCATATTAAAAAGCAGAGACATTACTTGGCCAACAAAAGTCCATCTAGTCAAAGCTATGATTTTTCCAGTAGTCATGTATGGATATGAGAGTTGGACTATAAAGACAGCTGAGCACCAAAGAATTGATGCTTTTGAACTGTGGTGTTGGAGAAGACTCTTGAGAGTCTCGTGAACTGCAAGGAGATCCAACCAGTCCATCCGAAAGGAAATCAGTCCCGAATATTCACTGGAAGGACTGATGCTGAAGCTGAAACTTTGGCCACCTGATGTGAAGAACTGACTCATTCGGAAAGACCCTGATGCTGGGAAAGATTGAAGGCAGGAAGAGAAGGGGACGACAGAGGATGAGATGGTTGGATGGCAGCACCGACTCAACAGACATGAGTTTGAGTAAACTTTGGGAGTTGGTGATGGACAGACAGGGGGTCACAGAGAATCGGACACAACTGAACTAAACTGAACTTTCTACTTCCTAGTGTAGTGCAGCCTTTCCCTTCATTTGAATAAAAGCGTGGCACCACCGAAAATAAAATATGTTTGTGATGATGTGATGCCTTTACTTGTTTAGTAGATCCCTGTCACCTGAAGGAAGAAGATGACACTTGCTTTTTCCTGTTTGAACCTGGTCCTCCAGTTTTGTCTCTATTCAGTTCCCAGAAACTGTCATCTGGTTTTCCACGTGACTTGTTAACGTTGTTGCGCACCTCATGTGTTGGCTCGGGCCGCCCTTCTACAATCCCCTCACCGCCCCCCGCTCTGCACTCTCCATCTTCTGAGACACAGCCCTTTGTCACAGTGGTCCTTGAGCTCGCAGGTACACCTGCCTCCTCTCTCCTTGGTGCCCTTCCTGTGCTCTGTCCACTTCAGCGGCAGCGCTGTCGGAGGATACTCTTCTGCTCTTGTTTGTTTCCGTGTGTCTCTGCCTCGCCTAGACACAGAGCAGAATCCCTCTTTTCTTTACAATTCTAACTTCTCCCAGGACACCCTACAGGACGTCCTAGACACAGCGATTGTTTGTCGTCTCACTGACGGGGTGAAGGACCAAATGAATGAATATGTTTTCTGAAGCTGGGTTTTTGTTTTATGTTGTCTTGTTTTTATAGGAAGGAGCCACAAAGCCAGATCTTGTTGAAAAAGAAAGTGATGCTGATATTATTGAAAGGGCTCCCCAAGAGCAAGCAGATCATGACCATTTGACTTCTGTTGATAGAGCACACAAAAATAATAGAAGTGGTAAGTCAGTGAATGCCTGTGAATGTTTTCTGTACTTAAAAGCAAATATAAAGACATGTAAAGGGTATAGATCCAAATACGATATCCATTTCATTTTAAGTACATTTCTTTTGCTCTCTTTCTTCAGACGTGTCCCACCTACTACCAAGTTTTTCTACCTGAAAATGCTTCAACCCTCTGAAATTCTTTTCCACTGCTTTATTTTATGGGAATATTTGTGGATAGAGATAGACTTACACATGTCTTTACAATTCGTAGTAGTGACTGTTCTCATTCATATATCTGTGACTGCATTTTACAGACATGATGTCAGCCGTAGGATTGGGAGAAGAGAAAGATACAGAATCACCTTGGGATTCTGAGGTACTGTCTTCTGTTATTATTTTGAAATGTAAGCCCTGAGTAATATAAGATCATGAAAGCGGGAGATGCTGTGACTTTCTCACCTTTGCATTTCCCTATCAAAACTCTTTTCTTACTTCTAACCTATATTAAATAAAATACTTCTGTGCTAAATACTACCACATAGTACACTTTTGTTCCTTTGTAAGATTCACCTAATGAAGTCAGCGTAGTGCAGAAACCAAGGCTTAGAGATCATAAGGAATCCGTTGAAGTTACATTTATTTGAAAATTGAAACATTATTTCAAGTCAGTCCATGGCCAGATGTTTCTTTGTTTTATATCTGTGTGTGTGTGTGAATCGCCTCTTTTTTAGTGTGTGTGTGTATCGCCTCTTTGTGTGTGTGTGTGTGTATCGCCTCTTTGTGTGTGTGTGTGTGTGTGTGGCCTGTGTTTTAGATTCTTTCCCATATGGGCCAGTGCAGAATGTTGAGTAGCGTTCCCTGTGCTATACAGTAGGTCCTCATTAGTTACCTATTCCATACACAATAGCCTGCAGTGTGTGTCTGTCAGTCCAAGTCTCCCAACCAAATGTATGTACACGTGCACGTGTAAAACTGCTAGAGAGGGACGGAGAGAAACAGGTCGAAATGTGGTTTTTTATCACTTGGACCTTGAAAGATAGTGCTTGACACTGGAAGGTGTTACTGTGTGTGGATTGTCAGGTTAATCTGGAAGAAACATTTGAAGAGAAGCAAAACCATGGGGAATAGTAATAAATATGTGGGGTTATAATAACAGCAGTTGCTTTAGCAATGTTTTAATAAGTACAAACCATTTTGAATTGTTTAAGTAGCAAGGGGACTTCGCTGGTGGCTCAGACGGTAAAGCATCTGCCCACAACGTATTAGACCAAGGTTCAATCCCTGGGTCGGGAAGATGCCCTGGAGAAGGAAACGGCAAGCCACTCCAGTACTCGTGCCTGGAAAATCCCATGGATGGAGGAGCTAGGCAGGCTACAGTCCATGGGGGTCGCCAAGAGTCGGACACGACTGAGCGACTAAACTCAAGTAGCAGGGCAGGGTGCCTTTATGGCAGCCGTACTTGAGGTAACAGAAAGTAACCGTGCCCTGTTTGAAGGTGGCAGCTATGGAAGGAGATCGGAAGGGCCTGATGTCTTCGTTGCTGGCAGCCACTGCCTGGTGATCCAGCGGTGTATGAAGTCAGCATGCAGGTTCTGTCATTTGGCAGCTGTGAGATCGTGGCAAAACCAGTCTTAACTGGGTTAAATGTAGGCGGTTTTTAAAAGTAGGGTGTTTTCTTAAGAAGACATTAGGAAAGCTTCATGGAACTCAATATTCATTTTCACAGAGTATCTCTGAGAGCGTTCCACGGAAGTTTGTGGATCATTTATCTGGCGATCAGAGAGGAAAAAATATATTAAATGGACAAGTAGACGGTAAGAACTGTATTTTGTAGAAAGGTTATTTGACAGAATATTGATTTAAAATGGGAATATTGTAACAGGCAATAAAAGCAAAAGACAGCAAACACCTGTCACCTGCGGAGTGAGGCAGAGGACGAGAAGAGTAGGGAAACTGTGTGTCTCATCGGGTGTCGGCCACAGGTTAAACTGAGAATCCAGTTTCAGGAGCTGCGTTACTCGTTCCTGGACTTCTTGGGAGGTCCACATGTTAAGACTGTCCAGTGCATGTGTGTAGGTTTGATCCCTGGTCAGGGAACTAAGATTCCGTGTGCCACATGGACAAAAGAAACAATTACTAGTTCTGTTTCAAGATACTCTACAACCAAAGGAAGGTCGAGAAATCAGAGGAAAGAGGGAATGAACGATGAGAGAGGCGGAGGGTGCAGGGAGGAAATGAAGGCAAAGGAAGCAAGGGCCTATGGGGAAGGTGGCCATAAGTAAGATAGGTCTTTAGAAGAAGGGAGAGTAATTGACACAGACGGTGAATATGAAGTGGGCTTCCGGCACCAAAACGTGTCAGAGAAGAACAGCAAAGTTCCCCCCTCTTCCTGTTGACTTGTTATTAGGAAGACACTCAGAAGTGCGGTCCCTGGGCGTGCAGAGCGGGTTGTCATCCTCTGGGGGAGCTTGGGGGTAGGTGCTCAGCTGTAATGGGAAATGCTGCTGCTTTGTAGGATGGTGTCTCATGGGACAGAACAAGAGAGCTGGAAAGGAGGAGAGAGCAGGGGGCGTGATGGGGAGACCAAGGAACCCACAGCCTGATAGAGAGTCCACTGGAAAGTTTCCAACTGGTAACGCAGTTTCAGTTTGGGGGGAAGTGTTAGAGTGAGGAGTTGAGGCTGAGATTTCAGGAGAATGAATGAAGTGGAAGTCATGTAGAAGCCGACTCCGCATAGACTAGAGTTTCTCAAATTTTAATTAGTCGCCTGGACACCTTGTGGGAAGTGCACATGCCGAGCAGGAGGTCTGAGATTCTGCATTTCTCACCAGCTGTCTGAGTAGCAAGGGTGTAGCCTTGCGTTTAGAGAAATCTGAAAGAAGAGCATTGGCTGGTGCAGGCCTAACAGGATCAAGGAAAAGTATTGTTTTATGTTTCTCTCTGAGCGTGTCTATAGCCAGAGGGAAGCAAAGAGTCGAAGGAGCACGTTAAGCAGGGAGGGAGAAAGCAGTGGTGGGGATGATCCACAGGAAGAGTGTAAAGGGAAAGAATTCAGACCACGAGTCCAAAGGTTCCCCTTCACAGAGGAAGGACCCTAGTGAAAGGACCAAAGGAGGAAAGCAGGGCTTCAGGGAGGCGAGTTTGGAGTTGATGAGGAACCTTGAGAGAACTCCTTCCAGAGGCTTCCATGTATTTGCCCTGAAAAGAGATAAGATCATTGTTGTTCCCGACACTACTACAGGAGGCAGGAGGGGGTGCTAGAAGTAGGGTGAACCCCAGCTACTCCAAGTAACGATAGACATCAAAGATATATGTTGTACTGCTATTTGTGATTCAAATTAGATTACTTTGAATACGGAGGGTTTGACTATTTTTAAGATAACTGATTTTTTGACAGTTGTTTCATAGAAATCCTTTTAAGCATTAGCGTGATGTACCCAACCAAACTAAGTTTTGAAACAAAACAGATTGATAGGGTTCATTCCCTAAATGCTAGAATTGTTATTTTCAATAAATACCTACACTGATTTTAAAACATGCAAGATTTTTAGCATCTAATAATTCTGTGCCAATTAAGTTGATTATTTCCCTTTGATCATTGTATTTCAATGTTGAGAATTTATTGTACATTATTTCGTAGGTGTGTCTTATATAGCCTTCTTGCATGAGCGGATCGAGAAATTTTAAGATGGCTAAACTAGAGGAGCCAAGACATGCAGGCATACCAGTAGCCCACATGGGTATGGGGAAAAAAATGAATATTTTTATGAACCATTTTCTACAAGGGTATATCCGAGCTACTCGGTTCATTACTCTTTCTCTGATGAGAAATGAATTATACATTGAGCTGAACTGTCATCCCAACGGTGCACTTCTTAAATGACTGGGCAGATTGAAGAACATGTTAAATCCTTGTAGTATAATGGTGTAAATGGTACTGCTGTATTGCATTCAAGATACACTGTTGCATTTTGCCATCTGTTTTCACCTTTGTCTTCTTGGGGTCATGGTTTGCTCCTCCGATTAAGATCCATCTTCTCCTCATCAGTCAGCATGTTCACGTTGGTCTGTGTGCTCTTTGGTATTTTCTAAGTTCATTGAAAACATGATGTTACTTTTGAAATTTTACTGCCTGTTTAGGTAAACCTGTATTCCTAATTTTTCTTCACTATCTGTAATGGATTCATATGTCTGTCTTGCCGGTGTCCTAACATCCCCCTAAAAACAAGACACTGAAACCAAATGTATTCAATGTTAAGGCTGAGCACGAGGATTCTGCTCGGTACTAACTCTGCATGAATGTAATTACATGTAATTAATGAACTCTATGTCCCTTTGCCTTTTAGATCCTCCTGAGAAATGTCTTAATGTGAAGGTAAAAACATTTATGCATTTATCTTGAATTATGAACTGTGGATTGTATCATATGTACATTATTTATTAATCAACTTGTTTCCAAACCCATTCAGCCTGCAGTCAGAGTGAAGGATTCTGTTCCTAATAAAACAGCCGGAAAGAAAGGTCCACAAACATCTAGTTCAGGTAAATTTTGTGATACACACTTAACCCTGGCTCCTGCATTGCAGGCAGACGCTTTACCATCGAGCCATCAGGGAAGTCCCTTCTGGAAAGAGGGACACTGAAATATTTGAAATGCTATCTCTTCATACTCCTAACTTCTCTTTGCAAACTTAATAGCAGAATTGGACATACATAAGGCAAATGTTTTTATTGGTATCCATGTTTTGAAAGGTAAGATATTTACAAGCATATGAACAAGAAATGTTCAAAATGTAAGCTTGAACTCAAGATGTTTCTGTATATGTTTCGATACCCTTAAGTTCTCAGTTTGGAATCTCTATACTCTCAGGAGTTCTCAGAGAGTAATTATTAGACCGTAAGATTTTTCCAGTGTCCAAAAATGCTTATTTGAACTCTGACCTTTACTTAGAGTAAAGGTTCACTTGCTAACCTGTCAGTTGTATTTCAGCTGATAATTATTTCATTTTAGTGTTGTTACACAGATGAATGTAGGCCGATCAGATGTTTTGATAAGCAGACTCTGTGTGTGTGTGTGTTTGGTGTCTTTGATTATTACAAGTAGGGGAGTAATCATCCCTTAGATTCGATAGACATAATCTTTGAAAACAGCGATTCTGAAAGTTTTCAGCGTTAGCATCCTTTTATACTTCTAGAAATTATTGAGCATTCCAAGGAACTTTGTTTAAGTCTATTGTTGTTCAATAAAACTGAAAACCTTAAAATACAGGCACACACAATCATAGTTGCTGATTCCATTAGTCCTCAGTGCTGTGATAGCACATCTCGTGTCTCTGAAGAAGTCCACTGTGCCCGCAGAACAGAATGAGAATGGAAGGAATGTTTACTGTTGTTGTGAAAATAGTTCTGACCTCTTGGACCCCCTGACCTGATGGGTCTCTGGACTGCAGCGATTCTGAGGGTACACTTGAGAACCCCTGTTTTAAACCATTGAAGTGGTTGGATGTGAAACGGTAAAGGGGCCCTTGTGTTGACACATGGTTTTAAGTTTCCTTTTTACATTTCTTGCTTGTTCCTTTGACTTCTGTTAAGAAATTTAGATCTGACAGTTTTAGTTTTTTGTGGTGTATTCATTCCTGTCTCATGTCCCTCTGTGCTCTTTGGATCCAGTGTGGTCCTACACTTACCTATTTTCACATGGAAACCATTAGTCACACACCAGGCTATCATTTCATTTATCATATAAGTTCATGATGTTTCATTTCATTTCATTTCAGTTCATATCAGTTCATTTCAGTTCATTTCATTTATCATATAAGTTCATGATGCTTTTCTTTAGTCGCTAAGTCGTGTTCAGCCACTGCGACCTCATGGATTGTAGCCCGCCAGGATCCTCGGTCCAAGAGATTTTGCAGGCAAGAGGCAAGAATGCTGGAGTGGGTTGCCATTTCCTTCTGCAGGTTATGATGTTTATCCAAGGCTTTAAAAATGAGTGAAGACATTTGTCCATTGAGGAAGGACCGTCTCAGTGAAATTAAAGTTGTTGTTGTTGGTGGTGGTGCTCAGTCGCTGAGCCGTGCCCGACTCTGTGACGCCATGGACTGTAGCCAGGCCTCTCTGTTCCTCACCAGCTCCTGGAGTTCGCCCAAGTTCCTTTCCATTGAATCAGCGATGCTGTCCAGCCATCTCATCCTCTGCCGCCCCCTTCTCTTCCTGCCCTCCCCTTCTCATCCTGCCCTCAGTCTTTCCCAGCATCAGGTGCCTTTCCAGTGAGCCAGCTGTTCGCATCAGGCGCGCCAAGTGTTGAAGCTTCAGCGTCAGCATCAGTCCTTCGAATGACTATTCAGGGTGGATCTCCCTTAAGATTGACTGGTTTGATCTCTTTGTTGTCCAGGGGACTCTCAAGAGTCTCTCCAGCATGACAATTTGAAATCATCAATTCTTCGGTGCTCAGTCTTCTTTATGGTCCAGCCCTCACATATGACTACTGAAAAAACCAGAGCTTTGCCTGTACGGACCTTTGTCAGCAAAGTGATGTCTCTGCTTTCTAATATGTTGTCTAGGTTTCTACCATTAGTTAAAGTAGTACCATTCATTAAAAGTGTTTTGAAAACCATGGTCTCTAGAACACACAATATTGTCATGCAAAATTAAAGGTAAAATAAATTAGAGATAAATTTTGTTAATAAAATATTTGTATGTTCAAGGAAAATAATAATAAAGTTCTTATGAAATACAGAGTATGTAATAAAGATTGGGTGACTCAAAGTAATACTGGAAAAGAAAACGTAGAAGAAGTGAGACACGCTAGTTAACATCTCTTCATGAATGACAGTGACACGTGGGATAGCGTAACCTCTGAAGGAGTACTGAATTTGAGGGGAAGGAGCACGTGGAACTGATTCTCTGAAGAAAGCCTTTGTACGAGGTAGGCAGAGTTGTATTCTGCCTCAGATCCTGATCCATGGAGACTTTGTTTTCACATTTTTCAGATCGGGATTCGACTAGCTGGAGCCTCAGTAGGGAGACTTGTCAAAGAGCCGGGCATTTGAAAGTTGATGATCAGCGTCCGTTGGTGTCCCAGTCAGTGACCAAAAATCAGTCGGCACCCACAGAACTCGGACTGAAGACCGTACCAGATAAAGAAAAGATGAAAAAGGCAGCGGTGTTTCTGGTAGGGAATTCCACGCCCCATCACCTGTGCCAGTCTCCGCTGCCAAAGAACAGAGAAAGCAAAGAAGGTAATGCAGAAGCCCAGGGCACTCAGCCACGCGCCCCCTGGGCACGGCCTTACCGTCCTTCTGACGGTTCCGGATCAGATTTTGTGGCAAAGTCTACCTTAGCTGACTCCTTTTATGCAACCTGCAGCCAAACAATACCTCTTAAGGTGCTTGCATTCTCCCTCTGACCATAGTAAAGAAATAACAAAGAGAGTTTGGAGGAAGCAAGTTCATTTAGGCTAGTGTTTAGCATGCGTCTCAGCGTGGGTAGCAGGACTATATTTAGAACTTTGGGACTCTTTGTGAGACCTCGGTAGACAAGTAATTATTGAAAAATAATTAAGAATATTTATACTAAGGTGATTTTTAACAGCTTGTCCTCTGCAGTCTAGAAGCTAAGAGGATAGACATGTGAAGAAATAGTTTACAGTTCAGATGTATGTCTATCACTGGAGAAGTCTATAAGGATACCCTAGAAAAATCTACAAAGTACTAAGGTAGCTACAAGGAAAGGGACAGCTGTTTATCTGGGGAAAGACAGCTGTAATCAAGGGCAACGTCACAAAGCAGGTTGAGTCTTAAAAGATGAAAAGTAATTCGTCAGAAGAGTACAGGGAAGCATTTCAGATGAAGGAATTGATAAAAGCGTACAAAGTAAGAGGAATTTCGTAAACTAAGAATAATAATGCAGTTGAGGCTTGGCGTGTTGTTGAAAAGGTACTGTGATGAAGCAGAGAAGAGAATATACTGTGGCTTTATATGTCTGTCCTGCATTTTGAAATTTTGTTTGGTTTCTGATTGTTTTTTTCACGGATGCTTGGATGAATTCATGAATGAATCTTTGAGATGTTTATGTGCCTGTAACCTGGTGACCTCTGGTAGTTCCCAAATGATTTGTTGAAGTTTTTGATCATTGGAAGGATTTCTTAAAGAAGTAAATATTCATCTGAAGACAAGATGAACTTAAGCTGTCATTTGATACACTCTTTTAAGTCTGTGTTTTAAATAAAGATTATGTCTTTTATCTAAATATTCTAAGTAATTTTACCTAAACATGCAGATTTGTCAGGAGAACTAGACTTGGACGTGATATTGGAGGAAGAACAAGAAAAACTTGATGGAGATGAAAGGAACCATTCACAGGTAAGTAAAACTATAAATTGAAATTTCTGGTTTACTACCATTTTCTTTGCTTTAGCAACACAATCCGGTGTGTAACAGAGTCCATAACAAATAAAGTGCCTTTCACAATTATCCTTGTAGAATTGATAGATAATAATTTAATAGTTTTCTAGCCCTTTAACTATACAACTTAAAATGCTGTTAGAATCTATTATACTTTATAGTTTGTCTTTGGAATTGAGGGGAAAAAAGTTCCTGACTTGTTTACTTCTTCCATTTTTATAACTTCAGTGCATGATTAAGGTGATATCAAATACTGAATCATAAGGTTAAGCAGTTGAAATTACGAACAATATGACGGCCTCTGACCTAGATACGTGTAAAGAGAAATCATTCCCAGTGGCTCAAGGTTTTCCGTTGAAATCGCCAGTCACTGATGCCAAGATGAAAGATTCATTCTACCTATCATCTCAGCATGATTGACTTGGGATGAACATTCAGGGAGAGAGTGGGGTCATAGAATCATCCAAGTTGCCTCTTAAGAGAATCGAACCTTCTAGATTGGACCTTTGTTTTTAGAGTACAAATAATAACATTCTAAGTTATTTCATTTCAGGGTGGGAAGTCAGTAGATATTATGAAGAATGCTTTATCCCCTTTCTTTGGTGGATATTAGAACATAATATTGGAGAAGGCGATGGCACCCCACTCCAGGACGCTTGCCTGGGAAATCCCATGGACGGAGGAGCCTGGTAGGCTGCAGTCCATGGGGTCAGTAAGAGTCGGACAAAACTGAACGACTTCATTTTCACTTTTCACTTTCATACATTGGAGAAGGAAATGGCAACCCACTCCAGTGTTCTTGCCTGGAGAATCCCAGGGATGGGGAAGCCTAGTGGGCTGCCGTCTGTGGGGTTGCACAGAGTCGGACACGACTGAAGTGACTTAGCAGCAGCAGCAGCAGCAGCAGAACATAAGATAACTGAATGCAGGGGCTTCCTGGGTAGCTCGGCTGGTAAAGAATCTGCCTGCAATGCAGGAGGCCCCGGTTCAATTCCTGGGTCGGGAAATTTCCCTGGAGAAGGGATCGGGGACCCACTCCAGTATTGTTGGGCTTCCCTGGTGGCTCAGACAGTAAGGAATCCGCCTGCAGTGTGGGAGACCTGGGTTCAATCCCTGGGTTGGGAAGGCATGGGTTGAGGAGGGTGTGGCAACCCACTGAAGTCTTCTTGCTTGGAGAACCCCCATGGACAGAGGAGCCTGGTCGGCCTCAGTCCTTGGGGTCACAGAGTCAGACACGACTTAGCACACACATAACTGAATGTAAGCAGGTGATATGTATTGATGTATAACTCCATCGTAATATATAATTTGCATTAAAATTTAGGAATTGGTTCCTCTGTCTGATCAGTGTTAATTGATTTTAGCTCCTGGTCATATAAAGATATTATATTAATTCTCCAGATATTAGTCCTTAAAACGGAAAACCAAAAATCTTAATGTAAGGTCGGACCTCGGTGGCCTTCTTGGCCTCTTGTCCTTCCCCCCCTTCCTTTTCTCCCCCGCTGGCGGAAAAAACGCTGACTGTTGTGCTCTGTTCCCTCATTCCCTCCCCCACTGCTTGAGTGTCCTTGATATAGCGGTTCCTGGTAGAAATCAACCCTCTCCTAACCTCCCCCTACTGTCCAGAAACAGCATTCTGCCCAGAAACAGCAAAAAACTATTTCACTGCGTCAGCACAACCTTGAGCAGACCGGGCAACCAACCCAGTCTTGCCTCCCCGGCTAACTGACCTATGAGGGACCACCACTCCAAATCTTGCCTTATCGGGAAAAATTTCGCTGTTTCTTCCTGTAAAGCTATATAAGCTGCCTCTTGCCTTTGTTCGGGCGCGGACTTCCTCGACCTCACTTACCTGGGTCCGGGAACCCCGCCAGGGAGCGCCTTGCCATGAAAGCTTGTTAAATCACCTGTTTGGTGTCTGAGTTCTTTTATCTAACATCATTGGGCCGTTTTGACCTTACACTTAACAGACATGCTGTAGGGACTCCCTATATATGGTGTAGTGAGGTGAAATATTTTTAAGGGAAGAAGCATTTAAAACATTAAAAATCATCTAATTCATTTTTGGTAGATTTCACATGTATGCATTGTTTAAATCAATCAAACAGTTGCAAAATTGGGTTTGTGAGTGAATGTTTTTCTCCTATTTTTGGGTAAGGCAAGTTATTTTTCACTTCTTAGTTGTGATCTGGTGATTTGTGAGTAGTTACATATAAATTAAGAAGTTTAACAGTGAAATTTTAATAATTTTCTGACTTTTCTTTATCCATACTGGAATAGTGAAAAATTACATTATTTTGCACACATGTACCCTGCCAGAAAAGACACCTGAAAATCAACCAGTTAATTTTCCACTCTTGCAGCTGCAAAAGTTGCCTCAAGAACCGGAAATGAATAAGGAATGTTGTAGACAGGACAGATCTGTACGTTCAGGGCCTCCTTATGTGGAGAAGTATGAAAACATGTGGATCAAGCAAGGCAAATTAGAATGGAAGGAGAAGTTAAAACCATCACAAATGAGTTAAAGCAGAAGTTAGGTGAAATTTGTGAGAAATACAAAATTATTATTTGTCCTAAGGAGGAGTCACTACATGATCACCCTAAAGAAGGAACAAACAGAAAGGAAATACCTCCTCACATGACAAATAATACACCTGATGGTGGGGAGAAAGATGCATTTGGAGTAGCTGTCTCTCTAGTATTCCAAGTATGTTCTCAACAAAAAGAACCCAGTCTCGAAAATGTTTTTTCGTCGAATAAACTATGGGTCCCCGGGATTCGCTTGTCAGTCACCTTCAAGGCTTGGTTTCAGTGAAAATAAAATAGACCTTGAAAGTGATAAACTAGATATTGAACATGTGTTTATCAAAAATGAGGAGAGTTTTTATAATGATGTAGAAAATAAAAAAGTAGGGAACCAGGTAGTTACATTTGAAGTGAAAGAAGACTAAGAGTTTGATATGAAAATATCAGACAATACGAGGCAAAATCCCACTAGTCGGAAATTAGACATCGGACAGACACATCAATCTAGTCTGTGGCTTGTCTGCTCCGGTAAGATGAAATACGTAATTCAAATAAAAACTCACGGTACTCCTGCTGTCGTTAACAATACTGATAAGAAAACCAAACCTATACAGGACTGGTCCCAGAAGCTACTGCATGCAGGTAATTGCAGTGCTAGTGATGATGAAAGCGTGGAACCGAATTAGAAAATGGGAACTCTTCTCCACCGAATAGTCACAGAGCATCCAAAGTGTATCTCAATGAAGAACTGCAGAAGGATATGCAGAGGTTTAAGAACACAATAGACATGGTACAAGTAGTGTTGTTAGCTTTGGAAAAAGAGACCATTCAGCTTGCAAAAGAGGTAGAGGTTCATTTGCTCTTGCTTTGGTTTCTCCCTTTCTGGATGATCTGGTCCATTTTGATTTTCTACTTATGCATAAAGTGGGGTCATCTAAATAGGTACTTGTGTAGAAATAGATTATTTCTGCCATCCAAATAATAGGAATTCAGGAAACTGTTTTCATGGCTTTTGTCCTTCAATCAATCTAATTCTGTCTCTGTCAGTCTTTCATTTGGACTGGGAAACTCATTTACCTACACACCATGTAACCGCCTGAGCCAGAATAAGCACCGAGGAAAGTGTTCAAGGAGTATGAGCAACTAGGGTTTTGCAGTGTGTGTGTGTTTGTTTAACTTTGTTGGCTTAAATATACGTTGCATTTCCACAGAATGGGAAGAAAGCAGAGACTGCGAGAAGGGACAGAAACACACATTTCCTCTAATCTCTTCCTTGTGGTTGAATATGTGTGACCTTCTCTGCTTTCCTCAGTCCCTGGGCACTTAGATATCCAACATGGCCACTTCAGGCTGTTTTTAATCACCACTCTCAGATGTCTCTTTTGAGAGAGTCCTCTTCACTATGTTGTTTACTAAAATGTAGTAAGTTTTGACATGTGTGATTTTGTCACATAGGTAGTATATGTGTGTGTGAGAGTTGGTCAGTCGTCTCTGATTCTTTGCGACCCCATGGACTGTAGCTGGCCAGGGTCCCCTGTCCATGGATTTCTCCAGGCCAGAATATCATTGGTGTGGATAGCCATTCCCTTCTCCACGGGATCGTCGCAACCCAGGGATCGAAGCCAGGTCTCCTGCATTGAAAGCAGATTCTTTAACATCTGAGCCACCAGGGAAGCCAATAGGTAGTATACACCCTCAGCAGAAAAAGAAAAAGAATCAAGTGTGTATCTCCAAAGAAAAAACTGATGTTTGAGATGCTGTGAGATATTTCTTTCTTCCATAGTAGGTTTTGAAACTTGCTTGCTCTTTTGTGTAAGACAAAACAAGAAGAAAATGTAGCTATTCTCCTTTAAAGAAAAAAGAGAGTAAACCCTACCCCCAACTTAAGACTTAAATTACTTTGCCAAAGTCACGCTTTTCACTTACCTGATTCATTTGAGGAATTTGTTTGGTAATTTTATCGGATTCAAGATTACAGAATTGTATCATCTCTTTTGGTGCCATAAAATGTTAGGGAATGCCCCTTTAGGGGCTTTGAACATATCATTTAACCTTTTTTTTATTTTAGAGCTGTTATTGGTAAATAGTGGGCAAAGGTAGATAGTTATTTTTGTACCCTCTAGCTATAAAATCTGATGGTTATTGAATGTGGAGTTGGGAAGCGTTACTTATATTCCAGAATTCCACACTAACTAACCTCTCCTCAGTTTCATTCTGCTCCTTGTGTTTTGGTAAGCTTTGGTTCATATATTTCAGTGAACACCATCAGGTTTTTGCTCTCGCCTGGATCCCAGTGAAAAAAGAATTGGAAAAGGCAGTGGGGAAAGAATAGCTTTAGTCCAGAAAGAAGAAAGATTCCTTTCTGTCTCTGAGGCACTAAGGTGTCACATCCTCTACATCTGACTGTTTCATGGAAAATCCAGGTGCTAAAGACCGAAGAGGACAGATGTTGTGTGTGTTTATGTCTCTATCTCTGCCATTCAGATGGGGAAGACTGGATGTGGATAACTGTATCTTATTAAGAAAGCCTTTCTTGAAATTTTGGGCATTTTGTTTCTTTCCCTCAAACAGAAAGAAGCACATTTTAGAAAAATTTCAGTGACTTGTAAGTGATAAAATTAAGTTCAAAAGTATCTTTATCAGTTAACATCAGGGCAAATGCTGAGTCAAATAATAAATTGAAAACAGAGTCTCTAGAATTAAGTAATAGCAATCATTCTTAGTGTCAAAATTTCATTAAAGGTTGAAGAAGGAAAAAGTAGTGAAGTGGAAGTATCAGACAACGTCTGGGATGCTGCTGCTGAGAGCCGATGGATTCAGCAGAGAAAGCGTGGAGGAAACAAGAAGCAGGCGTTTCCTGCCATGCAGAATGAAGGTTCTGATAGGTAAGCCTCTATCGATATTTAGCAGTAGGTCATTTGTTAATTGCCTGTAAAATCATTTCTAACTTGAGCTAATGCTTGTGATTGACGAATTTTATATTTTACTGGAGATATGGTTATTTTGAGTACTCTCATCCTTTAGCCTTAATACTAGTTACTTTGTTAACATACCACTATGTTACAGTAGTATTCTGCGTTTGACTGCATACTTGCCTTAACCAGTGTGTTGTATGTTTAAATTTATCTCATGTCACTAACGAACATCCTTTCATTTCAGTTTGAGGACTTCTTTCAGCATTTCTTATGAGGCGGGACTAGTGGTGATGAGCTCCCTCAGGTTTGCTTTGTCTGGGAAAGTTTTTATTTCTCCTTCATTTCTGAAAGACAGCTTTTCTGGATAGAGCACTCTTGGTTGGCAGTTTTCTCCTAGCACTTTGAGTGTGTCCATGGATGGAGGCCAAACTGTTGCTGGTGGCAGGAGAGCTGACGAGGCACCTGCCTTTCATCCTTGATGCTGATGTCACCCATGCGGGTGGTTTACAAGTAAACTGCCCCCCACCCCGCTAAATTTGATTGCTTCTTTCATGGTGGATGTGCCACATGTCATTTTCAAAATCATCTAAATTGTTACTTTTCTCTTTGAGGGTTTTTTTTTTTTTTTGGCTGTGCTGGGTCTTTGCAGCTGCAGTGCTTGGGCTTCTCATTGTGGTGGCTTCTCTTGATGCTGAGCATGGGCTCTAGGGTGCTGGCTTCAGTGGTTGTGGAGCACAGGATTCATTGCTCCGTGGCATGTGCTGTCTTCCCTGACCAGGGATCGAACCTGTGCCCCCTGCACTAGCAGGCAGATTCCTAAGCAGTGGAATACCAGGGAAATTCCTAAATTAAACATTCAGTTCAGTTCCGTTCAGTCATTACTGTATTTAAAAGGAAAACAAAAAATATAGTGTAAATCTGATTATGGCTCCTACGTCTAAGAATCATTGTGTTTAGCCAGTGGGCCCCAGGTTTTCAGTGTCGCCCTTGAGGTTTTTCCCAGTGTCTTTCCAGATGCATCTCTCTACTTTCTTTCTTGTGTTTTGTACTTTTCCTTCCAGGTTCCTAGGAAACAACCTAGATGTTGTGTGCCTGACCTGTGTACTCACATTCTAATCTCCCAGTGAAATGATTTCTCTCTTTTCTCTTCCTTTTGGCCTCCTCTCTTCACTGCTTCTGTAAATCCTTCCTTATTCCACTAATGACTTTCATATGTCAACTCCTACATATCATATTGTATCATAATTGTATATCTGTGTTTGAAGGAAGAATTTGTTTCCTTGCATATGGTTGGTACTTCGTAACTGTTTTGTGAATTAATGAATGACTTAAGATGGGTAAGAGTTGGAATTTTACAAGAATTGTTTTTTTATTCTTTGTTAGTCGAATTATTTGAAAACATTGGCTTTTTTGTGGATTTTTTAAAGTAGCGATCCTGGCGTGTCCAGGAAGGAAATAGGGAAAAAGAACAATGGCAACTGGACCCAGGAAGAATGTGTGATCGCACCAATATTTGGAAAGACCGATTCGCTGCCTGGTGGTCTGCTGCATGTGAATGGTGAGAGCATTTCGAGGAAAGAGGATCGAGAGGATGGCAGGTAACACGGACAGATTCTTTATTTCTAGGGGAAGAAATGTTAGCACTGAATACCTCTTCTGGGAATAGAGCAGCATAATATAGCATACAGGCCAAGAGAAGAGAATCCTCAACTCTACTGGATGAACACCGCAGAAAGGTTACGGAGAGGACCCGTGCCTTTGGCCGGAAGTCGTTTCAGTAAATAGTCCACTTGGAAGCTGGACTGTAGTGAATACACGGAAACAGCTCCGTGGGGAATATTTACTGGGGCAGGCAATGAAGAACTGGATGGTAATTGAAGAGGCATGTGGAGTTGAAAGGAGTTTCTTGTTTTATGTTAAGAGGGGAGCTGGTAGAGTGTGTATGCTGTTGGAAATGAGCCAGCGGAGGACGTGTTTATTTAATCTTGTTTGCATTTCCAATATTAGAAAGCTTATTGAATGTATGACATTATCTTTAAACTATGACAATAAATTAACTGTCCATTATTATTATTGTACATGATTATTATGTACATGTACATATGTAGTTTTTGGTAAGGGCTTGTTCATTGACTCTGAAGCATAATATTCTTATGTAAATGAATATGTAGATGATTACTTGTTAATTCTATCATACATAGATTTTTTAAAAACTATATAATCATGAATTTACAGATATTTAGGTTATACTGAATAGGATTTAATCATTCCTTGATGATTCTAGTTGATAGTATCATCGAGGGTAGCTATGATTTTGTAAGGTACTGTGAAACATCACATCATGTTAACTTCATTCAAAAGGGGAGGATTTTGTTTATTTTCAGTAGAAACAATTATCAATCTTGTACAGTTTATTACTTCGGATGATAAAGATCTAAATGAGAAAAACCATGCTTCCTGTACTGAAAGTGTCCTTAACACATACTGTGTGCTCCACAAGTGTATGTCAGAAGCATAAGGAAACAGCAGAATGCTTGAATGAATGTGTATTGATGAATTTCTTTACAAAAAGCAAATCTTTATTGAAAGTAGATTTCCAATATTGCCTACATCTAAAGTCTTTTTGTTTTGATAGAAATATGTTTTTAGATTCAGAGTTACCATTTGTAGTTATAGCTAGACATGAAATAATAATATAGATTCATTTGGTATCATATTAGTTAAAAAGATTTCACGTAGGGGGAGGAGGGAGGTGGGAGGGGGGTTCAAGAAGGAGAACACATGTACACCCGGGGCGGATTCCTATCAGTGTATGGCAAAACCAATATAATATTGTAAAGTAATTAGCCTCCAATAAAAAAAAAAAGTTCAAGCTCAAGCCAGTTAAATAAAAAATAAATAAATAAAAAGAATTTTCAGTATCACTTTCTCAGCATATTTTGGAACAGCAGCATTCAGGCCAGATTTCCTGGGTTTGAATTTGGGGGTGTTGGTGAACTGCTGTGTCGTCTTGGGCAAGTTCCTCAGCCTTTCTTTGCTCCATTTCTTCCTAGCTAAAAGATCCAATATATATTACTTATCTCCCAGAATGATCGTGAGGATTAAAATGCCTTTAAGGCATGTCAAATGCTTGTAATAAGGCATAGCCATTGCATAACAAGCCCTCAAAAAGCTAATAACATTGTGATAAAAAATGGGTTTCTTTCTTATAAGGCCTTAGGGAATACTTCCGAGATAGGTTTTATTGCCATAAAAGTTAGTTCTTATTAAAAATGACAACTGCAAAAAACCCTGGTATACTGCTTCTATCACATAACGCAAGTAATGTTAGGATTTTCCTTTTCCTTTGATCTAAATTTAATGTTTTATTAGTATTACAGATATATTTTCTTTGTCCTTTAATGCTACTCTTTTTTATTGTTTCATCCTTTGATAGAAATTACTTATGAATGCAAAGATGTTCTATAAAAAACATTTAGGTATTGTTTATATTTTTGAGTTATTAAATTTTAGCCTGAAAAGAATCATTTGTGTTTCTTTTTTAGGCCTGCAAGGAAAACAGCATATGAAAAGAAGAAGGTATAGTAAAATGAAAAAAATTAACTTTAACATATATTATTCTCTAAAAATACTTCGTCAAAGGAATAGTGGCAAAAAAGAACATCTTCCGTTGTTGAAGAGACATTTACTTTGAAAACATAATTTAGAAACTCTGTTGATGAAGTTATCCTTTTGATAAAAACCTGTTCTTTTACGAAGCCTCTGCTTTTGCTTTGGTAAAGGGATTTATCACCTTTGTACACTTGGTATATTTTATACATATTTTAAGGACATTGTGAAACAGTATTGTTTATGTGTAGGTCAAAGAACAAAGTAATCACGTGAATGACCTGGATGATTTAACTCAGTCATCTGAAACTGCTTCCGAGGATGGCGACATGCTTTCCTCTAAAAATTCCCGGTTGCCATCTGGCAGGTGGCTGATGGTCGTGGACCCCTCCCTCTGTGCCCGTCAGCCCTCCAGTCCACCTGCCTCGTGAACAGCTCAGAGCTGGCTCCAGCTTTCCCAGCTGAGTTCTCCCTCACAGTAGAGTCCTCCAGGATGGGTGTGTTTAACTGGCATCCTCGAGAGGCGCAGGAATGCTCCCCGTGGATTTTTTCCAGCAGTTGGTAGAAAACAGCCACTCTTGAAGTTGATTGTCCTTCATTCTGCAGAGTTCTCGAGTGGCATCTCAGAGCAGAGGAGTTCACTCCCCTAACCAATGTCCCTCTCAAACACGGACTGGGTCCCATCCCCGAGGTCCTAGCCACAGATCTGCCACAAGGAAAAGCTCTCGGGAAGAGCTGGGAAAGTAGTATTTGTAATTCAAATCCATTTGTCTACAGCAGTCAGGTAGGGACACACCATGGCCTCACTCAAGGAGAGTGAGAGCTTAAATATTTTCTATAGGAATTGATCTCAAAATTTTTGGGACTGTCTCGCAGAGCCGGGACCCTGCTCGTGGTTTAGGCCAGGCAGACCGTGTGAGCTCCACTGACGACTGCGTTACCCGACCACGTCCCTCTGCTCTGGGGTGAGAGTGTCGGTCACACCACGCATGTCACCGTCTTCAGTGTCTAAATCAGAGCCTGTTCTTGGCTCCACTATCACTTTTGTAACCGGTACCCTATCAACAGCCTTTTCGTATCACTTACAGTTTTTCAGTTGGTAAAACCTGTGACATCAGTTGTAAAAACACTCTTGTACACTTTAAGAAGTTGTTTGTTTAGAATAAACTTATAAAAGTCCCCCTCCTACCAAGGGGAAAAAAGTAAAAAAAATACTCTTGCGACTAACAGTAGCTATTCTGGTATTTGGTAGTGATTTCCCTTCCTTGGTGGATGATTAGGTTAGTTTACCACTTCCACTGAAGGTCAGGAGGAAACTGTAGGGGTTCAGAGACCATGCTTTGGAAGTCGTTCTTGTGCCTGTGAGAAAATGAACCTCTGCTCTGTGGAGTGTCCTGTGTCAGTACAAGGAACTTTTGAAACAGTGATAGATACGCCATTGTAGACGTTTAGTGATAGTTATGTTTCTCATCGTGTTTTCCCCATCTTACTATTTTAAACAGTATGAAGAGGTAATGGAAGTTACTGCAGCAGCAAATAATCTCATGATTCTCTATGAAGAGCTCTCTAAACTTTTCCTTATTTGCCATGAGTGTCTGCACCATGAGTGAAATAGGAGACTTGTTTGTACTGATATGTTTGTTCTGGAGAAGTGCCTGTGGTTTGAT
This sequence comes from Moschus berezovskii, assembly GCF_049115385.1. NCBI lineage: Eukaryota > Metazoa > Chordata > Mammalia > Artiodactyla > Moschidae > Moschus > Moschus berezovskii. The sequence continues at coordinate 74,282,488 of NC_142474.1, read as the reverse complement.
GTCAGAGGACTAGTAGGGTCAGAGACCTGGTGAAAAGCCTGCAGGGTACTTACATGTTTCTAACTTCTTCCTTCCCAGAATCATTATAGCTAATGCGTTAATTGATGTTTGCAGAAGTGCTTAGCGCAGCTGTCAATAGGTATAAGCTTTGCAGTTGCCTATTACAATGTTAGAGAGGTAGCATATTCTCAAGAAAACACTTTTTGTATGAAATTTCATCTATTTAAGTATATAGAGAGCTAAGGCTCTTACGTGAAGTAGCTGTATAGGAGGTATCAGATGCAGTGTTTTTAAGGGAGCGAATGGTGGTGGTATGGAATTATCGTTGATGTACAGTATTGTGTTAGTTTCAGGTGTGCAACGCAGTGATTCAGAGACATATGTGTATGTGTGTGTATATTATATAAATGGGGCTTCCCTGCTGGCTAAGACAGTAAAGAATCCACCTGCAATGCAGGAGACCTGGGTTCGATCCTTGGGTTGGGAAGATCCCCTGGAGAAAAGGCAACCCACTCCAGTATTCTTGCCTGGAGAATCCCATGGACAGAGGAGTCTGGCAGGCTACAGTCCATGGGGTGGCAAAGAGTTGGACATGACTGACTAACACACATACACACACACACACACACAAACACACATTCCTTTTCAGATTCTTCTTGTAGAATGTTAAATGTAATTCCTTATGTTGTACAGTAGATCCTTACTGGTTATTTTATACACACTTGTCTATATAAAATGGTATATGTTAAACCCAACCTCCTGAGTTATCCATCCCTTCCCCTACCCCCTTTCCTGTACGGTGACTCAGCTTGTTTCCTATGTCTGTGGGTCTGTTTCTGTTTTGTGAATAAGTTCATTTTCGATTCCACATGGAAGCAGTATGACTTGCCTTTGTCTGACTGAATTCACTTAGTGTGATCAGGTCTAGGTCCATCTTTGTTGCTGCAGATAGCATTAGTTCATTCTTTTTTATGGCTTTGTAGTTTTCCATTATATAAATATACCACATCAGATGCAATTTTTAAGTGCAGTCAGATCTATAAATCTTTTGTTTTAAGCTTTCTGGGTTTGTTGTAATTCAGAGAAAAGCCTTTCCAGTTCTGAGCTGCTTGAAAAGCCCCTTGGGCTTTCTTTTTCCTTTCATGGATTCATTGTCTTCAAATAAATTTTTGGACCTTTGGGAATTTCTGCTTGTATAAGGTCTGAGGTTTGTATCGAACCTTATTTTTTCCATTTGGAGATCCACTTGGTGCAGTCTTTTCACTGGCTAAACATACAGGTTAGTCTTTCATTTCAGAGGAAATGATGAACTGTCATTTTATTGAGTACTCACTGAAACTCTCCTTTGTCTCACTCAGGTTTCTGATAGTGGTAGAAAAGCAAAAGGTCTGTTGCGCAGAAACCACAGGCAGGATGAAATTGCCATGCCAAGACTAGAAAGAGACACAGTGAAAAACCAGAACCAGGAAAAAGAAAAGAAATCTTTTGAGGACATTGGAACTGGAAAAGGAGAGAATGATTATCCTCAAAAGGCAATAAAATTGAACAAGGAAAAGCTGACAATTACCATATTCCAGCATACTGGCCAGTTTAACGTTCCGATAGCTGAAAATACAACGCTAAACCCTGAGCTGGAGAACGCAAAACAAAGCCTGGAAACAGAAGTGGAATCCCACCGTTCTAGACTGGCTGCTGCCATGCACGATCATGACCAAGGTCAGACATCACAAAGAGACCTGGAACTTGCCTCCCAGAAGGCAAAAGACAAGACATTACGCCTGCAGGACCAAACGAAGTTCGATATGGCTAAGCTGAAAAGTAACAATGAGATGCTTTCCCAGCAACTTTCTAAAGTGAAAAATAAATTCAATAAGCTAAAAATCAAGCTGCATCAGGCGAGAGATGATCTCCGAGAAAAGGCTTTGATGTTAGAACGGGTCCAGACAGACTTACGCCAAGCAGAGTGTCAAAAGCAGGATATCGAACACATGTATCAGAACGAACAAGGCAAAGTGAATGAATACCTTGGAAAGCAGGAATCCTTAGAAGAGAGATTATCTCAACTCCAGCGTGAAAACATGTTGCTCCGACAGCAGCTGGATGATGCACGAAACAGAGCCGACAGTAAAGAGAAGATGGTCATCAGCATCCTAGACCAGTTTCAGCAGATCGTGAGAATACTTCAGGCTGAAAGTGAGAAACGAGATCTGATGCTGGAGGAAAGAAACAAGGAGTTGGTCAACGAATGTGATCATTTGAAAGAGAGAATATGTCAGTATGAAAATGAGAAAGCAGAAGGAGAAGTAAGTATCCAGAAGGAGAAATAATTCTCAGACTTCCTGCAAGAAAATTCAAAGTGATTCTTAATTCTGGCTAAATGTTGAATGTAGCTGAATTTAAAAAATACACAGGCTGTGAATCTATGGTCCCTGAAACAGACTAAAGGCACACCTTGTGTCCAGCAAATAAAAATTAGACTCGAGAGATGCTTCACTTTGAGTAGAGACATCGTGTCGCTTATGAAATGTTAAGAGCTTAATTTCTAAATTTTTAGTATAGACAGGTGTAAGTTACTCTTTTACTATTCAGACAATCATTTTAATCTCCATACTAACCACATGTCAGTATCACGATGAAGCAGATAAAAGAAACACTCAAACCTAAAGTGAATTATTTTGAAATTAAGCTTCAGTTACACGGATTACCTTGACAGTCAAGTCCAGGTTTCCCAGAGGCTATGAGTTATCTATCGTACTTTGGCTTCAGTAGCTTGTCGTACCTTTTTGTCATATTTGTTGGTATAATTTTAGTTTTATTCATGTCAATTTGAATTAACTTGGAAAACATTTCAGGCTTGAATCATTTATTCTTATGGCCTCTCAACTCTTTAAAGAGTTGTCATTAAATTGAGAATTCATTGGCAAGTCATTGAAATATACTTGTCATTAAATCATAATTTGGGACTCAAGTGGTGAGCTTTAACGAAGCCCTTCTTGATTTCATCTTCCCACTGCTATTTCTGCTATTTCCTTAGAACATGTTTGCAAACAATTTGCTCATAATTCTCCTTTTAAGGGTCAATTACTGTCATTCGAATACCGGTTTGCCCAATAAAAATGGAGGGTGGCAGGATTCGTGAGCAGCAGGGATGGAGTGAGTCAGGAGAGGGTTGTAGGGCCTGCGGCCTGGAGGCAGGTGGACGCCAGGTTATCGAGGCTCCTTGAAGGCATGGGAGCAACCTCATTTCAAAAATTTCATTATTCTTTTATATTGGAACATAGTTGATTTACAATCTTGCATTAGTTTCAGATGTACAGCAAGTTGATTCAGTTATAGGCATACGTATATCCATTCATTTTCAGATCCTTTCCCATGTAGATGCCTGCAGAATATTATGGTTAGCCAAGGGGAAAGGTGGGGAGGCGGGATAAATTAGGAGTTGGGGATTAACATAGACACACGACTAGATATAAAACAGATCAGCAGCAAGGGAATGGCCTCATTTTTCTGCTGAGGAAGGAATCTGTTGGAAAGATCTGAGCATGGGATTGAATATGTGAAGATCTCCGATGTTAATGGAAGCCTCTTTAATAAAGAGTTTCCACAGTGTGGAATTTCCCACCGCTTGTCCCACCTCCACGCCTGTTTCGTCCTGGAGGTGAGGTGGTGAAGCTCTGCAGGTTTATCGGGAGGGGCAGGGTGTGGACAGTGGGGCTGCCTCCTTCGTCTGAGGAAGTTAATATCAGGAAGGCTGGTGGGGAGCCCTTCTGGGTCTGTAACCACAGTCAGGGAGGCCGAAAAGAAGGTGAGTTGCTAGCCATGGTGATAGTTTCCAAAGTACCTATGTTGGAGTCATCTGTTACTAACATAACGTCATAGTAAAGTGATTTGATAAACTCATGACAAAGCATCTTCTTAGGCAGTGGTGAGAAACCTTCAACAAGAACTGTCTGACACCTTCGAAAAGCAGTCTGCGCTGGAGGCATCCCTGGATGTCATGTCCCGTCATCCTGCCAAGTTAGAAGCTGAGGCACGGGATTTAAAGAGCAAGTTACCTCAGCCCCCAAGTCAGGTATGTGTGAAAGTGAATGGGTCGACAGTTAATACATCAGATAAAGTGTTTTAGGACACTCATTTTCATGGACAGCTTTCTTTTTTATTTTCATTACTAGTAATTTACTATAATTTTATTAATCTTTAAGTGCACTCGTTTCTTAAACTGTGACTTTCATTCTGCCATTGGATTATATGTATATATTTTTCGTATATTATATACCCTTGGGAAAGTGGAGAATTGTGCATCATTCTTCACACAAGTTGAGAGACTTTTTTTTTTTTCTATCGAATAATATTTTATTTCGTGATCTCGGTATTACCATGATGAGGCAAGCCAGATAAAATCAGAGGATAATGTTTAATGGAATGTTCCAGAAAATTATCATTTCTCATCTTCACTTTAGTGAATGGCTGTGGAGTTCTGTATGTATTTATTTTGTGCATTTCAGAATAACTTGTGCAGAAAGTGTATTATACAAACCAGTTGAAGTTAGGCACTGCCTTCTTTCCTTTTCATTTTAGATACATTGTAAAAGCATGGAGGTACTCAGTGTAGTAGGCACATCAAAAATAGAGAATTAAGAACAGTAGATAGTGCCTTTGGATTCTTTAAAAGCTATTGAGATGTAATTGATGTATCGTATATTTCACCCATTCCAAGTGTGTAGTTCAGTATCTCTTAGTCTAGAGAGGTGTCACCTGTGACCACAGTCAATTTTAGAGCATTTCCATCACCCCCAAAAGGAACCCTGCATCCCTTAGCCACCACCTATGGCGCCCTCATCTCCCTCAGCCCCAGCAACCCCCAGTCTAATATCTGTCTGTGTAGACAGCCTGTTCTGGGTTTTCACGTGAATGGAATCACACAGTGTGTGCTCCTGTGTGGTTCGCTTTTCTCATTTGATGTCGTGTTTCCGCGGTTCATCCATGTTATAGCACGTACCAGTCCTTCCGTTTCTGTTGATTGTCAAACAAGAAACAGTATGTGGCTAAGCCATTTGTCCATTCGTAAGTGGTTGGAGATTTGGGTTGTTTCCCCTCTGCGGCTACGAACAATGCTGCTGTGAGCACTGACTGGCACGTTTCCGGATGGACATGCTTTTATTTCCCCGTGGTGGGATTTTGTCCTCAGAGTTCCCTGGCTGCTTTCTCCTTTTCTGGCCTTTGCTCAGACTGTCCTGCCGTCTTCACAGTTTCTGTTCCTCTTGGGTAGTTCTCCATTGATTCAGACCTGGTGCCCAGTCTCTCCTCCTCCAGAGCTTTCCTGACTGTCCAGCTCTCATGGAGCCTTTTCTCTTCAGCCCTGTCGTCTAGTCTGTGAAGAACAGTTTAGCCCTTCATTGTACACTGTTGTCATTTTTTCACGAGGGAGAATCTTGTCTAAGGATACATTAGTCTAACAGGGAATATTTCTTAATATGCACAGCGCTTGTCTTGCATAAATGGAAAGTAGTTTAGCTTAACAATTGATAGGATATAACTAAGTACTTCATCCGTACGGATAATTTCTTCTTGGAGATGCTGGTATAGTAAAACTTTTATTGACGTGTATTTTACGTAATTAAATGTAAAATTGAAAGTGCTTCATCTAATAGAGGAGAATTGTTCAATTAAATGCTCATTTTTTCCCCCGATTCTGGTAGTAAAATGTAAATTTGCCTTCCTTCATTATGCAGCCAGAAGTGGGATTTACGGATATCTTGCCTTTCAGGCCCCAGTGGATTTCTAATCTTCCCAGCCTCAGGTTCTGGGGATGGCTTCTCTGATATCCGTATCTGGTAACCTTCATCTTCTCATCCGAGTACTTGCTAGGCATTAACAGTTGCTGGGAATGAATTGATTCAGAACTTTCATTTAGCAGTCGGGTAATAGTTCCATGGCAGTGACTTCCCCTTCCTCTGACGGTCGTGTAATGTTCTGTACCACTCTGTCCAGGAGGTGCTATTTGCATTTTAACCGATGGTCATTGTCCACTGCGTAGTACAGAGAGGAAGTAAGTTACAAATTATTGTAAGTGGAGGAAAGTACAAAAGTACTAGTTGGTTAGTGGAGCCAGTGAACGTTTTTGAAGTACTGGACACGTGTGTTTTGGGCCTCATGCTCCCCCTTACTGCCCCTTGCAACAAGTTCCCTGTGACTTGTGTAGAAGACCACTTTTGCTGGCATGCCGTCTGCCTGAAATACCAAGTTGTTTTGCAGGCAAAATACAGCGACCGTAACAACGCCAATTACAAACAGCAATGACCTCTGTCTTTAGGTGAGTCATGTTTCCTAAGCCAGGTTCCTCTTTATCGAACTTCTAAGAAAATCCCAAGGCCTCTTCTCCTTTTGCATGTCTTGGTCTCTCGGTTGGACTTCCCTGGTGTCTCAGACAGTAAAGAATCTGCCTGCAATGCAGGAGACCCAGGTTTGATCCCTGGGTTGGGAAGAAGCCCCTGGAGAAAGTGAAAGTGAGAGTCGCTCAGTCGTGTCTGACTCTTTGAGACCCCATGGAACATATAGTCCATGGAATTTTCCAGGGCAGAATACTGGAGTGAGTAGCCTTTCCCTTCTCTAGGGGATCTTCACAACCCAGGGATCGAACCCAGGTCTCCTGCATCGTGGGCAGATTCTTTACCAGCTGAGCCACAAGGGAAGCCCACGAATACTGGAGTGGGTGGCCTATCCCTTCTCCAGTGGATCTTCCTGACCCAGGGATCAAACCAGAAATCTCTTGTACCGCAGGCGGATACTTTACCAACTGAGCTATCAGGGAAGCCCTGTCCCCTGGAGAAGGAAATGGCAACCCACTCCAGTGTTCTTTCCCAGAGAATCGGGTTCATGGACAGAAGAGCCTGGTGGCTTCAGACGATGGGGTCAGAGAGTCAGACATGACTGGGCAACTCACGCTGAGTCTCTGTTAGGTCAAACAAACAAGCAGGGTTTTTGCGGCCAAGGTTCTCTTTAAAGCTTTTAGTGTCCTATGAATTTGATTGGGGTTCATGCCATTGGAAAAGTTACCCTCAAAAATCTTTTTTGAAGGAAGCACTGCACCTTGGGCTTTCTGTGGAACGTTGCAGGATGAGCCCTTTAACGTTCTTTTGCTCTTAAGATGCTTAAAGGAATCTGACGCACCACCTTAAGTCTTTCCAGGGTCTTACACTTACAGTCTACAGGCGTTACCTTTAGACCATGTGTTCCTGGCAGCACCCTAGATTTGATCTTAGCCCAGAAGACATTTCTGTCCTTTGGCATCATGTGACAGTTGGGCATGTGGAGATGCTCTAAAGGGGATACAGATATTGAACCCAGTGAGTCTGGGTTCCTTTATATTTAATAGCACTTTTTAATTTTTCTGCTAGCTTATCCCTCTCATTGATTTACTCTCAGCTGCTTCATAGCAAGAGCCTCTGCCCCCCATGTTTCAGTGTCGTTTGCTTCTCTTGCCTAGAAGTCGTCACCGGCAGCCTCTTCAAGGACCGTCAGGCTTCTGTGTACAGTGTCATGAAGCCCATTGGGTTTTCATTTCTTTCTCTGCAGCCATTCAGGTCCCACCTACCTCCAGGTTCAAAGGCATTCTGACATGTTTCAGCTCTTTTTTAATGGCAGTACCTCATTTGGGGGCACCACCGACTCGATGGACACGAGTTTGAGCAAGCTCTGGGAGTGGATGGTGGACAGGGCAGCCTGGCGTGCTGCAGTCCATGGGGTCACAAAGAGTCAGACATGACTGAGTGACTGAACTGAACCCCATTGTTAATATCAGTATCTGTACCAGTTATTTATTGTTAACAAACTGCGTTAGAAACCACCTCAAAGCCTAGTGACTCCAAACAGCATTTCCTTTGTTCACAAGTCTGCGTTGGGGCAAGGCTCAGTGAGTGAGCCCAGCTCATTTCTTCTCCAGGCGCATCAGCCGGGATGTCGTGAAGGTGGGAACCAGAGTCATTTGAGGTCTTGTTCGTGCACACGTCTGGCAGCTGGAGCTGGCTTTTGGAGGGGACGTTAGGTGGGGGCGGTCAGTGGGGACACTGACACGTGCTCAGTATGTGGACTGTGCTTCTGCACAGTGAAAGAGTTGGCTTCCCCACAGAGCAAAATTCAGAAGCTGTTTAGCTTTAAAACTCACACAGCAGTTTCCCCAGACACTGTCCAGGGGAATCGGTTACTAGGACTAGCACATACTTGAGGGAATTTCATGAGACAAGTGTCAAAGAATTTGTAGACATGTTTGAAAACCACCAGCTCCACTCACATCGACTCAAAAAGTAATCATTCTGTCTAAAGGAAAGTTCTTTCCAAGTCACTGTCACTGATCGTTCAGGAACTGTTTTTTGTTTCCTTTGTTTGTTTGTTCCTATGTTCTCTTATTCTGTGGGAAGTAACAAAGGGTTACAAGAATGAGGTATTGTTGTTGTTGTTGTTCAGAAAAATGTATGGATCGCCTCACTAAACTCTTAGGAGAAGGGATTTCTTTAACCTTGTGAATCCTTTCTCTTTGGAATGCAATTCAAATTAGCAAAAACTGTTTGTAGTTCAGAAAAAGGCTTATTGGATTAGAATCCATGTTTACAAGATTTAGTCATTAGAGTCTTACTTTCACAATCTCCTTTTGGGAGGCATTTATTAACTCAGCCCTAGATAACTCAATACAGGATACCTCAAACTTCTTTAAAAACCATGAGACAAGATGGGGGGAAGGAGTAAGAGACATTCTGCTAGGAGGTGACTTGCAGTCATTCTACAGAGGAAAGATAGAAAAGCATTACTGTGGAACAGGGAAGGCGTGTGCAATCGAGTGCAGATGTCGTGAGACTAAGGTGGTAGTGAACAGTGTATTGTGTGACTCTTGGTGGTTTGAACTTCTTTCTTGATCCTCTGGGTTATTCCAGGTCCTGCATTCTACAATACAGACACCATCGTATGTGTCAGATCCTCGGTTTGAGTTAGGCTGTGCTCAGTCCACTTCCCTCAGAACCAAATGGTATTGTTTTTTGTTGTTGCTGTTCTTTCTTTCTTTCTTTATTTTTAATTTTCATTGGAGGCTAATTACTTTACAGTATTGTATTGGTTTTGCCATACGTTGACATGAATCTGCCCCGGGTGTACATGTGTTCCCCATCTTGAACCCCCCCTCCCACCTCCCTCCCCATCCCATCCCTCTGGGTCATCCCAGTGCACCAGCCCCAAGCATCCTGTATCATGCATCAAACCTGGACTGGCGATTCGTTTCACATATGATAATATACACGTTTCAATGCCATTCTCCCAAATCATGCCACCCTCGCCCTCTCCCACAGAGTCCAAAAGACTGTTCAATACACCTGTGTCTCTTTTGCTGTCTCGCATACAGGGTTATCGTTGCCATCTTTCTAAATTCCATATATATGCGTTAATATACTGTATTGGTGTTTTTCTTTCTGGCTTACTTCACTCTGTATAATAGGCTCCAGTTTCATCCACCTCATTAGAACTGATTCAAATGTATTCTTTTTAATTGCTGAGTAATACTCCATTTGTATATGTACCACAGCCTTCTTATCTAGTCATCTGCTGATGGGACATCTAGGTTGCTTCCATGTCCTGGCTATTATAAACAGTGCTGCGATGAACACTGGGGTACATGTGTCTCTTTCAATTCTGTTTCCTCGGTGTGTATGCCCAGCAGTGGGATTGCTGGGTCATATGGCAGTATTTCCAGTTTTTTAAGGAATCTCCACACTGTTCTCCATAGTGGCTGTACTAGTTTGCATTCCCACCAACAGTGTAAGAGGGTTCCCTTTTCAAATAATGATCGTGAAAATGATCCAAAATCTTGAAAACAAATGGTATTGTTTTATTCTTGCAGATTGATCATCTTCCAACAGAGCTGGAAACTGCGTGTTCACAATGTCTGCACCTGGATGCAACACATCAAGTTCTTCAACAGGAGTTATTGTCAGTGAAAGGAAGGCAAAGGAAGTGTGAGGAACTCGAGAAAGAGAACAGGAGGTTGGAGAAAGAGGTAGTGAGACTCAAAACTCGCATAGAACTGAATATGATAGAACACACTCAAGTTGAGCGGTATAGACGGGAGATTGAAGAAAGAGCAAGACAGGATCTCGCAGAGAAATTAAAAGAAGTCAACCTATTTTTGCAGCTTAATTTGCTGATCTGTCATGTCCTTGAATTCACCTCACTGTAAATTACACTTTGGGTGTATACAGGTTATGTCGTTCCTCTACTTCCCTTAGAGCAGTGTGTTTTGTAGATTTCTGGGAGGAAGGGGGCACTTGTTTCTCCTTGTAAATATTTCAGTTTCCATCATAGTTATCACTAAATTCATCTTTCAGAACGCTTCTCACTTAGAATCCTTTTACTTATAAGACCAATTGGTATAAAACAAGACTATGAGGAGGAAAAGAAAATGTGGTTTAGGACTGGCACCATCCTCTTGAATTATTCTTAAGTTGTCTTGTTCAGTTTCTAAATTTTCATTCATCCTCTTAGTCTTTGAATTATCCGGTTCCTTAAGTACTACTATGACATTGATTCCACATTAATTTTATAATTCAAATTTAATTCATGTCACACTGATGATTATTTTAAAGTTCCGCTTTTCTTATTTTCACATTTAAAATCGCTCTCTGACAGCAAAAGAGACACAGATGTATAGAACAGTCTTTTGGACTCTGTGGGAGAGGGCGAGGGTGGGATGATTTGGGAGAATAGCATTGAAACATGTATGTTGCCATGTGTGAAACGAATAGCCAGTCCAGGTTCGATGCATGATACAGGATGCTCGGGGCTGGTGTACTGGGATGAACCAGAGGGATGGGATGGGGAGGGGGGTTCAAGATGGGGAACACACGTACACCCGGGGCAGATTCATGTCAATGTATGCAAAACCAATACAATAATATAATTAGCCTCCAGTTAAATAAATTAAAAAAAAATCTCTCTCTGAATTACTGAGTCAAAACTAAATGTAACAAATATAATTATTCAGGTTATAATCATTTTTAAAAATGTATCTTTTTAAATTTGACTTAGATACAAGCAGCATCTGAAGAAAACTTACAGAAGTTCCTAGAGGAGCATATTGCTTCCATAAGAAGTCCCATGGAACTCAGATGTAAAGACTTGGAATCTGAACTCTCCAAGATGAAAACTTCTCAAGATTCTGATAAAGCGGAGTTGGAAAACTATAAGAAACTCTACCTAGAGGAACTAAAACTTAGAAAGGAATTGGAAAGTAAACTAGACAAGTAAGTCAAAACCCAGAATCACAGAAAATAAATTTAGTCCATTAATTTGTCTCTGAAGCCTAATTTTTATACAGCTTGTTTCCCGAGATTAGTGGGAAGTGAAAGCTAACGCCATAGTCAGTGCTAGAGGGCACCCTAAGAAAAATGAGTAGTACTATATCCTTGTAAGTTTTCCTACACTAAGTAAAAGCATGCTTGTGAAATAGGGGAATATTCACACAGGGGTGAAAGGCAGGGTGATTGACAAAGTGTCTGAAACTAACATGGTGACCTGACGGAGGGGGTGTGTGGAGGCTGGAAAGGGCAGATTCAACCCGCAGTGCCGAGTCCAGGTTTCCCCGCCGTCTGAAAGCAGAGCACTCCTAGGACGCCTTTCATAAGTCAAAACACACAGCAAAGAAGCAGGTACCCGAGGACACGTTGTGCTAGTCGATGCCTAAAATAAGTGCACAGCTGGGAAGCACAGGTGCTCAGACAGGGTTCAGGGCTGTGGAGACTTGACGCTGGGATGTGGGGTGTGGCTCCCGGGGAAGGAGCTCAGTGGGGCCGGTCTCCCTGCTTGGGGAGCGCGATGCCTCTCACTGTAAAGACATACACTGAACGCTGTTTAGAGTTTTTGCTTTTTGAAATGAAACCGAAAATTCTCCTCAGATTTTTTTTGTTTTTTGATTATGAAATACAGGGGGCCTATATAGGCCCTTCGTAGACGTGAAGTAACATGAAGTGAACTTTGGAAAAGCAGGGGATACTTGTCATTGTTCCTGGGGTGTTTTAGCCCTTTTGTCACCCCTTGACTTTCTCGTCCTTCCCTCGAGATTGTGGCTCTAGGTGATTCCTCAGAGCCAAATGCTTAATTTCTCCGAGGTCATGAGAGAAAAGTATATACAAGGGTGGTGAAAGGAAGCACTTGAGAATGGCTTTGTGGGATGGTGTGTTTCTTCATCCCGGAACTGTTTCCTGGAGGCAGGTGTGTCCCCGAGGCAGCAGGTGTCGCTGTGAGGCCACCTCCCTTTCTCTCTGACGCCCTTTCTCTCCTCTCCCAACCGTGACTTGTTACGTGAGGAGCCCCAGACGCATGTGTACTTTCGAGCAAGCTTACAACTGTCATTGATTAATAGTAGGTCTGCTCTGTGTTTTCAGTGTTCAAACAGTTTAATGGGACATTCCATTTACTATATGGCAACTTAAAAAATGCAAATCATTTAGGGAAGCATGAATGAAATCGGTGTTTTCCATCTTCCCCAGGGCTACTGAGAGGCTGGCGGAGATGCGCACCAAGCGTGAGCTGGAGAAACAGCTGAACAGATCATTATTCAGCACCCTTAGCAGGAGGCCAGTCCTGGAGCCCCCTTGCATTGGAAATTTCAGTAATACCGTAATGTTCAATTCAAATCTTTGTCCAAGAGCAAATGCAGGAGTTCCACTCCCTTCAAATCACAGCATGGTGACCTACTTGCTCAAGGTTAGTTCTATTACCTTCTTTTCCTTGGGTTTCAGATTGCTTATATGAATGATTCTTGGTTTTAGTTTGAACTACTGAGTTGTTTATTTGACTTACGCACACTAAGTAAAAGCCATAATTAATAAACATTTTGATTGTTTTTCTCCTAGATTTCTCATTTTTGAGGGATACTTATTAACTTCTTAAGTTTCTTGAAAATGTGAATTTAAATTCTACTGTAGAAATGAAATCTTATTGCCAAGTAACCGAAAGTATACTTTGCAGCTGTTTGACTCACTTTCTAATTGATTTCACTTTGGCGGTGGTTCATCATCATTTCCGACCTCTGCTGCACGCACCGCAGTTTTTCTAAGGCATAAGTGAATGACTGGCATCGAAACACTAACCACATATGGGTGATTTTTTCATTTGAAGGAATCCTAGATAAATCCTTTTTATGAATTAAAGAAGCTTGTCATACTAAATCAAAAGATTAATTTCTAGTTTTAGGTTATCATTTTTTGTCATTTTCTTACACAAGAGTACATCTTTAATTGCCATTTTACTGACAGAATTTTGATTTAAATTTCTAAAACATATCTTGGTGAGCAGTTGTAGAATGTTTCTAAGTTTGTAGTTAAATCAAATATTTAAAACTTGTAAATGAAGCTCACTTCTGTCTGTGTCTTGACATCACCTGGATGAATGATGACTAAGATCGTAATGACAGGGAGTCTTTAAATTGGAAGTAGTCTTCATCGTGTAATCACTGTGATTCAGATATCCAGTCAGTGCACACGGGTTCATGGTTTTGATGGTGTTTTCACGATGTTGGTGATGCAGAGAAGAGTTGAGTTGAGTTCAGTCGCTCAGTCGTGTCTGCCTCTTTGCGACCCCATGGACTGCAGCATGCCAGGCTTCCCTGTCCATCACCAACTCCCGGAGCGTACTCAGACTCATGCCATCGAGTCGGTGAGGCCTTCCAACCATCTCATCCTCTTTCGTCCCCTTCTCTCCCCTCCCGCCTTCAGTCGTTCCAGCATGAGGGTCTTTTCCAATGCGTCGGTTCTTCACATCAGGTGGCCAAAGTATTGGAGTTTCAGCTTCAGCATCAGTCCTTCCAGTGAATATTCAGGACTGATTTTCTTTTGGATGGACTGGTTAGAGCTCCTTGCAGTCCAAGGGACTCTCAAGAGTCTTCTGCAACACCACAGTTCAAAAGCATCAATTCTTTGGCGCTCAGCTTTCTTTATAGTCCAACTCTCACATCCAGAGAAAAGTAGTCCTTGTTAAATGCAATCTCAACCTGTTTTCTCATTTGGCTTCTTGCCATCATAGAAGAGCAATCTAAGGTTTCTTTGACAGCACTGCGGCTATGTTGGGTCTTAGTATTGAGAGCCACGAACCTGGAGGACGTGTTTTAGCGGTGCAGTCACAGCGGGCCTCCGAACACTTCATCCCAAGTCAGGCCTAAGAGGTGGAAGCAAATGCTTGCTCCCCGTCCCTGCGGCAGGCTGCCTACTGCACACCCAAGTTCACGGTGCTGTGGGCACATACAACTTTTCCAAGGAGAGATTCGGAACCAAGCAAGCACTTCTTCGCTCCTTCTCACTTCATTCCTAACTCACCCGTTAGGTGAATCTCCTCGCTTCTCATGAGGAGGGTAGGAGTATAAGTCCTCCCCTTCAAACTTCAGGCTGAGGAAATGAAGTTCAACTGTAATTTCTGACCGGATTTAGATTATAGTTGAGATTATACTCATACATTTTTGTATATACTAACTAATGAGACTAGTTGACTCACTGGAAAAGAGTTTGGGGGTGGGAAGAGACGGGGACGACAGAGAATGAGATGGCTGGATGGCATCACCGACTCGATGGACATGAATTTGAGTGAACTCCGGGAGTTGGTGATGGACAGGGAGGCCTGGCGTGCTGTGATTCATGGGGTCGCAAAGAGTCGGACACGACTGAGCGACTGGACTGCACTGAACTGAACTAATGATGAGAGCTTGGATAGAAGTATATTAGAGAGTAAAGAGAGATCTGTTTGGTGTTTCACATTTTGTCCTAAATAATGCAAAATATGGATAATTCATTTGTTGACAAATTTTATTAAGCCAGGTTTTTTTCTTTAATCTGGAGGAAACGAACATCCTTTTAAGGATGAATCTCTTCAGTTTTGGCCTGCTTGATTCAACTAAAAATTTTCTCCTTTAAGTTCCCTGTCCTGTGTTTAAAAAACTGCTGTGCTGTGTAAATTAGCTATATCGACTGCTACAAATAGGAGTTTGATAAAAATGTATTCTTGTTCATGCCTTTAAAACATAGAATTTAGTTAGAAAGCTACTATGTCATGTCATGCCACAAGCATTATTGAACTATATAAGGTTTTCCATATTCATGTTCTCTATGTTTTAGTTAGAATTTATGTGTTTTTTTCTTAATATGAGGAAGTAGCTGGCAGAGGACTCTGGGCTCAGTAAGAAGGCCATTTGCTACTCCTTTCATAGCATTAGGAACTTTGACTAAATCCATGACTCTCATACCTTAAAAAAAAATTTTTCTTTTTTTCAAAATAGACAACCTTTCTTTAAAACAAAACAAAACAAACACTGTTGCGTAGAACCGTATTATATAAAACGGACACAAGTTTAGAGCCCTTTAAATAAGGAGCGTTCAGAGCCCCTCCAGCTGTGACTTGTTTCTCAACCCTGCAGTGACCCCTGTGGGACCTTCTCCCTCTATGAGACATAGTTCGGAAACTTAACAGTTATGAGAGAATCCTTCTCACTAAACGTGTTCAGAATTAAATCTTGCTGGTACATTGTTTTCTTGTGTATAATCTTCTCACCTTTCTATGTTTTCGTTAAATGGAAGAGTTTAAAGAAAATTGCAGATGTGTTCTCCTTGTTAACGTTCAACTCCAGCCTACTTCCTCCATGTGAACACGACCCTCACCTAGAAATCAAAAGAAAGGTCTCCGAAGTCCATATTTAGGGCAAGAGCTGTTAGAGGAGAAGATAGTGATCTTGTGAGTCGTTCCTAGGATTATGGGTCATTCCGTAACCTCTGAAATTATGTGCACTCGATAGACTGACATTTATTGTACTTTTATCAAATTACTCTAAATAGCATTCCATATATATGTTCTGTATAATCTAAAAGCTTAGTAAGTAGGAATTCATTTTCTTCTATTTATGTGATTATTTTTCTGCTCCGTAATCTTCAAGTTAGGTCTAGTCTCTAAAAGTATTATTTAAATGTCACATGTATTAAGTTGTGTATCATTTCTGTGATATCTCTTGTGTAACTTAAGCATAAATAATATTTGACTTATTTCAGAGGCAGCGGAAGTTTCTAAAGAGTCTAACTAGAGAAGTAGAAAAAGGTATGTTGCCAAAACGTAAGAATTAAATTTAGACATTGATTTCTGAAATACTGTAAAGAGTCAGTGGCATCTCTTTTCATTGTTTGTATAACAAATGCTGTGTTACATACTTTTTCTTATACATAGCTAATGAAAAATGTGAAAACATGAGCAATCATAGTGAAAAATATCCTTATTCCTTATTTATTTATTATGTTGCAGAGCTTTAAAAACATCTGAAAAGGTCTAAGTATTTCTTTTCATTTATGGCTATATCCTTCCTCTGCTTCTGCCATCCCTGTGGAACTCTCAGCCTGCACCCTGACACTATTCTCAGAAAACATGGAGTTCATCAGTGTCTCAAGGGCTTGGGAGTGGTTAAGACTAGGAAACCCAGACTCAAACAGTCACGTTTGTGTAGCTGTCACTTGGTGGGTGACTTTAAAATTTCCCCGTCATTCACTTTCTCACTAGTTTATCTTTTGCCCTCAGCAAAAGCTCGAAACACCCACATCAGTTTGGGTCTTGCCAAAGTCGTCGGCCTCATCTCCTTACCACCCTCCTCTGCCCCTCAGCTCTGCATCTAAGCAGCCAGACTGTGTAGGATCCCACAGGTGGGCTTCCTCACCGCCGGTCTTTGTATTGCTTCTCCCCTCCATCTCCTGTGCTTTCTCCCGTCCTTCAATATCTACTTCCATAGCACCTCCCCCCAAAAGCTGGCAGGATTGACACAAACTGGCTGTCCCTCCTGAGCGTTCCTTGTGCCATCTTTTGTATCTGTCCTAGTACTTATGACTCTGTATGGAAATTGCCTGTTCATCTATTTTTCCACTTGATAGCGTATCGTGTTCAGGGTGCACTGGGTCACCTTCATCGTGTAACTTCCAGTGCTTGTCACAGCACCTTTGCACATAGTTACTGACCGAATGAATGAAGAATGAGAAAACCAGAAGCTCTGATGCTCAGCCACACATTCAACCATGGGCATAGTGCATTATCTTGTGTTTTGTGTCATGTCATGTATAGATATGTTTCATTCTTCAGAACATTAGGAAGGGTCTCAGGTGTATTTTTGTTTTGTTTTAGCTAATACGTTGTGACCTCAAGCATTTTCGATAAATAACTGTCTCTTTCCAGATGCAGCTGGACTTGAATCTGAATTCTCTAGAGTGTCCTCTCTATTATCTGCTGGTAGATCAAATCTGTATCAGGACCTACCTGTGACAACATCAAATAATAGATACAGATTTTAAAGAAAAAAATCCCTACTGGACCATTTCCATGAGATTTTTAGTTGTTTCCTGTTAAACGTGATGAGAAAATCTTTATTAAAGGAAAATACTTTTGTATTATGTGTGTATCATGAAAATTTATACGGCATTTTAATCCGTGTTTCTCTGCATCTAACTTACTTTTAAGCAGAAACATCAGCACTGTTGAGTTTTCCATGTTCAAAGTGAAGGTGTCAGTCACTCACTCCAACTCTTTGCGAGCCCATGGACTGTAGCCCACCAGGCTCCTATGTCCCTGGAATTCTCCAGGCAAGAATAACGGATTGGGGAGCCATTCCCTTCTCCAGGGGATCATCCAGACCCTGGGATCAGCCGGAGTCGTCACCCACATTGCAGTTGGGACTGTTTACCGTAAGAGCCACCAGAGACGCCCTTTACAAACTCAAACTGAGCCCTAATACCAGGTTTTTAAACAGCACCCCAAAAACCAAACTTGTCATTACTATTTAGTGGTGTTGATTGAGAGCTTTTCTGTATTTTCCAGTTTTTATCACCATATATAGACCTAAAGATTTAGCTACTGCTGTTACGGCTACTGTCAATGTTTTGAGGTATTATAACTGTTAATAGTGGCATAAAACTCACTGCTGCTGCTGCTGAGTCACTTCAGTCATGTCTGACTCTGTGTGACCCCATAGACGGAAGCCCACCAGGCTCCCCCGTCCCTGGGATTCTCCAGGCAAGAACACTGGAGTGGGTCGCCATTTCCTTCTCCAATGTGTGAAAGTGAAAAGTGAAAGTGAAGTCGCTCAGTCGTGTCCGACCCTTAGCGACCCCATGGAATGCAGCCTACCAGGCTCCTCCATCCATGGGATTTTCCAGGCAAGAGTACTGGAGTTAAAATTCACTACATGCACCTTTAAACACTGATTCATAGATCTTTCCTCATGGGGAAATAAGATTTGCCTGAGTTTTTGCCTCTTAAATGAGTTAACTTTTCCTAATTTTTATTTTTAATCAGAGGATAATTACTTTACAATATTGTGATGGTTTCTGCCATACATCAGCCTGAATCCGCCATAGATATACATATGAACCCTCCTTCCTGAACCACCCTCCCACCTCCCGCCCGATTCCAGCCCTCTAGTTTGTCACAAACCACCAGCTTTGGGTTCTCTGCATCGTACAGCAAATTCCAAAAAAATAACCACACGTACCCCAGTGTTCATTGCAGTTATGTCCATAGCTTAAAAAAATCTGAAAATGTCTATGGATTTCTTGCACTCTTTTCGTTCTATGTATTTCCTAGCATTTACAATAGCTAGGGCATGTCCCATCAGCAGATGAATGGATAAAGAAGTTGTCTATTATTCGGCTCTAAAAAGGAATGCATTCGAGTCAGTGTTAATTGACTTTTGATTTACTTTTGGAAAGAGTCTTCAAATTAGAGAAAAGTTCCTCATAGATAAATAAGATTTGCCGAAGACTTTTCACCTTTTCTTTACCTATCAACCTATCTATTTTTGTTTGAGTTTTGGAAAAAGTCTTAAAATTGGAGATAAGTTCCAAGCACCAGACAAACAGACATTTTCACAAAACTCCCCTCTCTCCCATATATCCTCCTAAAGTACCATTTATCTTTCCGAAATGTTATTTGTTCTCCCATAAGTGCCCCTCCTCCCCCACGTCACCTGTTATTCAGAAGATGCCTTTGTCTCCTACTCCCTGTCATTTATTGAGTAGTATAGCAACTCCCAGTTGTAGCCTCCCCTTCAAGTCACATTTCTGTGTGAAGCTTTGCATGTTGTTGTTATTGTCCAGTGGATCAGTTGTATCCAACTCTTTGTGACCCCGTGGACTGCAGCACGCCAGGCTTCCCTGTCTGTCACCATCTCCCAGAGTCTGCTCATACTCACGTCCACTGAGTCGAGGATGCCATCGAACCGTCTCATTCCTTGTCGCCCACTTTTCCTCCGGCCCTCGATCTTTCCAAGCATCAGAGTCTCTTCCAGTAAGTCGGCTCTTTACATCAGGTGGCCAAAGCGTTGGAGCTTCAGCATCAGTCCTTCCAGTGAAAATATTCAGGGTTGGTTTCTTTTAAGACTGACTGGTCCGTTCTCCTTGCTGTCCAAGGGACTCTGAAGAGTCTTCTCCAGCACCACAGATTGAAAGCATTGACTCTTCGGTGCTCAGCCTTATGGTCCAAATGTCACACGTGTACATGACTGCTAGAAAGCTGTTCAGTGTTTTTTCTCATGGTGATCTGCTTTTAACAGTTTAATTTGCAGATTCCCAAACACTGAACCTACGAGGGTGGAGGAAGTGTTTTCCTCCACAATTCCAAGAGCTGACAAGGTCCTAGTGCTCACTTAATCCTGATCCCCTTTTCCTTCTGTCCTCTCAGTGTCTGACTTGGCAGAACTCCAGTTTCAGGTGAGACTGCTGATCCTCCCCCTCACTCTGTCCCCGTGACTCGCGTCTGGGTGCTGCACTGCCCAGTGATCCTGCTGCTTTATTTTGTTAATTTGTATCTTCTGGTGATGATTTCAAATCTCCTTTCTATAAATTTCTCATCCTGCTCTTCCCCGCTCACGTGTCCCAGACAGTCTTAGGTCCCACAACAAACTTCTTGAAAGGTTTGCCTCTATCTCTAGCAACTCTAGACTGTCTTCCCTTTCTTTCCCTCAAAACTGCTCCCGAGTCACTGATGACTTCCACGTCGCTGAATCAAAGCCACACCTCTCCAGTCCTTGTTTGTCTGAATTTCTTCTTCCTCTTGGCGTTCACTGTCACTCACCTCTTTGAGACACTCTTTTGGCTGGACTTTCAGGATCGATTCCTTTTATCCTGAAGGCACGGACAGGTTACTGCGATCAGAGACACAGTGCTTATTAAATATCTCACAGTAAACATACAGGTGTTGCCCCCTCGCCCAGGACTGCACCTGGGGCCATGTGCTGAGAGCAGGTCAGTCAGTTGGTCCACACCAGCAGGTGCAGGATGGCAGGAAACCTTGTCCCTGCTGCTTCTGAAGGGCCTTTTCCTCTCCTGGGAAGGATCTCCTCCTTACTCGGCCTTTGATATGTTAACCCACCCCAAAGGGTCCTTCTGCCCAGTGTCCCTCTGCCAATGGAATGAGTTGTGTTGAGAAGCAAAGGAACTGAAAGGGGGGCGCCCTGCTGTACAGCCCATGCTCTCCAATAGGCCGCGGGTGGGGCTGCTTCACAGGGCTTTCTTCAGCAGGGCGGGGGTGGAGTTGGAGGGCTCTGGGAGCAGAGACAGGTGCAGCTGCTCCAGGTAAGGGGGCTCACAGGGCTCGTTGCCATCTTGCATTAAGGTGTCCTGTGCAGCATCTACATACAGGATCCCCCTACCCCAAGCAGGAGCGTCGGCCAAGCCGGTTCACACCAGGAACTGCGGTTGAAGGGCTGGGAGCAAGGCCTCTGCAGGTATCACTCTGTGAGCAAGAGGACAAAGCACAAGGGAAAGGAGGTTAGTATTTTTATTCCTAAGTTGGTTTTTTTCTTTCCTTTTTTTTTTTTAAACCTGGTAACTGTTCATAGGCTTTGCTGATAACGAAATCTCTCAAGGAGCCAGATCTTGGCCGCATCCCTCCTTGAAATATAAATTCTTAATGAGACAGAGCGCCTTCGGGGGACCTACCCTAAACTATAATATGTAGTCTCCTTGGGGAGATGAGACTATGAATCCTTTCAGGTTGGAGCAATGAATGAGATGAATGGCTGGAGATGTGAGAGACAAAGAGCCTCTGAGAAAGCCCAGGGAAGTTTATTTCCCGCAATTTCCCCTCTCGTTCCGAGAAGAGTTTTAGGCCGCAGTTCAGCCACTGTAACCAGTCCAAGGAAACTTGAAGTTGATGGGCACCAAATCCTTTTGGCTTGTCTTAGGCAACATTTAATCAGCAAGACCCTTACCTAGCAAAAGAAACTGGTCTCAGCTAAAGTCCCCCAAGTCTTGTATTCAGGCATCTAAGCAAGTCCCGCAAAACTTTTCAGGACTATTTTAGGAAGCAGGTGGCTTCCTCCTTGGGTTTCCATATTAACCTTTTCTACCTCATGCAGGGCGTTGGAGGGAAGCAAAATTGGTCACCCCAAAATGTGTCTCTTTGTCCAGAGGATGACTGTAGTCAGAGTATTTTTAAGAAAAGACTCAAAAGAGTCTTTCTTTTGACTACCTCCCTAACTGTTGAGTAGTTTAGATAAAGGGGCTGGCCCAGGAAGAGAGCTACCAGAGATACCGAGAAAAGAACGTGGGCCAGGTGTGGTCAGGGGAACTGCAGATCTTTCCAGAGGGCTCCAAACACTTGCTTTTCCATCTCCGTGTGAATCACCCTCCTCCACTTTGCATTCCCAAACCACTACTCACGACATCCTCCTTTGTCTCTAACTGAAGATGGCATTGAGGTGAGGGTTTCAACCATTCTGATGAGTTACTCAGGTTTTCTGAGACTCACTCATATGTACAGAAGTATACATGTTGTTAACCTTCTGTTTGCTTTTCTTCCTGTTAATCTGTCTCATGTTAAGTTGATTCTTAATCTGCCAGATGAATCTAGAAGGGTAAAGTTTTTGCTCTCCTCAATGGCAGGCACCTGAGTCCAGGGAGCTATGCTAATTTACAACTGGCACAGGCTTTGCCTCGTCTGCAAGGAAGAGATCTCTGGCAAACTGATCCATATAGCAGCACCAGCCAGTGAGCTGATGCTCACCTGAAGGCCTTAGACATAGGTAGGGTCATTGTGTTACCCAGCCGCATGACTTCCTGCAGGATAGGCCGATAAATCAGGAGATGAGCTGTTGGGGCAAGCAATAGCAACTTTGTTTGGAATGCTGGTGGATCAAGGTAAAATGGTGGACTCATGTCCCCAAGAACCATCTTGGCTGAGTTAGAATTCAGGCCTGTTTTACACTCAGAGGAGAAAGAGTAAAGTCAAACCCTTCCTGGTTCCCGTCAGCCTCTGAAGGGGTTGTGTTACTTCCCTTGCTGCAGTCACTGACAGCCGGGCTTGGTCAGGATGTGTCCTCGGAGCTAAACACAGGTGCTTTATCTTAATGCTCATCGTGTGGGAAGCGGGGCTCCCAGTGCTGAGCCGCTGTGTGTGATTGAGGCTCACGGACAACAGCCCTGTAGTGCTGCACTCGTCATAGAACACAGAAGGGTCTTCCCTGTTACAGTGGTTCACTCCAGCAGAAGGCAGAGACAGGTTTCATAGTGCCTTCCGTTGAATAAAAATCATGGAGTCAGTAATCCTCCCTGATTTGAGCAAACTCCGTGAGCTAGTGATGGACAGGATGGCCTGGTGCGCTGCAGTCCATGTGGTTGCAAAGAGGTGGACATGACTTAGTGACGGAATGACAGCAGTGCTCACTAAAGAGCTCTCTGAAACAGCCGGGAGGCCATTAAGGAGGGTGACACACGCACGTCTCAGCCTGGAGGGAGTCTGAGCTTCAGATCATTTGTGTTCCACTTTGAAGTCCTCCAGAACATCTGCCAGAAATTCAAGCTACTTCTCGGACCACCCCTGCCCCATATACCTTGTGATTCTGTAAGGCCAAATATTTCCTGACTCATATGGGAGTCACAGTTCTCATCAGGCAGTTGTTCACAACCTGTGGCTTTTTGTTTTTATAAGCCCTCGCTTCTCTTTCTCAGAAGACTTTCAGTTTAACCTGAATCTTTCTTTCTTGAATTGCACTTTTTTTTTCTTTCAGTTACAGATTTAAATACTAATCATATCTGAAATATATGTTCACAAAAACATCTAAACTGATATTTGACCAAACAGCTGGGATCGTAAGCTAACCAAATCGACACATAAATTAACCCTCACACTAGCCAGTTATTTTAACTCTCAGTCTTAAGGAGAGTATTGAAATCGTCTAGTGTTTCCCCAGTTCTTGGCTGGGTTTTGTGGAGAACCTAGCACACAACCTATATGTTCCTGCAGGACTTGGTTAGAGTTTGTTACCCAACCAAACTCGAGTCCATATGCCCAATGCACAGTCAGACCAATCTGCTGACACCAGGTTGTGATGAAGGAAATTGTGGTGTTTATTCCAAGGTGCCCAATGCAGGGCCAGGCAAGGAGAACAGAGGGCTCCTTCTCCAAAGACACAAAACTCTCTGATGGCTTCCAGGGAAGGGTTTTATTGTCGCTGTTGATGTTTTTAATGTCAGTGACTTATTGTTAAAGCAGGGCAAGCTTCAAAATGTTGCCCAGCGTATTTGCAGTAGGGAGAAACAGCTAGATATAGACACACATAAACTCACACACAGGAATAGGTATACAGATAGCAGTATAGGAAAATATGTCCCCAAGTTTTATGTTAAATAGTTAATTTTTTCTTTCCAAGGAGGGTAGGCTGGTTTATGAGAGAATTAACAAAATCTTAAACCTTTCCCGATAGGGTATTTTTGAAAAAATAAATGCAGTTCTTGGTAATGGAGAATGAAGAAAAATATGCGATTTAGGTATCCTAAGGACAAAGCCAGTTTTCAAAATACTTATTTTCTGTTGGAGTAGAGCCGGTGGACGAAAGGGTGATAGTTTCAGCAGCGACAATTACGCAGCGAGTGACTCCGCCGTACTCACACATGGGTCTCTCCTCCCCAAATCAGGGGAGGGTTTTGAAAGGCAACGTTAGGGGTACGCGTGTGAGGTGCCTGACAGCTGGTGTACCTCCTTCTGGACTGGTTGGTGGTGAGCTAACTGGGTGGTTTTAGGAGTCAGATTCATCAACTGTGACCAGGTTTCAACCGGTCTGGGGTAAGCATAGGTGTAGCCAGCATGCAGTTAACTTCTTCTACCTGGTGCGGGTGTCAGTATCTGCAGAAGAAGTCACAGATATGGCTCAGAAAGTTCTCTGCAGCCCTTCAGGAAGAGTCAAAGGTCCTTGACTTTGTTTGAAGGTTTAGCTTGTTATTTTGTCTCGCTCCACTGTTTTCATTTGTTTCAGCATCTTCTCACTTCCCTGATTGCGTTTGCTCTTTGGGACTCTGGCAAAGCCTTGGAGGCTAAAGCTTTTCTACAGACAAGTCGGGGGGGGGGGGGAGGGGCACGGGGAGGTCCCACAGGGTCCAACTCCATTCCCATTAGTTCTTCTTTTTAGTGTGTCCTCCTTTATTTTTAATAGATTCAAGCGGCGGAGGGAAGGTTCCTAGTTAGGAGCTTTTCATTCGTATCTCACCTAGGCTGAGAAGTCTACAACAATTAGGAGTATGGGATTAACAGATTCAAACTACTAGGTATAAAATAGATAAGCAATGAGGATACACTGTATAGTACAGGGAAGTATACCCATATCTTGTAATAAACTATATTGGAGTAAAATCTGCAAAAATACTGAATCACTATGCTGTAGAACTGACACTAACACAATATTTTAAACCAACTATAGTTCAATTTTAAAACTTAAAAAAAAAACCTAATTTAAATATTGAAAAAGAAGATCTCTCTTCTTGAAATAATCTGTGTGTCATATTCCCCCATCTCAGATATTCAGTGTGTATCATGTCCTTCAAAAGCCGCACAACCAAAGCCAACCAATTTCAGAGTCTGGTCTCTGTGCTGGATGTTAGAGATGCAAAAGCAAACAAAATGTGGCTTCTCCTTTCTTGTTGGTTGTTACTGGGCCATGATCTTAGTTTTTGGAACATTGACTTTTAATCAACTTTTTCACTCTCCTCTTTCGCTTTCATCGAGAGGCTCTTTTGTTCTTCACTGTCTGCCATAAGGGTGGTGTCATCTGAGTATCTGAGGCTGATATTTCTCACTGCAATCCCGAATCCAACATGTGCTTCCTCCAGTCTGGCATTTTGCAAAATGTACTCTGCATATAAGTTCAATAAGCAGGGTGACAATACACGGCCTTGATGTACTCCTTTCCCAATCTGGAACACTGAGGTGCTTGCATCTTTTTGAATTATGGTTTTCTCTGGATATATGCCCAGGAGTGGGATTGCAAGTCTACATTAAGTTTTTAAAGAAACTTCCATAGAGTTCTCCACAGTGGGTGTACCTAGTTACATTCCATAAGCTGTGTAGGAGGGTTCCCTTTTCTCCACACTCTCTCCAGCATTTATTATTTGTAGATTTTTTAATGGTGGCTATTCTGATTGGTGTGAAATGATACCTCATTATCGTATTTCTGCATTTCTCTAATTATTAGTGATGTGGAGCATCCTTTCATGTGCTTTTTGATCATCTGTCGGTATTCTATAGAGAAAAATCTATTTAGATCCTACACTCATTTACTGATTGGGTTGTTTGTATTTTGATATTTAGCTCCTTGAGCTGTCTGAATATTTTGGAGATTAATCCTTTGTCATTTGCGTCATTTCCCAATATTGTCCCCCATTCTGTGGGTTCTCTTCTGTCTTGTTTATGATTACCTGTGCTGTGCCGAAGCAAAGTTTAATTAGATCCCATTGGCTTATTTTTGTTTTTATTTTCATTCCTCTAAGAGGTGGGTCAAAAAAGATACCACTGTGATTTATGTCAGAGAGTGCTCTGGCTATGTTCTCCTCAAAGAGTTTTGTGGGGTCTGTCCTTCTATTTAGGTCTTTAATTTACTTTGAGTTTATTTTCGTGTATGGTGTTAGGGAGTAGTCTAATTTCATTCTTATGCTTGTAGCTGTCCATTTTTATCGGCACCACTTACTGAAGAGGCTGTCTTTTCTCCATTGTATCGTCTTGCCTCCTTTGTCCTAGATTACTTGACCGTCGGTGCACTGGTTTCTCTCTGGACTTTGTATCTTCTTCCATTGCCCTATGCAATATATTTCTGTTTTTGTGCCAGAACCAGTGTCTTGATTACTTCAGTGCGTAGTATAGTCTGAAGTCAGGCAACCTGATTCTGTCAGCTCTTGCTTTTCTTTTTCAACATTGCTTGGCTCTTCGAGGTCTTTTTTTCCCATTCCCACTGTAACATTTTTTGTTCTAGTTCTGTGAAAAACACCATTCGGAAGGTGACGCATTCAATCTGCAGACTGCTTTGGGGAGTATAGTTATTTTGACAGCAGGAAACAGTTTGTTCAAGGTGGTTCTACAAAAGGACAGCGTCTTAAACCATGCACATGGTCTGTCTGCGACCCTTTCTTCAGCTACATTTTTGTGTGATGTGGGTCAAAATGAGAAGCAGACAGGAAAATAGTTGCCTCTCCTGGCATGTTGTAACATTGTGGAATATGAAAATATAAGTCAAACACAGCGACAGCCCAGTAAAACAGCACCTAAACACAGAGCTGATGTGGGAACCTGTGTATGTGGACTTGTGCTTCTGAGAAAGATTATACAAGTAAAGAATGGAAGTAATGAAACATAGCTCAGAAAAAAAGGTAAAGGGAAAATATTGTAGAAAAACCTATAAAAAGAGTAAAAATTTGGAGACGAAAGAGAAAGAGCTCCAGGGAGCAAGAGACCAGGGAACATGGGTTAAAGTACTGACGGGGAACTCCAGGAGGTGAGATCCTATTCGTCTAGTCCTTGTAGTTCTAATAATAGCAGTTGAATTTCAGATGAATATCATACAGGTAGAGGACAAGAAAAAATACACCAAGTCATCTGCAATCAATTCAATGGAATTCTTCATTCCATGGGACTCTCTATACTTTTTGTATATTTTACGTATCACTGACCTACTGTGTTTTATATATGTTTACTTTTAATATGTATATATAAATGACAGAGTCAAGTGGTAAGTTTTGAATTTTCAGCGATACTAAAGAGAGAGTTGCAGGAATTTAGGAGAAGTAGCGTGGATGTGAGCTAGTGTGGTCGGGAGAGAAGGACAGCTCTGGGAGGGGCTGGGACACGGCCTGGGCCCTGACTGATGGGGAGTGAACAGGATATTTGAGGTGAACAGAATTTGCTTCCTATGATAGTTGTTAAGCAAGGAGATTATGAACATCCACACACCTCCAGTAAAGATGCAGAGTGGCAAAGCATGGCCAGCGATTAAAAGAATAATCTTGTTAATGACCTTCAGAGGAGTCATAAAGGATGAGAAGCCGGAAGTTCCAGACTCAGCAATGTCATCTCCTTGTTTTTTCAGTGTTCTGGTGCCAACTGTACCATTTTTTAAAAAGAACAATTAACAAGTCGGTAAATGGTAGGAAAGCTTGACATGACATATTTATTATGTATATAACCTGTTCTTCACAGATCCATATGTATTTCGTCCAGCTGCTTTTAAAAGTTAAAACTGTCTATACATGAAGGGCGTAGAGAGTTAACATCTTAAGAAGCGGATCAGGACAATTTGAAACCAAAGGAGGAGGATTAGTCTACGTAAAAGTTAGACTAATAAAGAGAGTTGTATTCCTCAAGCCATATGCTTGGACATATTATTTTCAGCTATATTTTGCCTATCTCATTATATGAAAAATTTGAATTTCGTTACTTTGTTTTCTTTACTCAGCTCTTCTTCCCAGTATCCTACTGAAGCGTTGAAAACAAAATATTTAGGCCGATTTTGTCCAGGAGTTTTCACTGAGCATGTAGAAAAAGGGGTGTTTCTGCATCATACCACACTTGGTGGGAAAGGAGGTCTACTCTGCAACCTGCCTATTGGTTTTTTTCCCTTTGTGGTCGATGTTCAGTTTTTCTCACCTGTTTTCTAGAGCCTGTTGTAGTGTTGCCCATTAGCAATACTGTGACAGTTTCAGGTGCACAGCTAAGGGACTCAGCCATACATATCCACACGGGGCCAGGGTGGTCCTCAGAACACAAACATGCCACCGCTGGCCCCACATGCTCAGAAATCTCCCCTGGCGTCGCCCTCGGCCTGCTCACTACCTTCCAGCCACACTGGCCTTCGGGAATGACCAGGTCCCTGGGCATGCCACCCTCTTTCAAGACTCAGGGCCTTTGCACATGCTGTTTCCTGCCCACAGTTACTTCCTCACGAAAACCCGCTTCCTCAGGCTCCAGCTGAAGAGGCTCTTCCTCGGAGAGAATTTCCAGGAGTTCTCAATCTACCAATACTTTCAGTGCACGGCTCTCTCTCCCAGTGTGGTGTTTTCCTTCACGGCAGGTACTCTGACCCTCTTTACCTGCATTTAACATCTGCCTTCTGCATGACGCTGTTGAGGGCCACGGGGGCAAACCTCTTGATTCTGCTGTTTACAGTTGGAACACCAGAGCCCTTTATCAGCTCATAACTGCTGAGTGCATATCTGCTGCATGAACAGATGAAGGACTTGGGACCCTGAGTGCAGGACTTTCCATTTCCCTCACATTCACTGCAGACCTCTTGCAGATGAGTTCCTCGTTCATCAGTATCTATCCTTAGACACAGTCCCTGCAAAGTGTTCCTGCTGTCCTGTGTGCTCCACACACCCTAACAACACGCTACTGATTTCTGTGCCCAACTAACTGATGAAAACACTGCCTAACAAGGCCAGGGACGAAATCTCAAGTTGCAGACATACTTCTCTCCAGGATGAGCTCTCAATAACTCATTTTGCCTCCAGCAGTAGGAGTCTTGTGTCTTGTTCTTCACCCAATCACAGGATCCTCTGAAGTCTGTCATTCAGCTCAAATTCTCCTCTGTGCCAACTACCCTGTTAGGCTCTAAATGCTCTGCAACTCCAGAACCCTCTAGCCTACCAAGCTGTAGTGTTCCGCCGCACGAGTTCCCAGCCAACTTCAGTCAAGCTTTCGGAAGTCACTGCTGCTCCTGCTAAATGTGCAAACTGCCTGTTCTCCCTTTCAGCCGACTAAGGCCTCACCTGACGAAAACAAGCAGCGGAAACAATACACTTCACTTGTTAGGTCGTTAGGTCTGTTACTTGCTCCTGGGTCATCTCTTTTGCATCCACCCTAATTCCTTTCAAGTCATACCAGTCAAACAAGAAGTAGTTATCAAACATCTACCATGTGCCAAGCACTATTTCGTCCCTAGAGACATAACAATCATTAACACAAATCCTTCTACTTCTGTATAGCTAGGGGATGGTCAGGCTCACAGAAAATTAAAAAAAAAAAAAACAACAAATCATATCTAAAAACCAATGTAAAGATGATCTGACATCCATATCATATTTCTTAAACTGTTAAAATATCAACTTACCGACTTACACATCAGGTAGGTTTTGCTCGTATAAAGCTTTCATCTCCTCCAGAACTTGCCTCAGTTCATCCTCCTGGAACATATAAAATTACACTCATAATCCCCCCACCAAGTTTGCGGCAATACTCAATGCTTATGTACCTTACGAGAAACCAGTAGTCCTTCCACACACTACTAAGATGGCTCTAATGACAAGTGTTGGAGAGGATGTGGAGAAACTGGAACCCTTGTCCAATTCAGGGAGGAACCTAAAATGGCACAGCCCTATAGAAAACAGCCTTGTGGGTCCACAAAAAGTCAAATTTCGAAGTCCCATATTATCCAGCAATTCCTCTTCTAGGGATACACTCAAGAGAACTGAAAACCTATGTTCATACAAAGTATATCTATTCAGTGGAGTATCACTCAGTCCAAAAAAGTGCTGATACATACTACAACATGAACTTTGAAAACACTGCTTAGTGAAACAAGCCAGACACAAAAGGAGAAACATTGTATGATGCCACTCATCTGAAATGTCTAGAATAGGCAACCTCACAGAAACAAAGCAGATTAGAGGCTACCAGGCTGAGGCGGGGAGAAGAGTGGGTAGTTACTGCTTAAAGGCTGTAGAGTTTATCTGGGGTGATGAAAAAGCTTTGGCAACAGGGGTGATGGTTGCACAACAATGGGAATATAATTAATGCCACTGACATGGACACAGAAGAATGGTTAGAAATGGCACCGGTTAAGTTTTGTATTGTTTACCACAATTAAAAAAACAAAAAGGATTGAATTACCAACAAAAGAGTCAACAGAGTCATTAAGGACCATCTTAAAGACACTGCACTGAGAAGTCAGAAAGGAGTACACACTATGCTTCTAACTGGCCCTGAACAGAAAAGTGTGCAATTGCTGGCATGCTGACTCCAGAAATACAATAAAAAAGACAAATATAATCTGTAGGGGAAAGAAAATCCTTAGCTGCCTAAGGCTGCAGATGGGAGGTAGCCGGTGCCACAGAAGAGAAAAGGGAATCCTTGGGATAGCAGAAATCTTGGTTGGGTTGCTGGTTACAAAGATTGTATACGCTTGTCAAAACCCTTAAAATGTGTGTTGTGTTGTACATAAATTATACCTCAATAAAACTAATGACAAAAACCCAATAGTCTACAGACGTAATAACACATGACAAAAGCATGTAAATAACTTATTTTTTATTGGAAAAAGATCTTAAAAGTTACTCAGTTCAGTTCAGTTCAGTTGCTCAGTCGTGTCCGACTCTTTGCGACCTCATGAATCACAGCACGCCAGGCCTCCCTGTCCATCACCAACTCCCGGAGTTCACTCAAACTCATGTCCATCGAGTCGGTGATGCCATCCAGCCATCTCATTCTCTGTCGTCCCCGTCTCTTCCCACCCCCAATCCTTCCTAGCATCAGACTCTTTTTCCAGTGAGTCAACTCGACGCATGAGGTGGCCAAAGTATTGGAGTTTCAGAGCTTGTTTACATTAGAAAGTCTAAATACATTTGTGACATTTTAAAAAATCTGATTTCCTAAAAGTTAGTTTATATTACTTAATATTGCTACGCTGACTCTCCCACAGGTTGTATTGTTAAGTTAGGAGTGTTCTTTATTTTAGATAATTTTTTTCAAATTTTTATTGTATCTTAATTGTATTTGCACTAAAGTCCATACTTAAAATTAGAAATCCAATATGGTAATCAAATTCCAGGACACCGGCAATGAAGTTCACCTGAAAATTCAGCTCCAAAGAGGTACAACAGTTATGGTTGGATATTAAGGTCAAAGTCAACCTTCCTTCATCTTTAATTCAAACCTGCTTTACAAGTGCAGTATAAAAACTGTGCTTGAATAAGTGCCAATAATCATTTCCTTGGCAAATCATTGGGAATAAAGGGAAAACTTCTAGGTGACTAAGAAGCAAAGGAGTTATTGAATAAGTGACTCTCATCTAATCAGCTTTTGGACCACTTAGCAAGTTTATAACTGAAATTTAGCCCAGTATATGACCATTAAATAATTAAGTTCACTTTATTTCACAGTGATGAAGCATAACAATTTGCCCCAATGCAACTAATGTCAGAACTGAAGCCATTCACTTGCATTTTCTTGTTTCTCTATCATATAATTTATTTTAAAAACACAATTAGATATGTATCATTAAATTTCCTGATTTTGAAAATTATACACTCTAGTAATGTAAATTTATATACACACATATATGTGTGTGTGTGTGTGTGTATATATATAAATGGAATCATTTAGAGGTCAAGAGGTATTGTGTCTTCACCTTACCTCCAAATGGTTCAGAAAAGAAAAATATGTGGATTGATAGCTTGGTAGATAGAATGATGAAACCAGTGGGAAAAATTATAAAACATCATTGAATATGTATGAAGGATATAGAGCTGTTCCTTGTTTTAGTCTTGCAAATTTTCTGTAAGTTTGAAATATATCAGAATTAAAAGTTGCTCAAAAAGATATTCAGCTTGAAAGGTATTCCTTCAAAAGATATTCAGTTCAAAAATCTTATGTGTGTATATACTCTGATCTAATGAGTTTGCTATATTATACCTTAGATTTATTTCAGCCTCTCTGAGCTTCTATTTCATCTGATGATCAGCTTTTCCTGCCAAATTATTATAGTCATCAACTTGATTTGCTGGCTATGTACTGGCCGGCTACAAATAAGCAATCAACCAGCTTGTCTACCAGACCTGGGTCACTCGGTTGGGAAAGAACATTAAATATTTGAAACTGTGGAATGACCTTCAGTGAGCTGCACCTTAACAAAACCTGGGTATTTAAAGAACTACATGAACATCTCCAGGTCTCTGGTTACTTATTAAATGGTTCTGTGGTGACCCTGGAGAGTTAATGCTCACCTTTAAATATCCAACTTCCACCAGCCGGGGACTCAGGCACTGAGAACACAAAGCCATCAGAGTTTCTGTACTTACCAGGCTGTTTGTAGGTAGCCCAGTGTCCAGTTTGGTTTGCCTATAAACATAGTGGCCAGTCAGACCAGGGGCCTTACTGTCAAGACGACTGTTTGAAACCGTCACTTTGCTGTGCCTTCATAAACACAGAGCTATATGTGGGTATTGAGCTCACTGAGCACAGAATTTATACATGACAGGGAGGCCCAGGGTGTTACAAACTTCAAAATTATATTAGTAGTCAGGAACAATTAGTTCAAAAAGAAAGTGTAAAAGTGAACAATTTCACAGAATCAAACAACTGCTAACTTTTTAAACAGTAAATACAAAATAAATATTAAGAAATGACTTATCTGAGAATTTTAAGTAGTGTGTACACTCTGATCTATTTAATAATTAACTAGGCTTCACAAAAAGGGGATTAGGAATATGTGTTATGAAGAAAATGGGGAATTCAGACCACACTTCAAGAACACAGCGGTACTAGTGTCAGTTGCCATTCAGAATTTAGTTTTTAAAAAAACTAACCTACATAAGTACTCTGACTTTACTGCTTGGTATGGGGTCTATATTTTTCATATACTTATATATCCATATATGGGGAAAAGATCAGTGAAGCCACTTTTTCATTATTAACTCAGGACATGCTACCTGGTTTTCACATCATGACTCTTTCTTAAATATTGGATAAAGTTTATATTTTCTTCTATTCCACACCTGTACAACTCTTTTCCTAATAAAACATTCCATGAAAGCACAGGAAACAGTTACGTACTGAGGCTAACGGAAGAGGAGAATGACAAATATCACAGAGGTGTGATGTTGTCACTTCTTGACTCCTTCTCATTTAAAAAAAGTTTATTGAATGAATTTCACCATGAGTAATATGACTGAAGAAAATCTGAGTGAAAATTAAAGGCATTATCATATCCATGTTTCATAAGAAGACACAGATGAAAATGTACTGCAATTCTGACAAATTTCATAACTTAATTGAAATTCTAGCACATTCAACCACAAGTTCATCGTGCTTCCTATGACTGGATAAAAGTATACCTGCCAACACTTCTGGTATAGAAGGAAGAGACACTTTCTATGTGTAATGTCTTTCCTTCTATATAAAATGCAAATGAATGTGTCTTTTGCCTACAAAGAAAATTAAAATTCTTCCTAATACTAGTAATAGGAAACTTAAATCGTGCTCATTTAGGCAAACTTATTTTAAAATATTACAACGACTCACCTCTTGGGACACATCTCATTTTAATTTCTAAATCATTTGATTTGCAGAGTTTTTCTATGAAACACTTCACAAAATATTTTAATTACCAATCAAATCACAATCACACTAGTCATATACTAACTGTAACTGTTAACCACATAATACTTGTAAGAATTATGAGTTCACCTTCTGAGAATCCATTTCCTGGGGATCAATATCCAATGCTTATGTGTTAATGTTTGACTATCTCATTTTCTGAGACACTGACGTAATTGGCTGAGACTAGTTTGAAAAGTGAAAAACATCATATTGTCAATCAACTCAATCTTTGAATTGGTCTGGGATTACAAATGTGAATGAATAGGAATGATTCCCAGGAAGTTTCCACAAGAACTGTGAAGCTAGTTTGTCATTCGGTGGCTATTCTTATCAGAGAATTAGCATGACATAATGCCATAAATCTATTGTATAAAAACCTAAATGACATTCTTTTAGTTTTCAATTTAATTTCCACAGAAAAATGAATCTCTTCTCCTAATGAGAGTAAATGTATAGCATGAAAGGCATGTACACACAACAGAGTCCAGGTTTTTTAATAACTGTTTTCTTTTTATGGAAAGCAATAATTATAATTGTGTTAGACTGCATTATTGTTTCCTGTACTTCACCCCTCCCTGTCTATTTCCTTTATAGCTCCTCTCATTGGACCCTCTAGGTTGGGTTTGTCATGTAATGTGCTTTGGCCAAAGGAATGTTCATGGACATGACATAAGGAGAGACTGCAAATGTACTTGTTCAGTGGGTTGTGCTTTCACCCTGAGAAGAGCCTTCTTTAGATGGCTGTGGGCTTGGCTCCGGAGCTTGGGCTCCACAATGAAAACATGCAGGAAAGACCATTCCTAACCCACAGCCAGAGCTGGCAGTGGACTTGAAGTCAAGCCTCGCTGTGAGTGCGTGTGAACATTGCTCAGTTGTGTCTGACTCCTTACGACCCCATGGACTATAGAGTCCACAGAATTCTCCATGCCAAAATACTCGAGTGGGTAGCCTCTCCCTTCTCCAGGGGATCTTCCCAGCCCAGGGATTGAACCCAGGTCTCCCACATTGCAGGCGGATTCTTTACCAGCTGAGCCACAAGGGAAGGCCAAGAAGACTGAGTGGGTAGCCTATCCCTTCTCCAGAAGATCTTCCTGACCAGGAATCGAACCAGGGTCTCCCGCATTGTAGGTTGACTCTTTACCAGCTGAGCTATCAGGAAAGCCCCAGGAGTAGACTTAAAGTCAAGCTTAGCTGCTGCTGCTACTGCTGATGCTAAGTTGCTTCAGTCGTATCCGACTCTGTGCGACCCCATAGACGACAGCCCACCAGGCTCCCCTGTCCCTGGGATTCTCCAGGCAAGAACACTGGAGTGGGTTGCCATTTCCTTCTCCAAAACCTAGTTGCTGCTACTGCTGCTGCTAAGTCACTTCAGTCGTGTCCGACTCTGTCTGACCCCATAGACGGAAGCCCACCAGGCTCCCCCGTCCCTGGGATTCTCCAGGCAAGAACACTGGAGTGGGTTGCCATTTCCTTCTCCAATGTGTGAAAGTGAAAAGGGAAAGTGAAGTTGCTCAGTCGTGTCCGACCCTTAGCGACCCCACAGACTGCAGCCTACAAGGCTCTTCCATCCATGGGATTTTCTAGGCAACAGTACTGGAGTGGCTTGCCATTGCCTTCTCCGAAAACCTAGTTGAGTCAAGCCTAAATCAGCTAAACTCCACCAACTGACAGATGAGAGCTAGAAACATTGACTGTAGTTGTCTGCAACAAAGAATCTGTGGTTGTTTGTTACATAAATACCTTATTAATACAGTAATCAATTATGTAATGCTTTATCTTGTCCATATATTTATACACAGGCACAGTACCATGATCACCATAAAATATGTAACAGTACTATACATTTACTGATTTAGTTACCTACTTTTGATATTTTCTGTATTTCTACATATGGATTAGGCACTGTCAGCTCTAGCACCTGGAACTTCTCCACGACACACAAAAATTATCATTCACAACAACATGACAGAGGTAGAAAATTTGCCACTACTATGCTTCATTCATCATTGCAGATTTTGGCCTTTATTACAAACATAAGTGCTGAAGAATTGTCAAAAAGGAGCTGATCAGCTATAGAATTCTAGGAAGAGTAGAGATACACCTGTCAGTAGCCTACAAACCCCACTACTGGGCATATACCCTAAGAAAACCATAATTCAAAATAGCATATGCACCCCAATGCTCACTGCAGCACTATTTAAAATAACCAGGAGATGGAAAAAACCTAAATGCCCAACAGAGGAATGTATAAAAAATATGCAGTACATATATACAATGGAATATTACTCAGCCATGAAAAATAGCAAAATGAGATCATTACTAGAGATGTGGATTAACCTAGAGTCTATCACAGAGAGTGAAGCAGTCAGAAAGAGAAAAACAAATACCAAATATTAACACATACATGTGGAAACTAGAAAAATGGTACAGACGAATTTATTTCCAGGGTGGGAATAAAGACACAGATGGAGAGACCAGATATGTGGGCACAGGGGAGAGAAAGGGGACAGTGGAACAAATTGGGAGATTAGGATGGATGTATGTACACTAAAGTGCTGCACTCAAGCCAGCAAATTTGGAAGACTCAGCAGTGGTTACAGGACTGGAAAATGTCTTTTCATTCCAATTCCAAAGAAAGGCAATGCCAAAGAATGTTCAAACTACTGCAAAATTGCACTCGTTTCCCATGCTAGCAAAGTAATACTCAAAATTCTCCAAGCTAGGCTTCAACAGTACATGAACCAAGAAAACTTCCAGATGTTCAAGCTGGATTTAGAAAAGGCAGAGGAACCAGAGATCAAATTGCAAACTTCCATTTTATCATAGAAAAAGCAAGAGAGGTTCAGGAAAACATCTACTTCTGCTTCATTGACTACACTAAAGCCTTGGACTGTGTGGATCACAGCAAACTGTGGGAAATTCTTAAAGAGATGGAAATATCAGATCACCTTATCAGCCTCCTGAGAAACCTGCATGCAGGTCAAGAAGCAACACTTAGAACCAGACATAGAACAATAGACTGGTTCCAATTTAGGAAAAGAATACATCAAGGCTATATATTGTCACCCTGCTTATTTAACTTATATGCAAATAACATCATGTGAAATACCAGGCTGGATGAATTACAAGCTGCAATCAAGATTGCTGGGAGAAATATCAATAACCTCAGATACACAGATGACTCCACCCTTGTGGCAGAAAGCGAAGAGAAACTAAAGAGCCTCTTGATGAAAGTGAAAGAGGAGAGTGAAAAGGGTGGCTTAAAATTCAGCATTCAAAAATCAAGATCATGGCATCTGGTCCCATCACGTCATGGCAAATAGATGGAGAAACAGTGGAAATCATGACAGACTTTATTTTTTTGAGCTCCAAAATTACTGCAGATGGTGACTGCAGCCACAAAGTTAAGACACTTGCTCCTTGGAAGAAAAGCTATGACCAACCTGCTGCTGCTGCTGCTAAGTCACTTCAGTCGTGTCCGACTCTGTGCAACCCCATAGACGGCAGCCTACCAGGCTCCGCCATCCCTGGGATTCTCCAGGCAAGAACACTGGAGTGGGTTGCCATTTCCCTTCTCCAATGCATGAAAGTGAAAAGGGAAAGTGAAGTCGCTCAGTCGTGTCCAACTAGTAGCGACCCCATGGACTACAGCCCACCAGGTTCCTCTGTCCACGGGATTTTCTAGGCAAGAGTACTGGAGTGGCTTGCCATCGACTTCTCTGATACAGCATATTAAAAAGAAGATACATTACTCTGCTAACAAAGGTCTGTATAGTCAAAGCAATGGTTTTTCCAATAGTCATGTATGCATGTGATAGTTGGACCATAAAGAAGGCTGAGAGCCAAAGAATTGATGCTTTTGAACTGTGGTGTTGGAGAAGGCTTTTGAGAGTCCCTTGGACTGCAAGGAGATTAAACCTGTGAATCCTAATGGAAATCAGTCGTGAATTTTCATTGGAAGAACTGATGTTGAGGCTGAAGAGCTAATACTTTGTCCACCTGATGCTAAGAGCTGACTCACTGGAGAAGACCCTAAAGCTGGGGGGACAACAGTGGCTGAGATGGTTGGATGGCAACACCGATTCGATGGGCATGAGTTTGAGCGAGCTCTGGGAGATGGTGAAACACAGGGAAACCTGGTGTGCTGCAGTTCATGGGGTCGAAAAGAGTCAGACAGGGCAAAGCAACTGAACAAAAACAAACATACATTACCATATGTAAAATGGATAGCTAGTTGGAAGCTGCTGTATAAAACAGGGAGCTCAGCTCAGTATTCTGTGATGACCTAGAGGGGTGGGATGGGAAGGTGGGAGGGTGAGTCGGGAGGAAGGGGATATATGTATATAGCTGATTCACTTTATTGTACAGCAGAAACTAACACAACATTGTAAAACAATTACATTCCAAATTAATAAAAGAAATGGAGTGGCAAGCCCTATCCATTCAATTCTATTCACTTAAGCAATTTTTGGGGAAATGAAATATTCATCAATCCTCCTTTAAAATTAGCTAGATGACAAAAGTCTAGCTTACCAAAATGTGAATCAAATTACTGAAATTAAATTAAGTTAAATCTTTTTAACCATAAAGAGAAACTTGTAGACTACATCAGCACGTTACAGAATAAATGGAAGGAGGAACCAAAATCTAGAATTTTGGTCATGACAAAAAAGGTCCAGACAGCTGGCTGGATAGTTGAGATGAAGAGTAGGAAAAGGTGAAGATAACTCCCAGGTTTTAACTTGGGAAGGAAAATAAGATAATGCAATAAACTGAAAGAGGGATATAGGCACACAGAATGGGGGAGGGGTGGAGGAATATGAGTTCATTGTGGGGTGTTGTGTTTGGAGGG
Source organism: Moschus berezovskii (assembly GCF_049115385.1). Lineage (NCBI taxonomy): Eukaryota > Metazoa > Chordata > Mammalia > Artiodactyla > Moschidae > Moschus > Moschus berezovskii. The sequence continues at coordinate 74,243,955 of NC_142474.1, read as the reverse complement.
CCCGCAGGGCAGCAAAGTGGAGATATACAAAAGGCAACTGGAAAATAAATTTGGCACGTGATCAAAGCTGCAGACTGAGACTAAATAATGACTGTCCATGCGCTAGGAACAGAAGAGGTCATCCAAGAACAAACACTAAAGGAAGAGGCCCAGCGTAAGCCTGGGACAGATGGACTCAGCCTGCTTAGCTCCTCTGAAAGCCATCCGACTCAGCCTGCTTAGCTCCTCTGAAAGCCATCCACACTTCTGCTGAGGCCACAGCCCCAGCTGGTGCTCCCAACCAATGCCTGACCCTAGAGAGAGATGGATGCAGACCCTTTCCTAGGAGAGGAAACGCCTCTGACAGTTGACTTTGACTCCTTCAAGTTTGTTGTACCTTCCTTAAAAACCATGCCAGTCTAGGATACTTCCAACCAACCCCTTCTCCCTCTCTCTTTCACTCAGGGTCAAACTTACACCGCAGGCTGAAGGGTCTCCCAACCTCCCCAGCTCTCTGTGAAGTTTTACTCACAGAGGTGTTTCCCCTAATTAAACCTTGTCAGGTTTAATCCCATCTTGGCATCTGCTTCTCAGATCATCTGGGCTACTGCAGGCACATGGAGGCACCCAGGTGACTTTCCTCCCCTTGTTGTTTCAATCAGATGTTTTAGCATCACACAGGCAAGGAGGTTTGCAAGACATTTTGTACCTTCTGCACATAGGAAAAAAATTATCTACAATGCTTATATCATAGTCAATAAAGAATAAAGTTATTAAGTAACCTACCTCTCTATTAAAAAGCATTCATACAATTCAAAACCTAAACAATATGGTAAAGAGTTAGGAATATTAGCATCAGTTTCATGATACACGCAATACAAACAAGTACAAAAACTCAGATTATCCTTATAGTTCATTCACATACTCATGGAGAACATATATACATAATTTCACAAAGAATATATTAATTAAAGCACTTGAGAACTAAAATTCTTTCGTGAATAAATTTCATACTCAAAAGTTAAAACTAAGATTCACAAAATAAAGAAACAATGCTAGACACCCTGAAAAAGAACTCCAAACTTCTGGGTAAAATTAAAGGATATGAGCCATTTTTAGTGAATTCATTCATCTTTAAAAAAGTCTCCAAAACTACAACAACAAAGGAAAAGTAGAAGGTTAAAGGAAAAAAAATCCCGTTCGGTAAAGACACCACAATCCCATTCCAGAAGAAAGTGAAATGATGCTAACAACATTTTGAGGTAGAAACAAGTGAGACCAAAGGATTTTAAGTGTTTTCAAGTAAGGATTCACAAACAAAATTGTAATAGGTAGATATTCTCATTCATGCAGCAATTTTAGACCTAGAACCCTCATGAATCCTCCTTCTAAATTAGCTGCATGACAAAAACGCAGCTAACCAAAAAGTAAACCAAATGAAAGAAGTCAGGAAAGGAGAGTCTGAGAGAAAAGAAGTGATGCTGAGAACTGAATCCATTCAGCTAACGCTTTAACTTTCTTTTTGGAATAACTAATGGTCACTGACCAATAAATCACGATAATTTTGAAGAGCTAGAGTCCACTAGTGCCTCTCCTGCCCAGCCACTCACACACCAGGCAAATACTGTCACTAATGTCATATAACGGTCTACATGCAAATACAGACAAGAACATTCTTATCATCTCTGTTTATTGCACACTTTCTGAACATGAACATTTTACTGATCAGCATATCTCAGAGATCTTTCTATGTAAATACAAAGAGCTCTCCTTGCTCCTTTCCCCTCCTCCTCCCATCTCCTCCTTAGCTGCAAAACATGAAAGAATAAATTATGTCAACTAGTCCCTTATGGATGAACACTTAGGATGTTTTAAGATAGACTTGTTAAGCAACTCTGAGATGAATAACCTTGTACATATGTCATTTTGTACATGTATAGATATACATGACTTGCCAGGTGGTACAGTGGTAAAGAATCCACCCGCCAATGAACAAGAAGCAAGAGACACAGATTTGATTTCTGGATCAGGAAGATCTCCTGGAGAAGGAAATGGCAACCCACTCCAGTATTCTTGCCTAGAAAAGCCCATGGACAGAGGAGCCTGGTGGGCTTACAGTCCATGGGTCTCAAAGAGGTGGACAAGCCTGAATGACTGAGAACACATACACACCAGATATATACAAAAAAAGGTAAACACCCAGGAGAGAAATTACTGGATTGAAAGATAAATGCACTTCTAGTTCTGGTAGATATTACTGAATTACCGTACATAAGAGTGGCACTTAATTGCACTTTTCCCAGCAATATATGCTAAGGCCTGTGTCAGACTTCAGAATTATTGACAATCTTCAATACTGACAATTACCATTATTGACAATTGGTAAAAAATGAAAATTCACTGTGGTTACAATTTGCATTTCTACTATTATGAATATGTTTGGGTTTTCTTTGTCATATCGAAGCACTTTTTGCATTTCCCATTTTAATTTGATTGCTGGTCTTTAAATTAACTTTAAATAATTTCAGGAATAATGACCATGGAATACCGTGGCATGGTAGAAGCTTTAAAAATATAAGAATATTATAACTAATACAGTTAGGGATTGTGAGAGTAAAGTGAAAAAGATGCAACATTTATCTAATATCTTAATCGTTCATGGCAATAATTACACACAGTTAAAGGGCAAAATTTTGGTTACATAAGTACTGACTTAAACTTCAATTTCTTTCATAACATTTTTTCTTTAATTTTAGAGAGGTCCTTTGTTTATTTATTTATTTTTATTTTTTTATTGGAGGCTAATTACTTTACAATAATATATTGGTTGGTTTTGCCATACCTTGACATGAATCCAACCCGGGTGTACATGTGCTCCCCTTCTTGAACCCTCCTCCCACCTCTCTCCTCCCCATATCCTCCCTCCAGGTCATCCCTGTGAACTAGCCCCGAGCATCCTGTATCATGCATCGAACCTGGACTGGTGATTCGTTTCACATATGATAATATACATGCTACAATGCCAATCTCCCAAATCATCCCACCCTCACCCTCTCTGACAGAGTCCCAAAGACTGTTCTATACACCTGTGTCTCTTTTGCCGTCTCATATACAGGGTTAAGGTTATCATCTTTCTAAATTCCATATATATGCAATAGTATACTGTATTGATGTTTTTCTTTCTGGCTTACTTCACTCTGTATAATAGGCTCCAATTTCATCCACCTCATTAGAACTGATTCAAATGTATTCTTTTTGATGACTGAATAATACTCCATTGTGTACATGTACCAAAGCTTTCTTACCCATTCGTCTGCAGATGGACATCTGCTTCCATGTCCTCGCTATTATAAACAGTGCTGCAATGAACATTGGAGTACATGTGTTTCTTTCAATTCTGGTTTCCTCGGTGTATATGCCCAGGAGTGTGATTGCTGGATCATATGGCAGTTCTACTTCCAGTTTTCTGAGGAATCTCCACACTGTTCTCCATAGTGGCTGTACTAGTTTGCATTCCCACCAACAGTGTAAGAGGGTTCCCTTCTCTCCAGAATTTATTGCATGTAGACTTTTGGATAGCAGCCATTCTGACTGGTGTGAAATGGTATCTCATTGTGGTTTTGATTTGCATTTCTCTGATTATGAGGGATGTTGAGCATTTTTTCATGTGTTTGTTAGCCATCTGTATGTCTTCTTTGGAGAAATGTCTGTTTAGTTCTTTGGCCCATTTTTTGATTGGGTCATTTATTTTTCTGGAATTGAGCTGCAGGAGCTGCTTGTATATTTTGGAGATTAATTCTTTGTCAGTTGTTTCATTTGCTATTATTTTCTTCCATTCTGAAGGCTGTCTTTAGAAACAACTTACTTTGCAGTGAAATTGTTATCTGGAGTTTAACCCTTTAGGTTATATTCAGATTATTTTTATGCTAATTTTATGTAAAATGAAATCTAACATGTTAATTGAATTATAATTATCATACGTTCCATTTGTCCTAAAAGAATTCCTATTTATGTATTACTTTTCTATATGTATAAATGCATAGGTCAATATCCGAATTATATTCTCCAAAATTAATGTTTCTGGGTGAAGGTATCTGAAGAAAACTTTATTTTATTGCATTATTTTATTATTATTTTAAATTTTATAATGATTTTATACCATTATTCAAAAAAAGCTGTTATTTAAAAACCAGAAGTAATCAGAATTTTCAAGATGATATATGCAAAATATGTAATTTACAGTCAAACCAACAAAACCATCTTCCTTTCTTGGAAAGATAAGGATAAAACAGTAATTTTTTTTGTTATACTAATAAATGAATTCAGTTCAGTTCAGTTCAGTTCAGTCGCTCAGTCGTGTCCGACTCTCCGAGACCCCATGAATCACAGCACGCCAGGCCTCCCTGTCCATCACCAACTCCCGGAGTTCACTCAAACTCATGTCCACAGAGTCCGTGATGCCATCCAGCCATCTCATTCTCCGTCGTCCCCTTCTCCTCCCGCCCCCAACCTTTCCCAGCATCAGAGTCTTTTCCAGTGAGTCAACTCGTCGCATGAGGTGGCCAAAGTATTGCAGTTTCAGCTTTAGTATCAGTCCCTCCAATGAACATCCAGGATTGATCTCCTCCAGAATGGACTGGTTGGATCTCCTTGCAGTATAAGGGACTCTCAAGAGTCTTCTCCAACACCACAGTTCAAAAGCATCGATTCTTCGGCGGTCAGCCTTCTTCACAGTCCAACTCTCACATCCATACATGACCACGGGAAAAACCATTGCCTTGACTAGACGGACCTTGGTTGGCAAAGTAATGTCTCTGCTTTTTAATATACTATCAAGGTTGGTCATAACTTTCCTTCCAAGGAGCAAGCGTCTTTTAATTTCATGGCTGCAATCAGCATCTGCAGTGATTTTGGAGCCCAAAAAAATAAAGTCTGACACTGTTTCCACTGTTTTTCCATCTATTTCCCATGAAGTGATGGGACCAGATGCCATGATCTTTGTTTTCTGAATGTTGAGCTTCAAGCCAACATTTTCACTCTCCTCTTTCACTTTCATCAAGAGGCTTTTGAGTTCCTCTTCACTTTCTGCCATAAGGGTAGTGTCATCTGCATATCTGAGGTTATTGATATTTCTCCCGGCAATCTTGATTCCAGCTTGTGCTTCTTCCAGCCCAGCGTTCCTCATGATGTACTCTGCATATAAGTTAAATAAGCAAGGTGACAATATACAACCTTGACGTACACCTTTTCCTATTTGGAACCAGTCTGTTGTTCCATGTCCAGTTCTAACAGTTGCTTCCTGACCTGCATACAGGTTTCTCAAGAGGCAGGTCAGGTGGTCTGGGATTCCCATCTCTTTCAGAATGTTCCACAGTTTATTGTGATCCACACAGTCAAAGGCTTTGGCATAGTCAATAAAGCAGAAATAGATGTTTTTCTGAAACTCTCTTGCTTTCTCCATGATCCAGCGGATGTTGGCAATTTGATCTCTGGTGCCTCTGCCTTTTCTAAAACCTGCTTGAACATCTGGGAGTTCACGGTTTATATACTGCTGAAGCCTGGCTTGGAGAATTTTGAGCATGACTTTACTAGCGTGTGAGATGAGTGCAATTGTGCGGTAGTTTGAGCATTCTTTGGCATTGCCTTTCTTTGGGATTGGAATGAAGACTGACCTCTTCCAGTCCTGTGGCCACTGCTGAGTTTTCCAAATCTGCTGGCATATTGAGTGCAGCACTTTCACAGCATCATCTTTCAAGACTTGAAATAGCTCAACTGGAATTCCATCACCTCCACTAGCTTTGTTCGTAGTGATGCTTTCTAAGGCCCACTTGACTTCACATTCCAAGATGTCTGGCTCTAGGTCAGTGATCACGTTATCGTGACTATCTTGAATTAATTAGAATAAAAATTTATCTTAAAATTTTATTTAATTTTTATTTAAAATAAATAAACCAGATACCAAGAGTCACTTTTATCTATGTGGCTACACATAAAACAACTGAATATTGTTTAGATTTAATTTGAGAAATTATTTCCCATACTTCAAAATCATACAGTGATTTGTGGACCATGAAGCAAAAAAACTAAAATGTATTTTTAAAAAGCCAATCTATAATTAATTCTCTCTTTGCACATGCCATTACCTGACTAGAGTATGCAAATTTTACCCTAATGTAAAATTTTACCTGGAACCTGATAGTCATATTTCGCATTCTGAACTAAAAAGTAAATCAAAGCTTATTTTGTTTTATTTTATTTAAAGGCCCCCTTCTGTAAGCCATATTTAAAAAACTACAAAATTTTTCTTCTCTAGCTAACTTCATATTTGATAACAGAATATCAAAATATACCTGCATAAGTTTAAAACTGATTGGTATGGCCTTAAAATACTCTTTATGCTTGTTTGCTTTATTTAGGAGGTGAAAGATCAACTGCATTGGAGAAAATTTAGACATGGTATACACATAAGTGAGAAGTACAGAGTTTCAAGTTAACCTAAATTTGAATTGTAATTCACAGCTACTAAATTCTTTGACAAATTCTTCACTTCACAGTAGCAATTTTGTGAGTTAGATAAACCTTTTTTCCCATTTTACATATGCCAATCAGAGATATTAAAATATTTGTTGAAAGTCAAATATCTACTTAAATGGAGGACTAGAACCCCAAAGGCTATACACTCCATTTCTTTGTCTGTAATGGATAAAGCCAGCTGTATCTGTTATCTGCAATAATGCTGCATAAGAAACAACCATAAAACCTCAAGGCAACAGAATACATATCTAACTTTGTTCATAAGGGTATAGGTCAGATGAATGGACCTGCTGATCTGGGCCAGCCTCAGCTGAGCTCAGCTGTCTTGCTCACACACATGCAATCAACTAGCAAGTCACGTGGTTAGCCAACAGTCCAGCAGGACTTACCTCTGCTCCATGTGGTCTGCTGGCTTCTATCAGGCAGGCCTGAGCTTGTTCTCTTGACAAACAAAGAAGCAGAAGTACAAAAGAACTCTTGCAGTCTAGGCTCAGATATAACCCTGCATCACTTCTATCACATTCCACGGGACAAAGAGAGTCACAATGCTAGCCAAAATCTAAGAGGTGAGGGAATAATCTCCACTTTTTTAATGGGAGAACCAACAAAGGGAAATTACAAAGAGGTGTGAAGACAAGGGAAAATTGAGGCTACAATCCTCCACAACAGTGTAGCTGTTATACACATGGTTCACACGCTTTATTTCTCAGAGAACTGCTAGTGCTGAGCAGTTTTTGACCTACATTTCAGAAAGATATGAGTGAATACTCATATTTACTGTCAGTGAATACCACTGTGAATACTGCTGCTTCTGTGTCTTACAGAGATTTCACTGCAGGTATCACTCACTAAAAAAGAGATGGCATGATCTTCTTTACAGGGTCACACTTGATGAAAACACTTTTCTCCATGTTAATGGAACTGCCATACCAATGGCAGTTATATTATTAGCTATGGTCACCATAAATCTTCTAAATGGCCAGTCTATTGGCTTTAATCAACACTGAGAATCTTTGTATGTCCTGCTTGGAAACTAAGTAAACTGCAAAACTGTAAATTTCTTTGAGTTATTGTGCAGGCACTTTTTGGTGTACCAGTTGTACCCCCAAATTCATCTTTTTTTTCCCCCCATATCCTAGATTTCTGTTTGCTCTGACATTTTCCTTTAAAAGAAAACCCTATTTATTGTATTAGTTTCTGTTTTCAAAAGTAATACAAAGTCATCATAAGAAAGTCTGAACATGAAAGGCATAATAAATAAAATAATTCCACTCATATTCCTATATTCCTTCCATCGAAGGAATACCCATGTTCCTTCCAGAAGCAGAAGATATTAAGAAGAGGTGGCAAGAATACACAGAAGAACCATACAAAAAAGATCTTCATGACCCAGATAACCACAATGGTGTGATCACTCACCTAGAGTCAGACATCCTGGAATGCGAAGTCAAGAGGGCCTTAGGAACCATCACTACGAACAAAGCTAGTGGAGATGATGGGATTCCAGTTGAGCTATTTCAGATCAAAAAAGATAATGCTGTTAAACTGCTACACTCAATATGCGAGCAAATGCAGTGGCCACAGGACTGGAAAAGATCAGTTTTCATTCCAATCCCAAGGAAACACAGTGCCAAAGAATGTTCAATTTCATCCTATTATACAGAGTGAAGTAAGCCAGAAAGAAAAACATCAATACATTATACTAACACATATATATGGAATTTAGAAAGATGGTAACCTTAACCCTGTATGCTGCTGTTAAGTCACTTCAGTCGTGTCCAACTCTGTGTGACCCCATAGACGGAAGCCCACCAGGCTCCCCTTTCCCAGGGATTCTCCAGGCAAGAACACTGGAGTGGGTTGCCATTTCCTTCTCCAATGTGTGAAAGTGAAAAGTGAAAGTGAAGTCGCTCAGTCGTGTCCGACCCTTAGCGACCCCACAGACTGCAGCCCACCAGGCTCCTCCATCCGTGGGATTTTCTAGGTAAGAGTACTGGAGTGGCTTGCCATTGCCTTCTCCGTATACGAGACAGCAAAAGAGACATAGGTGTATAGAACAGTCTTTGGGACTCTGTGGGAGAGGGTGAAGGTGGGATGATTTGGGAGAATGGCACTGAAGCATGTATATTATCACATGTGAAACGAATCACCAGTCCAGGTTCGACGCATGATACAGGATGCTCGGGGCTGGTGCACGGGGATGACCTGGAGGGAGGATATGGGGAGGAGGGAGGTGGGAGGGGGGTTCAAGAAGGGGAACACATGTACACCCGGGTTGGATTCATGTCAATGTATGGCAAAACCAACCAATATATTATTGTAAAGTAATTAGCCTCCAATTAAAAAAAAAAAAAAAACAAAGAATGTTCGAACTACAGCACAATTGCACTCATCTCACAGGCTAGTGAAGTACTGCTCAAAATTCTCCAAACCAGGCTTCAACAGTTCGTGAACCATGAACTTCCAGATATTCAAGCTGGATTTAGAAAAGGCAGAGGAACCAGAGATCAAATTACCAACACCCATTTGATCATAGAAAAAGCAAGAGAGTTCCAGAAAAACATCTACTTCTGCTTTATTGACTATGCCAAAGCCTTTGACTGTGTGGATCACAATAAACTGTGGAAAATTCTTCAAAAGATGGGAATACCAGACCACCTGACCTGCCTCCTGAGAAATCTGTATGCAGGTCAAGAATCAACAGTTAGAACCAAACATGAAACAACAGATTGGTTCCAAATTAGGAAAGGAGTACGTCAAGGCGGTATATTGTCACCCTGCTTATTTAACTTATATGCAGAGTACGTCATGCGAAATGCCGGTCTGGATGAAGCACAAGCTGGAGTCAAGATTGCTGGGAGAAATATCAGCGACCTCAGATATGCAGATGACACCACCCTTGTGGCAGAAAGTGAAGAGGAACCAAAGAAACCCTTGATGAAAGTGAAAGAGGAGAGTGAAAAGGTTGGCTTAAAACTCAACGTTCAGAAAACTAAGATCATGCATCCAGTCCCATCACTTCATGGCAAATAGATGGAGAAACAGTGGAAACAGTGACAGACTTTTATTTTCTTGGGTTCCAAAATCTCTGCAGATGGTGACAGCAACCATGAAACTAAAAGACACTTGCTCCTTGGAAGAAAAGCTATGAGCAACCTAGACAGCATACTAAAAAGCAGAGACATTACTTTGCCGACAAAGGTCAGTATAGTCAAAGCTATGGTTTTTGCAGTAGTCATGTACGGATATGAGAGTTGGACCATAAAGCTGAGCGCCAAAGAATTGATGCTTTTGAACTGTGGTGTTGGAGAAGACTCTTGAGAGTCCCTTGGACAGCAAGGCGATCAAGCCAGACAATCCTAAAGGAAATCAGTCCTGAATATTCACTGCAAGGACTGATGCTGAGGCCGAAGCTTCAACACTTTAGCCACTTAATGCAAAGAACTGACTCATTAGAAAAGTCCCTGATACTGGGAAAGACTGAAGGCAGGAGGAGAAGGGGACGACAGAGAATCTGATGGTTGGATGGCATCACTGACTCGATGGACATGATTTTGAGCAAGCTCCAGGAGTTGGTGATGAACAGGGAAGCCTGGCATGCTGCAGTCCATGGGGTGGCAAAGAGTTGGACACGACTGAGTGACTGAACTGAGCTGAACTGAACTGAAGCATTGAGCGTTCACTCTGTGTGCTACACCAAGCAGTTCAGGTGTGTGATCTCATTTAATCCTCACCAGATTCTTATGAAGCGGCTATATTATTCTCCTCGTGGAGAAGAGGAAACTGAAGCTCAGAGTGGTTAAATAGCTTCCTCAGAGACACACACAATGTTGAGATGGGTTTCGAACCCAGGGGGTTGGATTTCAGAGTCCATTATCTTACTCAGGGCATCTTTTCCAAAGAACAATTCCGAAGTTCTTACTCCAAAGAACAATTAGGGAGATTGTGAACTAATTTTATAAAGTACAGATAAAGAGATGGCAATAAAGTGAATGTTTTAACCTCAGTGGCTCCCAGCCCAATATACACTCACTGGATAATGGCCTTCCTTGCCTTTCACTGCAGGCTCTGTTGGCTCAGTTGGATACAAATATGCTGATGCCTGCGTCTTCCCAGAGCACACTCAGCTTAAAAAAAGATGAGCTCAGAGTAAGGACTGATCCCTTCTCATGCTTCATTGACAAAACCAACTAACTCGTCCTCAGTCAAATTCATGTGTTTCTCATCCCAGATAAACGCATTTGCGGCCTAGGACAGAAGAGATCTGGAAAGATTTCCACCTCTCCACTATGGAAATTTCCCCACAATCATTTTCCAGCAGTAAAGAGCCCTGAGGTTTAATTTCCACTTCCCCAGTGTTCTTTCAGATTTTCAGAACTGTCACTAATGGGGTGCTGCCCAAGTCATCATGGGTTGAAATGTGGCTCCACTGCCCCGTCACCTCACAGGGATCCTTCCATCTCCAAACATCAACGGCGGACCCAGAGTCTAGGGTATGAAGAGAGACTCCCACCTCACAGCAGTGTAAGATTCAGTGCTGCATGCATGCAGTCAACACAACAGTCTGGCTAGGGTATTTAGCACTGCCTCAATATCTCAGGAAGCCTTGGAAGCCATCTGTCAGCTCTGCTCCACTGGGACACTTCACTATTACAGAGTCTCCTATGATTTGAGGAAAAGATTCCTTTTCTGTCCTTGATAGCAAAAAACATTACAACTCATCCCCTTCTGTGTTTCAAGGCCTCTTTGCATTATGGCTTTGCAGACCTTGATATCAAGAGCTGGCATCTATTTCCTCACCCTATGAATGATTTTATTTCACACATAAGTTGGGGCAGAAGTACCTGTATAGCAATTTTGACTCTAGGGTCTTACAACTTCCATTCTCTCTCAGAACTCTGCCAACTCACCACAAAAACAAGATGAAGGATCAGGGATCACCTGGATCAGATCCAAGTCAGCAGCATCCTAGCTGCAGCCTCAGACGTGAGGCAGCCATGATCAACAGTTGCATACGTATCCCCAGCTTCCTGCAGTTGCCAGAGAAGCCTGGGTAGACCAGAAAAGGGGTCTGCCTGAGCCTACACCACACTGTCAGCCCACACAGCAGTGACTGAAATAAAGGCCAAAATATTTTGGAGTGGTTTACTGCACAGCAAAAGCTAACTAATATATTTAATCTGTATATAACGACAAGACATAATTAAGGGGGGAATGATAAAGGGGAAATCTCTCTGAACAGACAACTTAAAATTTAATAAGAATGATCAAACAGTGCCTTTTCTTTTGTAAAGTAGGTTTATTTATGATAAATAAATAACTCCACCACTATATAATAACATGACCTGAATTAAATCACTTGTATTATAAAATTTCACTTCTTTTGGAAGGAATGTGCACTGGTAATTAAGAGATGTGCACTTTAACTTGGGTTACTTTACCAGCTAGTTACATGATTGTGCCAGATTCCATTCCCTGACCCTCAATTACAAGAGACATAAATGACGGGATTAGCTGCGATAGCTTAATTAAGGCCAGGTCCAATTCTAAAATAAAAGATTTCATGCCGTTTTGTCTGAAATATTACCATTTTTACCACTACATTTCTATGATGTCATAAACACACTGCATTTAACCCTCCAATTAAGAGTCACTACCACCAAGGCGCCCAGCACAGCCCCAAGTCATGATGACATGCACAGCAGTGAAGAGGATGGCCATATCCTAGTGCTACGCTAGAATTTTCTTTTAAGCTTATGAGAGGCAACTGTGTCCTTTTCTTCCCAAATTTGCATCCAGTGGTGATGTAATGGTAGCTTAAAATCAGACAAAGTGGAAGAATTTACACCATGGAAATCAGCAAATGCCAACAAATCATTTTTCCCAGCAGGAGAGCCAGTTGTTAAAACATTTATCAGGATGACACTGGACACTTCTCTCATTGAGTCAACATTCTAACAGGGGTGCTAGACACCGCATAACTTTGTGCAAAATATTTTGTGACAGCTGTGAGGAGTGTGGCAAAGCAAGGCAGGGAGTGATGCAAACAGCAACAACACATCCTGCAAGCAGAGGGGAAGCACTGTGATGGCTCCAGGGGGAAAGAAGCGGGAAGGCGCAGCCTCACCAGTATGGCTAGTGTGACTGCAGCACAGAACGCAAGGGGCCACGAGCCTGACTGGAAGGTGGAGGGGAAGGCGAGAGGAAGCCCTCCAGGGTCCAGACGGCGCAGGTCTAAGGGGGCGGCGCCTTCAGTAAGGCAGCAGGACCAGGTCAAGTGTGAAGGGAGGAAGAGATCACTACCCACCTTAGAAATGCTGTCTTCTGGGTTTCAATGGGACAAGATACTGGATGGTGACACAAATCTGCAAGTCTTAGTGTCCAGATGGTAAATGAAGCTGCAAGTACAGATGTGATTCTGCGAGTAGAGAAGAATGGCAACCTAGGCCAACCAAGAAAACTGAGTGGGGGAGAGGAAAATATACGAAAGCAAAGAAGTCAAGAAAATCAAGTGTTTCATAGAAATGTGGCAATCAACAATACTAATAATATTCTGTTAAAGTTCAAGCACAAAGAGCAAAAATTGGCCAATATATGCTGACATAAAGGTCACTGGTAGCTTCAGAAGGAGGAGTTTGGAGTGATGGGTATAGAATCCAGGTTGCTATGGACAGAGGAGGTAGTGAAAGGTAAGCAGAGAATACAGGCAAGTCTTTAAAGATGCTTATGTGAATGACAAGGAAAAAGAAAAGAAAGCAGCCAGCTGGGGTCAACAGAGTGCCTAAAGCTTTCTTCAGAGGTGGGACAGGCTCGTCATGCTTAAGACTGATTGTGTGGATCTGGTGAAAGAGGGAATATTGATAACACATGAAATAAAAGGGACAAAAGTGTGTTCAAAATCTTTGGGAAGTCAGGGTCTAGGACCAAAGAGGTAGGAACTGCCTAGGAAAGAGGAGGGACATGGGAGGAGAGGGCAGATGAAGGTGAAGGTGGGTTTCGGGGACTCACGGCAGGAAGGAGCTAGAGAGACTCCCCCTCCCACACCCTGCCACCATGCTCCCTCTCTCTTCCAGGAAGCTGGTCACAAAAACTCCTGGGGGTGAGGCAGCTGGAGAAGGTGTTAATAAACAAGAGAGTCAGGAAAACCACTGGCTTTGGGTCCTGACAGACTTGGCTTCCCACCCCCTGGCACCCTGAGACGCTAGGTGAGTGGGACAGCCTTGCTAGACCTCGTTCATTTGATCAGCAGTGACTGAGCAATCGTGGTATGCCAGCAGTGGACAAGACACGCCAACCGTACTGGATAAAGTGCTTAAATTCAAAGACTTCCTGCCGTGTTAGGCAAGTGCAATGAATGGGACACAGTCAGCAGAGCGTGATGACAGCTAGGCTGAAGGGGAGCACAAGGCACGCCAGGGGGGCCAAGGAAGCGCCCCGTTCTGGACTGGCAGCGCGGGACGCCTTCTGGGGGGCAGCCACCCTGCCACAGCCTCGGCTTCCCAGTGCAAAATGGGGAAAACCAACCGAGTAATTAACAACACAGTCTACAGAAGGCACACGGGCATGATGCGTGCAATACAGTGGTTCACCAATAAGCCCTCCTTTCCTTTCCTAGAAGTCCTTCTGGTACAATTGAGACCAATTATGAAATCCACTTTGTATATTACACTAATATACAAAGTTCCATTTGCTGCACAATTTTCACGTTCTCCTTGTTTCTCAATATATATTCTTCTCTAATTATGCACTACAACCATTCCTGAGAGCTGCAGCTCCACACAGAAGAATGCGCAAAACAACATACAGTGATGTCTTAGAGGATTGCAGAAGTGCTGTCTTCTCTTTCCTCTTTCACATCTATGGGCCAGATGCAGCTGGATCCTAGATATCTGAGTCCATGCCTTCCTTCAAATACATGAATGCCCTTCCTATGATTCAGTTAGCAATCTTGACTGAAAAGGGACAATGTCCCATCTGAAACCAGCTTAGACAATGAAGGAGATTCACTCGCTCATGGATTTGAGACGGTCTGATTTATGTCTCAAATGACATCGCTGAGGATCTGGTCCTTCACTGGTTTGTCTTCTGTGGGATCAGCATACCTGTTAGGCTCCCAAAGTGGTATCTGAAGCACCCGAACATCTTCATCCAAGGGAACAAAATATGAAAGTCATGTCCACTAAACATCTTTACAGGACATGATTCAACAAAAGAGAAGAAAGGTCTTTCCCCATAAATTCAAGGAAACTTTCACTTTTCACTGGCTTTGACTAGACTATTCCTGCCCCAGTCTCTACACAGTGACATCCGAAAGGACTTTTTGTTAGTGATGGAAATGTTCTTTAACCTTACCTGCCCACAGGTGGCTATGGAGCACTCAGCATGTGGCCAAGTGTGGCTGAGGAAATGCATTTCGTATTTTAATTAATTATAATTCAAGTGTAAAACTCAACATGCCACTTTATGGGACAGTGCAGATCTACAATGGGGAATGGGTGGGTTTAGCTGACTTAGCTAGTCAGTGCCCACTGCCTTGAGCTGGTGATGTAATTAACCCCCATTCATTCCACAAAGGAAAGTCATTCTGCCTGGTGTCCTAGAGCCCGCCCTTTTCATTTCCTATAGATTAATGACCCGACTCAACATGAAATCTTTTGCCAAGGAATCATACTGATAAATCTAACACAGCACAATGCCATGTGAAAGCCATTTTAGAATAATAACCTTTTAAAGCTCAGAGTGACCTCAGAGCTCACACACTTCAAATCCATATCTCATAGAGAAGAAATGGGCTTGGGGCATCAATTCTTTGCTCTGGCAATTATGAGTAAGGTCTGGATTTGCTGATCTTCAGCTATTTTCTACTGTAAAATCAGTCTTTACACCACAGCAATCCAACAAGCCCACTGTAGCAGAACTGACTGCATTCCACAGGAGCCTTCATAATCATTAGCTTATTGAAGCTTCCAGTAAAGGATATCGCCATAGACACCTGATATTCTACACCCAAAAGCCAAAATGAAAGAGGCTGGATCCCACAAGCCCTGTCTGATGCAGGTAGCCACATGTGGCCATGGTGGTATGGAGACCAATGTTGCCAAGCCTTCTGATTTTCTGAGAAATTCAGATTTGCATATGAACTCTCCAGATTTTAAAATGCTGGCTTTTACATTTTAATGTTATGAAAATAAAGCAAGATCTATCTGTCTGTGAATTGGTTTACTCTTCTGTCTGCACCCATGATAGAGATTTTTTAAGTCTCACTTAAAATCAAAGCCTTCAGAGTAGTTGCTGCTGCTGGTGGCCTTGTGTATCCATGCAGGCCCAGTGACAGCTTCCAAAGGCAACTTTGTCTGAGAGCTTTCTCAAAGTCTGGGGCCACTGGTCTGAAGGCTCCTTGGCCATGGAGAAGAGCTGGCAGAGGTGCTGTGGACAGAACAGCCCTGGGCAAAGTTGTCTTCAAACAGAGACACGTGGGAACTGGTGGTAGATATCAAGCTCTCTTACCTCAATCGAGATAATTCTGGGGTGTGCTCAGTGCCCAGAGCTCCCAGTGGGATGGAGATTTAGTTGCCCAGAGTGTTAATGGGTATCTGATAATTCATCCTCTATTGCTGCCTTCCTTTGCCTGTCTCACTTCCCCTCTGCTCGGTCCATGATTTGGGAGCTCACCTTCCAAATAAACTACTTGAACTTGAATCTTTGGTTTGAGGTCAACTTCTGGAAGAACTCACCCCACAAACACCGAAAAGCTGAAACTGTTTTAGAAGTTTGTTTGTTTAGATTTTTGTTTTGTTTATTGAAGTATGGTTGATTTACAATATTGTGTTAGTTTCAGGTGTACAGCAAAGTGATTAAGTTATACATATATATTTTTACAGATTCTTCTTCTTTATAGGTTATTAGAAAATACTGAATATAGCTCCCTGTGCTATACAGTAAGTCCTTGTTGGTTATCTATTTTATATATAGTAGGGTGTATATGTTAATCTGTTTGTTTTGTTTTGAATTTTTCCCCCAGTCATGAAATATGTTAGGGCTAAAATAGATGAAAATTTCACAACCTAAAGTCTTGGTGATGGACAGGGAGGCCTGGCGTGCTGTGATTCATGGGATCACAAAGAGTCGGACACGACTGAGCAACTGAACTGAACTGAAAGTCCCATCTCCTCTGATCATCGAAGTCTCAATATTCACAATGTGGGGCTGAAACTGCTGGCCTCTTGCATAAGGAAGCCAGGCTATAGGAACATATGTTCATCTAAAAATAGAATCCATTATGTATATCAGCACAACACTTAGTTTCTTGGCATAGCAACTGGTTCTGCCCCATAAAACTCTTCACTGAGGCATTCACTTCACCAGGTGCACTGCTCACCATGCACACACCAAAGAGAAATCTCTTGCAAAATCTTTCTCATAACAATGCATATTGAAGACTGAAGTAAAAACCAAAAATTCTTATGGGAGAAACATGGATTTTTACCACTTAAATATATTATTTAGAACTGATTATATCACAGCTCCCTATCACCCCTGTATATGACCTCATTGTCTCTAGTTTCCCTGCTGGGCTAATGTGTCAATAAAGAAATAATTTCTACAAATTAATAATGACATGATGTCATAATTTATCAAGATGATATCTGCTTTGTATCCATAAAACAAGCTTAAGATATAATTATATAAAATCATTTTTAAAACCACATTTACTTAGTCAAAAGTAAAGCTAGTTTAATTAAGTATGTTCAAATAGCAACTCGGTTTAACAGAAGATCTAGAAAAACATAAAGGTTAATAAACAGGCATGAATGCTGACGATATGTTCAGCAAAAATAAAACGAATACCTAGTACTTAGAACATCCAGGGAATGGAAAATTAAATGAATTTTAATCAACTGAATATAACAAAAGTATTTATTTTGATTCAATCTTAGATACTAAGACTCCTTCTAAAAAATGTTAGTAATTTCCTGCCTTCCTAAGTACAGTATAGGGAATATTATTCAATTGTGGCTAAATAATTCAGAGTCTTGTAGGGCCTCTGGGTGCTTAAGCTGAGTCTGATTTTTGATAGAAATGAGGCCACAGAAGGAAAAGCAGAGTGAGCACAACCCCTCAGGAACTTCACTGAATTGATTTGCAAAGTCAGTTTGCTTCCTATCAGTGGTCACCTTGGCTGCATGTTAGAATCAAACGAGAAGCATTAAAAAAAAAAAAAAAAATCCAAGGTCCTGACCACACCCCAGAGCAATTAGATTCTCTGGGGATGGGACCCAGGCAGCAACAATTTTTGAAGCTCCCCCAGTGATTTTAATGTTTCCCTGTGCAGCCCGAGTTGAGAACCACTTCACATTGTTTGCCTTTTCCTTAAACATGCAATATGTCTACTGAGATTTCTTTTCAGACAGATCTAAGGGGGAAAAAATCTGAGAAAAACAATTTTACAAATTAAACAAGATCTTTAAAAAGCAAGAAGTTAAGGGTCAGGACACACAGCCAGGCTGCTGCTGCTGCTGCTAAGTCACTTCAGTCGTGTCCGACTCTGTGTGACCCCATAGACGGAAGCCCACCAGGCTCCCCCATCCCTGGGATTCTCCAGGCAAGAACACTGGAGTGGCTTGCCATTGCCTTCTCCGCACAGCCAGGCTACCTGGATTTTATTCCTGTCTCTATTCATGAACTGTGTAGCAAGGGTCATCACTCTGGGTACATGTCAACGCCCTCACCTGGAAATGGGAGTGATGAGAGGCCTGGCCTCACAGGCTCGTGGAAATGACTGAATATGTATGTGTGCACACACACACACCAGCATGTGCATGCACACATACATCACAACAGTGACTCGTGTGCAGAAAACTCCATATATGCGATTGCTATTATTGGTGATGATGATAACAGTAATAACAACAGATAAAAGGTGTGTGCAAATGGAACTAGTCACATGAAAAGAAATGTATGTGACACCAAGTTCCTAATAATCAGGTTGTTTAACATTTTAAAATTATTTAAACAAAGTAAAGACAAAATGTCAACAATGGAAAATTTTTATTTTGGTCTATTTTTGGTAAATACTTCAGTGACTCAATTTTCCACCTTTATTTATTGTACCAGAGGGAAAAAAGAGGCTTGTCATGCTGATTAACTATGGAAAGAGTTTGACAAGAACCCCATCAGTAGAATCAAACAATTTTACATTGGCAAGAAAATGAACTAGAGGACAACCCAAATATGCTCACTCTATCCACAACATCTATAATTCAAGCAAAGAAGCATGACATTGGGTCAATACCAAGTGTCTGGGAATTCTATTCACAATAAGGGCAAATGGGTTTTCCACATAACAAGAGATAGAATGATGAACAATACAGATGTATTTCCTCTACACATTCCTTTAATCCAGTGTCTCAAACTAATTTTTTATCAAAAGGTACCAATTACCCATCATAATAACTTCATAGCATGGAAAGCATTAAATTTAACTGCTACTACAAGACTGCTGCTGCTGCTGCTAAGTCACTTCAGACGTCTCCAACTCTGCACGACCCCATAGATGGCAGCCCACCAGGCTCCCCCATCCCTGGGATTCTCCAGGCAAGAACACTGGAGTGGGTTGCCATTGCCTTCTCCAATGCATGAAAGAGAAAAGTGAAAGTGAAGTCGCTCAGTCGTGTCCGACTCGTAGCAACCCCATGGACTGCAGCCTACCAGGCTCCTCCATCCATAGGATTTTCCAAGTGAGAGTACTGGAGTGGGTTGCCATTGCCTTCTCCAATGCATGCAAGAGAAAAGTGAAAGTGAAGTCGCTCAGTCATGTCCGACTCATAGCAACCCCATGGACTACAGCCTACCAAGCTCCTCCATCCATAGGATTTTCCAAGTGAGAGTACTGGAATGGGTTGCCATTGCCTTCTCCAAAATATAAGCAACACATAAAACTGAGGCAAAACTTTGTAATTAAATTATCTTAGGGGTAATGAAATTTGAATTAAAGCCAGGGTGCTATATATTTCTAAACTCTGGTTACAACATATTCAAATGAGCACTGCTGTTATCGGCCTGATGACGTGCTGTGATAGAGACACGAAAATCAGATTAATTCACTAACATCCTAAAAACGATTCTAAAAAAAAGCACAATGATGCCATTTCATAATAATCAGCTTGATTTTAAAATACATTTACTAAAAGACCATGAATCACAACCTGGTAAAGGCTTCCATTCTAACAAGTTCTTCTGTTGCATCTACATAGGTTAAGCAAACATAGCATCTGGCTGTCCTACCCTAGCTCGAACTCATTGAGGCAAAAAACTCTGGGACTTGTGGTGGTGAAAGAAAGGTTGGAAATAAATAAAGCTTAATCTGGAAGCAAAATTGATGAAAAGTGGCTTGCTCCTCAGTAATCCAACAGACCACTATATAAATTATACTCACAAATAACTTCAAGTTTACTCTCTCAGGATCTTATTGGAATAGAGGAAAAGGAACTGCCTGGTGCCAATACAGCAGTGAAAAATCCCAAAGTGACTATCTTAGGAAAAAAGACACAGACAACCATGGTGGATACCAATTCTACTTGTGAATAATGGCATTTCTCCTGCGCAAAACTTTTAAATCATCTTTAAGCTTATTCCACAAGAAGCTTCCAATTCCTGAGGGTCAAAAACCTTTCACCTATGATGCAGTATTTATTAGTGGACTACCCTCAGCAGGAAAGTCTTCTCAACCATAAATCCCTTCTTTTGCCTTCTATAGTTCTGCTCCTGAAATGTTATGAAATACATAAACATCTTGTTTGCTCAAACAGACCTAAGGCTCAATGCTTTAGATCAAAGACCACAACAGAGTCTAAAGAGGAAACAATCACTATTACCTTGAAGAAGAAGAAAATATATTTTAAAATATATGTAAACAGTCAGTTACTTGGCTTTCAAAACAGAATGTCTGTAGTCCCTAAAAATTAGTTAGGGACTTAACTGTTTAGTCAGAGACTAACTGCTAATTATATACCAATAATAGAAACTACCACAATGGACCTTGAGGGCATTATGTCAAGTGAAATAAATCCAAATAGAGACAGATGAATATGACATGGTATCACATACATGTGAAACCTTCAAAGGTGGGGAGGTGTCAGACTCACAGGAACAGAGTAGAACTGTGGGTGCCGGGGCTGGGGTACAGTGGGACCAGGGGGATGGTGGCTCAGTCACTGAGCCGTGCCCGACTCTGGAACCCCACGGACTGCAGCCCACCAGGCTCCTCTGTCCACGGGATATCCCAGGTAAGAACATGGGAGTGGGTTGCCATTTCCTTTTCCAGGAGACCTTCCTGACATGGAACGAATCCGTGTCTTCCTGTTTGGCAGGCAGATTCTTTACCACTGACCACCTGGGAAGCCAGGGGAACTAGGAAGTGGTTGGTAAAAGGCTATGAATTTTCAACTATAAAATGAATAAGGGCTGAGAATCTAATGTGTAATACGGTGAATATAGTTGATAATACTGTATTATATGAATGAAATTTGCAGAAAACAGAACCTACATGTTCTCACACATACAAAAAAAGAAGAAAATAAGTGAGGTAGGTGATGGATGTGCTAGTTAACTAGATGCAGGGAATCCTTTCACAATGGATACGTATATTAACTTCTTTACTTTTTTTTTTTTTAAATCACCACGAAGCATACTTTAAATATCTTACAAGTTTATTTGTCAGCCATACTTCAGGAAAACTTACATTTTAAATTTTCATTTAATTTAAAAATTAAATCTTAAAAAAGCCACCACAAAGACTGAGTCTCCAAAGCAGTATACATTGTTCTTGGACAGAGGAGCCTGGTAGGCTACAGTCCACAGGGGTCACAGTCAGACACGACTTGAGCAACTAAACAACAAAGCGTTGAACTACACACTTCGTGTATCATATTTAACAGCAACTCTCAGAAAGTTAACACTCAGTCTTACAGATGAGGAAATGGAGGCTCAGATGGTTGAAGAGATTCACCAGATATGACTCACGGGACATGAGCTAGAACTAGAACTCCAATCCACGTCAGTCAGACTTCAAGTTCTGGCTTCCCAGATGAAGACTCAACTAAAAAATCTCCCTGGCTTAAAACAAAGTATGTACCTAACAGGTTCCAGTTACAGTGCCTCTTAGTAAGGAATCCTTTTAATTCCCTTAATTATGGGGCATCTCCATTAAGTTGTTAGACATTAAGGATCCATGTTAGGCAGTTCCTAAACGAGGATTCTACTAAAATGAGTTTATTTTAGAGGTGTCTCCAGGACACATGTGGAATAGAGACAGGAAAGGAAGGAAGCCCATGAAGGGTGTGTTCTCAAGCCAGTTACCTCTGAGGGTAAAGGGGCCTATTGCCCCTGGAATGCACTAGAAGAAAACAGAAAGCTTGCACCTTCGAGTTATGCCACCCAGAAGTTTGTGGTATTTGCCCATCAAACTTGTTTGCTCAGGTGGGTGTTAGTTAGTTAGTTCAGTCACTCAGTCATGTCTGACTATTTGCAACACCATGGACTGCAGCATACCAGGCTTCCCTGTCCATCACCAAATCCCAGAGCTTGCTCAAACTCATGTCCATCGAGTAGGTGATGCCATCCAACCATCTCATCCTCTGTCATCCCCTTCTTCTCCTGCCTTCAATCTTTCCCAGCAACAGGGTCTTTTCTAATGAATTGACTCTTCACATCAGGTGGCCAAAGTATTGGAGTTTCAGCTTCATCATCAGTCCTTCCAATGAATATTCAGGACTGACTTCCTTTAGGATGGACTGGTTTGAACTCCCTGTAGTCCAAGGGACTCTCAAGAATCATCTCCAACACCACAGTGCAAAAACATCAATTCTTTGGCACTCAGCTTTCTTTATGATCCAGCTCTCACATCCATACATGACTACTGGAAAAACCATAGCTTTGACTAGACGGACCTTTGTCAGCAAAGTAATATCTCTGCTTTTTAGTATGCTGTCTAGGTTGGTCATAGCTATTTTTCCAAGGAGCAAGTGTCTTTTAATTTCATGGCTACAGCCACTATATGTAGTGATTTTGGAGCCCAAGAAAATAAAGCTTGTCACTGTATCCACTGCTTCTCCATTTATTTGCCATGAAGTAATGGGACTGGATGCCATGATCTTTGTTTTTTGAACGTTGAGTTTTAAGTCAGCTTTTCACTCTCCTCTTTCAATTTCAACAATAGGTTCTTTGGTTCCTCTTCGCTTTCTGCCACAAGGGTGGTGTCATCTGCATGTCTGAGGTCTTTGACATTTCTCCCGGCAATCTTGATTCTAGCTTGTGCTTCAACTGGCCCATTTTGCATGATGTACTCTGCACATAAGTTAAAGAAGCATGGTGACAATATACAGCCTTGATGTACTCTTTTCCTGATTTGGAACCAGTTCATTGCTCCATGTTCGGTTCTAACTGTTGCTTCTTGACCTGCATACAGGTTTCTCAGGAGGCAGGGAAGGTGCTCTGGTATTCCCATCTCTTGAAGAATTTCCCACAGTTTGTTGTGATTCACACAGTCAAAGGCTTTGGTGTAATCAATAAAGCAGAAGGAGATGTTTTTTTGGAACTCTCTTGCTTTTTGAACCAAAGATCAAACTGCCAACATCTGTTGGATCATAGAAAAAGCAAGAAAGGTCCAGAAAAACAATGACAAAGAATGTTCAAAATTTTGAGCATTACTTTGCTAGCTTGAGATGAGTGCAACTGTGCGCTAGTTTGAACATTCTTTGGCATTGCCTTTCTTTGGGATTGAAATGAAAACTGACCTTTTCCAGTCCTGTGGCCACTGCTGAGTTTTCCAAGTTTGCTGGCATATTGACTGCAGCACTTTCACAGCATCATATTTGAAGATTTGAATAGCTCAGCTGGAATTCCATCACCTCCACTAGCTTTGTTTGTAGTGATTCTTCCTAAGTCCCACTTGACTTCACATTACAGGATGTCTGATTCTAGTTGAGTGATTATACCATTGCAGTTATCAGGGTCATGAAGATCTTTTTTGTATAGTTCTTCTGTGTATTCTTGCCACCTTTTCCTAATAGCTTCTGCTTCTGTTAGGTCCATACTGTTTCTGTCCTTTAATGAGCCCATCTTTGCATGAAATGTTCCCTTGGTATCTCTAATTTTCTTGAAGAGATCTCTAGTCTCTCCCATTCTATTGTTTTCCTCTATTTCTTTGCACTGATCACTGAGGAAGGCTTTCTTACCCGTCCTTGCTATTATTTGGAACTCTGCATTCAAATGGGTATATCTTTCCTTTGCCTTTGGCCTCTCTTTTCTCAGCTATTTGTAAGGCCTCCTCAGACAACCATTTTGCCTTTTTGCATTTCTTTTTCTTGGGGGTGTTCTTGATCACTGCCTCCTGTACAACATCATGAACCTCCGTCCATAGTTCTTCAGGCACTTTGTCTATCTGATCTAATCCCTTGAATCTATTTGTCACTTCCACTGTATCATCGTAAGGGATTTGATTTCGGTCATACCTGAATGGTCTAGTGGTTTTCCCTGCTTTCTTCAACTTAAGTCTGAATTTGGCAATAAGGAGTTCATGATCTGAGCCACAGTCAGCTCCCAGTCTTGTTTTTGCTGACTGGATAGAGCTTCTCCTTCTTCAGCTGCATATATAATCAATCTGATTTCGGTACTGACCGTCTGGTGACATCCATGTGTACAGTTGTCTCTTGTATGGGTGTCAGCTCCCAGGCAGTGTCATGAGCTCCAGAGGCCAGAAAAAGCAAAGGAATGCAAATGCCACTGGGGTCCAACTCTCAGCCACAGGAGCAGTAAGGGCTTGGGTTTCGATTTTGGGCTGCGTTGCTTCTATTAATTTCTTTATGTGAAGGAAATCTGGGGAAGGTGAAGGGAAAGACTTAATCCAGAGATGCTGCTGCTTGTTGGCAATGACTGGCATCCTGCTATAGGCCTAGTAATGACACCAGCCTTCCAGGAGTGATACTCACATGCTCTGCATTGTTTTCTGAGATAAATCAGCTGTTGTTTCAGGGTTCAGGGAAGCTACCAAATAAAAGCGTGTAGAGTTGATCTTCTAATTTATAATCACATTGTTGCACTCAATGGACAGTTGAGTATCCTACCGCAATTACCATAGACAAGAAAGTTCAAAACTGATGTTTCTGGGATATTCTAGAGAAGTGTGTGTGAATGAAGTGCTGTTGATAAACAATGATTAATAAAATCTGTGATGCCTGGTGGTTCACTACAGAGCCCAGACCATTTTTTAACATGATATTACTAGCTTTTTTTATAGAGTATTATGATACAACAGTTTAAATATTTACAAACTCTTGACTTCTTTGCTGAAAAATATCATCGTGTAATATGTAAATATTTAATTTTTGAACTTTGCATTTGAACTCAGTACAGAAATATAAGGTTACTATAAGAGAAGGCAGTCTATAGTTTTCATTAACAGATACTTACCACTTTGCAAGGATCCCCAATGACTGTCTCATGCAAAATAATAGGCCAGAACAAGACAACAGATGCAACAGATGGTGGAGTCTTCCCATGTCCTGTTCCCTAGAAATGACTAAATACACAGGTGTAAACATATGTCTATAATCTAGGATCATGGGTAAACAGAAGGAGTTGTACTTCTTGAATCAGAAAGCATGGAAGGCAGAAGATAAATGGAATAAAAATAAAGTAGGAGGCGACACCCCAGAGACTCACAGGCATTAAAACAGGCACAGATCTGGACCACCCGAACCAGGTGGTGGAGGTATCAGCATCGGGAGTAAAATGGGAACATCTAATCAGGACAACCTGCCTTCATAGTTCGCACTTCCCATGCCCTCCACACCCCAGCCAGAAGAAAACTGCATGGCAGATAGTGATACCAGAGTCAGTTCCAACCAGAAAAAACAGGGACCACCCAAAGACAGGACTAACAATTTGAAGAAATTAGATTTCTGAGAACATCAGTCCTCAAAATACATGATATCATTGCTATGGTCTGAATGTTTACGTCCCCACACTCCATGCCAAATCCTTATGTTGAACACCTAATACCCAAGGATGGTATTAGGAGATTGGGCCTTTGGGAGGTGATTAGGTCCTGAGGGCAGAGTCCTCCTTGATGGGATTCAGTTCAGTTCAGTTCAGTCACTCAGTCGTGTCCGACTCTCCGCGACCCCATGAATGACAGCGCGCCAGGCCTCCCTGTCCATCACCACCTCCCGGAGTTCACTCAAACTCATGTCCACAGAATCGGTGATGCCATCCAGCCATCTCATTTTCTGTCGTCCCCTTCTCTTCCGGCCCCCAACCTTTCCCAGCATCAAAGTCTTTTCCAGTGAGTCAACTCGTCGCATGAGGTGGCCAAAGTATTGGAGTTTCAGCTTTAGCATCAGTCCTTCCAATGAACACCCAGGACTGATCTCCTTTAGGATGGACTGGCTGGATCTCCTTGCAGTACAAGGGACTCTCAAGAGTCTTCTCCAACACCACAGTTCAAAAGCATCGATTCTTCGGCGATCAGATTTCTTCACAGTCCAACTCTCACATCCATACGTGACCACGGGAAAAACCATAGCCTTGACTAGACGGACCTTGGTTGGCAAAGTCATGTCTCCGCTTTTCAACATACTATCAAGGCTGGTCATAACTTTCCTTCCAAGGAGTAAGCATCATTTAATTTCATGGCTGCAATCAGCATCTGCAGTGATTTTGGAGCCCAAAAAAATAAAGTCTGACACTGTTTCCACTGTTTTTCCATCTATTTTCCATGAAGTGATGGGACCAGATGCCATGATCTTTGCTTTCTGAATGTTGAGCTTCAAGCCAACCTTTTCACTCTCCTCTTTCACTTTCATCAAGAGGCTTTTGAGTTCCTCTTCACTTTCTGCCATAAGGGTAGTGTCATCTGCATATCTGAGGTTATTGATATTTCTCCCAGCAATCTTGATTCCAGCTTGTGCTTCTTCCAGCCCAGCGTTCCTCATGATGTATTGATGGGATTAGTACCCGTATAAAAGAAGCTCGAGAGAGATCCTCAGGCTTCTCTGGTGGCTCAGTGGTAAAGAATCCACCTGCAATGCAGGAGACCCGGGTTCAGTCCCTGGGTTGGGAAGATCCCCTGGAGGAGGAAATAGCAACCCACACCAGTATTCTTGCCTGGGAAATCCCACGGACACAGGAGCCTGGCGGGCTACACTCCATGGGGCTGCAAAGAGTTGGACAGGAGCGACTAAGCACGAACACAGAGACGCTGAGCCCCTTCCACCACATGAGGACACGAGAAATCTGCAGCACAGAAGAGGGGTCTCTCTGGCCAGGCTGATACCCTGGTCTTGGACTTCCAGCCTCCTGAACCCTAAGAAATATGTCATTTATGAACTACCCAGTCTACAGAGTTCCGTTACAGCAGCCCAAATGGACTAAGACATTTTTACATGAATTAAAAATCTGAACTAATAATAATGATGGGTAAGAGTATGATGAATAAGAAAAATCTTGAATAAAGCAAAAAGCAAAAAAAAAGTTGGACTGTGAATATATCAAATTTGAAAATGTCATGTCATCTTTTGTCATGCATAAAAGTTAAGAAATTCAAAGTAAGCCACAGACAGGAAGAAAGTGTTTGAAATATCCCTAACAGCTAAAGGATTAACATCCAGAATAAATGGACAACTCTCAACACAAGGCAAAGAATTTAAGCAGGCTATTGATGGAAAAGGAAACAGAAATTACCCATAATGTTGGAAAATGTACACAGCTCATTAGCAAATCAGGCAACAGCAAACTAGAGCAGAGATAACAATGGTTGCATCAAGTTGACGAAAATTAAAATGTTTCTTAATAGTGTTGGTGGGGATTGAGGAAACAGTTCCTCTCACACAGGACTGGCAAAGCTATAAAATGACACAACCATTAACTAAAATTTAGGATATATATAGCCTTCAATCAGCAACTGTACTTCTCAAAATTTACCTCAGGGACGCCTGACCCATATACTCAGAGAGAGATACGTAAGACGAAGTATTACTCCAAAGTACAAGACTTTTTCGTGTAGCCCAAACTAGAAACAAATACCAAGAGTCCACCAATGAGACTATTTTATTGTTAAATAAAATTTGATCATCCATTCCCTGGGCCTCTAAGGTGACACAGTGGCAAAGAATCCACCTGTCAATGCAGGAGACGCAAGAGACTAAGGTTCAATCCTTGGGTCAGGAATATCCCCTGGAGCAGGGAATGGCAACCCACTCCAGTTCTGTTATCTGGAACATTCCCTAGACAGAGGAGCCTGGTGTGCTACAGTCAATGGGGTTGCAGAAAGTTGGACATGATCAGTGACTATACACACAGCCATTCCATGGGATATTATAGAGGTATAAGAAAAATAAAGTGGATACACATGTACTTACATGAAAAATTCCGTAAGACATACTGTAAAGTGAAAATCAAGTTTGTGGAAAAGTGAAAATAGAATGATGTTATTTAGGATACAGATGGATATAAACAAAACAAAATATTTCCATAGTTAATACACACACAAATTCATTAAAGAGAGACCTGGAAAGATACCATGAAGCCGTTACCAGCAGTTGACTTCATGCTGCACTGCACAGTTGGTGGGATTTTAGTTGCCTGTTCAGGGATCAAACCCGGGTCCTTGGCAGTGAGAGCACAGAGTCTTATCCACTGGACCACCAGGCAAGTGCCACCAGCAGTTGACTTTGGAGAGGGCTAGGATTGTGGTCAAAGGTGGGGGAGTCGAGGACATCAATGCTGCTTCACTCTCTTACAAAAAGAACCTATTATTATTTGTGGGTTAGCCACAAAAACAAAAATAAGTATCTGTAACAGCAAAAGATCAAGTAGTAGGAATTCTTCCTTTAAAACGTGTATCTCTCCTCCTCTTCCTTTGTAATTTAATTATGTGGTCCTCTTTCCCCTTCCCCAAGCTCCTGTTTTAGGGATACAAGGAAGAGTTTACTAAACTATATTGAACTTCTTGTATCTGAACTGGTGGTGACTAGTTTTATTTTTACACCAATCTTGGCCCAGGAATAGGGCCTCAGCTTGCAAGGCAGAGGTCTACTTTGTTTCGTATTCTAACAGACTATGTTTAGGTTCGCCTTTTACATGGACCCCCTTTTCTTCTATGGCTCCCATACAGATTCCTCTTGTAGTTCACACGTTTTTCATGCACAACCCTTCCTACCTTGGTTTCTGGTCCTGACATGGCATAGCTCCAAAGAAAAGTCATAATTTAATGCAGGAAACCTCTTCCATACTCAGCCTGTCCAAGAGCCCCTTCTCACTCACTGTCACAAATAAAATGATCTTCTTCACATGACACACACTGACATAAGAAAAACACCCATGCTTAAGATAGTCATATTCAGAATCTCATTTCTGCTAATTACAGTCAATAAACTTTACAGAGCCAACATTAAAAGGGAAAGAATGATTAGAATAAGCCCAGAGCCGGTACCAAGTATGAACATTTCCCTTAAGATGATATTCCCATTTATCTGCTCCCCACCAAACCCCAAACATGCCTTCAATGTTTCATCAGAAGCACATTTCTGCTACCTAAAAGTTCCTTGCCAGCTCTGGTTTTTAAGTTCTTCAATCTGTTATCTGGGTTATCAATCTTCTTTGCCACCTATCAGTTCTATGGTAGCAAATCAAAGGCGGGGTTACAGAACACGTGTCAAGGTTCACAGAGAGCAAAACCAGTGGCTTCAAATCAGTGGTCCATGGTACAGTGTGGTCAGGACGGGAGAGAGGACCTGGATAAGAACCCATCAGATGTGAGGATTTTCCTCCAGGCTGTGAAAAGAAAATCCTGTAACAATATTCTTTACTTCTCAAGCCACTCAGCACACCTCTGAGCAGACTAGGCTTCAGTTCAGTTCAGTTCAGTTCAGTCACTCAGTCGTGCCCGACTCTCCGCGACCTCATGAATCACAGCACGCCAGGCCAACTGATCACTAATCAAAGAGCTTCATAAAACAGGGAGCTCAGCTGGTGCTTGGTGATAACCTAGACAGGGGATGGGGGAGGTGGGAGGGGGCTCCGGAGGGAGGGGTCTCTGTATAATGAAAGGTGAGGCACGTTGTTGTGCAGCAGAAACCAATACAACATTGTAAAGCAATCATCCTCCAATTAAAAATAAACAAAAATTTAAATAAAACAAAGGACTTTGGCACAGGCTTCGTGGACCAAGGAGAAACACGGACGAAGACGAAAGCAGCAGCTCCAGAGAGAAGAGGTGAATCACAGAGACACCAATGCAAGCTTTCAAGCAGAGGCGAGGAGGGAATCGGGGGATAAACTTTAAAAAGTATCGTATTTTTTCTCTGAGATGTAAACTCTGTAGTACATGTGCTAGACTCGTCACCAAGACTAACTGTCAATTAAAATATTTTAAAGAAAGTAGGCCTCTAAGCAATACCGTGAACGCAACACTCAGCCCATCCCTTCAAATTCTGCTATGCGAAAACATGGACTGAACGCTCACTTGCCACTCGAAGCTTACTCCCTCATCCGTGAGCACCATCTCTGCTCACATGCGTTTGAGCTGCTAACACATCACTCACAGGGGTCCGTCTCCTAGAAGTGGACTCATGACTCTCTCTGGCTCTAGAACTGGGCTTAATGCCGGAAGATTACAAACTTGGAATCATGTAAAGTTTCATTTTTTTCTTAAATTACCTCGTCTTTTAGATATTAATATATGATCATTAAAAAAAACAAACCTCCAAACTCTGATATATGACTGATGGTTGACTTAGAAAGTGAAAAATGAAACTACCATCTCTTGGCTAGAACTGAAAGATTCATGCTCATGAAAACAAAAGTAATAAAAAGACAGAAATATTGCTACCACAACGTCTGTTTCATCTGATCATAAACTGCATTACAACCAAGAGAAAATGGTCTGTATTCAAAAACTGAGTTTTTTTTCCTACATTTGAAAATAAGCATGATTCAAAATACTGGGTTCATGGAACAAGAGATGTACATCAAAGAGCCTCTGGTCCTAAACACTTTTTTCTTTCTCAAGCAAAGAAATATTTATGATTGGTTTTAAAGGGGAGCTTAACTGAGTTGCTATGAATTATTTAAAATCCCCAAAATATCTTCTGCTGCTTTTATAGAAGTTTGATTTACAAGCTGAAAAATCAAACTGACAGTCCAGTCTCTTGTACAAATACCCAACTTTAAAAATGTTCTAGGCATTATAAATATATCTTTCATGAATACAGCTTCAACAGTTCTAAAAATAGCCTATAGGAAGAAAAAAAAAAAAGAACCCTTTCAAGCCATTGTTTTATACATAACAGCAGGAAACCAAACAGAATGTCAAAGCCAAAGTGATTAACACACCCAGTAATAAACATGAACAGTCAGTATGAAATCTTACTCAAACGAGGTTTTTGACATTAGCTTGGGGTCTATGTCTGTGGCCCCATGTCTATCGCCAGAGGTGACTATAGAGCACCCACATTCAGAAAGCAACTCCAGGACAACAAAGGTAAAATCTGTCCTTTGGAAGATGTGTTAAAGAGACACATTCAGGACTGACCCTGGGGGCCATATATTACTTTCCAGCCTCCACCCAGACCCCAAATGAGCCTCTGTACAGAGCAGTCTCTGTACCATTGCTCACTGATGAAGCCCAGGTTGCCCCCAAAGGCAGAAAGCTAGGCTGACAACCAGTAGCCCTGGATGTAGAGGAATAACACCAGGACGTGAAAAGGTTACCAGTGCCTCACAATTTGGCCCAGGCATTTTATCGTTTCAGTATCACTTTGGCAATCCCAATAAAACCTGCCCTATCTTTCCAAATATCAGAACTTATAGCACCAAAATATTCTGTGGTCGGTGGCCTCGGAGGTTCAAGTGCAGAACCATAGCATTGTCTATTGAAATAATAACCACTTTCTATGAATATTCTGGTCTAACTGCCTGTTAAACTCCAAATAAATTTTATGATCTGCAGACATTCTACTTTTTAATAATTCAATATGGAATCAGCTCAATTGGTTCCATAATAAATGAGATTCTAAATTTATGATATGGTGGACAGAAAGCTAAAACAGGAAAAAAATTCCTGAAAATGGGAAGATATAGTCTAAAGGAATTTTATTCCTGATTTTCTAATGTGAACCAATTATCAAGGCCAAATTCCTGCCGAGGCTGGGGGAACCCCAATAAGCAACAAAGGGCAGAAGGAAGAGAAAGGGAAAGTCACAGTTACAGTCATGGGGTCACAGGGGCTTTCTTATCCATTTTCTTCATTCCCTATGGAAACAGCTGCGGGGAGACTTACAGCAGTAACACCAGCTAACTTCCCTCTACAACAAATGCAATTCACAGTTCCATGCTCTTGTCCTGAAAAGTGCCAAATGTTCTAGGATTTAGCACATCTAATTCTTCAGGCTACAGTCCTTGGAAACTCTCCAGACATTTCCATTTTAGGCATTCTTTTTAATTAGAATCTTTAAATAAATTACAAAGAATCACCTGTGAAACAAAGAGAAACCTGAATACTTGCAAATCAACAACTCACTGGAAAATGTAAGTGAAACATATCTCACTTCTTTCCTTGTTTTGATCTGTCCAGTAAAAGAAAAATCCCTGGGGGTCAGTCCTCAAAATAATCGGAGTGACAAGAGTGGAGTCCTAGAAGTGTAAGAAAACACGTGTATATCAACATGTGCCACAGTAGAAAGTCTTACCTGGGAATAACTTAACAAGTTAATAATTAAGAGTTTCTCCAAGATCATCAATTATTAGTAAAAACTAATTAGTTTCAAAAAACTAAACACGATATCTTTAACATCATAAGATTATTAATTACATAACTGGAGATGCTCTACTGATAATCAGAATATTATTTAAAAAGGAAAAGGTCAGTGATGCATGTATTTATTGATTGAGACACACTTTTAAAGGCATTGGCATGTTTTCTATTAAAAAGTTATATTTAGTTTTCCAAATAAAACACTAAACATTACATACTTTATATGATTAAAATTAATTAAAATCCATGCTTGAGGATATTATTTTAAATTATATTTGCTCTATAAAATGATCTTAATTGTATTAAAGAGAGTTAACACAGCATTTAGGTATTGCTATTTCCAAGGACAGTAAATAAGGCCATCTTCTACATATTCAGAAAGCTATACACAAAACTGTTTCAAATTTAAATCTCACACAATAAAACATCACAGACAGTCTTCTGAGTTTAAAGCATGCATATTACAAAGCAAAAACTGCCTGCATTGTAATTACAATATTTAACATTTCTAAAATATGTATTCTTTTCTTTTGGCAATTTTCAGAGAGGCATACCATCTGCACAAAAAAACACATGTCACTGGATATGGATTTTTATACTGAAACACTGAGGTCTTTTTTTAAAAAGAGACATAAATAACCAGTTTATTCCAGCTTTTTCATACACATTATAACTGTGGTATGTCATATCCTCTTGATCAAAAAGATCTGTAATAAATTTAGAGCTTGCGGAGATCATTTTGGAATCTGGGGTTGTCTTCCTGATGGGTAGAGCGGATCTAAGGCTCCGAGCACATAGTGAGCTGTGAGAGTCAGGTCAACTAGTAACTGGAGGCCAACCCCTTGGGCTCACACTGCCCGTGCCTCCCTGTGCCTCAGTTTACACAACAACAACTGGGGAAAAAATAAGACAATAATCATACCTCCCTCAGAGTGTTTTAGTTAGAATTAAATAGGGTAATCTGGGTAAAGAACCTGGACCAATTCTTGGCACATAAAAATATTTATTATTATTGTCGTAGATTATTGTAGTAACTTTTAAAGGTTAAATTATTAAAATATTAAATGATTATCAGTATTCTTTTTTATTGGGGTAAATATATATATAATATAAAATTCACCATTTTTAAGTGTAAGGTTCATTAAGTTCATTAAGCAAAGTACTTAATGTACTTTCACACTGCTATGCAACCATGACCACCGCCCATCCCCAGAATATTTTCATCTTCCCAAACTCAAACTCCACGCTCAGTAAACACTAACTCACCATTCCCTCCTTGCCCCAGGCCCTGACAATCACCATTTCTGTATCTATGAATCAGACTACTCTTTGATAACTCATATAAGTAGGCTGGTGGGCTACAATCTACCGAGTTGCAGAGAGTCGGACACGACTAAGCAACTAACACACACACATAAGTAGAATCACACAAGTATTCTTCCTTTTGTATCTGGTCGATTTCATTCAGTATAATGTGCTCAAGCTTCATCCATGTCACAGTAGGTGTCAAAATGCCCTTCCTTTTAAGACTGAAAAATATTCAATTACATGGATGTATCACTTTGTTTATTCACTCATCCACCGATGGACATTGGGGTTGTTCCCAACCTTCTGTGATTGTGAACTATGCTGCTACGATAACGGTCCACAGATAACTGTTTGCGTCCCTGCTTTTAATTCTTTTCCATATATACTCAGAAGCGGAATAACTGGATCATATGGTAGTTCTATGTGTAATTTTCTGAGGAACTGCCGTTATGTTTTATCCTGATATTCTTAAGATTCGTGCTTAACACGCAGTCTGGAAATATCCTTTACGAGGATTGTGCTGTTGCATAGAACCTGAGCTGGAATTTTAAAATTCCAGAATTACTTCTAAATGTAAAAAAAAAAAAGACATTTGGAAACAAATTTGATATTATAATGGAAGAATAATTTTTAAAATATTTTAGGCTTCTCCTATGAGATTACATGCATAAAAGTTCAGAGCAATATTTCCAATAAATCATAGCAATATTTTCAGTTCCATTATATCACCTACTCTTCCAGCGTTGGGCAAAATAAAAGTTTTCATCAGGCTTCACAGAACACACAATCCCATTTCCAGGCAAATTTGCAATTAACCTGTAGATGTAACTTGTCATTCTCATGTCAGTTCCTTTTCTTATCAGAGTGTCTGACAAGAGTATCTGATAAGATTCTAATCAAAATCTTGGTGACAGTTCACTGCCAGGATCCCAGACAATCAAATACTTAAAGTTAGCAGAGTAAAACCGCTCAAATTTATATGCTGGAACATTGTGTTAGGCTGCCTCGGTGCTTCTGATACTGCTATTTCTAGCTTATTCCTTCTCCTCCTCCAAAATTGAAGTTCCTTTGTTCAATATTTTTTGACCCCACTCTTCCTGCCACAGTTCTGCTAAATGATCATTTATCTCAGCTCCCTGCCTGCTTCCTCCATAATCACCTCTAACATTCCAAGATCAGCTGGCACTTGGCATTCTTGCCATGCAAAGCAGGATCTAACCCAGAAATACATGAATATCCACTTTCACTTCCACCTGGTTTTTTCCCACCTCCCACATAGCAGCAAGTGTCTATTTTCTCCCCACACTGAGGTAGCCACTCAACCCAGACCTCAAGTATTCCTTTTTAAAATTAATTTTTATTGGCGCACAATTGCTTTACAATGTTGCGTTAGTGTCTACTGGGCAGCAAAGTGAATCAGCTGTATGCATTCACACATGTGCTCAGCCACAGTCATGTCTGACTCTTTGCAACCTCATGGACTGTAGCCCTCTAGGCTCCTCTGCCTGTGTAATTTTCCAGGCAAGAACACTGGAGTGGGTTGCCATTTCCTCCCACAAGGGATCTTCCCGACCAGGGATCAAACCCACATCTCCAGCATCTTCTGCATTGCAGATAGATTATTTACCACTGAGTCACCTGGGAAGTCAATGTATACATATAACCCCTCCCCTTTGGATTTCCTTCCCATTCAGGTCAATACAATACATTAAATAGAGTTCCCTGTGCTATGGAGTATGTAGCCATTTCTCCAAAAAAGACATATAGATGGCCAATGAACACATGAAAAGATGCTCAACATTGCTCATTATTAGCTAAATGGAAACCAAAACTAAAATAAGATACCACCTCACCCTGGTCAGAATGGCCATCATCAAAATGTCTACAAACAATAAGTGCTGGAGAGAGTATGGAGAAAATGGAACCCTCCTGCACTGTTGGTGGGAGTATAAATTGATACAGCCACTAGGGAAAACAGTATGGAAGTTCCTTTAAAAATTAAAAATAGAACTATCATATGACCCAGTGATCCCACTACTGGGCTTATACCCAGAGAAAAGCATAATTCAAAAAGACACATGCATCCCAATGTTCATAACAGCACTATTTACAATAGCCAATTTAGGAAGCAACCTAAATGTCTATAAACATTTGGGAAGCAACCTAGACATTTAGGATGACAACCTAAGTGTCTAGCAACACAGGAATGGATA
Source organism: Moschus berezovskii (assembly GCF_049115385.1). NCBI lineage: Eukaryota > Metazoa > Chordata > Mammalia > Artiodactyla > Moschidae > Moschus > Moschus berezovskii. Next base: position 74,208,111 of record NC_142474.1, on the reverse strand, counting down.
AAGAAGTGTGGTGCATATATACAACGGAATATCACTCAGCCATGAAATGGAATGAAATCGTATTTGTACAGATGTGCATGAACCGGGAGAGTGTCATACAGACAGAGTGACGTAAGTCAGAAAGACAAACACTGTATATTAATGCATATATAATATTAGAAGAATCTACATGGACTCTAGAAGAAACGGTATAGATGATCTTATGGCAAAGCAGAAACAGAGACACCAGACGCAGAGATCAAATATCCTTAATTGTCAGAATATCTGCTCTAGTTTGAAGTTTGAAATACATGGCCGTCCTTCATTTCCAAGGTAACTGCAGCATCTCACTGCAGAATAATGTAGATAACTCTCATATGGTCTAGTTTTTACTCTTTCTCCATCAACAACATGTCTATTCCATAGGACAGTGGTTTTCAAACTTCTGGTGCATCAGATTTACGGGGGGACTTGTTAAAACACAGACTCCTGAGCCCTTTCTCTGAAGTTTCTCATTTAGGAGACATTCTCAAACTGGAATAGGGTTTGAGAATCTGCATTTCAACTTTTCAGTGATGTCAGGAATACAATGATGCAAATGCCAAGAAACACCAGTGAGCTTAAAATGTAGACGTCCCTGTTTCTTGTAAGTAAATGGCTTATATCTAGGAATTCAACTTCAGTTTGCTTATTTAAAGTTATAAGGTATTTTTTCCAATAAACTTCCACCTTGAAAAGAAGAACATTAATAAACACACTGTCTTAAGTTAGTAATTGTGGATAATGTACAGTAAACTTCTATGTACCTCTGTTTCCTTCATAGAAACCATTTCACTCTCAACCCTATCACCTCAAAAGTCAAATGTATTATAATGTTATAAGAAGCTGCTATTTTGCTATTTACATGAGTTCCTGAAAAAGATTTTAGGTCAAATAAAAGTCAAGGAACAAAATAAAAAGTCTCCATAAAACCTCAGTATGAGAGGGGGGCGGAAATGAAAGATAGTACAGCAAGAAAAAGTCACTGGAATCTATATTAAAATCAACAAAATCCTATGACATCTTTATTTGCTCATGATTTGTTCATCAATGTGCTGATATAAGGGCTTCTCAAGTGGTAAAGAATCCACCTGACAAAGCAGGAGACATGGGTTCAATTCCTGGTTTGGGAAGATCTCCTGGAGAAGGAAATGGCAACCCACTCCAGTACTCTTTCCTGGAAAATCCCATGGACAGAGGAGACTGGTGGGCTACAGGCCACGTGGTCACAAAAGGGTCAGACATGACTTAGCAACTAAATAGCAAGTGCTGATATTAATCAATAATATATGCTAATACAATGTTATATGACAATCATATCTCACTAAAATGATGAAATGTGAAAATGAATAACTATAAAATAAATTATATATCCTGGGGTATGATCTATATAAATACTGAATCAATATGCTGTACACCTGAAACATAATAAATCAACTATAATAATAAATAAACTGGTAAGCAGTGACAAAATAGTCCAAACTCTCTCCTGATACCAGAATATTCTTTACAAAACTCCCTGACCAAATAATAACAGACACATCCTAAACATTTTTGTCTGAGCTGCAGTTTAAACTTTAAATGGATTTTCTCTTTTGGTATTTATAAAACTTTAAGAGGTAGACACTATTATTATCCCCATTTTACAGATAAATAGACTAAGGCTTAACTTAACTAACTTGTCCAAGGAAACCTAGCTAAGCTAGTAGGGGTGGTACTGGGATTAAACCTTTAGGACAGAATCTACACCACAGACACTCAGTGCTATTTCATTACTGACAAGCTGAAGAGGTTTTTTGGACATCTAGTTTTCTAATCATCCTCCATGAAATGTTAATATCACAGATGCTCTGAACATCTATTTAGATGTTGTGTACATACTGTGCTTTATATAAAATAAAAAGAGTTAAGTTAATGATCCCTCAAGAACCATTTTTCATTTCTTTGTAGATGATTTGGTCCCAATTGAGAAGACATGTGCTCTACAGATGCTGCTGAATATGGGCTCACCTGAGACCACAGGACCTAACAGAAGCAGAAGATATTAAGAAGAGGTGGCAAGAATACACAGAAGAACTGTACAAAAAAGCTCATGACCAAGATAGTCACGATAATGTGATCACTGACCTAGAGCCAGACATCTTGGAATGTGAAGTCAAGTGGGCCTTATAAAGCATCACTACAAACAAAGCTAGTGGAGGTGATGGAATTCCAGTTGAGCTATTTCAAATCTTGAAAGATGATGCTGTGAAAGTACTGCACTCAATATGCCAGCGAATTTGGAAAACTCAGCAGTGGCCACAGGACTGGAAAAGGTCAGTCTTCATTCCAATCCCAAAGAAAGGCAATGCCAAACAATGCTCAAACTACCGGACAATTGCACTCATCTCACACGCTAGTAAACTCATGCTCAAAATTCTCCAAGCCAGGCTTCAGCAATATGTGAACCGTGAACTCCCAGATGTTCAAGCAGGTTTTAGAAAAGGCAGAGGCACCAGAGATCAAATTGCCAACGTCCGCTGGATCATGGAGAAAGCAAGAGAGTTTCAGAAAAACATCTATTTCTGCTTCATTGACTATGCCAAAGCCTTTGACTGTGTGGATCACAATAAACTGTGGAACATTCTGAAAGAGATGGGAATACCAGACCACCTGACCTGTCTCTTGAGAAACCTGTATGCAGGTCAGGAAGCAACAGTCAGAACTGGACATGGAACAACAGACTGGTTCCAAATAGGAAAAGGAGTACGTCAAGGCTGTATATTGTCACCTTGCTTATTTAACTTACATGCAGAGTACATCATGAGGAACGCTGGGCTGGAAGAAGCACAAGCTGGAATCAAGATTGCCGGGAGAAATATCAATAACCTCAGATATGCAGATGACACCACCCTTATGGCAGAAAGTGAAGAGGAACTCAAAAGCCTCTTGATGAAAGTGAAAGAGGAGAGTGAAAAGGTTGGCTTGAAGCTCAACATTCAGAAAACAAAGATCATGGCATCTGGTCCCATCGCTTCATGGGAAATAGATGGAAAAACAGTAGAAACAGTGTCAGACTTTATTTTTTTGGGCTCCAAAATCACTGCAGATGCTGACTGCAGCCATGAAATGAAAAGACGCTTACTCCTTGGAAGGAAAGTTATGACCAGCCTTGATAGTATGTTGAAAAGCAGAGACATTACTTTGCTAACAACGGTCCGTCTAGTCAAGGCTATGGTTTTTCCCGTGGTCATGTATGGATGTGAGAGTTGGACTGTGAAGAAAGCTGATCGCCGAAGAATTGATGCTTTTGAACTGTGGTGTTGGAGAAGACTCTTGAGAGTCCCTTGTACTGCAAGGAGATCCAACCAGTCCATCCTAAAGGAGATCAATCCTGGGTGTTCATTGGAAGGACTGATGCTAAAGCTGAAACTGCAATACTTTGGCCACCTCATGCGACGAGTTGACTCACTGGAAAAGACTCTGATGCTAGGAAAGATTGGGGGCGGGAGGAGAAGGGGATGACAGAGAATGAGATGGCTAGATGGCATCACCGACTCTGTGGACATGAGTTTGAGTGAACTCCGGGAGTTGGTGATGGACAGGGAGGCCTGGCGTGCTGTGATTCATGGGGTCGCGGAGAGTCGGACACGACTGAGAGACTGAACTGAACTGAGACCACAGAGCATTTGAAACGTGACAAGTTTGGCTAAGATGTGTTATTATATTGATTATACATTTAAATCAATGAAAGTGGGAAAGCATTAGTCACTCAGTCATGTGACCCCACAGACTGTAGCCCATCAGGCTCCTATGCCCATGGAATTCTCCAGGCAAGAATACTGGAGAGGGTTGCCATTCCCTTCTCCAGGGGATCTTCTCAACCCAGGGTTTGAACCTGGGTCTCCTGCATTGCAGCCAGATTCTTTACTGTCTGAGCTGCCGGGGAAGCCCATGAAAATCAATATATTGAGTTAAATAAAGAATATTGCTAAAATTAATTTCACCTGTTTCTTTCTACTTGGTTTAATATGGCACCAGAAAATTTTAAATTTCCAATGTGACTTATTTTATATTTCTACTGGGCAGTGCAGCTCACAGCAAGTATTCTCCTTAATAGGGAAATCTTTTTCATAAGTAAACTTGGTCAGATAATTCTAGCTAGAAAGTTTCAGTACTTTTTTCTATATATACAGCTACCATTTACTTTTAACATCTAAGTAGTCCAAAATCTAGTTGCTTCTCCAAGAGTCAATTCTTCAAGTATCTGAACAGAGCCAATACACTGCTGTTCTCTGAGCTCTCCTTTACCAGGCCAGGTGCATAATGAACTGAATTGTCCCTCTCCAAATTCCTATGTTCAAGTGCTATGCAGTGCTTCAGAGTACAACCTTATCTAGAGACAATCAAAGAATTTATTAAAGGTGGGCCCTAATTCAATAGGATTGGCGTCTTTATAAAAAGAAGAAAACTGGACACAGACGCATACAGAAGGAAAATGACATGAAACTCAGGGAGAAGTCAGCCACCTAGAAGCTGAGAAGAGAGGCAACAAGTCCTTCCCTCAGGGTCCTCAGGAGGAGCCAACTCTGTCAACACCTTATCTCAGACGTGCAGCCTTCAAAACAAAGAGAAAATGCATTTCTGCAGCTGAAGCCTCTCAGTCCATGCTACTTTACGGACACCTCAGAAAACTGATATAAGCTGTAACCCGAAGGCTGCAAGCCATTTCGGCTGTTGTCGAGGGCCAGCCCACAGCCCCACAGCGCACACTGTCAGAAGGCCCACCCACCGACCGAGGATGACCACGGTCCTGACTCCACGGTGCGTCCACGTCCTCGTGCTAGAGAACAAGAGCACACCGGCAGCAAGAGATGTGTGCTTCTCAACTAATCAGTGTGCCAGAGGCAACAAGGAAAAGAACCAGTGCTCTACAGGGATTACCCAAGACGTGCTTCAGACAAGCAGCAGAGCCAAAGATGGAAAATACATATATGATCGGGGAGAGTCCTGCGAGGGAAAAAGAATTCCTAGGGTCACAGAAAATCAGAGGTGATGCCCAACAAATGTCAGCAACACAGCCCTGACTATGGGATACACATGCACACACACAGAGACACACACACACTCACACAAACACATGCGCGTGCACACACAGACACACGCACACACAGACGTGCACAGAGACACGCACAGACACGTGCACACAGAAACACACGCGCACACAAGACACTCCGACACAGACACGCACGCACACAGACATGCACACACAGACACAGATACGCACAGACACATGCACACAGACACACACACACAGACACGCGCACACTGACATGCATACACAGACACACACACGCACACAGACCACACACAGACACGCACACAGACATGCACAGAGACACGCGCGCGCACACACACACACACACACAACAAAGGTGGTCTTAGATGTCTGAGTATGAGACTAGGATCAGTGAAGTAAACCTTCTGGGTGAAACAGCATGCATGCGAAGCTCTTCCCCTGGGTCTGTCCAGTCTGAAATTTCCCGGCGAACAGGAAAGCGGAGGACAGAAGAAAGTCCAGGATGGAGTAGGCAAACAGTGGAGAGAAACGCCATTAAAATAACTGCTGTATACTGACAAGTATAAAAATCTCTTCTAACAAAATACAACAAACAGTGGAAAGCATGCTCCTTCAAACACCATACAAGGTACTGCAGGTCTGTGCCAGGGATTCAAATGAACATTGAGATCCCCCATCACCCAAAGTGCTCATTGTTTAGTGGGGGCATCAGATGAGTAAACCAATCATTTCAGGAAGCTATAGATACAGGTCTGGTGGCTGTAAGGTGGCATCTCACTGTGGTCTTATCATATGAATGCATTTCTCTGATGACTAATGACAAATATGAACATCTTTCCGCATGCCTACTAGCCATGTGCATACACATACGGTGGCCCAGTACTTTTTGCGTCTGATAATATCCTCTTTCCCTTTCTCTCTCTGTCTCTCCCCCTCTTGCCTGTGCCATGCAGCATGTGGAATCTTGGTTCCCCAACCGGGCATCAAACCTGGTCCTGCAAGGCAGCACAGAGTTTTAACCACCGAAGTATCAGGAACGTCCTGGCTTAACACTTAATCAGTTAAGATTTAAACTAGTGGTTTACATTTTAATCAAGGATTCTGAACCGGGGCACTTTTCCCCTCCAGGGAAATGCTGGCCATGCCCAGAAACAATCTTGGTTGTTACACTGGCAGTTTTTTACTGGCGTCTAGTAGATAGATGCCAGGGACGCTGCTGAACATCCTACAGGGCACAGGCCAACCTCTTAAATAATCGTCTGGCCTCAAATGTAAATAGTGCTGAGATTGAGAAACATAACTTGGTGGCGTCACATTGCCTTTATGATAAAATCCTGCAATGGCCTAAGCAGCATATATGCAACCCGTTGCCCTCTCTCCTCATTATCTGAGCCACTGAACTCCCCAATTGCTTATTCTTCTCTGTCCTTCAAAGTCCCCTGTGCCTTCCCTCCTTGGGATGCTCACCACTGCTGTTCCTCCGACTTCACACACTTCCCATCCTCTTATTAGCTGAAGAACGACTTATAACTCAGGTCTTTCCCCACACAGAATTTCTCTAGGGACTTCTTCCAAGCTTCTTATGCTCATTTGTATTTTGGCACTTTTTTTTCTATAGTACTTAGCACAATTAGAGTGACATCCCTTACCTCTATTTGCTGAGCATCTATCTCCCCTAGCAGAATATCAACTCCATGAAGGTGGGAACCAAATCATTTATCATCATCAATCCACAACACTAGCAAAATGTCCAGCTTATAAGAGGTATCAATACACATTGAAAGTAGGAACTCTGAACAAAAGGGTGGATGGAAGGAAACTGCAGAAAAAGAAGCAAGGTCGATTCTCAAAAATATCAGCTGCCAATAGCATTGGCAAAAGAAACTTCAAAGCAGTGGCAGAGGTAGAACAAGGCTCTGGAGGGCAGGTGGGAGGAGAGGAGAGGGTGGGGGGGAGTGGCATCTCCCTGCAGAGGAAGGTGGGCGGAGGACTCTGTGCTGGAGTCCACGCTGGCATCTGTGGGACTACAAGGCATATTGCCATGTTCTTAGAAGAGCGTCAGCAGACAAGAATCTTTCACAGACACTGTCAAAGGGAAGGATAATTATGAAACCAGGATCCAGAGAATCCAGCAGGCATGGGCCCCTGGACACAGAGCAGGTATGCTGCTTCCCCAGGAACAGAAGAGAAGGCAGGACCATGGAGGTGATCCAAGTACCTTGAACGAGAAGTGGGGAAGGGCATTCATCAATAATATTGTCCTGGTAACTTCCATTTCCTCTATACAGAAGAAACAGTTTAGGTGGAATTTTTAGTATAAATAACATTTAAAAACTATATGTCTCTTCCTTGATATTTTTCTCATTTTGGCAATAAAACTCATATATTCGTTTTTCTCCTTGTGAATCATTATCCTGATAGAGAGGATGTTTCCACAACTGTCAGTGTTTTGTTCATCACTCTCAACACTTCTGAGTTTCTTTAAGGGCAATTTTCCTTGCAAAATCTGGGTAAATATGTATCTTCTTCAGAACACAGAAGCCACTGGTAACATCCAGAATAAGAAATGTAAATACACTAAGCATTGTAATTTTCAACCAATATTGAATGACAATTGAGTGCACGCTCAACCTTAAGCTGTATTTAGCCCTCACAGGAAATGTGTGCCTGTGACAACTATCTATATGCTGAGAATAAGCGTTTTGCTTCTGGAACTCACATGGGGAAACCAAAGTTAAGAAGGCTGCAGAGTCCCTCGGACTCCAGGAGATTTCAGAGAGAATGGAAGGATGGACCCAGCACCACATGCGACATGGCATGAAGGGGTCCTGGGAGCGTGACTGCCCTCCACGTCTCCCTAAGACAGCCTGCCTCCCTTCCCATGAGCCCTGTGAGAGGGACACACCCTAGATGATTCCTTTATTCTACAAACGTTCCCTGAGCACCAAGCCAGTGCCAAGCCTCTGCTCTGTCCTCGGGAAAGAAGATGAATAACACAGAAGCCCTGGTCCGGTTAAGGTATCACCACCTCTCTGGATGCACCTTTCTGTCCCGGCAGCTTACATCTGACCTCTCAGTTGACACCACCTTGAATTCCAAGTCATTCTGCCTCTTGCCTGGGGTCACGGGGCAACTTCCACACTTCCCTCATGCCCCCCTATCTTCCATCTTCCAAGATCAAAAATTTCTTATAGGAAACCGTGGAATCAGTCTTAGGGGAATCCAACAAAAGACATTTGCAAGTATGTTGGGAAGAGAAAAAGATGGAAAAGCACATGTAACGAGTCTTGTTAGATACAAAAGTGTCACTTATTAGGTAAAAAAATGACCTTTGCTTTAAACACCATTCTTGAATAGCTTTCCATAAGCATGTTTTATACCGACTAATGTAGAACATTTGAAGACTAGACTGTCTTTGTGCCATTTCAAGGCAGCAATGAAGTTTTCCTACATTTCCAAGTCCTATGTTGTATAACAAAATGGTCTTTGTGTATACATCCTAAAAATATTGCAGCTGTTCATGAAGACAGTAGCAAAGAGGGATGAGTTTGCAAGGATCTCAGCCTCATTTGTATGAATCGTAAAATCAGGGGGATTCTTTGGAAAAGTCAGTGAAGCACTTTCAACTTGTATTTATTTGAAGTCTATTAAAAGCCTTTTGTTACCCAAAGGTTCCTGTTTGGAACCTGTTTGCCACAGTAGACTGGAAAGTGAAGTCGCTGAAAAAACTAAGATCATGGCATCCGCTCCCATCACTTCATGGCAAATAGATGGGGAAACAGTGAAAACAGTGACAGACTTGATTTTCTTGGGCTCCAAGTCAGTGTAGATGGTGACTGCAGCCATGAAATTAAGATGCTTGCTTCTTCCAAGAAAACTATGACAAACATAGACAGCATTATTAGAAACCAGAGACATTACTTTATCGACAAAGGTCCATCTAGTCAAAGCTACGGTTGTTCCAGTAGTCATGTACGGATGTGAGAGCTGTCTCATCAAGAAAGGTGAGCACCAAAGAACTGATGCTTTTGAACCGTGGTGTTGGAGAAGACTCCTGAGAGTCCCTTGGACTGCAAGGAGATCCAACCAGTCAATCCTAAAGGAAATCAGTCCTGAATATTCATTGGAAGGACTAATGCTGAAGGTCCAATACTCTGGCCACCTGATGCGGAGAACTGACTCATTGGAAAAGACCCTGATGCTGGGAAAGACTGAAGGCAGGAGAAAAGGGGGACGACAGAGGATGAGCGGGCTGGATGGCATCACCGACTCGATGGACGTGCGTTTGAGCAGGCTCCGGGAGTTGGTGATGGACAGGGAGGCCTGATGGGCTGCACGCAGTCCAGGGGTTGCAGAGCGTCAAGTCATGACTGAGCGACAACTGAACTGGACTGACGGACTCTGAAAACCGTCACCACAGGCATCTCCTCGCCTTCTTTCCCTCCTCACCGAAGCTGCTTACAGACTCAGAAGGGGCCACCCTCTGGCCTTCCCTATCAAGTTACTCAGAAAAAAGACGCAGACCCGGTGTCCACGACCTGCCCCTCCCTTTAAATCTGCAGAGCTTCACCACCTCATGTCCAGAAAGAAACAGGTGCGAATGTGGGACAAGTGGTGGGAAATTCCACGCTGTGGAACACTGTGCCCTTCTTACTAGAGGTGTGATTAACTTCAGAGATCCTCACCTCTTCTATCCAGTGCTCAGATCTTTCCAACAGATTCCTATCTCAGCAAAAAAATGAGGCCATTCCCTTGTGGCTAATCTGTTTTATATCTAGGAATGTGTCTAGGTTAATCCCAGACTCCTAGCTTATCCCTCCTCCCCACCTTTGCCCTTGGTTAACCACAAGGACCAGCATAGCACAGGGAACTCTACTCAATATTCTGTGGTCACCTACATGGGAAAAAAAATCTAAACAAGATTGGATATATGTATACATATAACTGAATCAACGTGCTATCCATCTGAAACTAACACAAAATTGGAAATCAAGTACTTTCCCATATAAAAGAAAAATGGAATTTAAAAAATGAGGTTTCTCCCATGGCCTCCAAGGAGCCTCGATAACCTGGCCTCCACCTGCCTCCGGACCGCAGCCCCTACAGCCCACTCCCTGACTCACTCCATCCCTGCTGCTCTCAAATCCTGCCGCCCTTCAGCCTTAGTGGACACACGCGTATCCAAACGATAGTAATTCATCCTTAAAATGAGAATTCTCCAAGCCAGGCTTCAAACTACGTGAAACGTGAACTTCCAGATGTTCGACTGGCTGTAGAAAAGGCAGAGGAACCAGAGATCAACTTGGCAACATTCGCTGGATCACTGAAAAAGCAAGAGAGTTCCAGAAAACATCTACTCTGCTTTCAGTTCAGTGGCTCAGTCGTGTCCAACTCTTTGCGACCCCATGAATCACAGCACACCAGGCCTCCCTGTCCATTACCAACTCGCGGAGTTCACTCAAAGCCACCTCCATGGAGTCGGTGATGCCATCCAGCCATCTCATTCTCTGTCGTCCCCTTCTCCTCCCGCCCCCAATCCCTCCCAGCATCAGAGTCTTTTCCAGTGAGTCAACCTGTCGCATGAGGTGGCCAAAGTATTGCAGTTTCAGCTTTAGCATCAGTCCTTCCAATGAACACCCAGGACTGATCTCCTTTAGAATGGACGGATCTCCTTGCAGTCCAAGGGATTCTCAAGAGTCTTCTCCAACATCACAGTTCAAAAGAATCAATTCTTAAGCGATCAGCTTTCTTCACAGTCCAACTCTCACATCCACACATGACCACTGGAAAAACCAGAGCCTTGACTAGACGGACCTTGGTTGGCAAAGAAATGTCTCTGCTTTTTAATATGCTATATAAGTTGGTCATAGCTTTCCTTCCAAGGAGTAAGCGTCTTTTAATTTCATGGCTGCAATCAGCATCCGCAGTAATTTTGGAGCCCAAAAAAATAAAGTCTGAGACTGTTTCCACTGTTTCCCCATCTATTTCCCATGAAATGATGGGACCAGATGCCATGATCTTAGTACTTCTGCTTTATTGACTATGATAAATCCTTTGACTGCGTGGATCACCACAAACTGTGGAAAATTCTTAAAGAGATGGGAAGAGCAGACCACCTGACCGGCCTCTTGAGAAATCTGTATGCATGTCAGGAAGCAACAGTTAGAACGGGACACGGAACAACAGACTGGGTCCAAATGGGGAAAGGAGTACCTCACGGCTGTATACTGCCACCCTGCTTATTGAACTTAGATGCAGAGTACATCATTAGAAATGCTGGGCTGGATGAAGCACAAGCTGGAAACAAGACCACGGGAAGAAATATTAATAACTCAGATATGCAGATGACACCACCCTTATGGCAGAAAGTGAAGAAGAACTAAAGAGCCTGTAGATGAAAGTGAAATAGGAGAGTGAAAATGTTGGCTAAAGCGCAACATTCAGAAAACTAAGATCATGGCATCCGGGACCATCACTTCATGACAAAAGATGGGGAAACAGTGGCTGACTTTATTTTTTCGGGCTCCAATATCACAGAAGATGGTGACTGCAGCCATGAAATGAAAAGACGCTTACTCCTTGGCAGGAAAGTCATGACCAACCTAGACAGCATGTTAAAAGGCAGAGACATTACACTGCCAACAAAGGTCCTTCTAGTCAAGGCTATGGTTTTTCCAGTAGTCATGTATGGATGTGAGAGTTGGACTATAAAGAAAGCTAAGTGCAGATGAATTGATGCTATTGAGCTGTAGTGTTGGAGAAGACTCCTGAGAGTCCCTTGGACTCCAGGGAGCTCCAACCAGTCGATCCTAAAGGAAATCAGTCCTGAACATTCTTTGGAAGGACTGATGCTGAAGCTGAAACTCCAAAACTTTGGCCACATGACGCGAAGAGCTGACCCATTGGTAAAGACCCTGAAGCTGGGAAAGATTGAGGGCAGGAGGAGAAGGGGATGACAGAGGATGAGATGGTTGGATGACATCATCGACTTGATGGTCATGGGTTTGGGTGGACGTGGGGAGTTGGTTATGGACAGGGAGGCCTGGCGTGCTGTGGTTCGTGGGCTCACAAAGAGTTGGACACGACTGAGCGACTGAACTGAACGATGCTGGGAAAGATTGAAGGTAGGAGGAGAAAGGGATGAAAGAGGATGAGATGGTTGGATAGCATCACCAACTCAATGGATATGAGTCTGAATAAACTTCAAATGTTGGTGCCAGACAGGGATGCCTGGCGTGTTGCAGTCCGTGGGGTCGTGAAGAGTCGGACACGACTGAGTGACTGAACTGAACTGATTGAATGGAAAAATCACAATTATGAACAAACTGTTTGCAAAAATGTTCTAAGTAAATCATAAATAGCAGATGGAAGAGTAAATCAAGAAGCGTTTGGGTAAAGCTCACCACCTGAGTCCCTAATTATGAGTGAATGACAAGTAGATGCCTTTAAACAGTTGAGAGGCCATAGAGTAAACGATTCAAGGCTGAAATATTTCCCAAATTAAATTGACATGAAGAAAAATAAACTTATCCCAAGAAATATGAAAAATACCTCCAATAAACACCACCGCTTGCTAGCTTTAAAAAAAATACATCTGATACCTAACCTATACAGCTACCCCAAAGCAAGAGCCTTAGCTCTGTACAAATCTAAACAAAGTTTGTAAAAAATTAATCAGTCCACTACAAGAATTATACCTATTGATAGCTGCACTAAGCACTTCTACAAACATCCATTAACTCATAGGTATAATGATTCCAGAAAGAAAGAAGTTAGAAATATAAGCACGGTGCAGGCTTTTCACCAGGTCTTCTGATCCTACTAGTCCTCTGACATCAAACCACACTCACTTCTTCAGTACAAACATATCAACACAAAACAATCCTCCACCTTCACTCACGGTGCAGACACTCATGGGAGATGGCTAAATTTAGAGAGCGCTTCCTAAACAAGCATGAGATTATCTGCTGCTGCCATAACTTTCAATACTTTTTTGTAATGTTTAAAATAGTAAGACAGGGCGAAAGACAACGAAACACACTTACTAATTATCACTAAATACATGTTATGTCGCATCCATCACTGTTTCCAAAAGTTCCTCGTACTGAAATAGGACACTACATGGAGCACGGTGTTGATTTTCTCACGAGAGCGGCATCCACAGCACAGCCTCTGCGTCTCCCAGATGCTCCCTCCTCACCATCAGCAGGAGTTACAAACCACCCTAAATCATCCATCAAGGAAGGGAAATCACTGCCAGAAACTAAGAGCATCTATTGCTAGTAGCAAGAGGCATAGTTTTCCTTGTGGGGCGGGGAGCAGAGGAGGCGGGACTTGTATAAGTTTATTCTGAAGAAGTTACTTTTTAAAGTGCTCAAAAATGCTTTTACAACTGATCTTGCAGTTTTTACAAATTGGAAATCTGTAAATGATGTGCAAAGGTCAGTGACAGGGCACTGGTTAAAGAAATGACAGTGGAGCCAAGACGGACGCTGGTAGACACTGAAGGTGAGGACGTGCGTGGAGTGACGCACACGCTCACTCCAGAGCAGAGGGACCTGGGTGTGGAGCGCAGTCGATGGGGGAGCACACGCCGTCCTCCTGGCCTAAAGCCCAATCGGGGGAGGGTGCCGGCTCCTCCGATACAGTTGCAAGAATTTCGAGGTCAATTCCTTTGGAAAATATTAAAGCCCTCTCCTTGGATGAGCTCATCCTATGTCCCTACCTGGACTGCTGTAGACAAATGGATCGGAATTACAAATGTTACTTTATCCGACACATGAAAAATGTCATCCCGCCTCAAAATATAGATGTATAGGCTTTCACAAGCCTCTATACTTTCTGTGGTACATACGCTTCCTTTATAAAATGACTACAGAAAATACCTCAGAGTTCATTTCCTTATTAGCCATTTCTTTTTGCTTTTGTTTGGCAAGCTGATTGGCCAGGATTCCCTCCTGTAAGATTCTGGCATTCTGTTCTCCAGAAAGCTGCTTCTGAGTGTCATATGTCGCTCTTCCACAACCTGCAGAGACACTACATGGTGTTTTGGGGCCCATATCATTAAAAGAAAAGAAAAAAAAAAACAGTTAAAAGCTTAGAAGAAGAATATAAAATGAAATAAAACTGTTTAAAGGAAGTAGCCTTTTAAAACACGAGGATCTTTATCCCATGTGATTAACTTGGATCTTAATTTAAATGTCAGCTAAATTTACCACAGAGCAAAACATGAAGACGTAGTACTGTGAAAGGAAATTTCGTTACAAAGCATTTAACTAGTTCCTTCACAGTCTCAAGGCAAGTTAGCCTCTTTTTTAACATTAAAAAAGCCAAAATACATGGACTGGAATTAAGAAGATTACTCGGTCTAATGTATCCAAAGTGCAAATCATTATGTTAATAACTAAGCTCAAGTTACATCCATTCCTTGGAGAAGGCAATGGCCACCCACTCCAGTACTCATGCCTGGAAAATCCCATGGGTGGAGGAGCCTGGTAGCCTGTAATCGGTGGGGTCGCTAAGAGTCGGACACGACTAAGGGACTTCACTTTCACTTTTCACTTTCATACACTGGAGAAGGAAATGGCAACCTACTCCAGTGTTCCTGCGTGGAGAATCCCAGGGACGACGGAGGCTGGTGGGCTGCCGTGTTCGGGTCACACAGAGTCGGACATGACTGACATGACAGCAGCAGCGGCAGCACATCCGTTCCTCCACTCAGAAAACACACACAGATCTACTAGAAGCCAGGAATGGCAAGAAACTAATCACTTAAACTCTGCACGTCACAGCTCATACCTAGGATGAAATAACATTTCGTTTGAAATCTAAATAATTCATATTAAATAAGAGGGTATTATAAATAATATGGATGAAATGGTGTTAGAAATTTGAAAGTTTCACCAACGATTACTCTACCTGATTCAGATCGTTTCTCCGTCTTCAGTTCCATCGAGTGCTCTGACAGGGAGTCCAAGCTGCTGTTTCATTTCAGCTTCTTTACTGTATTGGTCTTCCTTTCTTCTTAACTGCTCCCTATTTTTTTCATATGACATATCAGCATTGCTTCTATTCTCTTCTTCTTGCTTGAAAGTCAATCTGCAAAATTTATAGAGCTCTTCTTATAAAAACATGAGACTATTCGCTGCTGCAGTAACTTTCATTCCCTCTTCATTATGTTTAAAATAGTAATATGGGGGGAAATACAATGAAGAACACTTAATAATGATCACTGTTTTCCTGCAGAGGGTTAAGAATAAAACAGCATAATTTTTTTTTTTTCCTGTCTTGAGAAAAATGACCCCTTCATACTTCTGTGGGTGGGAATGAAAATTAATCTAAACTTTCTTAAAAATATTTTAGAAACATGGATCAAAGACCGCTTGCAAACGTTCTCATACTTTAGCCAAATAATACACTATTATTAAAGAAAATGAATTCAAAATAATTAGAAATGTAGAAATGGATCTGTAGAACAGATGTTCCTTGTTGTATTAAACATCAGACAGAAAAGTGAAAAACAACCGAAAGTCAATCTGTTGAATCATGAATGAGGTTTCTGTTATGGTGGACTTCTGTATGATCATGAAAACGATGATCTGGAAAAATATACATTAAGTCATTAGAAGCATTCACTGTTAAGACCTTATATTATTTCCATGAATTTCATACTCCACAATACTAACAACGTGTTCTCCCCTGTAAAATCCCAGAGGGCAAGTTAAAAATTATAACACAGCTACGTCTCTGCAGTATTAAAGTAAATACCAGTTCAAGTAGTTCATTAAAACTAGGATGTGCAGTACCTCCAGCTGCCGAGCTCTCGCTGCCACTCCACTTTCTGATCCCTAAGTGTGACTCACCTCTTTTCTTTGGGACGGTTCTTTCTGAAGCTCGCCAACCTTATTCTCCAGTTTTTTAATTTCTCCTCTCAGGAACTGACAGTGGCCTGTTTAAAGTTCCATTCATCTTTCACACCAAAGCATTGCATCCCGAAGTTTCCACAAGCTAACACAATCTGCAGCAGGAAGAAAACACAGAGAAATAGAAACACACTGATGTGAGCAATCTCTGAGCATAAAGGATGCGCCTTTCACGTTCACGCCTCCATACACGGAGCAAAGACTGAGTGTCGACCTCGTGGAAGACAGTATCCTAAGCTCTCCAGATAAAACAGACGACCCTGGCTCTTGTTTAGCTTGCAGTCTAGTAGAAGAGAAAGAGAAATAAAATAATCACAAACATGTGCATGTAATCATTATAAATTCAGGTACAGCGAGGACGACCAGAGGCTCAGCGGATACACTCTCTGTCACTGTCTTTCAACACAAAACATATTTCCAAGATGCACAGCACCGTGATATATCCGCAGCTCTAGAGCAGTGCTAGACAAGGTGAGCATGCATTACCACACGATACACAAACAGGCTCCGTATTGATATTCACACCACGGTCCTCGCGTTACACCTCAAGCCAAGTGGTTCCACTTGCAACGTGGAATTCTTAGAGTAAAGACATCACCATCCTGGAAAGCACTTTCAGATGACTGAGTGAAGTCATTCAGGTAGCTCACTGCATTAATCTGTGCTTTGACCTACACATAAATAATCCTGTTTCACAGTGTCCTTAAACTATTGATAAAATATACGAACTGTACAAAGGTGATAATAAGCTCGTCATTAAATGAAAACCAGACACTTCTTAAAAGGACAGATTTTTATCAAAACGATAATGTGATCAATAGTGTTTCTAAATTAAGTTCTCCAAGTGTATGTCTCTACAACAAATGAAGATTTTCTGTTTTGCCACTACTCCTTTTACAAAATATTTTTTACTAGGATAATATTCTTTATAATTAACTTTTTAAATTATACCTTGTTCTTTTCATTAGATGTTTTCTTTGCAGCCCTAAAATGACAAATGATTCTTTTCAGGCTAATATTAAATACTTAAAAATACAAACAATACTTAAACTTCGGTTTTTTACATAAAACCGTTGCACTGGGAAGTAATCTTTTACTGAAGGATTAAACAATAAATAATAATGGGGAGAAGGCAATGGCAACCCACTCCAGTACTCGGCCTGGAAAATCCCATGGGCGGAGAAGCCTGGTAGGCTGCAGTCCACGGGGTCGCACAGAGTTGGCCACCACTGAAGCCACTTAGCAGCAGCAGCAGCAGCACCAGCAGCATTAATGGATAAAGAAAATATATGAATAATACTAATAAAGCATTGAATTTAGATCAAAGGAAAAGGAAAAACGTTAACGTTACTGGTGTTATTTGATAGGAAGCAGTATACCAGGGTTTTTGGTAGGAATCATTTTCAATAAGAACTACCTTTTATGGCAATATAACCTATTTGGGAGGTATTCTTTAATTCCTCATAAGTAAGAAACCCATTTTTAAGAAAACCATAGTAACCATGATATTAGCCTTCTGAGGACTTCCTATGCAACTGCTATGCATTCTTATAAGCACTTGACACGTCTTAAGGCATTTTTAATCCTCACGGTAATTCTTGGAGATAGGTAATACATTAGGTCCTCTACATAGGGAGAAATGGAGCACGGAAAGGCTGAGGATTTTGCCCAAGCCCACACAGCAGGTCACCAACAGACCCAGAATTCAAACCCAGGAAACCTGGCCTCAACACTGTACATGCTGAGAACGTAAGATTTAAATAAGTCTTTGCAAGTAATATGATAGCAAATGAATCTATATTATTATTCCATTAGTCTACTAATAACTATAAATAATAATTTCTGAATCTTAACATATTTCTAAACAAATCAAACATCTTTCCATGTAGGCAATATTGGAAATCTACCTGCAATAAAGACTTGCCTTTTGTAAAGAAATTCATCCATAGGCATTCATGGAACCATTCTGCAGTTTCTTCATGCATCTGACATGCACTTATTGAGCAGACATGTGTTAACGACACTCTTAGTATGGGAAGGATGGTTTTAGTCATTTAGAACTTTATGCTCCAGAAATAATAATTAATGAAACATTGTCAATAGCTTTCTCTACTGAATATAAACAAGAATTTCCCCTTTTCCCAGGAATCCATAAACAACATGAAGTTAATATGCTGTGATATTTCAGAGTACCTTACAAAACCGTAGCTACTCACGATGATACGCTCATCCAGAATCATCAAGGAATGACTCGATCCTATTCAGTGCTTGTATATACATGATTCTATAATTTTTAAAAATCTATGTATGATAGAACTAATTGAAGTAATCATCTGCATATTCAATTACACAAGAATATTACATTTCGGATCCAACGAACAAGCCCTTACCATAAAACTATACATGAACAGAAGTATTATGTACAATTAGTTTACTGTAATAATTTAAAGATAATGTCATACAATCAATAAGCTTTCCAACACTGGAAATGGAAACAAGATTCAACTCAATAGACACGTCCTCTGCTGGCTCATTTCCAACAGCACATATGCCCTAAACGCTCCCCTCTGAATATAAAACAAGAAACTCCTTTGAACTCCCCATTCCTCTTCACTTACCATCCAGTTCTCCATTGCCGCACCCGGAAAGAGTGCCTATGGAGCTGTTTATGTGTATTCGCCTCAGTGCAGTTTCCAAGGGGACTGGTCACTGAAATGACTTCTGGCCAAAGGCACTCGTCCTCACCTTACCCTTCTGTGGTTAAGTGAAAAATAACTTGCCTTACCCGAAAATAGGAGAAAAACATGAATTCAAAAACCAATTTTGCCCCTGTGTGTTTGAATTAATTCATGTATATTAAATCTACCAAAAATGAATTAGGAGATGATTTTTAATGCTATAAAGGCTGGCTTCCCTTAAAAATATTTCCCCTCACTATATCTTGAACAGGGAGTCCCTACAGTACATTTGAAAGCTTCTTTATTTTTTTAAGGACTAGTATCTGGAGAACTGACAAACTTTATATTACTATTAGCCAAAATCTATTAACACCAATCGGAAAGAGGAACCAACTCCTAAATTAATGCAAATCATATATGTTGACAATGCTACACATCGATACATGTTACCTGCTTGCATTCAGTTATGTGTGTGCTCAGTCCTGTCTGAGACTCTATGCATCCCCTAGGACTGCAGCCTGCCCGGATCCTCTGTCCGTGGGGATTCTCCAGGCAAGAACATGGAGTGGGTTGCCACAACCTCCTTCAGGGGACCTTCCCAACCCAGGGATTGAACCCAGGTCTCCCAACGATACTGGAGCGGGTATCCTATCCCTTTCACCGGGGGAACTTCCTGACACAGGAATTGAACCAGGGTCTCCTGCATTGCAGGTGGATTCTTTACCAGCTGAGCTACCTGGGAAGCCCTACATTCAGTTATATTAAATCCTGACAGCCACTGATGAGAGTGGATAAAGCATTTTTAATAATATTCACTGACTTCCCACCTGGAAATGAAAGAAGTTATAAAGTTATTATTTGTACCCGAACAACAAAGGTCAAATCTGGAAGGTTCAATTCTTTTAATAGGCAGTTGGGCTGATTCTATGACCTACTCTGTCGCTGAATGTTCATCCCGAAGTCCATCCTAAAGGAGGTCAGTCCTGAGTGTTCATTGGAAGGACTGATGTTGAAGCTGAAACTCCAATACTTTGGCCACCTGATGCGAAGAGCTGACTCATTTGAAAAGACCTTGATGCTGGGAAAGACTGAAGGCGGGAGAAGAAGGAGACGACAGAGGATGAGATGGTTGGATGGCATCAGTGACTCAATGGACACGAGTTTGGGTAAACTCCGAGAATTGGTGACAGACAGGGAGGCCTGGCGTGCTGCAGCCCACGGGGTCACAAAGAGTTGGACACGACTGAGCGGCTGAACTGAACTGAACTGAAGTCAACTATGCCGAGATATCAGACAGAATGAATCTTTAGTCTTGGCATCAGTGACTGGCAGTTTCAACGGAAAACCTTGACCAGTGGCAATGATTTCTCTTTACACGTATCCAGGTCAGGGACCATCATTGTCCTATTGTTCATAAATTCAACTCTTTAATCCTATGATTCAGGATTTGATCTCACCTTCTTTATCATATAAAGAAATTACAAAAATGGAAAAAGTAAACAATAGTCAGGAGAGTTTTTTGCCTCAATTCCCAAAACAAGCTATAAATTATAATGGATTCTAACAATATTTTCAGTTTTGTAATTGACGTGCTATAAAAACTTAAGTGATCATCTGTCGATTCTAAAACGCTACTTTTGAAAGGTAATTTTATTTGTTATGAACTCTGTTGCAAACTATATTATGTTGTTAAAGAAGAGAAAACAGTATTAAACCAGAAATTGAAATTTACATTTTTACATACCTGTGAATGGTTCTTTTCATCTCCATCAGATTTTTCTTGTTCTTCCTCTCATGTCATTTCTACGTCGAGTTCTGCTAAGAAATCTGTAAGTTTTGTTAAAATTACTTAGAATGTTCAGATATAAGACAGAATATTTAAAACATAGATTTAAACCACTGTATCAAATGACAGCTTATATTAATCTTAATCTTCAGCTGAATATTTACTTCTTTAAGAAATACTTCCAATGATCTAAAACTTTAAGAAATCTTTTGGGAAATACCAGAATTCATCAGGTTACAGGCACACAAACATCTCAAGGATTCATTCACAAATTCATCCAAACATCAATGAACAAAACAATCAGAAACCAAACAAAATTTCTCTTGTTTTGGCCTATGTGACACCATCCTAAAAAGCAGCAGCATCTTATATGACATCAATCTGCACACATTTACAGCTGAGTACCTATGCCCGTGTTCCTGCACAGACGCTAACACACACCTCTGCGTGCCCAGGGACCTCAATCCTGAATGCCTTCTACAGACAGGAAAACAAGAAGACGGGGAAAACTCTGCTGTTCTTCTCGGACAAGCTCACTTCCAATTCATCGCCCATGTCAAATACTCTCCCTTTTCGAAAGACCTATCTTATTTCTTGCCACCTTCCCCCATAGACCCGTGCTTCCTGATCCTTCATTTCCTCCCTGTACCCTATGCCTCTCTCATCCTTCATTCCTTCTTTCCTCTTATTTCTCAACCTTCCGGAGGTTGTAGAGTATCTTGAAACAGAACTAATAATTTTTTTCTTTTGGCCATGGATCACACTGACCAGGGATCGAAACTGCACTCCCTGCATCGGAGACTCTTAACCGCACAGTCTTAACCATTGGACCAGACCTCCAAGGAAATCCAGGAACTCATAATTTAGCTCCTTAAGAGGCATTCTCAATTTAATCTGTGGCTGACACCTGATAAGATACACTATTTCCCTCCTCGACTTTTTCCTCACTATGTATCCGACAGGTGATTTGCTTTGGCTACTAGAATGCGGCAGCAGTCCCATTTTAATTCAACGTTCTGTCAAATGACTTTTCTATCAAATCCAGTCTTACCTTCTACTTGTCCTTTTAATGTCTTTTTTCCTCTTTGACCAGCAGCTCCAGATAAACGATCCATATACTTCTGTGGAAGGTTCTCAGAGATACTCCGTTAAAATTAATACTGACTTGCATGAAGACTTCCTAAACCCTTTCTAAGAAAATATCCTACTTTCAAAAACTGCCCACGTTTTACCCAGTTATGACAGGTTTTGCCAAGATCCCACAGCTGCGAAGTGTCACAACCACGATGCTGACTTCAGGCATCGCGCTGGATCACCAGGCAGCAGCCGCCTGTAACGAAGAGAGCAGGCCCTTCCTCTCTTTCCATTGGTGCCACCTTCAAACAGGGCACCCTTACTCTCTGTTACTTCAAGTACGGCTGCCATAAAGGTACTCTGCACGTCAAAAATGCTTTGCATTATTAGCGTAAAAGTGAAAGTTGCTCAGTCCTGTCCGCCTCTTTGCCACCCCATGCACTATACAGTCCATGGAACTCTCCTGGCCAGAATACTGGAGTGGGTAGCCTTTCCCTGCTCCAGGGGATCTTCCTGACCCAGGAATCGAACCGAGGTCTCCTGCATTGCAGGCAGATTCTTTACCAACTGAGCGATCAGCGAACCCCTTGGTAAAAACATCACTAAAGAAACTGCTGTTGTCATAAGCCTGCATGTTTATCGCTACCCCCCATGCTCTTGCGTCTCTTGAAATGTTCCTTGCAGATCAACTTGACAGGCCAAACGCAGTAATACTTTCAAGTTTCGAGAACTATCTTTTCAAGGCCGAAGTGGTAAATACCCATAATTCAGCCTGTTTCTCTCTGACCCTCTCTAGCAGTTTTACACACGCACATGTACCAAAGAAACATACATGTGGTTGGGAGACTGGGACTGACACACACACACACTACACACTATTGTGTTATAGATAACTAATGGGGACCAACTCTATAGCACATGGCACTCAACATTCTGTAACAGCCCATATGGAAAAAATGCTTTTAAAAAGAGCGGAAATACATATACACACAAAAATGATAAATTTTGCAGCATACCTGGCACTAACACAATACTGGAAATCAACTGTACTCCAATAAAAATCGAGGGGCGAACGGAAGGAAGAGACACAAACATTTGGCTATAGACTGACCTGGAAAATACAGCAATTTTTAGATAAAGGTCACTTCACAACCCAAAGTGTAGGGTAGAAAAATCAAGATACTGTCGTTATCCTCAAATTAACAATTCGGAACCTGGAGGCTGCAGGACGCACACACTGGCCAAGCCCACCGCTGCCTCGCAGTTTCTCCGGGCGCCCCGCCGGCCCCACGCGGAGGTTCGACCGCCAGCTGCTGCCCCTCAGGCCAGACTGTGACCGCCCGCACTCAGGGCTCACAGGGCCCCGGGGCCCCGGCGCGCGTTTCCCACCCACAGGGCCCCATTTCCGGCTCACACGCCCCCTGCCGCGCCGACCCGGCTCACCGCTCACACGCCGCCCCCGCCTCAGCGGCCCTTCCCGCGCCCCCCGCTCTCACGACCCCCGACGCCGGGCAGCGCCCCCCGCTCTCACCGCCCACGAGGCTGCACGGCTCTCACGCACCCGGCGCAGGCACCGCCGGGCTCGCCGCCCGCACAAGCCCCGCCCCCAGGCGCCCGTCCAAGCCCCGCCCCCAGCCGCTCACGCAAGCCCCGCCCCCAGGCGCCCGCTCCCCCGCCGCTCACACAAGCCCCGCCCCCAGGCGCCCGCCCCTCCCCGCCCCAGGCGCCGGCCAGGCTCGCGCTCACACGCCCCCTGCGCGCCGCCCGCCCTCAGCTCTCCGCCCGGCGCCTGTGCCGTGTTCTGCGCGAAGCCCGTGGAGCCGGCCGGGAGCTGCCCCGCGCGGCCGAGGGGAGGCTGCCCGAGGCGGGGCGGGGCCGCGAGGGCGGGGGCGGGCGGCGCCGCCCGGGGCAGCTGCTGTGGGGCTGTACGGCCGCGAGCGGGACGGCGGCTGTGCCTGTGGATCCACGCCGTGACTGCTGACGCGTCGGTGTCGGCGGCCTCCCGCGCGCGGGGATCGCCGCCACTTCCTCAGCGCCCCCCGCCGGCCCGCGTCCTCGAAGCCGCTGAGCGCGCGGGCTGCGCGGGGGGCGATCGCCCCGGGGACGCGCGGAGAGACCGGGAGCCGGGCGGCTGGAGCTCAGGTGCGCGTTACACCGGGGAGGCGGGGCCGGGGTCGCCCGGGCGTGAGGGCCGCGAGGAGTGTAGCCCCACCGGGGAGCCGGCCGTGCAAACCCCCTGCCCTCCCTGACGGGGAAGGGCGAGCAGCAAGGGGGCTCTGGCGCGGGAGGCTCGCGCTTCATTCACAAGGCGTTTCAGAGGCGCGCTGGGATTACTCTGTTTAGATAGCTGTCTCAGCCCTGGTGGCTCCTCTGGTCAAGAATCTGCCTGCAATGGGGAGACCTGGGTTCAATCCCTGGCTTGGGAAGATCCCCTGGAGAAGGGAAAGGCTACCCACTCCAGTAAGCAGGCATGGACTGTGGCCAAGTCAGACTTTGCAGAGTCAGCCTGAGCGACTTTCACGTCAGCAATTAAGGGGCTTCCCCACTAATTAAGGGTCTTCCCTCAAAGCTCAGTCGGTAAAGAATCTGCCTGCAATGCGGGAAACCCGGGTTCCATTCTTGGGTTGGGAAGTTCCTCTGGAGAAGGATATGGCAACTCACTCCAGATTCTGCCTGGAGACTCCGATGGACCGAGAAGCCTGGCAGTCCATGGGATTGCAAGAGTCGGACACGATTTAGGGACTAAACCACCACGCAGCCCTTTGCGGAATGGATCGGATAGAAGAAAGACTGGTTCTGAGTGGGTTATGATAGACAGCAGGAGAGATGGATGCGGTCCACAGCCCGGTCGGGGGTCACTGAACACCGCGTCCTGAGGCGACAGGACTTGTAGGTTCAAGGAGCGGGGTGGAGGGGAGAGGAGTAGCCTGGGAGGGGAGGGACCGCGTCTCTGGAGGCTTCTCTCAGGAGCAGAGTAAACATCTGGCGGTCAGCAGGAAGAGCCTTTGGGTAAGGTGAGTTTTGTTTTGAGCCTTCAGGAACACTTAGTGTGACTCTTGGGCCATTTAACAGATGGGGAAGCTGAGCCACTGGAATTACGGATCAAGTTAAAGGGCTTGTCTGAACTTGGCAGCTGTTGGAAGCAAAGCCCCCACTTGAACAGTCTTCTTCGGTTCCAGTCTGTTATTGCAACTTCAGGCAGTTACCCTATCTAAAAAGTTGTGAGACCACAGTGCAGTTCAGTCCAGTCGCTCAATCGTGTCCGACTCTTTGCGAGCCCATGAATCCCAGCATGCCAGGCCTCCCTGTCCATCACCAAACTCCTCGGGTTTACCTAAACTCATCTCCATTGAGTTGGTAATGCCATCCAACCATCTCATCCTCTGTCATCCCCTCCTCTTCCTGCTCCCAATCCCTTCCAGCATCAGGGTCTTTTCCAGTGAGTCAACTCTTCACATCAGGTGGCCAAAGTATTGGAGTTTCAGATTCAACATCAGTCCTTCCAGTGAACACTCAGGACTAATTTCCTTTAGGGTGGACTGGTTGGATCTCCTTGCAGTCCACGGGACTGCATACAGCACACAGCAAAGGAGCGAGTCACCGAGGACACGTGCTGCTAGACGATGCCTAAAATAAGTACACACGGGAAGCACAGGTGCTCAGAGAGGGTTCAGGGCTGTGGAGACTTGATGCTGGGACATGGGCAGTGGCTTCCGGGGAAGGAGCTTGGTAGGGCCGGTCTCCCTGCTTGGGGAGCGTGAGGTCTCTCACTGTAAAATGTGCACTGAAAGCTGTTTTGACATGTTGCCTTTTGAAATGAAAAATTCTCTTCACTTTTTTTTTTTTAATCAAAAACAGTTGCTGACATAGGCCCTTCATAGAAGTAAGTTACATAAAGTGAACTTTGGAAAAGCAGGGGATGCTTGTAATTGCTCCTGGGGCTGTTTTAGCTCTCTTGAGTCTCACCCCTTGACTTTCTCGTCCTCCTCTCGAGATTGTGGCTCTAGGTGATTCCTCAGAGCCAAATGCTTAATTTCTCGGAGGTCATGAGTGAAACGTATGTACAAGGTGGTGAAAGGAAGCACTTGAGAATGACTTTGTGGGATGGTATGTTTCTTCATCCCTGAACTGTTTCCTGGAGGCAGGTGTGTCCCAGAGGCAGCAGGTGTCACTGTGAGGCCACCTCCCTTGCTCTCTGATGCCCTTTCTGTCCTCTCCAACTGTGACTTGTCACTTGAGGAGCCCTAGACACATGTGTACTTCTTTAGAGCAAGGTTACAACTGTCAT
This sequence comes from Moschus berezovskii, assembly GCF_049115385.1. Classification (NCBI taxonomy): domain Eukaryota; kingdom Metazoa; phylum Chordata; class Mammalia; order Artiodactyla; family Moschidae; genus Moschus; species Moschus berezovskii. Next base: position 74,182,286 of record NC_142474.1, on the reverse strand, counting down.
TGATTATAGTAGGTCTGCTGCTCTGTGTTTTCAGTTTTCAAACAGTTTAATGGGAATTCCATTTACTATATGGCAACTTTAAAAATGTCAATCATTTGGGGAAACATGAATGAAATTGGTGTTTTCCATCTTCCCCAGGACTAATGAGAGGCTAGCAGAGATGCGCATCAAACTTGAGGTGGAGAAACAGCAGAACAGAACTTTACTCAGCACTCTTAGCAGGAGGCCAGTCCTGGAGTCCCCTTGTGTTAGAAATTCCTGTAATACTTTAGTGCTCAAATGAAATGTTACTCCATGAGCAAGTGTAGTGGCTTCTACCTCAATTCCATGCCTTTTACATAACAGCTTTGGGACTTATTTGACTAAGGGTAGTTCTATTATCTTTTTGCCTTGAGTTTCAGATTTCTGATAAGTGATTCTTGTTTTTATTTTGGTGATCTTCTGAGCTGTTTATTTGGCTTATACTAAGTAAAAGTCGTAAGTGACTGTGGTAATCAAGGACACGGAAATTTTGTGATCTTTTTTGGCCCTTGATTTCTCATTTTTAAGAGATACTGATTAAATTCTTAAATTTTCTTGAAAAGCTGCATTTAAACTAATTTAGAAATGGAATCTTATTGCCTAGTAACTGAAAGTATAGATTCAGATGTCTTACTTTCTAATTGATTTCGCTTTGGCTGTGCTTCATAATCACTTCCAAGCTCTACTGTACACTGCAGTTTTTCTACCCCTAAGCAAAAATGAATGACTGGCACCTAAACACTAACGACATATGGATGTTTTTTCATTTGAAGGAATCATAAAAGAAACCCTTTTAATGAATTAAACTAACTTGTGATACTAAGAAGATTAATTTCTGCTCTAGGTTAAGATTTTTTGTTATTTTCTTATTCAAGAGTAGATCTTTAACTATTTTATTTATAACCTTTTAATTTAAATTTCTAAAAACTATCTTGCTGAGCAGTTGTACAAAGCTAGTGGAGGTGATTTAATTCCAGTTGAGCTATTTCACATCCTAAAAGGTGATGCTGTGAAAGTGATGCACTCAATATGTCAGCAAATTTGGAAAACTCAGCAGTGGCCACAGGACTGGAAAGGGTCAGTTTTCATTCCAATCCCAAAGAGAGGCAATGCCAAAGAATGCTCAAACTACCACACAGTTGCACTCATCTCACATGCTAGTAAGGCAGAAGGAAATGGCAACCTACTCCAATATTCTTGCCTGGAGAATCCTGTGGAGAGTGGAGCCTGGAGAGCTACTGTCCATAGGGTCGCACAGAGTCGGATACGACTAAAGCGACTTAGCATCACTGATTGCATTGGAGAAGAAAATGGCAACCCACTCCAATATTCTTGCTGGAGAATCCCAGGGACAGAGGAGCCTGGTGAGCTGCCATCTGTGGGGTCACACATAGTCGGAGACGACTGAAGCGACTTAGCAGCAGCAGCAGCACACACTAGTAAAGTAATACTCAATATTCTCCAAGCCAGGCTTCAGCAATATGTGAACCATGAACTTACAGATGTTCAAGCTGGTTTTAGAAAAGGCAAGAGAACCAGAGATCAAATTGCCAACATCTGCTGGATCATGGAGAAAGCAAGAGAGTTCCAGAAAAACATCTATTTCTGCTTCATTGACTATGCCAAAGCCTTTGACTGTGTGGATCACAATAAACTGTGGAAAATTCTGAAAGAGATGGGAATACCGACCATCTGACCTGCCTCTTGAGAAATCTGTATGCAGGTCAGGAAGCAACAGTTAGAACTGGACATGGAACAACAGACTGGTTCCAAATAGGAAAAGGAGTACGTCAAGGCTGTATATTTAATTATATTTATATTGTATATATTTACCCTGCTTATTTAACTTATATGCAGAGTACATCATGAGGAACGCTGGACTGGAAGAAGCACAAGCTGGAATCAAGATTGCTGGGAGAAATATCAATAACCTCAGATATGCAGATGACACCAGCCTTATGGCAGAAAGTGAAGAAGAACTAAAGAGCCTCTTGATGAAAGTGAAAGAGGAGAGTGAAAAAGTTGGTTCAAAACTCAGCATTCAGAAAACTAAGATCATGGCATCTGGTCCCATCACTTCATGGGAAATAGATGGGGAAACAGTGGAAACAGTGTCAGACTTTATTTTGGAGGGCTCCAGAATCACTGCAGATGGTGATTGCAGCCATGAAATTAAAAGACGCTTACTCCTTGGAGGAAAGTTATGACCAACCTAGACAGCATATTAAAAAGCAGTGACATTACTTTGTCAACAAAGGTCCGTGTAGTGAAGGCTATGGTTTTTTCAGTAGTCACGTATGGATGTGAGAGTTGGACCATAAAGAAAGCTGAGCGCAGACAAATTGATGTTTTTGAACTGTGGTGTTGGAGAAGACTCTTGAGAGTCCCTTGGACTGTAAGGAGATCCAATCAGTCCATCCTAAAGGAGATCAGTCCTGGGTATTCATTGGAAGGACTGATGTTGAAGCTTAGACTCCATTACTTTGGCCACCTGATGCAAAGAGCTGACTGACTCATTTGAAAAGACCCTGATGCTGGGAAAGATTGAAGGCAGGAGGAGAATGGGACGACAGAGGATGAGATGGTTAGATGGCATCATCGACTCGATGAACATGGGTTTGGGTGGACACCAGTAGTTGTTAATGGACAGGGAGGCCTGGCGTGTTGCAGTTCATGGGGTCGCAACGAGTTGAACACGACAGAGCGACTGAACTGAACTGAGGAGTTGTAAACTGTTTCTGAATTTGTAGTTAAATATTTAAAACTTGTAAATGAAGCTCACTTTTGTCTCTGTTTTGACATCACCTGGATGAATGATGACTGAGATAGCAATGGTGTTGGCAATGGTATTGCAACTAGTTATCATTGTGTAGTCACTGTGATTAAAATGTCCATTTCAGTCAGTGCATTCGGGTTTATGTTTTTCATGGCATTTTCATGATGTTTGTGGTACAGATAAAAATAGCCCTTGTTAAGTGCAGTCTCAACCTGTTTTCTCATTTGGCTTCTTGCCATCATAGAAGGGCAATCTAAGGTTTCTTCGACGGCACTGTGGCTACATTGGGTCTTACTACTTGCGAGCCGTGAAACTGGAGGTCGTGCTTGAGCTGTGCAGTCACAGCAGCCCTTGAACACTTAATCCCAAGTCAGACACTTGCCCACGCAGGCCTAAGAGGAGGAAGCAAATGCTTGACCCCCGTCCCAGCAGACCCAAGTTCACAGTGCTGTGGGCACATATGTCTTTTCAAAGAGGAGATTCAGAACAAGCAAGCACTTTGGGAGGAGTTCCTTTTCCCAAACTTAAGTGTTAGATAAATCTCCTCGCTTCTCATTCCACAGCAAACATTATCCTCAATGGTGAAAAATTGAAAGCATTTCCTCTAAAATCAGGGACAAGATAAGGGTGCCCATTCTCACCACTGTTATTCAACATAGTTTTGGCAGTTCTAGCCACAGCATTCAGAGAAGAAAGAGAAATAAAAAGAATCCAAATTGGAAAAGAAAAAGTAAAATTCTCGCTGTTTGCAGATGACATTGTTCTCTACATAGAAAACCCTAAAGACACCACAAGAAAATTATTAGAGCGAATCAATGAATATAATAAAGTTGCAGGATGTAAAATTAACACACAGAAATCCCTTGCATTCCTATACACTAACAATGAGTAAACAATGAAGGAAACTATCCCATTCACCATTGCAGCAAAATTGAAATACTTAGAAATAAATTTAACTAAAGAAACAAGAGTTATATAAAACTATAAAACACTGATGAAAGACATCAAAGATGACACAACTAGATGGAGAAATACACGATGTTTGTGGATTGGAAGAATCAATATAGTGAAAATGAGTTTATGACCCAAAGCAATCAATAGACTGAATGCAATCCCTGTCAAGCTGCCAATGGTATTTTTCACAGACTTAGAACAAGTAATTTCACAATTTATATGGAAACCCAAAAACCTCAAATAGCTAAAGCAGTCTTGAGAAGGAAGGATGGAACTGGAAGAATCACCCTGCCTGACTTCAGACCATGCTGCAGAGCTGCAGTCATCACGACAGCATGGATTTCTCTTGTTCCTGGCTGTGTCCTGCCTCTCCTGCCATCCCTGTGGAACTATGCGCCTGCACCCTGACACTGTTCTCAGAAAACACGGAGCTCATCACTTGTCAAGTGTCTGGTAGTCGTTACGGCTAGGAAACCAGACTCAGGCAGTTACCTCTGCGTCGCTGTCACTTGGTGGGTGACCTTAAAATTTCTCAGTCATTGATTTTGTCAGTAGTTTATCTCTAGCCCGCAGGAAAAGCTCCAAACACCCGCATCAATTTGGGTCCTTCCAAAGTAGTTGGCCTCATCTCTTTACCACCCCCCTCTGCCCCTCAGCACTGCATCTAACCAGCCAGACCGTGTGGGGTCCCACAGGGGCGCTTCCTCACTGCAGATCTTTGTCCGTGCTTCTCCCCTCCGTCTCCTGTGCTTTCTCCTGTCCTTCAGGTATCTGCTTCCACAGCACCTCCGCCAACAAGCTGGCAGGGTTGACACAAAGCCGGCGGTCCCTTCTGAGTGTTCCTTGTGCCGTCTTTTATATCTTAGTATTTATGACTCTGAATGGAAGTTGCCTGTTTGTCTGTTTTTCCAGTTTATGGGATATCATTTTTCAAGGTGGACTGGGTCACCTTCATCTTGTAATTCCAGTGTTTGTCACAGCACCTTTGCACATACATACTGAGAAATGAATGAAGAATGAGAAAACCAGAAGCTGTGATACTCAGCCACATGTGGGACCAAGGGCAGATTTTGTAATTGTAATCTTGTATTTCGTTTCCTGTCATCTATAGATAATATTTCATTTTTCAGAACATTTAGAAATACCTCAGGTTTGCTTTGTTTCTTTTTTTATTTTTAACTAATACTTAGTGAACTCAGGTATTTTAGATAAAGAATGTAATCCTTTTTCTTTCCAGCTGCTGCTGACTTTGCATCTGAGTCCTTGGAGTGTCTCCTCTAGGATCTACAGATGGATCAAATCTGTATCAGGACCTACAGTGTGTACACTGTGATGTTTTGAAAACATCACAAGAATCTGTACAGGTTTTGAAGAAAAAATACATGATTGGAAAGAGAAATAGTAAAAATTTCCTTTCTGGACTGCTTTCATGACATTTTAGTTGTTCCCATTAAACATGATGAGAAAGTCTTCATTAAAGTGAAATATTTTTGTATGATGAAAGTTTATATGGTGTTTTAAAAATACTGATTTTAAGTAGTATTTATACTACTTTTAAGCAGTAGTATCTAAGTACTTTTGATCCTAAGTATTTTGTCTGCACCTAACTTACTTTTCAGTTCAGTTCAGTTCAGTCGCTCAGTCGCGACCGACTCTTTGCGACCCCATGAATCACAGCATGCCAGGCCTCCCTGTCCATCACCAACTCCCGGAGTTCACTCAAACTCATGTCCACAGAGTCGGTGATGCCATCCAGCCATCTCATTCTCTGTCGTCCCCTTCTCCTCCTGCCCCCAATCCTTCCCAGCATCAGAATCTTTCCCAGTGAGTCGACTCTTCACATGAGGTGGCCAAAGTATTGCAGTTTCAGCTTTAGCATCAGACCTTCCAATGAACACCCAGGATCGATCTCCTTTAGAATGGACTGGTTGGATCTCCTTGCAGTCCAAGGGACTCTCAAGAGTGTCTTCTCCAGCACCACAGTTCAAAAGCATCAGTTCTTCGGCAATCAGCTTTCTTCACAGTCCAACTCTCACATCCATACATGACCACGGGAAAAACCATAGCCTTGACTAGACGGACCTTTGTTGGCAAAGTAATGTCTCTGCTTTTTAATATGCTATCTAGGTTGGTCATTGGAGAAGGAAATGGCAACCCACTCCAGTGTTCTTGCCTGGAGAATCCCAGGGACGGGGGAGCCTGGTGGGCTTCCGTCTATGGGGTTGCACAGAGTCGGACACGACTGAAGTGACTTAGCAGCAGCAGCAGCAGGTTGGTCATAACTTTCTTAGGCATATCTAAAACCTGACACCGTTACCTTTTCCATGTTCAAAGTGAAAGTGTTAGTCACTCAGTCATGTCTGACTCTGCGACCAATGGACTGCAGCCCGCCAGACTCCTCTGTCCTCCACTATCCTGTGGAGTTAGCTCTAATTCACGTCCATTGAGTCAGTGATGCTCTCCAACCACCTCGTCCTCATTGTCCCCTTTGTCCTCCTGCCTTCAATCTTTCCCAGCATCAGGGTCTTCTCTGATGAGTCGGCTCTTCCCATCAGGTGGCTAAAATGTTGGAGCTTCAGCCTCAGCATCGGTCCTTCCGATGAATATTCAGGATTGATTTCCTTTAGGATGGGCTGGTTTAATCTCTTTGCAGTCCAAGGACTCTCGCGAGTCTCCTCCAACACCACAGTTTAAAAGCATCGATTCTTCGGCCATCAGCCTTCTTTATGGTCCAACTCTCATTTATCCGTACATCACTACTGGAATGTAGTGTCTGTGTTTTAACCCCAGTCTCCTAATTTATCCCTCCCTTCGTGTTTGCCCTTTCATAACCACAATTTGATTTTGAGATCTGTGAGTAGGTTTCTGTTTTGTAAATAAGCTTATTTTGGTTAGATTCCACATGTAAGTGATGTGATGTTTGTTTCTCTCTGAGTTACTTCACTTGGTATTGGAATTTCGAGATCCTTCTGTGTTGCTGCAAATGGCATTATTTCATTCTTTCTATAGCTGAGTTATATTCCATTTTGTGTGTGGGGTGTGGGTGTACACTGCATCTTCATTATCCATTCTTCTGTTGATGGACACTTAGGTTGCTTCCGTGTCTTGGCTATTGTCAGCAGTTCTGCAGTGAACATTGGGTTGCGTGTACCTATTTGAATTATGGCTTTCTCCAGATATATGCCCAAGGACTGGGATTGCTGGATCACATGGCAAGTTTATGGTTAGTTTTGAAAGAAACCTCGAGTTCTCCACAGTGGGTGTACTAGTTGCATTCCACAAGCCGTGTAGGAGGGCTCCCTTTTCTCCACGCTCTCTCCAGCATTTATTGTTCGTAGATTTTTTGATGGTGGCTATTCTGACTGGTGTGAAATGATACCTCCCTGTAGTATTGCTGCATTTCTCTAATAATTAGTGATGTGAAGCATCCTTTCATGTGCTTTTTGGTCGTCTGTGGGTGTTGCTTACAGAAATGTTTATTTAGAGCCTACACTCATTTTGTGATGGGGTTGTTTGTTTTTGATACTGAGCTCTTTGAGCTGTTTGAATATGTTGGAGATTCCCCTCGTGTCAGTTGCATCATTTGCAAATAGTGTTGCCCATTATGTGGGTTGTCTGTCTTGTTTATGATTTCCTGCACTGTTCCAAAGCTTTTAAGTTTAATTAGATCCCATTTGCTGCTTTCCGTTTTGAATTTTCATTATTCTAAGAGGTGAATGGAAAAAGATACTGCTGTAATTTAGGTCAGAGAGTGTTGTGCCTGTATTCTCCTCTAAGAGTTTTATAGGGCCTGTCCTTATATTTAGGTCTTTAGTCCATTTCGAGTTTATTTTTGTGTATGATGTTAGGGAGTGTTCTGATTTCCTTCTTACACCTGTAGCTGTTGAGTTTTCTCAGCACCACTTATTGAAGAGGCTGTCTGCTCCTTTGTACCGTCTTGCCTCCTTTATCCTAGGTTAATTGACCATAGGTGCGTAGGTTTCTCTCTGGACTTTGTGTCTTTTTCCATTGATCATTCAGTATATTTCTGTTTTTGTGCTGGGACCAGTGTTGTGATTACTGAAGCTTGCAGAGTAGGCTGAGGTCAGGGTACCTGATTCTGTCAGCTCTTGCTTTTCTTTCTCCAGATAGCTTTGGCAATTGCTTTGGCTTTGCTATTTGGGGTCTTCTGTTTCCATCCACACTGTAAAATTTTTTGTTCTAGGTCTATGAAAAATGCCATTGGCAATTGGATAGAAATTGCTCTGAATCTGTAGATTGCTTTGGGTAGTATAGTTATTTTGACAGTTATATAGTTTTAACGCCGCTTTGATTTCTGTGTTTATTCACTTTCTTGTCTTTCCTTCTTCATTTAGGTAAGGGTTTATTGATATTGTTTGTTTCTTTCAGAAAATGAACTTGCAATTCTTGGACATGCACACTTGTCAGGCTCGCCCGCCAAGCCCCAGTGCACACGGGCAGTGTGTTTCCAGCTGTTGCTTAGCAACAATCACTCTGGGATGAAAGATTCTAAACCGTTGAGCTTCCCAGCAGGGAGGTTGTGGCAACTGCTATAAACTGCCGAGCTTTAAACTGTAAACTGCTATAAACGGCAGAGCTGTAGACTGCTATGGTTTACCTGTAGTGCTTGTGTTGGGTTTAGGGGACTCTGAAGAGCTGAGGGGGAGGTGAAGTGTGGTTGGAGTTTGTAGGCTCTGCAATGAAGAAGACTTTTGGCTTCAGGAGTATGAAGGGCATCTCGCCCTTTGGCTCCTCCATCAACCCGGTGAGAGACAGCAGTCATAGAATCAACTTCCAGCCCGGGTGCTGCATCCGAGATGAGGACCTTGGAACGATCCTCAAAGCTGCCAGTGTAGGCAATGTAGACAAAGTGCTGCAGGTTCTGCTGCTCGGGAAGAGTGGCATGAACCACAGGGACAAGATGAACAGGTAAGCGGGATGGAAGGGCCTGGTAGGGGTCCCTCCTGTGAGTCTCCCCTCCAAGACTCTTAGACACCTTCCTGGGATCCAGCAGCCCAAAGACTTTATAGGCAGCAAAATGCCTTAGCTGGTTTCAGACCCACTTGTAATTCCTCTTATAGGGCACGTTGATGATTGTTTTGAAGTCATTTAACTGAATGTCAGTAGTCACAGAAATGAAATGAAACATGAATAGCATCTGTTTTTTCTGTCTTCTTCCTACTTTTTCTTTGCATGGGTTAGCATGATGTACTCATGAGTAAGAACTCTCAAGTTCTGTAGCCTTCAAGAAGTCTTCTGAACCTCATCTCACATTTTTTCTCATGTGATTTATGAAGACACTTCTTCATGGATCACCTATTGTGGATCATGGCAGTGGACAGATTTCTGATGTTGTCAGCATCTTATTTTTAATGTACACATTTTTATACCTTAAGGTTATATATTATAGAAAACTGCCTAGTGAGCAAAATAATTCCCATGACAGGTCAACTTCTGGATTAAAAATTCTTCAGATACAATTCAATATCCATTTTATATCATGTACACTTAGGTATATATGTTCTTTGCTGAAGGACCTTGGAAGACAGCTTTGAAGTAGGAAGCTGGCTGTGTCCTTGAATAGGAAGACATTTTCTTAGGATGTATGGTCTTTCTATACTTAAACCAAATCAACTTATCGTGATTTTAAACTTTTTAGGTTACATATGCTGCCTTTAATTGTGATAAAGTTAAAATTTTACATGGTAGACTAAGACTTGCCCTTCTTGGTATCAAAATGTGCCATAAGTGCCCACAATGTATTCATTTACTAACACCTGAAAAGGGGATAGATAAATGAATGGAACAGAATAGAAAGTGCCCAAACACCCAAATGTATGTAAAACTTTAGAACTTGATACTGATGACATTTTCTGTTAGAAAAGATAAATTGTGTGTAGATGATGGAGAAATAACCTGATAAAAGAGAAAAGTAACTAGATTTTTATCTCACCAAAAAGTTTCAGATGGAGTGTGGATCAAACATTTTAAATATGCACAGTGAGAAAAGTACCAGAAGAAAACTCAAATTCCTATTTACACATTTTTTTTCTGCTGACAGAGCCCTTCTTTTTTTTCTATTTCTATTGTTTCTTAACCTTAATTTTTTTTTTAATTGGAGAATAATTGCTTTACAATGCTGTGTTGTTTTCTGCTGTATAACGTCATAAATCAGTTCTAAGTATACATACATCCCCTTCCTTGTGAGCCTCCCTCCCACCCCAGAGACCTCGCTAAGAATTACTTCAAAAGCAAGAATTCTGGAGTTTCCTGGATTTCAGCACACACACACAAAAAAACAAAGCAGAAAAAGGAAATCTGGAGGTTGAATTAACATTTTAACAACACAAAAAAATTTAAAACTCTGTGTCGATCAAGCTTGCCTATAGGCAAGTTGGGTTAGTAGACAGGGCTCGTCTTTTTGACACTAATAGGAATGTAGTACAGATAAAAGTAATTTGTCGCTTTGAATTTTTTTTGAGAATTGATATCTTCTGAAAACTTTCAGCCCTTCCAGAAGTCAAGGGAATCTTGGGAGTTCCTTAGCGGTCCAGTGGTTAAGACTCACTGCTGTGGGCCCAGGGTGGAATAACTAAAATCCTGCAAGCTACCAGGATATATTATATTGTACACCATCGGGAATATAGGAAGTATCTTATAATAACTTTAAATGGAGTATAATCTATAACAGTTGAGAATCACTATGTTGGGTACCTGTAATATATAATATGCATCATCAGTGGTTCCAAAACAGCGACCTTACGCAAAAACACCTTATGATAATGAGACCAACAGGAAAAATAAGCAAGGAACACACAAAAATGCTACTAATTATAGTTGTACAGATGTTGTGAATTATAAATTTCATTCCAATGTCAGAGATGTTGAAATGTGAGAAAATGAGGATATTAGAATCATCGAAGTACAATGTTGTCTATAATCCTCACAATATGTCTGCAAAGGAGGTGTCATATCCTTTTACTTCATTGAGAGGTTGTCCTTGTAAACTAGTAGTACTAGTAATAAATATGATAACATTACCTAACACTTACTGAGCTGTTATCTGTGCCAGGAGCGGTTCTGAACCCTGTGCATGGATCTCAGTGAGGCATCGCAGCGGTGTCCTGTGAGATGACTGCTACTCCCTCTCCATTTTGGTGATGAGGAAACTGAGATACAGAGAGGCTGAGCAACGGCTACTGAGTCAAGGTCAAATTCAAGCCCAAGGTGAGCTGAATCTCAAGGCCATGCTCGTTCTATTCAAGTAGACTGTTCCTTCATTACTGTGGTAAGAAGAGCTAAAGCGAACATATACTGTTCTTTCTCCAGAAGGAAACAAAATATTTGTTTTAGAGTGATAGGAGTAGCATGCTATTGAATGTTTTCACATGAGCGACTGTTTGTTTTGAAACAGTAACACTACAGTTTCCTAAAAACTGCTCTTGCTTTCATGGGACGGCCCTCCACGTGGCGTGTGCCAGTGGCCATTCAGCGGTGGTAACTCTCCTCCTGGAGAGAAAATGCCTGCTGAACCTCTGTGACGCTGAAAACAAGACCGCGCTGATAAAGGTATGGGACAGCAAACCATATCCACGTGAGGGGGACGTGATTTAACTACTGAGAGTAAAAATGAATTTATCTCATTGAAATATAGGGAACTGGTGAAGCTTGTGGACTGTTTACTTTGAATTCCTAGAATTTACACTCTGTTTCTTGGCACAACACTGACAGGCCGTGGAATGCCAAGAGGAGGAGTGTGCGACTCTTCTGCTGGAGCGTGGTGCCGACCCGAATGTCGTGGACGTCTGTGGCAACACCGCCCTCCGCTATGCTGTCTTTTGCCAGAATTGTATCGCCTGCAGCAAAGCTGCTTTCCTATGACGCCAATATAGAAGCCAGGAACAAGGTATTGGTCAGCTAACTTTATTTACCAAGTGTTTGTGAAGTATTTTTTTAATCTACAAGTGTTTAATTTACAACAGGATGTAAATAGGTAAACTGAATAGTGCCCATGAGGCCCTGTTAACTTGGAAACAGTTCCAAACCCGAGCCAGGGGGCAGGGGTGAAAAAGGCCGGTGCCCCTGGAAAGGGCAGAGCTCTGTCTGCCAGCCACCCTTCTATCCCAGAAGGAAGGTTTTCCCATTAGAACATGCATGGGAGTGGGGGGTAGGCTCCAAGCCCGCAGGAAATGAAGGCCTGCCATAGTGAAGTGATGTGGGGACTGGCTGTTTATAGGGGCTCAAGGAATGTGCCCCGCTGGGGGTGGGCAGAGGAGGAAGGAGACCCAGAGCCCAGCAGGGGGAGCTGGGGCGGTGCAAGTGGGCCTGGGAGGCAGCAGGCCTGGAGCCCTGAGCCCTCCAAGACCCCAGTTCTGAGATCCGGCTAGGCGGGTCAGGTCATGTTTGACACCCAGCGAGGACGTTCACTTCTGCTGCTGACCACTTGGTTCACCAGGTACACCTCGGGGTCTTCCACGCTCAGCCCCTGGGAGCTGCTCGGCGGGGTTTCATCTGTGCCTGGGGAGCTGCCCCTCCTGCTCTTTCTTCAGGAAGCATGTGATGTTCGGCCTCTGCAGCCCTGCCAGGAACTCCCTCCATCTCACAGGTGGGCTCAGTTGTCCGTGTTTGGAAGCTCCAGTCTTCCCTGAGTGAAAGGATTTTGAAGGAACCAAACTGTCTAAGATTTCACTTTGAATCATATTTCTCAAACATTAGAGAGTAAAGCGTTCCTTTATGTGTTTATGACGGGTATTCATGATAACACTGCACTTGTTAAATGTAAAACATTTTCCAAATATTTTCCCCCTCTTAAGGTTTTTTTTTTGTAATCAATCTAAAATAACCCAGTGAAGCAAAATTTGCCTCAGTAGACTTTGTCTTAAAATTCAAACATAATGAAAGCATTTTACAACATAATAGACATCTTGCTGCTGTTGACAAATTCCCATTTTATGAAAAATGATTTATATAAACATGATTTCTCTCTCATTGCCCAAGTCTTAATAAGGGGAAAGGAAAAGGAGCGAGCAAGTGAAAAGTGCAAGTCAAGCTGGCATTTTGGCCGTTTGGAAGTGCCAAGAAGAGGATTTATTTATTTTCATATTTATTTGTTTGGCTGTGCTGGGTTAGTTTCCGCACGTAGGATCCAGTTTCCTGACCAGGGGTCAAACCCAGTCCCCCTTTACTGGGAGCACTGAGATCCAGCCACGGGGCCACCACGGAAGTCGCAAGAGTTTTAGCTTGTGCTTTTTATTCCCTTCAGTTTATATATTTCTGTAAGGTGCTTTTTAGTTTTCAGGGATAATAACTGTTATTTCGGAGAAGGCAATGGCAAGCCACTCCAGTACTCTTGCCTAGAAAATCCCATGGATGGAGGAGCCTGGTAGGCTGCAGTCCGTGGGGTCGCTAAAGGTCGGACACGACTGAGCGACTTCACTTGCACTTTTCACTTTCCACTTTCACACATTGGAGAAGGAAATGGCAACCCACTCCAGTATTCTTGCCTGGAGAATCCCAGGGACAGGGGAGCCTGGTGGGCTTCCGTCTATGGGGTCACACAGAGTCGGACACGACTGAAGTGACTTAGCAGCAGCAGCAGCAGCGGTAGCAGCTGTTATTTTGAAAAAGAGTGTGAGTGAATTGTAAACTTGCCTAGGTGCCAGTTTTAAGAAGACACTGAGCAAAAGAGACTGGCAGTGAACAGGTGGTGATTAATTGAGAATTAAGAGAGAAGAACAAATAATTAACTGATATATTATCCTATTCTGGCAGAACCATCCACTCAGATAAGAGTCTAGACTCTGCTGTCCCATCTAGAATGTCTTGATGGGAAGGAAGTAAGGGGTTTATAAATAATGAGGTCTGGTTGCCTTTTGGGTTTACTAGTCCCTGTTCTACCACTGTTTACCCAGGAAAATTTTAAAAATTGCAGATTTTATGACTCTTAACTCTTCTACTTTTCTTTTCTATTCAAATCCTCATGTAAGAGAAGGAATCGGCCTTGTGAGTAAGAGATGAGACTGGAGTGGTTGCTGCACTAATTCTCAGCTATATTCTGCTGGTGAACCACAATTATTTGGGAAAACTTATTAAAAAAATTTAAAAGTCTAGGCTGTTCCCTGAAGATTTTGACTGAGTAAATCGAGGAACACTTGGACGTGTATGTTTAGAACTATTCCCTTGAGATTCTGATCTAATCCTTGATGAATAACTATGGAGTGAACACATGTAATTTCTAAATGCCCTTCACAAAAGAAAGTAGTCTCTAGAACCATTGGAGTTTGAGCAATGCTAGCTACTTCCATCAGCTCCCTCCTTTCCAACAATATTAGCCTGACTTTTTCTCTGCCCCTGTGTTTGAGATATTAAAAGGAGTGTCTTTGGTAATATCTATGGGCTTGAACGATAACCCCTTTTCCTTGTAACCACTCATCATTCAGTGACACTCTGAGAGTCTTTAGAGATTTACTCATGCGAAGTCACTTCGTCTGTAGAGTCTGACCCTTTAAGGATTTTGCACCTTCTCTTATCATCCAGGTCATTAGGTCAACAGATATTTGTTACCAACTGCATTTTCCTGACTGCAATGATAGTAACTCATGAGCTTTTTTTGGTGTCAGCTGCGGGACAGACTGTTGCAGTGTGTCTGTTAGAATTGCTGATCCCTGGCATAAGCAGATGAGATCTTTAAAACCCGTGAAGTTAGTACAGAGGGGAATTGTTTTAAGCATTTACTTACTTTCAGCTGCTTCATAGCAAGAGTCTCCGCCCCCCATGTTTCAGTGTCATTTTCTTCTCTTGCTTAGAAGCCGTCACCGGCAGCCTCTTCAAGGGCCATCAGGCTTCTGTTTACAAAGTCATGAAGGCCTTTGGGTTTTCATTTCTTTCTCTGCATCCATTCAGGTCCCCCCTACATCCAGGTTCAAAAGCATTCTCACGTGTTTTAGTTCTTTTTTAATGGCAATACCTCATTTTGGGCATCACTGACTGGATGGACATGAGTTTGAGCAAGCTCCAGGAGTTGATGATGGACAGGGAAGCCTGGTGTGATGCAGTCCATGGGGTCACAAAGAGTCAGGTATGACTGAGTTAACTTCACTGAACCCCATGTTTAACATCAGTATCTGTGCCAGTTATTTATTGCTAACAAATTGCATTAGAGATCACCCAAAGCCTAGTGACTGAAAACAGCATTTCCTTTGTTCACAAGTCTGTGTTGCGGTAAGAGTCAGTGAGTGAGGCCAGCTCATTTCTTCTCCAGTCTTCATCAGCTGGGATGTTGTGAAGGGGAGGACCAGAGTCATCTGAAGACTTGTTCATGCACACGTCTGGCAGTTGGAGCTGGCTTTTGGATGGGTCATTAGGTGGGGGCAGTCCATGGGGACACTGACGTGCTCAGTATGTGTCCTGGGCTGCTTCATAGCATGGTGACTGATGCTAAGAGTGGGCTTTCCCCACGGAGCCAAAGTCAGAAGCTATTTAGTTTGAGAAATAAATAACATAGCAGTTCCCCCAGACTCTGTCCACTGGAATCAGTTACTGAGGTCAGCACATATTTAAGGGGAGGGAATTTCATGAGAAAAGTGTCAAAGACTTTGTAGACATGTTTGAAAAGCACCAGCTCCACTCACCTCAACTTACCAAGTAATCATTCTGTCTAAATGAAAGTTCTTTCCAACTCTGTGTCACTGAAATTCCAGCAAATATTTTTTGTTTGTTTTGTTTGCTATGTTCTCTTATTCTGTGGCAAGTAACAAAGGGTTACAAGAAAGAGACATTTTTTCATTGTTCAGAAAAATGTATGGATTGTCTCACTAAATTCTCAGGAGACAGGATATCTTTAGCTTTGTGAATCATTTCTCTTTGGAATGCAATGCAAATTAGCAAAAACTATTTCTAGTTCAGAAAAAGGTTTATTGGATTAGAATCCATATTTACAAAATTTATTAATTATAGTCTTATTTTCACAATCTTCTTTTGGGAGACATTTATTAACTCTGCCCTAGAAAACTCAATACAGTATACCTCAAACTTCTTTAAAAACCATGGGACATGTTGGGGGGAAGGAGTAAGAGACGTTCTACTGAGAGGTGACTTGCATTCATTCCATAGAGGAAAGATAAAAAAGTTTTATTATAGAACAATAAGAGTGTGAACTCAAGTGCAAATGCTGTGTGACAAAGATGATGACAGTGAAGAGTATATTCTCTGACTCTTGGTGGTCTGAACTTCTTTCTGGATTCTCTGAGTAATCGCTGGTCCTACATTCAACAATACAGACACCATCATATTTATTGATCCTCGGTTTGTATTAGGCTGGGATCAGTCCACTTCCCTCATTACCAAATGGTGTTTGTTTTATTCTTGCAGATTGATGATCTTTCAGCAGAGCTGGGAACTGTATGTTCAGAATGTCTGCACATGAATGCAAAAATTCAAGTTCTTCTTTTTATTCTTCTCTAGTTTTTCACATTTCTGGATGCAAAAGAAATGTGAAAAACTAGAGAAGAATAAAAAGAAGCTGGAGCAAGTAGTAGTGACCCTCAAAAGTCATACAGAAATGAATATGATAGAACACAGTCAAGTAGAGCAGTATAAACGGGAGATGGAAGAAAGAGAGACAGGATCTCGTAGAGAAATTAAGAGAAATCAACATGTTTTTACAGGTTAATTTGTTGATCTGTCATATCTTTGAATTCACCTCACTGTAAATTACATTTTGGATGTATACAGCTTATGTGTTTCCTCTGCTTCCCTTAGAACAGTTTGTTTCGTCGATTTCTGGAAGGAAGCGGGCACTTGTCTCTCCCTGAAGAGAGAAATATTTCCATTTCCATCACAGTTATCACTAAATTGATCTTTCAGAATGTGTCTCACTAGAGGATCCTTTTACTTACAAGACCAATTGGTATAAAACAAGACCATGAGGAGGAAAAAAAGTATCGTGGTTTAGAACTGGTACCATCCTCTGAATTATTCTCAAGTTGTCTTGTTCAGTTTTTAAAATTTTAAGTTGATCCTCTTATTCTTTGAATTATCAGGTTACATAGTACTACTATAACATTGATTCCACTTTAAATTATAATTCAGATTTAATTCATTTCACATTGACCATGATTATTTTAAAGTTTCACTTTTCTTTTTTTCACATTTAAAATCGCTCTATGAATAACTGACTCAAAACTAAAGGGAACAAATATAATTATTCAGATTATAATCATTAACAAAAGAAATATATCTTTTAAAATTTGATTTAGATACAAGCAGCATCTCAAGAAAACCTGGAGCAGTTATGAGAGAATAATATTGCTTCCATAAGAAGTCAGATGGAACTCAGAATTAAAGAGTTGGAATCTGAACTCTCCAAGATGAAAACTTCTCAAGCAGAGTTGGGAAAATGTAAGAAACTCTACCTAGAAGAACTAAAAGTTAGAAAGTCATTGGAAAATAAGCTAGACAAGTCAGTCAAAACACAGAATTACAAAATAAACTTAGTTCATTAATTTGTCTCTAAAGCCTAATTTTTATAGAGCCAGGTTCCTGAAATTAGTAGGAAGTGAACGCTAATTAGATAGTCGCTACTAAGGGGGAGCCGCTTTATATACCTTATATACCTTGTAAGTTTTCCTACACTATGTAAAATCATGGTTGTGAAATTGGGGGGAATGAATATAGGGGTGAATGGCAGGATAATTCACAAAGTGCCTAAAAATAACATGGTGACCTGACTGGGGGGGTGTGGAAGATGGAAAGGGCAGATCGCACCTCCAGTGCCTAGTCCAGGTTTCCCTACTATCTGAAAGCAGAGCACTCCTAGGACGCCTTTCATAAACCAAAACAGCATAAAGCAAAGAAGCAGGGACGCGAAGACACATTGTGCTAGTAGATGCGTAAAGTGAATATGCACACGGGAAGCACAGGTGCTCAGAGAGGGTTCAGGGCTGTGGAGACTTGATGCTGGGACGTGGACTGTGGCTCCCGGGGAAGGAGCTCGGTGGGGCCGGTCTCCCTGCTTGGGGGGCGCGAGGCCTCTCTAAAACGTACACTGAACGCCGTTTAGAGATTTTACCTTTTGAAATGAAACCAAAAATCCTCTTCAGATTTTTTTTTTATTATTATGAAAAACAGGTGCCTATGTAGGCCCTTCGTAGAAGTGAAATAACATAAAATGAACTTTGGAAAAGCAGGGGACGCTTGTAATTGTTCCTGGGGCTGTTTTAGCCCTTTTCAGTCTCAGCCAATGACTTTCTCGTCCTCCCCTCAAGACTGTGGCTCTAGGTGATTCCTCAGAGCCAAATGCTTAATTTTTCTGAGGTCACAAGTGAAACGTGTATACAAGGGTGGTGAAAGTAAATGCTTGAAAGTGGCTTTGTGGGATGGCGTGTTTCTTCATCCCTGAACTGTTTCCTGGAGGCAGGTGTGTCCCAGAGGCAGCAGGTGTCACTGTGAGGCCACCTCCCTTTCTCTCTGACGCCCTTTCTCTCTTCTCCCAACTGTGACTTGTTACTTGAGGAGCCCCAGATGCACGTGTACTTCTTTAGAACAAGGTTATAGCTATCATTGTTTACAGGAGGTCTGCTCTGTGCTTTCAGTGTTCCATTTACTATATGGCAACTTAAAAAATGGAAATCATTTAGGGAATCATGAACAAAATTGGTGTTTTCCATCTTCCCCAGCACTGATGGGAGCCTGGCAGAGATAAGCACCAAACTTGAGGTGGAGAAACAGCAGGACAGATCTTTACCGAGCACTCTTAACACAAGGCCAGTCCTAGAGCCGCCTTGCATTGGAAATTTCAATAATATTTCAATGTTCAATATGAATCTTTCTCTAAAAGCAAACGTAGGATTTTCTACCTCAATTCCACGCCCTTCAACTTACTTGATCAAGATTAGTTCTACTGTCTTTTTTTCCTTGGGTTTAGGATTTCTGATATGATTCTTATTTTTAATTTGAACTTCTGGGCTGTTTATTTGACTTATGCACACTAAGTAAAAGCCATACTTAACTGTGCTAATCAAGGAGAAAAAATTTTATGATTTTTTTTGTCCTAGATTTCTATTTTTAAGAGATACTTATTAACTTCTTAAATTTCTTGAAAAGCTGCATTTAAATTCTGCTTTAGGAATGAAGTCTTATACTTTCAGATATTTGACCTCTCTGATTTCACTTTGCCAAGTGTTCATGATCATCTCCAAGCTCCGCTGAACCCACTGCAGTTTTTCTACCCCTAAGCATAAGTGAATGACTGGCATCTAAACACTAACCACATATGGATGATTTTGTATTTGAAGAAATCCTAGATAAATCCTTTTTATGAATTAGACAAACTTGTAACACTATATCAGAAGACTAATTTCTAGTTTTAGGTTAACGTTTTTGTGGTTTTCTTACACAAGAGTGCGTCTTTAATTGCCATTTTACTTATAGCCTGGTTACTTAAATTTCTAAAAATTATTTTTCTGCACAATTGTAGAATGTTTCTAAATTTGTAGTTAAAGCAAACATTAAAAAATTTTAAATGAAGCTCACTTTTGTCTCTATCTCAACAACACCTGGATGATTGATGACTAAGATAGCAATGATGGGGAGTCTTTTAAATTGCAGCTAGTTTTCATTGTGTAATCATTGTGATTAAAATATCCATTTTGGTCAGAGCACATGGGTTTATGGTTTTGATAGTGTTTTCATGATGGTTATGGTGCAGATAAAAAGAGCCCTTGTGAAGTGCAGTCTCAGCCTGTTTTCTCATTTGGCTTCTTGCCTCATAGAAGAGCGATCTCAGGTTTCTTCAACAGCACTGCAGCTATGTTGGGTCTTAGTACTTGAGAGCTGTGAAACTGGAGGACGTGCTTTAGCTGTGCAGTCACAGCAGGCCTCCAAACTTCATCGCAAGTCAGACATTTACTCCCGCAGGCCTAAGAGGAGGAAACAAATGCTCAGTCCCCATCCCAGGGGCAGGCTGCCTACTACAGACTCAAGTTCACGGTGCTGTGGGCACATACATCTTTTCAAAGAAGATATTTGGAACCAAGCAAGCACTTCTTAGTTCCTTCTCCCAAACTCACCTGTTAGGTAAATCTCCTCGATTATCATGAGGGAGGGTAGGAGTATAAGTCCTCCCCTTGAAACTTCAGGTTGAGGAAATGAAGTTCAACTGTAATTTCTGACCGGATTTAGATTATAGTTGAGATTACACTCATACTTTTTGTTTGTATATACCAATTAATGATGAGAGCTTGGATAGAAGTATGCTAAATTTTAAAGAGAAATCTTATTTGTGTTTTACATTTTGTCCTAAATAACTCAAAATGTGGATAATTCATTTTGCTGACTCATTTTAATAAACCAGGTTTTATCTGGAGGAAACGAACATCCTTTTAAGACAAATATCTTCAGTTTTGACCTGCTTGATTCAACTAAAGATTTTCTTTTTCAAGTTTCCTGTCCTGTGTTTAAAAAATATTTATGCTTTACAAATTAACTATATCGACTGCTACAAATAGGAGTTTGATATGGATTTATTTTTGTTCATGCATTTAAGACATATAATTTAAAACATTTATTAAATGCCACAAGCATTACTGAACTGCATAACAAGGTTTTTTTTTTTTTTTTTTTTTTATTAATCTTAGTTAGCCCAAGTATTTTAGGTAAAAAATATCATTCTTTCCTTTTCTTTCAGCTGACGCTCAGTTTGCATCTGATGCCTTTAGAGTGTCTTCTCGAGGATCTACAGATGGGTCAAATGTATCTGATGACCTGACTTGGGGGCTGAGGTAACTTGCTCCTTAAATCCCATGCCTCAGCTTCCAATCTGGCACAATGACGTGACATGATGTCCAGGGACGCCTCCAGCGCAGACTGCTTTTTGAAGCTGTCATACACTTCTTGTTGAAGGTATCTCACCACTGCTTCTCTTTCTGCTGTCTCATTTTCATACTGACATATTCTCTTTCAAATGATCCCATTCGTTGACTAACTCCTTGTTTCTTTCCTCCAGCATCAGCGCTCGTTTTTCAGTCTCAGCCTGAAGTTTTCTCACGATCTGCTGAAACTGGTCTTGGATGCGAACGACTGTCTTCTCTTTACTGTTGGCTCTCTTTTGTGCATCATCCAGTTGCTGTCGGAGCAACATGTTTTCACTCTGTGAATGGTTCCCTTCACCTCCATCAAGTTTTTCTTGTTCTTCCTCCAATATCACTTCCAAGTCTAGTTCTCCTGACAAATCTGCATGTTCAGGTAAGATTCCTGAGTTAGATGTTTGTGGATCCTTCATTCCGACTGTTTCATTAGGAACAGAATCTTTGACTCCGACTGTGGGCTTCACATTAAGACATTTCTCAGGAGAATCCATGTGAGCTACTGGTATGCCTGCATGTCTTGGCTCCTCTAGTTTAGCCATCTTAAAGTTTCTCGATCCACTCAGGCAAGAAGGCACATAAGACACACCTTCTACTTGTCGGCTTAATGTATTTTTTCCTCTTTGATTACAGATAAATGATCCAGAAACTTTTGTGGAACACTCTCAGAGCTACTCTGACCTTCTCCTCCACAAGCTGCTCCAGGGCGGAGTGCAGGGCATCCGTCTCCTTCACAAACTCCAGGTTCCTCTGCTCAGCTTTCTCCAGGTCTTGCCTTGCCTTGTCTCGCTCCCTGGCCATCTGCTCCACCTGCTCCCTTGGGTTTCAGACAATTCATTTTGAGGCTCCTTCGTGCTGTTGGCTTCTTCACCAGACTTGAGACTCTCCACGCTTTCCAGGGACGGGGAGCTGGCTCCTTGCACTGGGTCTGGCCGGCTGCTCCGGTAATCCTGGGGCTCCACCTGCAGCGCCACAGGGATCGGTCTGGCTCCGATGGCCAGACCACTTAGAGCCGCTCACGTACGTTGGGGGCACAGCCCGGGAGGCAAATGGTGACCTGACGGAGGGGGTGTGTGGAGGCTGGAAAGGGCAGATCCAACCCGCAGTGCCGAGTCCAGGTTTCCCCGCCGTCTGAAAGCAGAGCACTCGTAGGGTAGTCTGTCCTGTCTACCACATTCCTTATTCGTTTCTGGTTCTTGAGGCAATTTTTGCAGCTGAGCTCCAGCCACCCGTCTCCAGGTCTGTCTGCGCATCACCGGGGCGAGTCGCCCCCCGCGCAGCCCGCTCGCGCAGAGGCTTCGAGGACGCGGGGCAGCGGGGGGCGCTGAGAAAGTGGCGGCGACCCCCGCGCGTGGGAGGCCGCCGAAACCGACCTGCGCATAGCCACCGAGTGGAGCAACAGGCACAGCCGCCGTCCCGCTCGCGGCTGTGCAGCCCCAGAGTAGCGGCCCCGGGCGGCGCCCGCCCGCGCCCTCGCTCAAGGCGGCCCGCCTCAGGCAGCCTCCCCTCGGCCGCGCAGGGCAGCTCCCGGGCCGGCTCCACGGCCTCCTCGCAGAACACGGCGCAGGCCCCGTGCGGAGAGCTCAGGCCGGGCCTCTGCGAGGGCGGGCCTGAACTGTGTAACAAGGTTTTACATATTCATTTTCTTTATGTGATAGTTAAAAACCTATATGTGTTTTCTTAATCTGAGGAAGTAGCTGGCATAGGACTCTGCCATGTTACTTCTTTTGTAGAATTAGGAACTTTGAGTAAATCAATGAGTCTCATACTTTAAAAAGTTTTTCTTTTTCCAAAGACAACAACTTTCTTTTAAAAAAAACTTCTGCATGGAACTGTATTATATAAAAGAGACAAGTGTAGAGTCATTTAGCTGAAGGAGTGGCCAGAGCCCATGCAGCTGTGACTTCTCTGTTCCTCAGCCCTGCAGTGACCCCTGTGGGGCATAGTTTGGAAACTAACACTTGTGAGAGACTCCTTCTTGCTAAACACCTCCAGAATGAAATCTTGCTGGTACATTGTTTTCTTGTGTATAATTTTCTCACCTTTCTGTGTTTTCATTAAATGGAAAAGTTTAAAGAGAACTGCAAATGTGTTCTCCTTATTAACTTTAGACTTCAAACTACTTCCTTCATTTGAACATGATCCTCACCTAGAAATCATAATAAAGGTCTCAGAAGTACATATTTAGGGCAGGAGCTGTTAAGGGAGAAGATAGTGGTCTTGTGGGTCATTACTGGGATTATGGGTCATTCCCTAATTCTCTGAAATTACGTGTACTCAATAGACTGATATTGTACTTTTTATCAGATTAATCTAAATAGCATTCCATATGTATGTTCTCTGTTATCTAAAAACAGAATAAGTAGGAATTCATTTTCTTTTATTTATGTGATTATTTTTCTACTTAAGTAATCTTCAAGTTAGGTCTAGTCTCTAATAAAAGTATTATTTAAATGTCACATGTAGTAAATTATATGTCATTCCTATGATAATATTTCTTTTAATTTAAACATAAATAATATTTTACTTATTTCAGATGCAGCAGGAGTTGGACAGGAGTATAACCAGAGAACTAGAAGAAGGTATGTTGCCAAAACATATAAATTAAATTTAGACATTGATTTCTGAAATACACGGTAAACAGTAAGTGGCATCTCTTTCCATTGTTTGGATAACAGATGCTATGTTAAATATTTTTTCTTACACATGGCTAGTGAAAAACGTGAAAGCATGAGCAGTCATAGTGACAAATATCCTTCTCCCTAATTTATTCACCATGTTCCATTGCTTGAAAAACAATCCCAAAAGGTCTCTGTATTTATTTCTGGCTATTTCCTTCTTCTACTGCCTCCATCCCTGTGGAACTATCCACCTACACCTGACACTATTCTCAGAATATGTGGAGTTCATCAACTTCTCAAGTGTCTGATAGTGGTTAAGGCTAGGAAACCCAGACTGAAGCAGATCACATTTGTGTAGCTGTCACTTGGTGAGTGACTTTAAAATTTCTCTGTCGTTGACTTTGTCACCAGTTTATCTTTCACCCTCAGGAAAAGCTCCAAACACCCACATCAGTTTGGGTCCTGCCAAAATAGTCGGCCTTATCTCTTTACCACCCTCCTCTGCCTCTCAGCTCTGCATCTAAGCAGCCAGACTGCGTAGGATCCCACAGGTGGCTTCCTCACCGCCGGTCTTTGTACATGTTTCTCCCCTCTACCTCTTGTACTTTTTCCTGTCCTTCAGGTAGCTACTTACTTATCACCTTCATCAAAAAGCTGGCAGTACTGACACAAAGCTGGCTGTCCCTTCTGAGTGTTCCTTGTGCCATCTTTTATATGTCTTAGTATTTATCACTCTATGGAAATCACCTGTTGATCTATTTTTCCAGTTTAGGGCATATCATTTTTCAGGGTGCAGTGGGTCACCTTCATCTTGCAATTGCAGTGCTTGTCACAGCAACTTTGCACATAGTTACTGAGTAAATGAATGAAGAATGAGAAAACCAGAAGCCCTGATACTCAGCCACACATGCGACCATGAGCAGATTATATAATTGTAATCTTGTTTTTTGTGTTGTGTCATCTATCAGTTCAGTCGCTCAGTCGTGTCCGACTCTGCAACTCCATGAATTGCAGCAGGCCAGGCCTCCCTGTCATCACCAACTCCCAGAGTTCACTCAAACTCATATGCATCAAGTCGGTGATGCCATCCAGCCATCTCATCCTCTGCTGTCCTCTTCTCTTGCCCCCAATCCCCCCCAGCATCAGAGTCTTTTCCAATGAGTCAACTCTTCGCATGAGGTGGCCAAAGTGTTGGAGTTTCAGCTTTAGCATCAGTCCTTCCAATGAACAACCAGGACTGATCTCCTTTAGGATGGACTTGGATCTCCTTGCAGTCCAAGGGACTCTCAAGAGACTTCTCCAACACCACAGTTTTTCAGCACTCAGCTTTCTTCACAGTCTAACTCTCACATCCATACATGACCACGGGAAAAACCATAATCTTGACTCAACAGACCTTTGTTGGCAAAGTAATGTCTCTGCTTTTTAATATGCTATCTAGGTTGGTCATAACTTTCCTTCCAAGGAGTACGCGTCTTTTAATTTCATGGCTGCAATCACCATCTGCAGTGATTTTGGAGCCCCCAAAACTAAAGTCTGACAATGTTTCCACTGTTTCCCTATCTATTTCCCATGAAGTGATGGGACCAGATGCCATGATCTTCGTTTTCTGAAGGTTGAGCTTTAAGCCAACTTTTTCACTCTCCTCTTTCACTTTCATCAAGAGACTTTTTATTCTCTTCACTTTCTGCCATAAGGATGGTGTCATCTGCATATCTGAGGTTATTGATATTTCTCCCGGCAATCTTGATTCCAGCTTGTGCTTCTTCCAGCCCAGCGTTCCTCATGATGTACTCTGCATATATGTTAAATAAGCAGGGTGACAATATACAGCCTTGACGTACTCCTTTTCCTATTTGGAACCAGTCTGTTGTTCCATGTCCAGTTCTAACTGTTGCCTCCTGACCTGAATATAGGTTTTTCAAGAGGCAAGTCAGGTGGTCTGGTATTCCCATCTCTTTCAGAATTTACCACAGTTTATTGTGATCCACACAGTCATAGGCTTTGGCATAGTCAATAAAGCAGAAATAGATGTTTTTCTGGAACTCTCTTGTTTTTTCGATGATCCAGTGGATACTGGCAAGGATCTCTGGTTCCTCTGTCTCTTCTAAAACCACCTTGAACATCTGGAAGTTCATGGTTCATGTATTGCTGAAGCCTGGCTGGGAGAATTTGGAGCATTACTTTACTAGTGTGTGAGATGAGTGTAATTCTGCAGTAGTTTGAGCATTCTTTGGCATTGCCTTTCTTTGAGATGGGAATGAAAACTGACTTTTTCCAGTCCTGCGGCCAGTGCTGAGTTTTCCAAATGTGCTGGCATATTGAGTGCAGCCCTTTCACAGCATCATCTTTCAGGATTTGAAATAGCTCAACTGTAATTCCATCACCTCCACTAGCTTTGTTTGTAGTGATGCTTTCTAAGGCCCACTTGACTTCACATTCCAGGATATCTGACTCTACGTGAGTGCTCACACCACCGTGATTATCTGGGTCGTGAAGATCTTTCTTGTACACTTCTTCTGTGTATTCTTGCCATCTCTTCTTAATATCTTCTGCTTCTGTCAGGTTCATACTATTTCTGTCTTTTATCAAGCCCATCTTTGCATGAAATGTTCTCTTGGTATGTCTAATTTTCTTGAAGAGATCTCTAGTCTTTCCCATTCTGTTGTTTTCCTCTATTTCTTTGCATTGATCGCTGAGGAAGGCTTTTTATCTCTCCCTGCTATTCTTTGAAACTCTGCATTCAAATGCTTATATATTTCCTTTTCTCCTTTGGTTTTCGCTTCTCTTCTTTTCACAGCTATTTGCAAGGCCTCCTCAGACAGCCATTTTGCTTTTTTGCATTTCTTTTCCATGGGGATGGTCTTGGGCCCTGTCTCCTGTACAATGTCACGAACCTCCGTCCAGAGTTCATCAGGCACTCTATCTATCAGATCTAGTCCCTTAAATCTATTTCTCACTTCCACTGTATAATCATAAGGGATTTGATTTAGGTCATATCTGAATGGTCTAGTGGTTTTCCCTACTTTCTTCAATTTAAGTCTGAATTTGGCAATAAGGAGTTCATGATCTGAGCCACAGTCAGCTCCTGGTCTTGTTTTTGCTAACTGTATAGAGCTTCTCCATCTTTGGCTGCAAAGGATATAATCAACCTGATTTCGGTGTTGACCATCTGGTGATGTCCATGTGTAGAGTCTTCTCTTGTGTTGTTGGAAGAGGGTGTTTGCTATGACCAGTGCGTTCTCTTGGCAGAACTCTATTAGCCTTTGCCCTGCTTCATTCCGTGCTCCAAGGCCAAATTTGCCTGTTTACTCCAGGTGTTTCCTGACTTCCTACTTTTGCATTCCAGTCCCCTATAATGAAAAGGACATCTTTTTGGGTGTTAGTTCTGAAATTGTCTTGTAGGTCTTTATAGAACTGTTCAACTTCAGCTTCTTCAGCATTACTGGTCAGGGCATAGGCTTGAATTACTGTGATACTGAATGGTTTGCCTTGGAAACGAACTGAGATCATTCTGTCGTTTTTGAGATTGCATCCAAGTACTGTATTTTGGACTCTTTGTTGACCATGATGGCTGCTCGATTTCTTCTAAGGGATTCCTGCCCACAGTAGTAGATATAATGGTCATCTGAGTTAAATTCACCCATACCAGTCCATTTTGGTTTGCTGATTCCTAGAATGTCAACATTCACTGTTGCCATCTCCTGTTTGACACTTCCAATTTGCCTTGATTCATGAACCTAACATTCCAGGTTCCGATGCACTATTGCTCTTCACAGCATCGGACTTTGATCTATCACCAGTCACATCCACAACTGCGTATTGTTTTTGCTTTGGCTCCATCCCTTCATTCTTTCTGGAGTTATTTCTCCACTGATCTCCAGTAGCATATTGGGCACCTACCGACCTTGGGAGTTCCTCTTTCAGTATTCTATCAGTTTGCCTTTTCATACTGTTCATGGGGTTCTCAAGGCAAGAATACTAGATCTGTTTCATTCTTTGGAACACTTGGAAAGGTCTCAGTTTTGTTTTTTCTTTTTCTTAACTAATACTTAGTTAACTCAAGTATTATAGGTAAAGAAGATAATTCTTTCCTTTTCTTTCCAGTTGATGCTGAATTTGCCTCTAATTCCTTTAGAGTGTCTCCTCGAGGACCTACT
The DNA here is from genome assembly GCF_049115385.1 of Moschus berezovskii. Classification (NCBI taxonomy): domain Eukaryota; kingdom Metazoa; phylum Chordata; class Mammalia; order Artiodactyla; family Moschidae; genus Moschus; species Moschus berezovskii. Next base: position 74,154,892 of record NC_142474.1, on the reverse strand, counting down.
TTTGAAAACATCACAAGAATATGGACAGACTTTGAAGAAAAAAGATACGATTTGAACGATAAATAGTAAAAGTTTCCCTACGAGACTGTTTACATGAAGTTTTCATTGTTTCCCATTAAACGTGATGAGAAATTCTTTATTTAAGGAAAATACTTTCATGTTATGTGTGTATGATAAAAATTTATATGGTATTTTAAGTGCTGTTTCTCTGCATCTAACTTAGCAGACTTAAAAACCAGCACGAGTTTTCCATATTCAAAGTGATACTGTTAATCACTCAGTCTTGTTGACTCTTTGTGATTCCATAGACGAGCCTGCCAGGCTCCTCTGTCCATGGAATTCTCCAGGCAAGAATACTGGAGCAGGGAGCCATTCCCTTCTCCAGGGGATCTTCCAGTCCTAGAGATCAAACCCAGGTCACTGAGTTGCAGGTGGATTCTTCACCATTTGAGCAGCCCTTTATGAACTCAAATTAAGCCCTAATATCAGCTGTTTAAACATCACCCAAACAACCATACTTGTCATTACTATTTAGTGGTGTTGATTGATAGCTTTTTGTTTTTTCCAGTTTTTATCACTATATATAGACCTAAAGATTTAGATACTGCTGTTATGGCTGCTGTCAGTGTTTTGATGTATTACAACTGTTAATAGTGGCATAAAAGTTACTGTATGTAACTTTAAACATGGATTCATAGGTCTTTCCTCATGGAAAAATAAGATTTGCCTGGGTTTTTGCCTTTGCAATGAATTAACTTTTTAAAAAAATTTATTTTTAATTAGAGGATAATTACTTTACAATATTGTGATGGTTTCTGCCAAACATTGACTTGAATTGGCCATAGGTATGCGTATGGTCCCTCCCTCTTAAACCTCCCTCCCACCTCCCTCCCCGTTCCACCCCTCTAGGTTGTCACAAAGCACCAACTTTGGGTTCCCTGCATCATACAGCAAATTCCAAAAAGACACATGTACCCCAGTGTTCACTGCAGCACTATTTACAACAGCTAGGACATGGAAGTAACCTCGATATCCATTAACAGATGAATGGATAAAGAAGCTGTATAGTATTCAGCTATAAAAAGGAATGCATTTGAGTTGGTTTTAATTGACTTTTATTTACTTTTGGGAACAGTGTTAAAATGAGAGAAAAGTTCCAAGCGCCAGACAGATAGACATTTTCGCAAAACTTCCCTGTCTCCCATATATCCTCCTAAGGTACCATTTATATTTCTTAAATGGTTTTTGTTGTAAGTGCCCCTCCTTCCCCAAGTCACCTGTTTTTAAGAAGATGGCCTTTTGTCCTACTCCCTGCCATTTATTGAGTAGTACATCAACTCCCAGTTGTAGTCACCCCTCCAAGGCACATTTGTTTGTGAACCTCTGCATGTTGGCTTCCCTGTCCTTCACCATCTCCCGGAGCTTGCTCAAACTCAATGTCCATTTAGTCGAAGATGCCATCTAACTATCTCATCCTTTGTCACCCCCTTCTCCTCTGGCCGCAATCTTTCGCAGCATCAGGGCCTTTTCCAGTAAGTCGGCTCTTCCCATCAAGTGGCCAAAGTGTTGGAGCTTCAGCATCAGTCCTTCCAATGAATATTCAGGGTTGATTTCTTTTAGGATTGACTGGTTCGTTCTCCTTGCTGTCCAAGGGACTCTCAAGAGTCTTCTCCAGCGCCACAGTTTGAAAGCATCAATTCTTCAGCACTCAGCCTTGTTTACGGTCCAACTCTCACATGTGTACATCATTCCTGGAAAGCTATTTAAATGTTTTTTCTCATGGTCATCTGCTTTTGTCAATTTAATTGGCAGATTCCCAATAACTGAACCTGAGGGTGGAGGAAGTGTTTTCCTCCCCAACAGTTCCAAGAGCTGACATGTTAATAATGCTCACTTGATCCCTTGGTCTTTCTGTCTTCTCAGTGATCTGACTTGGCAGAACTCCAGTTTCATATGAGACTGTTGATCCTTCTCCCCTGTCACCCTCTCCAAGGGTCTCGGTGCTGCACTGCCCAGTGATTCTGCTAATTTTAATTTGTATCTTCTGATAAGGATTTCAAATTTCTTCTCTACAAAATTCTCACCATGCTTCTCCCCTCTCACTTGACCAGACAATCTTAGGTCCCACAACAAACTTCTTGAATGTTCGCCTGTATCCCTAGCAGTTCTAGACTGTCTTCCCTTTCTCTCAAAACTACTCCCAAGTCACTAATGACTACCTCATCGCTGAATCAAAGCCACACCTTTCCTGCCCTTGTCTATCTGAATTTCTCCTACCTCTTGGCATTCACTCTAACTGACCTCTTGGAGACACTCCCTCCTTTTGGCTAGGCTTTCAACATTCATTCCTTTTACCCTGAAGGCATGAACAGGTCATTGTGATCAAAGACACAGTTCTTATTAAATATCTCACAGTAAACACACAGGCATTGCCTCCTCACCCAGGACTGCACCTGGGGCCGTGTGTTGAGAGCAGGTCAGCTGTTCCACACCAGCAGGTGCAGAGCAGAAGGAAACCTTGTCCCTGCTGCTGAGAAGGGCCTTCTCCTCTCCTGGGAAGGCTGTCCTCCTTACTCTGGCCTTTGGTACGTAAGTAAAGATGTCACCCACCCCAACAAGGACCCTTCTGCCCAGTGTTTCTCCACCAATGGAGTGAGTCGTGTTGAGAAGCAAAGGAACTGCCCACTGTACAGTCCACACGCTCCAATAAGCCATGGGTGGGGCTGCTCCGTAGGGCACTCATCAGCGGGGGAGTGGGTGGAGTTGGCGGGGTTGTGGGGAGCAGAGACAGGCGCAGCTGCTCCAGGTAATGGGGCTCACAGGGCTCATTGCCATCTTGCATTAAGGTGTCCTGTGCAGCGTCTCCGCACATGGCAGCCCAAGCAGGAGCATCGGCCAAGCTGGTTCACACCAGGAACTGGGGTTTGAAGAGCCGGGAGCAAGGCCTCTGCAGGAAACACCCGGCAAGCAAGAGAAACGAGATGAAGCACAAGGGAAAGGAGGTTAGTATTTTTATTCCTAATATTTTGTTTTTTAACCTGGTAACTGTTTATGGGCTTTGCTGGTGACAAAATCTCTCCAGGAGCCTGATCTGGAGTCTCCAAGGTTCTGGGCTTCATCCTTTCTTGAAATATAAATTCTTAGGGAGACGGAGTACCTTCGGGGGACCTACTCTGGGCTGTAGGTCTTCCCTGCTCCTTGGGGAGATCAGACTATGAATTCTTTCAGCTATTAACTAGATGAACGGCTGCAGATGTCTGCGCTGAAGAGTCTCAGAAGATCTGGGCTTTTTACAAAACTGAGAAATCCCAGGGAAGTTTATTTCCCCACAGTTTCCCCCCTTGTTCCTAGAAGAGTTTCAGGCCCAACAGCAGCCACTGTAACCAGTCCAAGGAAACTTGAAGTTGATGGGCACCAAATCCTTCTGGCTCGTCTTGGGCAACATTTAATCAGCAAGATCCTTACTGAACAAAAGAAATTGGTCTCAGCTGAACTCCCCCAAGTCTTAGATTCAGGAATCTAAGCAAGTCCCCCAAAATTTTAGGGACTATTTTGGGAAGCAAGGTGGCTTCCTCCTTGTGTTTCCGAATTAACTTTTTCTACCTGATCCAGGGTATTGTAGGGAAGGAATATCTGTCACCCCAAAATGTGTCTCTTTGGCAAGAGAATGATTTTAGGCAGAACATTTTTAAGAAACAAAAGACTCAAAGTCTTTCTTTTGACCGCCTCCTTAAATGCTGAATAGTTTAGACAAAGGGCCTGGCTCAGGAAGAGAGCTACCAGAGATACTGAGAAAAAATGTGGGCCAGGTGGGGTCAGGGGAACTGCAGATCTTTCCAGAGAGCTCCAAACACTTGCTTTTCCATCTCCGTGTGAATCACCTTCCTCCACATTCTAGTCCCAAACCACTACCCACAACATCCTCCTTTGTTTCTAGCTGAAGATGGTATTTAAGGTGAGGGTTTCAACCATTCTGGTGAGTTACTCAGGTTTTCTTGTTCTCACCCATGCATACAGAAGTATACATGTTGTGAACCTTTTGTTTGCTTTTCTGTTAATCTGTCTCATGTTAAGTTGCTTCTTAACAAGCCAGATGAACCTAGAAGGATAAAATTTTTGTCCTCCCCCACAGGACACACCTGAGTACAGGTAGTTATGCTCATTTACAACTGGCATAGACTTTGCCTTGTCTGCAAGGAAGAGGGAGAAGGCAATGGCAAGCCACTCCAGTACTCTTGCTTAGAAAATCCCATGGATGGAGGAGCCTGGTAGGCTGCAGTCCGTGGGGTCGCTAGGGGTCGGACACGACTGAGCGGCTTCACTTTCACTTTTCACTTTCACACATTGGAGAAGGAAATGGCAACCCACTCCAGTGTTCTTGCCTGGAGAATCCCAGGGACTGGGGAGCCTGGTGGGCTTCCGTCTATGGGGTCACACAGAGTCGGACACGACTGAAGTGACTTAGCAGCAGCAGCAGCAAGGAAGAGATCTCTGGTAAACTGTTATCTATACAGCAGCACCAGCCAGTGAGCTCACGCTCACTTGAAGGCCTTAGCCATAGGTAGGGTCATCATGTTACCAAGTCCTATTGCTTCCTACAGGATGGGCCAATAAATCAAGAGATGAGTTGTTGGGGCAAGGAATAGCAACTTTGTTTGGAAAGCTGGTAGATCAAGATAATGGTGGACTCATGTCCCCAAGAACCACCTTGCCTGAGTTAGAATTCAGGCTTGTTTTACACTAAAAGGAGAAAGAGTAAAGTCAAACCTTTCCTGGTTCCCATCAGCCTCTGAAGGGGTTGTGTTAATTCCCTTCCTGCAGTCACTGACAGGTGGGCTTGGTCAGGTTGTTTTCTGGGAGGTAAAGACAGGTATTTCAGCTTAATGCTCACTATGCGGGAGGCAGGGCTCCCAGCGACAAGCCACTATGTATGCTGCTGCTGCTAAGTCACTTCAGTCGTGTCCGACTCTGTGTGACCCCATAGATGGAAGCCCACCAGGCTCCCCAGTCCCTGGGATTCTCCAGGCAAGAACACTGGAGTGGGTTGCCATTTCCTTCTCCAATGTGTGAAAGTGAAGTCGCTGTCGTGTCCAACCCTTAGTGACCCCACGGACTGCAGCCTACCAGGCTCCTCCATCCATGGGATTTTCTAGGCAAGAGTACTGGAGTGGCTTGCCATTGCCTTCTCTGGCCACTATGTATAATATAAGCATAAAGGCAACATCCCTTTAGTGCTGAACTTGTAATAGAATACAAAAGGGGCTTCCCTATTCACTTCAGCAGAAGTCAGGGCCAGATTTCATACTGCCTTTTGTGAAAAACCATGGAGTCGGTAATGCTCCCTAACTTGAGCAAACTCCATGAGATAGTGAAGGACAGGAAAGCCTGGCGTGCTGCAGTCCATGGGGTCGCAAAGAGTTGAACATGACTTAACCACTCAACGATAATAATGCTCCCTAAAGAGCTCTCTGAAACAGAGCCAGGAGGCTATTAACGCTTGTGACATAGGCATGTCTCAGCCTGGATGGAATCTGACCTTCCTATCATTTGTTGTCCTAATGAAGCCCTTCAGAACATCTGCCAAAAACTGAAGCTACTTCTCAGGCCACCCCTGCCCTAAATAATTTGTGATTCCGTAAGGACAAATATTTCCTGGCTTGTATCAGAGTCGCTCACAGTTCTCCTCAGGCAATTTTTGACAACCTGTGGCCTTTTATCTTCATAAACCCGACTCTTTTTTGGAACATTCTTTCAGTTTAACCTGAATCTCTTTTTCCCAAATTGCAATTTTTTTCCCTTCCAGTTTTATTGAGATGTAATTAACATGCAGCAGTGTATAAGTTTAAGGTGTAGAGCATAATGATTTGACTTACAAGATGATTACCACAATGTATTTTACTATAATTATAAACATAACTATATTCCTGCTACCTGGATATAGTGAAACATAACTAGAGCCACACTGCTGGACTACAGTAGAATTTTTAAGGTTCTCCAGAGGGGGAATAAAGACAGTAGGGGATTAGCTGTTTATCTATCCATCTGTCAGGAGACCTGAAATCTGTAGAGTGAGCCAGTAGACTGGAGATTCAGGGAAGAGTTGATGTTGCAGTCTTGAATCTGAATCCCCAGAATAACAGTCTGGAAACTCAGCCAGGGTTTCTATGCTTCAGACTTGAATTCCTTCCACTTTGTGGTTGCTGTTCAGTCCCTAAGTTGTGTTCGACTCTTTGCGACCCCATGGACTGCAGTCTTTGGGACTCCTCTGTCCTCCACTGTCTTTTGGAGTTAGCTCAAATTCATGTCCATTGAGTTGGTGATGCCGTCCAAGCATCTTGTCCTCTGCTGCCCCTTTCTCCTCCTGCTTTCAATCCTTCCCAGCATTAGGGTCTTTTCCGAGAAATCGCTCTTTGCATCTGGTGGCCCAAATAGTGAAGCTTCAGTTTCAGTATCAGTCCTTCCAATGAATATCCAGGGTTGATTTCCTTTCGGATTGACTGGTTTGATCTCCTTGCAGTCCAAAGGACTCTCAAGAGTCTTCTCTAGCACCACAATTTGAAAACATCCTTCCACTTTGAGGAACCTCAGTATTTGGGCTTGCAGCCTTCAGCTGATTGGATGAGGCCCATGGACATTACGGGGGGTAATCAGTTTTATTAAAAATTATTGCTTTAAATACTAATCACATCTAAAATATACCTTCACAAAAACATCTAAACTGACTTTGGAAAAAATGAATGCATTTCTTGGTAAACTAGAATAAAGAAAAATATGTGGCTTAGGTTTCCTAAAGACAAAAATAGTTTTTTTAAAAAACTTGTATTATTGGAGTTTAGCCAATGAACAGTGTGGTGATAGTTTCAGGTGCAGAGCAGAGTGACTCAGCCACACATATACATGTATCAGTTCTCCCCCAAATTCAGGGAAAGGTTTTGAAAGGCACTGTTAGTGGTGAGATGCCTGATAGCTGGTGTCCATCCTTCTGGATTGGTTGGTGGTGAGCTAAGTGGGTGGTTTTAGGAGTCAGTACCATCAGCTGGTCTGGGGTCTACACAGGTGTAGTCAGCATGCAGTTAACTTCTTCCACCTGGTGGGGGTTTCAGTATCTGCAGCAGAACTCCAGGATATGGCTCAGAATGTTATCTACAGCCCCTGAGGAGGAGTTGACTTTGATGTTTTAACTACTGTTCTTTTGTCTTGGACGTTTTCATTTATTTCAGCATTTTCTCACTTGTCTGATTACGTTTGCTCTTTCAGACTTGGGCAAAGCCTCAGAGGCTAAAGCTTTTCTACAAACAAGAGGCAGGTGCTGTGGGGAGGTCTTCACAGTGTTCTGCTCCATTTCCATTAGTTTTTCTTTTTAGTGTGCCTTCCTTTATTTTAAATAGATTCAAGAGGCGGAGGGAACGTTCCTAGTTAGGAGTTTTTCATTTGTTACCCACCTAGTCTGAAAAGTCTAGAAAATCTATCTTCTTAAAATACTCTGTGTGTCATATTCCCCCACCTCAGCTATTCAATGAGTATCATGTCCTTCAGAAGCTGCACACCCAAAACCAACCAAGTCCAGAGTCTAGTCTCTGTGCTGGATGCTAGAGATTCGAAAACCCAACAAAATGTGGCTTCTCCTCTCTCATGGGTTGTTACTGGGTCCCTCAATGCTCATGACCCATTGGACTGAATAAAGGTACTTTAGGAAACTGCAAATTTAATGGAAGGAAGTCATAGGAATGACCCCTTAGCATCTGAGATATTTATTAGGAGTTGGAGAGATTTGTTCTAAAGAGATGTAAAGTCTTGTAACAGCAGGAAACAATTTTTAAAAAATTTCATTGAAGTATATTTGACTCACAGTGTTGTGTTAGTTTCAGGTGTACAGCAAAGTGAATCAGTCATATATATATATATATATATAATCTCCATTCTTTTCAGGTTCTTTTTCCATATAGGTTATTATATAATACTGAGTAGAGTTCTCTGTGATATACAGTAGTTCCTTGTTGGTTATCTGTTTTATGTATTGTTGTTGTCGTTCAGGGGCTTAGTCTTCTCTCCAAGTCTTTGCGACCCCATGGACTGCACCACACCAGGCTTCCCTGTCCTTCACCATCTCCCAGAGCTAGCTCAAATCCGTGTCCATTGAGATAATGATGCCATCCAACCATCTAATCTTTTGTCGTCCCCTTCTCCTCCTGCCTTCAATCTTTCCCAGCATCAGGGTCTTTTCTAATGAGTCGGCTCTTTGCATTAGGTGGCCAAAATATTGGAGGTTCAGCTTCAGCATCAGTCCTTCCAATGAATATTCAGGATTGATTTCCTTTAGGATTGACTAGTTAGATCTCCTTGCAGTCCAAGGGACTCTCAAGAATCTTCACCAGCACCACAGTTCAAAAGCATCAGTTTTCTGGTGCTCAGCCTTCTTTATGGTCCAACTCTCACATCCATACATGACCACTGGAAAATCAGTTCAGTTCATTCAGTCGTATCTGACTCTGCAACCCTATGGACTGCAGCAAGCCAGGCTTCCCTGTCCATCACTAACTCCTGGAGCTTGCTCAAACTCATGTCCATCGAGTCGGTGATGTCATCCACCATCTCATTCTGAAGTCCCCTTCTCCTCCTCCCTTCAATCCTTCCCAGCATCAGGGTCTTTTCTAATGAGTCAGTTCTTCACATCAGGTGGAGAAAGTATTGGAGCTTCAGCATCAGTCCTTTCAATGAATATTCAGGACTGATTTCCTTTAAGATTGACTGGTTTGATCTCTGTGCAGTCCAAGAGACTCTCAAGAGTCTTCTCTTTTGAACACCACAGTTCAAAAGCATCAATTCTTCAGCTCTCAGCTCTTCTTTATGGTTCAGCTCTCACATCCATACATGACTACTGCAAAAACCATGGCTTTGACTAAATAGGACTGCTTTGGTATTACTTAACTACCAACACTATTTCATCTTTTTGTTTCTTTAATTTATTATTTGGGTATAGCCGATTAACAATGTTGTGATAGTTTGAAGTGAACAGTAAAGAGACTCAGCTATAGATATAAGACATGTATCCATTCTCCCCCTTGAAGAAGACTCTTGAGAATCTCTTGGACAGTCAGGAGATCAAACCAGTCAATCCTAAAGGAAATCAACCCATAATATTCATTGGAAGGACTGACGCTGAAGCTCCAATACTCTGGCCACCTGATGTGAAGAGCTGACTCATTGGAAAAGACCCTGATGCTGGGAAAGAATGAAGGCAGGAGGAGCAGGGGATGACAGAGAATGAGATGGTTGTATGGCATCACTGACTCAATGGACATGAGTTTAAGCAAGCTCCGGGAGATGGTGAAGGATAGGGAAGCCTGGCATGCTGCAGTCCATGGGGTCACACAGAGTTGGAGAGGACTGAGCAACTGAACAACAATTCTCCCCCAAACCCCTCTCCTATCCAGGCTGCCACATAACATTGAGCAGACTTCTCTGTGCTATACAGTAGGTCCTTGTTGGGATAGCTAGTGAGTTTGAGACAGTCATGTACACACTGCTGTCTTTAAAATGTTTTGCTTTTTTAGTTTTGGTAATGTAGTAATGAGAGTGAACGAAAAATCAAAAAGGAGAAGCCCAGATACATGAAGGTTGGAGTCTTGAAGAAGTGCTTCACAGAGGGAATGGATCCAGGGTAGAAGGGACATGAGAAAGTCAGTAAGGTGAGAACAGGCAAGAAAAGGTAATACATCTCCACTATCTTTAGACCAACTTACTAGCAGCAGAAGAAAATGTCTTGGGCTCAGTCACAGCCAAAGCCCAAACCTCAAAACGTAAGCAGGCGTATTCATTCCCCCATGCCAGTGGGCACGATGCACTTTATTTAGCTGTAAATCTTTCTGATGCTCTTCTTGTTTATGTAAGATCAGGAATCCCTTGTGGAGTCATAAAGGAACTTTCATAGGGTATGAATCCTCAGGTGTTCAAATGTCTAAGGAGGTGGACAGTCAGTACTGAAGATTGTGTGCATCTATTAATAACAGAATGCAATTGCTTTGTGTAATGGTTACAGCTGAGCATGGTGACTGTGGAGGTCACGTGATAAAACTGCACAGAGGGCCCCACACACCTGTGCTCGTCTGTTTGCCTGTGAAACGTGAGAAAGGGCCCTGATAGTAGCAATGGCACAGCAGTGTCAGTTTCTTCTTGTGATTGTACTCTAGTTGTAAATCATTAACTTTGGGGCAAGATGGGGAAAAGGTGCATGGGACTTCCCGGCTGTCTTTGCAAATTTCTGACAAGCTATAACTAGGAATTTCAAAACAGAAAATTAGAACAATGTCATCTGTGCAATAATCATTTAGCGAGATGTTTCCAGAAAAACATCACGCCTGGGACCCTTGCTACAGGCAGTGAATGAGTGAGTGATAGTCGCTCAGTAGTGTCCGAATCTATGAGACCCCATGGAATGTAGCCTGCCAGGCTCCTCTGTCCATGGAATTCTCCAGGCAAGAATACTGAAGTGCGTTGCCATTTCCTTCTCCAGGGTATCTGAACATGATCTTTACACCTCTCTGCTCTATTGGGGTCGCACAGAGTCGGACACGACTGAAGCGACGCAGCAGCAGCAGCAGCAGCTCTATCATGGGAGGCAGTCTGAAACAGAAGGCTGGAACAGTTAACCCCACAAGGACAGAACAATGATGTTCTGTAGGGGAAGCCTGAGAGGCTATGGTGTGGAGGCTGACCAAGAGTGGGAATCTAAGATTGTCAGGAAAGGGTGGGGGTCTCTCTGCAAGGCCCACCATTTACCAGTCGGCCTTCCAGGCAGTCGATGGCGGCCCCCGGGCCAGCAGGTACCGCACGCAGTCCGGGTGTCCCATGGAGGCAGCCTCGTGCAGAGAGAGCCCGCTTGTAGTCCTGTTTGACGGCCTCGATGTCCAGGTCCCAGGTTTCAACCAGATAGGCCAAGATGTCCCAGCGGCTATGGCGCGTAGCGTATGCAGGAGGGTATTTCCGGCAGGCCCCGCGCGCCCAACCGCGTGCAGCTCCTCTCATCCAACACCAACCAGCACTGCCGCCGCGGAACGCGGAGCGCGGTCACGGCCACGGGCTCCGGTCCGGCGGGAACGCTCCGCGACCCTCCTCCGGGCCCGGCCCCGCCGCCTCCGGGCCCGGCCCCGCCTCCGAGATCCTCCTCCGGCCCCACCCTGCCTGTCTGGAACTCTTCCCCAGACGTCCCGACCTTCCCCCAGCACCCTCAGGTTCCGGGCTGACCACGCGACCCGCGGGCCGCAGCGAACGCACGCGCGGACACTACCGCCCGCACTGGTTTCACTCTGAGGAGAAAGATTAGGTGAACCCCGGGGACTACCACCGCAGGTCCGGCCACAGGCGGCGCGAGCCTGGGAGGACAGGGTGGAGCCCGTGCGGCCCCGCCTGTGGCCCCTCCCTCCACTTCCGGTCCCGCCCATAGTCTTGGCCCCGCCCATCGCGCCGGCCGCGGCCCCTCCGTGAGTCCCTAAGCTCCAAGGAACTCTGGGAAAGTTGCTGCTCACGTCTTCCGCCCTGGCGGAAGCGCGGACGGGGCGGGGCCTGCTAGCGGTAGCACGGTTGAGCGTTCCGATTGGCCGCCTCAGCAGTCCATCAAGTGCGCCCTTCCTCTTGCGTGCTTCAATTGGCCGGGGAGACATTCCGTCAGCGTCGGCGGCGGGCTCTTCGCGGCCCTGCGGTGGCGGCGGAGCTAGTGGAGGAAGTCCTCGGCCTGCAGGGGTTCACACTGACCCTGGGAAAACGCGACCGGGAGCCCGGGTGGCCCGGGACCTGAGGCGGCGGCGGCGGGAGCCCCGATGCGGTTCGCTATAGTGCGTGAGGCCGCCGGCGTGGTGGGGACGCGGACGGGCCTGGTCGCGTGGACGCTGAGTGTCTGGGGTCTTTAACGGGTCTGGTCTCTGCGAGGTATGGTCCGCGGGGCCAGGGCGGATGAGATAGCGGCAGGCCGGGGCGCTGTTGGTGATGTGGGCGTCGCCGGAACGTGGCCTCGGCCGTGGGCAGCCAGCATTTCCTTTCCTGCTGCTTAGCTGTTTTGACCTTGGGCGAGTCATTTTGTGGTCTCCTTTTGCATCTTGCATTTGCAGTTGCCCTCCCCCTAACCTGAATATTGGGAAAACTGGGGTAATGTGGGAGGGCCTGGAGCTGGTGCATAGTCAGTGAGTTCTGAGCAAGCTGTGCGGGGTGTTGGCGGACGTGAGGTTTAGTGTTGACTTCTCTACCTGATCTTCCGAGGTGCTCTTCGTTTAACCCTCCTGGTGTTTTCTGTTCCTTCCGAAGGAAAATGGGAGCAGCTCTGCTTTTCAGGCCTGGAAATCGTTATACTTTGCTTCTTGTATCGCGCTTTGGTTTACAAAATACGTTAGTTACCTCATCTGCAAACAAGCCTGTAAGGCCTCATGGCAGGTGGGGAAATTGGGGCCTGAAGAAGTTAGGGATTTTCCCATGGGAGGATAAAGATCTCTGGAAGGAAGGACGGTAGCAGCCAGTGAGGGCCTGCTCGTGCCTGGCAATCTGCTCAAATAAGGAAGATAAAATGCAAAAAGATCTCTGACGTGAAAGCAAGCTCATTTTGCTCATGAGCGGATTGAATTTGATTAACTGAGTAGTAAGAATAGTCCTTGGAGACAGAACCAGGTGCAGTATCAGCTTTACCAAAGTTTTTGTTCTCTTCTGTCTTACCACGTCAAAAATAAAAAAGGAAGGCATGAAAGTTCCTTAAGGTTCACTAAGTTTTAGGAAATGCCAGTCGTTGGTATTGGTGCAGCTGGTAGCTCCACACTTTGCAGCTAACCTGCCCCCGCGCCCCCCCATCCCCCGCCATCCTTGTTACCAGTTGACTCCCTGGAGAAGGGAAAGTCTACCCACTCCAGTATTCTGACCTGGAGAATTCCATGGATTGTATAGTCCGTGGGGTCGCAAAGAACCGGACATAGCTGAGCAACCTTTCAGTTCACTTTCCACCTTTTCTTGGGTTAAGCCTCCAGTTTCCTTGCTCTTAAAAACAAAACACATTTGCAGTGTAGGAGAGAATATTTTAAATTCAGATAATTGGTTATTAAACTGTTGTCTCACAGGCAATTCTCCTCCCGTATTCTTCTTTTTTAAAAAAAAAGGACTGCTTATTAATTTGGCTGCGCCAGGTCTTTGTTGTGGCTATGCAGGATCTAGTGCCCTGACCAGGGATCAAACCCGGCCTCTGCATTGGGAGTGTGGTGTCTCAGTCACGGGACCACCAGAGAAGCCCCCCTTCTGTCTTCTTTAGGACCTGATTTTGGCCTGTATCCCCGTTTGAACAACTGGAGGACAGTGTATGTGGATCTATTCACAGCGCCTGAGATTCTCTAGAGCGAAAGCTTGCTGTTCAGGGGACAGATCTTGATAATATGCTTGCGGAAGGAGGTGTTCTGGGGTCTTACTGGTTTCCCCATTTGTCTGCTCGTCCCTTCTGTGCAGGTGTGTGGAATTTGTGGTATGCCCTGTAGTAATTCATTTCTCCTGTGGCTTGCCTTGGCATCGTTGCTACTTGGCTATCCTCTTTCCTTTTCCTGTTTTTTTTTTTTTTTCGTGGTTTCGTTGCATTCCGCAATTGTCATCAGAGGGTGTCCTGATGGGTTGACACGTTTTGTGGCCTCTGAGCGTGCGAACACTAGACTCTTGTTCATAGACTTAGAGCTCTAATTTCAGATTTGTTGTCATCCTCTCACTCTGCTTATTGTCCCCCTCTGTCCTTCCTAAGATGATTTTATTTAAAGATTGTGAGTTCTGTCTTCATCGGTCTTTGGAATTGTCTGCTCTTAGAGCATCTCACCAAAGCACCTCAAATCTTATGTCTACACCTGTCACTTACAGATGTTTTGAGGGCTAGTTTCCTATTTCAAAGTACCTCCTGGAGCTTAACCTGGCACTCAACAGATAATTTGAAAACAAAACAAGCAAGCATTTTCAAAACTGAAAACTTTCATTCTCCCTTGATTCCTGGAAGAAGTGATTAAAATGCAAACACGGTTTCTTCTTTACTCCTCAGCGTGGTTAATGATGTTATCACTGAGATCTGGCTAGAAATGTCAGTTACCTGTGTTGCTTTTTCTCTTCTGATCTCTCCTGTCCAGTGTTGGTCTTCACTTTCCCCTTATCCCTGTTTTTGCCACTGCTGCCCTCAGTCCTTGACCAGCTCTTGTCTCTGTTAGTAAAGTGACTTTCTGCCTTGTTTCTGTGACAATCTGCATGTTTACTCATCCTCTGCCTGCCTCCAGAGTTCCCATTCTAAGGTGTAAATTTGACCAGGCATTGACCCTGCTTAGGAAAGTGAGATAATTCTCTGAATGCCTCTAAGATAAAGTCCAAGTTCATTAGCATTATACTTAAGGGCCTTTGTACTCTGTGTTTCCAAATTCCTTTTTCATCCTTGTGAGTCTCTTGGTGTGATGAAACCTGACTTCCCACCACACCACTGCCATGCGTTTCTTTAGCGTTCCTGGATCTTGTTCATCTTGTGAGGCTGATCTCTTCATAAAGCCTTTTTCATCATTCCTAACTGGTCACTTTTCTCTCCTCCCATAGCATTTCATCATTGCATTTGTGTAGCACCTGCCATGCCTTATGTATAGTAACTTGTGTGTGTTTTGAGAGCTACCTTGTGGACAGGTGAAATCATTCATTTTTAAATTTACAGTGTCTCAAGTAGCATGTGACCCCAGAGATGCCAAGAGAGGAAGCCCTCGAGATGTTTGTCATGAATCTGGGGCATCATAGGTTCTTACATGTGGTTGTGGGATGAACTGACAGTAGAAAAATCCTTTCAAATCTTTAGAAATACAGTCTAGTCCGTACATCATGATCATTTTCTTGTTTTTCCTTTGTTTCTCCATTCCTGAAACACACATAGGAAAAAAAGCTCTCTCCATCCTTGCTTACTGTAGTAAGTGGTTTCTTTTCCACGAGACCAGCAGGTATTTGTGGCATCAGAGAACCTAACTGGGGACCTGTGAGAGTAGGCCTTTGGGTTTGTAGGGAAACAGGGACCTGGCTCTACATTGAGAGCGAGTCCTTGGAGGAGGTAGCACATTTGCTTCTCATACAGCTCAAACTTTGAATGAATTAAATATTTAGAGCTTTTTCCATTTTGAGTGTATAGTATTTAGTGATATCATGTTTACACTTTCCTGATGGGCATCCCTGGTGGCTCACATAGTCAAGAATCTGCCTGTAATTCAGGAGACCCAGGTTCGATCCCTGGGTCAGGAGGATCCCCTGGAAGAGGGCTTTGCTACACACTGCAGTATTTTTGCTTGAAGAATTCCACGGACAGAAGAGTCTGGTGGGCTCCAGTCCGTAGGGTCGCAATGAGTCAGACACGACTGAACGATTAATCCTTCCGCTCTCCTTACACTTACGTTTTCTAAGTACTGGAAGTTGGAGCTTTGGTTATGCTGTTCCACAGTGGTTTCTAAAAAAGGGACAGAGAATTTAAACCTGAGGTTTTTGGAAGCTGCTTTGAATCTTTCTGGTGGATTTGGAAGGGAGAATATTATCTTTCTTTTTTTTTTTTGCCACACAGCATGTGGGATCTTAGTTCCTCGACCAGGGATCAAACCTGCTTCCCCTGTAGTGGAAGCAAGCATGGAGTCTTAACCACTGGACCACCCGGGAAATCCTGAGACTATTACCTTCCATAGAGAGAACTCTGGACTTGAGGAGTCAGAAGGCTTCAGTTGTATCACCTACAACTGTTGTGACTTCAGGCAAGTTTTCCATGAGCCCCAGGTTCATCGTGTCACAAACAGGGTTGTGCAGAAGTCAGATGAGAATTTGTGAAAGAACTTCGAAAGCTATGAAGCTCACTGGCACACTGAGATAGAGTAGGATATCAAAACCGAAGAAGACAGCCTCAGCTTCTCCAGAGGGCAGTGCCGTAGTTGATACATTTGTTCATTTCATTCATTCATTCCATTAATATTTATGGAGCAGTGGGTGTGGGGTGCCTTTCTCCTCCCTCCCACCCAACTGTAAAGCTTTCATCTAGGGGCAGAAGACATGTTGATACACACCTAAACAGTGGTTTGAAAGTGAAAGTTGCTCAGTCGTCTCCGACTGTTTGTGACCCCATGGACTGTATATGGATTCTCCAGGCCAGAATACTGGAGTGGGTAGCCTTTCCCTTCTCCAGGGGATCTTCCCAACCCAGGGATCAAACCCAGGTCTCCCACATTGCAGGTGTATTCTTTACCCCTGAGCCACAAGGGAAGCCCGAGAATTCTGGAGTGGGTAGCTTATCCCTTCTCCAGTGGATCTTCCTGACCCAGGAATGAACTGGGGTCTCCTGCATTGTAGGCGGATTCTTTACCAACTGAGCTATCAGGGAACATGTTAATAAAACATATTGTAGTAATGGCACCAGTCTGTATGTGAACATCTCGTGTTAAATACATAGTTGTACAGGTAATCGTTGCATATGTCTTAGACACATACAGGGTGGTTTCATTGCTGCACAGCCTTGCCTGGGTTGAATGAATACTTTCTGTCTCACTGAGGTTGGGGACCACCACCATCCACGCTGCTGAAATTGGGCTCTTAGATCTCCCAGGGTGCATTTGACCTGTGAAGTACCCAACTCCTGGTAACAATGGGCCTGCCGCAGTGCACCTCTGCTGTCTTGCCAGAAACAAGAGGGTGTCTGCTTGGCCTGCACAGAGCCTCTCTGAGAAGGGCAAGAGGCTTGTGGGAGCAAACGGGATGAGGTTTGGTTTCTCTTGATTGGTGAAACCTCCCAGTGCGCCTCTTGCTAGGAGCTGTCGCTCTCGTCAGCCCCTGTGCCGGAGAGTTACCTTGATTTTCCTTTTTCACGTTTTTATTTAATGATCTTTCTCTTCAGGAGTTGTAGGCGCTTATTATCTTCAGCGTGTCCATTTAGGTCTGTAACCTGCACATCTTGGAGGGCTGTTTGGTATAAATTCTGATTAACGAAGGTTCAGTTCAGTTCAGTCGCTCAGTCGTGTCCGATTCTTTGCAACCCCATGAATCACAGCACGCCAGGCATCCCTGTCCATCACCAACTCCCGGAGTTCACTCAAAGTCATGTCCATCGAGTTGGTGATGCCATCCAGCCATCTCACTCTCCGTCGTCCCCTTCTCCTCCTGCCCCCAATCCCTCCCAGCATCAGAGTCTTTCCCAGTGAGTCAACTCTTTACATGAGGTGGCCAAAGTATTGGAGTTTCAGCTTTAGCATTAGTCCTTCCAATGAACACCCAGGACTGATCTCCTTTAGAATGGACTGGTTGGATCTTCTTGTAGTCCAAGGGACTCTCAAGAGTCTTCTCCAACACCACAGTTCAAAAGCATCAATTCTTTGGCGCTCCTCTTTCTTCACAGTCCAACTCTCACATCCATACATGACCACTGGAAAAACCGTAGCCTTGACTAGACAGACCTTGGTTGGCAAAGTAATGTCTCTGCTTTTTAATATGCTGTCTAGGTTGGTCATAACTTTCCTTCCAAGGAGTAAGCGTCTTTTAATTTCATGGCTGCAGTCAGCATCTGCAGTGATTTTGGAGCCCAAAAAAATAAAGTCTGACACTGTTTCCCCATCTATTTCCCATGAAGTGATGGGACCAGATGCCATGATCTTTGTTTTCTGAATGTTGAGCTTCAAGCCAACCTTTTCACTCTCTTGTTTCACTTTCATCAAGAGGCTTTTTTTTAGTTCCTCTTCACTTTCTGCCATAAGGGTGGTATCATCGCATATCTGAGGTTATTGATATTTCTCCTGGCAATCTTGATTCCACCTTGTGCTTCTTCCAGCCCAGCATTCCTCATGATGTACTCTGCATATATGTTAAATAAGCAGGGTGACAACATACAGCCTTGACGTACTCCTTTTCCTATTTGGAACCAGTCTGTTGTTCCATGTCCAGTTCTAACTGTTGCTTCCTGACCTGCATACAGGTTCCTCAAGAGGCAGGTCAGGTGGTCTGGTATTCCCATCTCTTTCAGAATTTTCCACAGTTTATTGTGATCTACAGTCCATTCTGGAGGAGATCAATCCTGGATGTTCATTGGAGGGACTGATGCTAAAGCTGAAACTGCAATACTTTGGCCACCTCATGCGACGAGTTGACTCACTGGAAAAGACTCTGATGCTGGGAAAGGTTGGGGGCGGGAGGAGAAGGGGACGACGGAGAATGAGATGGCTGGATGGCATCACGGACTCTGTGGACATGAGTTTGAGTGAACTCCGGGAGTTGGTGATGGACAGGGAGGCCTGGCGTGCTGTGATTCATGGGGTCGCGGAGAGTCGGACACGACTGAGCGACTGAACTGAACTGAACTGAACATGGAATGCAAAAAAGTGACTTGGTGTCAATTTCAGGTGACCCTGGAATGGTTAGGGTGGGCATGACCTCAGTAACAAACAAATCCAAACACACAGTGACCTCAGGACTCCAGCTCGTTTCTCTGTCCTGTAGCAGTTTCAGGTGACTATAGAGTGTGTGTGTGAGTGTTGTGGAGGCGGACTCAGGTGGTTTTCACTAAGTCATGTCTGACTCTTTGCGACCCCATCGTCTATAGTCCACCAGGCTCCTCTGTCCATGGGATTTCCGAGGCAAGAGTACTGGAGTGGGTTGCCATTTCCTTCTCCAGGGAATCTTCCCGACCCAGGGATCGAGCTCAGGTCTTCTGCATTGTAGGCAGATTCTTTACCAACTGAGCCACCAGGGAAGCACTGGTGCTCTTTAAAGCAGTAATCCAAGGACCCAGGCTGTTGGAGGGTCTTCCTTTTTGAACGCGTGGCCTCTAGGTTTCCCTGGGGTCACCTTCCTGTTCCCTGGATGGGACTAGAGCGCAGAGGAAGGGGCAGGAGAGGCTTTACGGGCCGGGCTTGGGAGAGGTGCACGCTCCTCCGCATGTGTTCCCTGGGGCCCCAGCTCCCGGCACGACGGGAAGGCGTGGACCAGCCATGTGCCAAGGAGGGAGGGGATGGGCCATCTTCACCACGAAACCAGGAGCACCCTGTTCCACTTTGGGCGACTTGTCTTATAAAATGTCTTGCAATCAGGAGGATGAGAAAATGAAGCCAGGTGGATTCCAGCAGAATTGAGGTGTCCTAGCACGCACTTCTCATTCAGGCAGCATTGGAGTAGCTGTGATTTGCGGAGTGTCATGTCGAGGGCTTTGAGGGAGAAGTCGAGGGGACATGTTCCCTGCCTTCTCAGGGCTGGGGGTGTCTCGTGCAGGTTTAGTGATGATCAGTATAATAATGATCATTGCGGGGAGCTGAGGAGATCTAGTCTTCAGCTGTGCACTTGACCTGAGGGGGTGGTGGGGTGATGACAATCATCAGGGTGAAGAGCACGGTGATTGGCAGAGGGCTCCAGGTACTCACCACTTGGGAGTCAGACACAAGGACTGGGACCCACACCTGCAGTGCCAATGGTCTGCCAAGCAAGGTTGGGGGGTGGTGGGGGAGACTCTAGAAACAGGGCCCTAGCGATGGAGGATCTATGAAGCGTCTCCCTGTAAGAGCCGTCACAGTAAAAGCAGCATGGGATGGGCAAAATCTTGCTTGACAAATGGTTTTCCTGCCTTCCCAGTGTTTTTCTGTCATGACATAAGGGATATGACACTGTGGTCAGCTCTAGAGGCACAGGTGCCCACTGCCGCCTGGAGACGATTCTGCTGGACCTTTCTGGAGCCTCACATAGTTTGGAAAGCCCACCAGCAAGTGTCATGTTCCTCCATCCCTCTTAATGGTACACTTTCATCACAGTGCACTTTAGCTGCTTCCTGAAGAATCACGAGCATCTTCTAATAAGTGCCCTTGGAGAGTCGTGCAGAGAACACCTGCTGTTTGGAGGACAGGACCTCATGAGGTCTGGGGACTCGGAAGGAAGGGGTAGCATTTGAACATCCTTATTTTGATAAAGTTAGGTTTAAGTTGCTGATTTTAAAATATATTAATAAGGCTAGAAGCTGGTTAGAATATTCCTATAGTAATTTTAAATAATTTCACAAGAATATTGATGCTGTTAGAACATAGCTTCTTTTAAGCGGCTCATCATGGCATGGTCTACGTGTAATTCTGCGCTAATGGGCTGCGTCAGCCTCCCTGTGGGTGTCGCTAGGTGCTCCCATCTGTCTGGTTGGAACCGCGTGACTGTGGTGTGAACTCCGCGTGTCAGCTCCTCAGGGTCCTCGTCGTGACTCGACTGTGAGTGACCACATGGAGGAGGCCTCCCTGCTCCAGATCTGAGCGCATCACACAGCCTCTGACTTAGACGCCTTGCTAACTCCTGAGACGGTGGCAGGGGCCCCGGCTCCCACACAGTGAGGCGCAGAGACCCGAGAGGCAGGAGAAGCAGTCTTGGTTTCTGATCTCTCGCTGAAGTTAGAAGAGGAAATAAGCAGTAAAAGCACCACCTCTGCCTCTCCCGGGTGTGCAGTCAGGGCCATGGGGACCATTCCGGATGGACAGGGCAGGCAGCCCTGCTGGTGCCCAGAGGCCAGATGGCCCCGCCTGGGCACCTCTGCGCCAGCGATGGCTTCATGCGGAATGCTCTGGGCTGTACCCAAAGGCTGAAAGCAGAACACTCGCGCAGGTCTGTGCTGGCACCAAGGCCCTGGGTCATGTGAATTTGCGGGTTTGACATTGGTAATCTTACTCCTTTGTGATTTTATCTATGAAAACTTTCTCTCCAGGCCAGTTTACCTATAGACCTTCACCTTCTTTGAAGAAGGCATTCTCCGACTGTCGGTAGCTTTCCTCAGCTGTCTCCAGTTCTAATTCTGGACATTGGATTTGCCAGCTCTGAAACAGCTGGGCATGTTGGAGGAGAAAGCCGAGCTGAGTCATATATCTGGGATCTAGAGGGTTGATGGGTTTATTGACTGGAATTCTGCAGCTGCTCCTGTAGTTTAGCCGAGTGGGTTTGAAGCACCTGAACTAGGGGCCAGGGTTTGTCAGTGTAGTTGTCCCAAGGTACCTGCAGGGGATTCCTTCCAGGACCCTACACGGCACCAAAATCCCAGAGCTCTCAGGTCCCTAAGAGGCTACCCTATGGACAGGGACCTCCGAGCCCCTTAGCCTCAGATTCATCCAGCTCATGTTAGTGTTGATCTGTGGTTGATTAGCCTAGTGACATGAAAGATTCTGAGCAGGAGAGGTAAACTTTCATGTCTTACTTTTTAAAAGAGAATAATCAGACTTTAAGCTTTTTTTTTCAATATAGAAAACTTTTAAATTTATCCTTTATTTTTTCATTATAGAAAAACTGAACTTTTTCTTTTCTTCCCTCTGTGAGTATGAATAAGACTTGGTTTTTAGTGTAGAGGAATATGTTCCACAATGAAATAATGAAATTTATAAAACCATTACAGTGGAAGGGATATTTTCTGGTCAGAATAAGAAAAAACGTACGACTTGGCTTTATGAAAGGTGTTTTCAGTAATACAGAACAGGCTGTGACTGGACTGCTGACATGCTTCATGTCTTGCCATTAGGGACTGTCTTTATGATTTATTTCAATGCTTTACGCAGTCACATCTAAGCTTTGTTCAAGAGAATAAGCAGATGGGTAAATTTGTGTCAGGTTTTATAGTTTGACAAGGCTTTTGGGGGGTGTTTTCTCATTTAATCATTTTAGCACCCCTGAGCCTTCAAGAAGCTAAGTGACTGGGATCTACCAGGGGCATTTTAACTCTGAATTCAGGTCTCTGTAGCATATTTCAGAGGGCCTTGTAGAGCTAATTTTCTGTGGAGAAATAATTTTCTAAAAGTCTTGAAATATCCATGAAGTTTTTTTAAAATTTCTGTTAAGCCTTCAAAAAATGGATTGAAATTTTGAAGCATCGTTTCTGAAGAAGCTACGGGCTGAGGGGGTTGGGTTATTGATTCATAATATAAATTATACCAGATACACATATTGATGTCTTGGTTTTAGATGTTTTTGGGGTTACAGGAAATGTTGAGTGAAATTCTAGCGTGTGATATTACAGTTTAGAATATTTTTAGGACCTGTGAAAGTATGGTACTGGGAGGAAGTGATTCCTCTGTTGGCCATCTGTAAAGGGTCACTTTAATTCTCTTGCGTGTGTTCTTTTTCTCTCTTACCGTTTTTTTAAAATGTAAGTGTTCTGTTTTACAGTATTGTAACTATGGTATTTAATGACATTGGAGGGGTTAGATCGTAAATGCGGTAATATGCAGAAACAGGAAGAGCATCAGCTAAATATGGAAAATAATTACCTGGCAGAAAATGCCTAACACAAACATAAATATGTCAGTACACTCAAGCCAGAACTCTGGCACAGTCGCTGTTGTGTTGCTGAGGGGAATATGAAACTTTCTCCCATGAAGATGCTGGAGAGCAGTCTCGGTTCTTTTCCTCTCGGGGGCCTTGCTCCCATCCTCTTACACCAGTGCCGAGCGTTGGGGTGCTCGGGGGGTCGGGGTTGCAGCCAGGGGCACTGTCCCCTTAGTGCCTTCTGCTTCTGCGACTTGGGGAAGCTGGCATATTCAAGGGACAATGTGTGAGTTTATTTTTAAAAAGCTACAGCCAGCTCTTAAAATATTTATGGTTAATGTGGGAATATAAAGAGCCTGGGTGAAGTCAGCAAAAGATGACAGATCTCTGTTTGGGCAATAGTGGCAACTTTTCAAATGAGCATTTCATGGTCAGGGCTTCTGGAAAGCATGATAGGTGAAAAACAAGGTTATTTTAGGATTCTAAAATCCTGAGGAAGAGATGCTAAGAAACCATGAGATACTGAAAATTGATGGGCAAGTAGAGAAAATGGAAAGGGCTGGCTCAAGTGGTCCACAGTCACCGTATTCCTAAAAATTAAGTTTAATTTGCTGACTATCTTGTAGAATTTGTGATAACTAACAAGAGTCCCATTTCTTCTTCCCTTTGGTACAAAACAGTGAGACGGTTTAAGCGGAAGCATCTTACAGCCATTGAGTGCCAACATCTTGCTCAGAGTCACTTGGCTGCGTCCCAGTCCTTTGGTCAAAGATGGACAAGCAGAGACCCGAACCACGGTCTCTATCCTAGACCCAGAACCAAAAGAGGGACTAGGGGTATGTCTTTCCTGCAAATACCTTGCGTTTCAGAATCTGTAGTGTGTGCGGCCTTTGAGTATCTCAGTATTTGTAGATGTTGTTACTGTGATCTTACAGTCCTGTTGCAATAGTCTGACCATGTGATAGAGCCTGATATAAATATTTTTTGTATTAAGCTTTATATGTAATCAGTAGACCAATAAATATGTCCTTGTCTCTTTCCCGTATTGAAATAGATAATTGAAAATTAGTTTGTCTCATTCAGGTCAGCGAAGGGTCATCAGTCATTCCTCATTTCTTGTGTGTTCTTTGTGGCTTCTCTGTCTAGGTCGACGATGCCTGAGATACAGCTTTGACTTCTTCCTCTCTGGCCAGCAGCGGTGTACCAATGACATGGCCAAAAGCAATTCTGTGGGCCAGGACAGCTCTAAGGACTCAGAGGATGAAATGATCTCCGCGGCAGGGAGCCCCTGTGCCCTGTCTCCAGGGGGAGACGGAGAAGCCAGGCTGCACTTGTCAGGGTCCGCTTTGCCTGCAAGGAAGCGGTCTCGGTCCTTAGAGGATGAGAGGAATCCAGCCCCAGGCGCCAGTCCGTGGGATGGGGTGTCTAAGAAGACCCCATGGCGTCCCCCGTCCCCATCGAGCACATGGCCCTGGGAAGCCAGGGCGGAAGCAGAGGCCGGGGTGGGGCAGCTCAGCGCGCAGCCTGGAGAACCCAGCCAGGAGGTGGAGGACATTGGTCCAGACCCTGTTCCTGACTCTCACTACGGGCTCCTTGGGACCTTGCCCTGCCAGGAGCCCCCAAGCCACATCTGCAGCCTGCCCAGCGAGGTCCTGAGGCACATCTTTGCTTTCCTGCCCGTGGAAGACCTCTACTGGAACCTGAGCTTGGTGTGCCACCTCTGGAGGGAGGTCATCAGTGATCCTCTGGTATGGAACGTGCTCTTCGTTCTCTGACATTTGCTCTAAATCTTCACGGATTCGCCTCGCTTAACGCATCCTCCTGACGATGGCATTTCTTCAGAAATGTTAGTGTCCGTTGTCCTCTAGAATCGAATCCCAACCCCTGGAGGCACCTGAGACCTTCCGTGTGTGCCCCACCTTATTCTTTACTCCAGGCTCACTGCTGACTTCTCTCCAATTCACCCCGGTATTCTGTCCACAGCACACGGCGTGCTGCCTCCCAGCTGGGGACTGTGTGGTATTTCCCTTATGTTGATCTAGTCTGCACCCCACAGCCAACCAGTCCAAAGAGTCCCTCATATCTCTGTTGACATCTCACCTCTTCCAGGCTGCACTCCAAGTAACTCCTCTTCTCTGCTCCATCCCACGGAAGTCACCCTGTCTCTCTTCCTTACGCTATTATAGTGCTTCACACCTCTGTTCAAGCCTGTGATGTTCTGCTGTGACCTTAGAGCCTTCCTCCTTCATTTCACATTAGAGCACTGCTGGAGGGCTGGTTGTCCTGTTTGTGCATCCTCCACTGTGTGTTCCACTGTCTCATGGTAGTTTACACGTATTAATAGGAGGTGATTGCTAAATGAGTGTTGCCTGTAGTCACAGGAGTACCTTCTGAGAAGGACACAGGCGCAACCCACACTCTTAGAAAGGATTTCCTGGTACCGTTAGCCCACAGCCTGTGCTTCTGTTTGTTGTGTCATTATATTTCTCAGGTTCAGGTCTCCAGGAAGCCTGAGGGCTCAGAGAATGTTCTGCTTAGCTAGTGTGTCCCTTAGACCAGCCATTGGGAATAAGCCAGAGGTAGAATTTAACCCATTCTTCAAATGTGTGTGTTTAGCCACTCAGTTTCATGCAACTCTTTGCGACTCCATGGATGTAACCCACCAGGCTCCTCTGTCCATGGGATTCTCCAGGCAAGGATACTGGAGTGGGTTGCCATGCCCTCCTCCAGAGGATCTTCCCAACCCAGGGATCAAACCCAGGTCTCCCACATTGCAGGCAGATTCTTTACCGAGTGAGAAGTTGAAAACCTTGGAGATGGAGGGCAAGATGGATATGTTAAGAGTTAGTACATTTCTCTTCCAAGCCCAAAGGATTTTGGAGGAAATTTCTCATCGTTCTTGCTCCATATTTTGCTTGGGGGTCTTGTCTCCTACCTTCAGACAAGTATCTTTCTGTTTTTAGTTGTGAACTTTATTTTGGGTCGGTATTTCTGGGCATTTGATTAAGGTCTCTGGTGGGAAATGGGGATAAGTGAGGGTTCCTGCCATTCTGCTTGAGAAGATTTCGGAAAGATATCACAGCTTATTCTTACATCTTGAAATGTTAGGACAATGCCCTTTTTATCATCACCAGCAATGACGTGATGGTGTTACTTTCAGTGACCTTGTCACAGCTCTCATTTTCTTTTTATTTCTTGTGGTATCTTTGTCTACCTTTGGTATAAGGTTATGCTGGCCTCAGAATAAGTCTGAAGTGCTCCCTCCTCTTCAGTTATTTTGAAGAATTTGAGGGGGGTTGATACTACTTCTTTAAATGTTCAGTAGAATTTTTCAGTGAAGCAATCTAGTCCTGGTTGCCTCCTTTTTGGGAGACTTGACTTTTGATCCAGTCTCCTTACTCATTGGGCTTCCCTGGTGGCTCAGATGGTAAAGAGCCCGTCTGCAGTGCAGTTGACCCAGGTTTGATCCCTGGGTTGGGAAGAGTCCCCTGGACCAGGAAATGGCAACCCACTCCAGTATTCTTGCCTGGAAAATCTCATGGATGGAGGAGCCTGGAGGGCTCATTATTGATCTGTTCAGATTTTGTTTCTCCATGATTCGGTCTTGGTAGGTTGTGTGTTCCTCGGGATTTATTGATTTCTTCTAGAGTGTCTGGTTGGTTGACCTGCAATTATTTGAAATATTCTTATAGCTCTTCTTATTTCTATGACATCGGTTGTAACATTACTCTTTCATTTCTGGTTTTGGTTATTTAAATCTTCCCTTTTTTCCATAATGTATCTAATTGTTGTCAATTTTGTTGATCTTTAAAAAAATACTCTGATTAGTTTTATTGATATTTTTCCTCTGTTTTTCTATTCTTTCTTTTATTTCTCCTCTATAGTCTCTTTTATTTCGTTCCTTCTGCTAGTTTTGGATTTAGTTTGTTCTTTTTCTAGGTCCGTTAGGTGTAAATTAATTGGTTGTTGATTTGTGATCTTTTTAAATGTAGTTTTTATAGCTATAAACTTAACTTGCATTTCATCCCATGCATTTTGGTACCTCTGTTTTTATTTCTTTGTGATTTCCCTTTTGACCTATTGGTTGCTTTAAAAATGTGTTGTTTAATTTTCTCATATTTGTGGGTTTTCCAGTTTTCTTTCTGCTGCTAATTTCTAGTTTCATTCTGTAGTGATTGAAGAACATACTTTCTATAATTTCAGTCTTTTAAAATGGATTAAGACTTAGTTCGTGGCCACATACGTGATCTGTCCTGGACAGTGTTCTGTGTGTACTTGAGAAGATTGTATACTGTGGTTGGGTAGAGTGTTCTTTATATGTCAGTTGGGTTCAGTTGGTCTAGCGTTGTTTGTGCTATCCGTTCTTGAAAGCGGAGCATCAGAGTCTCCTCTTGTCTGTTTCTTTCTTCAGTTCTGCCCGTATGTGCTTCCTAGAATTAGGACTTTGATATTTGGTACGTGCACATTTATAATTGTTATAGCTCCTTGGTGAACTGACCCTTTTATCCTTATATAATCTTCTTTGTCTCGCCTAAAATTTTTGACTTACAGTCTGTTTTGTTAATATTAGTACAGCTGCAGCTCTCATGTTGTTTAATCCTAGTTGAAACTGAGTCATTAGTGTCTCGACAGGCACCAGACTGTTTCAGACAGGAAAGCTGAAGGTCTAGCTCTCCCTAGATTCTGTAACAAGTTGGTGTTGGAACCAAGAAACTGAGACCCACCTTCTCGTTTTCGACTAGAATCTGTGTGATGTTTCTGCCCTTTTGTCCAGCGTTTGAGTTGTGAGCTATAGTTGCTTTCTAAACAGCTGTCTTATGTCTGTAGCCTGGTCTCTAATAGCCATTGCCTGCATGTCGTTTTGGATTTCTTAAACTGTCTAGTTCATTCCTTGGAAAAAGCTGTATCACCGATACCTGATGAATGAAGAGCAGGCCGTCAGCAAGGTAGATGGCATCCTGTCGAACTACGGCATCGAGAAGGAGTCGGACCTGTGCGTGCTGAACCTCATCCGGTAGGTCACCGTCCTGTGGGAGGAAGTGGGTTTCTGAAGTCCTTTCTGAGAGATCAGCACTTAATGGATCATTTTCCCACGGACACTGCTGTGAATATCTTAACAGCTACACAGCCACCACGAAGTGCTCCCCGAGTGTCGACCCTGGACAGGCGTTGTGGAGTCTGAGGGATCACCTCCTCCTCTCCGAGGCAGAGGCCTGCGTGCGCCAACACCTCCCTGACCTCTATGCTGCCCCTGCCGTACGTGAAGAGTCTGTGGGGAGGGCTGGGGAGGCGTCACCTTTTCTCTTTGGAAGAAAATGTCTTGGTGGTCAGGTGTGGCTGAAAGTTGTTTCAGATTTATTTTAAAAATCTTCCTTAAATCTCTCCCTTGAAGCCTTAATCTTTGTCATTGGTCCCAAAGAGAAATAAATGGCCACAGATTCTTTAATTTGGAAGGAATTTTAAAAAGCATTTCATCCAGTTTTCTATTCTGTTGAGCACTTTGAACAGAGGATGGTCACCTAGCCTCCAAACACTTTGATTGTAAGAGTTTCTTTACAAGGCAGCCCATTGTATTGGTGACAGCTTGGGTTTTCTGAAAGTGAAAGTTGCTCAGTCATGTCTGACTCTTTGTGACCCCATGGATTATATAGTCCATGGAATTCTCCAGGCCAGAATATTGAAGTCGGTAGCCTTTCCCTTCTCCAAGTCGTCTTCCCAAGCTAGGGATTGAACCCAGGTCTCCCGCATTGCAGTTGGATTCTTTACCAGCTGAGCCACCAGAGAAGCCCAGAGAAATGACAGGCTTTGTACTGACACGTGGTGAGTTAATGAGATGCTGGAAATGGTCCCCAGTGTCCTGACTCCACCTTCTGGAATTGTCATCTAGATCAAGGGTTCTTCTTAAATGTTCTCTTGGAAACCGCGTGCAACCCCAGCTCACTCTGCATCCAGTGGAAGGTTGGAACTCTAGCCCTGTGCACTTCTCTGCCTTCAGTGAAGTGGCTGTCGATGTGGAGTGAGGCGTGTTTCACAGGACGGTTGTAGTGAGAAATGTGCAGAATTTTCCTTCCGTGGATGTGTTTGTAACAGGGAGGCTTGCAAGGGGTTAAGAATAGTAGCGTCTATTTTTGAAATTTCCATGTTAGTGAACATTTTCTCAGACATCGATAAATGGACCATACTGTGTCCATAATCATACACTTTCAATAATTTATTTACTATTTATTCAGTCAGTCAGTTGAGTCGCTCAGTCGTGTCCGACTCTTTGCGACCCCATGAATCACAGCCCGCCAGGCCTCCCTGTCCATCACCAACTTATTTGGCCGCACAGGGTCTTAGTTGCAGTATGTGAACTCTTAGCTGCGTCATGGGGATCTGGTTCCCCAATCAGGGACCAACCCTGGGCCCTTGCCATTGGGAGTGTGGAGTCTTAGCCACTGGATCACCAGGGAAGTTCCATTAATAAGTTATTAAATAATCGTAATGTAAAGTAAGTAGTAGATTAGCATTTCTTTTTAAAAATTTATTTTTTAGGCTGTGCTGGGTCTTCATTGCTGCATGGGCTTTTCTTTAGTGGCAGCAGGCAGGGGCTGCTCTCCAGTTGTGATGCTCAGGCCTCTCATTGCAGTGGCTTCTCTTGTGGCGCACAGGCTTGCGGTCGAGTAGGCTGAAATAGTTGCAGCTCACAGGCTCCAGAGCAGAGGATCAGCAGTTGTGGCACACAGGCTTAGCTGCTCCACGGCATGTGGGATCTTTCTGGATCAGGGATCAGACCCGAGTCTTCTGCATTGGCAAGTGGATTCCTTACCACTGAGCCACCAGGGAAGGCCAATAGTAAATTAACATCTTCATGCCATTGAATTGTCAGCCTTGATTTCTGTGTATACTGCTGTTTTCTTTTTAGCCGCCCTTTTTGGCACATTTATTAGTAAGCTTGTTGGACTTTGAGTGTCTGGACCTGAGAGCTCACACTGACCTGGGTGGGGAGAGTGTGGATTACCTCTATACAGGGTCTTATATTAGGGACTTTATAAATATTACTCAGTCAACGGAAACTGAGAAGTCAGATCCCAAACTGACAAGTAGGAAGGAATCCAGGGTGAGAGGAGACGTTCCTGTTGTTTCCCAAGTGTCATTTGGGAAATCGGCCTCCTTGCAGAGGGTCTGTAGGAGACACGGGAACCCTGAGCCTGACTTTACTCATTGTTGACCCGTGTGCTGCTCACCAACTGTGTTTCAGGTCTCCTCTCTCACCCCCTCTGCCTCCCTCCTCAGGGCGTCAATGTGTGGGCCTTGGTGGCGGCCATCGTCCTCCTGTCCAGCAGCGTCAGTGACATCCAGCAGCTGCTCTTCTGCCTGCGGCGGCCCAGCTCCACCGTGACTGTGCCGGACGTCACTGAGACACTGTACTGCATCGCCGTGCTGCTCTATGCCATGCGGGAGAAGGGGATCAGCATCAGCAACCGGTAACGGGCCCCGGGCGAGCCCCCCGCCCACCACGCGCCGGGTTCTCCGAGAGACCAGAGTGCCACGGTGCCAGCGATCGAGCTCACTCGAGACAGGAGGCGCTGTTCGGTCACGCACCATCCTGGGGCCACGTGCACACTCGCAGCTGCGTCCTGTTCCCCAGAGAGCACGTGCCAGTCTCTCCTCTGGCCCCTGCAGCCAGGCCTCTCTCCCAGAACATGCTCTCCAGATATTTACCTGCACTGCTGCTTACCTCCAACAGTGCAGCCAAATACACCTCAGCTCTTGGTATATTTAAGCCCTTTGCTTCTCTCTTTTTTTTTTTTGTAAAATAATGGTACATATTTTTTTTTTTAGCAAGAGGAGTTTGAGGAAAAATAATATACAGGTTGTAACTGAATATGAAAATCTCTAATCTCCTTTCTTCCTGTTAGGATTCACTACAACATTTTCTATTGCCTGTATCTTCAGGAGAATTCCTGTGCTCAGGCCTCAGGAGACAAAGAGGAACCGTCGGTCTGGCCGGGGTACGTCCATCTGTAGATGTGTTGTGCCCTTTAATTCGTGACTGTCACACTTAAGGAGAAAAAGCGTTTTGTATTAAGCACTTTATTGAGTTACAGTTTACATTACATAAAAATCACCCATTTTAATTGTTAAATTTAGTAACTTTTAATAGAGTTACTGATAGTTGTGGCCCATAGACTTAGTTGCTCCATGGCATGTGGGATCTTCCAGGATTGGGGAGCGAATTTGTCTCTCCTGCATTGGCAGGTGGATTCTTATCCACTGCGCCACCAGGAAAGTCCCTTCTCCTTTTTTTTTTTTCTCGCTAAATTTTATTCATTCTATTTGGCTTCCTATTTGGTTTTTGGTAGTCTATCCCCTGATCTTTTCAATTCCTTGCTCTTTTCCTAATTTCTCTTCTATAATGATTAGAAAGAAAACAACCATCCAGCTGACACATGAACAACAGCTGATCCTAAGCCATAAAATGGAGCCTCTCCAGGTGGTGAAAATAATGGCATTTGCAGGTAAGGGGCCGCCATTCCTAAAGGCCTCTCATCGCTGCCTCCCCCTTCCCTCTACCTGCTAGACTATCTTACCATCATCTGTTATTCCCCTTCTGCAATTAAATCATCTAAAACACAGTTGTCAAGGAATAATTGCGTTTTCTTACCACTCCAGGGAGCATCCACCCGGTAGTTCCTGGGGACAGATGGTCCATAGTTCGTGGGATTGACCCAGCCTGTTACGTGTCATCATGTCTGCTCACAACACGGGTGGCTGTGGGGCAGCAGATCATGTGACTGTCTTGTTCAGATGTTGTCAGGAGTTCCTGGCCTTCTGTAGTGTGAAACCTAGAAGGGCTTCTACCTTCTAATTCTAACCTGCATCCCCAGAGGTGTGGTCCAGGGTTTTGCCTCGGTCAGCTAGTTGTGCTCGCTGGCTCCTAAAGTGCTTGGTCGCTCTTTGTCTGACCTTTGCTTGTGCTGCTTTTGCACCTGTGTGCTACGTGCACACGGTTGAGGAGCAGACTAGAGCTCAAGGAAGTCAGTGGGCCCCTCGCTAGAGCAGCTGGGTCTGCCACCCCAACCTGGGTGGCTCTGTCTCAACTCTGCTGCTCCCTTCATTGCGTGGCTTTTAGTTCTCATCTGTACTGGAGAGCTTGCCGCTGTCAGGTCCCAGGCCAGTGGCAAGATAAACATGGGAAGATCCTGATTAGGGTGCCATTGGAGCAGTTCTTCCTGGTCAGAGGGTGACCTCCCTTCCTCTTGGCGTCTCCAGGCACCGGGAAGACCTCCACGCTGGTCAAGTATGCCGAGAAGTGGTCTCAGAGCAGGTTTCTATATGTGACCTTCAACAAGAGTATCGCTAAGCAGGCGGAGCTCGTCTTCCCCAGCAACGTCATCTGCAAGACCTTCCACTCCATGGCCTATGGTCACATCGGACGCAAGTGAGCATCACGGTGCCGCTTTCACATTGCAGTCAGCGCACCGCAGTGACGGGAAAACGTAGTGCCTTTTCTCCGTTTACAGGCAGGGAACATAAGGAAAGATTTAGTGATTTATACTTTTACCCCAGAGAGATACATTGTCAACTGAGGGAGGCATGCTCGTGTCTCTGGAGTCGAGCATAGGTCAGACGACATGTCTGAAGTCCCAGGCACCTCCAGCCTGGTTGATCAGTTCAGGTTCTACTTAGAAGTAGGAGGGGAGAGGATGCGGCTGAGGGGCGCTAGACCCAGGCTTCAGGGCCTCTGAGCCACGCCCCGTGGGATAAGAAGGCTGTAGGGAGGTTCAGGGTTCTCCCGGGGCTTCCTGGAGTTGGGTCCACACCATGAAACAGCGGTGTCTGCTGTGAGCCCCTTTGTCTCCTGGGTTATTAGATCTGAATTCTGAAAAGCCTAGAGGAACCCTTTCTGGTCCTACAAGGACCTCACTCAGCCCCTCGGCTTGTTTCCTCACCTGGAGGGGCCACTGCCGGCAACCTGGTGGTGTCATTTGGAGAGAAGGAGGCGAGGCCTTGGTGTGCACAAGTCCTATGTGGCCAGGAAGGCCGACCCTGTGCCCTCGGGACGTGCGTTGCAGGTACCAGTTGAAGAAGAAGCTGAATCTCTTCAAGCTAACCCCCTTCATGGTCAACTCCGTCCTCACTGAAGGGAAGGGTGGCTTCATCAGGGCCAAGCTCGTGTGCAAGACTCTGGAAAACTTCTTCGCCTCGGCCGACGAGGAGCTGACGATCGACCATGTGCCCATTTGGTGCAAGAACAGCCAGGGCCAACGAGTCATGGTGGAGCAGAGCGAGAAGCTGGTGAGCGGCTCAGTCTCCCTGGAGTTAAGGCTTAGGAGATTGAGGGCGTGACCTGGGGTCGGGTTGTCCCAGCCTTCGGTGTCTTCAGAGCTGCTGGTGGGAGGCAGAGGCAGGCCACAGGCGGGTGTGGCAGCAGGGTGTCCACAGTCAACTGTGAAGTGTGATCCTCTCCCGTGGTCCTCAACCTGGCTTGCACTGCATTGGCAGGGCTCCTGCCAGGGTTATCAGAGCTCATCATGGGGTCTGCTAGTCCTAGGATCTAAGGATGAAGTATCTCTCTTCTAATTTTTATCAATTCTTTTCAGTCATTGGTCACTGTTTGTTTTCCTCACTCCTATTGCACAGCATGTGGGATCCTAGTTCCATGACCGGGGATCTAGCGTGTGCCCAGTGGAGTGGAAACACAGAGCCCTCATCTCCAGACTGCTAGGGAAGTCCCTGGCCACTCTCCTTATGAATTATAATCACCATGGGTCATAAATCTAGAGGAATCATCCAGCCTCTCCTGGTTCGTTGGATGCTGTGCTGCCTGAGAGATGCTCTGCTGCTGGGAGTGGTCCAGCCCTGGCTACTTGCTGTCTGGGTGCCTGATGGTGTCACGAGGCCCTCATGTAGCCAGGGGAGGTCAGGGAGGGGCCGCCACTCACCATGTGCTGGAGCCTTCGCTCTGACCCCTGCACACACGTGAACCCCTTATTTCTGGGCCCTGATCTTGGCATTACCATGTCACTTGCTTTCTAGAATGGAGTCCTCGAAGCGAGCCGGCTTTGGGACAACATGCGGAAATTGGGCGAGTGCAAGGAGGAGGCTTACCATATGACGCACGATGGTACGCATGGGTCTGTCCTGACCCCTGACCCCACGTGGACCCACCTCACCCTGTGTTCTGACTCTTCTGCCCGTTCTCCTAGGCTACTTGAAACTCTGGCAGCTCAGCAAGCCCCTGCTGGCCTCTTTTGATGCCATCTTTGTGGACGAGGCCCAGGACTGCACTCCAGGTGATAAAGCATTCGGGACACCAGTAGTCTCAAATATGTGTTTTGACACATGCATCACGCATGTGTCAGAGGACGTGTGTGCAGTGAGTCTGTAGTTCTTATCTGTAGTAGGAGGAGGGGTGTCTGACGCTTAGTAACTCTGAAATCCTTTACTCTTTGATTCCAGATTTCAGCAGTCTCTGCCCCCACCTCCACCCAAAGGAGACTTACTTTCCTCTAAGTATTTTGCTTGGGTTATTCTTAAAATATTGGCTGAGCCTAGGTCATCACATTATTAGGACAAAGACTCATGCCGAAGGGAAAAGGTAGTCAGTTCAGAATGAACAATGTTTTTTTTTTTTCTAGTGACTGATAGAAAATAATGTGACTTGGCAGGTCATCTTTAGACCCCAAGTTATTATATTAAAGAGAATAATTTGCATCATTTTATATTTGCCTCTGATTTCTTAGACACAATCACATGTTCAGAAGTAAAAAGAATCTGCATTCGTAGGATTAGAAACTGTTTGTCTGTTATAAGCTTGTTTCTTTGGGACTTCTGGATGGTTCATGGTTAGGACACTGCACTTCCACTGCAGGGGACGCGGGTTCAATCCCTGGTCGGGAACTAAGATCTCACATGCCTCGCAGCATGTCCAGAAATAAATACATGAATGAAAATTGTTTCCTTGGACTGAGTGCATGTACCCTGCAGGGAAGGGTACCCTGCCGTCCAGTGTGCAGGTGTTCTCGCCCTTTCCTGTCTCCGTTTGGTTTCTTTTTGCTGTGTGGGTGGGCCTTGTGTCAGAGCGCTTACTTGCCCCTTCTGGATTGCAGCCATCATGAACATCGTTCTGTCTCAGCCCTGTGGGAAGATCTTCGTGGGAGACCCCCACCAGCAGATCTATACCTTCCGCGGTGCCGTCAATGCTCTGTTCACAGTCCCTCACACGCACGTCTTCTATCTCACACAGGTAAGACTCTCTTTGCTTCCCAGCCCCCAGACGCATGTACACACACACACACAACACATACATAGGCCTGTGTGGGCTCCCCACCCCGCTTTTCCAGTGCTGCCTTTGTGCCGGGCCCCGTGCAAGGTTTTGCCTGAGTTCACAGTGTGCAGCAAATCCACGCCTCTAAGTAGGGGCTCTCCGTGGTTCTCGGAGGTCTGCAGAGTCAGAACAGTTTTCAAAATAGTCATTTGCTTTTTGCACCGTGTTGACATTTGCACTGATGATGCAGAGCTGGTAGTGAGCCGTGGCCTCAGTGCCAGCCCGCCCTTGTAGTCTCTGTATTCTTCAATGCAAGGCGCTCACTAAGAGCATCCCTGATAGCAGAGGGAAGAAAGTTTCTGTCCTGCAAACCCTGAGCCTGTCTCTCCAGCAGTCCGTGTACGAAGTGGGAAGGAGAGGGATGCCCTCCCGCCCCTGCAGCGTGCTGCCAGCTCTCTGACCTTGGCTGCTTCTGTGACTGTGTTGTGAGCTACACCGGCTGCTGCTTCCTTTTGTACTTGAGTGAACAGTCGACAGACCAGCTCTGGTTGTTCAGACTTGGGGATTTGGCATTTTCTCAAGAATGAATGTGATGAGCTGCATCTTCAAGGGGGGAGCAGCTACAAATGTTCATTGCCCAAAAAAAGTCTTGCTCTCAAGTGAAATCCAGTTTTTGAAAAACTAGTTTCCAGCACGAGCACATCAACCCCTGGAGCCTTGATTGCCCGGAAAGGCTTTTAAATACTCGACTGTTTTCAGCACACTTCTATGTGAAGCTGTCACACCAGGCTGGACACCCACAGAACCCCGAGAATCTGCTCTCCTCTGTTAAGCTTGGAACTAAAGACATTTGCAAAAATGTAAAAGTCTCAGGGGGAGAGTACAGTTTTTGAAAAATGTGTCCTTTGTGTTATCATGTAATGAGATTATTGTTGTTAATGTTTAAATTAACCAAAATTATTAATGTGGTAATTGTAGATAGATAAAACACATAAATACAAGCTTCCTTGGGTCCTCACTAGGTTTCTGAAGTATGAGGAAGTCCTGAGTTGGAAATCTGTGGGAATCACTGCTTTTAGAAAGCTCCCAGTTAGACAACGTGAGTGGTGCCGACACACATGGATGTCGTCCGCACCGTGAGTTCTGCTCCAGGGAGCCCCGGAGCCCAGTCTGTGACGCTGTTCCCCAGGCTTTTTCTTATTGTTTGCTCTAGTGATCTAGGATGATGTCAGCGCAGAGGAATTTTTTTTAATGGACATTTTTAGTTTCAGATTTAGTAAAAAGTTGAGAAGACAGTACAGACAATTCTTACACATGCTGCACTCAGCGTCCTCCAGTATTCGGGTGATGAGTTTGCCACAGTTAACGTGTCAGTGTGGGCACATTATTATCAACTAAAGTCCACAGTTTATTCTGATTCCCTGGTTCTTACCAAATGTCCTTTTCCTGTTCCAGAGTCTTATTCAGATGACCCCACTGCATTTAGTTTCAAGTCTCCTAGGCTCCTGTTGACTGTGCTCTGTGGTTTCTCCAGCTTGCCTTGGTCCTGGTGACCTTGAAGGGCACCAGTTAGGGGTCTTGCCACATGCCCCTCTGCTGGCATTTGTCTGGTGGTTACACTGATATTTGGATCCATACCATCAGCATGATTTACAACTGATGACGCTGTCCTGGTGCCCCAGCGGAACTGGGGTGTGGCAAGTGATTCTACCGTGAAGTGACCCCACCCCACCCCACCTCCATCTCCCCTTTCCATGCTGTGTGCCCTAAAAGGAAGTCATGGCTCGCAGCCCTCAGTTAAGAGCAAGAATTGGAATACCCACATAGATTGTTTGGAATTCTTCTGTGAAGGAGATGCTGGGTCTTCTCTTCAGTTTATTTATTTATTCATTTATTTGCTTGTATCAGCATGCACTTGTGGATCTTGATAATTTGGGGATGGCTCACTTAGAATAGGAAACATCAAGATGGTGGAGTAGAGAACCCCATGAACAGTATGAAAAGGTAAAAAGATATGACACTGAAAGATGAACTCCCCAGATCAGTAGGTGCCCAGTATGCTGCTGGAGAAGAGCGGAGAAATAGCTCCAGAAGGATTGAAGAAACTGAACCAACGTGGAAACAACGCCCAATTTTGGATGTATCTGGTGGTGAAAGTAAATTCTGATGCTGTAAAGAACAATACTTATAGGAACCTGGAATGTTAGGTTTATGAATCAAGGTAAATTGGAAGTGGTTAAACAGGAGATGACAGGAGAAAACAGCAACATTTTAGGAATCAGTGAACTAAAATGGACTGGAATGGGCAAATTTAATTCGGATGACTGTTATATCTACTGCCGTGGGCAAGAATCCCTTAGAAGAAAGAGAGTAGCCCTCTTGATCAACAAAAGAGTCTGAAATGCAGTACTTGGGTACAGTCTCAAAAACGACAGAATGATCTCTGTTCATTTCCAAGGCAAATCATTCAGTATCATAGTAATCCAAGTCTCTGCTCCAATCACTAATGCCAAAGAAGCTAAAGTTGACCAGTTCTATGACGACCTTCTAGAACACACCAAAAAAAGATGTCCTTCTTATCATACGAGTAAGTAAAAGTCACTCAGTCGTGTGTGACTCTGTGACCCCATGGAATATACAGTCCATGGAATTCTAAAGGCCAGAATACTGGAGTGGGTAGCCTTTCCCTTCTCCAGGGGATCTTCCCAATGCAGGGATGTAATCCAGGTCTCCCGCATCGCAGGCAGATTCTTTAACAGCTGAGCCACTAGGGAAGCCCAGGAATACCAGCGTGGGCTTTCTCTTCTTCAGCGGATCTTCCCGACTCAGGAATCGAAACAGGTTACGTGCATTGCAGGCAGATTCTTTACCAACTGAGCTTTCAGGGAAGCCTCATCACTGGGGACTGTAATGCAAAGGTAGGAAATCAAAAGATACCTGGAGTAACTGGAAAGTTTGCCTTGAATACAGAATGAAGCAGGGCAAAGGCGAACAGAGTTTTGCCAAGAGAATGCACCAGTCATAGCAAACACCCTCTTCCAACAGCACAAGAGACAACTACACATGGACATGACTAGATGGTCAATACCAAAATCAGATTGTGTTCTTTGCAGGCAAAGGAGAAGCTCTATAGATGCTCTATATAGAAGAGAAGGTCTATATAGATGGAGAAGCTCTCAGTAGAAATAAGACCGGGAGCTCACTGTGGCTCAGATCATGAACTCCTATTGCAAAATTCAGACTTAAATTAAACAAAGTAGGGAAAACCACTCGGCCATTCAGGTATGTGGAGAAAGCAATGGCAAGTACCCAAGCACTCAAGTACTCTTGCCTGGACAATCCCATGGATGGAGGAGCCTAGTGGGCTGCAGTCCATGGGGTCGCTACCAGTCAGATACTACTAAGCGACTTCACTTTCATGCATTGGAGAAGAAAATGGCAACCCACTCCAGTGTTCTTGCCTGGAGAGTTCCAGGGATGGCAGAGCCTGGTGGGCTGCTGTCTATGGGTCGCACAGAGTCAGACATGACTGAAGTGACTTAGCAGCAGCATTCAGGTATGACCTAAATCAAATCCTTTATGATTATACAGTGGAAGTGACAAATAGATTTCAAGGGATTGAATCTGATAGAGTGCCTGAAGAACTATGGATGGAGGTTCACTGCATTGTACTGGAGGCGGTGATCAAAACCAACCCTAATAAAAAGAAAGGCAAAATGGTTGTCTGCGGAGGCCTTACACATTGCTTAGAAAAGAAGAGAAGCAAAAGGCAAAGGAAAAAAGGAAAGGTATATCCATTTGAATGCAGAGTTCTGAAGAATAGCAAGGAGGGACAAGAAAGCCTAAGTGAACAATGCAAAGAAATAGAGGAAAACAATGGAATGGGAAAGACTAGAGATCTCTTCAAGAAAATTGGCAATAAAGAGGGAACATTTCTTACAAAGATGAGTACAATAAAGTACAGAAATGGTGTGGACCTAACAGAAGCAGAAGAGATTAAGAAGAGCAAGAATACACAGAACTGTACAAGAAAGATCTTAATGATGCAGGTAACCATGGTGGTGTGATCACTCACCTAGAGCCAGACATCCTGGAGTGCAAAGTCAAGTGGGCCTTAGAAAACATCACTACAAACAAAGCTAGTGGAGGTGATGGAATTCCAGCTGAGCTATTTCAAATCCTAAAAGATAATGCTGTGAAAGTGCTGCACTCAGTATGCCAGCAAATTTGGAAAATTCAGCAGTGGCCACAGGACTGGAAAAAAGCAGTTTTCATTCCAATCCCAAAGAAAGGCAATGCCAAAGAATGTTTAAACTACTGCACAATTGCACTCATTTCACATGCTAGCAAAGGAATGTTCAAAATCCTGCAATCTAGGCTTCAACAGTATGTGAACTGAGAACTTCCAGATATTTAAGCTGGATTTAGAAAAGGCAGAGGAACCAGAGATCAAATTGCCAACATCCTATGATTGTTGGATCATGGAAAAAGCAAGAGAATTACAGAAAAACATCTGCTTCTGCCTCATTGACTTTGCTAGAGCCTTTGACTGTGTGAATCACAATAAATTTGTGTGGAAAATTCATAAAGCAGTGGGAATATCAGACCACCTTACCTGCCTCCTGTGAAACCTGTTTGCAGGTCAAGAAGCAACAGTTAGAACCAGACATGGAACAACAGCCTGGTTCCAGATCAGGAAAGGAGTACATCAAGGCTGTATATTGTCACCCTGCTTATTTAACTTACATGCTGAGTACATTATGAAAAATGCTGGGCTGGATGACACAAACTAAGATTGCTGGGAGAAATATCAATAACCTCAGATATACAGATGACACCACCCTTATGGCAGAAAGTGAAGGAGAACTAAAGAGTCCCTTGATGAAAATGAAAGAGGAGAATGAAAAAGCCGGCTTAAAACTCAATATTCAAAAAACAAAGATCATGGCATCTGATCCCATCACTTCATGGCAACTAGATGGGGAAACAGTGGAAACAATGACAGACTTTATTTTCTTGGGCTCCAGAATCACTGCAGATGGTGACTGCAACCGTGAAATTAAAAGACACTTGCTCCTTGAAAGAAAAGCTGTGATCAACCTAGACAGCATGTTAAAAAGCAGGAACATTGCTTTGCTGACAAAGGTCCATCTAGTCAAAGCTATGGTTTTTCCAGTAGTCATGTATGGATGTGAGAGTTAGACTATAAAGAAAGCTGAATGCCGAAGAATTGATGATTTTGAACTGTGGTGTTGGAGACGACTCTTGAGAATCCCTTGGACTGCGAGGAGATCAAACCAGTCCATCTGAAAGGAAATCAGTCCTGAATATTCATTGGAGGGACTGATGCTGAAGCTGAAACTCCAATACTTTGGCTACCTGGTGGGAAGAGCTGACTCACTGGAAAAGACCCTGATTCTGGGAAAGATTGAAAATGGGAGGAGAAGGGGACAACAGAGGATAAGATGGTTAAAAGGAATCACCAACTCAATGGACATGAGTTTGAGCCAACTACGGGAGATGGTGAAGGACAGGGAAGCCTGGTGTATGCATTCCTTGGGCCACAAAGAGTCAGACACGACTGATCAACTCTGAACAGCACCACTTAGAATAGTTCTAAAGCAGCAAAGTACTACTTGTTGAAAATCTCGCTCTCCTTCGACTGTGTTCTTGCTGGTCACCCAAATATGTAGTACTTCTTTACCTCAAATTATAAATGGGTGGGAAAAGACAGTAAACACCATGAGTTTGGGCAAAAGCACTGACTTTCCAGCTGCAGAGGTCAAGGAATTAGTGCGTCGGGCGCTGCTTCGAAGGGTAGGAAATTATTTTGCCACATGCAGTGGATGGGGACGGGGAGGGGGCAGGAAATGCTCAGGACTTGGTGATCTTTCTCACGGCTTGTTAAGTAGAGCAGTGATTTTATTTATTTTTTCCCGAGGAACATTGTGCTTGGTACAGTGAGGAGTAGCTGTGGGTAATGCTGTGTGTTGTAACGTCCACTTTCATCTCATCTGTGGCCAAGCATTGCAGAAGCGGTGCCTTCCTCAGTGGGGCAGTGGCTTTACATTGATGTTGATGGAGCCTCACGGGGCAGGGAGTTGCACCCTCCCCCCTTGGTCTTCTGTGTGTAATTTATGTAATTTATGCTTCTTCTTCAGATGGTGTTTGGAAAGAATGAGGGATTTGCTTAAAAGGAAAGCCTGCTGCTGGTCTCAGGGAACAGAGGGGCTGAGAGGGTCCTGAGAGTCCACACCCCACCTCTTTCTTCATGGGTTGATCTTCCTGTTTGCGGCGAGGCACAGGGCTTTATGAAAGTATGTGGCAGAGAGAAGGGGCAGGGGAGGAGGGTTGGAGACCAAGCAGGTGAGACATGAGGTGGGGGTTTCTGAGCTATGCTGGGAGCAGCGATAAGAGAGTGTAGAAAATGTGGTGAAAAGATTGTCAGAGTTTGGATTCAGGGGCAAGAGGTAAAGACAGATAGGTCAATCTCAGGTTTCAAGATAGAAAACGCTGTTCTGAAAACTTAGAATAGTGATGTCTGCCACTGAGGCTCCTGTTGCATGTGAGTGGCTGTGCAGTAGGAAATTTCCAAGGACCCTCTCAAGGTTGGATGAGTCAGGGATGCGCAGCGGGGTTTGCAGAGGCCAGGCCTCAGTGGTGATGACAGTGTGTTCTCATTCTTTGGTGGGTGCTAGCACTGTCTGTTCTGTTCTTCCCAGAGTTTCCGGTTCGGTGTGGAGATAGCCTACGTGGGAGCTACCATCTTGGATGTCTGCAAGCGAGTGAGAAAGAAGACATTGGTTGGAGGCAACCATCAGAGTAAGGCTGCAGTTCCTCGTGTTTGTTACACAGATGAGCTTCCCGCATTGCCTGGATCTGCCCCAGAGTTTGTGCTCTCTCCCTCAAGGTGGCATCCGGGGTGACTCAAAGGGCCAGGTGGCTCTTCTGTCCCGCACCAATGCCAACGTGTTTGATGAGGCCGTCCGGGTCACAGAGGGAGAGGTGCCTGCCCGGATTCACTTGATCGGGGTAGGAGTACATGTCTGTCCTCTGCTCTCACTCAGAAACCTCACCCACACACACAGCCGATGAAAGTGCCCCACGCGCTCAGACTCATCCCGCACACAGGAGTTGGGGTGACTGTCCCGTGTCTGCGCTGGGAGATACTCCCCCCAGCTGTTCTGCTTCAGTGAGTCCTGTAAAGTAAGGCCCAGCAAGGACCGCGGACCTTTTCCCCTGCTCTCTCAAAAAAAGTGCATGCCCTTCTTGCCTATGTGCATACACAAACGCTCGCCGCATTTGTGCTCTGGGTGCAGTTTGAGAGTCGGTTCCAGGAAGCCAGCTCATTTCAAAATCCCACCTGTACATCCTCTTTACTTTGTCTTGTTAACAACAGTAATAAAAACAAAAGACGAAAAGAAGCCCAAAGTTTCACCAGCAAACTTTTTCAGGGGATTAAATCGTTTGGATTGGACAGAATCATTGATATTTGGACACTTCTCCAGCCAGAGGAAGAACGGAAGAAACGTGAGTACTGCCTGGCCGCGTGGGGAAGGCACAGGCACCCTGGTGTCGGGCGGGAGGTGGACAGGCGTGCTGAGTCGCTTGTCATCTGCCCTGGAGGAGCCAATGTGCTGCTTCTGGCTGCGGCGCGGTGCCCGAGGCCGCCTGTTCTCAGAGGCGGTGACAGCTCTTCCCAGGCCCTGTTCTCGGGAGTCTAGATCTCTCTCTCACAACACTGGCCACATGGCCATCGTCCTCACCCTCTTTCTGTTCCGTCTGCCTGAGGACCTCACACGTGGTGACTCCTACCTGGGCCCTGTGTGATCATTTCTAATGCTTCCATAGCATGTTTGCTTTTTCATTACTGCGTTGTTTCAAATCCCCGACAAACGGGGATCTCAAGGGCAGGGCTCTTGACCCCGAACTTGATGCACAGGTCACTGTGCTGACTCGCCCCGGCGCCCAGGGCAGCTCGTTGGTGCCATCGGGCCTGGACTCAGGTCTCCAGCTCTGAGACCGTTCATTTGTCTCGTGGTCCGTGAGGAATGCGGAACTGCCACCACCGAGCATGGGTGCAGCTGTGCCTCCCCGACCCACACACATGATCCCTCTAGGAAGCCTCGTCATTAAGGACAAGTTCATCAGGAGGTGGGTGCACAAAGAGGGCTTCAGCGGCTTCAAGCGGTACGTGACCGCGGCCGAGGACAAGGAGCTGGAAGCCAAGATCGCGGTCGTGGAGAAGTACAACATCCGCATCCCAGAGCTGGTGGCGAGGATAGAGCGGTGCCACGTGGAGGACTTGGACTTCGCAGGTGAGGACATGGGGCGGGCGTGGACTCTGGGACTCTTGCCAGCGTGGACGTCCCTGAGCGGGGCGACTGCACCAGCTGAGGGGAGCCGGGCTGCCTTCCTCCCGCCCCCCCTCTATTTCTGCTCTACTTCCAGCTGGAAGAAGGGGCTCCTGAGCCCCAGCTCTGCCACTGTGTGACCCTGGGCAAGCCCCTGCCCTCCCCTGGGCCTCTGTCCTCTTGTGTGCAGGAAGTGGGTGGCAGGTAGTAGCCGTGAGCTCTGGACCAGACTCTGCTGTGTACTCAACCCCTGCAGTGGGTTTCTCATTCCCCTCGTTTACTGTCTCCCTCCCTCCCTTTTTTTTTTTCAAACTGAGTTTCCCTCTTCTGCAGAGCTGCACCCAGGCGAGAAAACGCAGTTAGGGCAGCGTACCCTTTTCTCCCCTCTCCTCTCTCCCCCTGCCTGCCCCTGGCTGATGGTTGGCTGTGTTTCTGCTGCAGAGTATATCTTGGGCACCGTGCACAAGGCCAAGGGCCTGGAGTTTGACACCGTGCACGTCCTGGACGATTTTGTGAAAGTGCCCTGTGCCAGGCACAACCTCGCGCAGCTGCCCCACTTCAGAGTCGGTGAGCAGACGGAGTCCTCTTCGCTTTTTTCGGGATGGTGTGGCCTCTTGGAAGCATCCTCCTAGAACAGAAAGGTCCTCCGAGTCCTACATTTGTTATTCTTAGGCTGGTTTATGAGGTTCCAGGGCCTACCTCTGTCAGGCTTCTCCAAGGGCAGGTGGGCTTATCATGTCTTGGTTTTTCCCCATCAGACAGAAGCTCTAAATCATAGTTTACCTACCCACCAGGGTGTTTTTTCTGTCTTTTTTTTTTTAATTAAAGAAGCCTGAGAATCTTAAAAGGCGTCAGTGTACACTATCATTTGTCTTCTTTTGTATCAGTTTATACTTCAGGCTACCTGTTAAACTCTGAGCATCAGTGCTGTTGGTTTGGGGTTTAAGCCTTAGAATGAAACCATTTGAAGTCTTCCTATAAACAGACAAAATCTCTCTCTTAGTCATGGAGTCAAAATTTGGGTCATAGCCTGCATGGGAGAGCCCTAAATAGAAATACTAAAAATTCCTTATCTCTGACAAATATATTCCTAACACAAGAGGAAGACATAGTGTTGAACATACGTTGCTGTGGAGCAGGGAGACGCAGTAGCCAGGGAGAGAGGTAAGAGGCGGAGCCTGGCTTTCTCCCTGGGGCCCTTCAGCTCACCCAGCACTGGGCCAGCACGTGAGCCGGGCGCGCAGGGAACAGGCTGGGGGCCTTGTCCTGCAGGGCTCCAGAGCCTTCACCAGGACTGCACCCTGGCTGGGCCCACACCTTGAGGTGGTGACCCAGTCCCTGATCCCTGCTTCTGAGACCTCAGGCAGCAGCCGTCTGCGTGTGGCATGGTCTGTGGGGCCTGCCCGCACTGTACTGGCCGCCTGCGGAGCCTGAGGGCCGTTCGGGCCTGGCTGCCTGGCCCCGTCCATGACGGCAGCCACATGGGGTCTGGAGGCCTGGCCCTGAGGGAGCCGCCAGCTGAGCTCTGCCTCCCGTCAGCCAGGACCGGA
This sequence comes from Moschus berezovskii, assembly GCF_049115385.1. NCBI lineage: Eukaryota > Metazoa > Chordata > Mammalia > Artiodactyla > Moschidae > Moschus > Moschus berezovskii. The sequence goes on along the minus strand of NC_142474.1, from coordinate 74,110,478 downwards.
CCTCAGAGGGTGACGGTTGGCCTGGGGACCGTGTCCTTTCTTGCCAGAACAGGGCATAATATTCACTTGGTGGAGGTTTACAGGAGCATCGTTCCCTGACCGTGACCTGACCTCAGGGACACAGGCTCTGCCAATAAGACATTTGCAACAACGCATTCGTCCCTCCCTCCCCTTCCCTAGAAAAGGGCTTTGCTGAGAGCTCTCGGGGAGTTTGGGCTGTTTAGATCACAAGCCATCCAACTCCTTGCAGGGCCCTGCATTAAACTCTTCTCTGCTCCAAAGTTCAGTGTTGTGGTGTTTGGCCTCATCCTGTGCCCACCCTTCTAGGGCGGATGGCACAGCTCCTTATGTGTTCCCAGACCCCCACCCCTTGTGGAGGGCTCCTGTGTGCGGGCACTGACAGGGCGGAAACCGCGCGAGCCCATCCAGACTGGCTGAGGGAGAGGGACGGCGTTTGGAGGGAAGAGCATAGCCCCCGTGACAGGAGGCTCAGGCACCCCGGGACCCTTGCGTGACTGTGGCTGAGGTCTGTCTCTCCAGGGACTTCGCCTCCATCATTCTGATTTCTGCCAGCCTCCTGGTTGCCATGACGATGCTCCAGGCACGTCACTGCTGACCATTTACCAGGTGCTGGGTGACCAATGAACAAGCCCCCAGGACTTGCCAGAGGCAGCACAAATAAGAACTCAAGGTCCTTTGTCCCTTGTCTTGTAGGGTTTTGCTTGTTTCTGAAGTTGGTGTTTGTAGGAAAGCTTCATTTATGAAACCAACAGATCTTTAGGGATTTTTGCAGGGTGGGTGGGGAGTAGTAAACGTTTAGATGAGAACATAAAATTTTGTAAGCAGGCTTGTGTGTTGATGTATTTTTTTCCCTTTTTTTCCTTTAGAGTCGTTTTCTGAGGATGAGTGGAATTTACTGTATGTAGCAGTAACTCGTGCCAAAAAGCGGCTCATCATGACCAAGTCTCTGGAGAACATTTTGACTTTGGCTGGGGTAAGTACAGACAGTTGTTTGCTGACTCCTGGTTTATAGATAAGCCTGGCTTTTCTTAGTCTCTAAACCAGTACCCCAGAGAGTGAAGTAGGAGAGTAAATTTTATGTACAAATAATCTCTATGTGTTGTATGAGTTTCTGCATGAACTTTGATCTTATTTATTCTTAGAACCTGCAGCATGTTTTATAGAAGCTGTGTTAAGGTAGTGGTTAGATCTGTAACAGAAGCAAATTATCACATTGGCGATTGATAACAGATGGCTTGTAGGGTACTTATACCATTTCACAACATGGGTTACATGAGGAAATCTGAGACATTTTAATGTTGAGACAATGATATATTGCAGTCCTACATCTGCGTGTGTTTGGAGTCTATGTCTCTGAAACACCAGGAACTTTCTTTTATATCCACAGCCCCCGTTATTGTCTCATCAAATTTATGGTGATTCCACATGGCCTCTACCACCCGATCCATAATCATACTTTTATGATTATCTCAGAAATGTATTTTTACAGTTAATTTTTCAGATCAGGACCCAGACAGAGATTTGGTTATTAGGTCTCTTAAGCTTCTTTATTTCAAAAGTAGGAAGTCAAGAAACACCTGGAGTAACAGGCAAATTTGGCTTTGGAGCACGGAATGAAGCAGGGAAAAGGCTAATAGAGTTCTGCCAAGAGAACGCACTGGTCATAGCAAACACCCTCTTCCAACAACACAAGAGAAGACTCTACACATGGACATCACCAGATGGTCAGCACCGAAATCAGATTGATTATATTCTTTGCAGCCAAAGATGGAGAAGCTCTGTACAGATAGCAAAAACAAGACCAGGAGCTGACTGTGGCTCAGATCATGAACTCCTTATTGCCAAATTCAGACTTAAATTGAAGAAAGTAGGGAAAACCACTGGACCATTCAGATATGACCTAAATCAAATTCCTTATGATTATACAATGGAAGTAAGAAATAGATTTAAGGGACTAGATCTAATAGATAGAGTGCCTGATGAACTATGGACGGAGGTTCGTGGCTTTGTTCAGGAGACAAGGGACCAAGACCATCCCCATGGAAAAGAAATGCAAAAAAGCAAAATGGCTGTCTGAGGAGGCCTTACAAATAGCTGTGGAAAGGAGAAGCGAAAAGCAAAGGAGAAAAGGAAAGATATAAGCATCTGAATGCAGAGTTCCAAAGAATAGCAAGGAGAGATAAGAAAGCCTTCCTCAGTGATCAATGCAAAGAAATAGAGGAAAACAACGGAATAGGAAAAACAAGAGATCTCTTCAAGAAAATTAGAGATATCAAGGGAACATTTCATGCAAAGATAGGCTCGATAAAGGACAGAAATGGTATGGACCTAACAGAAGCAGAAGATATTAAGAAGAGGTGGCAAGAATACACAGAAGAACTATACAAAAAAGATTCTTCATGACCAAGATAATCACGATGGCGTGATCACTCACCTGGAGCCAGACCTCTTGGAATGTGAAGTCAAGTGGGCCTTAGAGAGCATCACTACGAACAAAGCTAGTGGAGGTGATGGAATTCCAATTGAGCTATTTCAAATCTGAAAGATGATGCTGTGAAAGTGCTGCACTCATTATGCCAGCACATTTGGAAAACTCAGCAGTGGCCACAGGACTGGAAAAGGTCAGTCTTCATTCCAATCCCAAAGAAAGGCAATGCCAAAGAATGCTCAAACTACTGCACAATTGCACTCATCTCACACGCTAGTAAAGTCATGCTCAAAATTCTCCAAGCCAGGCTTCAGCAATATGTGAACCATGAACTTCCAGATGTTCAAGCAGGTTTTAGAAAAGGCAAAGGAACCAGAGATCAAATTGCCAACATCCGCTGGATCATGGAGAAAGCAAGAGAGTTCCAGAAAAACATATATTTTTGCTTCATTGACTATGCCAAAGCTTTTGACTGTGTTGATCACAATAAACTGTGGAAAATTCTGAGATGGGAATCCCAGACCACCTGACCTGCCTCTTGAGAAACCTGTATGCAGGTCAGGAAGCAACAGTTAGAACTGGACATGGAACAACAGACTGGTTCCAAATAGGAAAAGGAGTACGTCAAGGTTGTATATTGTCACCCTGCTTATTTAACTTATATGCAGAGTACATCATGAGAAACACTGGGCTGGAAGAAGCACAAGCTGGAATCAAGATTGCCGAGAGAAATATCAATAACCTCAGATATGCAGATGATACCACCCTTATGGCGGAAAGTGAAGAGGAACTAAAAAGCCTCTTGATGAAAGTGAAAGAGGAGAGTGAAAAGGTTGGCTTGAAGCTCAGCATTCAGAAAAAAAAGATCATGGCATCTGGTCCCATCACTTCATGGTAAATAAATGGGGAAACAGTGGAAGCAGTGTCAATTTTTTTTTGGGGGGGCCTCCAAAATCACTGCAGATGCTGATTGCAGCCATGAAATTAAAAGACACTCCTTGGAAGGAAAATTATGACCAACCTAGACAGCATATTAAAAAGCAGAGACATTACTTTGCCAACCAAGGTCCGTCTAGTCAAGGCTATGGTTTTTCCAGTGGTCACGTATGGATGTGAGAGTTGGACTGTGAAGAAAGCTGATTGCCGAAGAATTGATGCTTTTGAACTGTGGTGCTGGAGAAGACTCTTGAGAGTCCCTTGGACTGCAAGGAGATCGAACCAGTCCATTCTAGAGGAGATCAATCCTGGGTGTTCATTGGAAGGACTGATGCTAAATCTGAAACTCCAATACTTTGGCCACCTCATGCGACGAGTTGACTCACTGGAAAAGACTCTGATGCTGGGAGGGATTGGGGGCGGGAGGAGATGCGGACGACAGAGAGTGAGATGGCTGGATGGCATCTCCGACTCGATGGACATGAGTTTGAGTGAACTCCGGGAGTTGGTGATGGACAGGGAGGCCTGGCGTGCTGTGATTCATGGGGTCGCAAAGAGTCAGACACGACTGAGCGACTGAACTGAACTGAACTGAAGCTTCTTTATTTAGAGCAGCCCAGGACCCCTCCCTCATCCCTGACACTTCTGACTTTTTGTGGAAATTGCGTCAATTGTTCCCTAGAGCGTCCCCTCTTCTCTATTTGTTCTGCTGTCGGCTGCCCTGGGTCGCCATCACGGGAAGTCCCCTGAGGGGCGTGACCGGGCAGGGGTCTAACTCTTCCAGCAGGAGCCTTCCACTGCGCGGGGGCAGCAGGCTTCGCTCTGTGCTGCATCCCGTCAGGAGGCTGTGTTTCAGATTCTCTCCCTCTTAGTGATGCTTAGACTGTTCACCTCTTTAGCAGACAGAGCTAGGAAATGCATGTTTTTGACACTGATCATTTCAACCCCAGTTTTTAATTTAAGCTTCTTGTTAAATGCAACACAGATGCAACTAGCAGGAGGCGGGCTGTCCTCTGTCTGCACCGGCGGGAGCTGGTGTCCGATTGCACTTAAAACCCTCGTCACTTCTGGTTCTCCAGCCCAGTCCTTTGAGGATCTTTACTTCTTTACACATTACACAGTTTGCTTTCTTTTACATTTGAATCTTTTCTCTTACACTGAAAATCTTGGTTCTGAACCGTATTTATTAATTGCTTCTTTACATTATTCTGGGTGTAAAAGTTTTCGAGTAGTTTTCGAGATCCTACTGTTGACAGAATACTGTGTGGAATTAAAGATTTCCTAACAGCTCTGTTTCTCAGTATTCCACTGAAGATGTGTAGTCAGAGTACAGTATTTTGAAGTACCATGCTTGAAATGAGTCTTCTCCCCTCTGTGTGACTTGATCACCAGTTTAAGCACAGGTAGACGTATTTGTTTATCTGCAGCCCCTACAAGGATTGCTGTCCTTTTTCATTATCTTTTTTGAATGTATAAAGCTTATGTTTCTGAAATCAAAGCTTTGTAACAGGTGTTCTCTGAGAAGTCTTGTTCCCTCCCTATCTCCTGTAGACTTTCTCTCCTTCCATCATTGATAGCTAGTTTTTAAAAATTAGTTTTTGATCTTTTCTTTTGCAGATATTGACAAATAAGTATAGATGTATTTTTCTGTTTTCCTTTTCCATGAAAGGTAGCATTCTGTAATATTCTATACCTCACTTTTTATCAGTTTCTAAAGCTTTTTCTCCTTTTTACAGCTGAGTAGTATTCACTGCGTCCATCTGACATGATTTATGTAGATCCTCACCCATGGATATTGGATTTTTTCCAGTGTTCTGCTTTTAATACTTTTGCCACCATGCATGATCTTAGGCACAAGTCAGTTTCTGTTTTAGCTAATGCATCTTGGGGACACAATTCTACAGTCAAAATTTCTGGCTAAAGGATAATGAATGTATCACTTTTCTAGGCATTGCCATATTCATCACTGGAATTGTATGTCTTGAAGTCCCACAAACTTTGTGTTAGAGTCTAGCAGACTTTTTAAAGCTAACTGGAAGCATGTCAGTTGCTCATGCACACATTTTATGGGGAAAATGAGCTTTCTCCAAGGAGAAAAGAACACGGACTCTGGAGAAGTACTTCCTTCTCACTAAGGCTGGTTAGGAGACATCTGTTGGTCCAGGGGCTCCAAGGAGGCCCCGGAAACACAGCCCGTTTGTGTGACCAGTTGATTCTTAGTCTAAAGACATTGCATGAGGAAAGGACTTCTGCTTTTTCTCTGTTGAGGCTTATGAATCCATCTCGGAACATCCTATTTCAGACGTGGTGAAGTCCACTCTAGTCAGCAGTTAGTTGTTTGTACACATTGGCAGGAACATGAGGGTTTGTATATTTTCTGTTCTTTCCTGTAGCAGGTAGGCAGACCCTGAGAGACAGAAAAAAACCACATAAATCAGAACCTTAGACCCGGATTTTGCAAAAAAAAAAAAAATTGGATAAATAGTTGTAATTCAGGAAAACCCATGCAATCATCCTTGTTTTGTCAGCACGTATTTGAGGTCTTTCTGGCATGCCAGACCTGGTTACCCTCCGCTGTGGCGGCAGCAGACCAGACCCTGGTCCCTGTTCTCGTGACGTCTCCCATCTGGGAAGACGCTGGCATTTGACACGGTGTCCACTGTGTGCAGACGATGCGTACCTGGCACACGCTATTGTGCATCTTCCTCACAACAGCCGGCTGACCTGGGTGCTGGGTCTGTGCCTTTTGCAGGTAGAGCAGCAGAGGCTCAGAGCCTGCTCACGGGAATAGCCAAGGGCTCGGGGAAATGGCCATGGGCAGGTTTTGAAGCTCACTGGGCTGTGAAGAAAATATGCAGATCGTTTTTAATGACCCAGAGGCAGGTCAGCTTCAGATAAAATCCAGAAGTAGTCCTAAAATATTGTAGCCAACGGTTTCACGTGTTTGTCCATTAAACCTTTTTTTTTTAAACCAATCATTTTAGTAAGAATGCAGCTAGACTGGGTCCCGCTGTGCGTGTTCTTTTGGAGCTGGTGTTCCATGCAGGGAAAAGGCAGAGAAACAAGGGAAGCCGCTGTGGTCCATGCTTTTCTCATCTTGGGACTCATATGATGTCCTAGAGAGTTGGACGTCCAGGTAGAAAATTGCAGAGGCACTGCAGTGACACCCTTGCTCTCTCCTTCCCAGGAATACTTCTTGCAGGCGGAGCTGACGAGTAGCGTGCTGAAGACAGGCGTGGTGCGCTGCTGCGTGGGCCAGTGCAGCAATGCCATCCCTGTGGACGCCGTGCTCACCATGCGCAAGCTGCCCATCACCTACGTACGTGTCTCGGCCGCTGTCTCTGCCCTTCCCAGCATTTAGCTCAGTCATCCGAGCTTTATCGCTATTCTGGGCCATGGGTGAGGGAGGTGAAGGGGAAGCTTGTCTGATCCTTCCATGAGGAGGTCTGGAGGTGCGCTGTGGACCTCAGCATCACATACACTGGACCCCATGGGGCCAGGCCAGGCGGCAGTCTGGGAGGCAGGCTGGTGCAGACGCTCAGTTGAGGACTGTTTCCTGTGGGCCCGGCTAGCTTTTTCCTGGCTTTTTCATCTTGTACCTTAATACGCCCTGGGAACTTGATAAAGCAGAGTCTACCCTGGATGCTTTGCTGGGGGAGGTGTGACCTCAGGGCCACACAGCAGGTCTGAAAGCATCGGAGTCTGATGGAGGGGGGTCACACTTGTTGGTGGAAAGCACTTGTCCTCCAACTGTCCCCCTCCCCTCCTTTCCTTACTCCGCCCTGCAGAGCAACAGGAAAGAGAACAAGGGTGGGTACCTGTGCCACTCGTGTGTGGAGCAGCGCATCGGGCCGCTGGCCTTCCTGACCGCCTCCCCTGAGCAGGTGCGCGCCATGGACCGCACGGTGGAGAACGTCGTGCTGCCCCGGCACGAGGCCCTGCTCTTCCTCGTCTTCTGAGTGCTGGGATGCCCAGGGCACTCCTGCCCCTGCAGACAGTGGCGTGGGGGGCTCCCTCCCTGAGGCCAGACTCGCTCACAGAGCATTTTCCAAGGATGATGACGTCGGCCAGAGTTGGACCTGCTTTGTCTTCACCCCTGGAGGTAGCCAGACCCTGCCACCCCTCCTCCACATCAGTGGGCCAGGAACATGGGGGATGGTCTTTTGATAAAAAAAAAAAATTTTATGTATTTAAACTTTTATTACAAGGTCTCAATTAAACAGGCATTGTAGCACTGGCATTCCACTGTGTGAGGCCCCTGCCTTCACCCTGCTGTTTCTGGACTTTCCGTTTCTCCACTTACTGTAGTCAAAGCTTTGTGACTGTTCATATCACACACTGAACATAGTAGGAGGCTTTATGTCCAGGGACAACTGACACATCAGAAACGAGATTTTTCATGCTCTGGGGAGTCACGCGCATGTGAGACCCAGGGTGCGCCTTTGCCATTGTGGGGCTCACAGCCTGAGCAGGGAGGCACACGACACATAACAAGTGCACAGTGACTGCAGCTAGGTGTCTCACGTCCCTCTGGGAAGAACAGAGGACCAGAGCCCGAGAGAGGGGCAAGGCTGGCCAGCCACCACGCGGGGACACAGGCAGTTGACTCCTGGTCAGGTGCTGGGGGGAGTCAGTAACACAGCTGTTCTCACAGAGGCGTGGCTCAGCCACACGTGGATCCACTCTTTGCACGTTTTCGCCATGCAGCACATCAGAGATGCAGACGGCAGGTGGGGCACTGCCGGAGCTCCCCGGCTCTGGTGTCTGAGCCCAGGCCGCTGAGTGGGGAGCGGGATTCTCGCCTTGGGCGGCGCCCCTCGTCTCTCCCACGTCGGGCCTCTAGTGGAGCTTAGTGAGCGAGCAAGCCACTGAGGAAAGCAAGGGTGCTGGCGAACAGGGTGGCTGTGTGGAGAGGGTGAGGGCTGCGTTAACATCTGCACGGGGAGGAGGATTCACACGGTGGGCCCTGAGCACAGCTGGGGCAGACTTCCTCACTCCACTCCTGGCCTGGCCTCGCTTGGTGCTCCTGGATCACTCGGAACAAAGCAGTGAGTGGGAGGGAGTGGTTTGGATTTGCAGAGTGCAATGTTTAGAGTCGTTCAGTAGAAGGATTTGGGGAGGGGATGGCCTAGAGAGGGCCCCACGAACACGTTTTCTGGAAGTCTGGTTTTGCTCACTGGGGAGGAAGGCGCTTGCGATTTTTGGAGGAGTATGTCCTAGGCCTCCACGGATCACCTGTTGGGCAGGCCCGACCATGGGTCTCTGGAATCACATGCAGCCCTGACTCGGAGAGGGCAGTGAGGACTGTGATGCTGTTTAGAGGGGGGTTTAGGGGAGCGCGTCCAGAGCTGGAGCCGCACTGCTGCTCTGGGGCCCAAGAGGTGTCCATCAGAGTGGAGGGTGGGGGACCACCAGAATGGGTGGTGCTGGAGCCTTGTTTAGTATCGGAGTGAGTGGCTGCTGCTAAGTCACTTCAGTCGTGTCCGACTCTGTGTGACCCCATAGACGGCAGCCCACCAGGCTCCCCCGTCCCTGGGATTCTCCAGGCAAGAACACTGGAGTGGGTTGCCATTTCCTTCTCCAATGTGTGAAAGTGAAAAGTGAAAGGGAAGTCGCTCAGTCATGTCTGACTTGTAGCGACCCCATGGACTGCAGCCTACCAGGCTCCTCCATCCATGGGATTTTCTAGGCAAGAGTACTGGAGTGGCTTGCCTTTGCCTTCTCCGGGAGTGAGTGGCTAGCTACCTACTAAAGGAGAGAACCTTCTAGAAAGAAGGAGCAACATGAAGGACAGACATGTTTGTGGTCACGGTACCACAGTAAAACATCAGTGTTAGTATTTTGGTACTTATTTAAAAAATAATAGGATCCAGGAATTGATACTGGTACTTTATTTTTTAAGCGTTATATAAGAATTTCTAAAATGTCAGTAAAATCAAACAGTTGTGTGTTTCAAATAGAAAAATAATTTTTAAATACACAGTAAAAATAGAAATGTTATTTATTTTAGTTTTTCAAGGAAATCAGTGATCAGTTTATTAATATAGAAATTCCTATATAAAATTTATAGTTTTGTTAAATATACTTATAAAGTTAATTCTATTTATTTTTATTACAGATTTTTTTATTGAAGTATAATTGATTTACAATATTATGTTAGTTTCAGGCTTACAACATAATTTAATATTTTTATAGATTGCATTCCATTTAAAGTTATTAAAAATGGTTATATTTCCCTGTGCTATACAGTATATCTTTGTTGCTTATTTACTTTATACATAATAGTTTGCATCTTCTAATCCCATACCTGTGTAAGTGTTAAATATCCATTATCATTTTAATATGAGTGATTAGATGAAAAAAATAAAAGCGTTATTCAAAAATATAAACTCAGCACTACATGGAAATGAAAGTCTTTTAGAGCCTTTATTAAGATTAGTCTTTAAAACATGGGGCTTCCCTGATTTCATTTAGTTGTAAATATATTTTTGTGCACATTTTCTGTAGAGGTTTGTTTTGTTTTTACACCACATAAATTGGGAGAATAAGGAAAATAATTATAAGCTAGTTCCAGATATTTTTCTTTGGTTCATTCATTTTTAAGTAACCCCTTTTCATTGATAACTTAGATGAGATCTTTTTTCAGTTGTTTAAGAATGTGCAGTCTGCTAATAGCAAGTTCTAGTTTTTTATTTCAAAGTTAGGATTTCTGATTTGTCTCCATCTTCTCTGATTTTATCATGTGTATAGAGGTTCTGATGGCAGAATTACCCATATAAAAGCAAATTCTGTTATGTCATGTCATATTCCGTTTGTTTAGAAGTTATTGGAAATAAAAATTATTCTTGAAGTGTTAAAATATCATAGTGCATTGTAGATTTTGCATTACTTTGTCGTTTCATATAATTATTCTCAAGGCATATTTCAGATTTTAGATTTTTTTAAAAACTAGGTGATAGCATTGGACCAACTTAAAGCATTGGAACAGAGAAATTTTAAAATAGCACAGAATATCAGCAACTGAAATTGCAGTCACTAAAGGTATGACCTGTAGGAAATGTTTGGAGAGATGGGGTGTGTTTGGCTGGGGCGTGTGTGCAGTAAGAGCAGGCTAGGGAGGGGCCGTGTCACCAAGGGCGCTGGACATGAAGGAGTGTGGGTGGTGTCCCCAAAAATTATGAGAAGTCAGTGAGAAATTGTAAGACATTAGATTTTCTTTTCAGGAAGAGCATTTCAGTTGTAGATTGGAGGATGTTTTGAGAAGGTCAGCTCAGTTAAGAGGCTCAGAGTCATGATCTCAGCTAGAAATGACATCTGCTGGGCTGGACCAGCACAGGTGAAGTGGTCCAGTGAGGTGGGCTTGTCCTCTAGCGCGTGGTCCTCAGAGTGTGGCTCCCAGGTGAGCAGTGTCACATCCCCTGGGACCTTGGTGTAAATGCACATTCTGTTCTTCACCCACATCTGCTGGGTCAGAATGCGTGAGACTGAGGCCAGCAGTTAGTATTCTTTTATTATTGTTACATTTTATTGGAATGTTGTTGCTTTACAATGCTGTTAGTTTCTGCTGTACAGCAGTGTAAATCAGTTATAATACATACACATGCATCCCCTCTCTCTTGGGTTTTCTTCCCATTTACATCATCAGCACATTGAGTACAGTTCCCTGTGTGCTTAGTTATCAGTTTAATACATAGTACTGTATGTACGTCCACCCCATCTCCCACTTCATCCCATTCCCCTCCTCCCCACTTGGTATCCATACGTTTGTTCTCTGCACCTGTCTCTTCATTTCTACCTTGCAAATGAATCCATCTGTACCATTTTTCTAGACTCCACATATGAGAGATATTTGTTTTACTCTTCTGATTTACTTCATTCTTTATGACAGCCTCTAGGTCCATCCACATCTCTGCAAATGGCACTGTTTTGTTCCTTTTTGCGGCTGAATAATATTCCATTGTATGTATGTACCACATCTTTATCCATTCATCTGTTGAGGGACATTTGGTTGATGTTGATGTTTAACGAGCCCTACAAGTAATTCTGATGTGCACTGAGTTCTGAGAACTTCTGCTCTCGGGATTAAAGAGGTCGAATCAGTAGGACTTGGGGCTTCATTGCGGGTAGTAAGTTGGTGGTAGGAATCCCGACAGGACCCCTGGGTTTCTGGCTTGTTCGCAGTGTGGGTGAGGGTATCCTTCATTGGGACGGAAAACACAGGGTGTAGTACGTTTGTGTATAAACAATGATGGACTCGGTTTTGACTTGTCAAGTTTGGGTGTTTATAAGAAACCCAAGTAGGTTTGCTGGTGGGGACACGGGTCTGTAGGTTAGCAGACTGGCATGGACTGGAAGCAGTTTCGAGTTGTCGTGTGTAAGTGGCGGGTGGGGAAGACCAGCATGAGGGTTTCTACGAGTTCACTCCACCATATTGAGAGAGCAGAGGAACACCAGGCTTGAGCTGAGAAAGGAAGAGGATTCTCTGAAGGAGGCAACAGCCAGTTCACAAAGATGGAGTTGCTGCTGAATTCAGGAGAGGAAGGGGTTTAAGTGGAAGTGGCTTCAGCATCCAGCACTGCCCAGACCAGCGGGGGTGGGGAACAAAGTTGCAAAGCCAGAGGCAATGTTAGCATGGTCAGTTCAGTGAGGCCAGGAGCGGGACCACGGAGGCTAACGTGGGTGGGGCCTTTAGGTAACTGGACATGATCATGAACCAGTCATACGTGTGTACTTTGGTTGCTTCCTGAAGCCATACTTCAGGGACAGCAAATAGGATGCTTTTTTAAAGGCATAAACCTGTTTGGACAAAGACAACAGGAAGAAAGTGACAGCCACGAGAGTCTGGAGGTTGGGAAGCAGATAAGTGAGTGATGATTGACAGCTCATCTGAGAAAACCGAACTCCAGGCCCAAGAACTCTGACAGGGGGTGGGACTCGATGGTGCTGGGACCACGGGAATTAGGAGTAAAGGTGGCGCAGGAACAGTGCCAGAGAGTTTGTAGAAAAGCCAGTTACATCCTCATGTTCTTGCTGTCCTGTGAAACTGGGCATCTCGTCCTCAACCCTGGCGGAATCCAGGGCTTTGGTCTCTGGGAAGGATGAAACAGGAGGCTCTCCTGGAAGAGACCAGGCACAGCTGAGGGCCAGGGCCACGGTGGACACAGGCCAGCGTTGTCACGAGCTCAGGCGGCTGCAGCAGAAGGCTTGTAACCTACAGGCTCACACTCCCCAGCTCTGGAAGCCGGGAGTGTGAGGGGAAGGCACTGGCTGGTGTGTTGCCTGCTGAGCACTGCTTCCTGGTTCACAGAGAGCATCTTCTCACTGTGTCCTCACCTGAGGAAGGAGCAGGGAGCTCTCGGGTCTGTTCCCAGGATGCTGATCCCATCCCGAGGGCTTCACCCCATGACCTCATCACCCCCAAAGGCCCCATCTCCGGACACCATCCCCTTGCGGGGGGGTTGGTTAGGAATCAACATCCTAGTTTTATACACACATACACACACATGCTAGATGGGAGACCAACAACTTTTGTAGGGAGTAGAACAGCTTCACCCAAAACACCCACAGTGATGTAGATTCCTTGGGTGACTGGCCCCCTGGAGCCCCCATCGGCATCAGACCACCCAGATGCTCAGGGTTTCAAACAAGGTTTTAGTGCTCGACCCTTAAATAGGAGCAGCAGACCAACCAAATGTGGATCTCCAGCCATCTGAAAAGAGCCTCCAAGATGAAAGTGGGATGTCAGAAAAGAATCAACTTGAAAGAAATGGTCTGTACAAGGAAGAAAAATCTAAATTTCTTAAATATATTCAAAGAATAAGAGAAGATAGTGTATGCGTGATAACAGGATCGGTTGTGTGTGTGTATTTGGAGACAAAAGTATAAAATGAAAAACCAATAGGATAGTTGAAAGAAAGAAGTTGAAAAAAATAATACAGGAAGTTGAAGAAAAATTAAGATTGAAAGGAGACACATGGTCAGAACCACCTTAAGAGGTTGCGCATCTCAATGCCAGAGGAGTTTCGGAAAAAGAAAACAGGCTGGCAACTTTCATTTTTAATTATGAAAAACCACCCAGAACTGAATTATGAGTTTCCAGGTTGAAATGCTCAGCAAAGTATATGAAAATAGACCTCCAGCGAGCCCACTGTGGTGCAGTTTCAGGATCACCAGAGATGGAGATCCTACAGGAAATGCAAAGATCCAGGAGCGGAAACGTCTTCAGGTTATGCAACTCCACGCCGAGGAGCTGCACCTCAAAACCCAGGGAAAGTGATTTCCAGCCTAGCATCCCAAACCCAACCAAAGGACCAGTAAAATAAAGGTGCTTTTACATGTAAAAATGTCATCCACCATGCTGCCTTCCTCAGGAAGCTGCAGGAAGGCTGAATCCCAGCAAAGGAAAGGGCCGGTCAGGATGAGGAGGACCTTCCCCAGCAAACAGCAAGCCTGACCCGGGACGGGGGAGTCCTGGGCAGGATATTTCTGTAGAGGGCAGAGTGTGGGCTGGAGTTGGTGATGCATACAGAGTAATCCAGATTTGTTTCCCTGGAGTCTGGGTGAGGTCCACTTCCTTTGATACACAGCAGCATGGAAGAGAATTAATACCCCAAAGTGGGAACTCATTTGAGAAGGAGGGAGGGAGCAGGCAGCCACTGGGCCCTGGTTGTCCAGTATTTACATTGGCCTTATCCAGGAAGCAATTTCAATGTTTATGAGCCTGGTAGACACACTTGAGACACTGTGCAACTTGTTTGCTCTCCCGACAAACCTGGAGAGGCAGATGGTGAGGCAGGCTCTAGGGTGATTGATCAGCACATAGGTGTCAGGTTGAAACCAGTGTGATCTCCAAACCCATGGTGTTTCCACCACCAGCTAGAGGTCTTCCGAAAACCCAGATCTGTCAGAAACAAAGTATCAAAGACTTTCAGGTGTTCTCAGCCATGGCATTCTTCAAACCAAATTTTACTCACAATAAATAGAGCTGCCATAATTAGAACTCAGGGTAGCAGCTAGAATTCCTTCTAAGCTCTCCCCTGGGAAGCCCCCAAGCTGAGCAGCCTCTAAGGGTTCTGGGAACAGACCAGAGACACTGCAGCCACATGTAGCCCAGGGGGCGCTGGACCTCTTGGAGTTAGAGCAACCCTGGCGCCCTCCTGATCTCAGGTTTCTCAAAGGAGATTCTGAGGATTCCATACATGTTTGGTAATTAGTGCCTTTGGTTCTCTGCCCAGATACGTAAAGAAACAGTCCTGTGCAGATAACCAAGTTAATGGTGATGGAGTCCATGAGAAAGGGCCCCCTGGGTAATGCCTGGGACTTGAGCAGGACCCAAAAATTCTGCTGATTGCAACCAGTCCCTGCACAACCTTCACTCTTTGAGGTTCCTTTTGTTTCAGTTTGTTTATATAATAGTCACTGAGCAATCTTCCTGGAACCAGCTAGGGTCACAGCGACCCCTGGAGCGGGGGAGGGGGTTGTAGGAGACCCACAAAGCTGCACAGTTGGTGAGTGTGCCATTCCAGGCCACTCCTGCTCTGTCTCAGGCTGGTAGCAGAGCTTATGCTGTTTTTCTGTCATCTGTAAGGCAGATCACCATTCAAAGTTATTCTTCCTTTCCTACTTCTCTGTGATTAGCAATACCTGCTTCTACTACCGAATCATACTGGTGGGACTGCTTCGGTGACAAGTAATGGAAACTGAGTCTGTCATAAGGAAAGAAGATGCACTGGACGAATGTTGGGGGCTCGGAGGATCACAGGAAGTTGGAGGATTAAGTTAGGTAAGCTGGGAGGAGCCGAGGCAGACCAGAGAGCTAAGACAACGGCAGCGTGACAACCGCTTGGTGCTTCGGAAGCATTGCCGGGTGCTGCTCCATCAGTTCTGTTGTGTTTGCTAATTCCATACTCAGTGCTTCTCACCAGGTGAGGGCATCTGATGGGCCTCACGTGGGTCTGGGTCTGCACCTGGTGGGAGCTGGAGAAGGGGATATCAGCCTGTCTGCGTGTGGGCAGGAGGTCTCCAACATGATTGCAGATCACTTTGCCAACAACGATGTGTTTAATCAAAACTTTTCCCAGTAGTCACGGGCAGATGTGAGAGTGGGACCATGAAGAAGGTTGAGCCCTGAAGAATTAATGCTTTTGAACTGTGGTGCTGGAGAAGACTCTTGAGATCAAACCAGTCCATCCTAAAGGAAATCAGTCCTGATTATTCATTGGAAGGACTGTTGCTGAAGCTCCAATACTTTGACCACCTGATGTGAAGAGCTAACTCATTGGAAAAGACCCCGATGCTGGGAAAGATTGAGGGCGGGAGGAGAAGGGGGCAACAGAGGATGAGATGGCTGGATGGCATCACCAACTCAATGGACATGAGTTTGGGTGGACTCCAGGAGTTGGTGATGGACAGGGAGGCCTGGCATGCTGGGTTCATGGGGTTGCAGAGTCAGACACCACTGAGTGACTAAACTGAACTGAACTGAGGGATGGAAAGACAGATGCTGGTCCTGGGCAGTACCGAGGTAGAATCTCCCAGGACACTTCCCCTGATTCTTTCCCTCATCTTTTGTCAGCCCACCACATCTCTGAGAGGCTGGGTGGCCCAGCGACTTGCTTTGGCCAATGAAATGAAACAGATGGGCCCATAAGATGCGGTGGTCCCCACCCTTAAGGAGCCTGGCGGTTTCTTCTTTCACCTGGAAGTGGTCTGGCTGTCCCGAGGCCACCATCTGTGAAGAAGCCCCGGCTAGCCACGTGGAGCATTCAAGCAAGGAAGCGCTAGGGCCCCAGACAAGGGAGGTCTTTCCAGACCTTCTAGCTCAGCCCAGCCACGAATGGAACGCAGACAAGTAGGCAACATGAAAAGCAGACCTGCCCGGCTGAGCCCAGTCAGCCCCTAAGGGCAGCAAGCAGTAGTGGTCTGGAGCTGCTGCCGCGGAGGCCCAACGCGTGGTGACAGTTCGAAGGAAGCGGCATCACATCAGGTCCACCTGCAGGACCCGGTTGGCTGAGTCGAGGCTTCCAGGTGGGATGGGAAGTGGTGGTTTTGGAGAACTCACAGTTGGCCTGCAGGTGGGCACAGGTGTGAGGGAGTGGGACAGAGTCCTGATGTAACAGAAAAAGTGCACCAGAGACCTCGTGCCCCTCACTTGCCCTTCCAGGTAGGTTGTTACGGTCTCCAGGACGACTCCTCGTTTCTAGGCACCTCGTGTCCTCCCAGGCCAGCCCTCTGGGATCAGTCACTATCTGAATATAGAAATGGGGGACATGTAGAACTTGAGGTGCTTGGAGGTGTCAGACATGGATGGGGAGGTGCCCCAAGGTTACCTCCTTTATAACTCTGCCTGAGAACTGGCTCTCAGAACATTTTACCTTATTTTGCTTAGGAGCATTTTAAATTAATTTTTTCTTTTTATAACATATAGATTGTGAAGAATTATGGGCTTTGAGAATTTATTAAAGGCATGATTCAAAATGAGCTACAGGAAACATCGGCATCCACAGGGTCTTAGCCTGAGATACACCGTGTGATCATTCATTCAGTTGTGTCTGACTCTTCGTGACCCCACAGACTGTAGCCCACCAGGCTCCTCTGTCCACGGGATTTCCTAGGCAGGAATACTGGAGTGGGTTGCCATTTCCTTCTCCAATGGAATCTTTTAGTTTGTTGATCTAGCATTTGTTAATGACCTTCAGGGCAATGCGTCAGTCTCTGAGAGAATTCAAAGATGAACACATAGTTCTTTCCAAGATGTTCTCTGCTTGATGGATGCATTCTGGGGCCTTGGTATGTTTTGCCATCATAGAGGTTGTTTAAACCTTTCCCTAGAAGGACTGCACCACCTGGTAAAAGAATTCATTTTATCCCTTGGACTGAAAAAAAAAAAAGAAAGCCCTGATTGAGTGATTGATTGATCTGTCCCCACCCAAGCCCTCTTGGTCCTTTTAGACCTCAACTCCACCCAGCCCTGCTTGCTGCTATGTCTAGATCTAATTTTTGACATATAATTCACCCAGCTTGAACTTGGTTGGTGCTTGGTGGACGGCAGACTTCGTGCAGGACCTGAGCCAGGTGATTCCACAACATCACATTGCTCACTGTCCCCAAAATGATGTGAACTTGAACCATAAATCCATGAGCTATCCCTGTGACCCAGCCCTCTTCCATCCCAAAGAAACATTTAAAATCCCTGGCTCCACTGAACATGTGCCTTTTTGTTGATGTTGTTCCTGTTAAATAAGTTTTTAAAAGAACAAGGGTCATACACTTAAAAATTCTTGTAAAGAACAAACTGGATCCAGTTATTAATAAACTCTAGAAACTTAGGGACAAACAGCCGGAGAGAGAATCAAAAAACTGTAGATAAGCAGTGTATGTAAGGATAACCGGATAACCAAGTGTATGCAAGGCTCAGCTTGAGTGTTAGTGTTTCCTGCTCGTTGAAAGAGACAGTGAAAATGGTACAGCTCTGAAATCCCCAACACCAGCTATTTAGAATTCCTACTCTTTCTTCCGTCACCCTTTTTTTTTTAATTAATTTTTTTAAATTGGAGGCTAATTACTTTACAATATTGTAGTGGTTTTTACCATACATTGACCTGAATCAGCCTTGGGTGTACATGTGTTCCCCATCCTGAAACCCCCCTCCCCCCTCCCTCCCCATCCCATCCCTCACGGTCATCCCAGTACACCAGCCCTGAAGAAGGCATCTACATTCATGACCTGAAGAAAGTCACAAGAAAGAGCACTCTGAGAGCCCCGACAGCAGGTGAACTGGTTGCTCTGCCTGCATTCCACCTCCCCTCCCTGTTACCCTGGCCGTGTGATGGGGCGGCTGACACCTGATTTACAGTCCCGCCCCTGCACCTGCTCCCATCCCGGCTCTGTGCAGACTCTGCATGAGTAAATGGGCAAGTCAATTCTCTAGGTCTGTTTTCCCATATGTAAAATGGGAAACAAGACCCATGATTTCATAAACAAATATAAACATCAAAGAAGGAAAGAAAACAACACAGGGACAGCATGTGCAGCAGGCACACACGTGCTTCTCACGTGGAAACGCTACCAGAAATTCTCCAAAGCCACAGTCTGACTCAGCTGCAGGCAGGACCTTTGCCTCCTTTCAGAGAGAAAAGCTGGCCTCAGTCATGTGGGACTCTGCATTCCGGGTCTCCTTTTTTTCTTTGAGGTACATTTCTCATCAGTCATTCTTTCAGTGCAATTTTTTTTTTATATTGAAAATAGACATTTTATATTGTTTGTACAAGGAACAATTTCAAAATACAAATCTTATAATATGTAGATATAAAAGACAGGATATAAATATAAATGCACATCTATAGAAAAACGTCACCAAGGTAAGTTTTCTTCTTCCTGAATCCTTAAATCTAGAGGATCCACTAGGCACGGTCTCTCTCGGCTCCCTTTCCGTGCACGCAGAGCACCTGGCCGAGAGAAGGTTTTACAAGCTGAAATGCTGGTGCCATCCTTAACACCTCCCAATCCAGGAGGAGTCTTGTAGTTCACTTGCAGCCTCGGGTGTGTTTCTTCTCTTTGTAACCTGCAGGTCAGGGTGAGGAATGGGATTGAATCGCGTGGACAAGCTGTCCTGAATAAATGTCACGATGAAATAAAAGCCCTGATAGGAAGCCCTGAGGCCTTCACTCCCTCCCGGGTAACTGTTGATGGCTGGGACTTTGGGAACTGGGCCTTACACCCAGGGCAGGCAGGTAGACAGCGGGCATCTGTCCTGAGCCCAGAGAACCCACCGGTAAGGGCGATGCTTGAGCTGGGCAGTCAGTAAAATGATGGCCGGATGTTTCCTCACCCTGGGGGTCTTTCCCCTGGGGCCAGCGCCCCAAGTCTTCCCTAGGTCCTTTCTGGCTGGAGAAGAGCTGGGCCTTCACTGCGGCCTCTCCTGGCCTCGGCGTTCCCAGAGCCTCCTGAGCCATGCGGGTGGATTTCCGTGTCCTCCCCTCTGGCATCTGCCCCCGTGGTCATCGGCGCACTCTCCATGCTCTCCATCTCAACACCGGGTGTCTGGTGGGCTTGCCTGGAAAGTAGGATAATTGACCGAGGAGAGATTGTGTCAACAAACAGTTCATTTCGGACACTCTGATGGAGTGCCTCCACTCACAGGCGGTCTTTAGATCGTATTTTGGATTTCACCCCTTTGTCCACCAAGTTTTACCAGCACTGTGGGGGCAGCTCTACCCGCCTTGCCAACACCCTGCCAAAAGGCAGTGGTTCCAGTGCCAGGTGCCATGGGAGGAGAGAATGACGAGGAGCCTGGCCAAGCCAATATTGACAGTCCTGATAAAAGTGATGTCATGGTTATAAAGTTCACTCAGTCATGTCCAACTCTCTGCGACCCCATGGGCTGTAGCCTACAGGGCTCCGCTGTCCATTGGATTTTCCAGGCAAGGGTACTGGAGTGGGTTCCCATTTCCTTCTCTAGGGGATCTTCCCGACCCAGGGATTGAAGCCAAGTCTCCTACATTGTACACAGAGAGTTTACCATCTGAGCCACTAGGGAAGCCCTGACATTTATTTAGTAAGTGTTAAATAAATAAACAAATATATTAATCAGTTCTTGAGAAGCCAGGAGTAGGGGATGCAGAGAATCTTAACACCACGCCTCCCCACCTGTCACTGGATGTGTGTTTTAGGTCCTGAGTAATCCATGCGGACCTATGGATTACACAGTCTGCCTCCTGAGAAGAAGCAATTTTCAGGACATTGTCGAGTCAACACCTGAGCTCCGTGCAGTGAGGCCTAAACTATAAATCAGAACTCTAGGCCAGTTTACAAAACCAATTTTCTAAAACCCAATTTGTTGAATCACTAATCTACCTAATAACCAATTTGCAAATTAATCAGCTTACAAAAAGAATCAGCTAACCATAAAGCCAAGTAGCAATGTTATTATGCTTGCTACTGCTGCTAAGTCACTTCAGTCGTGTCCGACTCTGTGTGACCCCATAGACGGAAGCCCACCAGGCTCCCCCTTCCCTGGGATTCTCCAGGCAAGAACACTGGAGTGGGTTGCCATTTCCTTCTCCAATGTGTGAAAGTGAAAAGTGGAAGTAAAGTCGCTCAGTCGTGTCTGACCCTTAGCGACCCCACGGACTGCAGCCTACCAGGCTCCTCCATCCATGGGATTTTCTAGGCAGTTATTATGCTTACCAGTCCTTAAAGATACGTTCATGACTATTACCATAAATACAATCAGTGAATATTGATGTACTCTTTTTAGGAGCATGTTTATTGGCCAAATTTATCAAATTTACAAATTCTTTTTAAGAATATATTTTAATGTCTTCTTTAAAAAGATTGTGTATTTATTCTTTTTTAATATCATCAATGAATATATTCTAATTATATCTCCTAAGAATAATTCTAAATACATTTTATGTAGAAATTATTTAACTGTAATGATATTCTTAAAATCCTTTTAAAAGTCATTTTCTATTTCACAAATATTTTAGCATTTAGGGGAATTTTTTGATGAATTTTTAAGTAAAACATCAGCCTTCTTTTCTTGATTTCTAGGCTATGACATTTATGGCATTTCTTTTTGGTTAGGGTGATATTAATAGCTTTTGAAATTGTGTGAGAATATTTTGATGTGTGTGAGTATTTTGATGTGTGTGAATATTTTGGCTTTGCAGTGCCATTTCATGGAATATTCATTTTGTCAAAGTTAGGCTCGAAGAGTAGTATAATCTTTATGTTGATATAGTGTTTAGGAAGAAATTTTTGTGACTAGTGATTAAAAGTTTAGTTTCAACACACCTGATATGTCTGGAACAGCCATATCACTATGGAATGATAAAATACTGGCTACCAGCTGATGGAAGTACAGAGTCAAGGCTAATATGCTATTTGAGGCTTTTATGAAGGAATGGTAAAAATGCCTAAAGATTAGGAAAATAAAAGCTGAAATTTCAGCAAGTGGCAGAAACGGTCTTGCCAGCAATGCTGAAATATAGAATTTCTAGTATTAGAAATGCCAAAGTTAACATGTATGAGCCTATTTATGGGCACGTGTGTCTGTTTTTAACAAGTACATTCAAGAACAATCCGTAAATATATCATACAAATTGCACATCCATCAAATCAGTTACTTGGCACATTCTTTCCTTCTGAATTGGCTTTTGGTGAATTGGCCCCATGCCGTCCATTGATTTCTGGCTGCCTGGATTCTGACCAGTGACCTGCAGGCTGCCTTTGGACAGCAAAGGGAACAGGCCTGACTCCAGTGACCACTTGGCCTGGACACTCCTTTTGCCCAACACAGAGTGGGTAGAAGCACCCACATCTCCAGCCAGGAAAGAGTCTTTCTTGGCAAGGGTAGACCTATGTCATCAGATGCAACCCTGCTCTTGGGGGAAGAAGCATCTTTTCCAGCGTGGGTCTACTGTGCTACTCACCTTGACCTCAGGCAACGTACCAGAAGAGACACCAGGCACACCCCAAAGAGCACGGCGACAGCTGTGGAGACGGCCGCTGGAAAGAGAGCAGAATGAGTTGGCATCCTGCTCAAAGTCCCAGCATTCCTGAGCCTGAAAATTCTGTAGTTTACGCTTCTGCAGAGAGATCCAGATGCCTTCCCAACCAGCTCACAGTTACTAACAGATCCTGAGATCCACGCTGTTCTGTCTGTTCTACATCAGGGCAGAGAGGACACTCCTTTCCCGCCAACACAACCACAGTGGTTGTCTAGGAGTTGTTAGGGAGGGTGGGACCTTCATGTGGAAGCAAGAGGGCTGCTCCCAGGGGCAGGTGAAACAGTACTATTTTTAAAACACTTGTTTCAATTAGAAGCTGCCAGATTAGATTAGATTAGATTTGGCCAGTTTGCCTTAATATTGTGAAATCTCCCTGCAAAAATCACCAACGTGCCCTGTGTCTAAGATGACAATCTGGGGCTTCCCTGGTGACTCAGTGGTAAAGAATTCACTTGCCAGTGCAGGAGACATGGGTTTGATCCTTGGTCTGGGAACATCCCACTTGCTGCAGAGCACCTGGGCCCAAGTACCACAGCTACTGAGCCTGCACTCTGGAGCCCAGGAGCCACAACTACTGAAGCCCGCAGGCCCTAGAGCCCTGCTCCATGAGGAGCAAAGCCACTGCGAAGAGAAGCCTGAGCACTGCAACTGGAGAAAAGTGCACACAGCAATGAAGATCCATCACAGCCAAACTAAACTAAACTAAAAAAAAATTAAGATTACAACCCAAACAACTGCGGACCCAGGAGTCTCACTGTGGCCCAGGAGGCATATTGATCACCTGGGGCCTTGAGCTTTTCAGACCTGCGCCTAGACAGACAGCCACAACCGTGTGTGCAAGGACTTGGCCTTAAACTAGAACTGTCCTCAAAAACGGCTAGAGATAAGATGAGGGAACATACCCAGATTTCTGCAGAATAGGACAGGAAACGGCAATGTGTAACGGAGGCTTCAGAGAAGACCATTACTTTTGACTCTAATTTCACTTCTAGAAATGTATTCTAAGAAAATGGGAAATGCATACACAGGAGTATGCATTACTAAAGCAACTAAAGCATTGTTTAAAATAATTTTTAAAATGTTAATCTAAATCTCTTATCAGTAGACAGTTAAATGAAATGTGACATACCCATACAATGGAGTATTATTCAGCTTTTCAAAACTTTTAAATCTACATTTGTTAATACAGAAAGATGTCTACAAAGTCTTAAGTGAAAAAGCTGGTTGAGATAAAAATGAATAAAAGAATTTCCAGTAAGCCACGTATGTGTCCGTATACACAAAATAGTCTTGAAGAATATATGCTAAGTATTAAGTAGTTCTTTGGGCTTGTAGATAACTTTATTTTCTTTTTTTAAAAGTTTGCATTCCCCCACCCTGATCTTTTTGCAATGACGCTCTAATCAGAAGAGACACTAAAGTTACAAAAACAAGACTACTTTTATTTACCTAAGTAAATAAAACTTAGAAAAGCTATTCCAAAAGAAGTAAGAGAAAACATGAGAAATTAGTGAACGTTGTTCTGAGTTTCTAGATTTAATATTAATCATCATTATGCCTAAAAGACAAATTCCTTAGCAGAGATGTTATACCCTCCAGTAAAGTCTTCCTTCACATTGACTAATTAGGTGGGCATGCATTTACTGTTCACGGAGAGATTTATTGGAAAAGGCAAGCTGATGTTAACTTTAGTTCCACTTTCACAATGCTGCTTCCTGTTTCTTACTGAGAATAGAAGCTGCAGACTCAGACTCAAGCTCAAAAAGGGGTCCTGAGCCAATGATATGACAAAGCAATTTGAATTCAGCCCCTGGAACTCAGACGTTTGGTTTCTTCCCCAGTTATTTCCAGGCAAATGTAGTAAAGAAATTGAAACAAGAATCACTAAATTTAGTAAAGAGATTGAAACCAGAATCACCAAATTTAGTGAAGAAATTGAAACCAGAATTGCCAAAACAATGGATTAATGCATCGACTGTCATATTTTCCACACTTTTTCTAGCAGGGTGCATGGGTTGGAGAAAAAGGAAAAGAGATTTGATGACACAGAGACGGGAGGAGGATTAGCTTGAGAGAGGAAGGAGAAGATGGATTATTGCACAGGAGGCCAGAAGGGCCAGGAGCCCCTGCCTTGCCTTCAGCCTACGGTGATGTTGGGTCTGCAGTGGAGAAGACAGCCGAGGTGGCCAGTGGACCATGTTCAGTGCGGGTGAAGGAGTCCTCTGTAACCACAGTGAGGTACCACCTCATGCCAGTCAGAATGGCCACCATCAACAAGTCTACAGATAATATTAATTTGAAAAGATATGTGCACCCCAGGGTTCATAGCAGCACTATTTTCCAAATCAAGACATGGAAACAACCCAAATGTCCATGAACAGATGAATGGATAAAGAGGTGGTATTTATGTACAACGTAATACTTCTCAGCCATAAAAAAGAATGAAATTCTATCATTTGCAGCAGTGTGGATGGGTCTAGAGTATATTATGCTTAGTGAAATAGGTCAGAGAAAGAGAAATACTGTATGATATCACTTATATGTGGAATCTAACAAATAATACAAATGAATGTATATGTAAAACAGGAACAGACACAGAGAAAACAAACTTGTGGTTACCAAAGGAAAGAGGGAAGAGAGAGGGACAAATTAGAGACAGGGGATTAACAGATATAAACCACCATACATAAAATAGATGAGCAATAAAGATATACTGTATAGCAGAAGGACTTACAGACAATTATCTTGTAATAACATGAATGGAGTATAATCTACAAAAATGCTGCACACCTGAGACTAACGTATTGTTGTAAATCAACTATACTTCAGTTTTATAAAAGTGTTCTCTATGCATATCCAGGGAATCACCATTTCTTGGCAGTACCTACAAACTAGCTCAGTCAGACAGTAGGGTATCTGACATGCTATGTGCCTGCGTTTGCTGAAGGCAGTTATGAAATGAGAATGTCAACACCTTGGTCCCTGGCAATGGTTTCTCTTTTGTGTCTTCCTGTACTGAGCACGTAGGAAGTGCTGGGTTCAGAGTAGGTAATCAATAAATACTTAATTGATGGAATTAAATCATTAACCTTCTGCAAGCTAAAGAACTGGAAAAGGTCGGTTTTCATTCCAATCCCAAAGAAGGGCAATGCCAAAGAATGTTCAAACTACCACACAATTGCACTCATTTCACGTGCTAGCAAGGTAATGCTCAAATTCCTGCAAGCTAGGCTTCAACAGTACCTGAATCAAGAACTTCCAGATGTACAAGCTGGATTTAGAAAAGGCAGAGGAACCAGAGATCAAATTGGCAACATTTGTTGGATCATAGAAAAAGCAAGAGAATTCCAGAACAACATCTGCTTTATTGACTACACTAAAGGCTTTGACCATGTGAATCACAACAAACTGTGACAAATTCTTAAAGAGGTGGGAATACCAGACCACCTGATCTGTCTCCTGAGAAATCTGTATGCAGGTCAAGAAGCAACAGTTAGAACCAGACATGGAACAACAGACTGGTTCCAAACAGGTGAAGGAGTAGGTCAAGGCTGTATATAGTCACCCTGCTCATTTAACTTATATGCAGAGCACATCATGCTAAATGCTGGGCTGGATGAAGCACAAGCTGGAATCAAGATTTCCGGAAGAAATATCAATAACCTCAGATATGCAGATGACACCACTCTTATGGCAGAAAGTGAAGAGGAACTAAAGAGCCTCTTGATGGAAGTGAAAGAGGAGAGTGAAAAATCTGGCTTAAAATTCAACATTCAAAACACTAAGATCATGGCATCTGGTCCCATCATTTCATGGCAAATAGATGGGGAAACAATGGAAACAGCGACAGACTTTATTTTCTTGGGCCTGAAAATTATTGTGGATGGTGACTGCAGCTATGAAATTAAAAAGCACTGCTCCTTGGAAGAAAAGCTATGACCAACCTAGACAGCATATTGAAAAACAGAGCCATTACTTTGCCGACAAAGGTCCATCTAGTCAAAGCTATGGTTTTTCCAGTAGTCATGTTTGGATGTGAGAATTGGACCATAAAGAAAGCTGAGTGCTGAAGAATTTTTGCTATTGAACTGTGGTGTTGGTGAAGACTCTTGAGAGTCCCTTGGACTGCAAGGAGATCAAACCAGTCAAACCTAAAGGAAATCAACCCTGAGGCTGAAGAATTGATGCTGAAGCTGAAGTTCCAGTACTTTGGCCACCTGATGAGAAGAGTCAACTCATTGGAAAAGACCCTGATGCTGGGAAAGATTGAAGGTGGGAGGAATAGGGGACAACAGAGGATGAGATGGTTGTATGGCATCATTGACTCAGTGGGCATGAATTTGAGCAATCTCTGGGAGATAGTGAAGGATAGGGAAGCTTGGCATGCTGCAGCCCATGGGGTCACAAAGAGCTGGACAAGACTGAGCGACTGAACTGAACTGCAGCTGAAGGACATGTAAAGTGCCATTTGCATTTAATGAGAAATCTGCATGTTGTTGCAGGTTAGGACCACTTCTGGCACAAGATAGGAGCTCACTTTGTATCGTTTGAACAGACGAATGATATGATATAAAGGTAGCTCCCTTTAAAGGCTGAGCATGTAAACTACAGCAGATGTACTTCTGCTCTGAAAGATGAGCCCTTCCCCTCGGGTGTACGAAATGGACATGGCAATGTAAACACTGTCGTAGCTGACATTCTATCCTTTTGTTTTACAACCAGGAATCTTCAAAAATAGCCTAGGTAAGGAGCAGAGACAGACATTGGAATAATTGAATAAGGTTATTGATTAAAAAGAAAGGCTGCCAAGTGAGTGCATAGATATAGAAGACCGTGAAATGAGGACCATTTCCCTCAACATGCGCTGAAATGTTAGAGCCCTCAAACTCCAATGAGCATTTGCTCACTCACTTATGGAACATCTACTATTTACCATTTTGTTGCACTAAAAGAGCCACTTTTAAAAGTTGCGAAAGGGACTTCCCTGGCCGCCCAGGGGTTAAGACTTCCCCTTCCAATACAAGGTGTGCAGGTTCAATCACTGATCGGGGAGCTAAGACCCCACATCCCTCGGGGCCAAAAACCCAAAACATAAAACAGAGGCAATATTGTAACAACTTCAATAAAGACTTTAGAAATGGTCCACATCAAAAAAAAAAAAAATCTTTAAATACATAAAAGTCATGATAATCATTTACCTAATTCATTTTTTAAGAACTGATATTGGTAATACCAGTGGACTGATTAAAACATTACAGTAATATCTACTGAGCAACTGCTATGGTAAAGCATTATTTATATCATCTTCCAAAGATGATAAGTCAGTGACTTATTCCTGCAGAAATAGGAGCCCCTACAGATGCCCAAGGTGTCATGAGTGCCTCTGCCTCTTGTGCCCGGTGGGACACACTTGTGCCCGGTGGGTCCCAGGTGGTTGGGATTGTGTGTGACTGACATACTTTGAAGAAACTGTCCATCACTAAGTATTTCTAGACACCTAGCAGGGTTTTAGTTTTAATTCCTATTTTCTTAACCGATAAAACTTAAATGGATCTCATTTTCATGTCTTTGCTGACTAGGCCTGTCTTATAGTTAGTGTTACATTAAGCAGTCTGGAAGAAAGAAATCTTATTCATGCCACATAAAAGATTTAAAGTGTTTTTTTTTAAATCTCTGTATTTCCACAGTTCCTTGAGCAGAGCTATCTTTGCCTATTGTAGGTATTCAGTTCATGTTTATTATCTGGCACTTTAGAATAAGGGAGAGAATTTTTGATATTTTAATCCAGTGAAAGTCATGAACTAGCAAGAAATACAGATTAGATCTCATAATAAAATAGTTTGGAAATCCACACTGGAAAAAAATGGCCCTCAAATTTTGTAGGATTTTTTTTCTTTCAGGTATACTTATACATGGGCTTTCCAGCTGGCTCAGTGGTAAAGAATCCATGTGCCACTGCAGGTGATGCAAGAGACTGGGGGGTTCAATGCCTGGGTCGGGAAGATCCCGTGGAGAAGGAAATGGCAACCCACTCCAGTATTCTTGCCTGGGAAATCCCGTGAATGGAGGGAGCCTGAGGCTACTGTCCACGGAGTCACAAGAGTCGGACATGACTTAGTGACTAAACCAGCACCACTACCACTCTTGCACCTGTGCAAAGTGACATAAGGTTTTCCGATTAGTCCTCCTTTGTTACATAGCCCAAGAATGTAGGGAACCCCAAGGCCCAATAGGGGTTTGGCTGGATAAATTGTGGCAAATCCATATAATAGAATATCCTGAGCTGTTGGAAAGAATGAGGTGAGTTTTTCATCTATTGATATGAAAAAATTTCCAAGACATACCATTAGGTAAAGACAAGGTGCAGAATAGTGAACATGATATACCTAACTATATTGTGTGTCTTCGACATGCTATTTACAAACTGACTCCCTCTGAAGGACACCCTGAAATCTGATAGCAGGAGTTCCTGCCTGCCTGCAAGGGGACTTTCAGTCAGAGATGGGCTTTTTACTGTACAGCCTTTTGTAACTTTTAATTGTTAAGCCCTGGGCAAACAGTAACAGTTCAAGAAAATGACTAAAAAAATGTAAAAGTCTGTAGAAAGATTAATGTAATATGTGACACAAGGAGAAAAATTTGGTCAGCTCTGTTACTTATTGGCCAACTCTTAAATGATAAACATACTTTTGTTTCAACGTCGTTGTCCATTAAATGCCACAGTTTTTCCATGAAAACACTCTCCAGAGAGCCTTTTAAAAATATCTTGCATTGGCATATGTTTCGACTGTTCTTAAAACCATTCTAATCAACTAAATGCAAAAACGACCAAAGCCACTTGGTTTTTTCCCAGAACACACTTGATGAAGATAAAATATAACTACAAAAACTTGAATCTTTCTCTAGCCAGGAAACTTGTGAATAGAAATTAAAAATTAATTTTTGTCTGTGTTGAAATAGTTTTTTTCCTTCACTGAAAACTTGCATTTCTCCCTGCTCCTGTTTCCTCCCCTCTCCTTTTTTCTCTCTCTTTTCCCTTCCTCTTCATCTTTCATTCTTCCAAGCACTTTTCCGTTTTCCTCCTTATACTCTCTGGGACTTTCTCTCCCTCCCAGCCTTAAAGTCGTGTGTCTTCTGTAAAGATGCCTTTAATACCATGAACGCGAACTTCTTGCTGTTGAGTGTATAGTGCTAGCTCCCTGTGAAAGATAAGTGCGTCTCATGGCAGAACATCATTTAATGATGTTAACTGGTTTTCCGGTGGGTCCTGAATGACAGTCTAGCCCCGACTTGGTAGGCCTGAACAGCTGCACGAGGGGGCCCTGTGGTGCACCAACCCTGGCTTCTGTACCAATTGCCTGACAGTGAGAACCTACCAACATTAAGATGAATAGCCAACCTAGAATTCTGCACACACTGTAAACAGTGCAGTCAGGTAACTCATCTACACGGAGACACTTCTGAGAGTGAAAGGGGCAGCTGTTGGTGACCACACTGGAACAGCAGGAGTAAGTCAGGACCATCCAGCACCCCAGCACTGAGGTTCCCTGAACATAGACACCACCACTTGATGCAGATAAAATATAACCACAAAGGACCAAGGAAAATACTCACCAGTCACAACTCTGGGATTGTACT
This sequence comes from Moschus berezovskii, assembly GCF_049115385.1. Classification (NCBI taxonomy): domain Eukaryota; kingdom Metazoa; phylum Chordata; class Mammalia; order Artiodactyla; family Moschidae; genus Moschus; species Moschus berezovskii. Next base: position 74,080,943 of record NC_142474.1, on the reverse strand, counting down.
GATATGCACCTGCAGGGAAGAGATTACAGCTCAGTTATTGCCACGGTCCTGAAGGCACTAAATTCTCTAAGCAGGAGATTCACAGCCAGCAAAATCAGACTCACTTTAGCATAGAACCAGGATCACTTGTTTCCATGCTGAGCCATGCTTAGGAATCAGAGGCGCATTTACAGAACATGCATATTACCCAGAGAGCGTGCCCCCATCCCTCACACCGTGATTCCAGATGGCAGAAAGCTTCTCTGTCCTCCCATGTCAGGAGGAGGCAGATCTTAATCAGATTCGCAGCAAAGGCTCTGCCATGCGGCTTAATGTGGAGGGAGACAGTTCTCTTCCCTCTGAAGTAGGGTGGAGCATAGAACACAGGCCAGAGTGAGAAGGCTGTGGCAGAGAGCAGGAGGCAGAGGGTCACGCAGTCATCCTGATTTTGGATTGGATGGTGTGATGTGATCGGCCTACTCTGGATCTGCACCCGCGTCTCTCCTCCAGCAGGCAAAGCCAGCACTAACCGTGCGTGTCCTGCAAGGCCGGGTGTGTGTGTTCCGGAACCTTGGCTGCTGTCTGAGCTGGGACGGAGGTGGTCTCCTTACTGACTACCCCTGTGGTTACCACAGGAGGAGCTGTGGACGGCAGCCTGGAGCCTGGTCCAGTAGTTGGCCTTGTGGCCACTTTGGTGTCTGACTTGGAAGTAAGATCTGGCTCTGCAGGGGAGTGCAAGACATGGACAATGAAAACATTGAGAACAGTGTCTTTTCTCAGCTTCAGAAGAGAGTGGACCAACACCTTCTCCCGTGAGCCCACCCCGGCCAGCCCTCTCCCAGCAAACTCCTCCACAGCTCTGGGGGAAGATCCCTTGAGTGGGTAACATCTTCGTCGGTTCCGAATGGCCAAGAGGCTTTTGTGGACACTAGCGGATTTATGACTACTTATCATGGGCCACACAAGCTAACGATCTCAAAGATTTGAGTAGAATCAGGCACTGGAGAAGTGGTTACCAGGAGACCCAGCTCAGACAAACAAGTGGAACAGGCGATTTCCCTGGCTGTCCATTGGATAAGTATCCACCTGCCAATGCAGCAAACGGGGGGGTTCGACCCCTGGTCTGGAAAGATCCCTCCTGCTGTGGAGCAACGAAGCCAGTGCACCACAACTGCTGAGCCTGTGCTCTAGAGCCCACCAGCCCCAACCACTGAGCCCGTGCTCTGCACCAAGAGAAGCCACGGCAGTGAGTAGCCTGAGCCCCCCAACTAGAGAGTAGCCCCCGCCCACCACAGCTAGAGAGAGCCCTCGCATAGCAACGAAGAACCAGTGCAACCAAAAAGTGAATGAATAAAAATAATTAAGAAAAGTGGAACTGTACTTGCCAAAGACATCAGGATGCTAACTTTAGTTTACTTTTTACATACTTGCACAAAACTTTTGAAATAAGGGGAACCTGGGGTTCAGCCCATCTGACCTTTCGAAAGGGAACCTGAGGGATGCATCCTGGCCTGGTGCCCATCTCTGGGAGGAGGCTGAGCTGCCTGCCTTGCGTTGAGGTCCTTGACCTCCCAACCCTCACTAGCCAGCAGCTGCCGCAACCCATAGGGAGCAGTGGCACAACCCTGCTGTTCTGTTTCCGTGGTGAGTGGGTCTTTCAGCGTGATAATACAGTCCTGATGAGCTCAGCCCTGGAGGAGAAGCTGTAATCGCACATCCTGGGCTATCCGGCCCCCTGTTGGGGCCTCTGCCCCACGCTCTCCCAGTCACGTGCGCCGGAGGAGTCATCGTGCCCTTTCACCCTCTCTCGGCACCTCGTAGGGCCCAGGCAGTCTGCAGACCATGCTCCCCCGGACCTGGAGCAGGCCCATGAGGTGCCCCTGGCCACAGCACACACCCTGGAGGTTACACTCACACCTGAGATTTCCCTGCGTGGCTGCAATCTGCCAAGTGCTTGGGGCGTGAAGGCCAGGCTGAGAGGGAAGTCCCTCGAGCCAGGTGTGACTCAGGTCAAAGGGGTTGTGGGCACCCCAGCCTCTTCTTGTTTGTCATCGGCTCAGTAACTGGAAGGAAACCCTTGCTCCACCTTTCCACCTTCCCTTCAGCAATGGTTCTCAGCCGTGGTCCCCTGAGGGTCCCAGGAGAGCTTCTGGAACCCCAGTAACCAGGTGCCCCCCAGACCACCCAGAGTTCCAGGAGATCTCAGTGAGCATCCTCAGCTAAGAACTGGCTCTCGAGGGAGGCGGCCCGAGAAGCGCTGTCAACCACTGTGGGATGGCTCCTCCTGGAGGGAAAGGAGGAGACGGGGCCAGGAGCAGCCTGGCACTGGGGCTTCCCTGATGGCTCCATGGTAAAGAATCCACCTGCCGATGCAGGAGACACAGGTTTGATCCCTGGCCCAGGAAGCTCCCACATGCCTCTGGGCAACTAAACCTAGACGCCACAACTAGTGAGCCAGCGCGCTGGAGCCCTCGAACCACAACTCCTGATCCACGAGCTGCAACTTCTGAAGCCCGGGCGCCTAGAGTCTGTGCTCCCACAGCAAGAGAAGCCACAGCAATGAGAAACCCATGCACCGCAACTCAAGCATAGCCCTTGCTCGCCGCAACTAGAGAAAAGCCTGAGCATCAACAGACACCCAGCACAGCCAAAATAAATAAATAAAAACCTCACACTGGGTAATGGGCCACAGAGAATCAGGAGTCAAGAGAGGGTGTCAGAAGACACAGGGCGAGTTTTGCCAGGATATTTTGCACCCAAGAGCTCAGATTTTCTTAACAGTGCAGAGGAAACTAGGGTAGTTTGCCTAAGACTCAGCCACAATGCAGAACCCCGGCAGCTTTGTGCAAGCGTGTGTGCCAAAACGATCACGGGTGGGGTTGTTGGCAGATGGTGTGCTTGGGTCTCTCCCGGTTCTGCACGTCTTGCCAGTGGAAGCGCCATCTTTTCAAGGATGCTTGGATGGCCTTGGCAGGTGGAGACACTACCTCCCCCTGGAGCACAAGGCAGATGTGTTCACACCAACAGTAAAACATCAGGTTCCTGCTCAGGCTCCGTCCTCTCCAGGGATGTCCGCCGCCCACACGGGCACCTGCTTAGGCCTGTTTAAGGCACATGTGGACGAGGGGCTTGATGGAAACTGCCGGTGGCCCTGCTGCCTGCAGTGCCAGGCAAGAGAGTCCTCCGTCTCTGATCCAGGAGGGTTGGGTTTTCTGCCAGTGCCCATGAGGCCCAGGAAGGCTGATTTGCAGGGTGGGCAGAACCTCAGCCCCAACCCCCCATTCTCGAAGCTACGCATCTACCACAAAGTGTGATCTGGCCCAGTGAGAGTGGATTTTAAACCATTATGAAGTGTGCACCCGTGAAGCCTGGTTGTCCGGCAACTTCGGCTTAAAAGAAAAAATGAAGCTAATATCAGTTCTTATCCTTGACGTGAATAAGGGGTGTCTGTGGTGGAACCCCAGCAGTGGTCCACGGATCTGCAGGCTCTCTATGGACCTCAGGGTGGCCGGGGATGTGAGTCCTGAGAGAGTCTGTGGCATTCCTACCTTTTCCGGAGGGGGTGGGGCTCTCTGGCTCTGGGGTCAACCCTGTCGGCGCTGCTGTGGAGGGTGGCCTTTGGTGACTCAGGGAGGGGTCTCCTAGAGAGAGGATAACCACATAGCATTTATGATCCCAAGGGTGGAACCTGGACTGGCTTCAGAACTGGATGTAGATAAAAGAATAATAATAATAAATGCATAATTTAAATAAATAATACATTTATAATTTAAAGTGGACACATCTGGCCGCCCAGGCCTGGCCAGACACACACGAGATAAACAGCTGTTCGTCCACAGTTCCCAGTGCAAACAGACTGCACAAGTTCAGAGGCAAGTGTCTTTGGCTAGAAAGATAGCAATGACATCAACTCAGCTTTGTAACACTGGCTTTTGCATGAGAAAACAAATGATTCCTCAATGGATTGTTTTTGGCACAAGTTGTTGGGGAAATCATGGAGGGAGCGGTTAGTAGTAAAAGGTGGGGCTTTGGGGGCTAAGACCTAAAGGTTCCTCCAGTCTTTGGTTCTAAACATCTATGATTCTAGGCTTACCCCCATCCTTCATTCCCCCCGCCCCACCCTGCAACCCACCCCGTTCAGTTCAACATCCTTGATTCATTCACCCAGGGGAACTGGGATGTTGAGGAAATGCCCATTCTCTTTACAGTAAGAAGCCCTGAATTTCGCCCCTGGGACTACAGTTCCAGTGGGTCCCCGGGCTAGACTGAGGAAGACAGCCGTGCTCTCCCCAAAGTTACTGCTCAGACCTGGCCTCACCCAGCCCATTCCCATGGGCCCAACGGTCCATGCGGTGGGCACCCTGTTCCCAGCCCAGCGATGCCTCTGCTACAAGCAGAAGGCTTGCCTGGCCTCTGAGCCCTGCACGGTGGCCACGCGGTGGCAGGGCAGGGGCACAGGGTGATCTCAACACTACAGATTCAATAGAGAGACTGGCTTTTCAAGGAGTCCCCCAGCCATGAATCTGCTCTTGAACACCCCCATTTGTCTGCTTTTCCGGGAAAGGAGCTGAGAATGTCCACAAATGTTACATGAGAACGCATCCCACCTGGACACACACCATGTGTGCAGTAACTATTGACCGCATCCTTCTCTTGGAAGACTATGGGTTGCTCTTTCCTTCTCTAGAGTACAGAGCTTAGTCTTCCTGAAAATAACACTGCTGGCTTCCACTCTACGATTCTTTGACTTCTGGCATGGTTATCCAGTTGTGGATTTTTTTTTTAAGGTGGGGGAATTCCATAGATCTCTCCTCATTCTTGGTCTGGAGCTCTGGCTGGATCCCAGGTAATGTCTGGACCAGGAGGTCTCTGCTCCATGGGTCTCCCCACTTCTCTCAGGGCAGGTATCAACGGGGGAGGAAGGGCAGTGGTTTCCCTGTGGGCTGTCCCCTGGGGAGGAATCGGGCAGCCCTCCAGGGAGCAAGGTGCTGTGAGCAAACACCTCTGTCTGTAGCCCAGTTCTTGCTTTTGTGATCTAAAGCACTGATGGTAATAATAGTTAATATTTACCAGTTTGCTTACTCCTCCTACAACCCACAATGTTGAAAGGACCTGATGAATCAGGCCCATTTTCTTGATGAGGAACCAAGAGATCAAAGACATTGAGGCCCTTGCCCAAGGTCTCATGGGTGGTTATGTGGCAGAGCCGGGATTTGGATCCGGGGATTTGGATCCGGAACTATGTGACCCCAAAGCCCACGCAGTTCCCCCTCTTTGAGCTGTGTTTAGAGGCCCATTGGTTTATTCAGCCTCAGTCCTCAACCCAGATGGGTAGGCCCCCTCATCAGCTGCCCAAACTGCGGTCTGCTCTCTGCATGGCCGTGGCAAAAGGGGCTGAGGGACAGTGCTGGGACAGTCACTTACTGATGCACTTGAGGTTGGGAGTGGTCCAGTGGGCGACTTTCGCGGTCTCGTTAAACACACACTGGGTCAGGCTGGAGGTCCCAGCTTTACGCTTGAAGCCAGAATTACAAACATACCGCTCCCTGGAGTTGATGCTGTAATTCTTGACCTGGATGTCTGCATGCTCCACGGATGTGGGAGTCGGGCAGGTGATGCCTACAGAAGTGTAGACGAGAGGGAAGATGTGAGCAGACTGCAGCTTGCTCTGCGGGATGCTTGGGTGGAAGTCAGTACCTTTAAACCCGAGGGACCCTGGGGATCCACCCCCCAGATTCAAGCACGTGGAAGATGTTGAGTAAGGGCGCCCACCATCTAGAAGTGGTCCAGGGTCTTTCTTTGGGAGCCAGCCACTGAGCATCACTAGTGCCCGCGGGTCATCAGTGGGGGCCCCTCCCTGTCCTCCACCCCCTGTCTCCAGCCTCCGTATCGTTTAAACATGTCCACCTCTGTCTCTCTCCTACCCTGCCTTTCTTGCCTGAACAGCAAAAGGCTCCAGATTGCTACCTTTAACAAGCCTTCCATTTCCACAAGGCAGCTGGCATCATCTTCATTCCTTAAAAAGTTTATGTGTTTATTTCTTTGGCTGCGCCAGGTCTAAGCTGTGGCACTCAGGATCTTTAGTTGTGGCGTGTGAGATCTTTAGTTGCAGTATGTGGGATCTAGTTCCCCCACAGGGGATGGAACCCGGGCCCCACCGCATTGGGAATGTGGAGTCTTACCCACTGGACCACCAGGGGAGTCCCCAGCAGCATCTTTATAAATGCATATTTGATGACTTCACTTTTTCCTGGTTGCCCACTGCTGTCTTTCCTAAGCTGAGTTTAATGTCACTTTCTTAGGAAAGCCCTCCCTCACCCGAGTCCCAGAGTTCTGTGACCTTTTCCTCTGCAGTGGGTTCCATCCACAGCTGTATTTAAGACGCAGAGCCTTGAGGAAGGCTCTGCTGGCCCCGTCTGCCTCTCCAGCTACTCTTGCCTCTGGCCACACTGGCCTTTGGCCCATCACCACCCCCCATGCCTTCACCATGCCCCCCTGCCTTTCCCCACCCCACCCTTCCTAGCTTAGTTCAATGCCACTTCCTCAGGAAAGCCCTCCCTCACAAGGGTCCTCAGTTCTTACAAGGTGAGGACCCAGCCAGGTTACCACCTTTCCTTCAAAGCGGCCTCATTTAAGACTGAGTCCCATCCAAAGCCAGGAAGAGTCTATTGCAGCTAAAGTTTCAAAGCAAGATTTTCCTGTAGCCACTTGAAACAACTGTATGATTTCTTAATGCTCTTTTCCCATCAGTTCAGTACATTATTAGGTTTTCTTGTGCATGGAAGAGATGGGAGAACTAGTTTCTGAGGGCAAGCCTCGCATATGTAGGGCTGTCGAGGTGGCTGAGAGTGGGCTGTGCTGGAGGAAAAGTCCCACGGAGGGAAATTCCTCAATAGCATTTGCCATCGTCCTGAAGCTTCCCTTCTCAGTTACTGAAGGGTGTGTTTGTGCCGAGTGGCTCGTTGGTTGGGTGCCTGGCTGCCCACAGCTGCCTGGGGAGCTGACTTCTGGGTTCCAGGGTGGGAAATGAGTAAGTCTCTGCTGAGCAGCTGGAGCGTCATGAGGGTTCGGACTCAGGCAAGAGAAGTGAGTGAAGTAATCTTTCTGCCAGGGAGGGACTCTGAGGGGAAGACTGAATGTAGAGCCAGTTGGATTCACAGAGTGGAGGAGGAAGGCGCCCTAACTGTCTCCTGTGCCAGGGGTCAGCAAACTAGGGCCCAAGGGCCAAATCGAGCCTGCCATCTACTTTTGCCAATAAAGTTTTATTGGCACACAGCCTTGCTCATTTGTTTATGAAGATTGATGCTTTCACTCTGCAACAGCAGGACTGAATTGTTGCAACAGAGATCTAAATTATTTACTTCCTGGCCCCTTTCAGGAACAGCCTGCCCCAGGCTATGTAGCCTTAAAACAAACCACTGCCCTTGTTACTAAGGCCAGCTGAGTGAGTCAGCACAGAACTAGTGCAGTCCTCGGAGTTACTGAGGTTGACAAGATTAATACTGCCCCGCATAAAAAGAAACACGGCCCCACATGGCAAAACTCAATGTAAGTCAGAAGACAAATGACCAAATTGAAAAAACCCTGCATTTTCTATCACATAGGGTTAACTTCAATCAAAAGACTGCCAATCCCAAGGAAAAATAGGCAAAGAGTATAAACTGGATCTTGACAGAAAAGGAAATACAAATGCTCTTAAATATATTTTTAAAATACTCAACCTCAGTCATAATGAAGGAAATGTAAAATAAAACTACCTAAGACAGTGCTTTCAGCTCCCAAGTTGGAATAGAGCCAGAAGCTGGTTACTACACCATTACTGGCATGTTGCTCATACAGCCCCAAGTGAGACATACTTGCAATCTAAATACCCATGCATTTTGACCCTGCAATTCTGCTCCCAGGGATTTCGTTTTACAGCTATATCTGTATTCCTGTGAAATGTTGTTACAACACTTATGCATATACCCTTGAACTCAGCAGTTCCACCTCTAGGATTTGCCTTACTGGTGTATTTATGAAGTGAGTGTGTACAACATTGTCCATTAAAATAGCCAGTAAATTACCCTGTATGTCGTCAATAGGAGAAAAAATAAATTACAATAGAGATTATAGCACCACTGTACCATGAAGTCCTACCCAGCTCTTTACAATAGAGATTAGAGGAAAAAAAGAAAGTTATGCACTGACGTGGAGAGATTTCCAGGATAAACTGTTAGGTTTGGAAGAAAAGGAACAGAGCACTGTGTATTATACACTACCCTCAGTGAGAAATGAAGCAATACATATATCCAGCTTTTTATTTATACATAACATCTCCAAAAGTATACACAAGAAACTATTCACACTGGAGGTGACGCAGCTGAGAGACAAGACTGTTGCCTTTTCATGCTTTCTGAGTTTTTAATGGTTTTAATGCTTTTGAAATATTTTGTAATGCTCTATTTCTTCTGATGTGTACACAGGTTTGTTTTTTTTTTCCATGATATATGCTGGGGTAACAATCAAAATAGCTAACAACCAGACAGTGGCCTGATTCAGACTGTTATGCCCTGAGTCCGGTTCCCCCATACTGGTAGAATAAGACACTCGCAGCAATGCAAAAGCAAGAATGGGGTTTATTTCTAGCTCGAGCTAGGGCTCATGCCTCCTCCAGCGCAGTGGAGTGGGACAAGAGCCCCGAGCCCAGGTCACAGCGGTTTTTATAATCTCAGGTTACATAAGCACCTATTTCTGTTCAAAAGATCAAGCTGGCAGAAGCTCATTGGCCAGTTCACGCATGCACGGAAGCTCATTGGCCAGTTTATATGCGCGCGGGGTTTTTCTGGGGGATTTCCCTTTTTACTCTGATTGGCTCGACTTTTGGCGCCGGCGGGACTTTTCTAGGGAGGAGTTTCTTAATTTTTGGCGCCGGCGGGATCTTCTTAGGGAGGAGTTTCTGTGGACTTAGCCTCCACCCTCTCTCCAGGAAATCAAAACTTAGGCCTAAGCAAGGTCTCAGGCCTATCCTGGCTACTCAGATGTTAGGGCTCCTAACATCTCCCCCCTTTTCTGTTGTTCAAACGGAGGAATCTTCCTCCGTGGGTAGAGTTTGATCCAGGGATCTTTAGTTCTATGAGCAGCAAGCAAAGTACAGAAGCAAAAATGCATTACAGGAACATCAAGTTCTACATTAGGTCACAGCGTCCAATCTGAAATCACACCCATAATATCATTTTTCAGGATATCTGGGAAATAGTTATTTCCCAGGATGTCTGAACCATAGCTACTCTATTTTGACTTTTAATAGTAAAAATTTTTTTAATAGCCAAAGCAGATGTCACCATTAATGACGTCAGTGTTTTTCTAGGTATGAGAAGATGCAAGAATGGGAACTCATAAAACCTTTTTCTGAAAAGATCTGACTATCTGAAGGCCTGTTCTGCCAGTTTTTTCAGAGCACAGAGTGCCTCATTCCTGATTTTCACCCTGAACTTCTTTCAGGGGGTGTTGCAGCAGCTTGCAATGGTCGTGACGTAATCTTTGTAGAGGCAGCTGGCAAGTACCAACTTCCAGTCAGCAGGGTCCCTTCATAGCCACATATCTGACCATGTGACACCATTTCATGGCCATTGTGTCCCGCGTTGCTGGGAAGGCTCATTCCCAGGTCTAGGGAAGCGATGGGCCACTCAGTGTGCTAAAACTGGACCAGGCCTTGCAAGTAGCAAAAGTCTCTGGACCACTGTCTCACTAGCCTCCTGGTCCAGGAAAATATTCCCTCTTGTTGCTTTTTCTCATACCCAGAGTCACATTATTACAATTATTGATCTCATATGGAACTGCATATCAGCATTATATCACAGTCTCAGTGAAACAAGTGACATAGAAAATAATATAGCCATAGCTAGCAGTTAAGAGTAAAATAAGAATTATAAGTCAAGAACTTTTCTTAGATAAAGCCTGGTATACCCCAAGTCACCTGACTTCATTTGTTAAATGACTATCCGTTCCGTTCTGTCGCTCAGTCGTGACCGACTCTTTGCGACCCCGTGGACTGTAGCCCACCAGGCTTCTCCGTCCATGGGATTCTCCAGGCAAGAATACTGGAGTGGGTTACCGTCTCCTTCTCCAGGGGATCTTCCCGACCCAGGGATCGAACCCGGGTCTCCCGCATTGGAGGCAGATGCTTTAACCTCTGAGCCACCAGGGAAGCCTATAGCCTGGTGTTAATCTCCTGGTTGTACATTATGGAGCATCTGACCTTTATCTGAAGATTGGTTACTGAGATAAGCTTTAGAAACTAACCTAGAGTGTCCTTTTTAATAACTTAATTAAATCTTTTAGCAGTATCACATAACAAGGAACTGTTTCAGCCATGAGTCTTAGTAAACACTAGACATTAACAAAACTAGAAACTTAATTTAACAATTAACAAGCTTAATATTCCATGATTTTTCATTATGGAGGCATTAACCCTGTAGCCAGGAAGGCTTTAACCCATCACATAAAAAATGAGGTTTGTCAGGGAGCTGAGAAAAGCCAAGCAGCCATCTTGGATTTCCCATAGCCCTGACTCTGATTTCCAGCTATTGTTTTTCATTTTCCAATTTAGAAGCAGACTTTTGCCATGGTTTAAGGACATTAGGATGGCACAAGTCTAACAGAGTTTTTGTATAAGCAGAATGAGCTTTTACATGTCTACAAACCCGACAATTGGATTAATTTCTAAAACTAGCATAGGATCAGGCCTATGGTAAAAAAGCATTTGATTTATATGCAGAGGTCTAAGAAGTCAAGAAAACATTATAAATAATCATACGAATCAGGTCCAGCATCTTGGGCAAGCTGTCTACCTCTGATGTCGTCGTCTTCTCATCCTGGTGTAGTGTAGTTTCTTCTGAAAAAAGTCCTTCCATCCAGGTTGGAGACAGTCCCTTAAATTATGTCTTTTTTCCAGTCCTAGTTGCAGGTCATAAGGCATCTGATCTTCATCCAAAGATAGATCACTGAGACAAGCTTCAGAAACAAACCTAGGGTGCTCTTTAAGAACTCAACCAAATCCCATATTAATATCACATAACAGCAAAGATCATTCAGGAAATGAGTCTTAGTAGATACAGACTTCCATTAACAAACTAGGATTCAACATTCATTGAAACATCTTTTTCTCCCTAAAATCACTCTCATTTCTACCAAATATAACCAAATTAAGACTTGTTTACAAAATAAATCTGTTCTCAATAAACTTGACCTGATTATTTATATAACCATAGACTTTTCTTTTCTTTTTTTTTTTTTTGCTGAAACTTTTATGGAGTCTCAAACTTAACTTTAAGACCTTTCAGGGTTAGAGAAAGTCATCTCAAAGGCTTATCACAGATTTTGCACAACAGAGGTGAGTGAATTCCTCCCTTTCTTAAGGTCTCCCAAACTAAGATTTCTGTACCTGTTAGTGAGATAACCTTCTTAGTTTATCTGATAAAGTTACTGGAAGCCTAAGAGTTTCCAGTCTCTGAAGGGGTCAGACAGAGAAAAATGTTAAATGCTTCAATTTGTCTATTAAATACCATTTTACCAAATTACTGTTAAGTCATAATTAAAACACAGATTCAAACCAGTAATTTTTCAGAAACCATAAAAGTTATAAGCATATTTGCCAGTTCATTCGGTCCTTTTGTTAACCTTTGTACAGTCATCAGGTTTCTCACTAGAATCTTTTAATTTCTTACCCAGTTCAGAAACTTGTATTTATCTAAAAGTCCTTTTTATAAATCTTCTGGAAGAGGAAGCATTTTCACAAGAAACTTGGTTAGTGCTGTGACAACACTTTAAGATAGTAATCAGAATTACGGCAATATTTTACCTGAATATATCAGAATTTATATATAAATTGTTTCTAGGATATCTGTATTATTAACATTTACCATACAATATACCCGAGACTTATTATTCACTTGACAGTACTTCCCATGTACTTTAACATGGAAGTTGAACCCAATTAGTATAGTATCTCCCTTTGGGATGTTTCAGGGGCCCTCTGAAGCATCCCAAAGTCAGCTAGAAGCCAAAAGTGCTTCATCAGATTGATTTAGGAAGTTTTGTCAACAAATATCAGAAAGGTTTAGAACACTCAGTCAGATGGGATTATAGGTCACTGAAACAATAGCTATGCACTCAGCCATAGTAACAATATAGGATTTCAGAGGCAAATATAGAACAGACCATTTAAGAGGCAAATAATCTTAAATCTATTGTCAAATGCAGTCTAACATCTCAAGAAAACATTTGTTTATACACAAAACTCTTTCCTTGGGGTCCACTTTCCACAAAACCATTTTATCACTTTCTGTACCCATTTGTTCTCCCATCCTGAAACAGCCAACTGTAAGTCAGACCTATTACCTTTTTCCTTCATAAAATGTAACTTCATTATTCATACCTTCTTTACTGAACACACACATCTTACTTCCCTTAAGCAAACAAGAATTGACCTTTATATTAGCATTCTATAGATTGATGAACATAAATACCAGTGATAACTTAAAAAATTTTAGCAAACATCTCAGGATGGCATCAAACATTATTTGTTAATAGTCTAAAATCTTTAGTTTTTCTGTAAGTTAGTATTCAGTAGTGAATGTTTCAGAACCTTATTTTATTTGGAAATGACCTAGCTATTCAATAAACTTTTGTTACTTAATTTAGCACAACCTTAGAAATTCAGGTTACCAAAATCTAGAGAAACTGTTTTAGACAGACATTTTTAATCTTAATAGAGTTTATCTAAAAGCTCTTGTCTCATTTACATTTCTTAGAAGTTTTTTTTTTTTTTTTTCACTCAAGGTAATTTCTTTGTCGACAAACTTGTAACAGATATATTTAATTTACACTGAACCTAGGTACAATGAAAATATTCTACTTAATGTTAATTACTCTAAGACATGTCTATATTAGATAGATCAACAAACATTAATATCAGGTATTTAATACTGAATATTTTCCACTTTACTTGAACCTGGAATTTGTAAGCGCTTACCCTTTAAGCCAATTAAATAGAGCTCATTTACAAATTAACTTCAAAAATATTACTCAGAGACCAAGACATACCAAGACAGACACAGTGCGAGTCTTTAGTCATGACTTAGACATGACAATATAAAATTTACTAGTTTATAAAACAGTTGGACCGATTCTATAGGGGGTCGGCGGAGGGACCCCATAAACAATAAAAGGGCATAAGGAAGGAGAGTCACCCAGTCCCCGCCAGTCTCTATTGCCAATTTTGCCAGTGTTTCCTTTAGGGTCCGATTCATCCTTTTTACTTGACCCGAGCTCTGGGGATTGTATTCGCAGCATAATTTTCATTTAATCTCCATAGCCAACACCAATCCCTGAACAACTTTATTTTAGCCAAATTCCTTGGTCTCTGGGCAGCTGCTCGGAGGCCTGCCATAAGAGTCTGGCGGTACACTCGGAGATGCTCCCTACCTTCTGCGCGCTCAAAGTCCCACTGGGGCCGGGTCAATGGAAATCCCTCATCAATTAGGTTCGGCTGCAGGGTGGGCCTCCCGTCCACACCCCGGACATGTTTCCGAGCTTCCGATAGAATCCTTTCCCTTTCTTCCATGGTGAAGAGCACCTGTAACAGCTACTGACAGTCATCCCAGGTGGGATTATGGGTGAAAAGGATAGAAACAAAAGGCTTTATCCATGCTGGTGGGTTTTCCACCAGATCTTGCCAGACCAGGATATAGGGCATCTGGTCCGGGTGGCCGGAAGGGCCGGGCATGAGAACCTTCCCCCAACAGCCCGGATGGTGGGCAGGCTGAAGGTTCCCTCTCTCGGCCACCCGACATTAAAAGTGGGTCACTCCGAGGAGCAGAGCGTCACCAGCTTATTCCTCTTCACTAGCAGAGACAAGTCTCGCGCCCTAGATTTAAAGTTAGAGAAATGATCCATCATGAGGGAGAGCGGGGTAGAGCTTCCTTGACCCATGACCACAGAACAGATTATGGCAGAGAACAGACACAGGAGAGACAATGCCGGCACACACGATAACACGACAAACGGAGGACAGACAAACATCCGCCGAAAACACACTACTAGGTCTCTGAGACCTCTGAGGCTTCCTGCAGTTTAAAGTAACCTTACCAAAGGGCGTCCACCGCCCACCAGATTCCGGATCGGGAGAGACCTCCCTCCTCTCTCCCGCAGAGCCAGCTGCCTTCCAGCGCGAATGCTGGGCCTCGGCCTTATGCCGGCTATGGCGATCAATTCGCCCCTGACCTTGCAGATCCAGCTGCCTTCCAGCGCGAATGCTGGGCCTCGGCCTTACGCTGGCTACGGCGACCAATTCGCCCCTGAACAGACCTTGCAGATCCAGCTGCCTTCCAGCGCGAATGCTGGGCCTCGGCCTTACGCTGGCTACGGCGATCGCCCCTGAACAGACTTTGCACCGGTGCTATAATCAGCCCTCCTCCAGGCTGATGAACCCCTTCTGCCGGGAGAGCGTTATTCTCCCCAGTCAGAGGGATCCCGGACGAGCCCCCAAATGTTATGCCCTGAGTCCGGTTCCCCCATACTGGTAGAATAAGACACTCGCAGCAATGCAAAAGCAAGAATGGGGTTTATTTCTAGCTCGAGCTAGGGCTCATGCCTCCTCCAGCGCAGTGGAGTGGGACAAGAGCCCCGAGCCCACGTCACAGCGGTTTTTATAATCTCAGGTTACATAAGCACCTATTTCTGTTCAAAAGATCAAGCTGGCAGAAGCTCATTGGCCAGTTCACGCATGCACGGAAGCTCATTGGCCAGTTTATATGCGCGCGGGGTTTTTCTGGGGGATTTCCCTTTTTACTCTGATTGGCTCGACTTTTGGCGCCGGCGGGACTTTTCTAGGGAGGAGTTTCTTAATTTTTGGCGCCGGCGGGATCTTCTTAGGGAGGAGTTTCTGTGGACTTAGCCTCCACCCTCTCTCCAGGAAATCAAAACTTAGGCCTAAGCAAGGTCTCAGGCCTATCCTGGCTACTCAGATGTTAGGGCTCCTAACAAGACAGCGAACAATCAGAATAGCTGCTGGCATTAACCAGGACCCAGTGGGGTGACCACTGGCCACAGATCAAAAGCCACACCAATGATGAGGACCGGCAGAATATCAGCCGTGTGTATGTATACTGTTTTAAATACATGAAATACTTCATAATAAAAAAGTGGGGGATGGGATTTAAAAACACCCCACCACAGGAAGTCAGAAATCACAGGACAAAGGAGAGCTAAACCACACGTTGCATGTTCATTGCTTTTACTATAACACCAGGCCGCCTCTGCATGGAGCCCTAGCTTTCTGCTTTCCCGCCTGAACTTCTGCCCAGGGCTTGCCCATCTTCTCCTCCAGAAAGCGCCCTCTGGGTTTCCACACTCCCCAGCTGCTAGCGTAGGTGCAGATGTCAGAGAATCACTGCCAGAATCAGTGGGACACGCACTCACCTCTCAGGGTCACCACCTCCTGAACCCCTTTTGCCACATCCTGCTGGCTAGGAGGGCTTCTTTAGAGATCAGATCAGAGGGAGCAAGTTCCAAATTCAGAGTGTGGTTGGGACAGTCTACTATCAAGTGCTCAGCAGTCTGCAGACAGGCCAGCCACCACTAGATCAGCTGTCAGACCCTCCCCTCCTGCTTCAGGGTGTATTGCCAAGGTGTCAACATCCTCATACCCGAACACACCTGAGCACACCTGAGTCCAGTGGGTTAGTCACTCCAGGCTTTACTTTGGTCTTCCTAGTCTCAGAAGGGAAAATAGACTGGTTTTCATGCTTAATCCAACCCTGACTCTTCTTTTAAAACCCCATCGACATCTAATATTAGATTTTTAAAATATTTATTTACTTATTTAGGGTGCACTGGGTCTCAGTAGCCACATATAGCATCTAGTTCCCCAATCAAGGAGCATGAAGCCTTAGCCACTGGACCACAAGAGAGGTCCCTAATATTACATTCTTAAAACTATAATATCCAGCTTGCTGTCCTTTATCACTCCATCCTGATGCAGACAATGCTCTCTTCACTCACAGTGATTCTATGACAGACACAGCATTTTCTTTCCCTTTTCAATGAGATCATAAGATAGTCATTATTTAATGTACCAGTTTTCAAAAAAAATTTTTTTTCCCTATTAACTGTGTGAACAGAGTTCATGGGAGAAGCAGTCTGGCTGTTCAGGTGTACTTCCTTCCTCCTCCATGCTCTCCCTCTGATGTCTGGATTGCATCTTGCTCACCTGAATCCCTTCCCAAACATTTTTATTCACCTTGCAGTGCTCAAGTTCAGCTTCATCCACGGATTCCAATTTCAAATCATGTTTTGAGTCTATTGATCTTTCCTTGGTCACCTTTTTTTTCAGATTTGATATTGTGAGTCAGCAAATCGTCCTACTTCTAAATCTGGAAATCCTTTCCTCCATTTAGGGTAGTGGGTTTCAACTCTGAGTGTTTGTGGCACTCTGAAATAAAACATTTGCCCTGCCACTCGAGGGCATTTAAAAAGTTAAGGCCATGCATGGCAACCGTGTCAGTAAGAGCCACAAAGAATCACTGCCACAGTGTAAGGACACCGTGCCAGTGTGTCATTCTGCAGAGCTGCCTGCTATGTGGGTGGGACAGTTTATTGCATGTATAAGTACCTAAGTTTGTGGCATATGTAATAATTCTAAGTTTGGGGCAGGCTTCAGTGAATAGGCAGTCTTCTCCACGGTGGCCTGACTTCACCTTAGATGCATAGTTAACCTGTGCCACAGTAAAGATGTGTGTGAGTGCCCTGGCAGCACGGAAGGAGCGCTCCTGTTTCTTTGCACTTGGGAGATGGCTGCCCTGGCAGCTCCCGCTGTCACTCATCTACGGCCCCCATGGGCGGCCAAGCAGCTCCTCCAGCCCTGTGACCCTTTGCCGCAGCTTCTCCCACCTTTGGGCCAGGTGCGTCCAACTCCAGGATGAGGAGCACCCCTTGTGGAAGCTGGAGTCTCAGAGGGAAGATGAAGGACCCACATGGGTTCCAGCTCTGCCTCTTGGCTCCCAGGGGGCTCCTGCTTCCCCCTGGTTTACGTCCATCTTCCCACCAGACCATGACCTGGAGGCTCCGGCTTTAGATGCAGAAAGGACAGCTCACCTAGACAGTAACCGGCTCCCACAACAGCACAAGGTGGTTCTGTTCCTCTTAGATCCTTAGGACCACCGTCCTGACCGATACAGAGTCTCAGAGTATCTTCCCACAGTTGGTTACTAGTTACAACAGGGAAAATGGTAACTACCTTGAAGAAAGCTGACAACTGCCACCTGAACCAAGTGATCAGACATGACATCACAGGGACTTCCCCCGGTGGTCTAGTGGCTGTGACACTGCATCCCCAGTGCAGGGGGCCTAGGTTCAACCCCTGGTCGGGGAACTACATCCTGCATGCTGCAACTAAGACCTGGTGTGGTCAAATAAACAAATATTAAATACAAAGAAGGAATATCCCCAACATGGGGATATGCAGCTGTCATATGCCTCCTGATCTGATTCACTGCCAAGGACTCAGGATCACATCTGTGGTCTCCCTCCCCCAAATCCATAACCTGAATCTAACCATGAGGAAACACACAGAATGTCCCAGACTGAAACAGGTTAAAGAGATATGATAACTAAATGTTACACGTGGTCCTAGATTAGATCCAGAGTTAGGAAGAAAAGAGCTAGAAGGACATTAATGGGACAACTGACGAAATTTGAAAAAATGGACCTCGTAATAGATAATATTATTATGTCGAGATTAAATGTCCTAATTTTGATAGTCATACCGTGATCTGGTAAGAGTGCTGTGTTTTAGGAAGGTATGTAAGAAAATGTGTTCTTAGGAAATTTACATTGAAATATTTAGGCATAAATATTTCAAGCATAATGTGGCAAACAGTTTAGATGCTTCAGAAGAAGATGTACATGTAATATAAATATGCAAATGTACATATATTTAGAGATAAATAAATAAATACAATAAATAAAATGGTGGTCCAGTGGTCAGGAATAAATAAATACAATAAATAAAAAGGTGGTCCAGTGGTCAGCAATAAATAAATAAAGTAAATAAAATGGTGGTCCAGTGGTCAGGAATCTGCTTTGCAGTGCAGGGGACATGGGTTTGATCCCCGGCCGGGGAACTAAGATCGCACATGCCATGGAGCATAGAAGTCCATGTGCCACAACTAGAGAGCCTGTGCGCCACAATGTGGCACGCCGCAATTAAGAACCGACAAAGCATATCCATACATTTGAAAAGAAGAAAATGGGGCAAAATATAAACAGTTGGCAAAGCTGGGTAAAAGGTATTCAGAAGGTCTTTGTACTGTCTTTACAACTTCCTGGTGAGTTTGAGGTTGTATCAGAATAAATAAAGATAAAAAATAAGTAAGCATCCAAATAAACATTAGCTGAGTGGGGCCTGGGGCCCTTTCCTTGAGATTTCCTCTTGAAGGAAACTCTGCGAGCCCTCTCTGGCTCAGACCACGATTACCTTTAGGTCAGGAAAATCTCTGATTGTTTCCCTCACTGTGATTTCCTTGCTGCTGCCGGCCCCTCATTACCTGTCCTCTCTCCATACCTTTTAGAGTCCTCCCTCATTTCCCTGCGGGCCGGTAGTGGCGCTTCCACTCTTTCTACACTTGGTCTTTTTTTTTAAATATTTATTTATTTCGCTGCTCTGGGTCTTTTTTAAAATTTGATCATGCTATTTCCTTATTCTTGGCTGTGCTGGGTCATTGTGGCTGCATGGGCTTGTCTCTGGTCGTGGCGAGCGGGGGCTACTCTAGGTGCAGTGCTCGTGGCCTCTTTCGTTGCCCTTGGGAGCGAGAGCTTCAGCAGTTGGCAGCTCCAGAGCACAAGCTCAATTGTCGTGGCGCGCAGGCTTAGTTGCTCTGCAGAATACGGGAGCTTCCCGGATCAGGGGTCAAAACCAAGCCTCTGGCACTGGCAGGCAGATTCTTTGCCACTGAGCCACCAGGGAAGCCCTGCTCCGGGTCTTAGCTGCAGCAGGTGGGATCTTTTAGTTGCAGCTCGCAGGCTGCAGCCAAGAGTGCTACGTTGTCCCTGATGGGAGTGTTCGTCTCCATCAGGGCCACACTGGAGACCTTGCTCTGCCTCGTCAGCTCTGCTCCTTACTGCCTTTCCCTTCCCCTTCTACCCTCTTGTGAGTGCTTCTCAGATGTGCACCAGAACCGTCTGGAGGGCCTGTGACATCACAGGGTGCTGCGCCCTCTTCTTGGAACTCCTGGGTCAGCAGCTCCCGGGCAGGAGCCAAGCATCTCACGTCCTAACCCCAACCCTAACAAGCTCCAGGTGATGACGATCGATGCTGCTGGCCCAGGGACCATGCCCTCTGCTATTCACAGGTGCAGAAGGGCCTCGGCATCACAGCAAGTTACTTTTCACCATGAAAACTGCTTGTTCATACTTTTTCAGGTCATGCTCTTGGTTCCATCAGTGAGGATTTCTTTTACAGGTTTTTCCTGGTGTGCCTGAGAGAGTAACAGGCAGGAAGGCCAGGGGTCTCCAAACGGAGGAAATAGGATGCAAGTGTCAGACATTTTTATCTCTCTTAAGCAGCTGGAGGAAACAAACTAGCGATATTTTTTTCTTCTCTATACAAATTTAAAAGGAAGTTTCTCTTAAAATACTGTGTTGCCATAATGACACCTGGTTTCACCTGAAGTTAACTATTCTCAAATCTTGAGTTAACCCATGCATTTTTCTTATGGAAATGTTGGTCTTAAGCTATGTTAATGTACTAGGTATTTACCCCAGACTCTGTCTTCAGGTCGGTTCCACCAAATGGCTCAGAACCTACTTGACAAACCAGTATGTTATACTCAGATATTGTTGCCCTAATCTATGTAAACAAAACTATTTGTATGGTAATCTGCCCTTCTACAAAATTCAAGTTAATCATTTTATGGCTCGGGATGGTGCCAAGATCATCCAAAAATGTGTCATTTTATGGCTCAGGATGGTGCCAAGATTATCCCAAAATGCATCTTATGGGTGAGGGGCCTGGTGCCATTCTGAGTTTTAAGACATTCCTTTCTTTCATTAACAAACTGCTAGTGACTATATAACATCCAGCTGAAGACTAGCAAGTGGGTACTCTTTTGACCCCTTCTGATGCCTATGTCAGAAGCTTTCTCTCTCCTTTATACTTTAATAAAACTTTATTATACAAAAGCTCTGAGCGATCAAGCCTTGTCTCTGGCCCCGGATTGAATTCTCCTCCGGAGGCCAAGAATCCCAGTGTCTTTGTGTCATTCCGCAAAAACCTTTCATGCCCTTCTGAATTTCTGTTCTAATACTTTTTCATTGGATCTAATTCTCCCCCACCTCCAGCTTAAAAATGTTCTGTGGGTGTGTTTGTATGTATCAAGCTTGACAGTACTACAACACAAAATCTTAAATTAAATCTCAGATTTTTGCTACCAAAATCCTAAATCTGTACCTGTGGGGCTTTGCTATATATGAACAAAGCTGGGGAAGTATTTAGAAGTGGAGGGGTGGGTTGAGTGGAGAGGAATGACCGTAAAACTCAACCCTGTAGACATTTGACCATGACCAGCATGGAGAGTCCCATAAAAACACTAGACTTTGTTCTGTGATAAAGTGTTCCTTCCTTCTGTGGGAGCCTGAATGGACCTTGGACCTTTGGACCTCTCAGGGTACATTACTGACAGCTGGACGGTCTCTCCAATCACAGAGGAGTAACTCCAGAGAATACAGAAGATGGGAGAGGGCTCAGCAAAGACGGAATTTAGTTGGCAAGAGTGTATTTAGCTGGTTTCCTTCCTTATGTCAAGTCTGGTCTCTGGAGCTGACACCATTGATGTCTCGGCCTTGGGAGAGTCTGTAATGTCAGAGTCAAGTGCCGAGTCTCTCCAGAGGTTGTTCTGAAACCTTAGAAGGGAGGAGACTCAGAACCGCTGCCTCACCCCAAACACCATACACACAGTGATTCTCAGGACCAGTCCATTTCCTCAGAATTGCAAAGGCAGTGTGCTCAAAGCTGTACCTATCTTTTTATGACCAGCTTATTTCACTTAAAGGGCTTCCCTGGTGGCTCAGATGGTAAAGAATCTGCCTGCAGTGCAGGAGACCTGGGTTTGATCCCTAGATGGGGAAGAGCCCTTGGAGGAGGGCATGGCAACCCACTCCAGTATTCTTGCCTGGAGAATTCCATGGCCAGAGGAGCCTGGTGGGCTACAGTCCACGGTGTAACAAAGGGTCAGACACGACTGAGTGACTAACACCCTATTTCATTTAGTATAATCAATATTGTAGCATATTTCAAAACCTTCTTCCTTTTTAAGGCTAAATATTGCACTGTATGTATAGACCACATTTTGATTGTCATTCATCCACTGATGGACACTTGTGTTGCTTCCACGATTTACTTACTGTGAGTAATGTTGCTATGATCATAGGTGCACAAATCTCTCTTTAAGACCCTGCTTTCTTTGTTCCTTTGTATATAATGTATCTTTATTCCTTAGATCACGATTTTTTCTCCTTATTTTCCAGCAGTAAATGGCAACCCACCCCAGTGTTCTTGCCTGGAGAATCCCAGGGACGGGGGAGCCTGGTGGGCTGCCGTCTATGGGGTCGCAAAGAGTCGGACACGACTGAAGTGACTTAGCAGCAGCAGCAGCATGAGATTATTTCAAGGGGGTGGCATTTATTCTGCTTGGTGTTCTCTCAGCTTCCTGGATCTGTAATTGAATGTCTTTTATCAATTTGGAGAAATTTTCAACTGTTATCTCTTCAAATATGTCTTCTGCTCCATTCTCTTTTGTTTCTGGAGTTCTGATTACACATATATTAAACCACTTCCTACTGTACCACAGCTCTTGGATATTCTGTTCTGTCTCTTTGTTTTCCCTCTCTTGTTTGCTCTTTGTGTTGCTGTTAGAGTAATTTGTACTGACCTATCTTCAAGTTTACTGATTCTTTTCTTAGCTGTGTCAAGTGCTCTAATAAGCTTGTCAAAGGCTTGCTTCATCTCTATTGCTTTTAATTTTTTTCTAACATTACCATTTGAGACTTTCTCATGATTTCCATTTCTCAGCTGAAATTCCCCCTTTACTCATGAATGCCGTCTATCTTTTTCATCTGAGCCTTCAACATGTTAATGAGACTGAGCTAGCCAAAAGGTTCCTTTGGTTTTTTCCATAAGATGGCTCTCATAGAGCTTAGTTGTTTTTAACTTCATTGGAGACAATTTTGTTAGATTGTATTGTGACAACTATCATATCAGCATACATTTTAAAAACCTTATCAAAATTGGTGAATTTGTATGTAGCCATTTTAATATTGAAGATGGAAGAAAAAAGCAACATTTTTGGCATATTGTGCATTATTATTTCAGGAAAGGTAAAAACACAGCTGCAATGCAGAAAAATATTTGTGCAGTGTACGGAGACCATGCTGTCACTAATCGAACATGTCAAAGGTGGTTTGCAAAGTTCCATGCTGGAGATTTCTCACTGGGTGATGCTCCATGGTTGAGTAGACCAGTTGAAGTTGATAGTAATCAAATTAAGACATTAACTGAGAACAATCAATTAATTTGTTATATCATGCAGGCGATTGCTGACATACTCAAAGTATCCAAACCAAGGGTTGAAGATCCTGTGCACCAGGTTTATATTCATCGCTTTGATGTTTGGGTTCCACAAAGTTAAGCAAAAAAAAAAAAACCTTCTTGACTGTATTTCCACATGCGACTCTCCACTTAAGTGTAATCTCTTCCATTTTTAAAACAAATCGTGACAGGTGATGACAAGTGGACACTGTACAATAATGTAGAATGGAAAAGATAGTGGGCCAGGTGACGTGAACCACCACCAACCACACCAAAGACCAGTCTTCATCCAAAGAAGATGATGCTGTGTTTATGATGGGATTGGAAGGGAGTCCTCTACTATGAACTCCTTCTGGAAAACCGAACGATTGACTCCAACAAATACTGCTCCCAATTAGACCAACTGAAAGCAGAACTCAACAAAAAGCGTCCAGAATTAGTCAACAGAAAATGCGTATACATCAGGATAATGCAAGATCGCATGTTTCTTTGACACCCAGGCAAAAACTGTTGCAGCTTAACTGGAAAGTTCTGATTCATCTGCCATATACACCAGACACTGCACCTTTAGATGTTTATTTATTTCAGTCTTTACAAATTAATGGAAAAACTTTCAATTCCCTCGAAGACTATCTAAGGCACTTGGAACAGCTGTTTGCTCAAAAAGACACAAAGTTTTGGGAAGATGGAATTATGAAGTTGCCTGAAAAAAATGGCAGAAGGTAGTGGAACAAAACAGTGAATACGTTGTTGAATACAGTTCTTGGTAAGAAAAAAAGAAAAAAAAGAAAAGAAAGTTCTTGGTGAAAATTAAAAATGTGTCTTTTATTTTTACTTAAAAAACCTGAAGGAACTTTTTGGCCAACCCAATAGTTGCTCTGACTTCCAGTCTGATAGTTTCAATTTCTGGGTCATCAGTGAGTCTTGTTTATTGCTTTTGATCCCTGTGTCGGGAAGATCCCCTGGAGGAGGAAATAGCAACCCACTCCAGTACTCTTGCCTGGAAAACCCCATGGACGGAGGAGCCTGGTAGGGTATAGTCCATGGGGTCCCAAAGAGTCGGACACGACTGAGCAACTTCACTTTCACTTCATAGTGGGACTTTTCTTTTGTTGCGACATACAGACACACAGTACGTTGAGACATACTTTTTTGTTAGTCTCAGTTTTTGATTGAACGCTTAACCATATTTGCCGAACTGAGATAAACAGTATTTACACCTGAAAGTGTAGACACTTCTAATTGGAGAAGGCTGAGTCAGTCAAGCCAGTTGTTGAATTGGATTTAGATTTTGTTGTTGCTATGGTTACCTTCAGAATATCATTGGCTTCAAATTGCCCCGGTTTGGTTTTTCAGTGGGGCGGGGCGGGGCGGGGCGGGGGCTGTGCTGGGCCTTCGCTGCAGTGAGCAGGGTCTCTTCTCCAGCTGCTGTGTGCGGGCTTCTCACTGCTGCGGCGTCTCTTGTTGCAGAGCATGGCTCCAGGGCACACAGGTTTCAGCAGCTACTGCTCCCAGGCTCCAGAGCACAGGCTCAGGAGTTGTGGCACACACACTTAGTTGCTCTGTGGCACGTGGGATATTCCTGCGCAGGGATCGAACCTGCGTCTCCTGCACTGGCAAGTGAATTCTTTACCACTGTGCCACCAGGGAAGCCCTCTTTTAGTCTTTTCTTGTGCTTAGGGTGAATTTGAGCAAACTCTGGGAGATAACGGAGGGCAGAGGATCCTTGTGTGCTGCAATCCATGGGGCTGCAGTCAGACACCATGTAGTGACCGAGCAACAACAAGTGCTTCGAATGGGGGCTGGAGTGGCAGGGTTTTTTTTCTCAGTGTTCCTACTCCACCCTCATCTTGTGTCCTTTTCTGTTTATCTAGACCGCAGGGGTTATCTCTCCACACTCCTGCCCACCGCGCCCGGGGCAGTTGACGGCTGCGCTTGTGACTTGGCCTTCGCTTGCCTGGATGCGGTGGGGTCAGGGGAAGCTGACTCTTGTCCTGGTCCAGCCTCAGGCTTAGGCAGGCCCGCTGTGCCTGGCGCTCCGGCTTGCAGCTTTCAGTTGTCTTGCGTTTTCCTTTCGTGGCAGCCGTTTGTACATGTAAGAGCTTCCGCCTCCGCCTCCAGCAGCAGCAGCAGCAGTGGGCCTCCAGTGGCGTTGGTCCTGGGTACAGGACCAAGTATACGTGGGCTTCTTCAGGGACTTGACATTCTGTTTCATTGATGTATTTGTCAGTTTTTTCATCTAGACACCTAATACCTTGCTGTCTTGATTACTGTGGCTTTATTGTTGAAGTCAGGTACTGTAAATCCTCTGACTTTGTTAATCATTTTCAAAGTTGACTTTGGTCCTTTCCTGGGTTATCGAATCAGTATATCCATTTCTAACTGGAAAAAAAAAACCTGCTGAAAGTTTGATTGGAATTGCGTTAAATTTATAGATCAAGTTGGTGAAGAACTGACATCTTAATAGTACTGAGTCTTCTCAATACCCATAAACATAGTCTGTCTTGATTTATTTAAGTCTTCAGTAATTTATCTCAGAAATGCTTTCTAGTTTTCAGTGTATCATTTTTGTACATCTTTTGTCAGTGTATCCCTAAGTACTTCATATGTTTACTACAACACAAATGACATTATGTTTATTTCAGTTTCTAATTGTTGCTAGTATTTTGTATATTGACGTTTGTAAATTGTGTACTCTGCAACTTTGCTCAACTCATTCCATTAGCATTTTTGTAGGTTCCATGGACTTTTCTATGCAGATGGTTCCATAGAAATTTCATGATTCCATTTCATTTGCTGTGTTGTCTTACTAAATGTAACGCTTTGTTGAATTATTGCAGTGTTTGCTTTCAGATCTGTACTATACGTCTTTACCTTATCACAGCTCACCCACAGGTGAAATCATACTACTTCACATGTGTAGTATAAGAACCCTGAACAACATACTTTCATTTCTCTCCATCCAGCCTTTTGCTATTCTGTCAAACGTTTTGCTTCTATTTATAAACACCAGAATACATTATTATTATTATTTTTACTTTAAAC
This sequence comes from Moschus berezovskii, assembly GCF_049115385.1. Classification (NCBI taxonomy): domain Eukaryota; kingdom Metazoa; phylum Chordata; class Mammalia; order Artiodactyla; family Moschidae; genus Moschus; species Moschus berezovskii. The sequence goes on along the minus strand of NC_142474.1, from coordinate 74,055,295 downwards.
AGCTGATTACATATTTTATTGGCTATGGATTTTAATAGATGTTTTCTATGTATTATTAATCATTTCTAGGTGTTTTGTTTCCAGCAGAATTTTTCAGAATGTCTACTCTGTCACTTTACTGAAAAAGGAAGTCTACTTTCCACTGTGAACGGTGTGTGTGTGTGTGCATGCATGCTTAGTCGCTCAGTCCTGTCAAACTCTTTGCAACCCCATGGTCTGTAGCCCGCCAGGCTCCTGTGCCCATGGGATTTCCCAGGCAAGAATTCCTGTCTCCAGGGGATCTTCCCAACCCAGAGATCGAACCTGTGTCTCCTACATTGCAGGCAGATTCTTTCCACTGAGCCACCTGGGCAGCCAATCAACCACATATTGGTCAGTAACTCACTTTACAAAGCTAGACTCTCACAAGTGCTGTGGAGGTAACACATTTGATTGTGTCAATAATCTTCATTTCAGAGGCCCTAGTCACACCTTTTGATGCTTCAATTATACTTTTCTCTCCTCATAACATTGTTCTCTAGATAGTCAGTGAGGCAAATCTCAGCTTGTTTACACACTGTAAGCTCCTGAATACAGTTCTCCGGGACTCTTATTACAGGAGCAAAGCCCAGTATGTGATGGGTATTTTCTGAAGTTAGTTTTTAGCTCATGAATCTACGGAATGGAATGGATGAAGTAATGGAAATGGGAGAAAATGTAAGATTCTTGGATTTTCAAAACTCTTAAGGAGGCAAAAAATATTCATAACAAGTCCTAACAACTGTTTAAATGAAGTCACCAAAATATTTGTGTAGGGCCACGCCTCTTTCTACTTCCCAGAACCTGTGAATCAGATTTTTTTCTAACATGAGTAAGTAACCCTGGCCTACTCTCGAATCCAGAGTTCAAGAGTAGCAGGCTCCTCCCATTCTGTAAGAAAAGTCAGAATCCATTTCAGTATTTTCTGCCTCTTATTCTGCTGTTGAAACGCCTACAGCATGCTGACTGTGGTGGGATCCCAAGACGTACAGGATATGATATCTGCCCTCGTGCTCATTGTGACACTGATGGAGCTGACGCATAAAAGCCTTTCTGTGCTTTCAGTAATCCATTTTCCCTCTTTACTCTGGCTGAAGCGCCAGCCAAGCCAACGCACATTTTCCTCTTGGCACTCAGTGTGCTGCTGCTGCTAAGTCACTTCAGTTGTGCCCGACTCTGTGTGACCCCATAGATGGAAGCCCACCAGGCCCCCCCGTCTCTGGGATTCTCCAGGCAAGAACCCTGGAGTGGGTTGCCATTTCCTTCTCCAATGTGTGAAAGTGAAGTTGCTCAGTCGTGTCTGACTCTTAGCGACCCCATGGACTGCAGCCTACCAGGCCCCTCCATCCATGGGATTTTCTAGGCAAGAGCACTGGAGTGGCTTGCCATTGCCTTCTCCGGGCACTCAGTGTAAGTACCCACTACACCCAGGTCATGCCTTTAACTCATCAACTCTCTTCTCTCTCAGGCTCCTTAACTGAGCCTCCCAGTCTACCTTTCGTGTGGTAGGTGGACGCATCATCATTCAAGTCCTTAAATTATGACTTCTGAAAGCTTAGGAGACTTGAGTGGCTGTAGGTTGAAGGACAAATAAAAGGGAAAGAATGAAATACATTCTATACTCGAAGGACCCAGGAGGAAATCTCCCCCCCACCCCCAACCCCCACCGCGCCTTACCAACACCGCCTTGGTTCAGGATTTCATCACCACTTACTGGAACTATTGCAAAAGCCTCCAGCTTAGCTTCCTGCCTCCAGACCCTCTTACCTACAGTTTATTCTCCATACTCTTGACAAGCGTAACCCTTCCACCATGTGCGTGCATGCTAAACTGCATTAGTCATGCCCAACTCTGTGACCCCTTGGACTGTAGCCTGCCAGGCTCCTCTCTCCATGGGATTTCCCAGGCAAGAATGCTGGATTGGGTTGCTGTGTTCTCTTCCAGGGGATCTTCCTGACGCAAGAATCAAACCTGGGTCTCCCACATTGCAGGCGGATTCTTTACCATCTGAGCCACTAGAGAAGTCCAACTCTTCCATCATACAGCTCCAGTAATATCCCCCTGGACTCAGACCTTAATTACCTTCCCACTATGCAGAAGAAAATCATCTTTCCAAGTAGAAACATTCAAATAACATCAATCATGTTTAATAAGTAACATGGATATGACTCCAAGAATATGTACTAGGGGACTTTATACATGTATTTACTTAGTTATGTGCTACTGGGTAAAACCAGTTTGGTAGAAGTGATCTAGCTCAATACAAGTTATCTGGAGTGATGATTTTATTGAAAAAGAATATCCTCAAATGTTTCTGCCATTTAAAAAATACTTTGAGGGCTTTCCCCTTGCCTTATTTGTTCTATATAGCTAATTTTCATCCAACTTATTTTACTTTATCCTGTTTAGAATATCAGAGATTTTGAAACAACCTGAATATCCATCCTTTGGCAGGTAACAGAAGGCTACCAACAACTCTAACAATAAGGAATTATTTAAACAAGTCATAAAGGATTATAAAATAAATGTATATAATGCAGTTATATGCAGTGACTTTATAGAGCTCAATTTTGAGCAACCTGCAAAATCTATAAAGCCACAAAAACATTGCCAAACAAGATTGGTTATAATTAATTAAAGATGAATTAGAAAAAACTCCAAAATTCTAGCTCTTTTTTATGTGACTTCTTTTGTAGTTTTATTTTTTTCCTTTCATTGCAAAAGCAATGCAAATTACATCAGAAAGACAAGAAAAGGCAACTACACAGACACAGATGCACACACACACAACCTATCATCTCTCGACTCTAGATCTTTAGTAAAGGCTGAATCATACAATGCATACTATTTGAAAGCAACCCCATTATATTTATGCAGTCCTCCACTGTTGGGCATTCAGGTTGATTTCAACAAATCCCATATTTTGTACATTTAAGTTTGAATCACTTTTTTGCTATCAGTAGCAGCACAAAGCAAAAATGAGATAAAAATGATTTGATAAAAGTTTTTAGCAAAACTCCCCAGATGTCTGGAAAATGGCTTATTAATTTTAAAATGTTTAAAGACGTAAGTTGTACAACCACCCTTAAGCACACCAGCACAGCACCCTGCGTAACAAAACCCAAGCTGGTGAGCAGGGATATTCATCTTCAAACAAATCATCGTCGTCTCCAGCTGCTTTGGGCAAATCACCTGAAGCCTCACGAGTTACGAGGAGCTTTAAGAAGCTGCCTAGCCATGATGATGGGTTCCCCCTCCAGATCAGGCCTCCTGAATCAGAACAGATGGCAGCAACTCGCTTTGTCTATTAGCACCGAAAACTAGCGGGAACAGATCTGAAACTATCATGTACCCAGCTAGTTGTAAGGAAGGAGCTGCTCTGTATAATTCCCGACCAGGATCATACTGCCAAGTAGCAAATCATCTGTGTCCACTTACCTTCTCAGTTCACCTAAAAACATCAGGTACCCTTTGTTCTCTTAGCTATTCATCCATTTTTACACCAGTAGAACACGTCCTGGCGGCTAGCCAGCCGGCGTTAGTAGTAAAGAACCCGCCTGCCAATGCAGACCTGGGTTCGATCCCTGGAGGAGGGCGTGGCAGTCCACTCCAGTGTTCTTGCCTGGAAAACCCCACAGACAGAAAAGCCTGGCATGCTTCATTCCAAGGAGTTGCAAAGAGTCGAACACAACTGAAGCATTTAGCATGCACACTGTCCTGATTACTGCAACTTTATAACTCTTAAAATCAGAAGTGCTGATCCTCCAGCTCAGCTGTCTTTCAAAGCTGTTTGATTGTACCAGATCTTTTGCATTTCCTGTTTCGATTGAGAAACCAGTCTGTCATTTTCTTTAAGAAAGCTTGCTGGAATTTTTATCTGGGGAGAACTGATACCTTAGCAGTATTGATTTGTCCAATCCATGAACATGATACACCTCCATTTGTTTAGATCTTCTTTACTTTCTCTCAAGAGTGCTTTGTGGCTTTTAGTGTACAGTCTTTCTCATTTTTTTTTTGTCAGAGTTATCCCTAACTTTCTCATGCTATTGCAAATGATATTGCTTATTTTAAAAATTCAGTTTCCAATTACTCATTGCAAGACTCTTGAGAGTCCCTTGTACCGCAAGGAAATCCAACCAGTCCATTCTAAGGGAGATCGATCCTGGGTGTTCATTGGAAGCACTGATGCTAAAGCTGAAACTGCAATACTTTGGCCACCTCATGTGAAGAGTTGACTCGCTGGAAAAGACTCTGATGCTGGGAGGGATTAGGGGCAGGAGGAGAAGGGGACGACAGAGGATGAGATGGCTGGATGGCATCACCAACTCTGTGGACATGAGTTTGAGTGAACTCCGGGAGTTGGTGATGGACAGGGAGGCCTGGTGTGCTGTGATTCATGGGGTCGCGGAGAGTCAGACACGACTGAGCGACTGAACTGAACTGAAGTGAACTGAACTGAATGTATAGAAATGTAATTGATTTTCATGTAGTGATGTTTTGTCTACAGCAACCAATATATACAAACAGCTGATGCCCAATACAGGTATAAGAGCAATTTAGCAGAGATCATCTTTTCAACAAACGGTGCTGGAAAAATTGGATAGCCACATTTGCTTGGAAAACCAAACAAATACAAAATTTTCAATCCATATTTCACATTATATGAAAAATTAATTCAAAATTAATCACAGACATCAATAAAATCTAAACTATAAAACTTCTAGAAGTAAACATAGAAGAAAACCCTTGTAACCTTGACTTAAGCAAATATTTCTTAGATATGACACTAAAAGCACAATACAAAAGAACAAATTAATAAGCTGAATTTCATCAAAATTAAAAATGTCTTCTCTTCATCAAACACTGTTATGAAAATGAAAAGAGAAGTCACAGACTCTGAAAGTTTTTTTTGCAAATCATATATTCAATAAAGGACTTATACCCAGAAAACATAAAAAACTCTCAAAACTCAATAATAATTCAATAACTCAACTTATTAAAAGGCAGAATGCTTAACTAGACACTTTACCAAAAGAAGACAGATTGATGGCAAAGAAGCACAAGAAGAGATGCTCAATATCATTAATTATTAGGAAAATGCAAATTAAAACTGTGAAAAACAACTACACATCTACTAGAATGGGAACGATTAAAGAGAAAGATTGATCACACACACACATTTGTTTTCTTTTGGTAACTATGTGAGCTGATGATGAATGTATTAATCTTACTGCAGTAATCATTTCACAATATATACACATATCAGATCATCACTTTGCACACTTTGTGTGGTTGGTTGCTCAGTTGTTCCAACTCTGTGACCTCATGCACTGTACCCACCAGGCTCCTCTGTCCATGGGATTCTCCAGTCAAGAATGCTGGAGTGGGTAGCCATGCCCTCCTCCAGGGGATCTTTCTGACCCAGGGATCAAACCTGTGTCTCCAGCATCTCCTGCATTGGCAGGTGGGTTGTTTATCACTGTGCCAACTGGGAAGCCCTTTGTACAGCTTAAACTTGCACACTATTATATATCAATTACATATACCTCAATAAAACTGGAAAAAAATTTAAAAGTTAACAAAAAAAAGACTGGCCATACCAAGTGCCAACAAGGATGGCAAGGAAGTGGAATTCTTACCTACTGCTGGTGGGAATGTAAACGAGTACAATTACTTTAGAAAACAGATTGGCTGTTACTTTAAACAGTAAGCATACACACGTCAGGTGATATAGCCATTCACTCCTAGCCATTTTCTCTACCCAAGTGAAATGAAAACCTCTGTCCACACAAAAACCTATATGTAAATGATCATAACAGTTTTATATTTAATAGTCAAAACCAGAAACAACCCCCAAAACATCCAGCAACAAAGTTGATGGATAAAAGACCCACAATATCCGTGCATTAGAACAGTTAGTAATAAAGAAGAATGGACTGCTTGATACAAGTTACAAGGCTGGAGAATTCTCAGGATGATTATTAAAGGAACACAGGACATGAGGAAGCTTCTGAGAGTGATGATTATATTTACTCTCCTGATGGTGGTGACGGTTTTGTGACTTTACGTTTACCTCTAAACTTATCAAATTGTGCGATTTATATGTGCACTGTTTAGTATCTGTCAACCGTCCCCCGAGAGAGCTGTTTAGGAAAAACATCGGGAGCTAAGAGATAGAAGCCATGCCTCTGTGAGGTCAAAGAGTTGCTGGAGCTGAAGAGCTTCAGGGAGCTTGCCTGCAGCCGGCTCTGCCCTGGGAGGTACATAGCTCTCGGTTTAGCTGGGTTCTGACCAAGGCTGCATTTCACTTTCACATCGTCCAGTAGACTTGCCCCCCAGGGCTCTCTCCCGGGTCAAGCGGGACACTGGCTAGGCAGGTGGGAGGAACGGGACCACATCACCCACATAACTCGGATTCTCAGATATGGGGGGGGGGGGGATCCAAACATAGTCTCAGGAGAAGAAAACGTCAGGAAAGCCAGAAGCGCTAGGGGATTCTCAGCAGGCCAGCCGGCCACCACTGTGGATGGATCCTCGAATGGAGGACGGGCAGACTGACCCGACTAGGTGTAAGTTATGAGGAGTGCTGTCTTAAACACACAAGTGCACAGACAGATCACGGGATTACTATCCTCTGGAGAGTCCATGGATGGCCCCCAAAACTATATGCACGTTTTGTTAAGTTTGTGCATTCGTGTGTTTTTCAGAGGAGAGGGTTTGTAGCTTTCATCAGACTCTGGCAGCTCCCTGACTGGAAAATGGTTAAGGCGCGCCAACGCGGATAAACGCAGACACATCCCTGCTTTCTCCTCCCTCTTGTGCAGATCTTGGGACGAAAACCCACCACCAGCAGGACACTCACTCGAGTCTGCCCAGTGAGTTGACAGCTGTGTGTCTTAAATTCCTCCTGAACACACACACACACACAGCCATCCTTCCACTTCATTTTTCCCGGTTTGTCTGGAAGCGCGCGGTCCGGACTGCGGCTCGCACCCCCGCGCGCCCTCAGGGTTTCCTAACGCTGACACTTCCCAGCTGTTGCCAGGCCCCCCAGGTGTGCAACCTTCCAGAAACGTTTACTCTCCTCTGGGACGCACGCGGCCCATGCCCCATCGTACCGCCGCCCACCCGCATAACCTGCTTTGGTCGAGGGGAGGGACCCCCGCGGGGACTGCCGGCTGTTGAGCGCTTTCCTCGCGGGGCTCACGCATTTCTCGAAATCGCTGTAAAGCTCCCAACTGGAGCCCGTGCGGTACACTCCGGCTTCTTCCCTTTGCCTCGGAAATTGGCGAAAACGTAGAATGAAAAGCCCGGCGACTCGCTGCCTGCCTTGAGTGGCCAGGCGAGCGGGGCCCGCAGCCCGTGGTCCCCGCGTCCCTCCACGTGCCCCCGGCGCGCGGGGCGCACCCTCGTGCCGGGCCGCCCCACGCCCGGCCGCCCGCCCGCCGCGCGCGCCCTACCCGGCGTGGTCGGCGATCCGAGCAGCAGCAGCAGCAGCAGCAGCCCCAGCGCGGGGAGGGCGCCGGCCCCGCGGCCCCGGAGCCGCCCGGACATGGCCGGACTTCGGCCGCGCCCCCGTCTGCCGCCACCCGGGCTCGCCCCGGCCGGGACGCCCCGCCGCCGGCGCGCTCAGACGCCTACGGCCTGGGGCAGGCGGCGGGCGCAGCTCCGGGACCGGCCGCCCCGCGAGGCGCATTCGCTTTCGCTTTTGCTTTAGCCCCCGAGGGCTGGAGAGAGGTGAGAAGCGGTGACAGTTCCGTGACTCAGCATCCCCGCCCCCTCCTCTGGAAAAAACCCCGGCGGCGCCCTGACCCCCGCGCCGCCGCCAGACCCCCGCAGCGCCGCCGGCCGCGCCGGGACGGGGACCCGGGCTGTGCCCCGCGGAGGGCCGGAGTCCTCGCCGGCTGAGCTCTCCAGCTCCTGGTGACCCCAGCGGTTCATTCCGTCGCGTGTCCCTGCGCAGAGGGAGTGGGAGAAACCGACTGGTTCCAGTAAACACGGCCGGTGGGCGTCGCACCTGGCTTCGGCTCCACTCGGTCACCTCCCCTGGCTTGTCTGCGGCTGTCCCTCTGACTTAGACGGCTGCCGGCGAACGAGTGGCCCCGCGCCCCGCCGGTCCGGGCCTGTGACGCTGGGTGACAACTGGGCTGTCGCCCAGCGCGGCTGACTTGGTCACCTGCCCTGTGTGCCCAGGCCCAGACCTGGCGCGCAGCCCGAGCCGCCTGACCAAACGTTCCTCCACTCCCGGCACTGCCACTGGCGCTTCTTAGCCTCGCTGCATCTTTCTTCCCCAAGAACATTTCAACTATTTGAAGGGGGCTTGGGAGAGAGGGCCGACCGTGATTCCCCTCTGTGCCTTATTCCTGGGTTAGAGAATTTGCCTAGCCTACCATCCTGCTGCTGGGCAGGCAGCTTGCTTTCTTGGGATCTCCAGTTACGCTGGACAGTACTGAGAAGCAGGTGCGCTATGAGAAAGCTTCCTATGCACAGTCAAAAATCCCGTTTGGGAAGTGAAATGAGGCCGAGGCGGGGTCTCTGACCTGGACCTTCCTCCATTCTCCAAGCACTAACATCCTGAATAACTCGGCACAGTAAACTGTCACTGATGCCAACCACAGTCCTTACTCAGGGGTCCGTTTTCCATGACACAGGGGAGGGTGTGTACTCAGTTCTAGGCAGTCTTGTCATGTATGAAGATGTCTGTGCCCGCCACTGTCAAGACAGAGAGCACTTGTCACTAGCACCCTCCCCCTGAGCCCTGGCCTAGTTGGGCTCCAAAATCACTGTGGATGCTGATTGCAGCCATGAAATTAAGACGCTTACTCCTTGGAAGGAGGGCTATGACCAACTTAGCATATTAAAAAGCAGAGCATTACTTTGCCAACCAAGGTCCGTCTAGTCAAGGCTATGGTTTTTCCAGTGGTCATGTGTGGATGTGAGAGTTGGACTGTGAAGAAAGCTGATCGCCGAAGAATTGATGCTGTTGAACTGTGATGTTGGAAAAGACTTGAGAGTCCCTTGTACTGCTAGGAGATCCAACCAGTCCATTCTAAAGGAGATCAATCCTGGGTGTTCATTGGAAGGACTGATGCTAAGGCTTAAGCTCCAATACTTTGGCCACCTCATGAGACAAGTTGACTCACTGGAAAAGAGTCTGATGCTGGGAGGGATTGGGGGTGCGAGGAGACGGGGACGACAGAGAATGAGAGGGCTGGATGGCATCACCGACTCGATGGACATGAGTTTGAGTGAACTCCGGGAGTTGGTGATGGACAGGGAGGCCTGGCGTGCTGTGATTCATGGGGTCGCAAAGAGTCAGACATGACTGAGCGACTGAACTGAACTAAGTGGAATCAAACAGTTTGTAACCACTAGAGGTCCACTCTTTTCCCTTGGGATCCCTTCAAGTTGCCTTGTGCCAGTACTTTGTTACTTTTAATGAGGAATGCTGACGGTTTCTTTTTTAAAACCTGTGGGGCTCCACCATCCACACCCAGACAGCCCTGTGCTTTTGGATCTGTGTTGGTTGGCTAGGGCTGCCTTAACAAAGTTTCAAGAACTAGGTGCTTGATTATAGCAGAAAGTGATTCTCTGATGTTCTGGAGGCCAGGAGTCCCAGATCCAGGTGTCCCCGGGGCCCAGCTCTCTGGGAAGATGCTGGGGGACTGTCCTACCCAGCCCTTCTAGCTTCTGGAGTCCCTGGGTTGTCAGCGCGTCACTGCAGTTACTCCCTTTGTGCCTCCACCTTGCCCTCCCTCTGTGCCTGTCTCTGTCCAAATTTCTCCCTCTTCTATAGACACCAGTCGTAATGGATCAGGAAGCACCCTAATCCTAACGACCTCATTTTCTCTTGATGACCTCTTAGAGATCCTGTTTCCAAAGTGGTGACATGCTGAGTCACTGGGAGTTAGGACTGCAGCATGTTTCTAGGATGACACATTTCCACCTAAACAAGAGGGTGTCTTTTTATTTTTTTAATTTGTTTTATTTATTTATTTAATTTCTGGCCACACTGAGTCTTCATTGCTAAATGGGCTTTCTCTAGGGATGGTGAGCGGGGCATCTCTTTATTTCCGGTGTGCCGGCTTCTCATTGTGGGGTCTTCATAGTTTCTGCCCCCTGGGTTCCAGATCACGGGCTTGGTAGTTGTGGCTCCCACGTGGCTCGCATGGGACGTGTGATTGAACTGGTGTCCCCTGCGTTGGCGGGTGGATTCTTACCCACTGAATCAGCAGGGAAGCCCCTATGGTATCTTTACTTCTGAGAACAAAGTCCAAGACTTGTTTTTTAGGCCAAAGGGAGTGAACAGCTGGGTCCGGAGGTATCCACACGTCGAGGGTGACTTATGTAGGGGTTTGTCCCAGGGCCTTCAAGTCAGAGGCCCTTAAGGGCTGGGGAACTCAGTTGTCAGCCGCCACTCAGAGCACAGCTAGGGCTGAGGACACGGCTGTGGGAACGGGAAAGGTGATTCCTGGTAACAGTGTCTTCAGCCATAGCCCTTCCTCTGGAGGAGTAGACAGTGGACCCTCAAGACAGAAGGGTAATGGGTCAGATTGGGTCACCCAGAAGAGGAGGCCATGGATCAAGGCTAATAGATTATTCCCCACCCACCTTCTCCTCCTCTGCCTCCTTCTTGCTTTAGAATCTTAATTTTAAAAAATTATTTATTTGGTTGTACCAGGTCTCAGTTGCAGTATGCAGGATCTTCGACCTTTATTGTGACATGTGGGATCTATTAATAGTTCCTTGACCAGGAGTTGAACCTGGGGGCCCTAAACTCTGGGAGCTCAGAGTTTTAGCCACTGGACCACCAGGGAAGTCCCAAGAATCTTAAATTTTTAAAGTAAACTGTAATTCATATAGCAGTAAATTCACCACTTTATTGTGTATAATTCACTTGTTCTTATTCTTGACATTGTATGCGTGCGTGCTAAGGCATTCCAGTTGTGTCTGACTCTGTGTGACCCTGTGGACTGTAGCCCACCAGGCTCCTCTGTCTGTGGGATGCTCCAGGCAAGAATACTGGAGTGGGTTGCCATGCCTTCCTCCAGGGGATCTTCCAGACCCAGGATCGAACCCACGTCTCTTACATCTCCTGCATTGGCAGGCATGTTCTTTACCACTACTGCCGCCTGGGAAGCCCCGGACATGGTGTAACCATCACCAGTAATGAATTCCAGAACACTTCCATCATCCCAGAAAGAAACCCAGCGCCTGTCGGAGTTCCTCCCAGTTCCCCCTCTCCTCAGTCCCTGCTAACCTCGCATCTTTCTTTTCCTATGGATATGCCTATTCTGAATCTTTCACATAAGTGGGACCATACAGTATGTCCTTCTGTGTCTGTTATCTTTCACTCACCATAATTTTTTCAAGGTTCATCCGTGTTGTAGGGTGTCTCAGTACTTTATTCATTTTTTTTTTGGCTAGATAATATTTCATTAACTAGATATTCCACATTTTGTTTATTCATAAGCCAGCACACAGATTTGGCTGAATCTATGCTTTCAGTCCCCTTGGGTGTGTGCCGAGGAGCAGAATTGTTGGGTCGCATGGACACACTCAGATTCTTGAAGGACAGCACAAAGATGTGGGAGCTATTTAAGGACTAGGTACGACTGGTCCCCAGACTGGAGGTGGTCATTCCACTGCTCACCAAGATTTTGGGAGATGCTGACTTAGGGGCTAAGGCGAGAGGAGTCTGTAGGGTCAGTGTACGGACACGTAGCAGTAGAGGGCCCGGGGAAACCAAGCGGCAAACTGTGATACAGGGACCGAGACAAACCAAGGCCATGCGCAGAGGAGGCTTGCTGAAGAGCAGAAAGACGAATGCTGGTTGTGAGAGGAGGGAATCGCTTCTCACTCTTCAGAATATAAAAAATACCACATTTTCTATTTTTGTAAGTCTTCATATCTGGCCCCAAGCTTCCATTTGCCAAGATCAACAAAGATCCGATACGACTCCCCCCACAGCCCTCCAAAAGCAATGGCTCTCTTCCCTTCCCACGGATTTTTTCAGGAAAACTGGAGGAGAGGCCTGCCACCTCTGACTTTTTGGTTATTTCTGGATAGTCGTTGTCCAGACCCAGGGTCCAGCCTCCGGTTTCAGCAGGCCTCTCTGACCCCTTCTGAGGATTCCACCTCCGTTCCCCTCAATACACCATTTTGTGTAGCCTCACGGGCAGCTCAGCAGATGCTCTCAATTAGCTGAGGTCCTTGTCCAGAAGAGTCCTATGTGGATCCACCTCCCTGGTACCCAGCCATCAATTAGACAAGTAAACATCAAACAGTCTGTAAACTGCATCCCTGGGAGAGCCCAGCTCTCTGGGAGAGCCCGGATTCTGGAACACAAAACCCTATCCACTCTCAGGGAAAATCACCCCTTAGTTTCTTCCCTGTGATGAGTCTTCAGTAGCAGAAATCTCCAAGCGACCAATCCATTCCTTTCATTTACTTGTTTCGTTTTCTTTCTGGCTGCATCGGGTCGCTGCTGCAACACACAGCATCTTCGTTGCAGCACATAGGCTCCTCTCTAGTGGTGATACTCGAGCTTAGTTGCCCCTGGAGTGTGGGATTTTAGTTCCTGGGCCAGGGATCGAACCCAGGCCTCCTGCACTGGAGGTCAGATTCTTAACCACTGGACTGCTAGAGAAGTCCCCCAATCCATTTCTTGATATCACAATTATATTCATTTGTAGCCTCATAGCCATACTTGAATCACTTTTGTAGTTGAAAAATGGAGTGATGGAATGGACTTTGAATTTTAAAGATTTAAACATGTCAGAGGAGAGTGTGTTTAACAACCCTTTGAAGTTTCTTTCTTTTTTTTTTTTTTGACTCAACATTGTTTTGGATCTTTTCATTGAGGTGACAAGACTTATAGCAAGTTTCATTTGTAAAATGTTTTATTTTAACTTCTGTCTACCCTGCTGAGTGCTCACCACCAAAAAGTTACTTTCCCTCCATCACCATACAGCTGATGCCCTTGATCCATTTTACCCTCCGCTACCCCTTCCCCTCTGGTAACCCCTATTCTGTTCTCTGTATCTGCGTGTTCATTTTTGCTTGACTTGTCTTGGAACTTTTACTTTTTAATTGACTTTGAACCACAGTCTCTCCAGTTCTGCATACGTGGTAATAATAAGATCCACACCATAGGGTGGCCGTGAGAATCAGATGAATTAATAAAACCATTTTGTGTGCTCTACATATAACAAATACTTGATAGGTGTTACATATGTGCCACACAATGTGTAATATATAATGCACTGTCCTTTGTAAACGACCCTAGATGATTGTACAGAAAGTTATCAGCTAGAAATGTTAAGTACAACTTAGGGGTGGGAAAGGGGTTGGGAGACATATTATCTATGACACTAAGTCGAGCCATCTGCCGAGGTGGGGGCCAGACAGCCGGAGGAGCCCAGCGGCTGTAACAGAGGAAGAACACGCAGGCAGTGATCTGCTGAAGGGGGCAGCACCTGCCACCCTCGTGGGGTCGGCGGGGTGCTTTCTCAGCATCCCAGCTCCAGCTTTGGGAAAGTAAAACCCACAGGGTCCTCTTGATTGAAGGCAAAGTCTTAATGCATCCACACAAAGGAGGCAGAGTCAAGGATTTATCATTACTTACAGATCCCAAACGGAGAAGGCAATGGCACCCCTCTCCAGTACTCTTGCCTGGAAAATACCATGGGCGGAGGAGCCTGGTGGGCTGCAGTCCACGGGGTCGCTAAGAGTTGGACCCGACTGAGCGACTTCACTTTCACTTTTCACTTTCATGCATTGGAGAAGGAAATGGCAACCCACTCCAGTGTTCTTGCCTGGAGAATCCCAGGGACAGGGGAGCCTGGTGGGCTGCCGTCTATGGGGTCGCACAGAGTTGGACACGACTGAAGCGACTTAGCAGCAGCAGCACATATCCGAAAAGCGAGGAGCGGGGCACAACTGACTCCAGCTGACTCCAGGACAGACAATTCTCCACCCAGGCCGCAGCGAGCAGAAGGCAGAGAGCAGGGGAGCAAGCATCCATTACGCATGAAGTCCTTGGGCGGAGGTCACTAATTTTTCACAGGCTTCCCTGTGAGCGGTAACTTTAAAAGGCGCCTGGAGAATAGCGAAGTGGGAACCTGGAGTGGCATCCTCCATTTGAGTCTTTATCCGGATGTCCAGACTCTGGGTGTGAGGAGGATTATCACAGCGTACAATGTCTCAGCAGCAACTCAGAAAGACAAAGTTGTTTTTCTCAGAAGTTGTTTTTTTCTTTTCCTCTCATCACACCAAAGTCCCAAGAAGATGGACAGTGAGGCCCCATGAACAGATGGTGAGGATAGAAACCCCACCCTGGGTGAAGTCCCAACAGCTGGGCCCAATCTTCCCGCTTCTGCCATCACTTCCTACAGCAAGATTACAGCCAACTGAGATGCTGAACTCGTGAAGCAAACCACCCCGAGCTGAACCGCCTTCGTGTTTCATTTTCAGCTACACCGTGAGAATCCCCTCCAGTCCCTCACCCCCTCAAGGGCACCACGTGGCCAGTTGCCCTGAGGCGTCCTCCTTAATCTTCAGAAATACACCTGCCCATCATCCTGTCTCTTCTTCCTTCCCTGTCTCATCTTCCGGTGAGGAGGCTTGAAGAGGAGGACCAGCTTCATGAGCCTCCTGCTCTCTCCATTGTTCTTTGGTTCATCCCTGAATAACTCAGGATAAAACCAAGGAAGCAAGTGACAGAACCTTAGGGTTTTAAAAATGCAAACTCATGACTTACCCCAGAATCTCAAGCCCAAATAAACGCCCACAATGGCCAGACAGCAGGGTTGGTGGGCATGACAGGAAGTGAGCTGAAAGCTCTTGCAGGCTTTAAAAGCCGTGTGTCCAACATATAGGTCCTTGTGTGATAACTCCTGGTTCGCAAGCAGTGATTATTATTTTAGAAAAAGATCAGGACAGCATACAAGCCCAAGAAAACCCATTTATAGGCTTTGCAACACCTAATATATAGTAATCTTTTTATTCAGACAACCACTCAGCTTCCTCCACCATGCTAAAAATCAGAAACATTACTTTATTGAAATGAGTTCAGTTCACACATTTTAAAATCTTATGTCTATGACCAATCTCAGATTGCAGGGTAGCCACAAACCTTCAGTTTGTGAAAGAAGATGCATTATCTGCAAAACATAATAAAAATGAAGTGCAACGACAGTAAATTTACTAAAGTCATTTAATTGTACTTTTGTAAAAGTAAAATTGAGTGGATTTTTTGGCATGTAAATTATACCTCAATAAAATTATTTAAAGAGGTTAAAAAAAAAGTGCGATACATTGAGGGTTGCTGTAATTGCCTGATAGAAGAATATGCATGCCCATTTATGGATGTAAATATTCTTTGCTTCAGTCTCTACTATTCTTGTATACAGAAAATTTAACATTCAGTCCAAATAACAAGGTATCCCACACCCCAAAATCAAGATGACATGAGATAAAACAGTCAACAGAACCAGACACAGAGGTGGTGCAGATGTGGAAACTATCAAAAACTTTAAAAATAACTGTGACTAATGTATTAAAAGGGCATAGTGGGAAAAGTGAACACTAGAAAACAGTTAAATCAAAATTCTGGAAATGAGCATCATTTTTACGGGCTAAATTCCTCCCAGATTCATCTGTTGTAGCCCTAACCCCTCAAGGTGACTGCATTTGTAAATAAGGCCTGCCCTAGCAGACTAATGAAACAATGATATGAGATATGAAGAATTCCTCAACAGACTTATTAGCAGAGGAAAGAACCAATGAGCTTGAGGAAAGATCAATAGAAATGATCCACACTGAAACATAAGGTGTGAAAAGGGACAAGAAATAACAGCATCCCTGAGCCATAGGATAGTACAAGATAGTCTTACATACATGTTACTGAGCCCTCGAAGGATGAAAGAGAGGAAGATGGAAGAAGAGATAAAAGCTGAGATTTTCCCAAAGTGCATGAAAAACAACAAACTCCAGATATAGGAAGCTGAAAGCACCCCGGTCAAGATAAATACCAATAAAAACAAATAGCATGTCCTTGTCAAACTGCTGAAAATCAGTGATATAGGGAAAACCTTAAAGTCAGCCAGAATGAAAAAATGAAATGGTCCATAAGGAAGACACTGCATTCTGAAGACTTCACATTGGGTACTGTGTGGACCAGAAGAGGATAGAGGGACATGGTTAAGAAGCAGAAAGAAGGGACTTAGCTCGTGGCCCAGTGGTTAGAACTCCACGCTTCCACTGCAGGGGGCACAGGTTCAATCCCTGGTTGGGGAACTAAGATCCTGAAAGACATTCAGTGTGGCAGGAAAGAAAAACAGAAGAAACAAAACTGTACTTGCAGTTTATTTATTCTCCAACATCCTTGTCTCTAAGGATCCCAGCACATGGTTTGTCACTATAATATGACTGAGACATCTCTAGGGAGAAGAACCATGGGAGAAGGGAAGGAAATGCCTGCCAACCCCGCAGGTGTAGTTCTGGGGAGCAGAGATGCCTGATTTCCTACTAAGTGAGCAGACATCTGCCCTCACAGGACCCAGGTGGCAGAAGCATTCTAGAGTTGTGACAATAATTTCTTTTTTAACATCTTGCATATATGAATTGTTTAAGTATCAGAATGAAATATTATTTTAGGAACACAGACAGTATGAAAGAAAAAGCACACTGTATTTTTCTTTACCAGTCTCCATCCATTCTGCAATGTGTGACAATCATTTCTGGCTCTAAACCTCTGGCCTGTCAGGTACATTCCGTTCCACTTTGCCCACTCCATGCTGTCCCTCTATCCACTTCAGTCAGCTCGCAGGTCAATTATTAACTGGGTCCGAGTTTCACCCCCCTCTTCCTTGGGCGGGAGAGGTCTCTCTTCGATTTCTGCCCCGGTGTCTCCAGGTGCTGAGGGACAGTTTCCTGTTCCAGTCCCAGCTGTTCATGGGGTGGCCTGCAGGAGGTCCGCTGACATCCCGAGCCTCAGCTCCCTCCCTGCACCCAGGCTCCTTCCTCGCTGAGGCCTGGAGACTGTGCGGTCCCGGCCTGCAGTGCACCTCTCCCACGCAGGCACCTGGGGACGTTTGGATTCTGTTCAGGCCTCGTTTGCCCAGAGGGGAGCTCAGAACTCGGGCCACCTCTGGCAGCTCCCCGGCTTTCCCCACTTCTAGGGGCTCAGGATTCGTGTCCTGGCTGCTCCTCCCAAAACGGACTCCCCTAGGCTCTTTTTTTTTTCTTTTTAACAGCTTTGTTGATGTTCTTTGACATATAAAAATTACGTACCTTTAAGATGTTTGGTACATGTATGCATCATGGAAAGATCACCAGGATCCTTATGTCCCCTGTCCCTCCACAGTTGCCCCTGGTCTCCCCGGTGTCTCAGTTTAACGGTGCCTGTGTCAGAACCTCCCACCCACTCCAGAGCGGGGACGGTGGGCTCTGAGCTCGCCCCTCCCCTGCCCTCCCCTCTTCCCCACGGGCTGGGGAGGCATTGGGCATAGGGAAGGAAACCAGCTCTCCCGGTTGTCCCAAGATCTCCCTCCTTTCTTGTCCCACGCCCGTTGGTGGAGTTTCCTTGAACCAGATTAGCATCTGGTGACTTTGTTTTCATGAGTCCCAGCGTAGGTGGTTGCGGGGGTGTGGAACACAGTCTAGTCCTTTCATTTCTAATGCAGTCAAAACGTCCTCCTTTATGTATGATCCTATCATACCGGCTATGAAGCTGTCTGTCTGGTTTTCCCTAGAGAGTGGTGCTCTGTATTTGTAAAATGAATACACAGGAAACTGAAACTCCAAAGGCCCTAGAAGAGGTTTCAGCACTGGGGTCCTGACCTCTGTGGACTGGATGTCCCACTCCCCTGAGTTCACCAGTGAAATCCACCCCTCTCTGGGCATGCCTGCTGCGCCTCTAGGGACAGTAAGCAGGAATCTATTTGCAGTTTTGGAGGAGTGGACCCCGGGGACAAGTCCAGGGGGAAGAGAGTCCAGCCTGGTGCCTGTCTGAAGCTGTCCTGGTGACCTGGCCCCCTGGCCGTGGATGAGACCCTGAAAAGCAATTTCGGTGTGAGCTGAGAACGCGGGGTTCACAGAGACTCCAGGTGAGGTTCCAGGGCACACGGAACTTGCTTTAGTGCAAATGCATTCCTGACAGTCAGATCCTGGGGATCCCCAAAGATGTCTGAGGGAGACGGTGTGTGTGTGTCAGCGTGTGTGTGTGCGTATGCCGTGGGTGTGTGCGGGGTTGAAGTCCGACCCTTGCAGGTGGAGCAAGAACAAAGCATTATGGTTTATCCCCAGTAGCCTGGCCTCATCTGAACCTGCAGGCTGCTGAGGCCAGAAGACATTTCATTCAGATGCCAGTCTCTCCTCAAACCCCCTAAATCCTGCCACCCCACCAGGAACTTAAAACAGAGTGAATTTTTAGAAAGCATTTTATTGGAGGGGGTTAATGTTTGAAGCATATGGTTGGGTAAGTTTTGACATGTCCGTACCTGTAAACCCACAGTCACACCCTTTGTAACCCTACTCTGCCCCTCCCTGCCCATCTTCCATGTCTCCACTTAACATATAAGATCTTTCCTCTAGCTTTTAAAAAATCTTTTAAAATTAATTTATTAATTAATTTTGACGGTGCGGGGTGTTTGCTGCTGTGGTTGGGCTTTTCTCTAGTTGCATGTGGCGAGAGGGAGCTACTCTAGTTGCGGTGCGCGGGCTTCCCATTGCAGCGGCTTCTCCTGTTGCCAAGCGCAGGCTCCAGGGGCACAGGCTTTAGTTGCTCCTCGGCATGTGGAATCTTCCCAGATCAGGGATTGAACCTGTGTCCCCTGCATTGGCAGGCAGCTTCCTAGCCAGTGGACCACCAGGGAGGTCCTCCTTTAGCTTTTTTAAACAGATGGAATGCAGTTACTGTTACCGTTTTAATGGGCAGCCTGTTTTGGTGTTGATCAATTGACCTTTACCAATTGTGAGTCATGTACTCCTGCTTGCTTGCACCGCCCGTACATCCTGACTGGTTTGTGGATTTTATCTCGTTGGCTGCTGGACGTTTTTCTGCATTCCTGTAAACATTCTCCAGCTTAGTTCCAGGGTGCAGTGAAATGCGTGGATACGCTTTGATCCTTTTGGATCTCACTTTTAAGGTGTGTCAGGAAGGATTTGCACAGCTTATATCCTGGGGGTTGTGTGGCCCCTCTGAGCACTCTACCCAGTGCCTCATGAGTTACGGAATCAGGAGAGCTTCAGGCTGGCTGCTGGGAGCGGACGCTGTCCGTGGCCTCTCATGCACTGAGTGTTGTCCCCCCAGGTCTCAGGTTGCTGGGAGCGGGCACTGTCCGTGGTCTCCCCGGTCTCAGGCTGGTGGGAGTGGGCGCTGACCGTGGCCTCTCGTGTGCTGAGTGCTGTCCCCCCAGTTCCTCCGGTGGCCCTTTCCCTGGCCTGAGCAGTTCCTCACGCACGGCTGATGCCGGCACTCCCGTGCGGGGAAGGACACTCACTCAGTCCCTCCAGAGCATGCTGGTCTCCGGATCCTCCCAGTGCTGCTGTCTCCTGGGTCCTCCTCCCTGTGAACCGTGAGGGCTGGCTCTCTCTGGACACTCAGCTGCATCTCCAAACCAGGAATTCTGCTGCTTCTCCTCCCCACGCCTGGCCTGAAACGTAGATGTGAGCTGGGCCAGCGTAGGCCCTCTTGTCTGTTTCTCACCCCTCAGGGATCGGTCCCCTTCACTGCAGCACATCCAATGTCTTGAAAACCATTGTCGGGGCTTCCCTGGTGGCCCAGTGGTTAAGACTTTGCCTTCCAGTGCAGTGAGTGCAGGTTCGGTCCCTGGTCGGGAAGCTAAGATCCCACATGCCTCAGGGACAAATGACAGAAACAAGAGAAGTAATATGATAACAAATTCAATAAAGACTTTAAAATGGTCCACATTAAAAAAAAAGTCTTTAAAAAATCTTATTATCTCATTTCGTTTTCTCCCATTTTTGGTTGTTTCAGGCATGAGGGTAAATTCAGTTCCTACTTCCCCATCTTGGCCTGAAATGGAAGCCTGCTGCTGCTGCTAAGTCGCTTCAGTAGTGTCTGACTCTGTGCGACCCCATAGACGGCAGTCCACCAGGCTCCCCTGTCCCTGGGATTCTCCAGGCAAGAACACTGGAGTGGGTTGCCATTTCCTTCTCCAATATAGTGGTACCTAAGCAGAGCTTATTTAATACAAGGATCTGGTTGCATTAAATAAGCTAAAGGAGCAAAATGGGAGAGGTTTTTATTTCAGGAAGCAAAGTGTTAGTCGCTTAGTCTGTCATGTCGACTCTTTGCGACCCCATGGACTGTAGCCCACCAGGCTCCTCTTTCATGGAGTTCTCCAGGCAAGAATACCGGAGTGGGTTGCATTCCCTTCTCCAGGGGATCTTCCTGACCCAGGGATCAAACTCAGGTCTCCCGCACTGCAGGCAGATTCTTTAAGGTCTGAGCCACTCCAGGGAAGCCATCAGGAAGCAAACCCTGGAGGAAAACAGGGAAGTGGTGGGATTACATAAGCAGACTTTCAGCTGATTCTGAAGGAAACTGTTGCTGCTATTGAAATAAGTGCTGCTGTAACTGCAAAACCATTTTGGAGCCCGTAATGGCAGTCAACCACTGCTGTCTGTACGGGGGCTGCCAAAGGCTGCTGGAGCCCACAGCCATCTCTCGCTGATGGAGAGGCCACGAGAAGCTGAAAGGAAGGATTATGGCTTCTCTTTCTTTGTCGGCCTTCCAAACTCTTCTTTGGACTTCCCGATGGCCACCTAGCCCACAGCCAAGGCAAGAGCAACTGGGAAGTTGCAAAGACACAGCCCCTCACAGTAGAGACCCCAGTGTGCAAGGACAGGAAGTCATCACCTATCTGCAGCTGCATCTTTTACTCCCCTGCTGATCAGTGGTGTTTACCTTCTCAGTTAATCACGTGGCTGTGAAGCATCTACTCCACGGAAGATTTCAGGTAGTTAATCTAAAGGACTTAAGCCAGATTCTCTCTTCCGACTCTACTAATGGCAATTGGTAGCCATCCATCTTGCCTGACTGCCTGAAGGTACTTCTTAGCCTATTTTTTTCCAGGTGGAATACTCTGTTATCCTACCCTCATAGCATTAGGATAACTCATGTAAGTAGGATAACTTATTGTAAAAAGAAAAGGACGTATATTTTGAGCTGCACTCTTTCACAGGAGGAATGGAGGGGATTGGCTCTGCAAATCTCAGCCCTCCCTCTTTCTGATTCCTAGCTTAGCCAGAAAGGACCGTCTGCCTGGAACATCCCCATGTGAGCTCACATTTTTGGAAAGCCTTCAGGGACACTGCAGACTAACTACAGTCATTCTCTGAAGATGAGTAAGGAATTAGTCAAATTAGTACAGAGTGTCAATGCTGTTTCCTTGGATGTACTTGTTTACCTCCTGGAGGGAGAAACTTTTTAGATAATATTTATGAATAGCAAACATGTACTTACTTGAAAGTCTGTTTAAATGTTGCATGCTCGCTCTTGTCTCATTTTCCACTGAATATATTTGGATACTGATAAGACTGTATAAGCCAAATTGGGGGAGAGGCATGCCTGTCTCTGACATTGGTAGGGGTGAATGTTATTGGGTGTTGATATAGCTGTTCTAACGAGGGCAGATGTCACAGTGGCCTAAAAAGGAGAGTATTCCTTTCTTTCTTTTTGGCAGTTATAACTGTTATAAGGATTTCCCAGGTGGCTCAGTGGTAAAGACTCTGTCTGCCAATGCAGGAGATGCAAGAGAAACTGTTATAAATGTTACATCTGCATTTTATTTTTCAAGAATTTTATTTTATATCTGAGCATAATTGATTAACAGGGTTGCATACATTTCAGGTGTACAGAAAGTAATTCAGTTATGCATGTACATGTATCTATTCTTTTTCAAACTCTTTTCCCATTTAGGTTGTTATAGAGTATTGTGTAGAGTTCCCTATGCTATGTAGTAGGTCCTTGCTGATCGGTTTTATATACAGTAGTGTGAACATGTCCATTCCAAACTCCCAATCTGCCCCTAGGGGAGGTTATTTCTGTCTCACGTCCAGTACAAGTATAAGCAGTCCCAGCATGGCCCTGACATGTCAGACCTCCTGGCTCCTTTGGCTTTACTTCGGTTTTGATCCCACTCCTGGTCTGACTCCCACTGCCAAGGCCACTTGCCGGCCAGTGGAGGAGGTGACGGAGGGGCAGGACACACCCGTTCTCTTCAAGGGCACATCCTAGAGACTGCTCGCTTTACTACAGTCATGTCTCCTGGGGCAGAACTTAGTCATGGGACCCACTGGACCCCAAGGGAGGCTGGCAAGTGTAATCCTCAGCTGGGAGAGGACCGTGTCCCACAAAAACCCGGGGCTAAGGGAAAGATGGATTTAGGGAGTCACACAGCAATCTCTGTTAGAATGACTCATTTTCCACAGTTGTTTTAAATTCCCAACCTGGTAATCCCAGCATCTCTGCCATGTCTGTATTTGGTTCTGATGCTGGCTCTGTCTCTTCAAACTGTATTTGCTGCCTTTTAGCTTGCCTTGTAATTTTTTTTTTTTTTTTGGCCCCACTGCTTGGCTTGTGGGATCTTAGTTCAATCCTAACCAGAGATTGAACCGGGGCCCTTGGCAGTGAAAGCACTGAGTCTCAACCTCCAGGGGATCTTCCCGACCCAGGGATCGAACCCAGGTCTCCCGCATTGCAGGCAGGCGCTTTAACCTCTGAGCCACCAGTGAAGTCTTAACTACTGAACCAACAGGGAATTCCCTAGCATGCTTGTACTTTTTTGTTGAGAGCTGGATATGATGTGCCAGGTAACAGGAGCTGAGGTAAGTAGGACTTTGGTGTGAGTCTTTGCATGTCAGTGTAGGAATTAGGCTGGTTTAATGCTTACAATACCTGGGGTGTCAGAGGGTGAAACTGCCTATGGTGTAGTTGTTTTTTATTTTTTTCCCTGATTTTCCCTGGGTTTTCTCTGGGTTTCCCTTCAGATTTTTTCTTAAATAGGGTCTGAGACATGCTGGTCTCTGGGCTGTTTTGTTGTTGTTTAGTCACTCAGTCATGTTCTCATGCTGTATGTAGTCCACCAGGCTCCTCTGTCCATGGAGATTCTCCAGGCAAGAATGCTGGACTGGGTAGCCATTCCCTTCTCCAGGGGATCTTCCTTATATTCTCTTATGTCTCTTGCATTGGCAGGTGGGTTCTTTAGCACTGTGTCACCTGGGAAGACTTACCACCCTGTACCTGTTAAGTAACCACTCCTTGCCAGCCCTGGTAAGCACTAGTTTGCTTCAGTCTTTTTGGAGCTGCCTCTTCTGGACGTTTTGTACAAAGGGAATCATACAGCACGTGACATTTTATGTCTGGCCTCCTTCATGTAGCGTTGTGTTCTTTAGGCTCATCTCCGTGGCAGCCTTTTTGAAGACTCCATTCCTTTCTGTGACTGGGTCGTACTGCAGTGTATGGAGAGGCCATGGTTTGCTCACCTACTCATCCACTGGTGGGCATTTGGGTTGTTCCCATCTCTTGACAGTTTGGCTGTGATGCTGTTATAAGTAGTCATATGCCAGTTTCTGTGTGGGAATGTGTTTTCTTCACCCCTGGGTAATAAACCCAGGAGTGGAATTGCTGAGCCGTGTGGTCATTCCATGTTTAGCTTTTCCAGAAACTACTACCACCGTGGCTGCACCATTTTACATTCCCACCAGCAATGTATGAGGGCTCCTATTTCTCCATATTCTAGTCAACATTTGTTATTTCTTTTCTTTTCTCCTTAAAGTCGTCTTATTGAGTATAACCATCTCACTCTGGTTTTGATTTGCATTTCTTTTAAAAATTATTTTATTGAAATATAGTTGATTTACAATGTTCTGTTAGTTTCAAGTATACATATATAAATGTTCTTTTTTTACATTCTCTTCCATTATAGGTTATGATAAGATTTTTGAGTAGAGTTCTCTGTGCCATACAGTAGGTCCTTGCTAATTATCTATTTTTCTATCTAGTAGTATTTATGTGTTAATCCTAAACTCCTAATTTATCCCTCCCCACTTGCCCTTTGGTAACCATAAGTTTGTTTTCTATGTCTGTCATAGAAAACAATATGTCAAAACATATTGTTTTGTTAATAAGATCACTTGTATCTTTTTAGACTCCACGTATGAGTGATGTCACACAATGTTTGTCTCTGTCAGTCTGACTTACTTCACCTAGTATGCTCATCTCTAGGTCTATCCATGTTGCTGAAAATGGCCTTGTTTCATTATTTTTATGGCTGAATAATAATCCATTGTACACAGGTATGTGCATGCACGTGTGTGTGTACACATATATACCTGATTTGCCTTGCTGAAATGACTAGCAAGGATGTGCTTGTTAACTGTCTGTCAGGACCTCTGTATGTTATTAAAAGTATTGAGGGCTTCCAAAACTTTTTGTTTATATAGTTACATATAGTGATGCTTAGCATACTTAGTTGCTAAAACACCAAGAAATTTTTTAAATATTATTTATAAATTTTTCCACAAACAATAGTAATAAACTCATTATATGTTAACACCAGAGCGATGACATCATCATGTATCACGTAGCTTCTGGAAAACTCCACCATGCACTTGTAAGGGAGTGAGAGTGGAAAAGGCATATCACATCTTACTCACAGTTGACCCTTGAACAACCCGGGAGTTGGGAGTAATGACCCTCTGTGCAGTAAAAAATCCACATGTTATAGTTGGCTCCTCATACCCATTGTTTCTACATATCCCTGGCTCAGCATCTACAGATTCAACCAACCTCGGATTGAATAGCACTGCAGGATGTACTGTTGATGAAAATCCACATGTAAGCGGACCTGCGTGGTTCAAACCCATGCTCTTCAAGGGTCATCTGTATTATGAAAAAATTTTGATCTCACAGACTTCCCTCCCACAAAATGAATAATGATAATCTAGTTTTACTCAAGTCAGATAAATAAGGTTAAAAACATATTTTTTTTTTCTAGTCTGAAATTCCAGATCTTAACCTTACTTTCCCAGAAAACATACATGTCAGGGAATGCTGATGATGGAATCTGGTTGTACTTGGTTGGTCACAGAAAGGACAGAAAACCACTTTTTAACCTGGATATAGACCTGCTGACACCTGTGCATTTTTTGGTAACACTTCCCTGCCCTCTCAGAAATGAAAACTGACTGCTGATTTAAATTTTTCATTAATCTCCTTCATCATGTGATTTTGTTCAGCCAGGACATCTGTCAACTGATTGAGAATTGATATCTTGGACAAGAGTCTGAACTTGCACTGAAATCTCAGCCCCCAAGGTTGGCTTTTCCATTGGGGGCTGAGGGTAGGCAGGTGTAGAGAGGTATAAACCCAGTGAATCTCAAAGTGTGGTCCCCTGACCAGCATCGTCAGCATCATCTGTAACCTGTTAGACATGTGGATTCTCGCGCTCCACCCCAGACCTGCTGACTCAGAAACTTTGGAGACGGGCCCAGGCTTCCAGGTCTCACCAAGTTCTCCAGGCAATTTTAATTTGCTTACAGTGTGAGGGTCAATGATGTGACCTCTTCCGTAATTACATGCGCTCCCCTGCCCCCATCCTTCTTTCTTTCTTTCCTCCCATAAACATTGAATGTACTGCTCCCTTATCAGTGCTTTTATGACACCTCTTTGCAAATGTACACATTTGCACACTGTGTGTCCGTCTGTAAACATCAAATTTGTGGCAGCCAAATTCAGAGCATCATTTATAGCAATCCCAGAGGAAAATCTCTTAGAACAGCCAGTCATGAACAGCTGAAGCTAAATGTCAACGCTAACCCATTACCTGGGACCCAGCTTCTCCCCTTTCTCCCAGCATTAACTCCAGTGAAATCCTTTCAAACTCTAAAGTTCAGCAGTTCTATGGGTTTGCTTGCTGTTTTCTGCGGTCACCCAAAGACTGCTCCCCCAGGGAATGTGTTCTTTAGAAACTCGAAACGGAAGGTTCAGTAGAGGGGGCTAGCTTGGAGGACTGGGCTAAGGTCAAAAGGATTCCTTTGGGGGCATATGAGCAGGAGAGTGGGCTGGTCAACCAGAGGCTTGGAAAGGACTTATGTGGATCCAGGGACAAAGTCCACTCACCTGGGCAGAGAGCGTGTGTGTCTATTTACATCAGTGCTAGGGCTTTCCTTGGGATTTCTAATCTGGGAAGTTGGGATGCTCTTAGCATGAAGCTACTCTTCTTTATACTCTACATGGTATGGAGAGAGCTCCATGCTACTCGTGGTCTAGTGAACACATGTACATGAAAACAGGACCAAGAGTTCTGGTTGTCCCTCCCTGTTCCTCCAGCAGCCTTAGACTTGCTGCCTAAACACAGGTCACCCTCAAGGGTTGATACTACAGAGCTGGCTTCACGATGGGGTTGCAGTTGCCCGGTGTTCTGTTATGTGACTTCAGAGCTTTCCAGAGCCCACCGGATCAGGAGATGCCTCTTGGATGAGTGTTTAGCTTCTTTGATTTTGATTGTGGTCCGACATCTGTGGGCTGTTCTTGACTTCTTCCGGCCCTTGGTTTTCTAGATTGTCCTTCTGTTCTTCCTGTGGTGATACAAGTCATAGTCATGGGTGGAATGCTGCACCAAAACAATACGGTCTCACTAAACTGATGTGGGCTGAGCATCCCACGAAAGCCCCACTGACCCGCTAACTTTAAGTCCCGCCTCAGGATACCCTGACCATCCCACTGGTCATCCCTCTAGAGGTCAAGACCGGCAGCCCCGTGGTCCTCCCAGGGACGTGATCCAGTCACTGTGCAGCCTGTGGGCTGAAAGTGAGCCCGAGGCCTGGCCGGTTACAGGTGCGGGAGCCGGTGGGTCTTGGGGAGGGACTGAGAGATAGGCTGTGCTCGGGGCTGCGCCTCACAGGGTGTACATCCTCACTTTACATTTTGTCCTAGTGGGTGGCGATGACAGTCCCCGGGGAGGGGGCGCCTGCATCAGCTCAAGTCAACCCTCCTCCTTCACGCTCGCTTCTGGTCACCACCAGACTCTGCTAGCCTGACTCCTTTATGTGTCTCTCCATTTTTTCCCTCTGGTTTAGCTGATGCCCCCGACCTGGTCCATGCTCTCCTCGTCCCCGGGGTGGATTTATTCCAGCGCAGCCTATCAAACTGCCACCACCATTACCACCCCAAATCCAGCCTTTCTGGTGGCTGGATCATTCAAGTGCTGATGCCACCATTTATCGCATAAGCCAGCTTCTGTGGCTGCTGTTGCCTTCAGGATGGACTGAGTTCCCCAGTCTGGTCTGGCCTTCCAGGACGTGGTTTCTGGCCATCACACATCGGGGCACTGCGACCACTGCCCCGTGTGCTTTACCCCTCCGTGCTGAGAACTGCCAGACCCTCGCAGACAGCCCCCTGCCCTTTAGGACGCTTCCCTTTTCCTCCTGTCCCTCTGCCTCCCAGCTGCTCCTGCTGTTCTTCACCCGTCTGCCGGCATCGGCTCTGAAAGCCTCTTGGGTGCCCCCATCTTTCTTCATTCTCTGTAACACCTCGGTCTTAGGCTTTCACAAACTGCATTTCAAGTCTCTCTTTTTCACTCTTCTCTTCTCCTTGACTGGTCTATAAGCTCCTGAGAGCAGGGGCCCTTCTTAATCATCCTGAGGCCCCTACCAAGTGCCTGGTACCCAGGAGATAGTCTCTGAGTCCTTTTAAAATTGAGAGATAATTGGCAATGAACACTGTGGAAGTTTCAGGTGTAGCGTGCTGACTTGATACATTTATGTGTTGTGACGTAATGACCACCCTGCTGTTAAGCGAACACTTCCATCACATCGTGTGATTTTCATTTCATTTTTGGTGGTGAGAATACTTGAATATTCTAGTCTTTTAGCAACTCTGAAGTGTATGGATGCACTGCTGCTGCTTGTAGTCACTTAAGCTGCTGCGTCAGATCCCCCAGAACTTGACCATTTCCTAACTGCAAGTGTTTGCCCTTTGACCCACGTCCCCACGTCTACACAAGAGCTGTTCTGTAACACTTTTGGGGAGTAGAAGACAATAGCTGCAGAAAAGGAAAAATCATAGCACAGCTAGCTGTGCCAAGGGGATTTTCTGAATTGAAAACTGCTAGTTTCTAGCCAGCACTGTGCTGTAAGGACTTTCTGTGAAGACTGGAGTGTCTCATATCTGTGTTGTCCAATGAGGTGGCCACATGTGGCTATCAAACACCTGAAATGTGGCTACTGCCACGTGTAGACCTGACTTTTAGTCATATTTAATTTATTTAAGTTTAAGCGGAAGTATCCACTCGTGGCTAGTGGCGACCCTGTCAGACAGCTCTCAGCAGCATCTGGTTACCTCCTACCTGGCTAAGAGCTCCCATGGGGTGAGGCTGCAGGAACTGGCGTGCAGGCAAATGCTTAACAACCAGCTCTTGGCGACAGTCTGCTCACCTCCATGGTGTAAAAACCCCCACCACACCCAGTGTCAATATGTCCTGGACACAGAGCTGGGGACAGAGGCACAGTGTAAAATCAACATCTAGGCAGTATTTCCTCAACACAGGTACACAGATGCAAACAACCCTGAGAATAAAGTAGTCAATGCCATAAAATAATTAGAAAGTGATTAATTTTGAATATTTACTGACTTTGTACTATTTAACTTATTTAATTGTAAGCTTATATACTTTAGTTTTTAATAATGGCTAAACTTAAAAGCAGATCGCAAAACTCCTGAACACCTAATTTTTGGCTTTCGGGAGGCTTTGTAAGCCAGTTCCATCTCATCGCTAGCTCCTAGTCCAGTTCAGTTGCTCAGTTGTGTCTGACTCTTTGCGACCCCATGGACTGCAGCACACCAGGCTTCCCTGTCCATCACAAACTCCCAGAGCCTACTCAAACTCATGTCTATTGCCTTGGTGATGCCATCCAACCATCTCATCCTCTGTCGTCCCCTTCTCCTCCTGCTTTCAATCTTTCCCAGCATCAGGGTCTTTTCTAATGAGTCAATTCTTTGCATCAGGTAGCCAAGGTATTTGAGTTTCAGCTTCAGCATCAGTCCTTTCAATGAATATTCAGGACTGATTTCCTTTAGGATGGACTGGTTGGATCTCCTTGCAGTCCAAGGGACTCTCAAGAGTCTTCTCCAGCACCACAGTTCAAAAGCATCAATTCTTCAGCGATCAGCTTTCTTCACAGTCCAACTCTCACATCCATACATGACCACTGGAAAAACCATAGCCTTGACTAGATGGACCTATGTTGGCAAAGTAATGTCTCTGCTTTTTAATATGCTGTCTAGGTTGGTCATAGCTTTCCTTCCAAGGAGTAAACGTTTTTTAATTTCATGGCTGCGGTCACCATCTGCAGTGATTTTGGAGCCCGAAAAATAGTCTGTCACTGTTTGTATTGTTTCCCCATCTATTTGCCATGAAGTGATGGGACCGGCTGCCACGATCTTATTTTTCTAAATACTGCTGCTGCTAAATCACTTCAGTCGTGTCTGCCTCTGTGGGACCCCCAGAGACGGCAGCCCGCCAGGCTCCTCTCTCCATGGGATTCTCCAGGCAAGAACACTGGAGTGGGTTGCCATGTCCTTCTCCAATGCAGGAAAGTGAAAAGTGAAAGTGAAGCCGCTCAGTCGTGTCCGACTCTTCGCGATCCCATGGACTGCAGCCCACCAGGCTCCTCCATCCATGGGATTTTCCAGGCAAGAGTTCTGGAGTGGGGTGCCATTTTCTGAATACTAGCAATTGCTGGAAAAAAAAAAATATATAGTATTTCCTTCGGCCACAAGAGAGCGCTCTGAAGACATTGGATTTTAGGAAGGCTTTTGGTGGAAAAGGCAATGGCAACCCACTCCAGTACTCTTGCCTGGAGAATCCCACGGATAGAGGAGCCTGGTGGGCTGCAGTCCACGGGGTCGCAAAGAGACGGACACGACTGAGCGGCTTCACTCACTTTGGTGGCTCAGTCGGTAAAAAAAAATCTGACTGAAATGCAGGAGACCTGGGTTTGATCCTGGGTCAGAAAGATCTCCTGAAGTAGGGCATGGCAACCCGCTCCAGTACTCTTGCCTGGAGAATCCCACGGACAGAGGAGCCTGGTGGCTACAGTCCACGGGGCCGCAGAGAGCGGAACGCGACGGTGACTGACACTTGGACAGCCCTCTGGGTCAGTCCGCGGCGCCTGCTCCCGGCTCCCGGAAGACGGCAGCTCTGGGAATCCGGGGCTCACACAGAGGCAGGCAGCTCTTGTTTACTCACCATCTCCGCTGCCAGGTGAGGCCGCTCAGGAGGAGGACGCTTGCGAGCAGGAGGATGCAGCCGGCCACTGCGGGCAGAGAAGCAGGTCAGGCAGGCGGTCCCAGAGGCTGAGAGCCCCTTCCCGCGTGTCGGTCCCCCCAGCACTCCACACCCAGCTCGCTGCGTCCGGGGAGGTGGGCGCCGCGTCTCCGCCGCCCCTTTCCAGAACGCAGCTCCCTCCCGGCCAGGCTCCCTGGAGGCTGCAGGACCCGGGCCTGGGGGTATGGACTGGAAGGGCCCCAGCCTTTCCCACGGGGGCTCCCCTCCTCCTCGGGGAGCAGCTGACAGGCACCCTCTTCAGAGAGGGTCAGAGGCCCAGCCTCAGTTAGAGAGACCTCGAGTGAGGCCCGCAAGGGGTAAGAGAAATGTTGAAATATCAAGATGAGTCTAAAGGTAAGTGATAAACACTTGGCATCTCCTGAAAGTGTCCCTGTTTCCCATACACTCTTTCCTCTGCCCTGGAGCTGGCGGTTATCCATCCAGCCGAACGTCTATCTGCCTTGGACGTGCCTCAAAGCCTGGTTTTCTCCCTCCATCCGCCCCGTAAGATATAATTAACCTGTAACCTTGTGTAATTTTAAGGTGTACACTTATCGCAAAATATATTGTAATTACTGTTTATTTTCTGTGCCCAAAACATTGAAGATTTACTCTTAGCGACTTTAAAGTCTGCAACACTGCATCGTTGGCTGTAATCCCCATACCCTGCCCGTCCCCAGACCGACTCCTCTGCTGACGAAGTCCGTGCCCTTTGACACTGGTCCTCTGTTTGCCTCAACCCTGGGCGCTGGTCACCAGCAGTCTACTCTAAGAGCTCCGTTTGGTGGTTTTGGTTTTGTTTCCCTCAAAGCCTGTTTTTGCCTCCCACCAGAAGGCAATGGAGAAGGAAATGGCAACCCACTCCAGTGTTCTTGCCTGGAGAATCCCAGGGACGGCGGAGCCTGGTGGGCTGCTGTCTATGGGGTCGCACAGAGTTGGACACGACTGAAGCGACTTAGCAGCAGCAGCAGCAGCAGAAGGCACCTGGAGTGGTCTTGGCATGTTTTTTTTCTCTCCCCCAACCCAGGCACGCCACCTCCCTCCACACACATCCAGGCGCCGGGTGTTTGTCCTCTGGGAGCTGGTCGGGAGGCCCTGGTTGAGACTGGCTGGAGACCTCACTGCTAACTCACCACAGCCGTGCCTGTGACTCTGAGTCACGTTATGCTCTGGATTCGTCTTCAGTTTTATACACATCATATAGTGTAAAGAGTTAATTTAGACTAACTCACCGAGCAGCTAGTGCTAACTAACACCACCCTCCAAGCAAGTGTGTCGGTCCGTTGGGTCACTACCCACCTGCGATCTGGTACTCGGTGGTAAACATGAACGTTTCCAACGTTGCAACCACATCTGTGGGCTTCTGGAAATCTGCAACAGAGAGGGGGAGGTGCTTGTGGATGCTGGCTGTGGGGCTGCCTGGGGCTGCCAGAGTCCAGGCTCCTGGAGGCGGGGGACTCAGAGGCCGTTGGAGACCTGTGAAAGGCCAGGGGAGCCCTGGCCCAACATCTGAACATCTTGTTCTTCTGCCTCGAGCTGCCACCCTCCAACTTGCTCCTCCTCTGACACTGGTGACACTGGCTGTGTTTGAGGACTGGGAGGTCGTGTGTGGATGTGGGACCATCTCTAGCACCAGGGGGCAGCTCCGAGGCCAGCTCTTCCCTCTCCTGCCTCACAGTTTAATAGCCAAGCTTTTATCTTCCAAGAAACGCCAACCGTACCTGTGGTCCCTGCTGTTCTAGTTGTTAAGAAAATTCCACTCCCAGGGGGTGCTTCCGTGCTCTCCTGAGGCTCTGCGTCATCTGGAGGAGAGAAGAAGGATGCTTGTGGGGCAGAAAGTGGGGAGTGGGGGTCTGGGGTCTTCCACCCACCCCCTCTGCGTCTCCCACCCACCCCCTCTGCGTCTCCCACCCACCCCCTCCGCATCCTCAGCTGACCCCAGACATGGTAGCTGAGGTGTGTCTCGGCTCTGCGGTCCCCTTCAGGGTCACGGTGAAGTGGCTCAGTGACGCCAGCAGAGCGGGAGGGAGGGAACTGTGACCCTGACTCTGGCTCTCCTTGGAACTCTGAGCAGCTTTCTCCCCAAACTCCCTACTCGGCTCTGGTTTCCATCTGCAGCTTGGAATTGGGTCATCATAATACAGTTCCATCAAACCATTAAGCAAAGTGCGTGTGTGCTAAGTCACTTCAGTTGTGTCCGACTCTTTGCGACCCTACGGACTGTAGCCCATCAGGCTCCTCTGTCCATGGGATTCTCCAGGCAAGAATCCTGGAGTGGGTTGCCATTTCCTTCTCTGGGGGTCTTCCCAACGCAGGGATCAAACCTCTTATGTCTCCTGCATTGGCAGGTGGGTTCTTTACCACTAGGGCCACATGGGAAGCCTATTAAAGTAGAAGTGCACAAAAGGAGAGCTTTTCTCTGTGGCAGACTCCCCATTGCTCATGGACATGCCTGGTGGGTAGCATGACTCACAGGGGGCGGGCTATGGGAAAGAAACACAGCACCCCGCCCCCACAGAAGATCCAAGAGGGAGGTGTGGGGCCCAGGCAGTGGGGATGAGCAAAGAAACCACTGAAAGTTAGGGCCCAATGGGGGGACTTTTGATTGTAGATATGGTAATACAATTTCAGGACGAAAATAGCAGAAGAACTCAACACAGGTGGCTTGTCCGTGTGCATGAACGAGTGTACACGCGTGTGCATGTGTATCTGTGCTTGAAAAGTCCCTGCCCTGCACGTCTATACTTTGGCAAAGCTCAGGGGGGACTCACACAAGAAGCGGGGTGGCTTTCTCTTGTTAGAGCAGGAGAAAGGATTTACATTAAGTATCAGCAAGTTGGAAACGTATGCAGGGCAGGTGGACTTTCCCTTTTGAATGAGGAAGTCTTGGTAGCTTAGAGGCAGAGGGGGAATTGCAGGATCAGCTAGAAACGGGAGCAGTGCCGTGTGTGTGGGGGGGTACCTTCTGGAAGACATCTGTCTTCCTCTTTCAGATCCTGCTCTTTATCCCCATCAGGAAATGAGGGACCCCAGGGCGTGAAGACCTTACAGTTTATCTCATCTGTTTTCTAGAGTGAGAACAAACTGAGGCCCCAGGAGAGGAAGCGGCTGGCCCTCGACCACATAGTGGGTGGATCAGGGATTCCAGCCTGGCCCACCTCAGGGAGGCGCCAGGTGGCGGGCCCTGGGGTGGGGGGCACCTCTGTACCTGGAACCTGACCGTTCGCCCCTTCACTTATGCACTTGAGCTTGGGCCTGGTCCACCTTGTCTCCCCGTCAGTCATCGTGCAGGTGCTTTCAGCAGGACCGAGCTGTAGGGCCCTGAACCCCTGGGCGCACTCGTAATGAACTGTCTGCCCCGGCATGAAATGATAGACTCTCTTTAAAGGTTCACGTTCATGTTCCCATGGTGGCGGCTCCTCGCAGTGACCTGGACGAGGGGAAGGGAATTGCAGAGGCAAGTTGAGGAGACGCTGTGAGTCCAGGCTGCCTCTTCCTGGAGACCAGACCACAGTCCTTCTTCTTTTCTTTGCCCCCCCACCCCCACTTTCTTCCAATAAGTATTGGTAATGCCTATTTGTCAGGGCTTTTGCTAGGCACTTTGTGAAAGGCACGAAGACCCAGTCCCCCTCCCCTGAAGTGAGCAGACAGTGGATCAGGGAAGGAAGCCTGTGCCGGGAGAACGAGGGGAGCATGACACTCGAGACACAGGTGCTCGCGCTGGGAACGCAGAGAGATGAGCTTCTGCTGACAGGGAAGGATTTGTTAAGTGGACAGGCGTGCAAACAGTGGTCTCAGCTTCGGGTTGAGGGCAGGCTCCAGCCAGTCTGGGCCGAGGAGATGCGGAGAGCACATAGATCTCGACTGCTAAGTGAGGAAGCACATCCTCAAGTGGCCATCTTGAGGCCATGGAGAAGTACTCGGGACAAACCCAGTGCTGGGAGGAGGGAAGCACCAAGATGATCTTAGAGAAATGGAGCCCGGTCCCTGATCAAGCCGTGCCTGAAGCTTGCATTTTTAAGGCCTCTGAAAATTCCCATGTCCAGTAACTTTCCCCTTATCCAACTAAAACCAAAGCCTGGCTGACCTTTAACCCCACAGATCATGTCCTGTCCTGCCCCCCAAACCTGGACACATGAACACAAATCCTGTCCTGCCCCCCAAATCTGGACACATGGACCACAAATCCTTCTAAGCCCAGAACTGTGAAGCTGTGTATATGCTCTGACCTTCCACAACCCCAAGGATCCAACATAACCCCTCCCACTGCCCTCCATGACCCTTTGCAGCAGGAGGCCCAGTGGTCCCATCCTGAGGGATCTGCTCAGTACAGCATCTTGCAGTCCATGCTTGAATACATGTTTAAGTCTCAGAATCAAATTGCCTTTCTAATCAGTAAAATTCATAACCGTCCAGACCTGATGGAATTGGATTTGCTTCTTTCAAGTGAAAAACTCCACGTTAAGATAGTCTGCACAGCATGCCTTAGCCAGAGGCAGCTGGTCATCTCTTGAGTTAGGACAGTAAACACTGGCCTTTTGAAAAAGCTTTCAGTGATTATGGAATATGGGCGGGGAGACGAAGAGGAAAACTTCCAATGTGTTTTGAAACCTCACTCCAGAGCAAAGTCACAGTGACAAGGAAGGAAACAGCATATTGCAGCAAGTTCCCCACATTAGTCGTTATCTTTTTATTTATTTTTTAATTAATAAAAGCTGAAAATAAATTCAAAGTAGCTTAAAGAATGGTACCAAGACCCCTGGTCTAATTCAGGAGACTTGAGGCCTTATTTCAGCCCAATTTTGTGAGTTGTGCCATGTCATTAATCGTCTCCGCATCTCAATTCCATCAGTAAATTGAAGGAATATTTCCTGCTTCCTGACTCACTGGGTTCTGAGGTTGGAATCAGATTATATACAAAGTCGTAAAGTTCTTTGTAAGGTTGTACAATTAGCATAGGGGCACAGGCTATTGTAAGGTCAGCTGGGCCCCCCAAAGCTCAGGTTTTCCCAACGGGCTCCTTTCTTCCTGATGTCAAGGCTGACTTCTACCTTATTAATTTTGGAAAGTCAGGGCAGCAGTTGGGTGACACAGCATTGGCCCAATCCACAGTCTGTTAGCCCAAGTTCTGTCCGCAGCTTCCAGAAGCCAGTGTGGCCCCACCCACCTCAGACCCCTGTCCTGTTAGAAACGTCTGGAAGTAAATTTCTTGGCTCACAGTTCAGTGTGTCTCCCTAAGGGAAACACAGAGCATCTTTTGATGCCAAGGAGTACTGCCGACTCAGATTGCTATTGTCCGGCCACTGTGCTTGGGGCAGTTAGTCCCCAAAATGCCATCTGAATGGAAGTGAGTTGAGTTGAATTGAACTGAGTTCTCTTGGGCCAGTTCCCAAGCCTGGAGGACACCCAGAGCCCAGGCTGGCTGCTGTGAGAGGGGCTCAAGATGCTGAGCAGATAGCCTGGCACCATCGCACCATGGTGCTGGTCCCCAGGACATCCTCGGGAGAGAGGACCACAGGCTGGACCCTCCTCCTCGCGGGCGCACTGCGTGTGTCTGAGAGAGAGCAGGTCCGCTCCTACCTGGAAGGTCAGCTTGCTCCGGGGGCTGCGTTAGGCTCTGCACGCCTGTGGATTTTCTCTCACTCTGTTCTTTGGGTCCAGGAGTGACTTGTTTTACTGGGTTCTTAGCGGGGGCTGGAGAGGATGGAGGGAATGCAGACAATACTTGACAGGTGTTGAAAAGAGAAAACCCTCAAAAAGAACATCTTTCTAGGGCCAGGCAGGAGAAGGAAATGGCAACCCACTCCAGTGTTCTTGCCTGGAGAATCCCAGGGACGGCGGAGCCTGGTAGGCTGCTGTCCATGGGGTCGCTAAGAGTCAGACACGACTGAAGTGACTTAGCAGCAGCAGCAGCAACATGCCAGGCAATATCGGGGGATGCTGAGGTTATAAAAATGAGCCCCACATACCCTGTCCTCGGGGGCTCTCAGAGGGCCTGTTCACGGGCAGCAGAGCACCAGCCCACCAGGCAGGCTTCCTGCACGTGATGGTAGTAGCCTACAGTGTGTTACCAAAGGACCTGAGTTTTTCTGGCGGAATGGTTTGTGCCTGTGTGTCTCCCTAAAAGGGACCCCGTTCTGGCTATCAGCCTGTCGACACCATGCATGGAGGTGAGTGTGGCGGCCAGAGGAGCAATCTTAGCCACTCCTATCTCCCGAAGGCAGGTCGTTTAAGAGTCAGAGGGCATCCTAAAGAATGGCAATGTGTGCAGTCTCAGAAAAGGCAGAATGATCTCTGCTTCCAAGACAAACCATTCAATATCACAGTAATCCAAGTCTTTGTCCTAACCACTAATGCTGAAGAAGCTGAAATTGAATGGCTCTATGATGACCTACAAGACCTTCTAGAACTAACACCAAAAAAAGTTGTCCTTTTCATCATAGGGGACTGGAATGCAAAAGTAGGAAATCAAGAGATACTTGGAGTAACAGGCAACTTTGGCTTTGGAGTACAAAATGAAGCAGGGCAAAGGCGAATAGTTTTGCCAGGAGAACACACTGGTCACAGCAAACACCCTCTTCCAACAACACAAGAGACAACTCTACATGTGGACATCACCAGATGGTCAATACCAAAATCAGATTGATTATATTCTTTGTGGGTGAAGATGGAGAAGCTCTATTCCATCAGCAAAAACAAGACCAGGAGCTGACTGTGGCTCAGATCATGAAATCCTTATTGCAAAATTGATACTTAAATTGAAGAAACTAGGAAAACCACTAGACCATTCAAGTATAACCTAAATCAAATCCCACTTTCCTGGTGGCTCAGATGGTAAAGCGTCTGCCCACAATGCGGGAAACCCAGGTTCAATCCCTGGGTTGGGAAGATCCTCTGGAGAAGGAAATGGCAACCCACTCCAGTACTTTTGCCTGGAAACTCCCATGGACGGAGGACTGTGGTAGGCTACAGTCCATGGGATCGCAAAGAGTCAGACATGACTGGGCGACTTCACTTTCACTTTCTATGATTGTACAGTGGAAGTGAGAAATAGATTCAAGGATTAAATCTGATAGGCAGAATGCCTGAAGATCTATGGACGGAGGTTTGTGACACTGTACAGGAGGCAGTTATCAAAACCATCCCCAAGAAGAAGTAATGCAAAAAGGCAAAATGGCTGTCTGAGGAGGCCTTACAAATAGCTGCGAAAAGAAGAGAAGTGAAAGGAAGGGAGAAAAGGAAAGACACACCCATCTGAATGCAGAGTCCCAGAGACTAACAGGGAGAGAGAAGAAAGGCTGCCTAAACGATCAATGCAGAAAAATAGAGGAAAACCATAGAATGGACATGTTTAGAGATCTCTTCAAGAAAATTAGAGAAACCAAGGGAATTTTTCATGCAAAGATGGGCTCAATAAAGGACAGAAATGGTATGGACCCAACAGAAGCAGAAGATATTAAGAAAAGGTGGCAAGAATACACAGAAGAACTGTACAAAAAACATCTTCATGACCCAGACAACCACGATGATGTGATCACTTATCTAGAGCCAGACATCCTGGAATGTGAAGTCAAGTGGGCCTTAGGAGGCATCACTATGAACAAAGCTAGTGGAGGTGATGGAATTCCAGCTGAACTACTTCAAATCCTAAAAGATGCTGCTGCTGCTAAAGTGCTGCACACAATATGCTAGCAAATTTGGAAAACTCAGCAGTGGCCACAGGACTGGAAAAGGTCAGTTTTCATTCCAATCCCAAAGAAAAGCAATGCCAAAGAATGTTCAAACTACTGCACAATTGCACTCATTTCACACATTAGCAAAGTAATGCTCAAAATTCTCCAATCTAGGATTCAACAGTATGTGAACTGAGAACTTGCAGATGTTCAAGCTTGATCTAGAAAAGGCAGAGGAACCAGAAATCAAATTGCCAACATCCTATGATTGTTGGATCATAGGAAAAGCAAGAGAATTCCAGACAAACATCTACTCTGCTTTATTGACTACACTAAAACCTTTGACTGTGTGGATCACAACAAACTGGACAATTCTTAAAGAGATGGAAATACCAGACCACTTTACCTGCCTCCTGAGAAATCTGTATGCAGGTCAAGAAGCAACAGTTAGAACCAGACATGGAACAATGGACTGGTTCCAAATTCGGAAAGGAATATGTCAAGACTGTATATTGTCACACTGCTTATTTAACTTATATGCAGAATGCATCATGCGAAATGCTGGGCTGGATGAAGGACAAGCTGGAATCAAGACTGCCAGGAGAAATATCAATAACCTCAGATATGCAGATGACACCACTCTTATGGCAGAAAGTGAAGAAGAACTAAAGAGCCTCATGATGAAAATGAAAGAAGAGAGTGAAAAAATTGGCTTAAAACTCAACATTCAGAAAACTAAGATCATGGCATCCGGTCCCATCACTTCATGGCGAATAGATGGGGAAACAATGGAAACAGTGTCAGACTATTTTTTGGGGCTCCAAAATCACTGCAGATGGTGACTACAGCCATTAAATGAAAAGACGCTTGCTCTTCGGAAGAAAAGCTGTGACCAACTTAGACAGCATATTAAAAAGCAGAGACACTACTTTACCAACAAAGGTCCGTCTAATCAAGGCTATGGTTTTTCCAGTAGTCATGTATGGATGTGAGAGTTGAACTATAAAGAAAACTGAGCACCAAAAAACTAATGCTTTTGAACTGTGGTGTTAGAGAAGACTCTTGAGAGTCCCTTGCACTGCAAGGAGATCAAACCAATCTTCAAGGAAATCAGTCCTGAATATTCATTCGAAAGACTGCTGCTAAAGCTGAAACTCCAGTACTTTGGCCACCTGATGAAAAGAGCTGATTCTTTTTAAAAAAAAGACCCTGATGCTGGGAAAGATTGAAGGCAGGACGAAAAGGGGACGACAGAGGATGAGGTGGTTGGCTGGCATCACTAACTTGATGGACATGAATTTGAGTAGGCTCTGGGAGTTGGGAAAGGACAGGGAAGCCTGGCATGCTGCAAACCATGGGGTTGCAAAGAGTTGGACACGACTGAGTGACTGAACTGGACTACAGAATGGCAGTGGTGCCGCTGCTGTGGAGAGCAGCTCAGTTGCATGGGCTGCATTCACAGCATTATGATCTGCAATTATTCTCAGTTGTTTAATAGTTATTAGTGTAATGTCTGCCCCCCCCACGCCCTCTTAAAGTGTAGTTTCCTTGAGGGCTTGGAGTGGCAGACTCTAGGTCCATCTGAATCTCTACAAATGACCCAATTTCATCCCTTTTTATGGCCGAGTAATACTCCATTGTATATATGTAGCATATCTTTATTCATTCCTCTGTCAATGGACACTTAGGTTGCTTCCACGTCCTGTCTGTTGTACATAGTGCTGCAGTGAACACTGAGGTGCATGTGTCTTTCTGAATCGTGGAAAAGCAGTACAGATGAGCCTATCTGCAGGGCAGGAATAGAGACGCAGATGCAGAGAGTGGACATGTGGACCCAGCAGGGGAAGGGGAGGGTGGGACGAACCGAGAGAGCAGCATTGACATATATACACTGCTGCTGCTGCTGCTAAGTCACTTCAGTCGTGTCCGACTCTGTGTGACCCCATAGACGGAAGCCCACCAGGCTCCCCCGTCCCTGGGATTCTCCAGGCAAGAACACTGGAGTGGGTTGCCATTTCCTTCTCCAAGGTGTGAAAGTGAAAAGTGAAAGTGAAGTCGCTCAGTTATGTCTGACCCTCAGCGACCCCACAGACTGCAGCGGGGAGCTGCTGCACAGCACAGGGAGCTCAGTTCGGTGCCCTGTGGTGACCTAGAGGGGCGGGATTAGGGGTGGGAGGGAGGCTGGGAGGGAGGGGATATATGCATACTTGTAGCTGATTCACTTCCTTATCCAGCAGAAACTAACAACATTGTAAAGGAATTCTAACCCCCAGCCCCCAAGGACAGTTGCAGCCCTGCCTCCTTCTTTGCTACAGTTTTTCTCCTTCCCTCGAGGTTACCAGTGGAAATTCTTACAGGTGCTGTTGCAGAGGCATCTGTTTTCCCAGGCAGAGTGGCTGGAGTCCCCCGCGCAGCGCATGACGGCCGACACTCTGCGGAAGCCTGTCTTGCAGTCACAGTTTATCATGGTACCCACCTCGTACTTGAGGACCTTGAACATGGCGTTTCTGAGACTTGGAGGGTCATCGTGACAAGCCTCTGCCAAGACAAAAAGGCACCTTAGTAATCCAGGAGCTTCCAAACACGAGCACAGTCAACCATCAAAATGATCGAATCCCACATTACTTCCCTTGATTTAAGGAGTTGGCATGTACCCCACTTTTTCCTGGAAAGAAACTCGGGCTGTTGAAGGTTCTTTAGAAACCTTCAGATCAGAGATGGTTCAAAATTTAACTTCAGCCAAGTTCTTCTCCAAGCTACAGTGTCTTTCGAACTAAATGACTAGAAACAGCTGGGGTTTTATTCTGATGACTCCCGCTGAGCAAGCATAGTTTCTATACAAGGAACATAAGGAAAGCCTTCCCTGGTGGCTCAGCTGGTAAAGAATCCACCTGCAATGCAGGAGACTTGGGTTCGATCCCGGGGTTGGGAAGATCCCTGGAGAAGGGAAAGGCTACCCATTCCAGTATTCTGGCCTGGAGAGTTCCAGGGTATAGTCCGTGGGGTTGCAAAGAGTCGGACACAACTGAGCGACTTTCACTTCACTAACATGAGGAAAGGCGGGGAGCGGGGGAAGCCACCTGGATTTAACTGAGGGATGAAATGTATCTGTTGAGAAATCGTTTCTTGGAGGAGAAATATTTGTAAAGTGTTCACTCTGTGTGGTGAGTAGGAAATGTGTTTCTCACCCATCTACCCACCTCTGAGTTTACCAAATTTCTTCTCACCCCACAAAACCTCACCGTCCCTTGGCCCAAAAAACCATCACTGGTTTCCCACTAAAGACACTCGAAGAAGTGGCTGAACACCCAGCTGTTATGGGGAGGGAAACGTGCTGGTCTCATCAGAACAGGGATTCCACGGTGTGTCTCTAGACACGTTGCCCTGCTTCAAGAGATGAGATTTTTCAGGAAAAAGTCATAGGCTGTGTGGAGGAGGTGGACAGGACAGCACAGGAAACGGGAGAAAGTGAGGCGGCCAGGGCTGCCTGCAGCTGGCCTCGCCACCCAGCAGAAGGGCATCGGTTCTGGGCGGGTGGCTGCACCCGCGGTCGGCAGAGGGCCATCTGCCAGTTGTGAGTCAGTCACTCAGCGTGGAGTGGACACTGAGCCCTCACGCTCTGCCCAGCCACTCACCGTCCTGGGGGCCACCCCCATCCCCATCCAGGATGCAGGACCCTCTTGACACCCCCAAGAGGATGAGGAGAATGTCAACAGCTTGTCCCACCTCTAACCCAGAAGGGACTAAACAACAGCAATTTGAACGGCCGAGTGGGCCAGCAGTTGCAGAGGAACCTGTAACAGAACGTGCATGCGTACATGCTGAGTCACTTCAGTCATCTCTGACTCTTTGCGACCCCATGAACTGTAGCCCGCCAGGCTCCTCTGTCCATGGAATTCTCCAGGCAAGAATACTGGAGTGGGTTGCCATGCCCTCCTCCAGGGGATCGTCCCGATCCAGGGGTCGCACCCGCATCTCTTAATGTCTCCTGCTTTGGTAGGCGGGTTCTTTACCATTAGCGCCACCTGGGAAGCCCGTCACATAATTAAATTCTGGTAATTGTAATAATCATAATAAGGTAAGAAATGCAGTGTGGTGGAAAGGGAAGGAAGCTGGGTCTCTAAATTATAGCTCCACCAGCTTACTAGTCACACAGTTTTATTGTAGTTACTTATCTAAGACATGGCTTCCTTTTCTGTAAAATTCGTATAATAATGATTACTTTACTGATTTGTTTTAATTATTATGTGAAATAACATATCAAGGTAACTTTCAGAGCACCCAGGACATAACAGTCATAGAATAGATGCTAATTCAGCTTCTTTTTTCTCTGTCCAGAAAAAACAATCTTGGATGTCCCTCAGTAAAGGAGTGAAGATATAAACTGTGGTAAATTCAGACAATGGAATTTTATTCAGAGCTAAAAAGAAATGAGCTATCAAGTCAGAAGACATGGAAGAAACGTTAATGCATATTACTAAGTGAAAGAAGACGATCTTAAAAGACCACACATTGTATGATTCTAACTATAAGACATTCTAGAAAAGGAAAAACTATGAAGGCAGTAAAAAAAAACAAAAGAAATCAGTGGTTGCCAAGGGTTAGGGAGGCTGGAGAGATGAATATGTAGAGCACAGAGGAGTTTTAGGGAGTGAAATTACTCTGTATGATACCATAATGTTGCAAACAATAAATAAGTGGGCAAGGAGTGTTCAAGTCACTTCTCCAAAGAAGATATCTGATTATCAGTAATCACTTGAAAAAGTGCTCCTGACAACATTAGACATCACAGAAAAGCAAATCAGAAGCCACGTTGAAAGAGTCCATTAGAATGGGTAAAATAGAGACAAGACTGAGAATACCAAATGTTGGCAGGGGGCAACTGCAACTTGCTGACATTACTGGTGGGAGTGAAAATAACACTGTTACCTTGAAAAATTCAAAGTTTTAAAAAATGACGTTAGATATATACCTGCCGTACGATCCAACCATCCCACTCCTGGGTATTTATCCAGGAGGAGTGAAATCTTGTGTCTATGAAAACGCTTAAACATTTATAGTAGCTTTAAGTAATCTCAAAAACACTATGTTGAACAAAAGAAGATAAAACCACACACACGCACGTTGATCCCACTTATATAAAGTCCAAGAAAAGACAACGCTAGGATCCGGAAAGAAAGTAAACCAGGGTTTGCTCGTGGTGGGCGGGACTGACCGCAGGAGTCGGCGGCGTGATGGAAATGCTGGGTCCTTGGGTGTGCATCTTCATCCTGAGCACAGATTGAAATTATAACGGACTCATCACAGCTCAGGCATACAAAAGTGGAGTCGGGGCCACGGAAGAGCTGTTCTCAGACACCTCCCCGCGCCACCAACAACTTGAATTTTCTCTGAATTGTCCAAACTTTAAGACACCACCAACCGTTTTCAAAACAATATCTACCCGCAGCTGCAAACCGATGGTCTAAGGTCCCCCCTTGAAACTGTGCAGCCTTTTCAACAAATTGGAACGCAAGAAGCACCCTTATGCTTGCCAGCTCCAACTATAATTCTTGGTAAACAAGTCCTGTCACTGACTGTAACCTTGTGGGTTTTCCCTTTATAAGCCTCCCTTATTTTATTGTTCGGGGTGGAGTGGGGAGACAATTCAAGGGCTTCTTTTCTTAATTTTTATTGGAGTCCATTGTGCTACAATATTGTGTTAGTTTCTATTGTACAGCGTAATGAGTCAGGCATAGATATACACAGATCCCCTATTTTTTGGACTCCTTCCCATTCAGGTCACCACAGAGCATGGGGTAGAGCTCCCTGTGCTGTACAGTGGGTTCCATTAGTTATCTATTTTATACAGAGTATCAACAGGGTCAGTCCCAGTCTCCCAATTCTCACTGCCCTTGCCCTTTCCCCCTTGGTCAAGGACTTCTCTGGGGTATTCCTAACAAACCCCAAACAAACACCTTTTAATTTCAATCAGGTCTCCATTTCTGAAATGTTTGGTTAATGGCCAAAACTCATCAAAATCGTATACTTCAGATCTGTGCATTTCACTGCAAGTAATTTTACTTCCAAAAAATCAGTAAGAAGTATACCGAAGCAACTCTCACGATTATTCACTAGCACAAAGAATTGACGTCAGATGCATTCGGAATCTGACGACTCAATCACAAACCAAGAAAGTTTCCAAGCACAGAAATTTGGAAAGAACCAGTCAAATTGCCCTTGGGACAACTTTGTGTCCTTGAAAACTATTTACGTGGTGATATGCTTTTTTTAATTTGGCCATGGAAATTTCCGGGATCATCATAAATTAGCCTGAGCATAGAGAAGGTCATGTGGGGACAAAGGAAAGTTCCAGAACTTCTTATTCCCACAGACTTGCTTTTTATCAAAGCATCTTTCCTGGAATCTAGAAGCAATGAAACTTCCCTGATCTATAGCTAAAAACTAGTAAAGAACTTGACTATAACCCTTTGCCCTGGAACCCTGCAAAGACTGATGCAAATGTCATCTGAAGAAGGCGGGGTGGGAGGGTGTTCAGCAAAGGCAGACAGAGGGTGGGTTGTTCTTTTTAATAAGATTAAATCTGGGATTTTTTTAAAGTCCTTCTCAGAGTGGTCATAAAAGAAA
The DNA here is from genome assembly GCF_049115385.1 of Moschus berezovskii. Taxonomy (NCBI): domain Eukaryota; kingdom Metazoa; phylum Chordata; class Mammalia; order Artiodactyla; family Moschidae; genus Moschus; species Moschus berezovskii. The sequence continues at coordinate 74,010,618 of NC_142474.1, read as the reverse complement.
CATCAGTACATCTTAAAAAAAAAAAAAGAATGGAAAATGCCTTGTCTCTCCTGAAATCTTGCAGAGGAGTGAGTGAGTAAAAGTTGTTCAGTCATGTCTGACTCTTTGCAAACCCATGGACTGTAACCAACCAGCCTCCTCTGTCCATGGAAGTCTCCAGGCAAGAATACTGGAGTGGGTTGCCATGCTCTTCTCCAGGGGATCTTCCTGACCCAGGGATCAAACCCAGGCCTCCTGCATTGCAGGCGGATTCTTTATCATCTGAACCACCAGGGAAGCAGATAAGTGTTGAAGAAGGACAATCCTGTTTATGTGACTCAGCAAAATGTCTTTACATCCCCTTTCCTCATATTATCCTTACGAATTTTCTTCCCACATAGCATGGCAGCTGCCTTCATTCCCTAGTTTTACTCTAAAATTCTCAAAATTCAGCAAAGGGGCTTTTTCTGCATTTACTCTTGTACCCACCTTTCCAAATCTATTTTCTGTTTCCACCGGAGGCTCTGCCTTTCTAACAGAAGTCTTTCTCTGCTCTCCACTCTGCCCATTTCCCCAACTCAGGAGGCAAACACAGAAAACGTGTTTGCAAGTGGGAAGGGAACTGTTTTTCTCTCTGTCGTTTTAAAGCAATGACACATTTCTAAATTGGATGTTATTTTCTCTTCGGAGAGGGTTGAAAGCATGTGCTGCTTCTGGAGTGGAGGAGAACTGTGTGCATTCCTAGCCTGGTGCTGGGACTTGGGGTGAATGCTCAGAGCTCGGACCGGGGGTCCAGGCGGGGTCCTGCCAGGGCCTCAGAGGAACACTGATGTGCTCTTGCCACCTCCTCCCTTTCGCGTGTGCAGAGGCGGAAAGAGAGCCAGTGATTACCATTAATCCTGCAAACCCCAAGAGCTTCCACTCTCACTTAAAGAGTTAAAATTGAGTTCTTATCCTGTCTCATTTCAGATTTTAGTTAAGACAGGTAATTGGAAAGACACAGGCGGGACCCCACACACATGTCCCTCCGCCCTGCACCCACCCCACCTCCATCCACACTGGCCCGGGTGCATCTCCTCTTGGGATATTTGTAGGTTTGTTGCCTCCAGGAATTCCCTGTTCAACGGAAGTGCAGGAATCCGTGCACTTCCGGCGTCTCCAGCTGACACTGGCGACCGTCGCTGAGAGCTGCCTTGCTCTGGGCTGTGTCACCACGCAGGTCTGGGAGGAAGGTGGACGAGGGCGGGCGCCCCTGGGACACTCACTGCTTGTGGTCTCCGTTGTTTTGTTTTCCCTCCAGTGGATCGCTGGAGCCTCACCTCCTCCATCTCACCACGCCCGTGCAGGGGGAGAGACAGCTGAGGCATCCTCTCGATGCGGTGCAACAGACTAAGGGATCCAGACCAGCTGTTCTGTCTCCCGGGTGTCTGCTCTCTTCTTTCTTGCCTCCTCCTCTTCTTCTTCTTTTTATTTTTTTTCAGGTGTATTTATTTATTTTTGGCCGTGCTGGGTCTGCATTGCTTTGCGTGGACTTTTCTCTCGATGTGGCAAGTTGGATGCCCAGGCTTCACTGTGGTGGCAGTGCTTAATGCAGAGTGCAGGCTCTAGGCACACAGGCTCCAGGAGCTGTGGCTCACCAGCTCTAGAGCAGGCGCTCAGTAGTTGAGGCGAACAGGCTTGGTTGCCCTGCAGGTGGGATCTTTCCAGACCAGGGGTTGAACCTGTGTCCCTTGTGTTGGCAGGCAGGTTCTTATCCACTGGGCCACCAGGGAGGTCCTGCTCTCTCCTTTTGAACGTTAGACCAAACCATCAACCATCTGCTGCTGTTTCCAGAAGGACAGCTCCTACTGCTTGGGTTTCCAATAAAAGATGAGAAACTTGGTGACGCAGGGCAGTCACTTCCCTTCCTCTAAGTGACCAGTCACCCAGTAGGAGTGACAAGAGATGCAGAACCGGGGCTTCCTAATTGCAGTTGGGATCCTGATACCCTTTCTTTCGCTCCGCGTGTGCTTTCAATGTCACTCCCCCCAACACAAAGCTACCCTTCGTGTTTTGCCATTTTGTTTTTAGAAGAGAATAGAACTAAGATGCGGGCTTCCCTGGTGGCTCAGTAGTAAAGTGCAGGAGACGTGGGTTCAATCCCTGGGTCGGGAAGATCCCCTGGAGAAGGAAATGGCAACCCACTCCAGTATTCTCGCCTGGGGAATACCATGGACAGAGGAGCCTGGGGGGCTATTGTCCTTGGGGTCACCAAGAGTCAGAGACGATTTAGCAACTAAACAATGGCAACCACAAAGAACTAAGATGAGTTTTGTGCTGAGGTGTTTTTGTGTCCCTCAAGTTAACCAGAAATATCAGCACCTGGAGGGAAGTCAGTCCTTTGAGTGGGAAGTCTGATTCCCTAGAGCCGCTAGGACTCTGCTTCACTTGTGAGCAGCGGAACCTGTCACACTTTGACAAGCAGACACGTGGCCTGCGGGGGGCTTGTTGGAATGATAGGGTGAGTGTGGATGCTGACACGATTTCTCACGAGTGCCTCGAATCTGCCGGGGGCTACAGGCGCGTTCAGCATCTAGCAGTGGCAGCCCCCTCCCCAGGGGCCCGCCTCCCCCAGGGGCCCACCAGTGGGGTCCTTAGGTGCTGCTAAACCTGCTTCTGCTGCACTGTGTTCCCAGGAAAAGCATCTGAGAGGGTGCACTGAGAACTCCCTTGGCTGGAGGAAAGGTGGAAGGGTGAAAACAGCTGTGGACTAGGTAAGTTTTTTAAAAATTCTTTTCTGGTGTTGCTGAAAACAAAAGAGCACTCGTACAGCCCCTGTGGCCCATGGGAGCAACATGAAAGACAAGGCAAGGGAAGCGGCTTCGAAAGGATGTGGAGAAGGTCTGAGATAAGAGTCTTCACTCTGTGAGTGAACCAGGGTCAAGTTATGTTTGCCCGAACAGCCGGGCCAGCTCTGAGGCCAGGCTTCATCTCTGTGCCCCTCTGCCTGGCCGAGCACATGTTGGGGCCTGGGGGTAGACGTCAGAAGAGCTCACCAAGCACAGAAACTTCTAGGTGATGACGGTTTACTGAGCTTTACACAAGGGATATAGGAGCCATTAAAGTTTGCGGCACTGGTTAAAGAAATGGTGTGGTTCTTGACCCCAAAACACTCATCTGTGTCAAATCTAAGAAGAACCCCGAGATTTGCTGTTGCCGTTCAATCGCTAAGTCATCTCCAACTCTTTGTGACCCCATGGACTGCAGCACGCCAGGCTTCCCTGTCCTTCACTATCTCCCAGAGTTTGCTCAAACTCATGTCCATCGAGTCAGTGATGCCATCCAACCGTCTCATCCTCTGTCACCCCCTTCTCCTCCTGCCCTCAGTCTTTCCCCAATGAGGGCACCTCATCAGGGCACCTGATGGTGGCTAAAGTATTGGAGCTTCAGCTTCAGCCTCAGTCCTTCCAATGAATATTCAGAGATTTATCTAAATGTAAGAGACAGTCTCCAAATTCCTTGGGGAGCCCACCCAGCAGTCTGAGCCTCAGAAAAAGCAGGAGTTTCGGGTGCAAACTAAAATATTATAGGACATGTTTACCATTAATCTCAATAGGATCCCAGGATCCGAGAGCTGGGAGAGACTCCAGAGATAGTTAAGGTTAACCTGCCCTTTTGTTGATTAAGGAAACAGGCCTTGTTCCATTCAACGAATAGCCGCAAACCTGGGACACGCAGAGCCCCGACTTCCGGTTCAGTGCTTCCCCCCGTAGCTAGCGTCAGGAACAAGCATGCTTGTCACCAGCGGTGGAAGCTCCTCTAGCTGGAGGCAGGGCTCTGTCTACACTATCTGGGTCACTGGGAAGTGTTTGTGAAGTGTTGTGGTTGAATTCAGATCATTATCTTTGAAGAATTCAGAGCTCACGTCCTCCATTTGGGGCTATTTATATAACAGTAGTTGTGAAACCTGAGCCCCGCCTGTGGCTGCTCCCTTGTAGAGATTAACTTCCATGCTCACTGCAACCCTCAAAGGGAGAGATTGTCACCCCACTTTACATGTCAGGGAGCTGAGGTTCAGTCAGTTGCCTGAAGTCACACAGCTCAAGGCGATGGGACCAGAATCACAGGAAATCCCACTATCGCTGCCTACGCGCCTACCTTTTTTTTTTTAAAGGAACGACTTATTTTTTTTTCACAGTGGAGAATCTGCTTGCAATGCAGGAGACCTGAGTTCAGTTCCTGGGTTGGGAAGATTCCCCTGGAGAAGGAAGTGGCAACCCACTCCAGTATTCTTGCCTGGAGAATCTCACGGACAGAGGAACCTGGCGGGCTATAGTCCATGGGGTCGCAAAGAGTCTTATATGACTGAGCGACTCACACTATTTCTTTTTTTTAATTAAAAAGATCTGTTTCGATGTGGTGTGGTTGTGCTCTCCCGAGCCAAGCCTAAGATGTGAAAAAAAAAAAAAAGATCTGTTTATTTTTGGCTGTGCCAGGACTTCATTGCTGCTCAGGCTTTCTCTAGCTGTGGTGGGTGGGGGCTGCTCTCAGCAACGTGCAGGCTTCTCATTGTGCTGGCTTCTCGTTGCGGAGCATGGGCTCTAGGACCTAGACTTCAGTAGTTGCAGTTTCCCAGCTCTAGATTACAGGCTCAGTAGTTGTGGAGTATGGGCTTAGTTGCTCCGCGGCAAGTGGGATCTTCCTGGACCAGGGATTGAACCCTTGTCTCCTGCATTGGCTGGAGGATTCTTTATCACCAAGCCACCAAAGAAGCCCCCTCATGCCAACCTTTAAAAAAAGATCTCACTTTTACTTTCAGGAAATAATTTCAAATAGCAAATTTAAATGTGTCAGAAGAAGCAGGGATGAAGAAGACAGCATGCGGAGAGAAGGTTTGCATGGACCCCAGGTCACCACAAAAACACAGAGAGTGATGCAGTTGGTTTCTCTGTAGGCATGAGATTCAAAGTGTTGAATAAGCAGGATAGAGGGAGTCGGGAACCAGCGTGACAGATGCCAATGTAAGGGTGAAGCCAGCGTCCCACAGCCCCCGTCTGCCACAGGATGACCCTTCAGTCGCGGATGTGTGGGAAGAGCCAGGGGAAGGAGTGCAGACGGATCATTTGAGAAGTTCAAAGAGCAGATATTGACCAACAAACTTGGACATATTTCAATTCTTTTTTTTTGAGGTTCTGAGTTGTTGCATTTTAATTTCTTTAAGGTCTGGGATGTTCAGGCCCTAGGGGGGCTGAGTTCAGGTTTCCAGCCCAGAGGTCAATGAAAGAAAGACACCTTCTGTTTGAGCCAGGCCTCGGTGAGGTCATCGGTGGTGCGGATTTCAAACACCTTTGTGAGCTCTGTTGTCTGCCCCAGCCTGTTTTTGCTCCCTGTATATGTCATCTGGTGTTCAGGCTCGCAGCCCACGGGGCTGGAGAAGATGAAACACCAGGGGTGGGACACTCGGCCATCGGCGTGCATGCACTTGTAGCTATAAACCGCGAACCTGGGCTGCCTCTCAGGCAACTCCATTTTTAGTTCCTCTGGAGAAATATTCTGAAATTCGTTCTCCAGCACCACCATCTGCTGGTCCTTGTCCACCGTCATTATTATGGCTGCATTGTCCTTCTCTTTTCGGAAGTGGAATTTCCTCAGCTTTTCCTTTAGCTCTGGGTCCACCACACACACCACCAGGGAGTCGGACATGACTTTACTGTCCAGGGGCCTCTTCTTTCCTTGGTTCCACTGTCTTCTAGGGGTGGGGACCACAGCTCTCCAAATTTCAATTCTTTGAATAACCAATATGACAAAGGCAGTGATCCTCAAACCTTTTGGTGTTAGACCTCTTTACGCTTTCAAAAATTACTGAGGGCCACACCCCAGAGCTTTTGTCTTTGTAGATTATATCCATCATTGTTTGCTGTATTAGGAATTAACACTGGGAGAGTTTAAGAGTTAATTTAATCATTTGTCTTAAAGTAACAATGACAAGCCCTCACAAATATGCCCTGATTTGATCCTGACAACTACACCACGAAGAAGCTATTATCATGATTCCTACCATTTTACAAATGAGACACTGAGGCACAGCGAGGCTTGGAGAATTGCCTGATGTTGCCCAGCAGGGTTGCGTGGCTAGAGGACCCTCAGTGATGGGGCTAGAGGCTCGTCTGGGCTTCTGAGCTGAGGTCTGGGCCAGGATGCTGTGCTGCCTCGTCAAGACGTAGTGCCTTCACCTCCCCATCTGGCCATCCTCTGGTGCCCCAGCTCTGCTCAAAACCTGCTATTTCCTCTTCTACTTAACTCGCCACTGGGGTTTTACTCAATGCAATCAGATAAAAGAACACGTAGCCGCCTAAATACTAGAAAGAAAAGAAGTAGAGCTATCTCTACTTGCAAATTTTATGGTAGTGTGTCCAGTAAAGCCCAAAAGAAGCAATGGTAGTAGTGATAAAATAATGAAATGATTTTAAGAGATAGCAAACCATCTGTGTGTGTGTTCTCGCTGCTCAGTCGTGTCCGACTCTTTGTGACCCCGTGGACTACAGCCTGCCAGGCTCCTCTGTCTATGGGACTCTCCAGGCAGGAATACTGGAGTGGGTTGCCGTCAATAGTGATACTGAAAAACATGGCGTGGAGTTAGAAGGAGAGAAGCACTTTTTTGGATAATGTTTGGATAATGCCAGCTAAGGAATCCAGAAAGATGGATTGGAAAGGGAATTATGTGCAGAAAGGTAGATCGCAAAGGAATTAGATTGAGTGAAAAAAAGCCAGTTTCAAAGGTTCCATATCGTGCGATTCCATTTACCTCGTAGTCTTAAAATGACACAATCATAGAGATGGTGAGTGGCTGAGTGTCTGCCAGGGGTTCGGGAGGATGGTGGCCCGTGGCCATGGTCACAACGAGGCAGTGGGAGGGATCTTGGGATAGGAACTTTTGTGTCCATTGGCTCTGCCCATGGTCACAGAAATCTACACACGTGGGATAGTCACATGGAAATGAAGACACACGTGCATGAATGAGAGCATGTGAGATTGCTGAGGTCTGAGCAAGACTGATAGATCGTAGTGAGGTCAACTTCCTGGCGGTGATACAGTGCTACAATTGTGGGGAGGACTGAATGAAGGCTGTACTGGATCTCTTGATATTGCTATTTACAACTGCATGAAAACCTGTAATTCTCCCAGAATAAAAAGTTAAAAACAAACACGGACTCAAACAGCCCTCAGTTCTTCTTGTCCTTGTTTCTTTTAAGGGCCCTCTGATGCCCATGAGGCAACTCTTCAGTCCCTTCAGTTCCCCTCGCCTTTGCCATCGGGTGCAATCCCTTCCCAGGAGTCGTTGCTTGGACCTCTCCAGGACCCTGGCATACGTAGCCCCCTCCATCTCCTGTACCGTCCACCCTCGCCTCCAGCCCTCCCGACTGCAGACCTGCCAGAGCATCTTATCATTTCCTTCCACCTCCCAACTTTCCCTGCTTCCAATATGTGTTTTCAAATGTCACCAGTTTTGTGCAGTGGCAGTATCGTGGCCAATGAGGTTTACCTGAGCTAGCTGAAAAGGAAAAAAGACCATCAAGTCAGGGACTTGACTGGCTGTCCAGTAGTTAACAGTGCGAGTTAGAGCCCTGATCAGGGAACTGAGATCCCACATGCCGTGGGGCAACTGGGCCCTCGAGGAGCGACCAAGTCTGTGCACGGCAGCTAGAGGGTCTGTGTGCTGCAAGGGAAGATCCCGCGTGATGCAACTAAGACCCAGCGTGGTCAAATAAATAAATACCTTCTAAAAATTAAAAAGCATTGAGAAGGCAAGCATCCTAGCGTCCCAGAGCGCAGAGTGACTGTACTAGTGCCGGAGTCAACAGCTGAAGGTGCGGAGCTCTCCACCTCCGTGATCGACCTCTGGGCGCCACAACCACCCTCCCTCTTTCTCCTTTGATTCAGGAAGTGGGTTTCTCAAGCACCAGACTCAGTTTTTGACAGGAAGCATTGACAACATTTCTTTTCTTTACTTCGGGAATCAAGTCTGCCAGTCAAACCACAGATGGCAGATTCCTCAGCACCATTAAGGAGCGTGTGACCTTAGGGGCTTCTTAGACACTCCAGGTCCTCCAGGTCACTGCCTTTGCCAGGCTGACCCGTCCTCTGGGCCTCTCGGCATGGTGTCCCTGATGGGGAAGCCTTCCCAGCCTGTGAGTCTGTTTAGGAGGAAGGCTGGTCTCGGCTTTACTGTGTTTGAAGGATCAACGGTGGTTCACCTGGTAGAGAGAATGTCAGATTCAGGGACTGTGCGTGTGTGCTAAGTTTCTTCAGTTGTGTTTGACTCTCTGCGACCCCATGGACTGTAGCCAGGCTCCTCTGTCCTTGGGGTTCTCCAGGTAAGAATATTGGAGTGTGTTGCTATGGCCTTCTCCAGGGGATCTTCCCAACCCAGGGATCAAACCCACTTCTCTTATGTCTTCTGCATTGGCAGGTGGTTTCTTTACCACTAGTGCCACCTGGGGACTTTAAGGGGAATGTTTTCTGGAGTGTGAACGGCAAGGGTATGAATGACAGAGATGCATCCATGGAAATAATGTAAGAGAAAGATTTCAATTCTGCCCCCCAGGTCTTGATGTTGCTATTATTATCTCTGGAGCAGAGTTGTTTTTAGGACCAAATGATAAGATATGTAAGCTTTGTGAGCTGGAAAAAAATATCTAAAATATTAATAACTTAAAGCTTGATTGTGTCAGAACAAGGACGTGGAGATTCTTTTGCTTTTTATCTTCTAAGAACTCTGTGAGAATTCTGGATCTGTTTGCTTCCTCTCACCTGCGTTCACAATGGCCTGCACGTCTAATGAAGTACGGTCAGCTTCCTGATCACGGCCCACTGGCTCACCACTGTTGAGTTTCAAAACATCTGGTCATCTCTGGTTGTTGTTGGCCGTCCATGTCACCTACTGTTTGTTTAAACTATTTCCTCAGTGCGGGCAGCCATAGGCCCTGAGTGAATGCTTGAGTGTATTAGCAGTCACATCAATAATACGGTCCATTAGTTCATTCAGTCAACACACGTCCATCTTCACTCAGCATAAGTGCTGAGGCGTGCCCGCTCAGTCACTCAGTCATGTCCAACTCTTTGCAACCACGTGGACTGTAGCCCATCAGGCTCCTCTGTCCATGGGATTCTCCAGACAAGAAATACTGGAGCGGGTTGCCATTTCCTTCTCCAGGGGCTCTTCCAGACCCAGGGATTGAATCTGCATCTCTTATTGTCTCCTACATTGCACGTGGACAATTCTTTACCACTGCACCACCTGGGAATCCCCCACATGCTGAGGGAAACGTGGCAAAACCAAGTTCAGGGTCACCGGGCTGTGGGCTGGGGGTGGGGGTGGGCCTAAGGCAGGTTAACAGCATCAAAGAAAAGGTCGCCTGACTCCCCAGGTGGGAATAAGAGGGTCTGTGGCGGGCCGGGGGGTACTCAGTGCAGCTGGGTTTGTTCTATGGTACCGAGCATCCTTCGCTCGTGAGTTCTGTATCTGACCCACAGTTTCTGAGACCCAGCTGGGCCTCTCAGACCAAAGAGTCAGAGTTTCCACAACTCAAGACTGAGAACATCTTCTGCCTTAATCAACACTTGTTACCAAGAAAAATGGGGGTGGGTGGGAAAAGAGTTATTTTCTCTTTATGTTAGAAGTAAGGAAAGGAGACAGAACCAGCAGCACTCCTGTCCCTAGGTCCGAGCCGTCGCCTCTGGGGGTCTCAAATGCTCCTGCGAATGAACTGTTGGGGGTGGTGGTTTTGCCCCGGGAGGCTTAGCTGATAACAAACTTCTGTATGTGAAAGAGTTAACCACACATTTACCACAGAATGTCAACCCGATGAAAATTAAAACGTTGTCAGATAAGAAAAACAAAGGGTGTAGAAATATACCCACGTTCTTTCTCTGAAATCGAAAATCAGTTTTCCTTCAAACATTTAAAACCTGTTTCTTGGGACGAAATAATGGTTTCAGCAGAAATGTTCTACGTTGCTGAATCCCACCCACCATCTTCCCCAAGGGGAGCCTTCAGAGAATTTAGACCATGGAGTCGTGGAGATTTTCAGTTCCGTAGCCACAGAGTTTCCACTATTTTAAAGAACGCCAGGTGCATAGGTGCGATGCCAGGTAGACACTCAAGACCCAAGGGGAAACATAGGAAAAAAGAAAACAGAGTCACAGGAGCACATGGAGGCATCTCGAAGGAAGAGTCACTCATCAGAGCCGAAACCCCATTCAGGTGTCGTGCAGGGGCTGGCCGTGCCAGTGTGGGCCCCGAGTGTGTCAGGCGCCCCAAATCCATGTGTCCTGGGAAGACGAGGATCAGGTGTTGCCAGTAGCTACCCCCACCTCCCGGGGTACCTCCCATACCCCTCACTCTGGGCACACTTCGTCCTGCCTGCTCTCAAGAATACACTGAGCTTTAAACAAGTGTTTGGATTCACGTTCATGTGAAGAAACCTTCCTGCCTGGTGCAATGGTGTCAGGAGGTGAGGCACGGGGAGACTTGAGGCCGTGAGGCTGGACCCTCATGGGTGGGTCTGGGTCCCCTAGGAGAGTCATGAGAAATCCTCTGGGGGGAAACCATAGCCCTCGCCCAAACCCCATCACGCCACTGCCCCCCCGTCTCAGATCTCAGCCCCCAGGAATAAAGTGAGGGGTAAGCTGTGCTGCTCTAAGGCCCCCAGGCCGTGGTATTCTGCTAGGACAGCCTGCTCAGAAGAAGACATCACTGTGCGTCTTGGATGGTGACCAGCGTTTCCATGGAGAACGTCAATCCCACTACGGAAACGGAGGCCACAGGCCAGCTGGAGGGAAGGTGCTGATTTAGGTTCCGAGGTTCTTGGTGCTTTGGAGGCAGCCCTGATCTGCTTGTCTACTGTGACTGGCCTAAGATGGGTCCAGTGTAGACCAACAGCAGCCTGAACGTGTTCCCCAAATCCACACATCAGTAGGCGAGGCCCCACAGAGAAGGGGGGCGATGAGGCTGTGTCAGAGTGAACTGATGTTGGGGGTGGCCACACAGGGTCGGGGGGAGGGTGTTTGAAATTGTTGCGTAAACGAGGCCCAGAGCCCTCTCCAGTACTCCAGGAACTGGCCTCAGAAAGGCAGCCTCAACTGAAAGGCTTTTGATGAGTCTACTCTGTGGACTCAGTCTGGGCTGTCCCCAACTAGGCCAGCACTGAAGGAAACAGACTCCAAGATCCCCAGAAAGTGAAGTGTAAGTGTTAGTCGCTCTGACTCTCTGTGACGCCATGGACTGTAGCCCACAAAATTCCTCTGTCCATGGAATTTTCCAGGCAAGAATACTGGCCTGGGTTGCCCATTCCCTTCTCCAGGGGATCTTCCCATCCCAGGGATCGAACCTACATCTCCTGCATTGGGAGGCAGGTTCTTTACTGTCTGAGCCAAGTTCCCCAGGGCACCTTTTAAAGTATCAGCTCTAGGGCCTTCCCGGTCCAGTGACTAAGACTCCAAACTGCCAGTGCAGGGGGTCCAGGTTCAACCCCTGGGCAGGGAAGTGGACCCCACCAGTCACAACTAAGAGTTTGCATGCTCCACTAAGGCCCAGTACAGCCAAATAAGTCAAAATATTTAAAAATCCACGCCATTCCTGCCTTCCCTAAATTCATAGGGAGCACCCGTAACTGTGGTCTCTGATCAAAGCCATAGGCAAGCGCTGTTCCTTTCAAGGGACACCCAACTTAGGAGGTTTGACCACAGGTGACAAATTTGTAAGGGGTTTTCATGTTGGGCTTCCTCTTATTGAATTTAAATCCAAGGTGGCATTTTCCAAGAACATGGGAACTAACACCTGTTTACTGTGATTCAAGGGGAATTGCTTTGTGCTGAAAAGAACAGATGGGAGCCGCCAAGGATGTAGTCATTGCAGCATGCGCTGCACAGAGTTCCTCCCGCGGTGTGAGCGATGCCTTCATTCCTGCTGGTGAACGGACGGGACGCAGTAGGGGAGCAGGCTGGCTGGCGGGGAGCCCGAACGGCTTGATCAGCACAGGGTGGAAGGGATGGCGTTTCACCCTCTCTAGGGTGTTTATTAGCCACAGGATGTCTGAACTGAAAGGGACTTGGAGAGCCTCTCTGTCATCTCCTCGGATGCACAGAGAAAGTGCCTGCTCTGTCCAAGATGTGGCAGTCACCGCATGCTGGCCACTGATCCAGGCACACAGTTGGCTTCTCCGGTCCCCACGACCACCTCTGTAGTGGGCTGTTATGAACATTCACGACAATTACTACGACGGCTATTTTATAGTCCATGATTCTAAGCAAGACATTGAATGTGCAATAAACTGAGATATACAGAATGCTACAGAGTTATTGATACAGCTGTAAATAAGCATCATTTCAGGGATTAATTACTGGATGGCCGTCCCTGCTGGCTCTGTGTGATACACAATGCAGCGAGCCGGCAGCGTCAGTGCCCTGCCCAGTCACACAGCCGGTTCTGCGAGGTCAGGATCCGCAGCCTCTCGGGGGAGGCGCCCGTGACCGCGTGCGCCCACCTTCCCTCCTGTGTCTCAGCTACTTCCTGTCCCTGTGGCCATGGTAGCCTCTGACCTCCTTCCGCCCCGTCCCCCCTGTGTCCTGTGAGGCAGGAAGGCCGTCTCGGGCACCTCAGGCTGGGGGTGGGGGGCTGGAGCTCGGAGAGTGGAAAGTGGGTACTAATATGCATAGATCGCTCAGACTGGACTCCCCAGGGACTGGGCCTTTGTAAGCAGTGCAGGGCCAGCGAAGCGAAAGGAGCTGGGATTCCAGGCATGTTCCCTGGGCAGCTGGAGGTGGTGGCATCTTTCATTAAAACTGGAGATAACAAGGATGAGCAGGCTGGCAGGGTGGGGAGCGGGGCGCCCAGCGCTGGCTGTACAGACCTTAGAAAGCCTGTGGAGAGGTGCTCTGGCTCTCAGCCATGCAGATTGCAGGCCCAGCAAGCGGTGCTGACCGAGCACCTACTGTATCCTGATTACCTTAGGCAGGCTGCCTCGTCCCACGGCAGCTGAGGCCCCTGGAGGCTTGAAGGACCGGCCTACTCCCAGCTCTCCCCCAGGTCACTCAGCACCCTCAGCGGCTGTACCCCTTCCCCCGTGCCACCTGCCATCAGTCATACACATAGATAACAGGGCTGATGCCCTCAAGCCCAGACGGCCCCCATCCCTGCAGCTGCTCTGTGGTGCCAGCTCCGCCCCAGGTACAGTCCATGCCCCTGCACTTGGCCCGGCTCCACGACCAGCTCACAGCTCCACCCCACGGGTGCTCCCCGACCTGGAGGACCGTGCTGTGTCCTCTGTCATTAACTCGCTCGAGACTTTGCTTCCCCCTTCCTGCCTTCTGCCTGTCCTGCAGGACCCCTCCTTGTCACTTAGCTCTGGGAAGCTTCCTTGCCTCTTTTCTCTGGGGTTGGGCATGCTTCTGCCTTCCCAGACCACCTGCGCTTGCCACACCTGTCCATCAGCTGTCCCCACCCTGCTAGTGCTGGCAGAGAATGGTACCCAGTGATGGTTTTACAGGAAACAGGATTACAAAAGTTCAAGCCAGGTTCTGAATCCAAGCCCTGTGGAATCCCAAGTTCCTGATCCCTTTCTACTCTCCCCATATGCTTCCCAGTTGGGAAGAATTCCAAATAGGCAGATGAGATGTGGTAGATTATAAAAGGGGAGGTGTCCCTAGGTGCCAGGCTTTGAAATTGTAGGTGAAGAAGCTATGTTTGCAGAACAGGAGCCCTACCGGCTGGAGTGGCTGGAGCTGCGGGGAGTCCAACGTGCAGATGACATTCAGACGGACCAGGTCAGAAAAAACATGAGACGCCAGGCAGAGGACGCATGCCCCACAGGCGGTGGGGGAACAACATGAGGTCTTTGATCAGGGAAGAGGCATTGTGAAAGTTGCTTTCAAGAGAATTAATCTGGGAGTGGATCAAAGAGTGACTTAAGAGACAGAAAAGTTGCCTAGGAAGCCCAGGGGAACTGATGAGACCAGTTAACTGCCTTCTTCCTCTGTACAAGGATGGAGCAGGTAGCCTGGTCCGTCACTTTCTGGGGTGTGTGAATGACTGCCTAACAACTTCAGTTTCCAGTCTGTAAAATGGGAATGATCCCAGTGGTACCTGACTCACAGGGTTGTTGTGAGACTTTGGTAAGATCATAGGTGTAGAAGGCACAGCCAGGTGCCTGGCTGGCCCACAGTTCCTCTCCCAGGAGGAACAGGAGGAGCAGGAACGTGGGAGTCCCTCCGCAGGAGCCCACTGCAAACTCAGGCTAGAGGAGTGAGACAGGAAACCTGGGAGAGGGAAAGTGAAACTTGATGGCCTGGCGAGTGAAAGGCGTTGAAAGTCAAAAGTGAAATAAAGGCCCTGTTAACACATCTGAGCCGAAAACGCTCACCCTTTGCGGTCCCCCGCACTCTCCTGGGTGTCAGCAGGATGTCAGCGGAAACTGCCCTTGAATCGTTAAAAGGTGTTGGGGTTTGTAACTTTTTTGGTAGTTGTTTGTTTTGCTTTCCACTTGAAATAAGGAGTTTTCTCTTCATGAAGATCCTTTTATTCTAAATCAGACGCTGAGCAGAGGTGTCACTACCGCAGGGGCCGGAAACAGATACCACACTCAGCTGGGTCTGCAGGCGCTACTGGTTTCACCCGCTGGGGAAGCCGCCAGCCTGCCACAGCCAGGACCAGCGCCCACAGCACAGCCTCCCCGAAACTCCCGGGAAACTCACAGGGCCCCTGGCAGGAAGAGGCTGACGTCAGCCCAGGCCGCGGGGATTTCAAGCAAAACTTGTAAAAACGGCTGCGCTGCCCTTTAACTGTATCACAGTCTTTCTCTGAGGAGATAGACCGATTCATTCCAAGTGCCTCATTTCATGAAACTGCGTATGTGGTTATACACACGTATATGTACACATTGTATGCATGCATACATAACCGCGCATACATGTGTGTGTCTGTGTGTATATCCTGTGTATATCATATATGTATGTACACATAGTGTATAGATGTATATTTGTGTATATGTATGTATACACGTGGGCTTCCCGGGGGGCTCAGTGGTAAAGACTCTGCTTGCCAATGCAGGAGATACGGACTTAATCCCTGGGTCAGGAAGATCCCCTAGAGAAGAAAATAGCAACCCACTCCAGGACTCTTGCCTGGAGAATTCCATGGACAGAGGAGCCTGGGGGGCTACAGTCTATGGAGTCTCAAAAGAGTTGGTCACAACTTAGCAACTAAACAAACATATATATAGACACATAAATGTACATGAACACACACATATAAGTATATATCCATAGTACATATGTGTGTATACATATATACACTATATATAGCATGTGTATACATTCACAGCATGTGTATACAACCTATATATATCAGGTTGGCCAAAAAAGTCATTCAGGTTTTTCTGAAAGATGTTACAGAAAAACACAAACTTTTTTATGAACCCTATATATATATGTGTGTGTGTGTGTGTGTTATGTATACATATATATACATATATAGTTTTAAAAATCACTGTTCCTTTTAAGTAGCTATCATAACCAGACTGACTGGGTTCCCTTCATTCCTTTCTTGGAGAGGCAGGTCCTTCCTGGGTGTTTGAAATTGGAGAGTGGCTCACACACTGGTGAGGAGGTGCCGTCTGTCAGCTCCATGTGTTAATGGTATTTCTACAACCCCCGTGGGCTGTGGGAGCCATCCATTTCTCCTTTAAGGAATGTAACTGCTCCCACCAAAAATGTTCCTATTTTCTTGGTCAGGGAGTTTTTTGAGCAAAGGAAAGTTTCCGCACATTTTCTGAGTATACTGTTCTAAATTCAAAATCCACGGTGTTTGATTTCAGTAGCTTTAGTAATCAGCAATGACAAAGCAATGCTTTCAGCCCTTGTTTCTGTCCCAGGTATTAGGACAGTGAGGCAGTTCTTGAGTGATAATGTCCAGGGACTTGCATGGAAATAAATGCCTGTCTGTGCGACCATCCACTCTTTCTTTGTATTTGCATTCTGAGCCTCAGCTCGGTTGGCATTATCTGTGCGATACATTTTTCTCCTGCTGGATGGTGGGTTTCTGGAGACCCAGGGCTGGGTTGCACCCATCTCCTGACCCTGTATCTGAACATCAGTTCAGTTCAGTCGCTCAGTCGTGTCCGACTCTCTGTGACCCCATGAATCACAGCACACCAGGCCTCCCTGTCCATCACCAACTCCTGGAGTTCACTCAAACTCATGTCCATCGAGTCGGTGATGCCATCCAGCCATCTCACTCTCTGTCGTCCCCTTCTCCTCCCGCCCCCAATCTTTCCCAGCATCAGAGTCTTTTCCAGTGAGTCAACTCGTCGCATGAGGTGGCCAAAGTATTGGAGTTTCAGCTTTAGCATCAGTCCTTCCAATGAACACCCAGGACTGATCTCCTTTAGAATGGACTGGTTGGATCTCCTTGCTTTGCTTAATAAATGTTCGCCAAGTGAGTGAATGAACAAAGGAATGACCATCCCCAGCCTCCTGCATCCACTGACACCTGCCACACCTCTCCTGTGTACCTGGCTCAGCGGCAGTGTTTTCACTCCAGAGAACTTCACAGCAGAGTGAACTCCCTCCATCACGCCTTGGACGCACACCTACCCTCGTCTTTGTTTTCTTATTGCTGAGGCTACAGAAAGCAAGGAGGCTTCTGAAGGAGGTATCTATTTTGGGTCCAAACAGAAGAGTGGGTGATTCTGTGGGCAGAGATTCCTGAACATGGTGGTGTTGACTCATGCCTGAAGGTGCTCAGAATTTCCTTGCTTCGTGGGTGGCTGGGGCAGACGTGGCTTGACTCGAGTGCTTTCTTTGAAGCCCAGTCAAATGCAGGAAAGACACCCCAAGCTGTTGTTTGGCGGGTAGGAGCAGGGAGAGAGCAGGATTTAGAGAATTTAAACTTAGGGACTCTGCGGGCCTGGAAAGGCCAGCCCCTCGAGCAGATGGCAGGCAGCTACTGGGCATTTGGGGTTGGATGCGGTTGAAACAGGCTTTTCATTTATCAACAACCACAGGGGCAGTGGGGCCTACTCAGAGCAGACTTTCAAAAGGTGAAAATAATCATCTTTATGAACAGCAGTTTACGAGAAACATCAAGAATGCAGGCCCTGCATGGAGCCAGCCTGGCTCCCATCCGGCAACCCCCCACCCCCGGTTGTATTCCATGTGATAACTGATTCACCTCCGTGAGCCTCAGTTTATTGGGTACGAGAAGGGGGTGAGAACAAGTTGGACCTGATTTTGAGGATTAACAGAGGCAACACAATGTTTTCACGTAGTTCCTGTGAGAGAGCTGTAAATATGAGCTCTTCTAGTCATCACTCGTGTTTCAAACGTTTCTTGGGGACGTTGCTGGGGGTCAGGGGTTAGAACTTGGTGCTTTTACTGCCTGGACCCAGGTTCAGTCCCTGTTTGGGGAACAAAGATTCCACAAGCCTTTGTAGTGCAGCACCTTCCAAAAGTGTTTCCTGGCACAAGGCTGAAGGTAAAACAAGCCTCAAAGGGAAAGGCGGGTGCTGGGATCAGGGTTTGTGCGGGGCCTTCCCCAACAGGCAGCCGCTCTGCGGTTTGCAGCTCCGCCCACCTTCCTTATCTCCCTGTCTCCCCAGGGCCTCCTGGAGCCCAGTGGGCTTTCTAGGCTCTTTAGAGTAAAGGGACCCATCACCTCCTTAGCATGCACTTTGTGTTCTTTAAAAACCTGCTTCTCCTTCTTCTTCTTTTCGGAAAGAAGCATTTCACTCTTCCTAGTCTCCTGATCCACCTGGCCCTTTCGTTGTGTCCGGAGTGGTGGGTGGGGAAGGGGGCAGCCGGAGGCCCAACTCCACTGGCCTGCACTGGCCACCCCGCTCATTCCCAGTGGCTTTCTGGTCAACCCTGCCTGGGGCATCCACACTGTGGTGCCTTAGAGTTTCTGCCGCCTGAAATCCTCCCGGGTCCCTGGCCCTGGGCTGAGCGCTGCAGGCACCATGGCTGATGGAAAGCCGTGTGGACAGGATGGGTTAGGGGCAGATGGTCCCATGGGCAGTCAGGATGGAGGCCGTGGTGCTCAACAGAGGTCGGGGCAAAATTTGAACGTGGGGAAATAAGATCCCAGACTTCTTGACTGTCACCCGGGGGTGTCATGAGGTCCGAGTGATGCTGACTCGGTGGCCCATTGTGGGAGTGCAGACTCCAGACCCCAGCGATGTGTGTTACTAGAGGATCAAAGTGAGAGAGTGAGACCCAGGTGCCTCTTGTCAGAACAGAAGTACTAGTTTTTATAGGGTCACTAGTCATTTGAGCTTCATTTTGTTCAACAAGCAACCAGCATGGAGTAGGAAATGTTTGAAACCTGGGCATTTGTTTATTTGCCCTCATGAACGCCTCAATTGTCAGTTTGTTGCTCAAGGAGTGTGGCTCACGTTACAACTTTAGCCACCTCATTAGGAAACACCACCACCCCCAGCCAGCTCCTGAGATGGCTCCAAGAAGGAGATTTCTCCAAGAAGGCTTTCTGAATGCCCTGGGAAATTCCTCTGAATGCCATGGTGTCATCAATTCTGCCACCTACTACGTTGCTATGTTCAATCTTGTGTCTTTCCCAGACTGGTTTTCCCATTTTAGTTGCAAGTTCTGTGTGGGGTGGACACAACACCTGCTTCTTCTCTCCCATGACAGCCTTGTTACTCAAAGTGGGGTTTGGGCACCAGGCACTCGGATCTCATGGAGGAGCTTGTTTGAACCAGAATCTCCTCCCTCACCCCAGATATCCTGAATCTGAATCTGTCTCACAACAAGCCCCCTGCCTCACCTGTATTACAGGTGATCTGTAATACATTGAACTTTGGGAAGTACAATGCTCGGGCATCTATTCCCAGTGAATAGGACTAAAACAATGGACTCAGACCAACCATGGAATCACTCTTCTGTGGGTTTCAATCCTAACTGCATCTTGAATCATTTGAGAAGCTTAAAAATAATGCTAGTCTAATGTCCAGTTCTAATCCCCAGACAATCTGACCTAATGGCCTTGGGTGGGACTTGGACATCATTTGTGAAAGTTTCCCAGATGCACACTTAATGTTCAATTTGTGCCAGAAACTGCTGCTCTAAATACATTTCCCAGCTGGACTTGTGTTTCCTCCCTGATGGAAGCAAATCCCAGAGTAAGCTCCAAACAAGTCAAAAGCCAGAAAATTCCTGAGTAATCTTAGAGTGGAAAATACCTAAAAGACCCAGAGATGATTCTAGTATTGTTTTCCCTGAAATGGGTGACTTATTTGAAAGCCTGGGGAAAGGGGGGATTCAGTGATGGCTGTTGAGTCATTGGCAAACACTGCTGCCTCCCTTGGCAAGTCCTCAAGGCGGGAGTTGCTTAGCAGATGTTTTATCTCCAGTCTTAGGCCAGGAGCAGTTTTAGAGCAAAGACCTTTTCCATCTCAGGAATCCTAATGCATGGATAGATTAATGGATGGTGGATGACGGATAGATAGACGAAAGAAAGGAAGGATGGATGAATGGAGAGATGGATGGATGGAAGGAAGGCGGGAAGGATGGATGGGTGGATGGAAGGAAGGCGGGAAGGATGGATGGATGGATGGATGGATGGAAGGAAGGATGGGTGGGTGGATGGAAAGTAGATGGATGGATGTCACTGAGAGTTGATGTGAAGACATATGGGGAATATTGTACTGGAATTTGAGAGGCCTGGATTCTAGTCCGAGATCTCCACTTCTCTTGCTTGCCTGGTGTCTTTGGTTTTTCCTTGGCAACCTTTCCTTCCAATCTTGTCTAGGCACCCAGGCCTCTTAGGTTACTTTTGCCAAGCCAGCTACATCTCCCTTACTAGTGAGGGTAACTTCCTGTGTCTCATTATCTGTGCTCAGAGTATGGCTCTTCAGATACTAAAGAACCTGATCGGAGGTCTTACCTGGAGACCCTGGATGACAGGGAGGTTATAACCCCAAATGTTACTCTCAAAATTTTGTGCATAAGAAAGTTTTCTGAGGAAATAAGTAGCAGCACTCCTCAAATTTGCTCAAGGACTCACTAAAAGAAAGATGGAGCTAGATAGAGTATGTCTATCACATTGTTCTTCCTGTTGGGAGTTTCAGGATGTGTATAGGAGTAACAAATGGTCCATCTTTATGTGGTAAGGTCAACTCCAGGCTGTTTCCCACCACCACCTCCCCCACCTGCCCCGCCCCGCCCCGGATAATACTTGGGACAGCAGCTGACTCCACCTAAGCAGAACTTCCTGAAGAAATTACTAGAAAAGGTAGCAAAAGAGGCGGATGAGGGTGCTCATTAGTGGCTTCCACTCTCTCCTCCCCTGATACATGCCTGGATGAAGAGCAACAGACAGGAGGGTTTCAGGAAGTTTAGGGACACCCCCCCATGGCTTCAGGGGCTTCTCTGGTGGCTCAGATGGTGAAAGAATCCACCTGCAATGCAAGAGATGCGCGTTTGATCCCTGAGTCAGGAAGATCCCCTGGAGGAGGGCATGGCAACCCGCTCCAGTGTTTTTGCCTGGAGAATCCCACGGACAGAGGAGCCTGGTGGACTGCAGTCCACAGGGTCACACAAAGTCGACACAACTGAGCAGCTAACAATACTGCGACTTCAGAGGGCCCCGCTGGGCTGCAGTGATGCACACTGTTAGCCTGGAGACAGGAATCCTAGGTCCTGAGTCCAAAGGGCTCAGAGGCCATCCCTTCAGCCCCCCTGCCCGGCTCTTCACACCACTTGTGACCAACATTCTTCTAGGCTCTGCTCAGATACTTCCGGAGAAAGGGCGCCCAGGACTGTCTGGGGAGGAAAGGGTGGGGAGGCCCTTTCCTCTAACTGTTGAGCTCCAGGACGCTCACCAGAGTAAATCCACAGCCCAGATCTTACCTCTTCAGTGCCAACCTCCCCCACCCAGCCTCCACCCGCTTCCTGCTCAAGTCTCCTTCCTTCTCTGTTTCTCCCTGCCACCCAAAGACTGGGGCAGGGAGCAGATAAGGAACGAAAGTTGAGAATCGCTCGTAAGGCCGAGGACCCACGGGTACGCACTTGGGTGCCCTGACGTGGGAGAAGTACGAGTGTCATCACATATACATACGTTCATTTTCTCAGAGGGGAAGTTAAAAAACAGGGATTGGAGGGACTTCCCTGGTGGCCCAGTAGCTACGACCCCGTGCTCCCCATGCTGGGGGCCCAGGTTCCCTCCCGGGTCGGGGACTAAGCTCCCACGTGCCTCAGGTAACCATCTCACACGCTGCAGCTGAGACTTCACAGGCCACAACTAAAGGCGCCACAGGCCTCAGCACAGATCAAAGAGCCCACGTGCCGCAGCTAAGACCGGTGCAGCCAAATACATAAATAAAAATCAGTTTTAAAAGAAACAGAGACTGGAGGGGAGCAGAGAAGAACCAAAATTCCGCCCTAACTGTCTTCCTGGCCAGCACACACACCCCTCTGAGGCTCCCCTGAAGTGGTTGGAAAGCCTCAATTTAACCACTTTCAAGGATGCAAAGGCTTATGGCTTTTTGAAGCAATTGACTGAATGAAGACCCTCTTCCTCTCCTCCCAGGGAATGGCCTGGGATGAAGAGAAGAGAAATAGGTTCCCGCTCACGTAAGCCCTCCTCTACAAGAAACAAGGAGATCGACTGAGGGCAAAAAGGCCCCGAGAGCAAATGGCAGAAGCCTCCCCGGCAGGGAGCTGTGTTACAGCCATCATCCTCCCTGAAGCCACGGTCCCGGCCTGAGCGCAGGGCGGAACCTCCCAGAGGCTGGAAATAACCGTGATGACACGTCAGCCTTGGCGCTTGGGCCTCCGAAGCCTCTCAACCCAGACCCTGCTGTATATGTCTTCAGTTTGGAAACTTTTTCATCTGAAAGTACCCCAGCTTGCAAAGGCCTTTTGACAAAGCTTATTTTATTTCCTGTTCAGAATTCTTGACATAGAGCAAGAGAACCAGAAGGTAGTCTCAGGATCAGCCCCATCAACCTTCTCATTTTACAGAGAAACTGAGGCCCACGGAGATCCAGCAGTCTGCCTCCGAATCACGCCCTTCACCCCCCTGCAAAATTCAGCTTCCTCCTAACATTCCTCTGCCCTGGCCTCGGGGGACATGGCCCCACTTCCCAAAGGAACTCCTGTTTCTTTTTCAGGTCTCTGCTGGTCATGAGGCGGTGAGAGGGGCAGGGAATGAGTGAGGGCTGGGGTGATGGCTAGCCCAACTTGAGAGTGACTGTTGTTCTGATGAGAATGATCTCGGCAAGAGGTGACACAGGCGCCTCCAGACCACTCAAGGCTTTGCTCAAAGAAGCTAAGAACTCTTCTCTTTGCACATCAGCCATTCTTTACAGCAGCGGACTGTCAGCGAAGCCAGTTCTTCCTGGCCTCGAGGCTCTCAGATCTCAAAAGGAGCAGATGTACAGGTGATAAACAGCACTGCCTATATAACAAATGCTGTTTTTAAAGAAAGTAGCAACTGTTTTCGGAGAAGGCAATGGCAACCCACTCCAGTACTCTTGCCTGGAAAATCCCGTGGGCAAAGGAGCCTGGTAGGCTGCAGTCCATGGGGTCTCTAAGAGTCGGACACGACTGAGCGACTTCCCTTTCACTTTTCACTTTCATGCACTGGAGAAGAAAATGGCAACCCACTCCAGTCTTCTTGCCTGGAGAATCCCAGGGACGGGGGAGCCTAGTGGGCTGCTGTCTATGGGGTTGCACAGAGTCAGACACGACTGATGTGACTTAGCAGCAGCAGCAGCAGCAACTGTTTTATGAGGTACTCCCTAAGTTTACCAAATACAGACACACACACACACACACGGTTATGGTCTATCCATCTATCTATATACACTACCTTCTCCAAGGCATATCTTAAAGATAAGCAAGGAACATGTGTCAATAACACTTTGGGATCTAGAGAAACTGAATGATTGAATGTGAAGGGTTAAGCGTTTGTGTTTTAATGACAAACGTGAAGATGGAAATTCCAGTGTGGGCAGTCATCTTTACAAGAAGGGATAATTAGACGAAAATATCATCTTCACGGGTTTCCGCACTGTGTGTGTGTTTTTGAGTGTAGGGCATGCAGATTTGATCACAGAATTCCTAGAATGAAAGAAAGATGATGAAGGCACAGATAAGCTCTCAGAATTTCCACAATGCTGAGAAAGGCACCATCAATAACGTGCCTGTTGGCAACATCAGGAGAATTCTCTTTTCAACCACATCCCAGGACCCAGTAATACAGAGACTAAAAACACCCATGTTGACCAACACACTCTCTGTCAGCCCTCACAGTTTTAAATGGTGGCTTTGGAAATTTTCAGAATGAAAATCAGCCTTATGAATCAGCTAGAAATTGCATCTGTTGACAGTCTGATTGATTTTGTTAGTGACCTCTCCCTTCCTAGGAATAGGATTTGTTTATTTTAAGACTGGGCTTAAAATAGGAAATAGTCTGAGAGGAGATAATTTCTGACCCTGGAGAGGTTCCTAAGCCATGTGTGGATTCCAGAAATTCAGCCCTTGTCATTCTCTTCGGCTGCCGAGTCCTCACTGGTCTCTGGAAGAGGCCATTTCATGCCCTGTCTGCCCACCTTTCTCTGTGGAGTCACCTCCATAGAGCTTGGGCCCTGTCCACAGTGGACAGAAAGAGCACTCAGCGGAGAGAACTGGGCTTGAGTCCCGGCCATGTCACTGTCTCTGTGGCCTCCGAGTCTTGGGGTCTTCTTCATCTCGTGGGTTGGTGGCATCCACTTAGCAAAGGGACTATGAAGGTGGAAGGAAGGCATGTGTCTGGCCTAATCAAGGTACTTTGTGCTCAGTCGCTCAGCTGTGTCTGACTCTTTGGGACCCCAGGGACTGTAGCCCGCCAGGCTCCTCTGTCCATGAAATTCTCCAGGCAAGAATACTGGAGTGGGTTACCATTTCCTCCTCTGGGGATCTTCCTGACCCAGGGACCGAACCTGTGTCTCTTGTGTCTCCTGCATTGGCAGATTGATTCTTTACCACTGTTCCACCAGGGACGCCCCATAAGGTACCCTGTAAATGGTAAATTTTACTTTCTCATTGTCTTTGATTGACTCCCAAATGAAATTTAAAATCCTCAACATGGGGTCATCCAGTCTTAATCCCCAGTAGCCCCATACCTCCACCTGAGGCTGAGGGCTTTTCCTGACGCTCTGCCGCGTCTCTGCGCATGTGGTCCTCTCTCTCTGGAATCCCCGTGGGGGGAAATTCACTGACCCCTCAGGGCTCTTTGTGCTGCCGCTTTTGTGAAGCCTTCCCAGAGGCCCCCTGCTCTCACAGATCTTATCCCACCCCAACCGCACTGCTGTCATAACTCTCTTCCCCTCACCAGGTTATATCCCTTCTAAGGTGAGGCTAGTTTTGTTCACGTTTGTATTTCCTGTACTGTTGAAAAGGGGAACAAGAGGCATTGGATAGATTTTTGAATATGTGAGTGTATGACAGAGCACTGCTATCAGACCATCCACATCCTCAGATAAGTCACCAACACTTGGCAGTAACACGTGCTTACTCGAAATTGCTCCCTAGAGATGAGGTGCAGCCAACGGTAAAGACTCTTCTGTTCCCTTGGCCTGCCTCTCACTTTGCAAAGACCCGGCGGAGGCAGATTGTAAGTCTTCCTAAAATCATGTCCACGTTTCACTTTAAAGTAAAGAAGATCCTACCCCTGGGTCAGTTCATAGCCCAGTGACTGGTCATTCCCCCTCAACAGGCCCAAAAGACCCCTTAGGCATCATTGTGTTTCACTTCTTAGCACATCTTTCCGTGGCCACTTAGCATTACTATATGTCTAGAAATGAAGGATATGAAATGATAGATGCTGATATGTTTTCCTGCATAAGCAAGGGAGGATATTTTTAGAAAATTCACAAGCCATTAGGAAGGAGGTTTGAGGCTGAAATTGGTGGTTTCTTATTTCTTAAAATAAAAAAGAACAGAAACTGACAATATCCTTCTGAAAGGATGAATGAAATGCAAGACTTTCATATCTGTATACATACACACATTATATACACGCATGCAGACCATAAGAAGACAAGAAGAATTAATATTCTCAAAGTGATATGCTTATATTTAAAAAATTCCTATAAAGTTGCACGTATAAGAGCTTCCTACGTGTCATTTCCCTAGGCAGTAAAAAACAAAGTACACATCCTTGAAGCTTTAGTTTCCTGAGATCCTAAATGATCCCAGTGCTTCATATATGAATTACTGACATCTGAGGCACATTCACCTGGTCTTAGAGAGATTTATAGCAGATTTCTAGTATTATCCTTACAGCCAGTGGATGCAGTGGAAAACTAAATTCACTGGAAAATAAAATCTCTTGAGGAATCTGCTCATTAGTATCCGGTTAACAGTCAAATTTCACACCACTATGCTCTTCCCAAAATCAACTGTCAAAGACCTTGAGTGACAAGAACTCCCCATTCTGAGTTCTCTTTATAAGTCAGTGATGATTGAGGCAAAGAATGGGGCCCCAGTGGGCCATGGACATAGGGGCAGAACCCAGGATCCCGTCCCCTCCCCGTACTTTCTACTTAGATGACTCTCGTATTGTGTGATTGGGAAGAGTCTACATCCTTAGCCTTCCCAGGACTCCAAAGGCACCAGCGACCCCTTACCTGTCACGCAGCCAGGTACCACGATGAATACAAAGAACCTCCACATCAGCGAGCTTGGTTCCATCCTCCTGGCCCCTGGGACCACTGCCGACGTGGGGGCCGGGAAGAGAAAGTGCTGCTCTGCAGAACGCCGGGTTTCCTTTCAGCCTCTTGTGGGCATCTCACCGGGAGGCTGGGGAATGAAGGATGAATTCGCTCAGGTTGTCATCCTTGCCGGCCCATCAGCCTCTAGGGCAGTCACTGCTTGCTCTGTATAAGTATTAGCCTGGGTTCTTCAGCCAGGAAATTGTGCGTACCACTCTCTTCTCTAGTCTCAAATATAGGAAGTGGTTTTAACCAGGTTTTTTTTTTTTTTTCTTTCTCAAGTTCAGTTGCTGGGAGGTGTGGGCTGGGGTTGGTGAGAAGGATTGGGGTTCGTTTATGAATCCGTTCTTTGGCTTACCCCTGAAAAGGACAGGGAGATTCCCACTGCCGTTAAAGCAGGCTGAGCAAGCGCTTCTTGGCAGTGGTCTCATCTAGGGTTTCATAAGCTGATGTCACTGTGAAACTGAGGTCCTTACCCGGACTCGCAACTCTCCGGGGAGTTGGCAGGTGCCACTTGAGATGGAGGGGCACAAGGTCATGCCAAGCTGTCTTGGCCTGAGATGGGAATTTCCTAAAACGGTCTGACCACAGAGCCCTTTAAAAAGTCCACTGAGTGTCTGGATGGGGTCTCCAATACTCAGATAATTGAAGAGGAAGCAGTAGACTGCCCCACGCTCAGAACTCCTGAATACTCTCCCAAGACTTACAATCAGTACTAGCCATGATTCTCTCACCATGATGCCCTGGGTCCTGAATATGAGTTGTCATTTTATAAGATATTTTGCCACCAGGTGTGTTTTTCTCTTGTAAGATCATTATTAAAAGTGGATTTTGGTTTTCAATGTTGGACTTTTACTTTTTTTTCCCCCGGAAAATTGAATCTTGCTTTCCTGTTTAATGATCAGAGCTATCTTCTGATTTTCACAGAATAGTTGACTATGTTTTGCCCTCTAGAAATTCATGTCATCATGTATTTATAGTAAAATGAAATTTTAAAAATATTAGCGAGTAAGCAAAAGCATTGACAAAAGGAAGACTATCCAGGCATGCCAAAGCAGTTCATAGTTTCAATATGTGTTATTGATAAGCTCTAAGAGTATTCTGACATTCTCTAAGAAAGACAATTACTGGGACTTCCCTGGCTAAGACTTCCCCTTCCAATGCAGAGGGTGCAGGTTCAATCACTGGTTGGGGAGCTAGGATCCCACATGCCCCAGGACCAAAAACCCAAAACCTGAAACAGAAGCAACATTGTAACAAATTCAATAAAGACTTTTTAAAAAGGTGTGTGTGTCTTAGTAGCTCAGTCCTGTCTGACTCTCTGCAACCCCATGGACTGTACTCTCCAGGCTCCTCCTTCTATGGAATTTGCCACAGAATACTATGGAAAAGAATACTGGAGTGGGTTCCCATTCCTTTCTCCAGGGGATCTTCTGAATCCAGAGATCAAACCCGGCCTCCCTCATTGCAGGCAGATTCTTTACCGTCTGAGCCCCAGGGAAGAAGAAGGAAGGAAAGAAGGAGGGAGGGAGGGAAGGAAGAAAAGCAATTACTGTCTCTGTAAAGAGCCTTGTGCATGAGTGTGTGAGTGCTCAGTCCTGTCCAACTCTGTGACCCCATGGGCTGTAGGCTTCCAGGCTCCTCTGTCCCTGGAATTTTCCAGGCAAGAATACTGGAGTGGGTTGCCATTTCCTACTCCAGGGAATCCTCCCGACCCAGGCCGGGATCAAACCCGTGTCTTTTGCGTTTCTTACTTTGGCAGGCAGATCCTTTACCACTGAGCCACAGCCACCTGCAGATGACCTGAAAGTGGTTTCCAGACTAAGTACCAGAGTTTGCAGAGAAAAGCATGAACTGCTGTCTTTCTGGGAGTGAAATACTTGTCAGAATGTGACAGGATCATCGTAGGGTTCCAGGACAGGCTTACGCTCACTGCTGGAAGCATTCTCAACCCGCAGAATGAGAGCAGCAGTTCCTGTTGTCGGTAGGGCTGTCCCAGTTATTAAGCTGGAGATTTTTCCTGGCTACAGGTATCGAAGTATAATTTTGAAACAAACACAGAAAAATTGGAAATATAATCCAAATAACATCCCCTCCCCCAAAGCATTGAAGAGTGGCTGCCAATGTGATATTTAGGGCTGAATTATTCAGAAAGGGAAGGAGCAGAGAATGGTTAGTGCCCAACGTTCAAGAGTAAAGCAATGAAAGGAAAATGAGACCAAAATGTGAAATCCAGCCAGGCTCAGTGAGCACACTGGTAATGAAGAAGCAAACAAACCAGAATGACCTCCATGGTTTTTAAAAATTAATTTATTTGGCTGTGCCAGGTCTTAGCTGTGGCACATAGGATCTTCCACCTTCATTGCAACATATAGGATCTTTAGTTTAGCATGTGAGATCAGGAAATGGGCCTGTATCCCCTGAATTGGGAGTGTGGAGTCTTAGCCACTGGACCACCAGGGAAGTCCTGACATACAAGCTTTGAAGGTGTTTCACAGTTTTTAAACTCTAGAGGGTCTTTGGAATTAACATTTCTCCTTGGAAAGTAATAATTACCTGAAGTTTACTAATACCTTCAGTTTTATATCAGTTTCCTTTCTTCTGTGAATTTAAAATTAAATTTAATGATATTTATTACACATTTTTTTCATAGTGTAAGAATTTTATTAAAGCTGAAACTTAAAGGAAGAAATATTCTTTCCATGTTTCTTATGATCAAACATGCTATGCATTTTAATTTTTAATTTTTATTTTTATTGGAGGCTAATTATTTTACAATATTATATTGGTTGGTTTTGTCATACATTGATATGAATCCGCCCCGGGTGTACATGAGTTCCCCTTCCCGAACCCCGCTCCCGGACCAAGGAACTATGACCCAGGATTTAAAAGATATACTTGGACTGAAGTAGGTAGACAACATTAATTTCACAGATTAATTCACTGTTATATAAAATAATCAAAATTTGAACTGTAATTTTAAAAATTTTATTAGCACATAAGTTAATTTATAATGTTATATTTCGTTTCAACTCTGCAACAAAGTAAGCCAGTTATGCATATATCTATTCTTTTTCATATTCTTTTCCATTTTGGTTTATCACAGTATATAAAACACAGTTCCCTGTGCTGTGCAATAGGACCGTATTGCTTACCCATCCCATACATGTTAGTTTACATTTGCTAATTCCAAGCTCCCAATCCTTCCCTCCCCCTTAAAAACCACAAGTCTGTTCTCCATGTCTCTGAATCTATTTCTGTTTCATAGATAGGTTCATTTGTGTCATATTTTAGTGAGTTGTAAATTTTTTTTGCTTTACAACAGAACTTCCCTCAACCCCTTCTCATAATTATTAGAAAAGTTAATCCGTTTTATTTTATTAGCAACAAAATTAGAAAACAGCAAAATATTTAAACATTTTTAATTTTATCTTATTATTTAAAATAATGTATAAACTGTGGAAACAAAAATAGTGAAATGGGGCTTTTTTTTAATAATGTAAAAGCTTTATTTCACCCCTTAATTAGGAGGTGGGTTTTATTTTAGTTCAACTAGAAGTTTTCTTCCTACAGTTGCCTGGTTGGGGGGGTCTTTTTAATCAAATAATTTTAATTTTAACCAAATAATGAATATTTTTTTGTGAGTGGTGCTGCTGAGTTAGAGCCTTGAAAGAAAGCCACATTTGACATTCTATTCCGCACTGGAATGTTAGGGAAAAGTCAGGACACAGAAATTGCACAATGCTCACAAAAAACATCAGGCGGTTTACCTTGGGATGCTTACTTCTCCATTTGTAAGAAATCAGGTTGGAATTTTTCATTTTCACTTTGAAATGTTAGGGTATGTTGTTTGTTTAAGTCAATCCAAGTTGGAAAACCATGCAAAATTCTTTTTAAGTCAGTCTTCTTGGGACAAACATGTAAAACTCTTTTAGTCACAGAGCTTAGTCAACATGATATACATGTGGGGGTTCATTAAACTGAATAATATCATAAACACATGATGAAATTATGGACAGTGACCAGAGACCAATAATCTGACAACGGCATCATGACTGTTGTCATGGAGACGACATGCTGTGGTAGGGTGGAGACAGCCGGCAGGTCCCCTGGGCGATCCTTCCCTTCTTCTTGGGTGAACCGTCAGAGCACATTCCCTAGCCCCCTGGAGCTAAGTGTGGTTCTGTGGTGATGTTCTTGCCAGGAAACGTTAGCAGAAGTGGCACTTAGCACCCCTGCCCAGTTTCCCTCCTTCCCCTCATTCCGCGGCTGGAATGCAGTGACCAGAGTCATCCTGGAACCTGAGTGCTCCCCCTGGGTCCTGAATGCCTGGAGCACAGCTACCCATGACAGGGAACATGTACCTTGAGTTGTCATTTAGGAAACCAGTAGATTTTCTGGTATATTAAGTTGCATTCTTGTTGGGTTTTTGTTACAGCAACTTAGCTTACCCTGACTGATATCATTGGTTCCCACAGATGGATCAAACATCATGTGCTTCTGGATCAGTGACTTCCCTTGGGGCAGCAGGTTTGCTTAGAGAGGACTCAACCATTCTCAAATCCCATAAGAACTGTCATAATAGTCTCAATCTGGCTCATCATAAATGGAAAAAAATCCCCAGCATTTTGTGAGCTTCTAACCAAAAATGTTTTACCCTTACCCTTTCAAAATGTGGGACTCTAAACATTAAATCTAGGTAAATGATTCAATTATTTGACGTTATTTAATCGAGGTTTCTTCCTAATATTATCTTAATGTTTCACACAAACACACCTTGACCTTTGAACCAAGACGTTGGTGAAGTTCAAGTAGCTAAGCAGCACCTCAGTCAGTTCAGTTCAGTTCATTTCAGTTGCTCAGTCGTGTCCGACTCTTTGCGACCCCATGAATCACAGCACGCCAGGCCTCCCTGTTCATCACCAACTCCCGGAGTTCACTCAAACTCATGTCCATTGAGTCGGTGATGCCATCCAGCCATCTCATTCTCTATCGTCCCCGTCTCCTCCTGCCCCCAACCCCTCACAGCATCAGAGTCTTTTCCAGTGAGTCAATTCATTGCATGAGGTGGCCAAAGTATTGGAGTTTCAGCTTTAGCATCAGTCCTTCCAATGAACACCCAGGATTGATCTCCTTTACAATGGACTGGTTGGATCTCCTTGCAGTCCAAGGGACTCTCAAGAGTCTTCTCCAACACCACAGTTCAAAAGCATCAGTTCTTCGGTGATCAGCTTTCTTCACAGTCCAACTCTCTCATCCATACATGACCACTGAAAAAACCATAGCCTTGACTAGATGGACCTTTGTTGGCAAAGTAATGTCTCTGCTTTTTAATATGCTATCTAGATTGGTCATAACTTTCCTTCCAAGGAGCAAGCGTCTTTTAATTTCATGGCTGCAATCAGCATCCACAGTGATTTTGGAGCCCCCCAAAATAAAGTCTGACACTGTTTCCACTGTTTCCCTAGCCATTTCCCATGAAGTGATGGGACCAGATGCCATGATCTTAGTTTTCTGAATGTTGAGCTTCAAGCCAACCTTTTCACTCTCCTCTTTCACTTTCATCAAGAGGCTTTTGAGTTCCTCTTCACTTTCTGCCATAAGGGTGGTGTCATCTGCATATCTGAAGTTATTGATATTTCTCAAAGCAATCTTGATTTCAGCTTGTGCTTCTTCCAGCCCAGCGTTTCTCATGATGTACTCTGCATAGAAGTTAAATAAGCAGGGTGACAATATACAACCTTGATGTACTCCTTTTCCTATTTGGAACCAGTCTGTTGTTCCATGTCCAGTTCTAACTGTTGCTTCCTGACCTGCATACAGGTTTCTCAAGAGGCAGGTCAGGTGGTCTGGTATTCCCATCTCTTTCAGAATTTTCCACAGTTTATTGTGATCCACACAGTCAAAGGCTTTGGCATAGTCAATGAAGCAGAAATAGATGTTTTTCTGGAACTCTCTTGCTTTCTCCATGATCCAGCGGGTGTTGGCAATTTGATCTCTGGTGCCGCTGCCTTTTCTAAAACCTACTTGAACATCTGGGAGTTCAGGGTTCACATATTGCTGAAGCCTGGCTTGGAGAATTTTGAGCATGACTTTTTACTAGCGTGTGAGATGAGTGCAATTGTGCGATAGCTTGAGCATTCTTTGGCATTGCCTTTCTTTGGGATTGGAATGAAGACTGACCTCTTCCAGTCCTGTGGCCACTGCTGAGTTTTCCAAATCTGCTGGCATATTGAGTGCAGCACTTTCACAGCATCATCTTTCAAGACTTGAAATAGCTCAACTGGAATTCCATCACCTCCACTAGCTTTGTTTGTAGTGATGCTCTCTAAGGCCCACTTGACTTCACATTCCAAGATGTCTGGCTCCAGGTGAGTGATCACACCATCGTGATTATCTTGGTCG
This sequence comes from Moschus berezovskii, assembly GCF_049115385.1. Taxonomy (NCBI): domain Eukaryota; kingdom Metazoa; phylum Chordata; class Mammalia; order Artiodactyla; family Moschidae; genus Moschus; species Moschus berezovskii. Next base: position 73,978,489 of record NC_142474.1, on the reverse strand, counting down.
TGAAGATCTTTTTTGTACAGTTCTTCTGTGTATTCCTGCCACCTCTTCTTAATATCTTCTGCTTCTGTTAGGTCCATACCATTTCTGTCCTTTATCAAGCCCATCTTTACATGAAATGTTCCCTTGATATCTCTAATTTTCTTGAAGAGATCTCTTGTTTTTCCTGTTCTGTTGTTTCCCTCTATTTCTTTGCATTGATCGCTGAGGAGGGCTTTCTTATCTCTCCTTGCTATTCTTTGGAACTCTGCATTCAGATGCTTATATCTTTCCTTTTCTCCTTTGCTTTTCGCTTCTCTTCTTTTCACAGCTATTTGTAAGGCCTCCTCAGACAGCCATTTTGCTTTTTTGCATTTCTTTTCCATGGGGATGGTCTTGGTCCGTGTCTCCTGTACAATGTCACGAACCTCCATCCAGAGTTCATCAGGCACTCTATCTATCAGATCTATTTCTTAAATCTATTCCTTAAATCTATTTCTCACTTCCACTGTATAATCATAAGGGATTTGATTGAGGTCATATCTGAATGGTCTAGTGGTTTTCCCTACTTTCTTCAATTTAAGTCTGAATTTGGCAATAAGAAGTTCATGATCTGAGCCACAGTCAGCTCCTGGTCTTGTTTTTGTTAACTGTATAGAGCTTCTCCATCTTTGGCTGCAAAGAATATAATCAATCTGATTTCGGTGTTGACCATCTGGTGATGTTTTAGCACCTAGTCCACTAGTAAAGCAGCAGGAAAAAAAATCTCGAAGTCCTTAATGGACTGCGATGATAAAATATCTATATTCATATGAGTAAAAGTTACAAAGTCTACAGAATTTTTCTGACGAAATAAGGGGACCAGCTCCTAGATCTAAGATGGACTCATATAAGATAAATAACTTGGTCAAGTTTTACAGTTCGCACTGAGCTGAACTTTCATTCTTAGTCTCCTGACCTTGACAGCACCGGGTGGAGCAGAGATAGGAGAAGAGGGCAGACCCATGTTGTCGTGAATTGAGTATATATTGTACCGAGGCTCCATGGAGCAAAGCTGCTCCCCATAGTGGATTCATGATTGAGAAGGAAAGACACTTGACTATCATTTTCTAATCCTCAGACTCAAAACCCTGGATTGAATTTCATTTTACCTGCCTTCACTCATCAAGGTCGTTTTAAGACTTGCATGTTGTCTAAGCAACACGTAGCCTGAACAATAAGATGTTTGCCCAAGTTGTCGGCTAGGAATTCGGAGTTTGCTGTATCCAGTTCAAGCTGATGTGGTTAAGACTGGATGGAACCAATGACCCTTCAACTGGGCAGGCGTGAGTGTCTGCATGGTGACCTTTTGAAGGTAACTTAGTCACCCCTGCACAGAAAGATAATCATGGCACCTTTTTCCAATTGTGTTTCCCCACATTCCCCATGCCTCAGACCATCCTGCTTCTTCAGTCTTCATCCCAGAAATACTCCAGCCCCTTGCCATCGGGGAGTCGAACTTGAGATTTGCTTTTCCGTCTCCTCACGTGGCTGCCTTGTGAATAACCCCTCTCCGCTTCAAGCCGCAGTGTCCTAGCATTTCGTCTTGCTGTGTTGAGTAAGGTGAACCTGGTTCAGTAACAGACTGACACTATCACAGCACTTGCTTTGCTGTATTATCATCCACTCTTTTTTTTTTTTAACTTTTGATCATTTTATTTTGCATTGAGGTGTAGCTGCTTAACAATGTTGTGATAGTTTCAGGTGAACAGCAGAGAGACTTAGCCATACACATACATGTGTCCATTCTCCTCCAAACCCCCCTCCCATCCAGGCTGCCACATAACATTGAGCAGAGATCCATGTGCTGTACAACAGGTCCTTGTTGGTTATCCATTTAAAATATAACAGTGTCCATCCCAAACTCCCTAACTATCCCTTTCCCCTCATCCTTCCCCCGGCAACCATCAGTTCTTCTCTAAGTCTGTGAGTCTCTTTCTGTTTTCTAAGTTCATTTGGATCATGTCATTTTAGATTCCACATATGAGGGAGGTTATATGACATTTCTCCTTCCCTGTCTGACTGACTTCACTCAGTAAGACACTCTCTAGGTCCATCCGTGTTGCTGCAAATGGCATTAATTCATTCTTTTTAATGGCAGAGTAATACTCCATTGTGTATATATGTACCACAGCTTCTTTATCCATTCCTCTGTTGATGGACATTTAGGTTGCTTGCATGTCTTAGCTACTGTAAGCAGTGCTGCAATGAACACTGGGGTGCATATATCCTTTTGAATCATGTTTTTCTCCATCTGCCCAGTAGTGGGATTGCAGGGTCATGTGGTGCCTCTATTATTAGCTTTTAGGGACCCTCCACACTGTTCTGCACAGTGGCTGTACCAATTCACATTCCTGCCGACAGTGCAGGAGGGTTCCCTTCTCTCCACACTCTCTCCAGCATTTGTTGTTTGTGAATTTTTTTGATGATAGCCATTCTGGCTGTTGTGAGGTGATATCTCATGGTAGTTTTGATGTGCGTTTCTCTAATAATGAGTGATGTTGAGCGTCTTTTCATGTGCCTCTTGGCCATCTGTATGTCTTCTTTGGAGAAATGTCTTTTTAGGTCTTGTGCCCATTTTTTGAGTGGGTTGTTTGTTTTGATACTGTTAAGTGTCATGAGCTATTTGTAAATTTTGGAGACTAGTCTCTTATTGGTCACATCATTTACAGATATTTCCTCCCAACCTGTGGGTTGTCGTCATTCTGTTTATTGTTTCGTTTGCTGTGCAAAAGCTTTTCAGTTTAAGTAGGTCCCGTTTATTTATTTTTGTTTTTATTTCCATTACTCTGGGAGACGGTGTCATCCCCACCTTCATATGCCTTTTCTTTCTCTAGTCTGGTGGTTAATCTTTGTTTTGGGGGGATGTGGTTACGCTTTTGAGAATTTGATAGAATCTCTAATTTCTTCCCTTGGAAAAATTTGTACATCAACACATCCCCAGGAAGTTAGGAGTCCATTTCAGAAGAGTCTCTGTCACTTTGAGGACTTAGATGAAAAGATTTTCATGCCAAGTTACGGGCCTCTGGGCAGCTGAATTCACTAGACCCAACCCAGAGTGTGACACGTGGGTATCCAACAGCTATTTGTTAAAATACATACCTATAGGGTCGCAGAGGCACAACTGAGTGACTTAACTGAACTGAATTGAACATACCTATAAGAATACAACTGGCATCTATTAAAGCAATTTCAGACACATTCTTCATGAACACACATTGAAAGTTTGTTTCAAGCCTACTGCCAGATCATTTCCAATCAGTCCAGGTCAAAGATCTCCTTCTTAGTAGAGATTCTTTTTGGAAGAAAAGGTGACTAGATGACACGGACAGATTATGTTCAAGAAAGGAAAGTTTGGTTAAAGGTAACTAATTTCCTCCCAGGAGAGGCGGTCAACTGTTCAAGTTGAATCTCAGTTTTTCAGGAAGTTGCTCAATTCTGTTATCAGAAACACTTGGTACTTCCCAGAAGAGACCATTCATTGCATCAGACAACACATTTCTAACCCAGACTGCCTTTTCTGAGGTTTGTGACAATTTTGTAGCAGTAAAAGGTGATAAATACTAGTGATAATGATAAGAGACATAGAAGTTCAGGAAGAGAAAAATTCAGGAAGACTGATATGATCAGGAATGTCTAAGAATTGTCCTTGAACGATGCATGATAGGTGGATACTGGGGTAAGAAGGCGTGGTCTATGGTCGAATAGAAATAGACTGTAGGTAGACGGAGGATGGGCTTCCCTGGCAGCTCAGATGGTAAAGAATCTGCCTGCGATGTGTGAGACCTGGTTTTGATCCCTGGGTTGGGAAGATCCCCTAGAAAATAGAATGGTACCCACTCCAGTATTCTTGCCTGAGGAATTTCATGGACAGGGGAGTCTGGTGGGCTACAGTCCATGGGATTGCAAAGAGTCAGACACGACTGAGCAACTAACACACAACAACACAGACCAGGGGGTGGGAGCCAAGAGTAGAAATGTCATTTGGATTTAGACTGAGCTGGACCTCAAAGGACAGAATGAGATATGTGGACTTCAGCCACTGACAAAGTCTAAACAGAGGGGGATGTATTCAAGTGACATCATAGTTAGCCTGAGCTGGTGCAGCGGAAAGTAAAGGTACAGGGGAGGCTAAAGGGACAGAGATCCTGAGATGCTTTTCAGGCAGGAAATAACAGGACCTGAATGAGGGTTACTGGCATATTGGAAGGGCAGAAGGGTTACTGTAAGAACATATGACAAAAGAAAATGCAGCTTGTGATGCCTGGTATTTGGAGGCAAGAGGTAGAGGATGGACATTAAACTTGGGCAGAAGTGAAATTCACTGATTTGAGTTTCACCTTTTCCTTCCCTTGAACATTCCCAGGCAAAGATGCTACTAAGTGTGAAATGAAGAGGCCGGTGGGAAGTGAGGCAGCAGGGGAGGAGGTGGAAGAAGACCTTAGATGTTAAAACCTGGGTGCATGAGGCTGAGGTTAGGTGAGTGGCAGAGAGGTGGGTTAATGCAGGGGTCTCCAACCTCCAGGATCTAGTACCCAATGGTCAGAGGTGGAGCTGATGTAATAACAAGGAAATAAAGTGCACAATAAATGTAATGCACTTGAATCATCCCCAAAGCATCTTCCCACTGCCAGTCCATGGAAAAACTGCATTCCTTGAAACCAGTCCCTGGCGCCAACAAGGTTGAGGACTGCTGGATTAATAGGGAGGAGTTAGTTGTTCACTCGTGGTTGTCTGTCCTTCTTGCTCTCTTGTTCTGTCCTTGAAGACACGATCTTTGTCATTTATCATCCAGACTATCCTAAGCCTTGGCTCTCCAATCTTGCCCTATACCCCTTATAACGAACAAATTACAACAAACTGCTTCTATTTATCAGAATCTAGATTGGGGAGGGAGGGTAAAGGAGCAGCAGGCAAAAGAAGAAGAGATGGTGAGAAATCAGTCCTCTTCTTTGACTTTTCCTTCACTTGCTACTGTGGCTTTGCCAAAGGTCATTTGAACAGTGCCCCTAGTCCCAGGTTGCACAGATTCTCCTATGAAAGGCAGACAGAAGAAGTGGATCATGAAAGATTGGATGCAGAAATGAAAGGATGAAGTCAGAGAAAGGGCAGGACAAGGAAGACAGAGATCAGGAAGCGGTGAGACCCTGAGTCCCACCTGGGGACGCTGACCCCTGATCACTGGAGTTGCTGTCTTCCCGCTGATGAGAGGTTGCTAAGGGGAGCTCTTCACTGAGTCCACCTATTACTGTTTTCAGGTATTAAAATGCCACTTCTCTAAGGTGTGCTTGCAAGATGGGCATGAGTACGCGTGTTAGAGAAGTCAAGGCCCAGAAAAAGTGCCCCGTTAAAAACAAAAGAAATGCTGAACAAAGAGAAGGAGGGTGGAGAGGAAGCGGCAGAGAAGGGACTGGGGAGAGTGAAAAGCTGAGAGGAGTTTAAAGTCACGGGAAGATTTTGCAATTTGCTTTGCAATGTTAACCCTTCCCCTGACATTCCGCGAAAATCTTGCTTCTGGTGCCCATTTCTTGCTTATGCCTTTTGGAGTTGATTTCGCTTGGAGAATGGGTGCGAATGCCGAGCACAGCTTTCTTCAACAGATTGGGACAAGGGAGACAGCTGGACAGCTGTTTAGCTCAGAACTTCATGATTTCTCTCTGATCTTTCCTGCCTCTGCCTTTTTTTTTTAACCACTTTATTTTTTTCTAGCATCTTCAAGGGAAGTTCAAGAAAGACAAAAGGTGAGACTTAGATAAAAAGGATTTCACCTTTGTCAAGTCCTCCTGTCAACAGAAGTTGACAGCACCTATAGTTAAACACATACTGTGCTAGGACCGGGGGTGGGGGATCCGAGAAATGAGGGCATGGCCCTGCTCAGGGCATGCTCAGGGTCTCCTCAAAGGGGAAAGCGATGCGCCCTCCACAAGGGGAATGACTTGAGTTGCAGGGAGTCTTAGCCACCAGGGCTGCCCTGCCTCACCCAGCCATACCACATAAAAGCAGCCTTGCTCTCTCATCTTGTACCTCCTTTCTCTAGCAGAGCAATGTGATGAGCTGTGGTCTCAGAGTCAGAATCCAAGAGAAGAGGAACTTTGCTCTCCTGGATAGAGGCAGTGTGATGACCAGAGGTGGTGCAGGGAGCCTGTTGTTTAAACAGCAGATATAGGTTTCCCAAGTGGTGCTTGTGGTAAAGAACCCGCCTGCCAATGACAATGAGACATCAAAGACTTGGGTTCGATTCCTGGGTCGGGAAGATCCCCTGGAGGAGGAAATGGCAACCTACTCCAGTATTCTTCCCTGGGAAATCCCATGGACAGAGGAGCCTGGAGGGCTACAGACTATGGGGTCTCATAGTTGGACACGACTAAGCAATTGAGCACACACATGCCTTACCCAGTTAAAAAAACAGTGGCTTTCCCAGGTCTGTGGTGTGGTGTCCCAGGTCTCTCTGCCTTTTCCCTCTTAGTTAGGACTTGGAATCTCCAGTAGAAGTCCCACAATTTTCCTTCCTGTAGTTTGTGCACTCTGGCGAGCATTCTTCAGTCTAATTCAATTCAGTGAGGACTGGGAGAGGCAAAACGAAATTTACAAGGGATCCTGCTCTCAAAGAGCCCACAGTCTCATCATGGGGGCTGGGGATCAGAAAAGCCCCAGCTGACTGCAGACACATCTGTCAGCTTGATAATGCCCCAAACTGAATCAATCCATGCAAGAGAGGCTGCAGCGTGGAGGTCTTCAAACCACGCTTGTTAGACGGTGGATGGTATCTGCCATGGCTGATACCTGCTGTCACTGAGAGGGACATAACAGTACCTCAGATTTCGCCCCAGTTGTTACTATGAACAGTCTTATTTCTCTCAAACTCGTGTCGAGAGAATTCTGCTGCAAATTCTACGAAATCTACAGGTGCATCCTGTTATTGAGACGCTGTATTGAATTTCTGCAGTTTGTAACTTCCACCAGATTTCACTAGTCAAAGGGTACCATGGAAAAAACAAAACCCACTATGCATCAAATACCTCTCCCCGACTCACACATCTGGTATCCAAGGAGCTGTGGACTGTCCCGCCCATAAAATAGAGGGAGTGAACAGCTGGTTTGCATGAACCAAAAACCAAGTCCTCCATCTCAAATAGTTAAAAAGGGACTTTGCTGTCATTTTGCAGCTTATAAGGACTTTTCCAGCTTTATTCCACCAAGGTTGTCCAAAAGTGAGGTTCCTTTTCTCCCTTTCTGTTTGAGAGCAGGATGTGTTTGCTCTATGGAGTTCAGTAAAAGCCCCCTCAGCTCTTCCACTGTGACTCTAGTTCAGGGATGGATAATAACGCATTTTCTCTCTCCAGCCAGTGATGATCAATTACCAATAGTTGCCTGGAGCAGGTTCTGGGCTGCGTCTGTGCTTCGGTGGAGGGTATTCGGATGGTGCGTAGGCCTGTATCATGTTTTTGTCTAGACCTTTACCCAGCTTCCCACATGGGCTTCCCTGGCTCAGACGTGTCTCTCACTCCTCAACAATTCTCACTCATTAGATTTGGCTTACTCTTTCTAAAGAACATTGTAATTTTTTTCTCTTCTTTTATCCAAAACTTAGAATCTTAGGAATGTCCTTAATGTCCTTAAAATTAAGCCCAGGTTCCTTGGCCCGGTACTCAGGGTCCTTTATAATCTGCCCTAGTCTCTCTTTCCAACACGAATTCTCCACCTCTCTCTTTCATGACAGCTCTGCTACAGAAAAAAACAAATAAGAGAAAACAAAAGTCATCAGCTTCTCACTAATCCCCCTATGTTCTCTCTGCCAGATCTTCAAGGCAAAATCGAAGTCACCCTTTAAGATCCAGTTCGGATGCTCCTTCCTAAAGGGAATCTCACCTAATCTCTCCTCCCTGTGCCTCAGTAAAACCGATGACAATCACTAACAGTGATGCAATGTGTGCAACAGGGCCGGCCCTGTGCTAAGCACGCCGTATGCATCATCTCCCAGCCTCTCGTAAAAATGGCTGAGGTCAGTGTAAGCATCACAACTTCCATTTTACAAACGAAGACACCGAATCTCCTTGAGGTTGTGAAACGCCCACTCTCCCCATTACCTGGGGGTGGAGACCTATCTGGGTCCCCAGGTCTACCTGCCACATCCCCTCACTCTCAGGACACTTCCCAACTTCTAACTGTGTCCCAGGTCTCTGGAGACACATCTGATCATTCCTACTTGACTCCAAATGTCTTAGAGGCAGGAAGTGCCTCTACGTCCCCTTTTACTCCCCGTGTGGTACCTGGCACAGAACAGACAGTAAGAGTCTGCTGAATGAGTGATCACATGGGGAACCCATTCCGAGCTCTGCTTTTGAGAGACGAGTCTTATGCTCGTCTTCACCAGTTTTCAGCAGGCTCTTTCTTTATGAAATTGGGTTTCAGGAGAAGTCATTTGATGATGGCATGTCTGAGTCCACACATACACCAAGAGTTTGGTTTATACTCACGCCTGCAGTGTCAAAGAGGCAGGATGGTCAGGATTTTCAGCCAAGAATCCAGAGACCTTGGTGCAGTCGGCCAGCTGGGGTGAGGAGCTGAGAGTGTCCTCTCAGGCTCTGGACTTGCCTCTTTTTAAAAGAGCTGTTGAGCCTCTGGGAACTGAACCAAGGAGCCTTGTCTTCTAAGTAAGGGGCCAGGAGGTGGGGGTGGGGGTGGGTGGGGGCGAGGAGAGAAGAGAATAACATTCCCCTTGCTTTAGATTCTAGACAGCTGTGATCCTCTGTTAAAAGCTCCCACTTTGCCCCACCATTCTTTCTGGAAACCTGTAGTTTCAGAGCTTGAGAAAACAAAGTGAAACAAAGCAAAAATAAAAAACAAAAACAAAGCAGGGACTTTTGGGGGTCATGAGGCCAGAATATTATTTCATAATAAGCAAAAAATTTTTATGACACCTGGAGGATAAAAATAGAACAAAGGAACTCATTTGAAGACTCTAGAAGTGACATTAACAAGTGGTTAAATTCATGGAATCCAAATATCTGTTTCATCAGTCTTGGCCAGATGGGGTACTAACAATACCTCGAATTGATGAAATTATTTCTTTCTTAGAACTTCAAAACTTTTTGAGTAACCTCATATTTATCCTCCCGAAACTACTGTGATGTATTCTGTTTCTCATTTGAGAAATTACGAGATTAAGATCTGTTGAGACTAGATTGATTTCATCCAGGGTAGAGACAGGGCTAATTTCTAATTTACTCACCTATCTGTTTTTTTTTTTTTTTTTCTGAAAAACAAAAACAAAAAACTCTATCTTGCCTATTGATGGCATATTTCCCACCTTGGTGACTTGCCTGTTTTATGCAAAGAAGGACATTCTTCATTTTCTGCTGAGCTCGTTTATGAGCTCATTTGCTCTTACCACTGCTATTTACTGAGTATCTACTGTTTGCCCACTCCAATATTCTTGCCTGGAGAATTCTACGGTGGCTCAGATGGTAAAGAATCCACCTGCAATATGGGAGACCTGGGTTCGATTCCTGGGTTGGGAAGATCCTCTGGAGAGAGTGGCAACCCACTCCAGTATTCTTGCCTGGAGAATTCCTGTGGATGGAGGTGCCTGGCGGGCTATATCCCATGGGGTCGCAAACAGTCAGACACGACTGAGTGACTTTGGGCTTCCCTGGCAGCTCAGTCAGTAAAGAATCTGGCTGTAGTGCAGGAGACCTGGGTTTGATCCGTTGGTTGGGAAGATCCCCTGGAGAAGGAAACAGCAAACCACTTCAGTATCCTTGCCTGGAAAATGCCATGGACGGAGGAGGCTGGTGGGCTGTAGTCCGTGGGATCACAAAGAGTCGGGCATGACTGAGCAGCTAACACTTGCACAGTTTTACTTTATACACTGTTTACTTATACTGTTTGGCAGGCACACTGAGCCAGCTATTATATTTAGCAAGAACAAAACAGACAAAATCCTTACCATTGTTACGGTGCTTAAGTCCCAGTGAGGCAGACAGACAATAAGCAAATAAAGAAAGGAAAACCTACAGTGTAATGTTCCGTTGTTTTACAAAGGAAAGCAATGCAGGTGAGTAAAGCCGGCCAGGGGAGGGGACGCAGAGGATGCTTCTACAGGTCAGGGTCCACAAAAGCCCCACAGGGACTTCCCTGGAGCTCCAGTGGTTAAGGCTCTGATTTCAGCTCAGAGGGTCCAGGTTCGATCCCTGGTCAGGGAACTAAGATCCCCCATACATGATGCATGGGCAGAAGACTTAAAAAAATTTTTTTAAAGCGCCTCAAAGTTGTAGACACTTGGCCAGAGACCTAGGTGAAGTGAGAGAACAAAGCATGTAACTGTCAACTATAAATTGGCACTTGCCAAGGGCATTTGCTAGCAACTGAACAACAACAACAGCGTTTGCTATCTGCCTCTGTGGAGACCGAACCCTGTGCTTCTGCAAGGTCCTGTGCTGTGGACCTCCAACAGCCAGCAGGGGAGTTCAGGGTGGACTGAGGCACTCTGTGCTCTAGGGAATCCGGTAGAACAGGTCTTTAGAGTTAGATGATTTCAGGAACTGATTTCATGATCCCAATCCTCGCATCTCTTCATCTCTAGAAAAGCACTAACGTCCTTTCATGGTGACAGCAGCTCCTCGTGACTAGCAGCAAACCTCTTGTAAAGTAAGCACTGGATGACACTAAACTCCCCCTTCACCAAAATCTTATATATTGACTTTCCCCAACTGCCTCTTTGGAGCAGTCTCTCAGAGATATATCTGAGGTGCTGTCTCCCGGGCTGACGCCCTCATTTTGTTCCCAATAAAATTGAACTTGCAGCTCTAACATTGTGCATCTTTTTAGTCGACATAACGATTTGGGGGAAAATCGGGGATGAGCTCACCATCTAGGAACAGAAAACAGAATACATCTCCAGGACTGTTAGTGACTGAGCTCACCATCTGGGAACAGAAAGCGGAAAACATCTCCAGGACTGTGAGTGGATGAACCAGAGGACACAGGTGAGACACATCTGGAAATGTTCAGAGGGGTGGCTTGTTTCAGTGTCTGTAGACACAGGTCAGTTGACGATTTTATTCTGATTTGACGGGAAGCCAAGGGAAGGCTGCATGTCCACTGAGGACTGTCTGAGCCCCGCCATGGGCTGTGGCTCTGCTCCAGGCTGCATGCGTGCTAACTCACTTCAGTCGTGTCCGACTCTGTGCGACCCCATGGACTGTAGCCTGCCAGGCTCCCCTGTCCATGGGATTCTCCAGACAAGAATACTGGAGTGGGTTGCCATTTCCTTCTCCAGGGGATCTTCTTGATCCAGGGATCGAACCCGTATTTCTTATGTCTCCTACATTGGAAGGCGGGTTCTTTACCGCTAGGGCCACTTGGGAAACTCCAGGCAGAGGTTAATCTAACTTTTTTCTCTGTCCTGACTTTGTCATTCTCAGCTCTCAGCTTGAAAATCAGCCCCTGTTTGGCCCTTGCCAGTGCTGTGACCCAGGAGAGCTTGTGGGAGCCCGCAATAGCTCTTGGAGCATTTAGGGTGCAGGGTACACCTCATGCATGTGTGCTCAGTCACATCCAACTCTTTGTGACCCCATGGACTGTAACCCGCCAGGCTCCTCCATCCATGGGATTTCCCAGGCAAGAATACTGGAGTGGGTTTCCGTTTCCTCCTCCAGGGCATCTTCCCAACCCAGGGATCAAACCCATGTCTCCTGGGGCTCTTGCATTGGCAGGCCGATTCTTTACCACTGAGCCACCTGAGAAGCCCATACATCACACCACTGGCCAAAGTGAGTCGCCATAGTCCAGAAAGATGTCAGTGGGTGGGGAGGCATTGCAACTCGCAAGAAAGAGCGCCAGCAGGGACGCAGAAGCTCCAACGAGAAGGGGGCGTGTTTCTGTTCTCAGTCTGTCTAGCCATAGCTTTAGTTACTTTGATCTCTTGTGAATCTACATTCAGTCCAAATTTTCCCTGTCAATTACAGAGTGATCCATTCATCAGACTGCCTCAGAGTGACTTATACTCAGGTGCCTGTCACCTCTCAAAGGTCACATTTCCCAAACTGAACTTACCATCTTTCCCCCGAATTGTTCTCCCAGACTCCCTGGCTCCTCAGGGTCGCTCCATCCATTCAGCCATCCAGCCTAGAAACTGGTGCTCTTATACTCTTCCATTTCCCCCCATGCTTCCTCCACCTCCAGTTGATGGTCAAGTCCTTTGGATTTTAACTCTTTTACATTCATCATCTCTTTTTCCAGCTCAGAGGATTGATCTCAGGTCCTCAGCATCCCTCTCCTGGACCCTGTCTTACCCTCCAGCACCTGCACCATTACCTGACAAACACATCTGATTGTATCGTGTTCTCGATTTCGTGGAAGTCAATTCCAGAATCCTGGCCAGCGCCTGCTGTGCATTTGTAAATAGCCTCTTCTTTCCACACTTCTCTGAACGACTAGCTATGCCAACTAGCTACTCCCCAAACTGTGTCAGGCCACACTTCATACCTCCTCAGCTTTTCGCAAGCTCCTCTGCCCAGAAAAGTCCCTCGACTCCTCATCTGTCAAAATCAGCCCATCTTTCTCCTTTTTCTTTTGTTTTTTTGAAGTGAGTTTGTATGACCTTCATCCCCAAGTACAGCATTCTTTTCTGCACCCAGTATGAATGTGATCATCGACAAAGCATTTTGGACTTGCTTGTCTGTCTGTCTGTCTCCCTGTTTTTGTGGGTGGCTGCCTCAAGTTTTCATGGGGGGAGGGTCTCCAGCTGGAGCAGCAGTTGGCTTCTCCTCCCACCCCAACTTCTTCCTCTCCATGGAGAACTGACACCCACCTGACCTCTGTTCCTCCGTTGGGTAGAGCTTATCTACTGAAACTTTGAGAGCACTCAAGATTAGCTCTTGTTTTCTTCCATTAACATTCCCCAAGCCAGCAGTTTTAGGAAGTGGGTCTAATCTGCCACAACCTTGAGCTAGAAATCCTTTTCCCTATATTAAAGGAAAATGCTCCATCAAGATAGGATTGGTGGGAATTCCCTGGTGGTGCGGTGGTTAAAACTCTGAGCTCCCAACATAGGGAGTGCCGTTTCGATTCCTGGTTGGGGAAGTTTAAGATCCCACATGCGGTGAGGCAACTAAGCCTGTGGGCCACCTCTAGAGAAGCCCAAGGGCCACGACGAAGCCCCAGTGCAGCCAAAAAGTTAAAAACAAATAAGTGTTTAAAAAGATATAATTGGCACATACATTGTGTAGGTTTAAGGTGTGCTGATTTGAAACACGAATATATTGCAAAACCATCGCGACAGTTGCATTAACTAACACTGCCGATCACGTCTCGTAGTTACCATTTCTTTCTTTGTGGGAAGAACATTTTAAAATTTACTCACTTAGCAACTTTCAAGGACATGATGATGCGCTCTTAACCATAATTACCGCCCTGCTCATCAGATTCCCAGAACTCATTCAGCTTCTGGCCGGAAGTTTGTACCCTCTGACTGATTTCTTCCCATTTTTCCCGCCACCCCCCTGGCCCTGGTAACTACCACTCTGCCGTTTCTTGCAGTTCAGTTTTTTTAGGTGTCACATGTCACTGAGATCACACTGTATTTGTCTTTCTCTGGCTGACTTATCTCACTTACCATAATGCCCTCAAGGTTCACCCATGTTGTCACCAGTGTCAGGATGAGAAGCCAGAAGTCTTAGAAAGTAGGTCTGGTCTGCAGACCAGTCACCGTGGGTGGACTCTCGGGAGCCCAAGGTCTGTCTAGATTAGGGTGATAAATCTAAAGCCATGTTCTCCAACCCTTATGTCAGGAATAATGCTGGTATTCTGATTCCTTGTATGTCCCTTCGCTTTTTTTTTAAGTTATTAGTGTTAATTGTAAACCAAGGAGGGAAAGAGAAGATTATAAGGTAATTACCTATAGATTGTCTAAAACTTTAACAACTCCCTTGTAGATGGACATTTCCTTGAGATTTTATTCATATTTGAATCCAAAATGCTTGATTTTCATATTTGAAATTGAAATATGCTTTCTATTCATATTTGATTCCAAAAGCACAGATCATGGCACATAACAGAGGCTCTGAAAATATTGATTAAAAAAGTTTTTGCTGAAGTATGATCTTAGTGTCTGTAACACTAAAAGGCACACATCTTAAATGTACAGGCTGATGAACGCACCCTTGTAACCATAATCCCAACCAAGCTGCAGAACGTTTCCTCCCCCTTAGGAAGTGCCCCCATCCTTCTTCTAATGAGTATTCCCTTCCTGCCAGAGATAACCACTTTTCTGATTTCTATCACGATGCACTCGTTTTTCTTCTTTTACTTCATATAACTGGAATCACGTGTGTCATTTTTTCCAGAGGGCTTGCTTCTTTCACTCAGCATAATCATTTTAGGATTTATTTATGTCATTCCACATATCAGCAAGTTTTTCTCTCTTTTCTGTTACTGCAGAGTATTCCACTGTATGAACAGACCAAAATTGTTTATTCTTCTACCACTGGGCATTTTGAATATTTGCAGTTTTTGATTATTATAAATAAATCTCCTGTGGGCATTCTCTTTTTTTAATTTAATTTTTTTAATTGAAGTATGGTTGATTTACAATGTTGTGCCAATCTCTGCTGCACAGCAAAATGACTGAGTTCTGCACATTCTTTTTTTAAATAGTCTTTTCCATTTTGGTTTATCAGAGGATATTGAGTATGATTCCCTATGGTATACGTTAGGACCTCATTGTTTACCCATCCTATATACATAAGTTTACATCTGTTAATACCGGATTCCCAGACCGTCCCTTCCCCCGCCCCCCCTCCGCCCCTGCTTAGTAACCACAAGTCTATTCCCTATGTCTCTGAGTCGGCTTCTGTTTTGTAAATAGGTTAATTTGTGACATATTTTAGGTTCCACTTATAAATGATATCATATGGTATTTGTCTTTTTCTTTCTGACTTATTTCACTTAGTATGACACTCTCTGGGTCCATCCATGTCTGCTGCAAATGGCATTATTTCATTCTTTTTTCTGGCTGTAGTATTCCACTGATACATACACAACATCTTTGTTATCCATTCATCTGCTGTTGGACATTTACGTTGTTTCCACGTTTTGGCTATTGTGAATAGTGCTTCGATGAACATAGGGGTGCATGTGTCTTTTTGAATTATAGTTTGCTTGGGATATATGCCCAGCAGTGGGATTGCTGGGTCATATGGTAATTCTATTTTTAGTTTTCTGAGGGACCTCCACCCTGTTTGCCATAGTGACTGCACCAACTTACATTCCTACCACCAAAAGTGTAGGAGGATTCCCCTGTGAACATTCTTTTTTTAAAAATTAATTAATTAATTAATTTTAATTGGAGGCTAATAACTTTACAATATTGCAGTGGTTTTTGCCATACATTGACATGAAGCAGCCATGGGTGTACATGTGTCCCCATCCTGAACCCCCCTCCACTCCCCTCCCCATCCCATCCCTCAGGGTCGTCCCAGTGCACCAGCTTCGAGTGCCCTGTTTCATGCATCAAACTTGGACTGGTGATGTATTTCACATATGGTAATATACATGTTTCAATGCTATTCTCCCATATCATCCCACCCTTGCCCTCTCCCACAGAGTCCAAAAGTCTGTTCTTTGCATCTGTGTCTCTTTTGCTGTCTCGCATACAGGGTCATCGTTACCATCTTTCTAAATTCCATATATATGCATTAATATATTGTATTGGTGCTTTTCTTTCTGGCTTACTTCACTCTGTGTAATAGGCTCCAGTTTCATCCACCTCATTAGAACTGATTCAAATGCGGTTTTTTAATAGCTGAGTAATATTCCATTGTGTATATGTACCACAGCTTTCTTATCCATTCATCTGCCAATGGACATCTAGATTGCTTCCATGTCCTGGCTATTGTAAACGGTGCTGCAATGAATATTGGGGTACACATGTCTCTTTCAATTCTGGTTTCCTCGGTGTGCATGCCCAGCAGTGGTATTGCTGGGTCATATGGCAGTTCTATTTCCAGTTTTTTAAGAAATCCCCACACTGTTCTCCATAGTGGCTGTACTAGTTTGCATTCCCACCAACAGTGTAAGAGGATTCCTTTTTCTCCGCACCCTCTCCAGCATTTATTGCTTGTAAACTTTTGGATAGCAGCCATTTTGACTGGCGTGAGATGGTACCTCATTGTGGTTTTGATTTGCATTTCTCTGATAATGAGTGATATTGAGTATCTTTTCATGTGTTTGTTAGCCATCAGTATGTCTTCTTTGGAGAAATGTCTGTTTAGTTCTTTAGCCCACTTTTTGATTGGGTTGTTAATTTTTTGGTATTGAGCTGCATTAGCTGCTTGTATATTTTGGAGATTAAATCTCTGTCAGTTGCTTTGTTTGCTATTGTTTTCTCCCATTTTGAAGGCTGTCTTTTCCCTGGGAACATTCTTGTACAACTTTTTTTGTTGACATACTCAAGTCTGTTGGGTATATGTTGGACTGTTGACTACACAACTGCCAATCACTTGAATACTGCCAATGAACAAAGCTTCTAATAGCATCTTTGTAGATATAGACAGTCAGTTCTCCTGGGAGGCTTCATTACCTGGGCACAGTTGATTAAATCATTGGCCAGTGGAGACTGGACTCCATCTTCAGCCCTCTCCCCTCCCTGGAGGTCAGTGAGAGTGGGACTGAAAGTTCCAGCCCTTGAGTCACATAGTTGGTTCCTCTGGTCACCAATCTCCATCCTTAGATGCTTTCTAAAATTCATCTCATTAATATAACAAAAGACACTTTTATCATCCTTAAAACTCAGGAAATTCCAAGGGTTTTAGGAGCTCCTTGCCAGAATGGGGACAAATACCAAATATATATATTTCTTATCATAAATCACAATATCACACTCCATGTTTTCTTTCTCAACAGGTTCAGAATTCAGAGGGGAGAGAGATGAAATTAATTAGCACCTTGAAATCCCAGCGCTGTGGGTATAATAGAGAAGATTTACACATCGAATAAGGTTAAGTCTCTGTCAGCCCTGTAACGATATGATTCCATGATGACTGTTCAGTTCCATCCCCTTCTCTTACTCAAGAAAGTATAGACGCGTGCAGACAAGTCACCTTACGGCCTTGGATGAGAGGATGACCCATATCAGATTTCAGGAAGGTGTTTTAAAATTGCTTTCTTTTCTGCGATGATGTTCAGGTCCAGACAAACAAAACGTCTCTTCCTAGAGCAGGGAAAACCAACTATCAAAGAAGAGGAAAACGAACAGATGGAAATAATTATATTTTTCAGCTTTCTTGTAGCAGACAGAAACTATGTTTTTGCTAAAGGAGGAGGTCTCAGCTTTAAAGGAAATGAAGGAAGGCTACTTGTGAAAAAACAATTCACTAGCACTTCTCGTTCTGTTTCTCTGAAGGTCACAATTACAGATATTTTGATAAAGACATCCTCTTCAATGCATGTGGTCTTTCCACTTGATGGAGGAGATACAGTTGGTACTGTTTAGTCACAGCTGTCATCTTACCTTGAAATATGGTAGAAGATAGGAGGAGGGAAACAGAACAAAATTTTTTTCATTTTCCCCAAGATCATTTCATCATTTTCTAGCCATATATGTCTACTGAACACTTTCATTTTGATCCCCATGCTCCCTGTTAAGAAACAACCCTCTGGTTTAAGAATGTGCATTTTGGAATATGAAAGTAGGCTGTGGGGAATCATTATTTGGAATTACACAACTAGAAAAAAAAAGGAGTTTGAAATGCAACCTGCAATCAAGTAGGATCATAAATAGACCACTGAATAAATCAACAATCTGTCACTGAATCTGTCATTGAATCAAGAAATAAGAAACACTAGTGAGTTTTCACTTCATAAAGCCAAAGGTAAACTTGAATAGTTGTTACATTTAGTCCAAAGGAAGATTGTGACTAGTCTGTGAATTACATCTGTAATAAACCTAAATAAAAACCTCAACAGCTTCATGGCAAAAAAAAAAAAAAAGAAAAGAAAATAAATAAATAAATATTGAGAGATTTTCTTGAAATTTTTATTACAAAGGGCATTGTTATATGAGTCCCTCAGGAGGAAAAGTCCTGTCTGGGTTCTGTGGGTCCTCGACACTAGCTAGAATCAAGAGGCTGGAGGAGGCAGCAGGGGAGGGGCTCTCTCTTGTGCAGAAGAGGTCTTTGCATCTTCTTGAAATAAAGGGGATGCTGGCTGGACATGGTTTTCAATGTCTTCCACCCTCCTGCCTGCTCAGGAGATGAGAGACCCTGTATAAGCTTCTGGAATTCCTCTGGCTTTCAGTTGCTCTTTAAATGCCCACAGCTTTTTATTTCCTTTGTGTAAAACAGTAAAGGAACCCGGAGACAGCCATCTGCTATGGTTTAAATGTTTGTGCCCCCCACCTCAATTTGTATGTGAGAACCCCAAAGCTGATGGTGTCAGGAGGTGGGGCTTTGGGAAGGTGATGAGGTCATGAAGGTGGAGCCCCCATGAATGGGATTAGCGCCCTTACAAGACACCCTGGAGAGCATCCTTTCCCCTTCCTCCATGTGAGGACTCAGCGAGACTATGGCTGTCCACGAACCAGGAGGAGGGTCCGCATTGATCTTGAATCAGCCAACAGCTGGATCTTGGACTTACCAAGTTCTGTTGTTTACGACCCACCCAGTCTCTGGTATTTTGTTATAGTAACACATTAACCTCAGACAGATCTGGGTTCTCATCGTGGTTCAGCCACTTACTGTGTTTAGCAGATGATTTGATCTCTCTGAGTCTCAGTTCCTGTTCATAATAATGCCTGTCTCATTGGGAGTTTAGGGATAAATGAGATTGATTTACATTAAAATTCCCAGCACACAGTGGGCACTAATTCTCCTCTGCTGTTCTAGGAGCGTCTTACCTTGGAGGTGAACTGTTGTTTCTACTCTCTGCAATGCTTTTGCTCCAGAGAGGCACAGAGTGTAACTTGAAAGGGTTACTAATCCCTCGAAACCCTCTGATCATTGATAAACTCATTTCCCGATCCTGCCACGTAAGCCACTGATCTGGCTTTGATGACCCGATCACACGTTGAGGACCACATGAAGGTTGCCACTCAAAGCTGTACTCAAGATCAAAGTTCTGGAGTAAGGCTCGCTTCTGCCCACGCTCTCTGGGGAGGCACCCAACGACTTGATGGAAAAGATAACAGACCCCCACGATCATTGCCTACAGATCAGGCTGTTGGTCTCCCTGCTCAGAGAGTGGGAACCCTAGTGCTGGAAAATGATAAAGACATCTTAAAACTTACTGACTGATTTAGGTGTGTGCATATGTGAACTTGGACTTCCTTGGTGGCTCAGCTGGTAAAGAGATGCAGCTTCAATCCCTGGGACAGGAAGATCCTCTGGAGAAGGAAACGGCCTCCCACTCCCGTGTTCTTGCTTGGGAAATCCCATGACAAGAGGAGCCTGGTGGGCTACTGTCCATGGGGTTGCAATGAGTTAGACACGACTGAGCAACTAAACATGTGTGAACTCAGCTTCTAAAAAATATCCACAGGCAAGTCATAAAACATGCACAAAAATAATTTTTAAAAAGGTAAATTTCTTATTGGAAGGATTAGTTTTCAACCAATCGAAGCAATTAACAAGTTATGGAAAACCTTGTCAAAAAAGCAGAACAGACACCAATTCGTAGAAAATGAATTAAAATTTTTTTTAAATTCAGAAAATTGTACATTCTTTAACAATTTTTTTACTGAGAAAAAATACAAACAAGCAAAAATATATATATAAAAAATGGCTATAATCCCACTTATCTTGATAAAGTCTTATTGGTAAATATCTGGTTTTTTTTTTTTCTGTAACTATCCATTAAATACTGTCTGTGTATATATTTCCACATTTTTAAACCAAAACTGGGATCCTTCAATATAAACTGCCACTGAACATCATTGAGTTTCACTAAATCTTTATTATGGGATTTTTAAATTTGTTTCTAAGTGTTTGCTGTTATCAACTTTACAGGAATAACTGTATAGAATGACTTAGGAAAGAAATGAAGGGGGAAAAAGTCAAAATTTTCTGGAAAGTGGACAAATTGTTTAGAGATACGTTAAACAAAAATCATCCTCTGTGGAATATCAGAAATATCTCTACACACAGAGTCCCTGGGAATTAATTTTTGGTCAGATTATAATTTTGATCTAACCATCATCTTAATACCTTTTTTCTTCCGTATTCAGCATCCTTTTCTCTCCTCTGCTCCCTTCCTGCTCTGTCGTCCAAAAGCCAAGGCATTTCATGCCAGCCTTTCTCCTGCCAGTCCAAGCTCCTCCCAAGCCTCCTCTCTTTCTAGAACATCTGCTCTGCTAATGTCTAGCTTTTGATTAATTCTACCACCCACTTTCTGCCCTTCTCCCTCCAGGCTGCTGAGCGCTGCTGGAGAGAAACCCACAGCTTGTTCTGCTGGTGTCACTAGGTAAGTTTTCCATCCTTGCTGGACTGGCCCTCTCCCAGGCGCTTCATGTCTCGTCCCAGTCTCCACAATTTGGTCACCCTGCCCACTCATCGAAAAGCCTGAGTTCTATCCCTCCATCTAATTAAGGCTTAGATCCTCAGTTTGTAAAAGAAAGGGACTACTGGATGTTTCTAATGTGCTCAGAGATGAGGGGGTTAAAGAAGATTTCCTCCTGAGAATTAAGCTAGAAAATTCCAGATGGAGAACTGCACCTATTGTCTGTAAACCGAAATGTTGTTGTTCAGTTGTTAAGCTGTGTCTGACTCTGCATTCCTGTGGACTGCAGCACGCCAGGCTTTCCTATCTTTCACCATCTCCTGGAGCTTGCTCAAATTCATGTCCATTGAGTCGGTGATGCCATCCAACCATCTCATTCTCTGTTGCCCACTTCTCCTCCTGCCTTCAATCTTTCCCAGCATCAGGGTCTTCTCCAGTGAGTCGGCTCTTCTCATCAGGTGGCCAAAGTATTGGAGCTTCAGCTTCAGCATCAGTCCTTCCAATGAATATTCAAGGTTGATTTCCTTTAGGATGGACTGGTTTGCTCTCCTTGCAGTGCCAGGAACTCTCAAAAGTCTTCTCCAATACCACAGTTTGAGAGTATCAATTCTTTGGAGCTCAACCTTCTTTATGGTTCAACTGTCACCAAAAAGCTGTCTATAAGTGTGTGACAATGATTTGTGAACACACAGAATCCAACTGGAAAAGGAGGCGGAGGCGGTGGTAAACAGCTTGCACACTGGACACGTCCAGTCTATGAAGGAGGCCCCAGGGGACAGATGATTCCACCTAGAAGTGCCTGCTCTGCCCCACTGAAGGCTCTGGCCTCAGAAGGGAGGTCTTTGCACCCCTACCTGTAACTCCACCAGGGAGATGGGGACACCTGGACTGGACACCTTCCGTCTCGCCTCTGGGCCCTTTCTCCTACAGAGCTTGGTGGACAGGAGGTGTTCAGCAAGTTCATCTCATGTCTCAAATGTTCAAGGGAGACATTTTGTTGTAAGAATGACTCCTCAATCTTTTTGCACTGAATCAGCCTGAATTCTCGGCCCTAGCCGCCTTCCTATCTGGTGTCTGGGGAGACGGAGCCGCCTTGGCAATTCAGGTGTGCGTTCAGCACCGGCTGTGCCCGTGAGAAAGTCACTTCCACTCAGGAGACGTCATCGGTTAAGTGGGGACTACACTGTAGCTGTGTGGAATTGTTCAGTGTGACCCAAATAAATGCTCTTCCTCCCCCGCCCAGCCTCTTCATGAGGCGACAGGGCCCGAGGACCCCAGTCTGGAAACTTTGACCCAAAAAGAGCAGAAGCAGGTCATTAGCATACCTGCCTTTCAAAGGCACAAGGCAGCACTTTGTACTGTTTCACGTGGAGAGGTTCCCCAGACTCCAGTAGGGTCTCCGGCCCTCAGGGTTTCCAGAGGAAGAGAAAAGGCTGAAATCTTTCTTCTTTCACTGCCATGCTCCTCTGGGCACTGTCCGCCTTCTGGAAGTTTCCCCGAGCCCACATTCTGAGCCCACAAACTTCAGGACCGAGAGAGGGCTGAGCAGGTAGCCGGGGCTTCTTCCTCCCACTTCAGTCCCCTTGAAACGAGGCATCCAGGGCCCCCGAGAAGTGTGGGTCTTTTCTCTCCCTCACCATCGGCATGTCCGCATCTCCCCCAAATCCCACCCTCCCCCCCCACCATGTGATGGTGTTGGGAGGCGAGGTCTTTGGGAGGTGATTAGGCGTAGATGAAGCCTTGAGGATGCAGCCCCTGTGATGTGAAGAGGAGACGGGAGCTAGCTGTCTCCACCGAGGGAGCGCACAGCGAGAGGGTGGCCGCAGACAGGCCAGGAGGGCGCCCTCCCCAAGAATGTAATAAGCAGCGCTTCTCCAGGCTCGGAGCAGGTCACTTAACCAGGGTGTGCTGGCTAAGCCTCACAGTCTGTGCTATTTGCTGTGGCAGCCTGGGCTGACTAAGACGGCCTCAGTGCTTTTCTGTCAGTTTCTCTGGGGAATTTTCTGATGAACATAGGTCTCCACCATATCACATGAGATTTAAGGTGAGGTAATGTGAGTCAGATGCCAGGAACAAGGGTAAATCGTAAGCTCTCTGAGACGAGCTGCACCTCTGAATCACATGTTTAGTGCTCTTGTCAAAAGACTGGCAGGGTCGGGACTTCCCTGGTGGTCCAGTGGCTAAGACTCCTTGCTCCTTATGGAGCAGTGCCTGGGTTCCTTCCCTGGTCAGGCAACTAGATCCCATATGCCACAAGTAAGACCCCCCCAAAAAAGACTGGCAGCATTTCTTCACCAGAGGGACTGAGAGAATAGTCTGTCTCCTGCCCATCTTGTAGGATGTGGGGTGGGAAAGTTCACTTCCTTATGCCCTAAGCTGCACTTTACTCTCGTTCCTTATTTCCCTTTGAGCTTGATTTCCACAGGATTGGCTCCTTCGAACATATTCTGCAAAATACCAGGTGCGATAGACTGAATGTTTGTGTCCTTCCCAGCATTCACAGGTTGAATCCCAGTTCCCAGTGTGATGGCATCAGGAGGTGGAGCTTGGCAGAGGTCATGAGGTCATGAGGGTGGAGCCCCAATAAATGGGATTACTGACCTCACTGGAGAGACCCCAGAGAGCCCCCTGCCACTGTAGATGCCTGAGGACAGACTAAGGCATCAGGCTTGCTTATCCAGCTGGCCCCCGCATGGTCCTGCAGCTGCATTCAAACAGATAACAGACTGGAAATGGGAAAGCAAGAAGAACGGCAGCTGGCTGGTAGGCCGCATGGCCAGGTGTGCAGACCATCATGGGTCTGGCTCGGGTTCTCTTCCCGAGAGATAGCCAGAACCCGAACAAAAACACATTTGTTCCCATCTGTATCATCTGTTCGCTGGTCTCTGGACCACGTGTAGGAGCGCCATCTACTCACTGCGTGGAGAGGCAGCCAGGGATTTACCTTGAGGATCTCACTCTCTCCACTGGGATTCTCATCTCCTGCTAGTTGAGCGATCACCTGCATGTCTAAAACAAAGTTCTTCCCCTGAGGATTGAGCCTCACCACTCCCGAGTCACTGCACCACTTCCTGCCCTGGCTGGCTCCCTGTGACAGGCATGCTCCCCAGGATTGTACCCATCCTTGGTTCATGACCTATCTCCTCCCAATTGTGTCACGTCTAGTAGCTTCTTAAATGTGTCTAATCCTTTTTTCCTACCCCCTTCTCCTTCTACCCAGGCTGCAATGTTGTGTGGTCCACTGCAGGCTCCTAAGAGCAGCAGGATCCTTTAAGGAGCCCCCCAGACGCCACAGCTGAGTCCAAAGCTTAGAATTAGATCTATTTATGACCCTGACCCTAAGCCTGATTGCACTTGAACCTGCATCAGGGTGTCCCTCCAGGAATGACTCCCCAGCTTTGGAAAAACTCACTTGTAAAATGGAGCTGACCCCAGGACTACCCTGTGGTCCAGTAATTAAGACTTCCAATGCAGGGAGGGTGGGTTCAATCCCTGGTCAAGGAGATAAGATACTACATGCCTCAGGGCCAAAAAAACAAAACATAAAGCAGTGTCCTAACAAATTTAGTAAACACTTTAAAACTGCACATAAAAAAAAAGATGAAGAAGAAATAAAAAAAGGATCAAATAAAAAATATTTTAAAAAATAAATAAAATGGAACTGAACTCTACAAACCTAGTTCTCCAAGCAACCTTAGAAATAAATGCTTTGAAGTCAGGACTGATTCCTCCAAAACTACAGCCGAGCACTCCAGCCTTGACACATTGTTTTACTGCCAGAATGCTTCATGTCTCACCCAGCGCTGATTCCCACGCCTTGGGACTGACGATTTCTGTCCTAATGCTGCACTAATATTTTGTTTAGGATTTTTGCATTGAGGTCATAAGTGAGAATGGCTGGCAGTTTTCTTTGGGTTGTATTGTTGGGTATAACTACTATACTAGCTCTGTATGAGAAATTTGAAGCTTTCCTTCTTTTTCTACACTCTGGAACTGCAGAACAGAGTTCATTAGCCCTGGAGGTCTCATTGCAGGACTCCCCTGGTAGCTCAGCAGTAAAGAACCCACTTGCAATACAGGAGACTTGGGTTTGATCCCTGGGTCAGGAAGGTCCCCTGGAGAAGGAAATGGCAACCCACTCCAGTATTCTTGCCTGGAAAATTCAATGGATAGGCTACAGAGGAGCCTGGCAAGCTATAGTCCATGGGGTCACAAAAGAGTTGGATATGACCTAGCACAGAACAATAGCAAACAACAGAAGTCTGATAAAATTTCTCTGTGGAAGCATCTGCACATGGTGATTCAGGGAGTAGCTGTTTGCTCGTTCCTCCTGTTTATCCTGTGATAGTTCGTTTGTTTAAATTTTATAACTCATCTATAGTCCATTTTGAGAAATTATATTGTCCTACAGGACTGGAAAAGGTCAGTTTTCATTCCAATCCCAAAGAAAGGCAATGCCAAAGAATGCTCACACTACTGCACAATTAGACTGACCTCACACGCTAGTAAAGTAGTGCTCAAAATTTTCCAAGCCAGGTTTCAGCAATACGTGTACCGTGACCTTCCAGATATTCAAGCTGGTTTTAGAAAAGGCAGAGGAACCAGAGGTCAAATTGCCAACATCCACTGGATCATGGAAAAAGCAAGAGTTCCAGAAAACATCTCTTTCTGCTTCATTGACTATGCCAAAGCCTTTGACTGTGTGGATCACAATAAACTGTGGAAAATTCTGAAAGAGATGGGAATACCAGACCACCTGACCTGCCTCTTGAGGAATCTGTTTCCAGGTCAGGAAGCAACAGTTAGAACTGGACATGAACAACAGACTGTTCCCAAACAGGAAAAGGAGTACGTCAAGGCTGTATATTGTCACCCTGCTTGTTTAACTTACATGCAGAGTAGTACATCACAAGGAACGCTGGGCTGGAAGAAGCACAAGCTGGAATCAAGATTGCTGGGAGAAATATCAATAACCTTAGATAAGAAGATGACACCACACTTATGGCAGAAAGTGAAGAGGAACTAAAAAGCCTCTTGATGAAAGTCAAAGAGGAGAGTGAAAAAGTTGGCTTAAAGCTCAACATCCAGAAAACTAAGATCATGGCATCTGGTCCCATCACTTTATGGGAAATAGATGGGGAGACAGTGGAAACAGTGGCTGACTCTATTTTGGGGGGGCTCCAAAATCACTGTGGATGCTGATTGCAGCCAGGAAATTAAAAGACGCTTACTCCTTGGAAGGAAAGTTATGACCAACCTAGATAGCATATTAAAAAGCAGAGACATTACTTTGCCAACAAAGGTCCAACTAGTGAAGGCTACGGTTTTTCCAGTGGTCATGTATGGATGTGAGAGTTGGACTGTGAAGAAAGCTGATTGCCGAAGAATGGATGCTTTTGAACTGTGGTGCTGGAGAAGACTCTTGAGAGTCCCTTGGACTGCAAGGAGATCCAACCAGTCCATTCTAAAGGAGATCAATCCTGGGTGTTCATTGGAAGGACTGATGCTAAAGCTGAAACTCCAATACTTTGGCCACCTCATGTGACGAGTTGACTCACTGGAAAAGAGTCTGATGCTGGGAGGGATTGGGGGCCGGAGGAGAAGAGGACGACAGAGGATGAGATGGCTGGATGGCATCACTGACTCGATGGACATGAGTTTGAGTGAACTCCGGGAGTTGGTGATGGACAGGGAGGCCTGGCGTGCTGTGATTCATGGGCTCGGAAAGAGTCGGACACGACTGAGTGACTGAACTGAACTGAAAACTTATCTCATTCAGATATTGTTGGTGTTGTACAGTCACTAAGTCGTGTCCAACTCTTTGCAACCCCATGAACTGCAGCATGCCAGACTTTGCTGTCCTTCACTATCTCCCTGAGTTTGCTCAAACTCATGTCCACTGAGTCAGTGATGCCATAAAATCATCTTGTCCTTTGTCACCCCCTTCTTCTCTTGCCCTCAATCTTTCCCAGCATCAGGGTCTTTACAGATGAGTTAGTTATTCGCATCAAGTGGCCAAAGTATTGGAGCTTCAGCTTCAGCATCAGTTTTCCAATGAATATTCAGGGTTAGTTTCCTTTAGGATTGACTGGTTTGATCCCCTTGCAGCCCAAGGGACTCTCAAGAGTCTTCTCCAGCACCACAGTTTGAAAGCATCAGTTCTCCACACTCACCTTGCTTTATGGTCCAACTCTCACATCCATACATGACCACCGGAAAAACCATAGCTATGACTATGCAGACCTTTGTCAGCAATGATGTCTCTGCTTTTTAAATATTCTGTCTAGGTTTGTCATTGCTTTTCTTTCAAGGAGCAAGTGTCTTTTATTTTCGTGGCTGCAGACACTGTCCACACTGATTTTGGAGCCCCCAAAATGAAATCTGACACTATTTCCACATTTCCCCAATCCATTTGCCATGAAGTGGCAGGACCAGATGCCATCATTTGGTCCTACTATTTTTTAAAGTTGAGTCTTAAGCCAGCTTTTTCAGTCTCCTCTTTCCCCTTCATCAAGAGTCCCTTTAGTTCCTCTTCACTTTCTGCCATTAAAGTGATATCATCTGCGTATCTGAGGTTGTTGATATGTCTCCTGCAAATCTTGATTCCAGCTCGTGATTCATCCAGCCTGGCGTTTCGCATGATGTACTCTGCATATAAGTTAAATAAGTAGGGTCATAATATACAGCCCTGATTATATAAATAAAATATAAATGAATAAATATCATAATAAATTATCATATTTATTTAGTATAATAAATCTGAACAAATCATCTCTTAAGCTAATTTTGCTTTCTTTTGTATCTGCAGTTTATTCCCCTTATTCCATATTTTGTATTTTCGTGCTTTCTTCCATTTTTCTTTTTTAGTTTATGTTGATTAACACAGATGTGTGGTCTTGGTTTTGTCTTATTGTTTTGTTATGGTTTCTGTTTTTTAGTTTTTTCAAATATTTCATTGAGTGATTTTATGTGACTTGCTGCTGTTGTGTGCATGTGTCTTGAGAATTTGAAAGGTTTGCATTTTAGCTCTGGGTTAATGATAATCAGAATGCCACATGATATCCTTAACCACCTATTTCTTTAGGTTAATTACCGACTCCCTCCACTATTTCCTTCTTTTGTTCCTTCTCCTATCTTTTCTTAACCACCAATTTTTAATTATATTCTTTCTTCATATGTCCCTTTGTACTAAGGTACAAATTTAAATGTTTACTATTTGATTTATCAAACTAAAATATTTTTAACCCCAAACATGTTATGGAACCAAAGTTGGGTCCATTTGCCCACAAGCAGTAAAACCAATCTACTGACACGGGGTTGTGACGAAGAAAAGTCTAGCATTTATTGCAAGCATCTAGCAAGGAGAAGTGGCAGCTCATGCTCAGAGGGCCTGAATCTGATAGCTTTTAGAGAAGAGGTTTTAAAGGCAGAATGAGGGAAGGAGCTGCAGGGGGCCTGATCAGCTCCTGCACAGTTCTCAGACTGGTTGGCATCAAGGTGAAGTTTCAAGCATCTTCAACCTTCTGGTTTCAGCCAGTTTAGTGTCCACATGCTTGCAGTCAGCAGTTCTCATCTGGCAGAGGCTGCTTCCTGTAAACAACCTAGGAATATGTGTGATACCTTTATCCTTCAGGGCCCTGGGAAGTGGGTGATTCTGCTCTGTGGTGGGTTTATAGTGTAGATTGTTACCAGTTTCCTGGCTCAATAGCTACTTTACATCTTTACATTTCCCAATCATTAACTCTTGAGTCAGCCTTTTGAGACTCGGGGAGGCCCGGGAGACTAAGCAAAATTCTTTTACTTCAAAGGACAGGGACCTAGGGGTTGTATACAGTTTCAAATATAAACATGAAAATCTCATTGACACACAATCTTATTTTCTCTTTCCTTCCAAATTTTGCCCTATTGTTTTGAAATCGTGAGGCTTTATAACAGATACCTTGTATGTATACATGTATGTATATGTATATAAAATGTATCCTGTAACCCTAACTTCATGATTTCCTTGTGACTTCCCTTCCCTTGTGACTCAGCTCGTAAAGAATCCGCCTGCAATGTGGGAGACCTGGGTTCGATCCCTGGGTTGGAAAGATCCCCTGGAGAAGAGAAAGGCTACCCACTCCAGTATTCTGGCCTGGAGAAGTCCCAGTCCATGGGGTCTCAAAGAGTCAGACGCGACTGAGCGACTTTCACGTCACACAGTTAATTCAGCACTCCTGGTCTTGTCTTTTACAGCCCTTTCCCCATTCATCTCTCCTACTATGATTTATCTTTAGCTTTGTGCACACTGATGATGAACAGTTTTGAAGCCGACCTTTGTAGCCCTGGACCAGCTGTCCTCCTTTCCGCCTGAGGTCAATGCCAAGCTCCCGGGGTCTGTAGCGTCACAACCTTGTGCCATGGCGACCCCTCTTGGCGGCAGAGGGTCAGTCGGCTCTGCGGGAGCGGTCCTCCGGCCGGCAGGGGGAGCGCGGCAGCAGGGGCGCCCTCAACGCAGGCGCGGGCGCCTCTCTTCCGGCCGTACGCGCCGTGACCCCGCGTCGCCGCGCGTCCCGCGGAGTCTGCGTAGGGGTTGGCGCCGGAGTGGTGCTGCTGTCGGGGGCTGACGCCGAGCGCCCAGCCCGCGGTGTCGGCGGCGCGTCGGCCGGGCTGGCCGGGTGAGTGGTCTCTGGGGCCGGTGGGCGGGCGGGGACCGGGGCCGGCGCGCCTCCCCGGCCGGGCGTCGCGGGAGGCGAGGCCGCGGCTTTAGGCCGCACTGCGAGGGGCGGCGGTCCCGGAGCGGCCCCGCGCCGCTGGTTGCCCTGCGCCTGGCGGCTTGGCCGCTGGTGAGCCTCCCGTCTTCTCTCGCTGCCTGCCGCCCGCTTCCTTTATGTGCCTCGGCTCGCCGGGCCGTCGCACCCCTTCTCTCCCGTTTTTCTTCCTCGTTTGCTTGGTCTGTCCTTGTGTCTCCTGGACCCGAGGGCGCCTTTCCCTCTCCTGTTCCCTCCCTCTCGCTGTCGGTCTGTCCGGGAACAGCTGTTGGTCCCTTGAACCCGGTAGGCGGGCCTGAGTAGCTTGTGGCCGGGGCCGGGGGCGCCGAGGAAGGAATCCGTTTTCGCCCCCGGCTTCGAATCAGGTGTGGCCATCCCTCAGAGACGGGGGTTTTACCTGGACGAGGCTCCGGCACTGCCCCGGACCCTGTCTTTTCTTAAAGCGGTGTTTTAGCTTCGATATGCAGTTGTTTTTTTGTCTTGAGCGTTTCTTTTTGCCCAGGTCATGTTTAGGAACAGCAGATAGTTAGATCAGTAAGATTCTGTCTCTACGCTGCCGTGAGTTTCCTGTGTTCCAGAGAAACAAGCCACGCCTCGGTCGGTCTGAGGGACTGGAGTGGGGTCCTGAAAGGCTTCCAAAGGAGTGAGGCGTGTAACTGAGCCTTGGGGGTGTTTTGTTAGATGTGCAGGATGGGGGGAAGCTTCCCTGCAGAGGAAGTGAGTGTAAAGGTAGCAGAGGTGAAGCACCTTAGTGCATTCTGGAAACTGCAGGAAAAGCAGATAGAAGTGTGAACAAGGGTAGTCAGGTCAGATCAAGAAGGTTCTCTGAGAAGTCGGTGAAGGAGGGCCCTGGGAGGTGCTTATTCCTAGAGGCAGGCAAGTGGGTGGAAAATAGGATATTCTGGAGGAGGGCAAAATTCTGCACATTGTCAGGTAGGTGCAGATTGTGTCTCCCCTCAACAGGTGGAGTTGGATGCACTTCAGTTTCCACAGTTCTGTGGGTTGAGGGCCACAGGCATTTTGACTGTAGTGAGGACATTTAGGCGGTATGGGATATTACATTAGGAACTTAAACTGTGGGTGTTTTATTTTTAGAAGAAATAAAGCAAATGGTACATTCGAAGAAATGTGTTGTGTGCTGACTTTCTGCTCACTGATATATTTAGAAAATATTTAAAAAGTGCTTAACAATGTCCCAAGCAAGGTGCTTAGTTGGAGATATAAAGATGAAGACAGAAACAGCCCTTGCTACCTCTGAGGGGTTTACAGTATACGAAGAGACAGACATGTCACCCGGTGGACAGCCTAACATGATGTGAGTGTGTTCAGGGGGTAGCTGGTTTTACGTGAGGGTTGTAGTCAGCAAAGGCTTCAGAGATGTACTTAAAAGACGAGTACGTGGGGTGCTCCTGAGAAGACGTCTTCCATGTTCGTTTTTGCCAGTTGCACGTGTTTTAAGAAATACTTCTCTAGCTTAAGTAGAATCTTGAAAAGTCATCATTCTTCCAGAAGAACTGTGTTTACCGTGTTTTTTTTTTTTTAAGTAAAAGAAAAGGCATACCTGGAAGATGTGTTGATCAAAGGCTGATGTTACTATGAAAAAGAAGTCAATAGTGAGACGGTATTTTAAAGAGGTAATGAAAATCAACTGTTTGTATTTCCATTTGGTCCTGGCTTCCTAATATCCAAATGTTAGAAAGTGCTCTGTTTTTATTACCTGTCACCAGACTTCATGGAATAAATATGTTGTATCATCTGAAAGACATCTGAGCATTAATTCGGTGAAGTTCAGGTCATAATAGAGTCTTGTTAGTGCACTTGTTATTTTCAGTGTTTGCAGCAGAGAGGATGCGTGAATCAACTGTGACATATTTACAAGTACTCAGGGCAGCTCAAGTGAAGATATATACACTTTTTAAGGAATGGATGCAACAAGCTGTGTCAGTAAGCTTATATAAGAGGAGGAAAGGAAGGAATTAGAATGGGGTTCAGGCTGCTGCTGGGTCAGGGAGATCACTTGGGTGGATGGGATGGGATGGGGACCATATGGGTGGAGGGTGGTCTCTTGTCTCACTGGTGCTTGTTGCATTATAGTAGTTAATTAAAGCAAGTCTTACAAGTGAAGGTGGGTAGAGCATGTTATTGCTGTGGCTTATCCAGTTCTATGAATTTGAAGATCTGTGAAGAGTAAGGAAAGCTCTTCTGCCTTTACTGTGATGAGGAGATCTGATATGTAAGCTCCGAGGTACAGAAAGCTAGCAGATGCTGGTAAGGGGGCATCAGTTGCTGATATTTAAGGTGTGTTTTTGAAGGTTTTGAGAACAGAAACGGGGAACTTTAAATGAACGTAAGTTTTTGCTGCACAGTGACTTTTGAAGCTTGCAGAGCAAGGCGAATCAGGTGCCACTGTCAACAGCTAGCTTCAGGTAGACTGGAGTTGGAGGAAGTATGTGGCATGGAACCTCACCAGTTGGGTGATGAAGTCTTAGGAGTAGTTCTCTTGGCTGAGAGGACTCTGTTGGAGGTAGAGAGCCTCTGCACTGCTTGAGCGTGTAGCCCTGAAATGGGGAAAATGTTTCCATCGGCGTTCACTCCTTCGTAGGGGGACGTCCAGCATCCTGTTAGCTCACACTGCCTCCCCTAGTGCTGCTGCTCCTCTCCCTTTTACCTAGTTTTTAAAAAAATTTTGATTGTGGTAAAATATACATAGCATAAACTTTGTCACTTGAACTGTTTTTAAATGTGGTGTTGTGTGACCATTACCACCGTCCACTTCAGAATCTTTTGTTTCCTCTTTACTTCCTAGCGGAGCCTGTGGGCGTTGTGTTGTTTCACTGCTGATTCATGTGGCTAAAAAGAATTTAATTGTTGATATTTAAAAGTGTTTATTGAATGCCTCCTCTGTGCCAGAAATTGGAAATGCAAAAGTAGTAAGTTGGTCTTTTCCCTTCAGTTTAGTGGGCATTTGGTTACTTGATTTCCATTGAGACCAACATTATTTGTATCCTGCATGGGACTATGTGCTTCCTAGACTTGGTTGATTTTTTCCTTTCCCATGTTAGGAAAGTTTTCAGCTATTATCTCTTCAGATATTTTCTCCGGTCCTTTCTCTCTTCTCCTTCTGGGACCCCTAGAAGGCACATGTTGCTGTGTTTAATGTTGTCTCAGAGGTCTCTTAGGCTGATTTCACTTCTTTTCCTTCTTTTTTCTATATTCTGTTCTGCAGCAGTGATTTCCACCGTTCTGTCTTCCAGGTCATTTATCCATTCTTCTGCCTCAGTTATTTTCCTATGGATTCCTTCTAGTGTATCATTCAACTCTATCTATTTGTTCTTTAATTCTTCTCGGTCTTTGGTAAACATTTCTTGTATCCCCTCCGTTCTTTTTGTGAGCTCCTGGGTCATCTTCACTATCATTATTCTGAATTCGTTTTCTGGGAGGTTGCCTATCTCCACTTCCTCTGGTTTTTCTGGGGATTTATCTTGATCCTTCATCTGGGACACAGTCCTGTTTCTTTTCCTCTTGGTTAGCTTTCTGTGATTGTAGTATTAGTTTTGGAGGCTTCTGGGATTGTAGTTCTTATTTCTTCTGTCTGCCCTCTGGTGGATGAGGATAAGAGGCTGTGCAGGCTTCCTGATGGGAGGGACTGGCTGTGGGAATAACTGGGTCTTGCTCTGGTGGGTGGCGTAATGCTCAGTAAAACTTGACTCCAGTTGTCTGTCAGTGGATGGGGCTGCGCTCCCTTCCTGTTAGTCGTTTGGCCTGAGGTGACCCAGTCCTGGAGGCTACAGTCTCTGTGAGTGGGTGAGTGAAGTTGCTCAGTCATGGCCGACTCTTGCGGCCCCGTGGACTGTAGCCTCCAGGTTCCTCTGTCCGTGGGATTTTCCAGGCAAGCGTACTGGAGTGGGTTGACATTTCCTTCTCCAGGGGAATCTTCCCGACCCAGGGATCGAACCCTGGTCTCCCGCATTGCAGGCAGACGCTTTACCCTCTGAGCCACCAGGGAAGCTCCCAGGCTCTACAGTAGGGCTTTGGCACCTCCCAGAGGACTTACACCGAG
The DNA here is from genome assembly GCF_049115385.1 of Moschus berezovskii. Classification (NCBI taxonomy): domain Eukaryota; kingdom Metazoa; phylum Chordata; class Mammalia; order Artiodactyla; family Moschidae; genus Moschus; species Moschus berezovskii. Next base: position 73,945,171 of record NC_142474.1, on the reverse strand, counting down.
CCGAGATGCATCTCCCAGTACTGCTGCTGCCAGTGCCCTGTCCCTGGCGGGCCACTGCCAACCCACACCTCTGCAGGGGGCCTGCAGACACTCACGGTAGGTCTGGATCAGTCTCCTGTGGGGTCAGTGTTCCTTTCCCCTGGGTTCTAGTGAGCACAAGGTTTTGTTTGTACTCTCTTTAAGAGTGGAGTCTGTTTCCCCCAAGTCCTGTGCGAGTCCTGTAATCAAATCCTGCTGGCCTTCAAAGTCAGATTCCTAGGGGATTCCCAGTCCCTTGGCCAGACCCCCTGGCTGGGGAGCCTGATGTGGGGCCTAGAACCTTCAGAGCAGTGTGAGAACTCTGGTGCTGTTGTTCGCCAGAGTGTGGGTCACCCACCTGGCAGGTGTAAGGTGTGATTTTGTCATGATTGTGCTCCTCCTGCCATTTCACTGCAGCTTCTCCTTTGTCCTTGAATGGAGGGTGTGTTTTTTTGGTGGGTTCTGGTATCTCCCTGTTGATGGGTGTTCAACAGCTAATTGTGGTTTTGGTGCTCTGGCAGAAGATGAGCGCATGTTCTTTTGCTCCACTGTCTTGAGCCAGTCTCTAGAGACCAATGTTATTTGTAAATATCTTTCTTGATGATGTTCTCAAATTTCTTACTAAGCATCATTGAGAGAAGTAAAGTGGAAAAGGACTTAGCTGTAGCTCAAACGGTAGAGAGTCTGCCTGCAATTCAGGAGACCAGGGTTCAATCCCTGGGTTGGGAAGTTCCTCTGGAGAAGGGAATGGCAATCCACGCCAGTATTCTTGCCTGGAGAATCCCATGGACAAAGGAGCTTGGCGGGCTACCTACCGTCTATGGGATTGCAAAGAGTCAGACACGATTGAGCGACTAACACACACACACACAAAGTAGAGTTTGGTTTGTAAACAAAGTTTGATAATTTAGCTTTATAATTTCCCAGAAAGTGTTGTTGTTTATATTTGTTTGCCAAAATGTGTCAGTCTTTTCTTGCTTTTATAAGAATAAAGAAAGATAAAACAAATATACCCACAGTTTGTTTGCTAGGCTTTGGTCTGGTGATCAACTGAATGATGAGGTCTCAAAAAATTAGACTAGGTTAGATGAAAGATGCATGGTCATTTCTGAAGTAGTGTTCTGAAAACCACAGTACAGTTGACCCTTGAAAAAGTTAGGGTTCGGGGCACCGACCCTCCGCAGCTGAAAATCCGTATAACTTCACAGTTGGCCCTCTGTGTCTATGGATCAACCAACCTCGGATGTTGTGATCCTGTGTATTTACTGTGGGAAACAGGTCACATTTAAGTGGACACGTGCAGCCCAAACCTGGCATCATTCACGGGCCCTTTGCAAGCGGGACACTCAGCATTGTTTTTTCTTTGCTGCTGTTCTGAGTTTTTCAGGTTAAATGTAAACTTTAAGTATGTGTACCTGGAAAAGAAGGATTAGTTTTGAATACCAAGTAGGCTGGAAGAAAAGTGCACGACAGCCTCTGCAGCTCTGTGGTCTTATGCAGTCGTCAGTGGCCAGAAATTTCTGAAGTCTTGGATGAGAGGGGGTTGCAATTAGTGTGTTAACTGAGCAGTTGGCCTGATTCCCTGTTCGACTCTGGGGCAGACACTGATCTTAGTCTGGGGATAGAGCAGTGACCTCCACACACTGATGGGGTTTACCAGACTGTGGATTAAAACAGTAGGTTCTGAAGTGGACCCCAGCGGTATTCCCTGCAAAACTTTGGAGACCTGGTCAGATTTCAGGCATGCTTAGATGAGAAATGGAATTCATTGACTTTTCTGTGTTTAACCTCAGTGTCTTGATTGCGCTTGTCTCAAGCTTAATAACGTGACAAGGTGTTACCAAGTTCGCTTTGTCTGGCGCTGAAGGCAGTGGGCATTCCCCTGTGGGATACACTCTGCAGGAAATTCTTTGTCCCTGCTGAGCCAGTGAGTTGTCCCAGAAGCCTTGCGGGGGAGACCTGTTAGGCATGTCTCAATTGTTCTGTGTGTCACGTGGAGCACTCAGCCACCAGCACCCTGGGCTCTGCTTTTATTCGCCCTGCTTCTGTGCTGCCTTGGGGCCTTTCATTTAGCAGTCAGCTCTGAGAACTCTCAGGTCATCACAGGGTTCAGGTGTAAAGGAGGGAAGGAACTCTGAAAGGCACCCATAGGTGACTGGGGCTGACTTCCGCTCAGGAGCCGAAGAGCTGTCCTGAGGGAGGGAGGAGCACCCAACCCCTCAGCCCCGCCCCATGCACCGTGGAACCAGGTCGGCCGAGGTGTCGGGGTCTTAAAATCCGTGCACAGAAGGGTGGAGAAGTGAGCAGACACAGAAGGTTTGCCCAGGTCAGACGTGACTCTGGGGAATATTAGGTATTTCCTTCCTGTATGTATCGCCTTCTCTCCTGAGACGTAACACAGGCACAACAGCATTTGTGTGACACGGCTTGGGAACTGACAGACTTCTGGTATGTGTTCATAAGGTAGCAACTCCTGTGTTAAGCATTTCTTTGCAGTATAGGGTTTCCAGTCAATTTTTCCCCCCTTTCCAGCTGTGAGAAACAGATTGCTGTCTTATTTTGAGAAATGAGCCATGTTGTAGGTTTCAGAATGTTGAGGGTTTTAAACATGGCAGTAAGGACTTCGCAGCTAGAGTTGTGGACTTATGATTTGGTTTGACCTGCGGCAGATTTATTTCCGGAAGTCCCCACCTGCTCCTGGACTGCTCTTGGCTTTACTGGTAGCCTCCTCCTAGGCTTCTGTAGCAGATACTGCCTTTGACCACCTTGGCGAGTGTGATAGGCTGTTACCCTAATGTCAGAAAGCGAAGAGGAACTAAAGAGCCTATCAATGAAGGTGAAAGAGGAGAATGAAAAAACTGGCTTAAAACTCACCATTCAAAAAACTAAGATCATAGTATCTGGTCCCGTCAGTTTATGGCAAATAGATGGGGAAAAAGTGGAAACAGTGACAGACTTTATTTTCTTGGGCACCAAAATCACTGTGGATGGTGACTGCAGCCATGAAATTAAAAGACTTGTTCCTTGGAAGAAAAACTATGACAAACCTAGACAGCATATTAAAAAGCAGAGACATTACTTTGCAGCAAAGCTCCATATAGTCAAGACTATGGTTTTTCCAGTGGTCATGTATGGATGTGACAGGTGGACCATAAAGAAAGTTGGGTGCCGAAGAATCGATGCTTTTGAACTGTGGTGTTGGAGAAACACTTGAGAGTCCCTTTGACTGCAAGGAGATCCAGTCCATCCTAAAGGAAATCATCCCTGAGTAGTTGTTGGAAGGATTGAAGCTGAAGCTGCAATCCTTTGGCCACCTGATGTAAAGAGCCCACTCATTGGAAAAGATCCTGATGTTGGGAAAGATTGAAGGCAGGAGGAGAAGGGGATGACGGAGGATGGGGTGGTTGGATGACATCACTGACTCAATGAACATGAGTTTGAGCAAATTCCGGGAGATGGTGAAGGACAGGGAAGCCTGGGGTGCCACAGTCCATGGGGTCCCGAAAAGTTGGACACGACTGAGAGAACTGAACAACAAGTGCTAATTGTTGTCACTTTTGTTGTCTTCATCCTCTTGTGCTCCTCTGTTCTGCCAGGGATAGTGTGTGTTGGTCATTCACATAGAGATTATTGATTCTCTCTGTGCTCAGAGTCATTAACGATCACAAGGTGGGATAGGAGGAAGCCTGGGTATTGATACAGTCTAACCTTCTACTCTCCTGTCACATCTGTGAGGTCATTTCTGGGTTTTTCCCCTTATGTGTAGGCATATAAGAAAGTTTTTGTTTATAAAAGGGTAGCTTCCCCGCCATCAACGCCCCCCCCACCCCCGAAAAGGTGGTTAATTGTGCTAACTCACCTGGTAATAGGTGTTTTTGTAAGGCTTCTACTTTTTGTTACTGACACAAAGTAGAATTTTTTTTTTTTTAATGAATATGTATAGTTAAGAATGCCCTGACTCTGGAACTTCCCTCTTCCCTCATTCTGTAGAATACAATGATTTCACTCCTGAATTACTTGATCACATGATCTTATATACAGAAAAATTCATGCTAGGGGTTTATTTTGAAAATAGCACATGGGTATTAGAAATGACACTGATTGGTGATCTCAGGTGTCTTGGCTTCTGTCACTGAATGTTCCTGGACGAGGTGATCTCATCAAATACCTCCTACTTCTGAAATTCCATGCCACTGCATATTTTAACATAGGAAGATTAGAAATCTTCTTACATTCTTTAACCCCTATCCACTTTCCCTTCAGCACTGAACTGAGAAGATGTCCCTGTACGATGACCTGGGAGTGGAGACCAGTGACTCAAAAACAGAAGGCTGGTCCAAAAACTTCAAACTCCTGCAGTCTCAGCTCCAGGTGAAGAAGGCAGCCCTCACTCAGGCCAAGGTGAGAGAAGCTAAGCCCACCTGTGAGGAAAGAGTTCTGGCAGGTACCTCCTGAGGATTAAGAGCCACTGCTCTATCTCTTTGTTAAATATGTAGGGCTCATCCATTGCAGGAGGAGAGGCTGGGGTAGGGAGGGAGAGGAATAGGAGCTGAAGGTCATTTCACGTCTCCTGGAAATAGAACTGTTTCAGAAAATCAGGATGATGAAAAGAGTACTCTCGATTTCCAGCACTGTTGCTGGTTTTCAAACTTCAGTATGTCCAAGCATAGAGTTTTTTCAGTGTATTATTTCATATGAAAATTTAATAGCAGCCAATCTTTCTGTAACCCTTTATAAAAATGGAAATTTGTGTTGTAAGGAAAAGGAACTTGTATATAGTTATTGTAATAATTGAATTAAAAGGCTACTGTTTTAAGATTGTTTCTCTCATATCTGAGAGGTTTGTTGCAGAGACCAAAAAACCAGCTTTGTTACAAGTAATCTGAATTTTGATTTGAAGCCTCAGTACACTTTTCTTGGTTTTTGATGATTTTAGAGTCAGAGGACAAAACAAAGTACAGTCCTTGCTCCAGTAATCGACCTAAAGCGAGGCGGCTCTTCAGATGAGCGGCAGATCGTGGACACTCCACCGCATGTGGCTGCAGGCCTCAAGGTACAGCCCCCCCCGCCCCAAACACACACACACCCCTACCTGGGTGGGCTCTCCTGCTTTCCCAGGCTGCACTTTACACACGTCACTCTGAGCACACCTCCTCTGTAGGCCTTGCAATCTAGTCAGTATCATGTTCAGTTTAATTTTTGCTCTGGTTTTATCAACTTTAAAACACTTAATCTGTTTAAAGCTCAGTAGTTAATTAATCAGAAACTGGAGGTGGGCAAAAAGAAAAATAAATGACTTAAGAATTTAAAAACGTGGTATTCTTTTCCTCCTGCATCTTCTGTTCCCTCATTTGCTTTTCTCACTTAATATACTGTGGCTGTCCATCTGTGTCAAAAAGTATAGGACCATGTGCTCATCCTAGTGGCTTCACTGTGTTCCCCTGTGTCTCATGCTCTGAAGCTCTTGGTGGGGTTTCCTGGCCAGAGGAACTGATCTTTCTCCTGCAGTCTGGTGGTCTGTCAAGAGGGAAAACCACTTGGTTCCCCACAAGGGAACTAAAAATCTGAGGATTTTTAGTCATTTAACATTTTTTCCCAAAAATTCATCACCTAATTTTCTCTTGCTGCATCTAATCAAAAGCTGGTTAATCATCTTCTGTTATTGTATATTGACTCCAGAACCTACAATATCACCCCCAAGTTTAATCAGTAAGCATTTTCCTTCTTGCTACATAACCAATTTGTAATTGTCAAGTATTCCCATCAGGTCAGTGTATGGTGATTTACACACCTATTTCCTAACTGTCGGGCCAGTAAACCTTTTAGGGAACACCTTTTCAGAGGGCTTTCTCTGCATTTAACATTTTCTTAGGAGAGATCTCCTGAGGTGACTTTAGGAGGTCATCCCCTCTCCTGGACAGTTTATTTATCGCCAAGTTGTTTCTGGTAGAGCTGTGTCCCCTGCAGCGTTTATGAGTGTTTCCCACCTTCTGCAGTATTAGGAATTAACAGTCAGTCTGTTAAAATGAAGCAAGCCCCTTTATTCTTTATGGCATTTAGAGCAGAATGGCTCATTGTTGAACTCAGCAGGGTTCACACAGTAAAAGTTGTTTGCTGTCAGATTTTAATGACAGAGAATTAACCTTTGTGCTGACAGTTTGTTCTCTGAGTTGGAACTTTGTGATGGCAGTGTTAAATAAATTGAGTTGCTGATTGTTAGCTTCTCCTGTCTTAATAATAACTGAATGGAAATGTTGTTCAGGTGCTTTTGTGTTTTAGAAATGTCTTTTATGGGCATACAAATGGATACCTTCCCTTTGGGAGCCTTGCAGAAAATAGATTTGTGTCAGATTTCCAGTGATAGGGCCTGGGAGGTGATTACAGTTATTTTTCTCATTTTGTTTTTTTGATTTTTAATTGTAAGGAGACCATGAAGTGTTTGTTTTATTAATATGATGAGACAGTGTCATCCACATTGTAATCTATTACACAGTGTAATCCAGGAATTGTTAGATTTAGATCCATTGATACTGACCATAAGCTCTCTGTATCATGCCTGTTTTGTGTTCATATGTAAAATACATTTTCTAAACAGCCATACCGCCTTTGGCAGTGCTGGGCACGCTTCTCCTGACAGTTGCAGGGTGGGAGCTTAGGGACCTTGACCTGCACTCATTTGGGTGTCTATGGGGACCAGGAAAGGCATCTTATTTTTACAGACAGTACGGGGGTGTCACGCTAGAGAAACAAGAAAGTACGAAGGTTTAGGAACGTGAGACCATGCAGCGGGCCAGGGCTTACGAGAACCACGGAGATGGAGACCGCCGGCCTAGGGCAAAGCCCCCTTTTCATCTTGTGGTCCTAGTGCACTGTTTGCCTCCTGTTCTTTTTCTCTTAAAGAGCAGTTTGTACATGTACAAAAGAGAAACGCAGAAACCTGACTTAGTGGACTTTAAAAAATGACCATGCTGTGAATGGAGTTACATGCCCTGTTCAGACTCAGGGCCTGAGATGCAGCGGCCTTGGGAGGCTGTGGGCTCCAGAGCATTCAGAGCCCAGGAGGAGGCTTTCTACTTTTCTTTCCTCTTTTTTTTGAGAGTCTTAATATGTCATGTGTTGGAGAAGACTCTTGAGAGTCCCTTATACTGCAAGGATATCCAACCAGTCCATTCTAAAGGAGATCAATCCTGGATGTTCATTGGAGGGACTGATGCTAAAGCTGAAACTGCAATACTTTGGCCACCTCATGCGACGAGTTGACTCACTGGAAAAGACTATAATGCTGGGAAAGGTTGGTGGCGGGAGGAGAAGGGGACGACGGAGAATGAGATGGCTGGATGGCGTCACCGATTCTGTGGACATGAGTTTGAGTGTACTCCGGGAGTTGGTGATGGACAGGGAGGCCTGGCGTGCTGTGATTCATGGGGTCGTGGAGAGTCGGACACGACTGAGTGACTGAACTGAACTGAACTGAACTGAATATGTCATGTCTCCATGTAATAAAAATCTGAGATTATTATATTAAATGACTGCAAGAATATTTTATTCATGAGTTGTTTTATATTTTAAGTTTTTATGTATATAAAAATGGAAGTATTCTATATTTACTCTAAAAAGTCAGATTTATTGCTTAAAATTTTGGGTGATGGCAGCTTGTTTTAAGAAACTGCCGTAGGGTGTTTATGGAATTGATCCTGAACTGAGGTGAACTTTGCCGTGCTCTGCTGCTCCTGGGCGGGCATATGAACATGCCAAGTCTCCGAGCCTCCTCAGGCATCTGCTCCCTCATCTGTAGAATAGAGGCGGACAGGTGGTCCTTGGGGCCCCGCATGGTCCTTTACCTTAATTCTGTGAATAAAACTCCAAGACAGAGGGTGATACTTACTTTGGCATTTTCCCTTCCTCAGGACCCTGTTCCCAGCGGGTTTTCTGCGGGAGAAGTTTTGATCCCCTTAGCTGATGAATATGATCCCATGTTTCCTAATGATTATGAGAAAGTAGTGAAGCGCCAAAGAGAGGAGCGGCAGAGGCAGCGGGAGCTGGAAAGACAGAAGGAAATAGAAGAGAGAGAAAAGTAAGGCCTCATGCAAGTGTGGGGTGGGGTTATGTTTGAAATGTTCACTCAGATGTTAGGAGTGAACTTCAGTGCTCTCTGTGGACTGAGTGGGTTTCGTGGTTGGTCTGAACAGTCCTCAGGAGCCAGATTGTTGTTAAGAGTGTGTGGTGGTTATATCCCATCACAGAAACAGACTCCAGAGTAAATTCGCGTATAGATGCAGAAAACTTAGAACATACATTTTGAGTGAGTTTTTAGAAAAAACTAAAACTAGCTTACAAACTGATATTGAATAATAGGTTTTGTTTCGTTTTTCCTATGTTCTGACTCTATGAGAGTCATACTGCTTAAAATACTGAAAATGTTTTTCTCACCTTTTACTATTTTTGAGCCAGATAGAGTTTTTAAGAACTCATAACATTTTTTATGTTTTTCAAAAGTATGGGTAACAAAGATTTATTTGCGTTTTTTTCTTTTAAAATTGCTGAGTATTAATTTTTAAATGATTATATAAAACATTAATATACTATTTCTCATTTATTGACTGGTTTCATGAAGTGAAAGCATATTCTAGAGAATCGAAATTATTTCATTAATTGTTACCTGTGTTGATTCGCTTTAAAGTTGAAAGAGGTAAATATCAGGGAACCTTTTTTCTTGCTATTTATATGCATGTGCCTGTTAAATTTGTTCAGTTTATCTTCTGGATTTTTCTCACTTGTCATATGTTTGCTGCTTTAGTCTTTAATCAGTTGTTTGCGTATCTCCTACCCCTCACGCCCCACTAAAGTCAAGGTGACGTCCTTGGGTTCACATCTCTGAATTGTTCCATCTGTTATCACAGGAGGCGTAAAGACAGACATGAAGCTAGTGGGTTTTCCAGGCGACCCGATCCAGATTCTGATGAAGATGAAGATTATGAGCGAGAGAGGAGGAAAAGAAGTAATGCCTGAACATAAATGTCATGTTTTAGATGTGCAATTCTACCCTTTCTTTCTATATTCAGTTTGATAACTAATTCAGCTGACGTTGATTTGGATAGTTTTCTCTCTGGAATCTCAGCAAAACCCCACATTTGTATGGGGTTTAACTTTTCGTTGTGTTTTCACAGATAATCTTTCTAACACTTACTGGACCTTTGAGCACACCTTAAACTGCACGCCTGTGCTTGTCTCTGTCCGTAGCGCAGTCATGCCTACCTGTTCTCTGTCCATCCGCACTCTTATTAAGAACAGCACTGAGTGGAGAGTCTACACTCTTGTCCAGAATCCTTGCCACCCGCATGCATGACTGAGCTTCCCTGAACGCTGACTTCTGGCAGTATCGTAAGAGGGGTAGGGAGACAGGGTGTGAGCCCTGAAGCCTCACAGGCAGCATCGTGGTTGTGTGAGAGCCAGGTTCTTGGTGACCACTAGATAGCTAAGGACTGTCCATTCTGAGAGAACAGCCTCATCACATGTGGTTGCTGCCTGTACACTGATTGTGGGGAATTTCTTCTGTGGAACATTTCTTGCTGGTGCAGCATGGTTTTGTAATTGGTTTCTTTAATTTACATTTTAGCATTTTTTCGAGTGTCTCATTGGTGATTAAGTTGTAATACATATGTTAGGGCTTTTCTCTGGTGAAAAATCCCTATGTTCTCTGTTCATGTTGTCCCTCTGGTTGTCTGATAGCAGATGGAGTCCGCTTTGGTTTGTTTGTGTACACCGTTCTCTGTGTAGGAAATGTGAACAAGAATGATGACCACACACAGCAGACAGTGGCCAGAAGTACCCACACAGCCAAGCAGTGATACCTACTTGTGTACTTTTAACCCTGGTTTCAAACACTGAACTCTTCAGGTGTTAGCGAGAGGGTGGAGCAGTGTGCCTTCCTGCCTCTTCCTTTGGGGTGGGGGTGCGATTCAACCGGGCCGGGCTGACTCGCTCCTCACTCAGCCCTTGCTCAGCGAAATGTCTGTTTTGCAGGTATGGGCGGAGCTGCCATTGCACCTCCCACGTCTCTTGTGGAGAAGGACAAAGAGTGTAAGTACCTGTTTCTTCCCTCTTCTGTTCAGATGCACGTCTTTAACCCAGTCTTGGGAAGCCTTAGCTGGAATCAGCCAGGCACCTGGGTGCAGGGAAAAGGCCCTCAAACCCTCCTCACTCTAGCCCTAAGCCAAGAGCACCTTCCACCCCTTATGCTTCAGGAGGTTTTATGCCAGTCTCTAGGGTTTTTCTGCAACAGGATGCTTTTTTGTTTGTTGTTAAAAGTAATTCATTTTGTTTTCTCTAACATTTCATATTTGGAGATAGGTTAAAACAAATAGTAGCTCAGCTGGCAAGTTCTCTGCTCAGTGATCTCAGTTCAGTTCAGTCGCTCAGTCGTGTCTGACTCTCCGCGACCCCATGGACTGCAGCACGCCAGGCCTCCCTGTCCATCACCAACTCCCGGAGTTCACCCAGACTCATGTCCATTGAGTTGGTGATGCCATCCAGCCATCTCATTCTCTGTCGTCCCCTTCTCCTCCCACCTTCAGTCTTTCCCAGCATCAGAGTCTTTTCCAATGAATCAGCTGTTTGTTCAGATGGCCAAAGTATTGGAGTTTCAGCCTCAGCATCAGTCCTTCCAGTGAACACTCAGGACTGATCTCCTTTAGGATAGACTGATTGGATCTCCTTGCAGTCCAAGGGACTCTCAACAGCTCTGTGATCCAGGAGCTGTTAAATTTGTGACCCTCCACAAGGTGGCAGCATGTTCCCTAGTTAGGTCCCTCAGTCACAGGTTGTGTGCCTTTACTCAGATTCCCAGAAGTCTTCTCCAGGGATCGGTTCTGGAATTGGGCGTTGGAACTGGACTTTGATGAATCTTCTAGTTCATTTTCCTACTGTCTGTGTTGGAGCATACCTAAACTGTCTTGAGAAAATGTAACCATTCCCAGAGTTTTTAAATACCTATTGCGCTATGAATGCTACCTTTTAATAAAGAAGATAATACAGGAAAAAAAAAAGTTAAATAATAATGAAAATACCTGACAAACCATAAACCCCAACTGAAACCAGTGTCTGGGAGTGGAGCCCAAGCATCTGGAGCTGTCTGAGCTTCCTTGCTGATTCTGTTGCACATCTGGGGTTGCACTTCACTGAACTGGCATGCGGTCCCTGACCTCGGAGACCTTTGTTGTCTACTGGGGTAAGGAAACACAAAAAATAAAATCTTGTTTCCTGTCATCCAACAGTACCCCGAGACTTCCCTTATGAAGAGGATTCACGGCCTCGCTCACAGTCTTCCAAAGCTGCTATCCCTCCCCCAGTGTACGAGGAACAAGACCGACCCCGATCCCCAACCGGCCCTGGCAACTCCTTCCTCGCCAACATGGGGTAATGGTCTGGGCACTTGCGCCTCGATGGGTGCAGGGAGGGTAGGACTCTGGCGGGGCGGGGTGGTGTGGTCAGCCCTTGCAGCGGGTGCAGCGGGTTTGGAGATGGAGGCTTTAGTGGGTTTACAGGGAGTGCGCCTCGATGGGTGCGGGGACGGTGGGACTCTGGTGGGGCGGGGTAGTGTGGTCAGCCCTTGCAGTGGGTGCAGCGGGTTTGGAGATGAAGGCTTTAGTGGGTTTACAGGGAGTGCTTGGTGCGCTCCGTCACACAGGATCAGAGCCTGAGTCACTGGGAGGGTATTGCAGCACGACTTTGTTAACGTTTGTACAAAACATAAAGCTTTCTATCAGAGGTGTTGAGTGATTTGAATGCTGAACATTATATTCTCTGGGTAGGAACAGTTTCTGATTGTTATTTATATTTGTTTTCAGAACATTTGCAAATAAAATAGTTCATATGAATTAGAACTGACTTACACCATGTCCAAAAGATGAATGACATCCTTTTTTTTTTTGATAAAATGACCTTTGCTTTGAGGTCATGAGTCTGTACCTTTGGTCTAAAAACTTTTAGTCTCCCTATAATTAGAAATTTGTTTGCCAGTGTTTGAAAGTCCGTTTTAAGGTTGCCTTCAGGTGGGGCTTGTGGGTTTTTGGGACTCGCTGGATTTGGCCTGTGTTTCGGTTAGGAGTGTTGTGTATCATTTACTGTTCCTCTAGTGCTCCGAGCGCGTGTCAGTGGAGCAGCCTTGCACCGAGGCCTCTGTTCTCTGTCCTCTAGAAGGACGGCACCTCTGGTGGAGAGGCTGTGCCTGCAGGGGCCTCTCTGGTCTGCCCTCGCCTATGTGAGCGCTTTGATTCTGCCTTCGCTCCTCTGGGGCCGGACTGGCCAGAGCTGAGGAGCGGGCCAGGGTTCGCATGCTGTGCGAAGATTTGAAGTTCTCACCTTGACACCTGTCCTCTCGGCCTGTGCTGTTCTCCGGGGGCTCCTGACCACTCAGGGCTCTTGAATTAATTGAACGTGAATAAAATTCAGCGTGTATTTCTTTCCTCACGCTAGTCTCGAGTGCTCAGTATTCATACAACGCTCACAGCTACTGCCCTGAGCGGTGCAGACAGAGGATGTTCCCCTCTTTGGAGAGAAGCTTGTGGGGCTGCCCTGGAGTGTCCTGAAGGGGCACAGGCATGACATCACTGGGGGCTGGTTTTGTTTTTTTCTGCTAGTGAAAAAAATTGCCTTATTACTGGTAAGAGAAAGGTATTAAATCTTTATGCCTAAAGAAGGTGCAATGTAGTACAGTTCATCAGTCTTCAGTCTTTTTAGCCCTGGAACAACTTGTTCAAATGAAATAGTTAAGGAAATTACGTATGTGAAATACTGTAGGTACAATTCTGGTTGAAGCAGGGTTTTGGGGTTCACGCCCTAAGAAACAGTGGTCAGTGTGGGTACCCTTGAGGCTCCTCCCTGTACAGTTTGCAAGCTATCATGAATTAGAGGAAGAGCAGTGGACTAAGAATTCAGAGTTGTGGGTTTCAATTTCAGTCCTACCGTTAATACCAACATGTGGTGTCTTGCTTTGCTGTCAGTCTGCCTTAAGCTAGGCAGCCTCTGTGCGCCCCAGTTTCTTCATTTGCATCTATTAAACAGATAGTCCCTAAGCATCCATCGTTTATGAAGTCAGTCATTGGAAACTCTTCTGTACTACTTTGAAAAATGCAGTCATCTTCATTACATGAAACCATACTTAGTTTTTGACAGGCTTACTTAAACTGGTTATGAGCCTTGTAGCAGAGCAGGTACTGGGGCACACAGGAAGTCTGATATTTTCTAACAGGCCCTGGGGAACTCTTACCAGAGGAACTAGTGTTTCCTTTACCTCAGAGATAATCTCAGGGCACCCAGGATTTCAGCATCCACTTTTTAAATCTTTCTCCTGAATATCCCACAACTTCCATCTCATAGCCCGTTAGTAGATATATGGCATCATGAACGTGCTTGTGGAATCTACATTCTCCTCCCAGAAGGAGTTTATTGTGATGTGAAATCGAGTCTGTGCTGTAGCTGATGACTCAAGTGCAGGGACCTTTCTCCTTTTCCTCCTCGCAGGGGCACGGTAGCACATAAAATCATGCAGAAGTACGGCTTCCGGGAAGGCCAGGGTCTTGGGAAGCATGAGCAGGGCCTGAGCACAGCGCTGTCGGTGGAGAAGACCAGCAAGCGGGGCGGCAAGATCATCGTGGGTGACGCCACTGAGAAAGGTGGGTCTCCCCTCGAGCAGGGATCCTGGGGGTGTGGGCGGGGGCAGGCCATCCTGAATGAGAGAATTCCTCATCGTGATGCCTTCCAGCTCTGGGTGGTGGAAGCAGTCCTGAGGCCCATCTTTACAGTTAGTTCAGGACAGAGAGACAGAACGCCTGTGGAAGGAAAAGAAGATGAGAGGCTTTGGCAGAAATGAACAGGACTCCAGAAGTCCTGTCATGCCTGCTTTTCCTCGGGAAATATTCTTGTTATACTGATAGAACCATTACTGTGTTTTTATAGCAACACAGAGCCATACACAGTGTATCAGTGATTCTTTCTGCTGTATCTCTATCCTGTAAGGGTTCTCTGCTTTTTCCTTTTTTTGCCCTTTCATCCTAATTTTCTTACTGACTGCTTTGTAAAGCTAGCGTTATTTTGGAGTCTTCTGGTAGATGATGCCTACTTGGTGTTTTATTTTCATTTGATTGTTACAGTCTGTTCTATAGTGAGGGCGTCCTGGAATGAGTCAAACATGATTTAGCACTTTAAGCAACAGAACTCAGTAGTTTTGAATCAGTCTTAGCCAAATGCCTTTTCCTGAAGAAGGAGGAGAACTCTCCTGGCAGGCGTGTTGATGTAGAGCTTGAGGAAGCAGCAGTAAGCCTCACAGGCTGGGACCAGAAGCCAGCAGTCAGCCCAGTCTGTGGGGGTATCTGACACTGGTCAGCTCATGGCTGGCTGATGAGCTGCTCGTTTACACTGGGCTCAGGACCTCTGGAGAAGGCAATGGCAACCCACTCCAGTACTCTTGCCTGGAAAATCCCATGGGCGGAGGAGCCTGGTAGGCTGCAGTCCATGGGGTTGCTAAGAGTCGGACACGACTGAGCGACTTCAGTTTCACTTTTCATTCTCATGCATTGGAGAAGGAAATGGCAACCCATTCCAGTGTTCTTGCCTGGAGAATCCCAGGGACAGGTGAGCCTGGTGGGCTGCCGTCTATGGGGTCACACAGAGTCGGACACGACTGAAGCGACTTAGCAGCAGCAGGACCTCTGACCACTGCCTGACCAAGACTCACTTCTGAGGGTGATCACCGTGCCCTGTTGGCCCTTTAGGAAGTGAACTAAGCAAAAATGCACCTGAGGATATTAAACAGTTCTAGAGATTATGGTAAAAATTATACCAAAGCAAAGTGATGCTTTCAGGTAGGAAAGGCTGCATCTTTGCTCAGAGACTGTGTAGATTTTGGCTCTAGGACATAGAGAGTGGGGATTGCTGTTGAAAGTAAATTGCTCTTTGTACCTTAACTTAGACTTGGTGCCCTAACACTTCTGTCTGATGATGTTTTCTTACAGACGCAGCCAAGAAGTCGGATTCAAATCCATTAACTGAAATACTTAAGTGTCCTACCAAAGTGGTCCTACTCAGGGTAAGGAGCTGAGGGAGGAGCCCTGTTGGCCCTCTTTGAGTCATGTGTCCCTCCCTGTTGCTCTGTCCCTGCACGCAGTCAGCCCCACTGATGATGGCATAGCTGAAGAGAACTGAAAGTGGTATTGTGGGAAGACTCCCTGGAAGACTGGTTTTTAGATTCCTTTTCACTAGTGTTTCCTTGCTAAACATAGTGTTTAAGACTACAGTGAGAAATTACTTTAAAATGTTTGAAATTGTCAGAAATTCAGCTTGGTTTATGTATTCTGGTACTTGCTCAGTTGCTCTGGTAACTCTTGTTGAAACCTAATGTATATATTTTTTTTTAAAAAAACTAACCTACTTCAGGATATTTGAGGAATGAACGTTTTCTTTGGGTCATTTGGGTTTGGAAACATTTGCCATCTTGGAAAAAAGCTACTTAGTTGTCAGTTATACTCAATACTGGAATTTATATATTTATTTTTGTTTATAGAACATGGTTGGTGCAGGAGAGGTGGATGAAGACTTGGAAGTAGAAACCAAGGAAGAGTGTGAAAAATACGGCAAAGTTGGAAAATGTGTGATATTTGAAGTAAGAGAGATTTCTTTGTTTATAACCCAACTTATGATTGATAGGTTACAAAGCATTGTAAGTAACATACTGTCTTACTTTAGAAGGTGACGTGTTGGTTAGTTATACTGCTTTTACTAAGTTATTGCAATTTCAGATACTAGCATAAGAAGAACTTCAAATTTTATTTTGTGAAGAAACATTTCATTTTGTGACTGATGTTTAGCCTTGATGACAGTGGGCTCAGTAGTTTAGTGACAGGGACATCACATGTGCCTTTGGCTTCCTTCTTTCGGCAGGTGTTTTATTTAGTGCCTCCCATGTACCAGTACTGACTGCCCTTGGGTCGGGGAGGTGCCTCCTGTGCTCTTGTTCAGTTGAAGAAACAACAAACGTGAAATTAGAGACTGTTCAGTTGCTCAGCTCATCAGCACTGACTTACAAGTACAGGAGTTTGAGAGAAGGATTAGATCAATACTGAATAGTTCGAGGAGGCTTTGTGAACGGTATCAGATGTGAGCAGAGCTTTGGACTGTGTGGGTAGGATTTAGGTAGGAGGGAACGGGTGTTCACATAGGGTCACGGCTTCTGGAGACTGGGGAGGGCTGCATGGTGGTGGGTGTGGTGGGGATTAGTGGGAGTCATGCTTACACAGTGCAGCTGGGCCTAGAAAGCTTAACAGAGGAACTCAGCCTGGTATGAGACAGTTCACGTATAGATGTTTTATTTTAGTTCCTGCTCACTTCAACTTCTCCATGCTGGGTTGCGTTTGTTGACTGCATAATTATCTGTTTATGGGTCTGATGGCATAGGATCTGCAGAGGTCTTGCTTAGCTGCCTTTTGCTCGCACTTAACACACAGCCTGTCCAAAACAGATGTTCAGTGAATTTTGATGACGAGTAAGTTACACTTACTGTAAAAGGAAATGGCAACCCATCCCAGTATTCTTGCCTGGCAAATCCCGTGGACAGAGGAGCCTGGTGGGCTACAGGTCATGAGGTCGCCAAGAGTCGGACACGACTGAGCGCACACATGCACACACAAACATAAATTACACGTATACTGTTGGCATTTGACCACTGCTTATCTGTAATTGGAATACTCTGACAAAAATCATTTATGGAGGAAAACTCACAGTCAGTGATATCTCTGATGATATCTTTACTTACTATACTCCATTTCTTTTCCAGATTCCTGGTGCCCCTGATGATGAAGCAGTACGAATATTTTTAGAATTCGAGAGGGTTGAGTCAGCAATTAAAGGTAAGTTGTACAGCTAATGATAAAGAATTAAAAAGTTGAACTTGTGATCTTAGTATTTTGAAGACATATTGTTGTAATGTCTCATGGAATTCCTGCCTTAACTAACTGTCTTTTTGTTTGCCTTTTAGCTGTTGTTGATCTGAATGGGAGGTATTTTGGTGGACGGGTGGTCAAAGCATGTTTCTACAATTTGGATAAATTCAGGGTCCTGGATTTGGCAGAACAAGTTTGATTTTAAAAACTAGAGCCTGAGTCATCTCCAGCGATCCTTCAGCAAGCTGCAGACTGAGCAGAGGAGAACAAGGCGTCAGGGGGCCTTCATGGCTCTGGGTGCAGAGACGCTGTAAGACTTCTGAGATATATGTTGACTGATCCTTTTTTATTTTGTGGTTTTTTAATATAGTATAAAAATCCTTTTAAAAAAACAAGCAAAAAGCAATCTGTGTGCCTCTCTGGTTGTTTCTCTTTTATTACCACTTCTGAGGTGATTACATTTTTCTCTAGGATTTCATGATAATTCTCAAGTGTTTCAGTGATACAGCATTTCTTGCACTTAAAAAAAAAATCTAGAAAGTTTTGGCGGGGTAGTGTTCCCCTTTTCTTTCTTTTTTTGATTTCTTTTAATAAAACCTGCAAGTTACTAAACTGTAGCTTCATAAATTCTGTAATAAAGTATCATCTTGGCAGTCTGCCTAAGGTGAAAACCTCTGCTTTCTCTAACAGAGAAATTCTTATTGACTCCAGTCATAGAA